>NC_023163.2:16216524-17466524 GCF_000231095.2 Oryza brachyantha | reverse complement strand
ATGTTTACTACGTATAACAAATGACTAAACATTTAACAGGAATAGTACCTTGTTCCAAACACCCATAATATAATATATAAAAATCGACCCAGGTGACATGGCTATAGGCCTATGGCTCTCTAGCCAGTGTTTGGCACGGATGTACAGTCGCCATCGCAGTACTGTAGTTGCTGTTAGGAACCAAAGCAAATTAATGAAGAAAAAAAATCACTCGACACAGGAACTTTATGGCACTGGAACAACATGTGTCATTTTCTGTTTTTTACTTCATAAACTGAACATAATTACATGGGTATTTATAACCAACCAATATAGTCACGAGCTAGCCTCGTGTTCCACTATCTATGCTACTGGCCTGCATGCCTGGCAACTAACCACTGACTAGCAACTAACCACTAACTCAACTACTAATGCATGCACACATACGTTCACACAACTTAGTCAATAATTAGTACATGCATGCAAACTAATCACCTACTACTCTAGAGGTGTGCAACACGTACATGCATGGCTAACTATGTAGCAATATGTGCTCTCATCTTCTGGCACTATGGTCGGCACACTACTCACTGCCAATCACTCTACTCACTAAGCCATGCAGCACATCCATCTAATTAGCTCTTCAACGACCCAACACAAATAAACATGTTGAAACTAATAAATAACAAGATTAATTTCCAACAATCACACCCTTAATCTTGTTGGCTTTATTTGAGATCCCCTTGTTGGGCTTCAAAGCAGCGTGGGCTCGTCGTCAGCGTCCGCGATGGTGAGATGCGTCACATGGTTCTTGCACTTCTTCTCCCAAGAATAGTGGCCATACTCCTGGCAGTGTAGCAACGGACCTTTGCTTTGTCAAAGGTGCCATTCTTCTTGTGGTTCCTCCTCCGTGCCACCCACTCTTCCTCCGTGAGGAGCAAGCGGCCACCTTCACCATCACCATCGTTGTCACTAGGCCTCTTCCTCTCCTCCATAGTCCTAAGACGTCCTGTGACCTCTTCAATGGACATGGCCTTCAAATCAAGCAATTGCTCGATTGCAATGGCCACCTGCACGAACTTAGAGGGAACAACACGAAGAAATTTTTGCACCACCTTCTCCTCCTCCAAAGGTTCGCCAAGCATGCGAAGATTGTTGACGATGCCGTTCAGCCTCATTGAGAAGTCATCCACACTCTCACTTTCCTTCATGCGGATCAACTCGAACTCGTTGCGCAAAGTTTGTGCCTTTGCCTCCCGCACATGCACAACACCAATGCGCATGGTTTTCACCGACTCCCACACCTCCTTGGCCGTACCCTTCACCGCCAGAGTTGACAACATCTCCGGTGGCACGGCGCGGAGGATGGCCGAGAGTGCCATCCGGTCCTCCTGGTACTCCACGCCGCCGGGGTCGATAGCCGGCCACAAACCTTAGGCCTGCAGGTTCACGCGCATGACGACTCCCAGTCGGTGTAGTTGCTACGCGTTAACATGGGGTAGACCACCGAGCCTGCCGTCTCCTTCAGCACCCTCTGCACGATGATCTCCTGGCCACCATTGTTGTTGTGGCTGCTGCCGGCGCCGTTGCCGCTGCCACTACTGCGGCAACTCGGCGGCGTATACACTCCTTCACTAGACATAGCTCTGATACTAGATGTTAGGAACCAAAGCAAATTAATCAAGAAAAAAAATCACTCGACACAGGAACTTTGTGGCACCGGAACAGCGTGTGCCGTTTTCTGTTTTTCACTTCATAAACTGAACATAATTACATGGGTATTTATAGCCAACCAATACAGTCATGAGCTAGCCTCGTGTTCCACTGTCTACGCTACTGGCCAGCATGCCTGGCAACTAACCACTAACTAGCAACTAAGCACTAACTCAACTACTAATGCATGCACACATACTTACACACAACTTAGTCAATAATTAGTACATGCATGCAAACTAATCACCTACTACTCTAGAGGTGTACAGCACGTACATGCATGGCTAACTATCTAGCAATATGTGCAATATGTGCTCTCATCTTCTGGCACTATGATAGGCACACTACTCATTGCCAATCACTCTACTCACTAAGCCATGCAGCACATCCATCTAATTAGCTCTTCAGCGACCCAACACAAATAAACATGCTGAAACTAATAAACAACAAGATTAATTTCTAACAGTTGCACGAGGGCGGCACGTGCAGAGATGCCGGTCTTCATAACTCCTGGGGCCACCTACCCATGAATGAATTCATCCATGATCAGCTATGCGTCTAGGGGTGGATAACGAGCCAGCTCGGCTCGACTCGTTATCGTAACGAGCTAAAAACGCAGCTCGGCTCGGCTCGTTACAAAGCTCGAGCTGGCTCGTTAGGCTCGTGAGCCATGCATGAAAAGTTAACTTAAACTATTTTTTAATAGATTATATAAGCAAATTTTCAGTTCAAACATGTAAATCATATGAAATTGTATCTAAATATTAAAGTTTGAACCAACAAATCACATGGTGAACCTATAAAGTATTGAACACATGCTTTTTGGGGTGGAATCAATGAATGCGGCGAATCGTGTATCTTTTGTCTAGCTCGTTAGGCTCGCGAGCAGCTCACGAGCCAGCTCGAGCTGGCTCGTTATCTCTAACGAGCTAAAATGCTTGCTCGGCTCATTAGAAAAATGAAACGAGCCGAGCCGAGTTTGTCACGAGTCAAGCGAGCTAACGAACCACGAGTTTTCTGTCCACCCCTATACGCGTCTCCGATGCAGACTTGGGGCTACTAGTTTCTCACAAACGCACGGGCTACGCGAACGAACATGCGCTATGTTCGTTTTGGTTGCAGCATTCCAGATTATTCATCGGCTTTCTGCGTGAATGCTCCGTATGTTAAATAATATATATTTTATGAGAAATTTATATATAAAGTTTATTATCTGATTTTTTCTATAACAGTTTTTAAATATTTTTTCATTTTCATCTAAAATTACGTATCTCGGGGATGTGGTTGGCTCAACTCGGACGCTCTACATGCATGCAGGGAAAGGCAAATCCGCGAAGATTTTGATTAGTCATCCAGTATGTTTCTTTTATGTTACACTCGGAAAATAAAAGCCTTCGAGAATTCGTAGAGGTCTAATTGTGCAATGCGTGGTGACTGGTCCTTCTTGCACAGCACGGGCTCAGTGACATGTCATTCGGCCCAGCTGTATTTGCCCAGCCGGGAGGCCGACCCTTGATTTCGTTGTAGCGAGGCTGAGAAATCTCACCACATTTTCTTCGAGTCATCAACATGAGAAACAAGGAACCTTGCTACAACTATGGCTACAAGCAGACAACCACCGGGAGGAATTTGCTATTTAGGGCACGAAACCAAATGGCTTTGCTCAAATGGTCTTCAAACCGGGGGCTTCTATAAAATGACCTCGTATCCGGCTCCTCTCTGCTAAAATGGCCATCTGGAATTTTTGAAATCCCAGAAAAAAATCAACCGGTCAACTAAATTACGGACGAAAATACCCCTGAGAAAACAATAGAGTATGGGCCTTCTCTGTCTTCTCCCGTGCGTGCGTGCGTGCTCTCCTCCTTCTCCCTTCCTGTGGCTGTGCGAGAGAGAGACGACGGCATGGCTGACGGCGAAGATGCGCCGCCGGCAACGAGCTCCCCGGGTGGCGACCGCCCACCCCCGTACCCCCTCGTATCCCAGCCCACCTCTGCACCCTCTCATCGCCCACCCTAGCTCTCTGTCGATTTGGGGGCTGGTGAGCCGCCGGTCCTCGCCAGCGGCGACGGCGCGCCGCTAACAACGCCCTCGCTGTCATGGTGCTCCGTCCCCTCGCCACCAATCGCCGCTGTCCTCGCGTCCTTCCCCGGCCCACTTCTTAAGGTAGATCGCCGTGGCAGGCACAGGTGCGCGTAGAACACCGCCATCTCGTCGTCCCCCCAGCGAGCACCCCCGCGTGCTGCAATAGCTCCACGTCGCGCCGGCCGTCGGTGACGGACGCCATGAGGATGACGTAGCTCGCCACGCGCTGCAGCTCCCACCGACCCCGAGGAGCTCGCTGTTGGCGGCTCGCGTTCGCCGCTGGCCATGCCGCCGTCTCTCTCTCGCACACCCACGCTAAGGGAGAAGGAGGAGAGCACGCACGCACACACGGGAGAAGAGAGAGAGGGCCCAGGCTCTATTGGTTTCTCAGGGGTATTTCGTCCAAAATTTGGTTGACCGGTTGACATTTCTTTTCTTGAATTTCGAAAATCGCAGATGACCATTTTAGCGAAGAGGAGTCGGATATGAGACAATTTTCGAGAAGCCCCTGGTTTGAAGGCTATTTGAGCAAAGGCACTCGATTTTGTGGCCTAAATAGCAAATTCCTCCCAAATAATCAATCAAAGTCCACTAAATTTAAGCGTTGCAAACGATCATAAATTGTGACTCGACGACCAAACGCTCTCGAAGCCATACCGAGCTGCGCATCCAGGGCATCAGGCAATAGCCGCTGCGTCATAAAGCTCCTCCTTGCTTGAGTAATGGTATCCGTAGAGCCTAAACTGCAGCATGTCGTTGAGCTTATCTCGGCAACCTCTCTAGTTATCCTCTCATCCCTAATCCTGGATATATATTTTTTTCCTAGATGGAAGATCATTTTACTGATTCGGCTTTGTGAGAAACCCAAATAAGATAATCCTGGCTATTAAAGTCACTTCTCTTGTGCAAACAATGTCGGTACATTCTCTAGTTTCTTCTTTGTCCAAAAATGAATAAACTAAAGTCCACTCTAATTTCTTTTCATTCTTACTTTTTTCCTTTCTTGTGCTTAGTTACTTGGTTTTGGTATCTTTTTGGCCCACCATTATTAAGAGATTTGCCCCGGTCCAACAAAAAGTATCTCGAGTTACTAAATCATTTCTCACCATTAGATCTAGCTGGGTACGATGTGCGCTGTTAGATCTAACGATCAGAAACGATTTGGTATCGCGAGCTACCGGTACCTTGAGATACTTTTTGTTAGATGTAAAGTTGCTCTTAATACAATGGTTATAAGGTGGACTACTCTACTAATTGCGTTACACACAGGCAACACCAGACTAACGACTTCGACTAGTGAGTTGCCCTGACCGGCCTTCAAAAGGAAGGCCACTCGATCATGATCAGCCCAAGAGCCCATCCATAATTCTCTCTTGCCCACCAATGGATGCCCAATACGATTTCTATCCCCAAAAAAATGCGTTTCCATGTGAAAATCTAGCTCCAATAGTTTTCTCAAGTTATTCTCGTGAGGAATATTTCCGACGAACATAAACATATTTGTTCGGAACATCAGAAAATGACGATAACTTATCTCCAATCCATGCTGGCAAGTTTCCTGAAAAAATGTCATGTGCAAAACTGAGAAAACGAATATCTGGGCAGCTTTGAAGAAATGATGGAAATGGCCCTGAAATTTTGTTACTACCATTTAGCTTGAACAAAGCAATATTATTTGAAGGTATACAGTTCTTGGTGATAGTGTTGCCACTCAAAGTGTGGTTGCTGATAGCTGGTTAATTCAAATCCTTTTGAGCCGCTCCTGTTGGAAACGTCCCTTGCAGTTTTGTTTTCTGACAACTCTAAAAATTTCAAACTTTGAAACATGAAGAGAGCAAAGGGGTTCATGTTCAAACCATTCAGGCAGGCTCACAGTAAGATTACTCTCACTTAACTCCAAGTCCTGCACGTTAACTTGTAATATTTTCACCAGTTAGGCTATATCCCCATTTATGTCATTGACTCGTTGTGTCCTATACTGTCCTAGGTACATAACTTCCAGATTGCTGAATTTTGTGAAAGCTTATGGTATCATACTACCTTCAGTTTCACAATTTTTGTCGCTTTGGACAAGAATATAGCCAAACTTTTAAAACTTTGAATATTAATATCTTTTAGAATATGTAGTTTAAAATTACTAGGAATATGAGTCATAAAGTGTATATATTAAATATTTATTTACTTATTGTAAATTTTAATACAAATCACGGTCAAAGCTTTATATGACCCATATTTTTTAGGAGCTTAGAGAAGTGTGCTCCTAAGAAAATACAAATCCTCAATTAAAACGAATTTGGACTAAATCCAAGAGGTATCCAATGTAGGCCGACAGATGACCCAAACTGAGTGATAAAGTGACATGTCGAAAAAAGGTGTAATAAAGTTTCTTTTTCTTAAATTGCATGTTGAGCAATGAGTATTGGTTGCATCATCTTCTTCGGGGATGCAATGTTTCCTTTCAAGCGTATCCTTTGTCCATGGAAAGCAACCAATGGAAGATTGTAATCTTGACCGAAAACTTTTCCAATGCACGAGAATTCCAGGGCAGCTACAGGACAAGAAATTTAGTCTGTAGTCTTCTCTAGATGAGTATACACGCGCACCATCTTTTCGCTTTCGCTTATGTTTATAAGCTAAAATTTAAATTTTTAACTTTAAATTTGTAATTGATTTTAGAGTTTTTCATTTAAATTTATTTGTCAGGCTCGGTTTTTAGATCACTAAAAATACATATGTAAATGTTTTATTCACAGACTATTTTTATTTTTTTTGCAAATTCGCCGTTTGGTCTTTTTCATGAAAAAGGCCAAAACATCACCCATGCACATTCCAAATGTAAAAGAGCCTTAACTCTATAAGTTCCAAACCATATTTTGTTGTTGATATAAAGGTATTCTTACGAACATTCAGCCACATTAATAATAATGCTACGGAACAGTTGTGTGCTCCCATGCTACCAAGCTTCAAAAATAAACCGAAAAAAGTCACGAAAATTCTGAAGCAATTCTGGGATCTGCAGCACTATGGCTGCGTTCGTTCGAGGAGCCGTAAGTTAACTTATGGCCGTACGGAAAACGTAGCAATAAATTAGTATATGATTAATTAATTATTAATTATTAAAAAATATAAAATAGATTAATATGATTTTTTAAAACAACTTTTCTATAGAAAATGTTTCCAAAAAGTACACCGTTTAGCAGTTTGGTTGGTAAGCGTGCGCGTGGAAAACGATGGGATAAGCTGAACGCGGCCTATGCCGTGTAGTATAACACAAAAAAAATCAAATAAATACGATTTAGGTAGATAGAAACAAACAAGACAAATCCCATGTGAATAGTGAACTGACATGTTTGAACACTATTGGAGCACGAATTTGTTGTTTTCTTTCTCCCATTGTACATCATATTTTAAGCTGATCTCTTTTATGTTTGACGATAGTCTGAGTGCTACCCATCTGAGCATTTTTAAAGCTGAGCACGGAACTGTTCCGTAGCACTTGATGCCTTACTCATTTATAATTACTTGCGTATATTGTTCGTGGATTGCAATGAGATTTTAATTAAATACAATAATTATTAACTCATCATTACTATTATTTATTCATATGTTATATATTAATTAATATATATTGTCTCAAATATCTCTTTTAATATTGAGCAGAGAGTTGGTGGATGATGTCTGATATATGAGCTCTTTGCCATATTCTTTAAAAAAAAGTTCATGGTGAGATGATGACAAATTTGCCACCACCACTAATTTTTAAAGTAGTTCATAGATATCAATTCACAACATGTGCACTGTATATGTGGTCTATTAAATTGGAATCGCACATTTTACTTTTTTAAATTCTATAAATAAGTAGGTTATTTTTTAGTAAAAATATATTTGAAGGAATTAATTAAAACAAAGTATTGATTACAAAACTCACAAAATGAAAAAATATTAGTTCCAAGAGCATCGTAAGGAAAGAAGCAAAGTCATCAATAATGAAAAATCAGAGCTCGATCATGTCCATAGGCGCCGGATAATTCATTAGAACCTATGTGTTAACTTGAATGAAAGTTACTCTAGTTCAAGGGAAAAGAAGTCATCTGATTGCCTGGACTTTCTATTTCTCCTCGCATCGAGTATCTGCTCTTTAATTTTTAGACGCTTTTCCCAACATGCACGCATATGATTCTAGGTATTAAATTTCTTCCTTTGAAAAACAGAGTCAACATGTAATATGATTGACAATGTATAAAGTTGTTTGCAATTTTTTTTTTTTTTTGCATGCAGCATGCGGAACCCTGATCTCATGGTACTTGTCTTATCGTTGAAACACATAATTCTTATATGTTAAGTTCAATAAATATAAATCAAATATGCCTATTCTAATTCATGACAATAAAATTCACCCAATCAACTAATATATCTTTTAATTAACATGGAACTTTTCTGAAATGTACAAGTAGTACAGGGATATAATCTACCACATCTTTTCGTTTCTGCTAATGCTTATTTAAATTTACTGTTGATATTGAGTTTTTTCATCGAAATTTATTTTTCAGTCTTGTCTTTTAGATCTTTAAGAATACATATATAAAACTTTTATTCATAAATTATTTTTCGTTTACAACCATTTAGCTTTTTCCATGAAAAAACCAAACAATCACCCATAGATAGGTTTGGATGATCATTTAATTAAATTGTTATTGTTGTGTTATTTCAGTTCTTTATAATTATATTGAATTTAGGTATATTTGTAAATTAATTACTTAGTTTTGTTGTAATTTTATTTTGACCGTAGCTTTCATCTGACTTCGTTCTATATAAACTTGGTCAAATTTTAAAAAGTAGCTTATAAAAGATCAAAACAATTTACAATACAAAGGGCAAAGTGTTTTACGATATAAAATGGGGGTACTACTTAAATCTGCGTAGAGATAAATAAAAAAAATTTGTAATGGCGGTATGACAAGGACTCCGCTGATCTGGTTGGACGGTTGGTACTGATTTCATATTGAAATTGAGAGTTTTACCCTCCTGATCCATATATATGACAGGAGTATTAATCTCGATGACCCACATATATCATTAGTGACGAGGCTAAATCCTTAATTTTTTTTATGTAGACGAAGGCTGCGTATGTAATAAAAACTTGAGATCACCAAAGCGTACCCCTCCCCTCCCGAAATTTCGTTCTCTACAAGTTCCTTACTAGAGCAAGGTGCAATTTTGCACCCTCAAAATTTTTGATTATGCTTATAAACCAAATTTATTTTTAAAACTTAAATTTGATGTTAATTCTAGATTTTTTATCATAGTTTATTTTTTTCATATTTTTAGATCGCTAGAACTTTTATTTATAAATTATTATTTAATTGAAAGATGGCTGGCACGAAAGCAACGAAACCGCTGGATGTGCGTGAGTACCAGGGCGCAATGGCTTTTGCACGTAGCTGACCGGCGCCAACAAAGTAAGACCTTGTTTAGTTCCTAGAATTTTTTTCTAAAAAACATCGCATCGAATTTTTGATATCTAAGATAAAGCATTAAATATAGATGAACCAAAAAACTAATTGCACGGTTACGGAAGAAATGTTGAGACGAATCTTTTGATCATAATTAGTCCATGATTAGCCATAAGTGCTACAGTAACCAACATGTGCTAATGAAGAATTAATTAAGCTCAAAGGATTCGTCTCGCGGTTTTCAGGCTAGCCGTGAAATTCGTTTTTTCATTTGTATCCAAAAACCCCTTCCGACATTTGGTCAAACATTTGACATGACACTTCTTCTAAAAATTTTCTCAATAAACACCCACTAACACAGCAAATCCTCACAAGTAACTAATACAATTATAACGTGATAGTGGCACATGTGTGGCTGTATTTAACACACTACTAGTACCGCATCCACTCGTGCTGCATCGGCTTCTTTTTCACAACTCTCTCTTCACTTGTGAGTTGTGACAGCAAGAAGAAAATGGTTCTGGGAGTGTCCATGTGGCCTCCGGCCTCACTGCCATGGGGCCTCCTTCTGGCGTCCGGCCTCGTCCTCGTGTGGCAGGCCGGCCGCCAGCTCCACCGGCTGTGGTGGCGGCCGCGGCGGCTGGCGGCGGCGCTGCGCACGCAGGGGCTCCGCGGCACGCCCTACCGCTTCCCCGCCAGCGACCTCGCGGAGGAGGCCGAGCTGAACAGGGCGGCCTGGGCGAGGCCGCTGCCGCTGCGGTGCCACGACATCGCGCCCCGCGTGGCGCCGTTCCTCCACGGCGCGCTCGGGGAGCACGGCAAGCCGTGCGTCACGTGGTTTGGGCCCACGCCGCAGGTGATCGTCACCGAGCCGCACCTGTGCAGGGACGTCATGTCCAACAAGTTCGGCCACTTCGAGAAGCCCAGGTTCCCGGAGCTGTCGAAGCTGGTCGCCAAGGGCGTGAGTTACCACGAGGGCGAGAAGTGGGCCAAGCACAGGAGGATCCTCAACCCGGCTTTCCAGCTCCAGAAGCTCAAGGTATGATACTACCACTGTCTCAAAATAATTTTATTTTTTCGATTTCTATGTTCAACTTTTTACCATCCGTTTTATTTAAAAAAATTTAAAAAAAAACTTAAAAGAGTTAGTCATGTGTAAAGTATTATTTATGTTTTATCATCTAGTAAAAATAAAAATATTAATCGTAAAATAAATTTAAAAAGATGAAAGTTAAACATTGTATCCAAAAACTGAAAAATAAAATTATTCAAAAAGGCTAGTACTGATCAGTGACGAATTTAGAATTTTATCTAATAGTATATCCGCTTAGAAATCATAATTTAGTAAATTCATTTTAGCAAATCAATAATAATTATAAAATTAACAACATGATCAATATATATACGCACCAAATAACAACTATTCTTATTCAGTTGAGTTTTTTTGAAATATGTATATACATCGATATATATCGGGAATAGAGTGCAGGTCCCTGCCATACCTGTAGCTCCGCCCATGCTAATACTGCTTTTTCTTCGTCGACAATTTTAACATTCTTAAAAAATATAGAAGATACTATATTTACTATCATAAAATTTGATATTTTATATACTTTGTAGTACCATGTATTTTTTTCATGTGTCTGAATGTTGGTATGTCGGAGAATATGCAGTGCATGCTGCCTGCGTTTTCTGAATGCAGCGAGGAGATGGTCAGTAGGTGGATGGAGTCTATTGGTTCTGATGGCTCCTACGAGGTGGATTGCTGGCCGGAGCTCAAGAGCCTCACCGGAGACGTCATTTCGCGCACTGCGTTCGGGAGCAGCTACCTTGAAGGAAGAAGGATCTTCGAGCTGCAGACCGAGCAAATCGAGCGCGCCATGAAATGCTTCCAGAAGATTGCCATCCCGGGTTATATGTGAGAATTTTCTACATAATATACTGAGTAATTTTGCCTACCACTTACTAGGTTCTAAAATAAATGATCATTTCATCAGAAACTTGTATCTTAAACTAAATAAATAATTTACAATTAGAAGAAGAAAACAGAGTAATATGAGTGTGCATTGTTTATTTTTTTTAAATGAGCAATTTTACCGTCCTCAAAGATAGAAAAAATACTCTTTTTAAATACAGTATAAACATATATGCTCATAACATGCGCTTTACCCCTATAAAAAACAGACATGCACACTCCATTCTGAGTACCTTTGAAGACCGGACTGACCATATCTTTGCGAATAATAAGTCACCGTAAACATCACAATCTGGTCAACCACTAAAATAAGAATATGACAAAACCTTATGGTTCAAGTTATATAAAACCTCGAGGGTTTTAACATGTTTCCTATAACTACGACTACCATATGATCCTATAGTTCTACAAAACTAACCTTTTCTTTTATCGGTCATACATATGAGTTCTAATCATAAATATTGAATCTATGAATTCTTAAATCATTGTATATAAGTTCTATCATTACCTTTTATTTTATTTTTACAATATTATGTTAGATTGATTAAAGGTTTGGTTTTGCAAAATCTTACTATGATAATACTCAGGGTTATATGCCGTAATCTAAAACCCTCATGGTTTTGTGAAGTTGAACCATATATAATACCGAGGTTTCTTCGAAATTTAATTACTTGATATATTTTCCATTTCAGGTCTTTGCCTACTGCGAATAACCGGAGGATGCATCAAATAAATAAAGAGATTGAATCAATTCTAATGAGTATAATTGGGAAAAGAATGCAAAGAATGAAAGAAGGTGAAAGCACAAAGAATGATTTACTTGGCATATTGCTTGACTCAAACACGAGATGCCTGGAAGATAATGGCCAATCAAGCCAGGGGTTGACAATCAAGGACGTTGTGGAGGAGTGCAAGCTGTTCTATTTTGCAGGAATGGAGACAACGTCGGTGCTTCTCACACGGGCCATGCTGCTACTATGCATGCACCCGGAGTGGCAGGACCGTGCAAGGGAAGAGATCATTGGAATATTTGGGAAGCAAAAACCTGAATACGAAGGTCTCAGCCGCCTCAAAATTGTTAGTATCCTGCAAGATTCGATAATACCATTACATTTCGCTCTTATCAGATTGTCTTCAACACTGTGGCTACACGTAATTACTTGTACTAGTAATAATAGAATAATTTTACAATCTAATAAAAAGTAACAAAAAGTATCTCGCGGTATTAAATCGTTTCTGATCGTTGGATCTAATAGCATACATCCTAATCCAATGGTGAGAAATAATTTGGTACCTGGGTACCGGTATCTCGAGGTATTTTTTGTTGGACCGGAGCAAATACCATAATAATAAGTACTAAATTTCGCTGAATATGCGTCCGTGCAGGTGACGATGATCCTCTATGAGGTTCTTCGACTGTACCCACCCTTCACTGAGCTCAGTCGAAAAACATACAAGCAGATGGAGATAGGAGGTGTCACCTACCCTGCCGGCGTCATCATCAACCTCCCCGTGTTGTTCATCCACCATGATCCAGAAATCTGGGGAAGCGATGTCCATGAGTTCAAGCCTGAGAGGTTCGCCGAGGGGATCTCCAAGGCGTGCAAGGATCCCGGTGCGTTCCTCCCGTTCGGATCGGGGCCACGGATTTGCATCGGCCAGAACTTCGCGCTGCTTGAGGCTAAGATGGCAATGTGCGTTATCCTTCAACGCTTGGAGCTAGAGCTCGCACCAGCTTATACCCATGCACCACATCGTATAGTGAGTCTTCATCCAATGCATGGTGCACAGATTAAGGTTAGAGCTATATGATCAATTTTTTGTTGTTAGCACATTTTATTAGCACACTTGTTGGTTCGAGTTGTGATATTTGTACCTTTGGAATAAAAGTGGGATAAGATATGTCATTTCTCCTCTATTTTCTACTATTTTGCCCACACTATATTACTGGATATGGTTTTTAACTTTCTCGGTTTCATACCATAGGATGTTTTCAATTTTACCAAAGTCAAACTTTTTTTATGTGTGACCAAGTTTATTAAAAAAACATAGCAATATTTTCAATAGTAAACAAATATAATATAGAAAGAGTAAAGTACATGACCGGTCCTTAAACTTGTGACGCGATACCACTTAGTTCCATAAACTTAGAAAATGCATGTTTAGATCCATGAACTCGTTTTAATGTCTAAAATCATAGACCTGAATGGTACATTAAAACGAGTTCATAGACCTGGATGGTACATTAAAACAATTTCATGGACCTAAACATGCATTTTCTAAGTTTATGGACCTAAGTGGTACCGCGCCACAAGTTTAAGGACCGGTCATGTACTTTACTCATATAGAAATATATTCAATGTGGGATTTAATAAAACTAATTTGATACTATATATGGTGCTATATATTTGTATAAATTTAGACAAAATTACGGAAGCTTGACTTACAAAAGGTTAAAAGATGTTATGATATAAAATATGACTTTATATTTTTCTTTTAGTATGACTGGCGTTCTTACCTTTTTGGATGTAGTTTGAGAGTTGAACAGTTGTTTTGTTTATTTCACATGATGCACAAAACTATACAATTACCACGTGCATTGTTTAGTTGTTACTTATTATTTGAATTTCAGCTTTTCAGTTCTTAATTAATGTTGTTACTATGCATAATGTCGATTGGTTCTATACATATGACATGGTAGTGTTAGCATGGACTCATTACCAGTTGATTGAAATCAAGCTATATCGGAGATATGAGCTAGGTGTATACTTTGTATGTGTGAGGCATGCGGTGATGGTGGGCCCATAGACTGAAACAACCAGAAAGGAAGGTCAGGCCCCGGAAAGCTACGTGCCCCCCAAGGAGCCGGGCCTAGACAAGATGCCGGGCAGCCAAGCACCGGAGGGGTCAAGCCACCCTCGGTCCCCTCGATCTGGGGGTTGCGCATTGCGGGACCCACCCTGTGCCTGGACTGATCACGACACCCAACCACCGTATTTATTTTGATGAGAGGGTGTAGGCGTGAGCCTAGATACAGGCGCACGTCTTCGTCTACGTTCCCTCCTGAGAAAAAGCGAGGGAGACGGGACATCGATCCTTGATAGCACAGTGACATCGCTAACACCACAGGGATAACATGTTCCCCTCACGTTGCTATCGCATTAAATATGACGGACGACCATGTGAGAGGGGTGGTTGTTCTCCATTCGGACCGTTGAGTCGAGCGGGAAGTGCTACCTACTCCTCACCTACTGATCGATAGGACCCGACAGTGGCAGTGTGACGGCTCGTTGACTTACGGCGACGTCCGCAGCAGTCCCAAGAAGGATGATGGCATGTGCATCGTAGGTGGGAAAAAGCATGGCCGTTGTGATGTCCATTTACTGTATAAATGGAGGCCCGAGCCAGTAGGTCAAGAAAAAACATTCCCACAGAAGCTTGTAACGCATTTACTCTCGTAGTGTGCAAGCAACAGAAGTAGAGTATTACGTCTTCGGACGGCCCGAACCTGTATAATCCCTCCGTGTTCATCGAGGGGCCTGCCCTCGCACCCCTAGGTCGAATTCACAAAGGGGATCCCATAGACTCCTGCTCGAGGAGCTCACGCTCTGACAAGCTATAATATAAGAGTATTTTTTAATAGAGAAAATGTTATTTCTTAAAGTAGGATATTCGTTTATTTCTCTATCACTCCCAGCTGACGTGGCAGGGGTTTTGGACTTCGCTATGTGAAGTACTACTTTAAATAGAGTTGATCATCTGTCGCTGATCTCCTCTCCTTCCATCGCCTGCACATATCCCCTCCTAAGTAAAATAGGGGAAAAAAAAATTCAAGGTTGTTTAAGAAAGACGATCTGGTCCTCCACCTCTCAGATGTCACTCGTATAGTCACTACTTTCCTCTCATAAATCACAACTGACCATTATCAGCGTTTTCTTTTATTATGTAGCCGATCAACCCAATCCTTTTTTCGCTTCCACCCGCTGTTCCTGTCTCCTTTTTCTTCGTGTCAATAACATGAGAAATATTGTCAGGAATCTTGGACTTTGTCTCTAAATTGGACTCTTCGTTTCTAGCGAGCGGCGCGGCAACCATTTTACATTATTTTAATCTACTGCCTCCCTCCATAATAACTTTATTTTTTTTAATTTATATGTCCAAAGTTTGACCATTTGTTTTATTTAAAAATTTTGAGAAAAACTTTAAAAAATTAGTCACACATAAAATATTATTCATGTTTTACCATCTAATAACAATAAAAATATTAATCATAAAAAATTTTAAATAAGACGAAGTGTTAACATATTGTATTAAAAACCAAAAATAGCAAGTTTCCTTCTTTTTGAGAGAGGAAGTAGGACAACTAGAGGCAGAGCTACTGTCAATCATTGGGGTCAGATCAGTTGCCCCGATTATCTATGGTGAGATTCACAATTAAATTATTTAGATAGCTAGTAGAAAAATTGCATACATTGGATCAAGTAAATTTTACTTGTACAAACTAAAATAAATTTTAAAAATAAGTTTAAAAACAAATTTTGCATTGAGTCAGAAATAGTAAAGTGTGGTAAACGTAAAATTGACTTTTCAATTAGGAAGTATTGGAAAGATTACAGCTGAGAATAATAAATGGTACTAAAAATCATAAATAACTTAAATAAAATGAGTGTTCTTTTGACAACGAAGTATAATAGAGGCACACTAAACACATTTACAACCAAGTTCTCGATGTCCTACTTCCTTTGGTTTTTTATTTGGTGCAAATATTCAATTTTCAACAGTGCACAGCGACAACTAATACAAACCTTCCAATTTTCATTTTTCTAATTTTTTATTACAGTGAATGGTGGCAAGTGGTGATGATGGTGTTGGACTGGGACAGAAATCTGAGTTGAATGTGAATTTTACGTCCTATTTATGCAAAACATTTACTTGTTTTTTTTAAAAAAATGTAGAAATAGAACCATAAATTTATTGTGGTTTTATTTTTATTTTTATTTCTACTTAAATTAAAGGTAATTGTGTTCTCACTCTATGGATTATAGATTTGTATTAGATATAAAAGGTAAAAATGAAATAAATCAAAACCACATGGACTGATGGGCAAGTAATAGAGAAAAAAAGTTTAAACATGGTTTTAGATGTAGATCTGTATTGCATATAAAAAGCAAAAAATCAAAATCAAAAATGAAAACTGTGGGTATACCTGTGAATTGCAGTTTGTGTTTTTTCTCTATCTTGCTAACCATCCTAATTACTACTGCCGGCTTGTCTCCATGTCTAGTTCTATTTTGGCTCTTCGATTGCAAAATACTCCCGCTATTTCTTTTACTTTAGGTGTGACTTTTCGTCTTATTAAAAAAATTATATAACTATTAATTATTTTATTATAATATAATTTATTATTATAGAAACTTTAAGTATGTGTTATAATTTTATATATTTAGATATAAATTTTGAATAAAATGAACGGTTAAATATAAATTTAAAAGTTATATAAAAAATATAGAGGGAGTAAAAAACGTGAACTCCCAGCTAGGATCGAAGCGAACACTCTGCCGCTGCGGACGCATATGCTTCGTGCCGCGACTCGCTGTCGCTCCCTCGCGCGGACGGAAGGCCCACTCGGATACGCGCAGCGCGAGTGACGCTGAGAGACGTGAAATCTCATAAAAAAATTTTGGAACCAATCAAGTACTGTAATAACTTTACTTTTAACCATTTGTTTTATTTAAAAAATTTATAAAAAACTTAAAAAAATTAGTAACGCATAAGTGCTATTCATATTTTATCATCCAGTAACAATAAAAATATTAGTCGCAAAACATTTTAAATAAGACGAAGAGTCAAAAAATTATATAAAAAACTAAAAAATAAAGTTATTATACGAGGGAGGCAATACTATCCACAAAATCTTGAGTGGCCTAATATATATTCACTGCCGGTCCAACACGTTTAGTCAGTGTTCGACTCGATTCTTTTTCCGTATGTGCAATTTGAACCACTATATGTGCAATTTCATGGTCAGTTGGTCTGACGAACACATCCGTCAAAGACACTATTTGACGACGTAGAACAAAACTCGAGGAGAGTACTCTAATCCCTCGAAAAGATGTTACCTGGTCTCTTGCATGGTATTTAAATAGTTATTAAAAAAATTTAAAAAATTATAAAGATAGATTAATATAAGGTATATCAAATATGACTTTCACAATCCATACCAAAAATAATAAATTGAATCTGAATAGTATACGTATAATCACAGTTATATTTGTTATTTTTCTATGGATTGTAGAACTCATATTTGAACTTACATGTTTGTATAATGATATATCTTATATTAATCTATCTTTATAATTTTTTTAAATTTTTTAATAACTATTTAGATAGTATGCAATAAACGATGGGATATCACTCGAGGGTTTAAAACCCACCTCCCAAGACTCGCTGTAATGGACGAGTGCTTTGGCTATACTCCACATGTCAGATTTTTCTGTCAGGTGCTTACTCAGGAAAGCTGTCGATTACTAATATATATATCCAACAATCTCAGAGGATTAACAGAGTTGCATTGCAATGAACACCATGGACATGTTTAGATGCATCCACGTCCTAATAGCCATAGCCTTGCTTTTGTTCACCCCGGTCATCTCCAACTCCAACCCCAACCCCAACCCGGCCTCAGCCGATGCCAATACCATAGTTGGCTGTATTCCAAGCGAGAGATCTGCACTCGTTAGGTCCAAGTCAGCACTGTCAGACCCCGGGGGCCTCCTCTCGTCAGGGAAGGGCGACGACTGTTGCCAATGGCCGGAAGGGCGTCCGGTGCAACAACGACACAACCGGCCATGTCGTCGAGCTAAGGGCATGTTTGGATCTCCTCGAATGTTTAGACACTAATTAGAGGTATTAAATATAGATTATTAATAAAACTCACCCCACACACTGGACTATTTTGCGAGACGAATCTATTGAGCCTAATTAGTCCATGATAAGCGAATGTGATGCTACAGTAAACATTTGCTAATCGTGGAGTGATTAGGCTTAAAAATTTATCTAATGAAATATCATTTATTTATGTAATTAGTTTTGTTATCAGATTATATTTAATATTTCTAATTAACGTGATGTAACAAAGAAAAAAAATTCATGAATCCAAATACCCCCTAAATCTCTCAGGAGGTAGCTGCAACACCGTGGCCCCATGTGATCCACCGGGGCCGGGGCTCGGAGGCAGCATAATAAGCCCCTCGTTGCTTGGCCTGAAGCGGCTGGAGCGTCTCGACCTGAGCTGCAACAATTTCAGTGGGGGCACGCGTACCGGAGTTCTTCGGTTCTCTCAGCGGCCTGGTGTCCCTCGACCTATTCCAGTCGACGTGCGTTCGCTGGGATGGTGCCGCCGCAGCTGGGTAATCTCTCCAACTTGCGATACTTTAGTCTTGGTTCTAACGATAATTCCAGCTCATACTACTTGTACTCCACGGATGTCTCCTGGCTGGCACGACTGTCTTCTCTCGAGTATCTAGACATGAGCTTTGTGAATCTCAGTACGGTTGTGGATTGGGCTTTGGTGGTAAACAGACTTGCATATCTTAGACTTCTCCTTTTCAGTGGATGCCAGCTTAGCAGCAGCCCCGGTTCTCTTCCTTATAGCAACCTAACATCCCTTGAAACGCTGGACCTTGCACTTGACAACATCAACAAGAGGATCACGCCCAACTGGTTTTGGCATTTAACTAGCCTTAAGTATCTAGACTAGATATATCAGATAGTGGGTTCTATGGCCCATTTCGCAATGAGATAGGCAATATGACCTCTATTGTGGATCTTAGTTTACCAGGTAACCTCGTGGGCATGATACCATCGAGCATGAACAATTTATGTAACTTGGAGAGATTTGATGCTAGTGCAACCAACATCAATGGGAATATATCAGAATTATTCAAGCGACTGCCTAGATGTTCAAGCAATAAATTACAAGATCTGTTTCTACCATTTTGCAATTTGACTGGAAGTTTACCAACAGCAGAACCACCCTTGAGCAATCTGGTCTCACTTGATCTCAGAAATAACAATCTCACAGGCCATGTTCCACTCTGGCTAGGTGGGCTCACAGATCTAACATACTTGGACATGAGTTCCAACAAACTGGATGGGGTCATACACGAAGGCCATTTATCAGGCCTAGCAATGCTAGATCGG
Organism: Oryza brachyantha; assembly: GCF_000231095.2. Lineage (NCBI taxonomy): Eukaryota > Viridiplantae > Streptophyta > Magnoliopsida > Poales > Poaceae > Oryza > Oryza brachyantha. The sequence goes on along the minus strand of NC_023163.2, from coordinate 17,447,120 downwards.
TTGAGATTGTCCGATAACCTTATAGGCATCTCGGTGAATTCAGGCTGGATTCCTCCTTTTCACCTAACAGAGATCCAACTTCACTCATGCCGTTTAGGTCCAAAATTCCCAACTTGGCTTAAATGGCAAACACGTGTAACAAATTAATCTTGATATATCAGATACAAGCATATCTGACATTGTGCCGGACTGGTTTTGGACGACTGCATCCTCGGTGTTACACTTAAATATGCGGAACAATCAGATCAGCGGAGTCCTCCCATCTACTATGGAATTCATGGGGGCAACTGAAATGGACCTCAGTTTGAACCAGTTTAGTGGCCCCATACCCAAGCTTCCCATCAACTTAACCGATTTAAACTTATGCAAAAACAATTTATCCGGCACTCTTCCATCAGACTTGGGAGATTTGACATTGCTTGTTCTATATGGCAACTCCATTTCTGGTGTAATTCCATCTTCTCTGTGCAAAATGAAGTCCCTGATGTTGTTGGATATCTCAGGAAATAGGCTAACTGGACCGATTCCTGATTGCACGGTCAATCCAAGCTCAAGAAACTCCACAAGTTTGAATATTTACAACATAAGCTTAAGAAACAATAAACTCTCTGGAAAATTTCCTTCGTTCTTCAAGAACTGCAGAAACCTTCTTTTTTTAGATCTTTCATACAACCAATTCTCCGGGGCACTACCAGCATGGATTGGGAAAAATTTATCTTCGTTGGTATTCTTACGGCTACGGTCTAATTTTTTTTCTGGCCATATTCCACTTGAGCTCACAAGACTAGTTTCTCTTCAATATTTAGACCTCGAAGAAAACAACTTATCAGGAAGTTTACCGAATTCTCTAGCAAACTTCAACAGAATGGCAGCCAAGAAAGATGCATCACCTCAATTTTTTGATGCTACTACATATTATAATCAATACGATGGGAATATATTGGTTGATTATACTGAGAACATCACTGTGGTCACAAAAGGTCAAGAAAGGCTATACACTGGTGAAATCATTTATATGGTAAATATTGATTTATCTGGCAACAATCTTACCGGAGAGATCCCTGAAGATGTTTGCACTCTTGTTGCATTGACAAACCTAAACTTATCATGGAATAGATTGAGTGGACAAATTCCTAGGAATATCGGCTCTCTGTCACAACTGGAATCCCTAGATCTGTCACACAATTTTCTTTATGGCGAGATCCCGGATAGCATATCATCTCTTACCTATTTGAGCCATATGAACTTGTCATACAACAATTTGTCTGGACGAATTCCAACTGGAAATCAATTAAATGTCCTTGATAATCCTGCATCCATATATGTTGGAAACATTGGTCTCTGTGGATCTCCTCTACCAATTAATTGTTCTTTCAATGGAGAAGCACCTCCTTCTATTCCTAAAGTTTATGTGGACAAATTGGACAAGGTGTCTTTTCTGCTCGGCACGACCATTGGTTTTTTGGTTGGCCTCTTGACAATATTATACTTGATGGTGTTTAGCAGAAGATGGAGAAATACTTGTTATATGTTTGTGGATGGTTTATACGATAAAACATATGTTTATATAGCTATAGCTTTGAGGAGGCTACATGGCACAATTTAGCTATCAACGGGTCCATGTGTTTGGGTTTTAAGACATAGTGGTCAAATGGGGTATGTGACAGGTAATACCCTGCTCAGCGTGATGTCTTCCATAAATGAGCAATTTTATCATCCTTAATAGGTATAAAGAGGTGTTGGAATTATTAATTGGGCTAAGGCCCATGTGTAGAATAATTCTTAGGAAAATCACAAAAACCTACCTCATGGAAGCATCCATGAGAATATTTAGTACCACCTTGCTAGTTCTATAAGAGTGAGACCTCCTTAAATAAGAGAGTGCTCTCTAGCCTCTCGAGCAAGAAGGAAATAGAGCAACACACGCGCGCGCGCGCTCGCTCACCTCGCCTGGCTCGGGCTTGGGTGGCGCGCGCGCACGACATGCGCGTGAATGTTCCGTCAAAATTGGCTTCTTGTGCTTGCGCAGATGCGGCTTCCTTTTGAAGTTTTGTTTTGCTACGTGAAACGGAAATTCCGGTGATCAGTTTTTGGAAACTTATCGTATCGGATTCTTTCTTGCGCGAGATAGCGTAGAGTCCGGATAGGTTAGGCGCGGCCTATCCGGTTCGGTTACGACGTGATAGATGTGCTGATCACACGTCCTATAAATACCGGACCGCTACCTCGTTGCAACGTACGTGAAAAACAATCTAGGGTTTACCTCTCCTCTGTGCTGCGCCACCACTATCGTCTACTCCGTCCCCTTCGCCGGCGTGCACCAGCAATCAGGAAAGCAGGTCTCCGGAACCATCGTCCTCGTGAAGTCCTGCACCGGGAGAGGGCGAATAAGGTTTTTGGAAAGCACTCTGCGCGACTGCTTGCTGTTTGTCAACGACGGCTCGTCTTCCCCGTCGATCGGCGTCAACATCCTACGCCGCGAGTCGTTCGTGCTGCTTCCAATCCTCTTCAAAACAACCTTCGGTACAGGTCAATTATGTTTAATCTAGTTTGCGTCTATTTAATCTATTCGTGTGTAGCTATTTCACATACATGTTTAGATTAGATCTGTACATGTTGGTTGATCTATGTGTTGTCATGCTTTCGCTTTACAATGTCATAATTTATTTACGCGATAGATTAAATCATTATGTGCTTATACTTTTAAAGTGCCATAGTTGTGTGCAATCAAAACAACCTCGTAAGCCCCACAAGGCTGCCGAGGAGAGAAACTTGGCGTCATTAGAACTCCTTCATTCTGATCTGTGCGAGATGAATGGTGTGTTGACTAAGGGTGGAAAACGATACTTCATGACATTGATTGACGATGCTACTAGATTTTGCTACGTGTATTTGCTAAAAACGAAAGATGAGGCTCCAGACTATTTTAAAATCTATAAGGCAGAAGTTGAGAACCAACTTGACAGAAAGATAAAAAAAACTTAGGTCAGATCGTGGTGGAGAGTTTTTCTCAAACGAATTTGACTTATTCTGTGAGGAACATGGCATAATACATGAGAGGACGCCTCCCTATTCTCCCGAATCCAACGGGGTTGCCGAAAGAAAGAACCGCACGCTCACTGACTTGTGAATGCCATGTTAGATACTGAGAGGCTACCTCAGGCATGGTGGGGGGAGGCATTATTGACCTCGAATCATGTACTTAACAGAATTCCTAACAGAAATAAGGACAACACACCATACGAGGTATGGATTGGGAGAAAACCATCACTTTCTTACTTGCGTACGAGGGGTGCTTGGCAAAAGTCAATGTACCAATTCCTAAGAAACATAAGTTGGGACCCAAGACTATGGATTGTGTCTTTCTGGAATATGCTCATCATAGCATTGCTTATATGTTTTTAATAGTTAAATCTAAGGTACCAGACATGCATGTTGGTACAATTATGGAGTCTTGAGATGCCACTTTCTTTGAGAACCTTTTCCCAATGAAAGATGGACATAACACTTTTAGCCAATCTTCTGAGATGATGCCGAGTTCAGTCACTCCAACTGAACATTCAGAACCTACACATGAAATTGTTATTGAGGAGGATGCCAGTGAAGCTCATAGGAGGAGCAAGAGACAAAGGACAGCTAAGTCCTTTGGAGATGATTTCACTGTGTATCTCGTGGATAATACTCCCAAGTCAATTTCAGAAGCTTATGCATCCCTAGATGCAGACTACTGGAAGGAGCTTGTCCGTAGCGAAATGGACTCTATTATCGCTAACGGGACTTGGGAGGTGACAGAGTGACCCTATGGATGCAAACCCGTAGGATGCAAGTGGGTATTAAGAAGAAGCTTAGGCCTGATGGTACTATTGAAAAGTATAAGGCTCGGCTTGTGACTAAGGGCTATACTCAGAAAGAAGGCGAAGATTTCTTTCACACTTACTCACCTGTTGCACGATTGATCACAATTCGAGTACTACTATCTCTGGCTGCCTCACATGGTCTTCTCGTTCATCAAATGGACGTTAAGACAGCTTTCCTCAATGGAGAGTTGGATGAGGAAATTTACATGGATCAGCCTGATGGATTTGTAGTAAAAGGTCAAGAAGGCAAAGTGTGCAAGTTGCTAAAATCTTTGTATGGTCTGAAACAAGCTCCTAAGCAGTGGCATGAGAAATTTGATATAACACTAACATCTGCAGGCTTCGCAGTCAATGAGGCAGATAAGTGTGTATACTATCACCATGGTGGGGGCGATGGAGTTATTTTATGTCTGTATGTTGATGACATACTGATCTTTGGGACAAACATTAAGGTGATTAAAGAGGTTAAATCATTTTTGTCTCAAAACTTTGACATGAAGGATTTAGGAGTAGCTGATGTTATTCTAAACATTAAGCTAATTAAGGGCGACGATGGGATTACACTGTCGCAGTCATATTATGTGGAGAAGATCTTGAATCGCTCTGGCTATATTGATAGCAAACCTTCTCCAACGCCTTATGATCCTAGTCTGTTGCTTCGCAAGAACAAGAAACAAATTAGGAATCAACTTGAGTATTCTCAAATCATTGGCTCACTCATGTACCTAGCTAGTGCAACTAGGTAACTTCTCTTTTGCTATGAGCAAGTTGAGCCGGTTTACCTCTAATCCGGGAGATGATCATTGGCAAGCGCTCGAGCGAGTTATGCGCTATCTAAAAGGTACTATGGACTTGGGACTTTGCTATTCTGGTTATCCCGCGGTGCTAGAGGGATATAGTGATTCAAATTGGATCTCAGACGCTGATGAGATCAAAGCCACTAGTGGATATGTCTTCACACTAGGTGATGGTGCTGTTTCATGGAGGTCTTGCAAACAGACCATCTTGACGAGGTCAACCATGGAAGTAGAGCTTACGGCACTAGATACTGCTACTGTTGAGACAGAATGGTTGAGAGATCTACTAATGGATCTACCAATTATTGAAAAACCTATGCCAGCTATCCTAATGAACTGTGACAATCAAATTGTGATTGTTAAGGTGAACAGTTCTAAGGATAATATGAAATCGTCCAGGCATGTGAAGAGACGATTGAAGTCTGTCAGGAAATTGAGAAACTCCAGAGTTATAACGTTGGATTACATCCAAACAGCTAGAAATCTGGCAGATCCCTTTACTAAGGGGCTATCACGGAATGTGATAGACACTGCATCGAAGGAGATGGGTATGAGACCCATATGAGTTATCTATGGTAGTAACCCAACCTATGTGATCGGAGATCCCGTGAATTAGGACCTGGGAAGAACAATCCATTAGTTAACTGGAGGAGAGTATTATTAATTAATAAACCCTCTCTAAGTGAAGATGCATGTACTCTCTTGCTACAAGGCAGGTTGGCAATGCCTTGATGTGTTCTGTTGGCTTTAATTAGCGAAGATACTATCCTGTAGAGAAATCTTGAAAGAACACACATATATGAGTTTGACTAGTAGTCGGAGTCTATGGAGATTTTGGGTGAATCATCTAGGAAGCTCATGAATAGACCATGGAGTATGACTTATAGGCTCCACCCGCGGGGTAGGCTACTGGCAGTCTAGTATCAGTCAAGGCTCTGAGTGAAACTTACTTGCACCAAACTTGCAATTCAAGGCATAGTCCATTGTTCAAGTTGTGAGTAAGTGTAGCTTAGGGTTCTAGGTGGATGTTCAACCTTAATCGGTCTCCATCGCAATACTGGTATATAAACAGTACATTGGGAATGGCAAATTTCTAAGTCTTTTGAGATTTGGTGGGGGATTGTTGGAATTATTAATTGGGCTAAGGCCCATGTGTAGAATAATTCCTAGGAAAATCACAAAAACCCACCTCATGGAAGCATGTATGAGAACATTTAGTACCACCTTGCTAGTTCTATGAGAGTGAGACCTCCTTAAATAGGAGAGTGCTCTCTAGGCTCTTGAGCAAGAAGGAAATAGAGCAACATACGCGCGCGCTCGCTCGCCTCGCCTCGCCCGGCCCGGCTCGGGCACGGGCCGGGTGGCGCGCGCGCACGACATGTACGTGAATCGTCCGCCAAAATTGGCTCCTCGTGATTGCGCAGATGCGGCTTCCTTTTGCAGTTTTGTTTTGCTGCGTGAAACAGAAATTCCGGTGATCGGTTTTTGGAAACTTATCGTATCGGATTCTTTCTTGCGCGAGATAGCGTAGAGTCCGGATAGGTTACGCGCGGCCTATCCGGTTCGGTTACGACGTGGTAGGCGTGCTGATCACACGTCCTATAAATACCGGACCGCTACCTCATTGCAACGTACGTGAAAAACAATCTAGGGTTTGCCTCTGCTCTGTGCTGCGCCGCCACTGTCGTCTACTCCGTCCCCTTCGTCGGCGTGCACCAGCAATCGGGAAAGCAGGTCTCCGGAACCATCGTCCTCATGAAGTCCTGCACCGGGAGAGGGCGAATAAGGTTTTTTGGAAGCGCTCTGCGCGACTGCTTGCTGTTCGTCAACGACGGCTCGTCTTCCCCGTTGATAGGTCGTGGCTCGCCGTTGTCAACATCCTACGCCGCAAGTCGTTCGTGCTGCTTCCAATCCTCTTTAAAACAACCTTCGGTACAGGTCAATTATGTTTAATCTAGTTCTGCGTCTATTTAATCTATTCGTGTGTAGCAATTTTATATACATGTTTAGATTAGATCTGTACATGTTGGTTTCTATGTGATATCATGCTTTCGCTTTACAATGTCATGATTTATTTACGCGATAGATTAAATCATTATGTGCTTATACTTTCAACAGGAGTATCAAAATTTTAGTTTTTTCAATTACTGTAAAATTGCTCTCCATAAATACCTATTTGTTTTTGGTGAGATAGACGGCTGATTTGCTTTTTTTACTTTGTTGTCTCTAGTTTTTTCTCTAGTTGTTTACGAGTACGAATCATATTGATATATATTGAAGATGTTTTTCATCGCCTATTTTTTTTGTTTGGAAGGAATCTTATCACTAAATGAAATTTAATTACCGCTTACGCTGACTCATCGAGGGGATCATGTCCCAGTAAACACTGGAAATTGGAAAGACAAACGAACATTAGCTGAAGTAGTTATGCTAGTCAGTTTGATTGTAGATAATTGCCATCACTTTTTTAGATATTTTTCGTCACTTACAGTATCACTTTCACTAATTTCTCCACGTGAACTAAGAGATGTGGTAGTTATTATTAAGAGTAATTTTATAGTTCCAAGATATATTAAAATTTTACGCTGAAATTTTGGTACCACTTGGTATCTTCTCGAGTACTGTAAAATTACTTTATTACCAAACATATCAAAGAAAACACTCAAAACGGAGAGGAGAGGACAAACGAACAATGAAATGAACTGAATTACCAGAATGTGCCAATTTCGCATCAATCCCCTAGCCTAGCATAAGGAGTTAAGGACGCTACGAGCTTGTCGTTCAGTGAGGCTCCAGTAGTCCAGTGCCAACCGATCAACTTCCCATAGATCGCTATGGTGTTCTGTCGTTCTGCTTCTGGTCAGGCACTTCGTGGCCTCGTGTGTGTATTGTTGCCAACCGACCGAGAAGTGGTAGAAGTGGTGTTAGCTGCAGTCCCATTCGGAAACCGCAAGTGCAAGTGTGCCTTTATAGTTATTGAGGAATTTGTTTAAGATAATGGATAGATATCCGATGTCTAAAAATTCACATGTGGACATATGTAACAAAAATTTGTATGAAACATACATTCCGGTTCTTATAATTGAGCACAAACACAATAAAAAAAAGAATATTAAACTAGAAAACTAAACTTCAGGTTTTCGATACTATGCAGCCCGAACTCTTGTGGTCGGTTCTTCCGTCTCCACCACTGTAACCATCACCCCTACAGCTACCGCCACCAAGACTCCGAAAGGCTCGATCAACGGCATAGGAAAGCCCTTGATTTGATAGCCTCATAGCCACTATTGCACCTCCACCGAGAACCATATCACTGTCGCCATCTACACCACAACCGTTGAGAAGCCACTAGTAGCTAGTAGATTAGAGGTTTCTCAACAATTATGGTGTGGATGGCTACGTTGATATGCTAGTGCTACTGCCGCTGATAGGCATCTCCACCACCTCCATCCACATCGTTGTGCTAGGAAGCACCTGAAAACAATAGCCGCTAGTGCCACCGGCATCATGAAGCCTCCTAGTTGCCTCCATCCATGTTATCTCACCAAGAAGCCCCCGATCCGACAACCACTTCCTCCCATGATCGACATAGCTCCACCTCATTGCTTGCCTTAGGCGCACCACTATCATTTGCATTGTCAATATCCACTGCCCACACCGGCCGCTAGCACCAGATCCGATCGGATCTAAATCTAAAAGCCACGTATCCAACCGTTGTCTACTCCCAGCCGCCACCACAGCCAAAGAGGCAGCTATCCGCCCCTCCATGCATCGTCCCCCTCAACAGCGACTTGGTTGCACCATTGAGCTGTCCCTATGACCTGGTTTTCACATGCCACCTCTCTCGGCAACACTCCACACATCGATCCATATATGGCTTGTGTTCCACCCTTTCAGAGGAGGCAAAGGATTCCATCCTTGCCAGTGCAGCCATCCTGGCGATGCCATGCCCGAGCACTCAGCTACCACTCCTAGTCCCATAGCCATCATTGGGATACATGAGCTTTGGCCACATGCCAATTCTAGACATGGATGCCTCTGTCAGAATTATTACGCGCTGCCAAGAGAGAGTTGGAGGAACCCTACTGATGTCGTCCTTGCGCTCACATAAAATTTTGACAGTCTACTTGGGTGATGGTGAGGTCAAGGAGGGAGGAGGTCAAAGCTTATGAGCGGGTGATTTGTGTTACAGAAGAAATGGAGAGCTGTTTCTAAATTTTGTGATAGTTTTTATGATGGTGTTTACATGACATAGTGCAAAATTGTTGTTAGATGTGCCTTCTTCACAAGAGATAGTTGGTACTGCTCTGATTTCAAAATATACAAGATTATAGTATTCAAAATTTGTTTCACAATGTAAGTATTTTGAAGACTATAGTTTAAATGCACATAAATATAAGCATTTCTTCCAATCAGGTGCATAGAAGAGATATCTAAGCACGTAAAAATTATAGGAGCTCCGACTTGTATGGTGACAGGCACTCTTTATTATAGGAGCTTGATCAGATAACCTATTGGACCTAAGTTTTTTTTTAATCTTATAGCACCTGAAAATAAAATGGGGATCTGATTAGGGGCCTTTTAGATATGTTCTAAGGTGCCTCCCGAGAGAGATACTACTGAAGATGGGATTTTTATAATTCTTGAAAAGTAACTTAAGATATTAAAAAAATTAATATAAATTTATATACCTCAAGATACTAATGTTTTACGCAAAAAAATATAATATATTGAATATTTTCTTTAAAGACGGTAAAAAAAAACTCTACCAAAGAACGGGCCCGTTCTGCTACTGTACAGGTGAAAAGACGACGTTTCTTTTCGTTTCTTTTGAGAAGGAAAACAGTATTACATGTTGCCGTCTGCAATGAACTATGATCTATGAACACAACATTTCTGGCCTGGGCCGTGCGTAAGGCTTTATACAAAAGCTGTACTGGAGTATCTCGCTGATGTCCCGGATGGCTCGCGCCCTGACGCGTCGCCGTCGCCACATTGCCCCCTCGGGCTCCTCCGATCCTTCAGCAAAAGTGCACGCAAAACTTCAGACTTGCACCGGCAACGACAAACGTACGGTACTACTAATAATCATTCAGAGAAAAGGAGAAAAAAAAGGGGAGATATAAAACACACCTGTCGTGATATCGACGGCGCAACATCATCCGCCTCGAGCATGCGGACGACGCTGCCCATCGAGGGCCTCTTGTCCGCTTTGGGGTCGACGCACTTGAGGGCAGCCACGAGGACGCGCCTCAGCTGCCGTTTGGTTGGCCTGGCCTCCATTGCAGGATCCACTACTTCCTCGGCTCTCCTGCTGCTCGCCATCAGCTTAATCCACTCCAACAGGTGCACCTGCAGAAAGCAGGTCATGTATTACTCAAAGAATTGAGAGCCTGAAGTGTTCCAGATATGCAGAGAGGGAGCAGCACGGCCCTGGGATTAAGTAAGATGCACAGATAAACTACTTAAAGCAATTTTATGGTCCTTGAGAAGATAGTATGATACCTCTTGGTGTCTAGGTACTATGAGATATCTAATTTTGCACTAAAATTTTGGTACATCTCAGTGTCTACTCAACAACTATAAAATTACTCAACTACTTAATTAAAATAATGTCAATGGGGCATTAAGAATGTTTTGAGGCATGCGTATCGTGCGTGCCACCTCATCAGTAGGCCGACCATAGTTGATTGGATCCCTTCCGGTCACTGCTTCCAAGAGTAGCACCCCGAAACTGTAGACGTCACTCTTCTCGTTTAGCATCCCAGTATTAGCATATTCTGGGGCTACATACCTGAGAACAATGGGGATTAAGTGGCAGTTACTTGAGGCAGTGTCATCTTCGAATGAACTAACAATAGTTAAGTATGGAATTCATGTAAATCAGTAATTAACAGCCCCTGCAACACAAACAGCGTAGCTTAACAGGAGAGCCTAATAGCTTACCCAAAGGTTCCCATAACTCGAGTAGTAATATGGCTTTTCCCAGTGCCTAAGAGCTTAGATAATCCAAAATCAGAAAGCTTTCCTGTGAAATCTTTGTCAATAAGGATGTTACTTGATTTGATATCACGGTGAATAACTTTTGGCTCTATCCCCTCATGCAAATAAGCCAGTCTGCATAGCATTCCATTGTACAAATTTTATGCTTTGTCTCGTATACAAAGGGAGAAATCAGGATCATAGATAGCTCATTTCTTACGCTTTTGCAATGCCAAGGATAATTTTTATGCGTGCTTCCCATGTAAGAACACCATGCTGACTCATTGCACCATGTAACCACTGCTCTAAGTTCCCATTGTTGACGTATTCATAGACAAGCATCCTGCAACGTGAGAAGAATAATGATGTTTTGCTAAATGTAATAGATTCACAGGAAGTATAGTTTGATCATGTAAAGTGACTCTATGAATATGCCCTCTATAATTTATATTTACAGATTTTTACAGTATATGATTGTGTTTTCTTAAAAAAGCAGACAACCTATCTATACAGTATCAGTAACTCTTACTAGTTCAATTAGCTGGTGGGAGTGTACATTCCAAAAACCTATGTTTGATACTTTCTGTAGGCCTGTAACTAGTCTTGGGTATCTTTTCCTACTTAATTACTAAGATATGTAATTTCTCTTAAATGTTCTCCATTTTTAAATTTCTAGCAATATATATAGTCGATGGATAAATATTGCATAGCTAAGTTGACAGTAGACCAAGTTGATGTTGTGGATGTATCTTATTACCGGACTCAACTTAAGATTTCAGGTTTGAAAATATAAATGCTAGCTAACAGAACAAGGACTCACCTGTAGCTTCCCTCAATGCAGTAGCCAAGGAGTCGCACCAAATTCTTATGCCTAACATGACCAATAGACTCAACTTCAACCCTGAACTCTTTTTCTGCCTGCCCTCTGCAAAACCATATCCAGAATATCTAGTCAACTACCATAGAAAATATTCAACAGTCTGGGAAGAAGCGTTCCTTTTTGGTTAAAATCAACTCAAGTGTCGCTTACATGTTGTTAAAAAGCTTTTTGACTGCAACATCAGTTCCATTTATAAGATGACCATGATAAACGACCCCATAGCCACCCTCTCCTATGATATTATCATCACTGAACCCATCTGTTGCGTGCTCCAAATCCCTGAGAGTAAACCAATGGCCCCAACCAAGATGAGAGAATTCCGGGAGACCAAGCTGAGGAGATATGGACGTTGCCGCATACTGAGAGTACTCCCTCTCATTATGTCCTGAGGTGCCTTCGTCGCTGGGGTATGAACACTGGGCCTTATCATTTTGGTACATTGAACTGCATCCCACTAAGTTATGGTTATCACTTGATTTGCAACTAAGGAAGTGAGCCAGCATCTTCCGTGAACTTTTCCTAGTAAGCATCTCCTTCAATGAGAGGGCCTGAGTTTCTTGACCATGGATGTTTTCTGCAGCCGCTCTGTTTCTTACTTCATCTACTGCAATCTCTTTGGTAACATCTGGGATTTCAGGTTCAGCAACATCACCAAAGCGATTCCCTCGTTTCCTCCAGTAGATCAGAAAGAAGCATATGCAACCTGCGACAAACAGAATTGCAGCCCAAATGATAATGCCAAGCACAATCCATAGCCTCAGACCAAATGGTGGCGTCCTGGACAATAAACCCGCCTGCAAGTTTTCACCGGTTGACATCTTCATTCCCCTGACAACATAATTTAGAATTAGCTCATCCAAGATGCATGTCCTACTACTACTATAATTGAAGAGAAATAGCCAAACCAGGGATAAACAAAATCAGAAAAGAGAAGGGAAAAAAATGTAAAAGCAAACTGAAACAAAGAACACATCAGTCAGTTTGCCATTTGGAGTTTTGAAGCCGCAGACTGATACGTTTGCTTTCAGCTGTCACTCGGTGCATTATCCAAAACAGTATCGAAAACATTATCTGAAACAAACTGTCACTCAGTGAGCTAAATCATCATTCAACAAACAGGCCTCATCATCCTCAGGCAAACGCCTTGATCAAATGAACAATCGCTCGACTGCTCCCTCCTGGGCATTAACGCAAGTAGCTAGCGCGCACTACCATCGTCAATGACTCGCATCAACATCATCTCGCAGATGCATACATAGCTCAGAAACCGTACTCACCTTGCCATCGTGAAGCTCGTGGCCATGAGCCGCTCATACGACGCCGACGCCGACGACGACCCTTATCGCCAGCCGGAGGAGAGGCCGACACCGCCAAACGCTCCTCCGCGCCCGGGGGTTCCACCATCCGTGGCGTTCGCTCGCGGCGCCCGGTACTAGTACTCGAAAGGGATCGCTGTCGCTGAGACCAGCCAACCACTGCAACTGGCCGGAGGAGATCGGATCGAGCGGGAGGAGGACGCGCGCTAGCTCCTCCCTCCCTGGTTGGTGAATTGCCGCTGCTGCTGCTGCTGCCATCTTGTGCGTGGCAGCGTGCGCGCTTTTGGGTTTAGCGGTAGGATCGTACTGGCTTTGGTGCGCTTTTGGTCATCTGTCTCTGGATTATCTTTTGGCCGCAGGAGGAGTTTAGGTGCATTAGTTGGGACTAATCTGTAATCTAATATGCTAGTCTGCAGAGTGCGCTACGGCAGCAGAACCCTCTTCTGGTTTATTATTGTTAACCTTTTCCTCCTTTCTTTTTATCTATGAAATTTTGTTAGGTGGGGATGATTTACGGCAGCGTTATCTTTCTTGCCTTAGCTTAGCTCACTACGGGTGAAATGATTAAATGTACGAGGCGAAATATCGTTGTTATTATATACTTTAAATTAGCATTTATAAGTCAAAATTTAAAATTTAAAATTTTAATCTTAAATTTACATTTGATTTTGTTATATACTTCTAATGGTATTTATAAGTCAAAATTTAAAATTTTAATCTTAAATTTACAGTTAATTTTATGGGTTTTTCACCGAAGTTTATTTTCAGCTTTTGATTTTAAATCGCTAAGATTATATATATAAAAGTTTAATTCACAAATATTTTTTTATTCACAAATACGTCATTTTGATTGAAAAAGCTAATCAATCATACCAAAATAGTGCTGCTTATGTCTTGTGATCGAAGAGAACTCTGTCTAGAAAAAACGGCATTTTCTAGCGGTGGCTAGTGCTCCGTACAGTTCTCTAATCCCGTCGTTTTGATAACGATATGGTCTGCAAAGTCTAGCTTTACTAATATAAATAAATATTCAGTTTTATTAAAATACTTTTAGGACTTATTTGATATAGTCCATTAAAATACTCTTAAAATTTGATAACCAGAATTATGAAATCGGATGGAATACCTCTGTACCATATTACCACGCACTACCTGTACGCCTTTTCGTTTTATTATTTTCGCATCTATCACAATCAAGCATGCGTGTTTCACGTCTAACGTCTCGGAGCAAAGGAACGTATGCAGCACATCCATCGAACCAGACTTTCCTTTCTTGTGAATACGAAAGGAAACTGAGATCGGTAGCCTGTTTGACGAAGGGGCGGGCTCCAGAGACGAAGTCAGCCAAAAATATCACTAGAAAAATATAGATTGGAACAATATTTTAGTAGAGATTTTAGTAATTTCGTCGGAGTCGATAAACAAGCCTGGCTCTGCGCCTCTGCCCCTACCGGGTTCTTTTTACAAGGAAAGATTAATTGATTTTTACAGCTATTATTTAATAATATACTTCATCTATGTTTTTTTATATAATATCGTTACCTTTTATGCTTACGCTTAACCATTTGTCTTATTTAAAAATTTAATTAGTAATTATTTAATTTGTTATAATTTAATTTTCACTATTAGAACTTTATGTATGACTAACAGTTTTGATCGTCGGGTACAATTTTAGATAAGATGAATGATCAAACGTCGACATAAAAGTCAACGGCATTATATAAAAAACCATGGAGGGAGTAAATAATAAGATTAACTAATATAAATTTAGAAATCTTCTATACAAAGGTGAGACAATAAAGTTATATATGGAAAATTTAAAAAACATATCATTTAGTAGTTTGAAAATTTTGTTCGTAAAAACCGAGGAATAATCCGGCCGAAAGAACACAACCGAAGTAAGTTTTAACATCACTTTTATCCCAAAACTATAACTTTTGTAACTTAAAAGACAATGGTGGAACTCTAAAATCTGTAGTTTTTTTTTATAAATTCACCATTAAATCTATAGTTTTATGATACAATACCTTAAAATGTAGGTTACTAATAATTTTGATATTAAATCTATATCTTTTTTATAATTTCAGCACTAAATCTATAGTTTTATGATACAAGACCTTAAATATATATTTCCTGACAAATTTGATATTAAATTTGTAATTTTATGTTACACAACTTTAAATTTTTAGTTTTATGATAATTTGGCCGAAGTATATATAGTTTTGTGAAAATTACTCTTTTAAAAATATACAGTAAAAATGTGCCTTCCAGGTGCAGCATTACTAGTATTGAATAAAGAAGTTCAAATTCTTCGGTGCAATGAGAGCACTGATCGCATTAGTGTTCATTCCAGTAAATCTGTTGCAAGTCAAATTGAGGATTACCATGTAGTTTATGCCTGCTGAAAATTCAAGTTGCTGCCCATTTGTAATGACCAATGTGCTCTCTATGGAAGACATATCATCATCCATCAGACCATGGTTGGGCCATATATTATATACTAATCTGGACATTTTGTTCCAATTTGAATTTATGTTCTGAGTTAATCTTGATCTGAATTTGAGAAGGCTAATCCACGCGCGCATGCACACGCGGCACTTTTCCTTTTTTTTTTTTACTTTACAAAATAGGGTGTTTCTTACTTTATATACATAAAGTTTGTGTTTATAAATTTATATTTATAAAGATTTTTCTATATTAAGTTTATATTTATAAGATTTTGCATCTACGTAGATTTTCATATGAACAATTTGTATGCATAAAGATATATATATATATATATATATATATATATATATATATATATATAATTTGCTTGTATGTATGAAATTTGTATGTCCAAAGTTTAAGTGTATAAAGTCTATATGACTAGAGAGTGTTTTCATTCATGTTTTAAATCTGATATGTTATGTTGGATTTAATCAGGGTCATAATTCACGTGTGATGGTGGGGTTCCATACTATTTTGGCAAATGTTTTCTCCTCCTTTCCATTGTAGCGTATGCCACTCGCTGTGGGTTCTCAATACACACCATTGCTGCTGTCGTCGCGACATCTGCCTCTCCATTCCTACATTCCATCGGCCCTGAACAACGTGGCCCGTTTGATGCATCTCGAAGCTGGGATGGGTGCGACCACCGTTCGTTTGGGAGCAGAGGCGCGCAAGCCGTGTCCGAAAACGGGTGCAGCAGCTGGGTGCCTGGGATAACCGCCACCGAACAAGCTGGAGCGGGTAACCTCGTCGTGACGCCACGTGTCCCGTGGGCCCACCGCGCCGCCTCCGTCCGTTCTCCCGTCGACAGCGATGCGGATGCCGGAGAACCGCAGAAGGCGCCATGTCCGCCAGCACTGGGGGCACAGCGCAGGTGCACTCCCGACGCCGGCGCCACGTACGCCGCACGCGAGCGACCCGGCCCCATAAAAAGGGCGTCTCGTCGCCGGCGGCGGCGCCGCACCATGCGCTTCTTCCCCGAGCGGCGGCGGCGGCGCGGGGAGATGGTGGAGCGCGAGCCTCTCTGGCACGGCGTCCGCCAGGGCGACGGCGACGACGGGCACCGCCAGCTCAGGCACAGCTTCGGCGACAGGGACTCCTCGCCTTGGTCCGAGCTGTGGACCGACGGCCTCGTCTGCGCCTTCGAGTTCGTCGGCGCGGGCAGCCTCAGCCTGTCCCGGAGCAGCTCCGCGCGGTCCAGGGACGGCCTCGCGGCCGTGGATCCCGGGAGAGCTACGCCGGTCGCCAATAAGATCGGATACGCTTCGTGCCAAGGCAAGCTGCTTGATGGGTTTTCTAGATTTTCATTCCGTGTTTCCGCGCTCCGATCGACCAGAAACGTCCGTAACATATCTTGGTGAGCTCAGGTTCGCACGACGGCGATGAGCTGAGGCCACCGCCGTGCAGGTGCAGGCAGGGCGGGAGGGCGGCGCCGCCGGGCCCGGCGGAGAGATGCTGGGCGCCGATCGGGTGGAGGAGGATCACCCAGCTGGTGGAGATGGTGGGAGGGGACGCCGCGTGGGACGGCCGTCGGGGGACGAGCACGAGCCTCATGGAGCACGTCGACGGAGACGAGTGCGACTTCACCGTCGCCGACGTCGCCGCGCCGTATTGGCAGCGGCCGGCGGGGCCCACCTGGTGGTGCCACGTGATGGCGGGGCACCCGGCGGTGGACGCGTGGCTGGCCACCGCGCGGTGGCTGCACCCGGCGATCTGCGTGGCGCTCAGGGACGACAGCTTGCTCATCAGTGAGAAGATGAAGCATCTGTTCTACGAGGTAAGATTCATTATTTTTTTCCTACTGTTTTAATGTTTATTGAGTCATTTTTGGGTGTTTAAGTGGAAAAGCCAAATACAAAATAATTTGTCAATAAAATTTTTATATATCTGATACAAAAGCTAAGGTTGGACAACAATGTACGACAAAAAAAACCCTAAAATCAACTCCAAATTTAAAGTTAAAAATTCAAATGTTGGCTTACAAGCATAAGTCAAAAGATAGCACCACAGTACTATATATGCAGTTATTATCTGCCATGCATATGTAACAATTTCCAGTGTAATACTAATCTGTTTTAATGTTTATGTACTACATGTATGCAGTTATTATCTGTTTATTATCTGTTCTGCATATGTAATAATTTTCAGTGTAACGATCAGTCATGAATCAGATAGGCATGTGTATTCATTTTAGACATGCAGTAGCAGCTAACAGTGTCAATTTCTTTTGTTGGATACTCTGCATACTTGGTACTACTGTCAGTCTGTCACTTCTTAGCTTGATGCCTGAAAGATTGAAACTCTGAGATGTCTGCATATATGCACAGATGTCTTGTCGATTCTATTGTTAGCAATGTATGTATCCAGATGCCATATTTCTCTAAACATATTGGGATTATTTCTAAACTTCGAACTTACTTCCATTGTATTAGTATTTTACCTTATGAATTATAAACATGCTTCAGGTCCCGGTAAGAGTTGCCGGAGGCTTGCTATTTGAACTGCTGGGGCAGTCAGTTGGCGATCCCGCCCGTGAGGAAGAAGACATTCCTATTGTACTCCGTGCTTGGCAAGCTCAAAATTTTCTGATAACTGCGCTCCATTTGAAAGGGCCTGCACCAAACATTAACGTGATAGGAGTTACTGAAGTTCAGGTAGTACCGTAGAGCTCATGTTAAGCTGTTTTGCTCAGGAATCTTCCTTGTCTTGTTTATAAATTGTCTTGCATGTTTTCTGTTTTTGTAGGAGCTTCTTTCTGCATGTGGAAGTACAGCTCCTAATAGTATTCATGAAGTTATAGCACATTTGGCTTCGCGGCTTGCCCGATGGGATGACAGGTAAACTCAGAACTCGGTGTTTTAGTTTTCTGTACTGTAACTTTATGTTTAAAGCATGCTATCTTCAGATTGTGGCGTAAATATGTGTTCGGTGCTGCCGATGAAATTGAGCTTAAATTTGTAAACAGGTAAGTTAGTACTTGTAGTGTTATACTCATCTTCCTGAATTCCTTCTGTATATATAACTGTATCGTTATTTTTAGGCGAAACCAAGAGGATTTAAACCTACTGTGCCTAATATTTAACCAAGACATTAGAAGATTGGCTACTGAGGTATGTGTCCAGATCAAAATTATTCCCAGAAATAATGATTCAATGAATATCATGGATTGACTTGAATTATCCGTTCTATTCAATTTTACTAGGTTATCAGAGTGAAATGGTCACTGCATGCTAGGGAGGAGATAATTTTTGAGCTGCTGAAATATCTAGGAGGCAACACTACAAAGTCATTACTTGAAGCTATAAAGAAGGACATAAGACAAATGATTGAAGAACAGGAGGCAGTTCGTGGCCGGCTGTTCACCATCCAAGATGTGATGCAGAGCACCGTTCGTGCTTGGCTACAGGTGTGAGCTATAAAAAAGACCTTCTGAATCCTAGCTTGCGCATTCAGAATGAAACATCAATGCATATAATCTTACTGAACAGACAATATGACACCATGACAGTAGTTATTTTGTGATAACTGAATGTCATGTATGAAGACTGAACTCTGTTCTTGTGCTATTTAGGACAGGAGCCTTCGCATTACGCATAACCTGACCATTTTCGGTGGGTGTGGCTTAGTTCTGTCCATCATCACTGGATTGTTTGGGATCAATGTTGATGGGATACCAGGAGCCCAGAACACTCCCTACGCTTTTGCATTATTCTCTGGACTGCTTTTCTTGGTAGGATTTATATTGATCATTTTCGGGGTAGTCTATTTTGGACTGCAGAGACCGATTAGTGATGAGCAGGTCCAGGTAAGAAAGCTAGAGCTCCAGCAAGTGGTCTCAATGTTCCAGCATGAAGCCGAGACACACGCCAAGGTAAGAGAAGGAGTGTTGGGGAGTGACTTGCCTCCGAGAGCTGCTGATCTCATATATAATAAAGGTGATTCACTCCTCCTTATTCCTGACAGTAGTGATGGGATACTTGGATAAGGGGAATAACTGTACCGTAAGAGGGGTTCCAAGAAGTAAAGAATGACGTGAAGATAGAAATCGTGTAATATATGGTAAACCTTAGTTTTCTAGGTTTGGTTTTTCATAACCAGTTAGCAATGGTTGGTTTAGATATGTTAGATATTTAATCGTATTTGGTTAGTTATATCTTGTAAACTACCCCTCTGTATATAAGGGGTAGGGGTCCCTTGAGAAGCTGTAACCATACCCCCCTACAAAAGGGGAGGTAGGGGTCCCTTGAGGAGGATGGTCTAAAAATCACGTATTATATTCATTATGCACTTTTCCTAGTGTTAAGACAATCAATTTGTAATCGACCAAGAGTGGAGTATTATCTTATCCTTGAGAGATGGAACCTGACTAATCTTTGTTTATAATATACCATTATACTTTTAGCCTCATACGCTAGCATATATATTTGTTACTGATACAAAACATCATACAAATTGGAGACCAGCATGAAAAACAGTATTATCCTACATGGACAAACTCGTGAACCTCTAGACCCTACAATTGATTCAAGAAAACTTTTTGGACATTTTTTAATTTTTTATGTAACAAACTAAATATATAAGTATATTTATATATGTAGTATTATTTCTAATGTTCATACTAAAAAATAAAAATAGAATACCCAAGATTTTTTATTTGAAAACAAAAGGCTAGCTTGTGAAACATGCATCTCCCATACCTGGAAGAATTCATATATATAGCATGAATGCACAATGGTGTTCTACTGCTTTTTTTTCATTCCTTTAATTTATATTCTGTTACCTTAATAAATAGAATTATGGAGTCATGTCTCCGAAACCTAGACTTTTTCAAAGCATACAATACGTTTTTGCAACATATGTCCTCCTTTTTTTTTCTCATTTGATTGTTCAGTGTGCAAACTGGGAGGTTCCTTCTCATTTGAAGCTAAAAATGAACCAAACCTTCAAGGTTACCACTTGGTTTCCCTGTGTACCCTGTAGTAGCAAATATGAGGTTAGTACATCCATCCATCCATCCATCAACCTGTTCTCTGACCATGCAAAGCGACACTGCTGGATTTCTATGATTCATGCAGCGCATGACAGGAGACAGGACAGCAGGTTGGTCGCAGCGTGCCAGTTCTGAAGAAACTGGGCGTCATGGTACAGTTCAGACTTCAGAGCCCTTTTCAGGGGCAAGTAACAAATGATCTTTCCAATCCTCATGTCCCATTAGGGCACACAGACATAATGCTTCGACGTGGCGAGGAGCTCTAGCTCACTACGTCGGAGCCGGCGTGCCACCGAGCCAAGAACTGTGCCCCCGCAGAGGCACACGCGTCCTGCAGAGGATACGTGTGGCTTTGTTAGAACTGGAGAGAGATGCCAAAAAATGGGGAGAGAGGAGAGAAAGGCGTCCTTAGATCTGTCCGTCATCGATGCCGAGGCTGGTCACCGTCGTCGACGCCAGCCACCGTCCTCACTCCCGACCTGGGTCACCGTCTACGCCGACCACCGCCCCCAAATCTGCCTGCCCCCGACACGCCGCCTCCTGCCAGATCCGTCGCGGGACGCGGCCGTCACCGAGATCCGCCGCGCCCCGACCACCCAAGCTCCGCCACCCCCTGCCCAAAGTGCAGCCGCGCCCGACGCTCCACGGCGCCGCCGCGCCCCGAAGCTCCGTTGTTCTTCGACGCCGACGAGCTCCGCCGCCCGGCTCGCCCCCCGCCCGAGTGGGCTGCCTGGAGAGAAGAGAGAGGTGATGGACTGGCTGGCGGTGGAAAAAGGAGAAAAAGAAAAACTTAAAAAATAAATTGTGGGCCCCACCCAAAAGTAGTCTGCACCGTGGGGTGTGTGGCTTCATCCCACGTGGCATCTTTTTTTCCCTAGAACCACTCCATGGAGATCCTAGCACTGTGTATGCCCTTAACGGCTTGTACAGGAGACATATTGAAATAACTAGGACTTGTACTATTTAGTGGAGAGGGATCCCTCTCATGACTATGCGACGTTTACATAGGGCTGTTTTAACTCAAACTAGTTTAATGTTAAAAATAAAACTTAGTTTGTTTTGTTAAACTAGAGTCGTTCATAGACATAGAATACCCCATTCACAACCTTACATTCACAAGATCATAGCCCCTAGAATGATAGAAGTTCACGTAATTGTAATCTTACTCCCTATTCACGTGTATTGAGATCAATGTAATAATTACTTTCCAACCACTACCAGTTGAATGAATCCAAAGAATGCTAGGTTTCTCGAAGAGGCCACACATTCGTTTGTCCTCCTCTTCCCATCGCACACGCGTAGCGCATCTCTACAAGAAAAAAGAACAACCACTCCCTCCAGCGTGCAGCATACCACCTCTGCGAGAGAACCCTAGCAGATACATTCATACATGCATCCAAACACATGGTTATTCGGATTATATCAGCTAAGTGAGCTTGTCCTGGAATACAAGGGTGGTCACACATAATTGTATATATATGTCAGCGCCTCTCATTGAGTTTGCCGCTGGTAACCAACAGACACATTGTTATATTCATAAAAAAAGACTTAATAATAATAATAATAATAATTAAAAAAATAAAGGGTGAAGCTGGCGCCCACCTATCAACAGACATGTGTAGCTGAGGTTGTGGATCTATCACCAGCTACTCTTGTTGTCAGCTGGCATACAGAAGCCACTATGGAGGAAAGGAAAAAAGAACACTTAAATTGTTATTGCAATATAGAATTATTGTGATGTTGTAGTACAGTTTTCACTTAGAATTGGCAATCAAATCGCAAAAAATATAAAGAAAATGTTTCACAATTTTGGTGTATTTTGTTTAATATTAGTGTGCACCTTCACGGCTAATCCTCTGTTCCATACTACAAGACGTTCGTTTTGGCTATGTCTAGATTTATCAATTGATCAATGTATTTGTATATATGTCTAGATTAATAAAATTTATATAAATATAGTAATATTAAAAATCTTACACCTAAAACAGAGATATTACTGGCTAATTGTTAGCTCGATTTTCCAGAGTTGGTAACGTGGAATGGTGGTGTGCCTTCATCCAGGACCCCCAAAAAATTGTGTTGGTGATATATTCTGTGGATGGTTATTTTAGCAAGAAGCATCTTCTGGCATATGGAAGGAAAAGGCCAAACGAATCAGAATACAGTTATGTGTTATATTATAAAAAAAACAATTATGTGTTATATTATAGAACTGGGGGAGTAGTATACTAAGATATTAGCACAAGGATCAGAATACATACAACCTTAGAGCAACTCCAACAATTTGTCATCCCTCATTTCCATCCTTAATTTTTTTTGGCAATTTAAGAAAAAACAATCTCCAATAATTTGTCATTCCTCGTCCCATCTTTGTCAAGTTTGCATAATCGCCTCCCCAGCACGCATACATGGGCGTTTGGGATCTGCGCACATTCAGTTGCGCGGATATATGGCAAACTATTGAAGATTAACTTTTTTTTTCTTTGCCATAATACTTGGGGAGTTGCCAACCTTCAAGATTTGGGAAATAAAAAATCTCAAACTGTTGGCGTTGCTCTTGCTACTCGGCTGTAGCCTATCGCATTTTCGCAACTCGCACTCGTACATTGTCTTTCTGGGCCTATGCGGTATGGGCCATATGGGCCGTCGTTGCATTGGGCCGGAAGCTGCTGTCGGTCCATCGGAAGCACAAAAAGTCCATATCCAGTCCCCGGAGGGGGTTACGCCTAGGGTCACGGTTTGCGCCTCTCCGCCTCCTCCCGAGGAAAGCAGATTCTAGGGTTTCGCTCCTCCTCCCCAAGGAAGCGAAGATCCGCGGCTTCTCTCGTCTTCCGCCGCTGCCGCTGCCGCTGCCGCCGTCGCCCGCGCGGCGCAGGTACCAAAACTCACCTCCTCAAATGTCGTGTAACTCTCTCGTGGATTCTCACGCTCAGTCGGTGGGCTGGGCGGGGGCAAGCGCGCGGTGCGGCGCAGGCTGACTGGCTGCAGTGGTCGGAGCCAGCCGGGTGGCCGTAGAAGCGCGGCTGGCTGCCCGGGGAGGCGAGGCGTGCCTGCGCCTGGAGCTGCGGACGGCGAGGAGGCGCGTCGAGGCGGCCAGATGCGGACGGTCGCTGGCGGGCCTGCTTGCTGTTCCCGTCGTGCCTACGAGCTGGTGTATAGAACTGAGGAGCAGAGCAAGCGTGGCTGTGATTGTTGAATGTTGATTCATGGTTGGTGATATCTGATTCCTGATAGTGGATAGGCATCACAAAAGAGGAAGACATCTATGCCAATGCAAATTAATAGCTCCAGTAGTATGGTCAATAAAAATTGATGATATACTGTTGTCTCGTTTCAACAAAGAAATTGTTGCCAAAATCTCCTTTTTCTTTAGGTATTTTTCGATCCCTAAAACATGCTTCTGTGTGGTTTTTAGTTGATGGATTTCATTTAGTGTCACATAAGCTCATTGTGTTTAATTGTGTTTAGACAACGTTGTTTTTCATTTGCTATTCACTCTAGCACTGAGCCACACCTCATTTTCTTCTTGTCCTCCGCCAGACCGCTACTGCTCTGAGTTTTTGTTCCGCTAGAAAATCAGAGTTTGAAAATTGAAGCCATTGATTTGTTTTTTCTTGTGGTATGCATATGTAGATCAATATTAGCAAGTTAAATGGGTGTAGGCCTGTCTGGAATTCTCGAATCAAAATGATTCTTGTAAAATTACTCTTTTCGGAGTGAGTCATAAAGAGGAATAGGCTTTTTTACTTCTCATTTTTCTTTGGTGATCAAGCTAGTGAGGGACCAATCTGCATTGGTTAAGACTTCAGACCTGCTGCTAAACTGTGCAGACCCATTGCAGTTTTCTCTGCACCGTTGCCTAACTTCTTAACCCATGCTTCTTTTTTGCTGCCAAAGTCTGTGTCATTTCCTGATTGGTTTCATGAATTTTCTAAACACAGGAACTGTAGAAGATCATGTCTTCAAAGAGAGGAGGTGGTGGCTTCCATGGTCGTGGCCGTGGCCGTGGCCGTGGGAGAAGTGCTTCAGCAGAAAATGACATGGATCATCATGAAACCTCCGTGCCTTCTTCCCCAAGCGCTACTTCTGAGGACAATGTCGAGTTCACTTCCCAGCAAAGCCCACTACCTTGCATTGTAAGCCCAGCTGAACATGTATCCAGCACATTACTCAATCCTAAGATCAACCACCGTTCGGATGCAATTTTTGGTGATCAGGTTAATCCAAGAGCGATCAAGCTTTGTCATAGTCCCATAAATAACAAGTTATTGTTGGCTGAATAAACTTTGCAGTAGCACTGAGGCCATGATTTTTGCAGGCTGTGGAGCAGTTGAAGTTGCGTCATCACAAACCTTTAAAGTTTCACGAGAGATACCGTCCTTATTTGAGGGATGCTGGCTTGCTTGGGCTCTCACAAATTTGCCAGAAGATGCCTCAGTTGGACAAAGCATTGATCACTGCCCTTGTTGAGCGTTGGAGACCAGAAACTCATAGTTTCCACTTGGCTTCTGGGGAGATGGCGGTTACACTACAAGATGTTGCAATGCTGTTAGCTCTTCCTATTGATGGCCGTCCAGTTTGTTCTACCACTGATCATGATTATGGGCAGATGGTCATTGATTGTCTAGGTCATGATCCAAGAGGACCATCAATGCCTGGTAAATCTTTTCTGCACTACAAATGGTTGAAGAAGCATTTCTATGAATTACCAGAAGGGGCAGATGATCAGACTGTGGAAAGACATGTTCGAGCATATATCCTGAGCCTTTTATGTGGGGTGCTATTTCCAGATGGAACAGGGCGGATGAGTCTGATATATCTTCCACTGATTTCCGATCTTGCTCGTGTTGGGACATACAGCTGGGGATCTGCAGTGTTGGCCTTCCTATACCGATCTCTTTGTTCTGTTGCTTCCTCCCACAATATCAAGAACATTGGTGGTTCATTGCTTCTCTTGCAGCTTTGGAGCTGGGAGCACTCCCATGTTGGCAGACCTTTGGTTCGGTCTCCCTTATGCCCGGAGAAAGGCATCCCAGAGGACGTGCCTCCTGTTGGCTTTCGTTGGGTAGGTGCTCGCGCACAAAGTGAGAATGCTACACGCTGCCTTAAGCAGTACAGGGATGAGCTGAACCTGCAGCGAGCAGATCAGGTGAAGTGGGAGCCTTACTTGCATATTGACTCCTCAAGCTTGCCACCACTTTGTACAAAAGATGCAGACTTGTGGCTTACACAAGCTCCGCTAATAAATTTTCCAATAGTTGAGATGTATTTGCCTGAGCGAGTGATGCGGCAATTTGGGCTTCGTCAATCCATTCCACCACCTTTTCGACCTACACTACAGGCGTTGCATCGTATTAGTCGACGTGGCAGAGAACGTGAGAACTGGGAAGAGACACACCATGAGTACATTCAGGAATGGGAAGCCCGCCGACAGCGCATATTTCGAGAGTCAGGGCATTATGACCCATCTTCTTATGAGGAGTACCTGCATTGGTATTCAGGAGTTACAAGGCGCTATCTTGTACCATCAATCAGCGATGATGTGGAAGCAGGACCTTCATTGCAGCCTGATGATTCCATTGATATGCAGTATCAAGCCAAGGCTCCTATGATCCGCAAAGCAGTAAGCCAAAATTATGTATTCAGTTCATATGATCAGCTTCTAAAGTTAATTGAACCTAAATTTGTCAGATATATGCTGTCTTTTCCAATGCTTCAGATAGTTTCTACAACCACTCCATGCATAAATAAGTAAGATATTTAACTTGAAGGCTCTGCTGATTGTTGTAGGTTGATAAACTGCATGGTATGGTAAAGAAGGCCAAGATAGCCATGACATCCACAGCCGATACAAGCACACAAGCCTTGGTCTTTGAGTTTCTGCATGGCTTTCAAGATGTTCTCCATGACCTTGGAGAGATCAAGGAAAATGGCGGTTCAGCTGCTAGTCCACATGTTGAATCAGCTGCCACTCAAGACATGCCTCTACTTTTGATAGAAGCCGAACAGAACATTGTTGGTGGTGATCAAGAAGCTCAACACCAGGAAGAGGAAGAGCTTCACATGGTGGATGATGCAACAATGTCGCTCGAGCCTATGGATGAGGAAAACAATGGTTTCAACAATGTCATCTGCTCATGCCCTTCACTGGAGTTAGAGGTTACACCAGGCATTGATGAATGTGATACGGCCACTCCCGTTCCAGACTCTGCCGTTCCACATCAAAGCACTGATGTTGATCAAGATGGATATCTGGAAAACCCAAATGAAATGGATCAGATTGTACTGATGGTGGAACCTATATGTGCGAATGACAATGGTTCCAACAATGTGCTCTCATCTAGCCCGTCAGCTCAAGCGCTGGAGGAGAACTGTGAAGTAGTAAAGGCAACCAATGAAAATGTCAATTCAGCCACCCAAGCTACTGACTCATCTACTCCACAACAGGGCACAGATGTCGAACTAGAGGCTGAACAGGAAAACCCAGGCACAAGAGAGGGCAACTAACTCTAATGGTGTTCCTTCATCCTGCCCCTCGTCTGCAAAGAAGACATGCAACTTGATTCCAGCCCCATGGAGCAATTTGTGTCACCTATGTAGTGATTAGATGCCATTCTTCAAAGGTTCAGCATATTGCTGATGTTGCCTTGCTTGTTATGTAGTCTGACCATGATTGGTTCCACTATACATTTTAGGTTTAATCACTGGTGTGATGTAGCTTACATATCTCATGCTTCCCAAGGTCATTAGGTCATCAATATCCAAAGTCAGAGTTAATCAGGTAGGGAATTTGGGGTTTTGACCATGCATTCGGCTTCAAATTGGAATTTCATGTTGCAATGTGTTCCTTCTGTTCTTATAAGACTGAGGCAGGTAATGGTCATCTTGCAGCAGGTCCACGCATCGCGAAACTTGGTTGTAGTCCATTGTGATCTCATGTTCGCAGCGAAGCCAGGAGCAAGCCATTAGTGCAAAGTGTAGTATAGTACTTAAAAAGGATAATTTGTTACATGCAAATTTGTTAGAAAGCTTATGCAGAGTTCAACAAGAAAGATTAGCCTCATTTTGTGTTATTTTCAACAGTTGACCAAACTGTGCTGGTTCATTCAATCTGCTTTTTATTTATCTATATGCAATAATTATTGATCTTCTATGTACAAGACAAGAATCATGTATAGTAAGTTTTTTTTTTTTGTTGTCTTTTAGATTTTCCCATTTGAAGGGGAAATACTGGTATGATGGCATCTTACCATCAAAGTTGGTGGTTTAGTTTAATCAGTAGTTCTCCAAGCTGTTTCCATTGGTAATTCATAGTACCATAATAGGAAAACAACAAATACAAGTTCCAAGTCTTTGTTGTGGAACCGATATTTACCAGTGAATTTTGTATTTTCAGTTAAATCTCCAATAAATGTTAAATTTGGAGGCTAGGACTCAAGGAAGAAATTAGATCGATGAAGCTTGATCATATAACAAGAGTTCTGGAGGAGTTAAATTGTACTCCTTCCTCGGAGGAACCAGACTCATTCATATTGGGTAAGAGTTGATTAAATATTATGTCGATCTTTTTCCTATGGCATAAATACAATGCATCAAAGTGACTGTTCGTTTCACAACAACTTGGGAAGCTCGAGACTAGAGCATCCAAGCAGGAATAGTCTGGTTTCAAACTTGAGTCTGGACATTGATTTGATTCCTTGAAATATTACACAGAAATTGTTAAATGTAACAGTTGATTTGCTTATGGACCTAATGGTTTACAGCAGAAAATATAAGTTGCTGTTATCTTATCTAATATCCTTAATCAATATGAACACAGATTGATGATTTTTGGTGTTACTGCAGCAGTGCAACTGTGTATCTATTCTGTCTTGTTTACTCTGGATATCCCCACTCATAAAGAATATTGTGATTCCATGAAAATATGCTGTCTCCAGAAAGTTGAGACAGTTTTAAATGTAGTTTCCAAATTACCTAGCTGGCGATATGTTTTCCCTGATCTTGTTGGTTGACCTTTACACGTGGATAATGGACATTTTTTTCTTAAAAAATTTACATGTGGATAATGTGCATTTTGTTTTCTTAAAAAAAATGTCATGTTTAAATTTTGTGGCAACCTTGCATGTACATCAGGGCTTTCATTTATAAGATTCTTACATACTGTGGTACTGCATTTTGTAGATTTAAGGGGAATCATTGAAGCATCTTGATCTGAGTTACATATGATTGCTTCGGAATTTGATGTTCTATTTGTTTGGGAAGTACTATTATACCCTTTACTATAAAAAAATGGCGTATTTGTTCCTATATTTGTGCATTATAGATAGAGTCGCTTGTGAGAGAAACACAGGCAAGAAGCTTTTACGAGTTTTATGCTATTGCCTATTGGTCGCACAAGGCTGCCCACTGGAGACAGACAGTATCTTCTACAGCGAGCAAATTCTAGAATTCTTATATACCAGGTGTTCAATTTATTGCTGTTATGAAAGCATCTAGGCCTTTATCATTCTTTTATCTTTATTACATGCAGGTGTTCTTATTAATAATATTCAGTAGACAAGATTGTTTCCTTCTATGAATACAGTAAATAACAGTGGGCATTTGGTTGCACCTTGCAGATTATTGGCACGACAATTCTTGAGAAGCAGATTGTTCATGGAGCTTTGTGTAAGCTTTGGAAGGACGACTACATAGATACAGAGGTCTGTTATATAATCAACCGAACATTTGTTGTTTGGAGTATGGACACTTTCCTCTAGTTTATATTTTAGAGTGAAGAAAAGGCAAGCAAACTACTTCGTTGTACATTTTTGTGAAACATTTTTTCCGTAAGTTGAAACCTCCACTTTGAGAGTTTACACCATACCATACCAGGCAGATATCCCTTGGTTTTAGATATGCATCAGGATATGTTGATATTTAGTTCTATACTAAATTTATAGAGATTAGTCACTCATTAAGAAGGTTGTTGAAGCATTGGTACAAAGCTTCAAACCTGCCATAAATTTGATTGTGATACTAGATTTAGGAATTAATAATGACTTAAATGTGGCTTGGCGCCATAAGAACTTGGAGTATGTGCAAAGAACCTGCTATTATATTATATGTTTGGCATTGCTACTTTGCTTGATCTTTTCTTAAAAATGCTCCAAACAGTAACGTATGCCAAAAATGTCTTTTAGAGAATTTCAGTGTTCTACAAATTTCTCTCACCATCCAAAGTGGCATTGCTGATTCCTTTGATCCATGCAGCCCAAGACAGGAGGGAATCTGCGAATGCTGCAGGTTAGTCGCGCCGTTCCCAGTTCTGAAGGAACTGGACGGCATGGTACAGTTCAGAGCCCTTTTCAGTTTTCAGGGGCATGTAAATGTAACAAGGTGATCTTTCCAATTCTCCCGTCGCTGTGGACCTGTGGTGTTTTCATCAGACTGTGTGTAAATAGGACTTCTTGGACTACTTCCTGGAGCGATCCTTCTCATGATCATGTGACATTCACATGACCAGAGCCCAGAGAGGTTGATGCTATTGTAATTTTCCTCCCTGTTCACATGGGTATGATGAGGTCGATGTAACCAACTTCCCAGCCACTACTCCAAGTTGGGTGAAACCAGACAAGGTTAGATTTATCAGAATTGACCGTATTCTGAGAAATCCACGAACAATTGACGTGTTTTCAACTACATAGTACAGTACTTTGTATCTGCAGTGACAGAAAGTTCTAGATGAAACTGTAGGTTCAGTATTGCTACCCAAACCCAGTTGATAATCTGATAGGCTCCATTATTGCAGTGAAACTGTACGAAAAGCTATGCACCCCCACCCTACGTCCCAAAGACGCAAGGGGGTGATCATTTAGCTTTTTAAAAAAACAACATATTGGCAAAAAAAATATTTGTAAATAAAACTTGTATATATATGTTTTAGTGATTTAAAGGTAAAGTTTGAAAAATAAACTACGATAAATAAATCTTAAAATCAACTTAATATTTAAAATTAAAAATTTTGGTTATAAGTATAAATAGAAGTGAAAAGTTGAGGCTGTAATTATGACACTTTTAGGTAAGAATCTGGTTGTAAACTCTTAGGCTGCAATTCCTCGTATTGCCCTATAATAGTTAATTTATTCGTTTATATTTTCAAATAGCTATCGTAAAAATCGCATAATCAGGTTAGTGATCGTAAGGTTTGACTGGTTCGTGTTCACCTAAAGTACTCCTATCTCTCAATTAATTCATAATTTGTCTTAGAAATTTTAGTATCTGTGTGCACTCACAAAGTCAATTCAAGCATGGTCATGGTAAATTTTACCATTTTATATTTTTGGAGGGAAGGCATAGCTTTACCATTTTATACTTAGATTATTCTGAGAGTAATTTATCTGGCAATATCTTCATTAGTCTTGCTAACCATCGGCAGAAATGCCAGTAAGTAGCATACAGGAACAATCTAATTTAATAATTCACAACACCATACTTCATTTGATTCATGTTCAGAAATACACACTACCGGTACAGGTCTCACCATTCCCACGTCTCGAATACTCGTACATCCACGCGGTCCATACGGATACGTACATCTATACGGTACACGTACGTACATCTACTGTACTGCGTACACACACACTCCTGCGATGGCATGGCCATGGCAATGGCAGCAGGGGCGGCGGCGCTCACTTGCCGGGGACGAAGTTGGTGGCGTAGGCCCAGGCGTTGTTGTTGACGGGGTCGGCGAGGTGGTCGGCGAGGTTCTCGAGGGGGCCCTTGCCGGTGACGATGGCCTGCACGAAGAAGCCGAACATGGAGAACATGGCGAGGCGGCCGTTCTTGATCTCCTTGACCTTGAGCTCGGCGAAGGCCTCCGGGTCGTCGGCGAGGCCGAGCGGGTCGAAGCTGCCGCCGGGGTAGAGCGGGTCGACGACCTCGCCGAGCGGGCCGCCGGCGATGCGGTAGCCCTCGACGGCGCCCATGAGCACGACCTGGCAGGCCCAGATGGCGAGGATGCTCTGCGCGTGGATCAGGCTCGGGTTGCCGAGGTAGTCGAGCCCGCCCTCGCTGAAGATCTGTGACCCGGCCTTGAACCACACGGCCTCGCCGAACTTGACGCCGTTGCGGGCGAGGAGCTCCGGGAAGACGCAGCCGAGCGCGCCGAGCATGGCCCACCGGCAGTGGATCACCTCCAGCTCCCGGTTCTTGGCGAACGTCTCGGGGTCGGCGGACAGCCCCGCGGTGTCCCACCCGTAGTCGCCGGGGAACTCGCCGGTCAGGTAGCTCGGCGGCTCGCCGGAGAGCGGGCCGAGGTAGAGCACCCGGTCGGCGCCGTACCACGGGCTGCCCGACGCCGCCGGCTTGGGCTTGGCCGCCGTCTTGCGCATGGTGATCCGCCCCTCGCCGAACACTTTCGCGGTGGCCTTGCCGGCCAGCGCCGGGGAGGAGAGAGCCATGGTGGCGGCCGCCATCTCTTGCTTCCGCTTCGCTTAGCCTTAGCTCTTCTCCTGCTGCTGCTGCGTGTGCGTGCGCGCGCCGTGTGTTATGGCGCGGGGACACTTGGGTATTAATACCGCGTGCAGCGGATGGAGAGGCTTATCTGGTGACCACTTGGGAGGATTTTTAGCTGGGCTGGGATTGGCCGCCCGGGGTGACGTGGAGGCCGACGTGGCGTGCCCCCGTAGCCGTAGCCTATCGAGAGAATCTTGGAGGCGCCAGGTTGGATCGGGCTCGACCACTCAGGAGCTGCCACTTGGGCGTCCTGGAAGGGTATGGATGAGATTTTTTGGTTTAGCCTACGAGAGTACTGCTGTGCTGCTGCTAATTGGCGAAATGCAATTAATGAAGCGTTTTCTTGTGCGTTGATTCGAACGAGTGGCTCTGGATGTGTGTACTTGGCAGCTGGCACAGTGTGTGTGTTTCGTTTTATTTCTCTTTTAGTTCCAGATGTGGTTAGACAAATCGCTTCAAGGTCAAAATTTCAAAAGTTTAATATTCTAAACTTCAATTATCAACCAAATTTAGTCATGTTTAAGAGAGTTTCTAACAGCTGTTGTGATTTTGTTGTTCTTTTGTTTTCAAATGTGGTTATACTAATCATTTTAAAAATTATTGATGATCGAAGCGTCAAAGTTTCAAAAGATTGATATTTTTAAACCTTTCAGTTATTGACCAAACTTAGTCATGTTTAGGAGAGTTTCTAACAGTTGTAATTTTATTGTTCTTTGTTTTCAAATGTGGTTGGACTAATCATTTTGGACAGTACTGATGATAAATTTTAAAAGTTGGATCAGAGTATTGTTTCAAACCTCAATTTTACAACAAAAGGAAGTAACAAATAGGTTTTAGGCCCATCTTGGAATGGTTTGCTGAAGGAGCATTTTTTCCATCCTTGAGAAGGTACCATGAGATACCAATGTTTTCTAAGTAAAATTCAGTACCTTCCAGTATCTAAGATACCAAGAGGTATCAAATTTTACATAGAAAACAACAATATCTCCTAATACTTTCTCAATAATGATAAAATTGCTCCAAAAGGCTAGAGTAAATCCAGTGGGACAACTTGCATTCAGCAGGAGTCCAACGGCTACCTTTCTGGAGGCTGTGACTGATCTCGAAAGCATGGTTAGCCGATTCACAAGCTCGTGATTAAATAAGCCCATCATGTTACTATGGGACAAGATGGGCCGAACGGGTATACCGGCAGTGAATCCAGCCCATAATTAACTCAGAGACGGGCTACGCTCGTAAACAGCCTCGTCTGGGGCCATGGGCCCAAAGTAACTGTTTTTTCCTTTCCCCCTATTCTGTTTTACCTTACGCTTAGTTCAGTCTCAATACTCAGTTTCACTACATAATTTTTAAAACAGCTAACTCGATAAAACAATGCATGAAATAGCTACTCACAGTGTACCATTTTCAAAGCTAAATGAAGCATTTAATTACTGCTGAAAGTTTGATTGCATGCAGAGAGTGTTTGATTGCATGAAACGTCTCAAGCCCCTCAATGCAAGTTTCATTGCGTTACCGAGGACTTAGTAACAGTGCTCAAAGGTTTCATGGGTATGAAATTAATTCCCTTTCTCTCCTCATAGTTTCACGCAAATATTTTCTTTTGTACTGATGTGTCACCTAATTAATATGTATGACATATTTATTGGGACTGGCCTTATAAACCAAGATTTAAACTTTAAAGTTTAATCTTTGATTTAATTTTATAGTTTTTGAATTTCTAATGATACACACACGTGTGTATATATAAGTTTTACCCGTAAATTATTTTGAGTTCCTAATAAGCTGTGCATCTCATTCTTCCAACAAACAAAATGATGGGAGCTGAACAATTAGAGTAGGCAGAACAAAAAAAATGGATTAAAAATCTTACTTTTGCAAGATGAAACTTCGTGCAATATATCCAGTTAAGAATGACCCTAATTATGGGCAGGCCCAGGGATTTGCCAAGTGTAGGGCTCAAACCCTAACCCTAGTTGCCTCTGACCCTAAGCACGGTAAACTATGTTAGAATAGAAATTTACTGGAAGTCTGGAACTGCGTATGAAAGAAACTGATTCTTATACAAGATATATACATGCACTTGTATTATTTTGCAATTAGTAATCTTGTGCGTGTGTGGCCGAAATAAATTACCACGCTAGTAGACAAGCTGCCCAAATGAATTAACTCAAACAAATTGCTTCACAAATAGACAACAGAGTGATCTTCGTTGAAAACACTATTCATTAGAAGCAATGCCAAAGACAGAAACCATATGCTTCGTTCAATCATACAATCACATCCTAAAAAACTAATTTTGCGACCATCATTATCATATCTGATCTTAAGAGATTTCTACTCCAACACATCATACAGCTACGGAAAAATCTTTTAAGATTTGGTCCAACAATGGCAGCATCATTCCTAGACTCATCACATGATGCACATACAGATCGATCCTGATATAGAGGAGCGGCAATGGTCACATCACCTCATTGCCAGTGGAAACCAAGTACAGAAGGTAATTTAAAACATTCAAGATATTGCAGGGGCAGATCAACTAAGAATTGAATAGGCCTTTTCAGTTGATGGGAGGTAGAATGGAATCCCATATATACCTGAAAAAAGATCGCCAAACTAATATGATTTTGGAAACTTAAAAATTGGCCATGAGAGGATTTTATTAGTGGTCTGGTCATATCTTGTATCATTGTACCAATGCAGTGGAACCGTTGGCATAGATGCATTATGCAGTAATTTCCATTGACATGTAAACCCAAAAGTAAGTGAGCTCATGTGTAAACGAACAGTACTGCATGGGATCCATACTTATTAGAGCGAGTATAATAATTGAAGTAAGAGGTCTCTAAAAATTATCATATAACATTTATGTAGAGTTGGAAAAGAGGAAATGAAAGAGAAGAAAATCGGGCTACTGATTTACAGTCAGTTACATCACAAACCCAAGACATCATGTCTACGAGAGCGGAAAAATATATTAACAAGGTAAGTATATTTTTATGGGTAACTATTATACCAATTAACTCTATTTTTAGCTTTTTTACGACATGGAAATATTTTTGAGCTACCGGCTAGCCTTGTGTTCACCTTGTTCTTGTACAAGTTGACTGCTCAAGTACTTGTGCGGTTGTGCCATGGATGTCTCGCTAAATGTGAGGCATCGAGATGTAATTACAGGTTGAATGAGTCATTTTTAACGATATAATTTTAAGTGCATATAATGGATTTCTGATCCAACTATTCTCGTTTTGTCCAATACAATATAAAAGTTTCTTCGGAGAGTGTTCCAGTGTTAGTAGAGGACTAATACATCGTCTGAGCTTCCTCTTCTTGTCCTCACGTCTCTCTATTATGAGAAAAAAAAAACATGCATTGAAGTTGTATAACTAAATATGTTTTGGGTTAAATAATTTTCTAATTTTAGTCTTGTTTTACATTTTGTGCCAGGGTCTTACATTTCTAGAGACGTCTGGTTTCCGGGTAATAAAATTACTGCATTGTATAAAGGGCGTTTTCTTTTTTTTTTAAGAACAAAAGGGGCATTTTGAATTTAGGAGAATCATGAACGATTCTCCTCTCCCCTTCCATCCAGAGACTAAGTTGTTCCCACCATTTTCCCAAGTGCGCAAGCACACATTTACCACAGCAAACGGCGGGAAAAATCTAAGCATTGGGCATGATCCTGTCATCCATGCAACAATCAATCAAGAGTGACGCATCACTTGATCCTGCTTGGTTGTCATCAGGGTTTACAAAACCATGATTATCGTGATAATCGCACGTATCATAAGATACGGTAGCGATTTTTTACGACACGGTTCTGGAAATATCGCTCCAATTCAAAAAAATTTGAAAAAAATAGTAGAAAAATCTCAAAAAATTATGGTGATAGTTATGTTTATCATAAACTTAATGGTGAAGAATTGTTTTAAAAAAAGACATGAATCAACTAAAAAAGTTTAAAAGTTGAGAAAAAATTGTATTGTTCCTGGGCCCCAATATGGCCCAACGCAGAGATATTCAAAATCGTCGTGATAACCGTAGCAAATCGCACAATAATCGCATAAAACTATATGATTATTGTGATTGAAACCATGACTATCATTATATTGAAAATCACGTGATTATTGTGATCAAAGCCATGATTATCTTCGTCTTCAAATCGCCACCATAATTACACCAAACCACGCGATAATTCTGTCAAACCGTGCTGTTTGACATCCAAAACTATGATGATTTTTTTTTAAAAAAAAAGAGTTTTGAATTCGCATGGTTTTTTAATGATAATCGTCATTATCGTCGCTTCGTCTGGGACCGGTTTTGGCCCCCTTCCGCAGTAAATGAAACCCTAATTATCATATTAAACAATTCGAAACATTCCTGCAACACAATCTTTTGGATACCATTTGTTCCTCATCTAGCTTGATCAAAAGTATATGTCCAAGCTAAGTTTTGACACCTTTATTCCTCCAAGAGTATATTTCCCATCCTTAAAAAGATACCATGAGGTGTCACTGTTTTCTATGTAAGTATACCAAATTTTACATAAAAAATAATGGTACCTCTTGATACTTTTTAAGGATGGTAAAATTGTTCTTCCTCCAAAGGTAGGAATCGAAGAGCTTTGTATCCACTTTTATTTCTTGTCAAGAAATTACCCGCTTCCATTTTTAAAAAAACAAAATAAAAGAAACGCCCAGACCGCCACAACATGTCAGCATATTCACAGAGGAAAAGAAAATTAATAAATGAGGTATACTAGAAATCTTCATGAGCAGCGAACTAAACGTACTAAACTTAGCAGGTTAGGTTAATTAGGTTGAAATTTAGCTTTAAGTCTTATAACGAATTAATCATATGTTAATTGTGCTTCTCGCTTTTGTGTGACTAATCAGCCACTTCTATCAGCAGAAAAGAACATAACCTTAATTAGGCTTGACATAGGTAATTACATTTATGTTCTTCCAGCGATAGGCAATGTATAGATTATAATAAGGTGTCCGTAGTGACTTCATCCATCTCAAGAGTAGTGTGTGTATAATCATTTGTATTTATACAATGTTTTATAAAGAAATCTTCCTGAGTGAGCACAAGTAGGAAACCGAAGTGCGCTGATCCACTGCCATGATTCTTGTCCATCAAAAGATCACAGTCTACAGGCTTCTGGCAAATTATACCGATTTCGCCATATTACGTCTTCTGGCAATAAAGCAAATATAACATAAGCAACAGCCCAAAAGCATTTTTTAATCACATGATTAACACAAATGCCTTAGTAGTATTTGAGGTCCTGGGTTTGATTTCTCGTTGGAGCGAATTTTTTAGGATTCTATAACGGCTCTGTGCCTTCAGTGGGAGACGATGTGTCCATCATCAGCGAGGTGCCCGTAGTGATTTCGTTATTCTAGAATTTACCGACGGTCTTCGGGGTGCTCATAGGAATAGGGTTTGCATGTATGCATTCTCAAGGTGAGTATGCGTGTGTTAGAAGAGTATGCGTGTGTTGTGAGTGTGTTCTAAAAAAACACAAATGCGCACCCGTAAACCACCACTCACTCACACCACCCACGTCACCCGTGGGTGCTCTCTCTAACACACGATCAAATAAACGGAGACGAATAGCAATTTCATGGTCTCATTAAACTTTTGTTGAAAGCGTGAGTATATATATGTGCATAATATTTTATGATACTAGATTTTAAACACGACGATGCCCATCTTTTTAGCTTATTAGAGGAATAAGCAAAATAACATATTTACAAATGAAAAATTATTTATGAATAAAACTTTTATATGTGTGTTATTAGCAATCTAAAGTCAAGGTTGTAAAATAATCTACGATGAAAAAACCTTAAAATCAAATGTAAATTTATGGCTGAAAACTTAAATTTTGATTTATAAGTATAAGCATAAGAAAAATAGGAGGGTGATGAATAAAGTCATGCCTGATATTTTTTTTGGGTCACGTAGGCATTTCATCCATCGAGCAAAAGAATACATATAGGGGCCATAGCGTCCTTTCTGTAATCGCCGTCGCTTGCGAGGTTATTTTCACAATTACACAGTTAATAGAGTAATACTCTGGTATGCACTTTATCAAGAACAAACGGGTCATGGATTGGTTAGTATGGAGTATTTACCAACGTTGACGCATAATGCACTAACCAAGCTTATGCACGCGTGTCACGGTGTGATTAAGGTATACTCCACTTGGGGCAGACACGGCTTCCACTGCCAAACAGTCAAACACCGCTTCCACAGGCTTGGTGTTTTAGTTGACGGTGTGATTAAGGGTCTGTTTGGAGAACTTCTCCTAGCTACAGATTTCTCAAAAGTTGTTTTCACCAGAAGCTGCCCCAAACAGTCTACAAATTGTAGAAAATGAACTAAGAATACAGAAGCTAAAGAAGCTGGGTTTGGGGAGTTTTTCCACATTCTCAAAAGCTGGCTACCAAGTAGCAACTTCTCAGAGTTTAAAACTCCTCAAACAAGCCATAAGAAAGATCCCACTTGGGCAAACACGGCTTCCACGGAATTGGGGTATATATGATAGTATAGGCATTATGATAAACCTGTCTTATCAGTCATGCCTTCAAAATAGCGTATGCGACACTAACAAAAACGAGAATTGGAATTTCTAATGAGTAATAAATTATGCACCCTCGTATTTTTGTTTTTTTATGCTTATGAATCAAAATTTGAATTTTTTAACCTTAGATTTGAAGTTAATTTTATAAGGTTTTATCGTAGTTAATTTTAAATCGCTTAGAATACGTATATAAATTTACACTCATAGTTATTTTTATTTGTAAATATATTGTTCGGTTTTTTTCAAAAAAAAACAAAGTCACCCCATGAATATTGATCTTCAATTTATTTCCAGATCATAAACCGGGGAGGGGCGGCCGAGAGCAGATCTCGATGCTTAATTTAGAAACGAATAGGTCCTTGGAGGCTGTTTTTTTTTAAGACAGAAGATATTATATTAAAAGTATAAAACATTGCTTATAGTACAATTTCGTGGAGACTGTTACCGGTTAGCAATATCCATATAGGCTGCCAAATTAACAAAAGAAAGTGCTGATTATGAAGCTCTTTACTACTTCAGTAATCTCAGCCGTTGATTTATAGTTCTACTAATAATAAAAGAAAATATTCTATAGCCAATAATTGACGTAGTAATATAAATAAATCTGATGAAGTGAATTAGGAAACATAAAATGTATAAACTAATTCTGCTATAGGTAGAGAGCATCATAAAACATGTCAGAAAATATGATCAATAGTCATGCGAAATCGATCACCACAATCTGCTAGCTGTAGTATGGGATACAGAAAATGCTCCTACCATTGCTTTGCATCAGAGAGCAACATGTGTCAGAGGAGAGTCATCCAGGACCAGGAGACGGCAAACGGAGAACACAGATGCGGGACGGCAGGTCATATGCCGGATTGCGGTGGTGCGGTGAGGTGTGGTGTGCTGTGGATCGTGGAGGCGTCGAGCAGAGAACCCTCGCAAGTCGCCACCTGTGCCCAACCAACCACCGGGCCAATTTGCCTTTGCCTATATAAAGCGGACACGGACGCCACGCCACTCCACCAAAGAAGTCAGTCACGAAGGGAAGGAAAATTGCTTGCAAACGCCGGCGTCAGGCGCCGCCGCAGCCACCGTCGGTGCAAATGGCCGCCGGCGACGCCGCCGCGGTGGTGGTGGTGTTCGACTTCGACAAGACCATCATCGAGTGGGACAGCGACCACTGGGTCATCACCGAGCTCGGCGCCGCCGACGCCTTCAGCCGCCTGCGCCCCACCATGCGCTGGAACCCCCTCATGGTACGACCGACCGACGCCCCCACCTCCCCTGCCTTTGCACCTGCACGCACCGACGAGACGAACATGAATACGCGTTGATTGAACTTGTGGTGGCCGTGGCTTGGCTTCTTCCATTCCAGGACAGGATGATGGCGGAGCTGCACGCGCAGGGGAGGTCGGCCGACGACATCCGCGAGTGCCTCAGGAGCGCCCCCCTCGACGCGCACGTCCTCTCCGCCATCAGGACGGCGTCGGCATTAGGGTATCGCAAAGCCCCCATGCATCCGCCGCCGCCGGTGCCGCCGTGGCGACGGCGATGGCATCCTCTCATGCTCGTGTGTTTGTTTGCAGGTGTGACTTGAGGGTGGTGAGCGACGCCAACGCCTTCTTCATCGAGACCGTCCTGGAGCACCACGGCGTCCTGGGGTGCTTCTCGGAGATCAGCACGAACCCGGCGCGCGTCGACGGCGACGGCAGGCTGAGGATCTCGCCGTTCCACGACCCCGACAGCTCGCCCCATGGGTGCAGCCTCTGCCCTGACAACATGTGCAAGGTATGGACACTAGGACGACGAACAGATTGACAGGTCAGTTCACATTTTCAATGCCAGCTTTTAGCGCCTCCACCCGGTGCACGTGGCTGATGGAGACAAAAGAAACGGCAGCATCTGTACAAAAGAAACAGTAAAGATTAATGGATGAAGCAAAGGATTGTGCAATCTGAATCTTGCACGTAATAATGCATTGTTCAACAACTAGTGTAGTAAAGTTTCTTTGTGCTAAAATCTTAGGGCATTATTCATATGCGGAGGGGTGTTGATAATGGAAATCCGGCAGCATGGCCCCCCGTGAGCTAAAAAGTTTTAGCTTTTATCATGTGCAGGGCAAGATAATTGAGAGGATTCAGGCGACAGCCAATGGTAAAAGGCATTTCATCTACATTGGTGATGGCAGAGGAGATTACTGCCCCTCCCTTAAGCTAGGAGAGGGGGACTATGTCATGCCAAAGGAGAATCACCCTCTCTGGAATCTCATCAGCAGCAACACACAGCTTCTCAAGGCTGAGGTTCATCCATGGAAGAATGGCGAGGAACTTGAAAAGACCCTACTTAAGTTGGTCAACAAAGTGATCAACCCACCTGCACAAGCATCCCAATTTGAATGCAAATGCGATATGAGCAATCCAGTATCCACTGAAGTAGGACACCATCAGGCTCTCCGTGTGCCACATTAATCAGTAACCAATTCTTGGCTCGCAATTGCAGGCGATATTGCCTGACCATTTCCATGTGCCTTGACTAAGGAACTCTCCTCAGTCTGCATTTATCCTGATGTGTGCTGTAATAAAAACGATGCAATGATTTAACATATGGATTTGCTGAAATTGATGGGTAGCATGAGAATAAGTAATATGGATCGAGGCATACTGAGTTACTGCAGTTAAATGGGCAATTAAATTGATGGTCTTCAGACAGATCCATGTTTCCAGCACCATAGTTTACCCTAGATAGGCTGCTTAAATCAGATAAAACGGTTCACCAAATAGAAGAGCTACATAGATCAGATACTGAACGTGCAACATGTACAATGAACTTTTAAATAAGAGTTTATCAGAACTAGCTAATAATACCTGCAACCGGCTTTCTGGTCCAATGAAATGTCAGATGGCAGAAATAAGAGGTGTGAAATACACCGGTCAACTTTTAGTATTTAGAGAACCCATCTTGTGACAGGAAAACATGTATTTTCCCATTGATTTCAATCCAGCTACACCCTGGTTCCTTCTTTACTCCACAATCCACTAGCATACTCCTAACTTTAGCAACATCATTCCACATTTTTAAATCCGCGTAAATGTTAGATAACAATATGCAAGAAGATATGTCATCCGGTTGTATCTCAAATAATTTTTCTGCTGCTCTCTCAGCAACCTCAACATTTCCATGAATCCTACATGCCGCCAGAATTGTCTTCCATAAGGATGCATCTGGGATCAATGGCATATCATTAATAAGAAATTCAGCCTCAGTTAGCTTTCCAGCCTTGGCTAGAATATCAACCATGCAAGCATAGTGTTCCAATGTGGGAGTAATTCCATACACACTACTCAGCAATTTAAAGTACCTCCTTCCCTCATCAAGTAATCCTGCATGGCTACACGCCGAGAGGACACCGACAAATGTTATCTCATCAGGTACCTTCCCCTCATCTATCATCTCTTGGAAGGCCTCCAGTGCTTTGTATCCACGACCATGATGAGCGTAACCACAGATGATCGTATTCCATTCAACTAAATCGTGTGTATCTGACTCGTCAAATAGCATCTCAGCATCTCTTATGTTGCCGCACTTCACATACATATCAACTAAAGCACTGGAAACAACTGAACTGCTCCAGCCTGACTTGATGGTATATGAATGCAGCTGGAGGCCACTGCCTAAGCATGCCAAATCAGAGCAGACACTTAGCGAGGTAGCTAATGTGGCATCATTAGGCCTCTTGTTCTCTTGCAACATTGAGCGGAAGCATTCTATTGCCTTCTCACCTTCATCAGTTTTACCATATGTTGACATAAAAACTGTCCATGAGAATACATCTCTTTCTTTCAGTTGATCAAATACCAGGCGTGCATTCGTAAAGCACCCAGCTTGCACATACATGTCAAGAAGCATTCTTGAAATATCATCGTCTCTTTGAAAACCACTTTTCAGAACACATGCATGAACCTGACAGCCAAACCTCAAGTTCATCAAGCTAGTGCAGCACCTCAAAATGCCTACATAGGTATATTTATTTGCTAAAACACCTTCACAAATCAACTGCTTGAAAATTGCCAGACCATGCTCGCCGTTGTTTCCACTATAAAACCCAGAGAGAAGTGTGTTCCAAGAAGTTATGTCAGGCCCGTGCATAAGATCAAAAGCGAGAACTGAATCTTGAACAGCACCAGCTTTCACGTACATACTTACAATGGCATCACACACCCCTTTTGTCCTAGAAAATCCACTCTTCACAATGCAAGCATGAACACTGCGACATAGGTTCAGATCACCAGTTCTTGATGCAACAATGGCTATGCCAACAAATATATATTGATTAGGTTCGACTCCCATGTCTGACATTTGTATGAAAATATCAAATGCTTCTGGAACCATGTCATGTCTATCAAAACAAGAGATCATCGCACTGCAATGCACCACGTCAGGTTCATCTATCCTGACAAAGACTTCATAGGCATCATCAGCAGATTGACACTTTGAATACATCTCAATAAGGCAATTGTTCACTATACTGTCTGTTTCCGGCCCTCTCTTGATCACCAAACCATGCACAGCCTGACCGGATTTTGCAAGACCGAGCTCGGTACAACACTTGAGGACAGTAGGTAGGGTATACTTGCTTATCTCATCACCAGATTCCACCAGCTTATCAAAAACCAGCATGACCCTCGTGTATTCACCATGCCGAGCATGCTCATTGAGCAGAGCATTCCATGACACAGCGCTTCTCGCCGGCGAGTCCAACAGAGCTCTCTCAGCAACATCCACCTCCCCACAGCTCACGTAAGCCTCGACCAGGGAAGAAGCGACGTAGGGATCAAGCAAACTTTCCAGCTTCACCGCCTGAGCATGCACCTGAGGCGTAAAGCCCAAGTCCGAACCCACTGTGCAGGCCCTGAGCGCCGCGGCAAGCGCGAACTCGTTGGGGACAACCCGTTGCTCACCCATGCCAGCGAACAGCTCGAGGGCCGAGCCGGCGTCGCCCGCCGCGGTGTGGGCGGAGATCATGGCCGTCCAGGCGACGACGTCCCTGTGCGGCATCCCGTCGAACACGCTGCGGGCGTCCGACAGGCGGCCGCACTTGCAGTACATGTTGAGCAGCGAGTCGCGCAGGAACGCGTCCGGACGCAGCCCGGACCGGAGCAGGCGCGCGTGGAGGGCCCTCCCGCGGCGGAGCGCACGGCTGGCGGCGCACCCCTGCAGCGCCGCGGCGTAGGACCGGAGCTCCTCGGCGCGGAGCCGCTCATCGGCGTGCGGAGACGGGGAGGGGTGCGCGGCGGCGAGGCGAGAGGGGGCGAGTGGCAGCGGCAAGGGAGGAGGACGGTGGCGGGAGCGGGAGAGGAGGGCGTCGTGGAGAAGAGGGGGAAGAGACAGGGAAGCCATGCCTCGCGTCACCTCACCTTGCGGCACGCAGCGAAGGGGACAGGATGACCACCAGGCAGGTGGCCACGGTGAAACGGAGAATGGGTCTTTTGGATGATCTGCCATCCTCTCGGATGGCAGATTCTCAAATGGCGTTTTTTTTTGAACTTTAACTATTTATCCCTCGTTCTATAGATTTTATTGATTCAGTATTACTTTTACCTAGTTTTATAGGATTATAGCTATATAGGATCTCTTATCTTCATAATAATTATTTTCTAATTATTAATTTGAATTTAAAATTTTGTAATTATATTTTTACATGGAAATTATTTACCTATATTCTAAATTGTACTTGTTCATAAACTCTTTTTTACATAATATTTAATTTATAATTCAAATTCCAAATACTTCTAAATTGTATTTATATATTGAAAATTATTACAAATAAAACAATT
Organism: Oryza brachyantha; assembly: GCF_000231095.2. Classification (NCBI taxonomy): domain Eukaryota; kingdom Viridiplantae; phylum Streptophyta; class Magnoliopsida; order Poales; family Poaceae; genus Oryza; species Oryza brachyantha. Next base: position 17,402,898 of record NC_023163.2, on the reverse strand, counting down.
GATGTTAAAATTGATATTGAGAGAGAGTTCATCTATAAATACAATTTGTAAACAATCAGATTAGAAATACAATTTAAGATTTAAAAATAAAAAAGGTCCATGTGTAAATTAAGAGAAAAGGTCAATATATAAATACAATTTAGAAGTATCTAGAATTTAAATTATAAATTAAATATTATGTAGAAAAGACTTTATGAACAAGTATAATTTAGAATATAGGTAAATCAGTTCCATGTAAAAATATAATTTAGAAAATTTTAAATCTAAATTAATAATTAAAAAATAATTATTATCAAGATAAAAGGATCGTGTATATCTATAATCCTACAAAACTAGACAAAAGTGGCATTGAATCAACAAAACCTATAAGACCAATGACAAATAGTTAGAGTTGATGAAGAAAGTGGTATTTGGGAATGCGCCTCCCGGGAGGATGACAAATCATCCAAAGTCCCACGGAGAAATGTGCCTACCAGCCATGGAGGCGTATTCGTGGTCAAAACGCCTACCAATTAACAAGGCGTATCAGAAGAATTCATTCTCTGACTGAAGATGGTATCCATTGAAATCTAACTGAAGACCGTATTCATCAAAAAACTCCTGCAAGGGCTTATTCGGTTTCTAGTATTTCTAAATCGTAGGAATAAAAAAAATATATAAAAATAGGATAGGAATACATGTATAAACCCATCGGATTAAAAAACAGAGAAAATTTTCATGTAGTTGTTGTGTAAGTCAATCAAAGGATTAAGAAAATAAGGTTGAAATGGATTTTTTTTCCTATTGTTTGCCCCGAAAGTAGAGGGATATGAAATTTTCATGTAGTTTTCTTTTAGCATATACCTTTGAAATGAATATTGCTATAGTATTTATTTCAAAGGATTTCAAATTTCTATTTTTTTTCCTTTACAAATTCTTTGAAACAAACAAGTCCTCAGGATTCAAGCAAAAAATAACAAACGGCGCTCAACTTAATTCTAAACAGAAGCAACCCGAAACGTCACTGGTGATGCTGCACATACAGGGATGAAAACATTCATGAAAAGTACTGCCAAAGGATCGCAAACGGCACATTTGCAAACAAAAATAATTTATAAATATTATATAGAGAGTGTGTTCTCAACTATCTAAAAGTCAATAAGTCAATGTTGAAAAAAAATACGATGAAAAAACACTAAAATTAACTCTAAATTTAAGATTAAAAATTTAAATTTTAACGTATAAGTATAAGTAGAAATGAAAAGACGAGGGTGTTAGAACAAGCGCTACTTCATAAAAGTTCTACCGTTTCCAACCATCCAATTTAAGTCATATGTAAAATTTGATTATTTTGAAATTATATCTACATAGTAGTACACTTGGCACTAAACAGTTAAATTGATAAATAGTATTGATTCCTAACAGATCAAAGCCCGTCCATTTTGCACATCATTGGTCATCCAAGGGTACTACCCAGCAGGGTTTGCGAAATCGTGACTATCGTAGTATCGTGTGTATCGCGAGGAGACGTCTTTGGTATTTGACTATATGGGTCGGTAAATATCGTTTGAATTTTAAAAAAATTGGTAGAAAAATAAAACAATCCTGATGAAGCTATATAATTCTTGAAACTAGTGAAAAAAATTCAAAAAGGAACACGAATCAATCAAAAGAGGTAACAGAGTAATTTGAGGCGAGTCAAATTGAAAAAATAATTAGATAGCATGCCGCACAATATGGGAGTATTACCGTGACTTTTAACATCATATCGCACAATTTAACGTGTTGTCTGTAAAAATCGCCCATTGTAAACTGTCACGATTATCATAGGAAATAACAGCAATTTTCTGTGATGATTTTATTTAAAAAATTGGATCCAAATTCACGCAGTTTTTATACGATTATCCCTTCTACCGTCCAAGTGACACTCCAGTACTCCACCATGGTCATCACGGAAAATCGGCATCCAACATAGGACATGAAAGCACAGTTGTAAGTAACAGCTACATAAAGGCTAAGATTAACATAAAGGTACTCTTCTATTATAGAAGTCTTTAGAGTAGATCTACATTTCGAAGTCTCTAATTGCGCATAGCAAAGAACATGATATATAGTTTGTAGCATCATGCATCGAGTCTAAGTTAGCTAAGCAGTTACGACTATATCGGTAAGCCTGGCTGGGGTCGGGCTCTGTGTTGCAGATTATTATCCTAGAATCCCGCTTCCATTCATCATCATCATCCTGAAGGAAGCTGAATGACATCATACAGAAGCGGAAACCGAAGCAACAGCAATCGTCCCAACTCCAGACCTGCCAAAAGACTCTCCCAAGTAAGCATTAGCGGGTGGTTTCCTTTCTATCCATCAATTAGTTTCTTCCATCTCATCATCGGACTGCGGATTCTCTACCTCACTACCACTGCTCACTCCATTATTTCCTGACAAGAAGTAATCCTTCACTGAGCTGTCTTCAACCTTGTACTTCACAAACTTCACCACATTTGCATCTTCAGTTCCGCAATCCTTCCTTTTCCGCATGCCATTAGTCTTCATAGACTGAGCAGCAGCCATAAAAGCATAATCTGCTGTTTCCATCTCAGCAGCTTCTTCATCCTCACCCGCCCTTGTGTCCATAACCTCCCCACCATTCTGCTTATCAATGAAGAAAAGATCAGCATCTGAGTGAATCATCCTGCTCTGGTAACCGTTCCTGCGCTCGTCATACATCAGCCTCTCCCTAATCCGAGAAACATTATCTCCAAATACTCTGAAGCCCTTATCTTCAAGCTCTACAAGCCACTCTGTCAAAAAGAAAACATAGAGAGCTTCATTAATTACTCTATAAAACATTAACCCACTATTCTCAAAATCAAGTGGATTGCTCCCTATCTGTACATACTGAGGAGAGCTTGAGGTGTGATAGCAGCTGGTTTGCTGAGTTGGTTGAAGCCAGCTTGACGAGTAGCCCACTTAACAAAATAAGTGGGGATGTTTGACGTGAAGAAAGCATTCATAAAAGACATTGCCCTCCCTTGGTCGCCTTTGCTCCTATAAGAAAGAAATGGAATGAGGAGAAAATTCTAGCACCAGCTAACTTGTGATTAGACAAAAGCTTTATCACCTGGCATCATTGATGGCATCATGAGTGATAAGCAATCTTGACACAAAAAGGGGCAAAAGGGAGCTATCAGCTTGATCAACTTCTGCTCCTTTGTTAATGAAAGAATAATCCACCAAGATCAGAGCATCATAAAGGATATCTCTCACCAAGATTTCATCATCAGCACTCTTGAGTCATGCATAAGAAATCAACATGCAACATCAAAAACAAATGGCACAAAATCCCAGTAATAGCATCATCAAGACCCACATTCAATGACTCATAGTTTCACTCCTCTAAATGATATTTCCTGAATAGATGAAGGTAATTGAACAGGTAGCCAACTACTCAAGGGAAACACAACAAGTGCCATATATATAGTTCAGATATTACTGGTGAATTTAATCAATTAGGGAGTAAATAATTAGGGCATATGTCCACCATCCGAGTTTCCTTATGACTAAACATGATAGCCAAGAATATTTGTTTAGGCAACCCCAAGTTTGCTAGTTTCACACAACACAGCAAAATCATACTGATTGAATAAAAGGGTGCAAGAATATCCACAGTTCAGACTTCAACCTGTTTGCTCATCCCAAAGATGAGATAGAACTCCATCCCAAGTCAGCCTCCTTGAGGATACATCGACAGCAATAATGGTGCAGTAACACCAGCATTGGGAAACATAATATTCCTAATACTGTTCTCCTCTTTAATTTCCGCAAGTTAACAAAGACTCCTGAGTCCAAGCACAATTGAAGTACAAAGGAACAAGTTGCAGAGTTCTTATTTGACAAAGGTAACTTGTGCTAATTAACTCAACACACAACAGATAATGATAAACCTTAGCACACACCCACTTCTTAATTCAAGGCATGAGCTTATTAAATTAATTTCTAATCCTAGGCTTCTGATGATATGTACTCCTATATAACAATGACAATTTTGTGAAAATACTATGATACATTCAAATAAGATCATGATGCAGAACTGCGGTAAGAGGCTAATGCATCCCTAGGTTGCTAGCTTAGCCATACACTACAACTATATCCCTCAAATAAATCACGAATCATGAAACACGTACCAGTAGGGAATAAACAGGCAGCGGAGGATTCACGAGCATGTTTAGCAGAACCTCTGCAAAAATCCATCAGCAAAATGGTCAACACAATCACGTCATTACACTTCAATCAAGAGAAACCATGGGAAAAACAAGCATAGCATCCCCTCAAAGTCTTACCGAAGAATTGCTTGTTCTGGAAGACCGAGATGGAGCTGACAGCCCAGATCCTGAGTTCCTTCTGCAGCTCAGCACGTGGCACACCTGCTGCGCCCTGCACCTTGAGGCAGAGCCTGAGCAGGAACGCCTCGGCAACCACCACACCGGCGAGGAAGACGACGCTACAGCCTTCCCTCATGAGCTCCCGCCTGGCATCCTCCCCGACCAGAGGGAAGAGCACCTGGAACGGGCACCTGTCCCTCGAGTGGCGCACGCTCCACACCTTCACCAGCTCCCCGAAGGCCGGCAGAAGGCCCCCGGCGTCGGCGCTGGCCCCCTCGCCCCCGGCGGGGGCGCGGCTGCTGCAGATGCTGACGTAGCTGAGGACGGCCTCAACCAGGGCCTCGGTCTCCCTGCGGGGCTTGGCGGAGTGGAAGAGCTCGGAGATGACGGGGGCGAGGAGGGCGAGCGGCTTGGCGGCGGACTGGGAGGAGGCGGTGAAGGCGGAGAGGAGGTGGAGGAGGCCGCGGAGGTCGTCGGGGGAGTCGTGGAAGGAGAGCGCGGAGAAGAACCAGACGGCCTCCAGCGGCGGGTCCGGGTAGGTGTTGAGCACCCGCGAGAAGAGGGAGCGGAAGTTGGTGAGGTCCGGGTCGGGCGCCGCGGAGACGGCGGCGAGGAAGCGGGAGGCGGAGTCGCGGAGGAGGGACTCGAGGCTGGGGAAGCAGCAGGCGGAGCCCATGGAGGGGAAGTCCACCACGATGGAGCCCGCGGCGGCGGCCATGGCGGTCGGAATCGGAAGCGACCGAAACCCTAACCCTAGGTCTCGAGTGTGTGTGGGTGGGGGGCAGAAGAAGAAGAGCAGAGAGCGAGGGGAGGGGAGAAGCCGAGGAGGGGTTTGTGTTTTTTGGCCGAGGAGTTCGAAATGGTCGGGGGCCGTGGGGGGTTTTTGAAGATGGAAGCGAGCGGGCGGGGAGACACTGGCGGGTGGGGCCCACGTGTCATCCGGCGACTGGGATCGTTCGGCTTGGTGAGAAAGGCCCAATAAGATTAGTGTATTTGGGCTACAGGATTATAGTCCATAGGTTTACGCCACTTGAGAACCGTGGGTTTGAGGCCTACTAGTGAGATTTAAGCCTTGTTTAGTAAAAAAAAAAATTTCCAAAAACATCACATCGAATTTTTAGACATCTAAATAAAGTATTAAACATAGATGAACCAAAAAACTAATTGCACAGTTATGGAAGAAATCTTTAGACGAATCTTTTGAGCTTAATTAGTCCATAATTAGTCATAAGTGCTACAGTAATCAATATATGCTAATGACAGATTAATTAGGCTTAAAAGATTCGTCACGCGGTTTCTAGGCTAGCCGTGAAATTCGTTTTTTCATTCGTGTCCAAAAACCCCTTCCGACATCCGATCAAACGTTCGATGTGATGTTTTTGCCAAAAAATTTTTACAACTAAACTTGGTAGCTTCGTTTCTTTTTTTTTTAATTGCGAGGTGAGACCCACGGGCTCCTCTCAAACAACAAACGAAGACGACGACGTTGTCCATGGACTTGTCTCAAACAAACAAACAAACAAAAGGACGAAAAGGACGCTCTCCCGCTACACAATGCGTGTTGTGTTCTGTGTGTCAGCTTGCTCCGTCTTAAAATAAACCAATTTTTTATTTTTTACTTATAATTTTTTATCTTTTGTTTTATTTATTTTTTTAATTAATATTTTTGTTTTTATTAGATAATAAATCATGAATAGTACTTTACGTGTGACTACAGTTTTTCAAATAAGACGGATGGTCAAACGTTGGACACGGAAACAGGAGAATTGATTTTTTTGAGACAGAGGGAGTATTTTTTAGGTTACCCTCAGAAATAAAAGGCTTTGTCAAGTTACTCCCTCCTGTCAAAAAAATATTTATAGTTTAGAACAAGTTTAAATCAAACTTCTAAAATTTCAAGAATCAATTTTATGTTAGAATAAATTAATAAAAAATTATGTATATCATTTGCTTTATTTTAAACTAAGCATTAGAAAATATTGATGGTCATAAAATTTGGTCAGATCTAACCATAACCGAGTTTTGACTACTACGAGAGTTAAGACATGATGGTGTTTTTCCTATAGTATAGTTTGAAGATTACCGAGCACTACAACGTAACGACTATAAGGAGGTTGGAAGAGAAAAAAAAGCTGGTAGCGAAACTTGGTTTTGCTGCTAAATCATTCCTTTTGCATGCTGTTGGACGGATACCCTGCCATTCGGCGGGGAAAAAACAGAATAGGTTCCGCACTATCAAAGAAAAAAAAAGATCACAAAGACAAAATTATCAAAAGCTTCAATGCCTCTGTCCTGGAGTTACAAGACCATAATTGCAACATGAATACAACGAAGATCATCCCCTTATCATCTAACCACAGATTCCCAATAGTTATGGTTCCTTCCAAATGTCGAACTAGAAATCTTATCTTTAAATCTAAATGAACCTATAAGGGAAAGACAGGCCTTTCCCCTTGAAAAAAATTAATCAGAATCAAGCTGCTTCCCGGGAATGATCGAGTCACTTCCTCTTGGACTCTGGACAGCTCTATATGGCACTCAAAAGAACAGCATGTGACCGGCCCAAAAAACAACGACCTCCAGCAACTCCCTGCTCTGCTGCACCAAGGGGCTAAAACACTTCTCACCGGGAGCAGCTAACCAAAAATTACTGTCGCTCTTCTTTCCTCCTTGTTTATGCATAGTACATGTACAAGCTGTTTGCAGCGGCGCAGGCAATTAAATTTTCAGATGGGTGCCAAGCTAGATGGAGCAATTTTGTGGTCAGATCGTAGGAATTCCCATTGGCGTCTATTCCAGTGCTATCAGCACCTGCATAAGGATTCAAACATTAATAGTAGAAATGACAAGTTTCCGCAGGTTAAAGATGTTACACATCATGAAGGTAACCTCGTCTAACAACTCTTGTCAGAGTGCTTAGAGATCTAGCAGGCCTTGTGGGATTCTGAAGTTGCCTCCTGGTCACACATAACACAATAAGAGAGAAGATGGTTAGTAGTTAGTACTAATAGGTGCATTTGAAATGCTTCACTTCATTTGTCATTTGAGCATATGGGACTGGTATAGGCACATAAGATAAACACTGTTACAGTTAGTTGTGCAGGCAGAAGAAACAGAAGATGTGTACAGCACAAAGTTGGCTTCCATCATTCATATAGAAGGATTACCTAGTAGGGTTTCGAGTTGCTTCAAGTGTCGCTGCCTCATTGTTACCAGTGCCAAAACCAAACACACGAAAAATGTTGCTGAAAGAGCATGGATCAACTAATAATTAGTTCACATGAAAAAGACTGAGCAGTATCATAACTACCGGGATAAACAAAAGCAACACCTGTAAGAACCAGTTGCTACTCGCAAACCATCTCCACTTTGACAGCACTCAAATTTATCGAAAATGGAATCATTTTCATATAAATCACATAGCTGCAGTTTCAGAAAGCAACACATGAATCAGGTTTAGTTTGTTATCCATCATTCTCAAAGTATGGATTATTCATCTTAGCATGTACAAAATTACCTTGGGCCTTAAATACTCGTGAACTTGGAATGTTGCAACTGGACCAGAGTTCATGTTAATATCCCAAAGCTGAAACAACGGTTAAAAAATGATATGATTGAAAAAGTATCCAAGTAACAGCTGTAGAAAAGTATTAAGTAACACCAATATGACTACAGAAAATAGTATAAACCAACAGTTTGCCAGAATAAAAAACATAGCAGTTACAAGGAATAGTGATGAAATGGTGCATGAAATTTTGTGATCATGACTTGTGAGGTATGAAACATCTGAGGCATTCTCTGCAATTTGCTGATTTAGTGCATATATGTAGATGGTCATCTAAAGGTAGCCCTGCTAATCTGGTTATCGATGCATGATGTAACTAAGTGATTCCAACATAATCAATGCTTCTAAATGACTAAGAGCAATAAAAAGTAAAGTAACGTTAATAGGCAAACTGCAAATGATCATGGAACAGAAGTGGCACAGACCTTCAGTGTCATGTAGTCACGACTTAGAATATGTCTCCCATCCATGGAAAACTTTATGTCCGAAATCGAGGCTATAATCTCCGTAAAGAACGATCTTGAACCTGGGGCCTCATGCTGCTCAAAGCTGCACATATAAAATAAATCGAGGCTATAAAAGTAGTATGAAGCAATTTCAAGATAATAAACTCAAGACAGGTCAATCCACTAGATGTCCTTCTGAATAAAATATGTTGAATATTGAAAAAGAGTATTGAGTAACAAATGAAAACTCACAGTTGAGAATGAGTGTCACAAAGGGCTGATTGCCTCAGGTCAACAAGTCGAATGGAACCCTTTGAGCTACTATAAGCCAATGTATTGCAGTGAGTTGGGTGGAACTCAGCAGATGTTATTACCTCTGCATACAATAGAATAAAAACATTAATACCAATAAATGCATTGGGTAAATAGATGACGCCTCTTAAGTTGAAAGGTGTGGTAAAACAACAAAGATCAAAGGATAAACTTGCACAAGAACCACTAAACCATCTTTAACGTACAAAATTATTGCACAATCCATTTTACTAAAATACATCTTAGCTCAGCCAAGTTAGTTACATAATTGCATGCAGGGAAACAATGCTAGCAATTAGCATAATGCAGAACTGTTTGAATACATGACTGTTCAAAACAACTAGACCACAGGTAGAACACCAGTCATATAATTCTGCTTACTGTAGTATAGGAAAGCATATTTTTAAATGTATATATTTTTATTATCAGACCTCAGTTATAGCAAGTATAATACCTACTAGTTAGCATAGCTAAGAGTTTGAAGATTTGGAAATTATACCAGTCAGATCCTCCATGTTTGTAGGTTTAACATCAATAATGTTAAAACTTTGATTGCTAATTTCCAAATTCCAAAGATTTATCCGCAAATCATCTGTTGATACGAAAGTCTCACCATCACTGTGGAAAAAAGAAGGAACAGGCAACAATATGTCACTACATAAAACTCAAGGGTAGATCTAACAAAATGTATATGAGATGCACATCTGCAAAATATATAGCGGGCACACATGGAAAGCAGGAAGTGGCTAATTAAATCATCTATAGCTGATGGCATACGGCTCAGAGATACTACAAATGACTAATTTTAAGATCGCACAAATACGGCACAAGCATACAAAATCTCCTGTAGAGAATGAATTGGTGACAGTGATCTTGGGCCCTAACGAACTTCCTAAAACTACGTAGTGCTACTAACAGAGGTAGTACAACATAAGATCTGCGAGGCTTTCGCTACCCTGATATCAGTACTAGTTGAGACATTTTAAGGCATGTTTTACACTGCAGAGATTAACAAACAAAGGGACCCTAAAAGGACATTGAAAACTTTATTCAAGTATACTAGAGGGCAAATAAATTTGGCACATTGTGGGATGCAAATTTACTCCCTCTGGTTCCAGAATACTTGTCATTTTGACAAGGATATGGTTAAACTTTCAGAACTTTAACTATGAATAGCTTTTTATAATATTCACTTTAAAAGCATGGATACTACGTATAGAGATTAATCTTGAAAGATACTTCAAGTAAATCATATGTTTGTTGATGTTTATATATATATCTGTGTGTGTGTGTGTGTGTGTGTGTGTGTGTGTGTGTGTGGTCAAAGTTGTTTTTTGGAGACCGTGTACTTGTCCAAAACAATAAGATGGAACCGCAGGGAGTATGCAGGAGCTGTGAAGCAAGGTGATGCCAAATAAGTCTTCACCCTTGGAGAAGGCCATGCCCATATTCAATAGCAACAAGTTTAAACGTTATCTACTATACAACTACAGAAGAAATGAATAATGTTGAAAAGACCTGTTATTTGAAATAGAGTTTATATGGTAGTCATGTGCATGAGTAAAGACTCTTCGGCAACTTGCAGCAAGACTTGTTTCTTGGCTTGTAACCTGTTGTACAAAGTTGAGTAAATATAACAATTCAAGAAAATAAAGTTACACTAAACACAAATAAGACAGATAAATCAATAAGAACAATTCAATAATGAAAATGCATGCTTGGCACAACAGTAATGCCAGGAATTAGCCCAACAATACTGTCTGAGACCAATTTAGAATAGCTTTTCTTGTGGTAATGAAAATTTTAAGTTCGGTACAACTACCACGGGCAGGCGAAGTGAATTGAGTCCACCAGGTTTTGAAATGCCACCATTTGGGACATATGCACTCGAACCAAAAGCATTACTGCCAGCAGGTCTACCATTTGCAGGTGCATTTGAAGGGCTCAAATTCATCTCAGATACCTTTTTGATCTTCTTTTCTTGCACCTACAAATCAAAAACAACCCACGATTAATAGATCAATTAAGTAAAGAATAACTGAATAATCCACTGGTGCAATTTTTATAGCAAATAAACATGGAAAGGATTGACTGCATGAATAATTAAAAGGCCTTTCTCAATATATTAAAATGTGTAAAACCAAATATTGAACATCAGAAAATTCAAAATTACCACTGAGTTAAGAAGCATGGAGCGGTTTAGGAATATTGGTTTATAAGAAATTTCCATAATTGCTGGTTGATGAACCATACCTTCCAAAACTTTATTGTCTTATCATTTGTGGACAGAAGAGATAATGATCCATTTGCTGATTGGCACCATTTTATCTTGTTAATCTTCTCTTCAATTTCCAAGCTTTTAAGGTAATCAAACTAATCACATGACAACACAAATTGTTAAGCAATAGGGAATTACATGAACAAATAGTTTCACCAAGTATATAGTCGGTCTTATAAATTGTACCTCTGGCTCATGGCTTTGAAACTCAGTTTTGTAGCGATATTCAGGATGCCTGCTGACAGAATAATCAGCTTTTTCAGCTTCTTTTCTACCAACACTCTAAGAGAAACAGAAACAAAATGTGTTTAGTCATCAAAGCAAGACAATACATAGTCATATGACTTCCTTTGTGAGAATCTGCAATCAGTTCCATATACATACATCCTTGGCATCTGTCCTTTCAAACAAAACAACTCGCCCTCCTCTGTCCCCAGTGGCAAGATGCTGTCCTGATTTATTGAATTCTATTGCCGATATGATGTCAACTACACAAAGGAACAAGAGAAAAACAGCAATGTTAAGCCAGTTCGCAACCATGGCATACTACATCACTCTATTATTGAATATACAAATAACGGGAAGAAACATGTATTACAGCAGGCAAAAGATCCATATTTATGATTCCCCAAGTAAGCGTGTTGCATGTATACAAGCATTCAGTCCAAACTACACAGCTGGAGAGAGGATACCGCAAACAGTTGAAAGTCGTGTATATCTTGAAAGATAGTAATAAAGACACCCAATATATAAACCAAGATAATGTTACAGAGTGTTTTGGGCTTTTGGCCCCTGCCTCTGATAACCAACACAATGGCAAAACAGAAAGACCTCGGAAGAAATTGAATAGAATATTCGTGTTACTTCAAAATTTGAGTACAAAATGTAGATTTGCAGAGCAGATCTTCAGACTCTATTGAAAGTTTTGCATTTCAGATATATGCCCAGTGACAATGCAGCAAGTCCATTTTGACTGGGGTGGATAAGAGCAATCATCTACTGAAATGCAGATGAAAATGAATGAAAAAAAATCATTTCTTCATAGACATGTAAAGCTTTATCTGAATATTCCATTGGCTACACTCTTGTGCTCTCGACACGTCAGTAGCAAAGCAACGGCATGAGTCCCAAAAAGCATTTATGGGTCCAAGGCGCATGCATCAGAAAATCCATGTTTGGAATTTTTCATTAGTCGCTTAGCATTACAATAATTTGTCGGCTAGCGTCAATAATCCCATGCAGCACCACAACAGGCCATAACATGTGCAAACTGTATTGCGCACCCTTCACGTCAGTGAGCTTACTTGATAGAAGAGGATAACACCGTAGTTCTTCCGCACTCGGCGACAACATTTATCACCTGGACAACGCCACCCAAAATCCATAACTGCAATTGGATATACCATATTTCTACAACGGCATTCAACTAGGAATCCACAGAGTGCATTCTAGCCCCTATCAGTCCATCACCCATGAAACTACCTCAGCTGCAACACCGAATGGCACAGTGCCTTGCATCTACAAGTCAAATTGTCAAAACTACCTACGTACTCCCCACGACAGGATATCGCACTGATCTGGATGTGGGGAGGCAACAAATTCCACATCCCCGATACCTAAGCATCAGGCTTTGGCGCATCCCATCCGATGCCACCGCTACCGCACCGAATTGGTGGCTCGATCTAGGCAGCATGCCCCCAAACCATCGCATCCCCATCGCCCATTCACGGCTCGTCGCCTCGTAACCATCTCCGGAGCACGTAACCACTAAGATCCAGCAGCTAGCGGCAACCAGAGAGCCAAAAATAACCCCGCGACAAGGGAGGGGCTGACGGGGGGAAGGGATCGATCGTTTCGTTACCATCCTGGACCTCCTCGCCGGCGCTGCGCTCGCCGAACACCTGCGAGAACCTCCACTCGAGCGCCGGCATCGGCGCCGGCGACGCCGGGGGCGAGGCCTCCGCCGCAGCCGCCTCGGGTACCGCCTCACCGTTCATCGTCCCCCACCTCCGCGCGCGGCCGCGATGCGAGAGCTCCGGGGCGGGATCGGATGCGCCGGCGTGGGGGACGGGGCGCGTGGACGTCTGCCGCGGCGGGATCGGGGGGGGGGGGTGAGAGGGGGGGCAGGAACGGTGCTACGCGACCGCGGCGAGGCCGGCGAGGGTTTGGGGTTTCATGGAGCGGTGGAATGGCCAATGGAAGAGGAGAGAGAGAGGGAGGAGGAGGAGGGAGCGAGATGGGGGGGAGGGGAAGAAGGGGGGAGGGGGAGGAGGAGAGGTGGTGGGGGCAGGGGCTTCGATACGACAACGGAGAGGGAAGAAACCAAAAGAATTGGGGCTTCTGTTCTTCCCTAGTTTTCTTTTCCCCTCTCTCCTTGGCTTTTTTTTTGGTTTTCTATTATTCATCATTCGTGTGTTGTGTGCCAACATCTCCAAGGAGATAGCTGATGCATGCCAATCCATGGGAAATGCAGTAAACACTTTATAATCTTTTTCCGCGAACGAACGACGAATCAACTCTAACTACGTAGCTATTATGTTTTGCTCAGAAAATAAGCACGTTGTTTTATTTAAGTTATTTATGACAATTAGACAAAAAAAACAACGGAAGATTGCTTACATATCATCCTCATAGTATTATGGGATTGTGCGTTGGATCTTCACTGTAAATTGGCGTTAGTTACATATTGTATAAGCGATTTAAATATTAGCAATTACGTCTTCCATCGTTTTGTTTTTGTTTATTTAAATTTCAAAAGTTAATTCTGAAGTTGATATTGTGGATTTTAAATTTTAGTTTATTTTATTGCATGTGTTTTTAAATCGTTATAGACATGTGTATTGAATTTTTACTCATAATATGTTTCACTTTTGTTTTCAAAAAGTGAAACAATAAGAGCCTACATTGATGGATTGGATTGTTCTAAAACCAAAATAGCAAAAATGGTGTTACTCTACTTGACATTATTATTGTAAAAAGAACTGGTTTATAAAATGATCTGTATAGCAGAGACTTAGGGGGTGTTTGGATCCCTGCTATTTTTTTGTCTCTGTCACATCGAATATTTTTGAACACTAATTAGAAGTATTAAATATAAACTATTAATAAAACCCACCTCATACTCTGGACTGTTTCGCAAGACGAATCTATTGAGCCTAATTAGTCCATGATTAGCGAATGTGATGCTACAGTAAATATTACTAATCGTGGATTAATTAGCCTTAAAAATTGTCTAATGAAATAGCATTTATTTATGCAATTAGTTTTATTATCAGTTTATATTTAATATTTTTAATTAATGTCTAAACATTCGATATGACAAGGGAAAAAAGTCTCTGAATCCAAACAGCCCCTTAAATGGTGCAAGTTAGTCAGGTCATAACGGTAGTAGGAGTGGTAACACTATTTTATTGTGCATGACCAGTTTTTTTTCCTATTTTGTTAGATAATGTTTGTTCATCGAGGACATTGGATTGGTGGGAGAGTTGCCTCGTTGCTATTTTATTTCGAGCTTTCTCCTTCGTACAATTCACACATGTATCAAGAATCTATACATGTTTCAAGGGTGGGATGAGATGAGTCAGAAAAGACGTCATTTTAATATTACCTTTTTAAAATAATTCATTTTTTATTTTTATGAATTTAACTATTTAGTAACTACTTGACATAAATTTTAAAAACTTTTTAGAAACAAAAACTGTAAAAAATATATATCATTTTTATATTATATTTGTTGGCAACGGTTTGATACTGTCAAGAATTTTAATACCATTTATACCCTTAATAATAATAATAATAATATGCATCTTATCGTTCCAGCTTTGGAATACTGCCTCCGTCCCAAAATAAACTAAATTTTCACTTTTTACATATAATTTTTGACTCTTCGTCTTATCTAAAAAATTTTTACGATTGATATTTTTGTTTTTATTAGATGATAAATTATAAATAGTACTTTACGTGTGACTAATTTTTTTCTAATTTTCTAAAAAAAATTTCAAATAAGACGGACGATCAAACATTGGATACGGAAAGAATTGGTTTTTTTACGGAGAGAGTACGCAACACGGTGGGAGTTGGTAAGGGTGACCCTGATCAAGATCAACATGCCCATAACGCTGTCGTTTCAATAGTTTTCCAAAGTGCTATTGAGATCCCGTTTCTTTTCCCTCCAATCTAGAACGTGTGCACTGGGAGACAACGGATTGTGACGATAGGCTCCTTGTTTCTAGCAAGGAGGTAAAGCCATCTCCGTGATGGCAACTAGGATAAAAGCATTGGCTGCTGTTAACTAATCAGGCATTGTTTGCTAGTAGTAAGCTACAGCTGTAATCTCTTCTGCGTACGAGCATTTACCACCAAATCCCCCTGACGAAAGCCGGGATGGCAACGTTAATTAAAGGGGCAAGAAGAAAAAGAACAGTGGCATGACGTGACATCGATCCATTTTAATCGGTTTCTGGGTTTAATTTAGTTGCACTTACTCAAACAAAGTTCCATATTTGTTGCAGGCGCGCCCTGTTAGTTTCGACCACGTGATAAGTGCCAGTTTAGGGAGAAGTACTCCATCCATTCCGTCATAAAGTATAAATGTATAAACGTAGATAGGACTCAAATTTTATATTATAGTGCAAACATTTATATATTGATTTTTATGATTTTGATCTCAATTATATGCTCAGAAAGAAAATCTAATCCATTTAAAATTTTAAAATAACTAATAAAATAATAAAAGATAAATTTTTTGATAGTTTTTTAATCTATGTTAAAAATCTATAAATATTTATATTTTAGAGTGAGGTAGTAGGTCATTAGGAAAGCTTTAATACAGCTTTTCGCATTCATAAACTATTCATGTGTTACCGTACTCATGATCACGCTGGGATCGTGAGTGAAGCTCCAGGTGCATACATGTGGGCCGCACTGCATTATTCATTGAGAAATTCTAAAAAATATTTTTGACAAACGTCTTAGTCTAAAAATGTCATTGAGAAATACGAGTTCTAAGAAATATCATCATAAAAATATTTTTTTCTAAAAAATACTATTGTTGTTATGTTTCCATCATTTTTTGTCGTTAAATACATTGTTCATACTATAGCATTTAACGGAAAAAGATAACGGAACTCTAACGGTGATGGTATTTCTCAGACAAATCTGTTTGTACGATGACATTTTGTAAAATTCACACTCGTCGATAATATTTCTTAGAATTAAGTGTTTGTTAATGACATTGGTTATATTTTATCAAATTCATTTATTCGTCTTGATGTTAACTTCGTGATTGTTTCCCCTTTTTTACAACAAAATTGATAATGTATTTGTTTTGTGCATAGCATCTTAATTGGAAACAACGGAAACGGCATGCACAAGAGATGGCCGTGGCATCTTAGCTAGTAGCGTTTTGTGTTCATGTGAATTTATAGTGAACATGTTTGCTTTTAGAGTTTTCTGTTTGGTTAGCTGTTTGTTCTTTCGATCTTACATGCAAATTAACTGGAGATATGATTGCTCTTCCAAAAGACAGCGGTGTGAAGGATATAAAAAAAAGTTGTACACAAGTCTAGGTTTTATTTGACTTGCACTGATTGAATTTGTACGGTGGATACTGGATGTGAACAAATTTAGCATGTGGATAAACTTTTTCAGCACTGGAGTGTGTTGAAGGGAGTATCTAGGAGATCTTAGACAACTGTAAATTTTGGAAATTTCATTGGCCTTTTCACCCTTTGGACGATAATCTCATGGTTCTAATCACTTCAGTTACTTATTTAAACAAAATCTTTCTTCCAGATAAATGACTGAACAGTAGATTTTTATTAAAACCAAAACATGAAATAAACTTACAACACATACAAATTTACAAAATCTAGTATAACTATGAAAACTTAGGTAATAATAAAGCAAAACCAAAATCTCTTCTATTTAAAAATGCAACGGTCCGTCTATTTACCCCGTATCCACATGGTACATAGTGTGCCCCTGCACACCCCTGGAAATCCAAACGCTTGGTCAAATAACCACTCGTTCCTAATACGAGCCCATGTTAAAATAAAAGCTCAATTCCCCTATGCCCTCAGACATCAAAGTTGTATAGTGTGTTGCAATGCACATGTATGAAAATCATAGGTTAGATGAGATAATATTCAACATTGCATAGCACTACAATTCTAGACTTTGCAAGGTGTAATTTGAAGTGATTGGAAAATAAATTTTTCAGATGACTGAAATATAGGAAATTCCAAAATGGAATGGTATCTTGTTAAATTCATGCCTCCTATATTCCAAACGAGCTTCAATTTAGGTGTCCAACATGGTCACCGACTTGTCATTAAGTGGCAAAGCACCTTTTCTAATAAAATAATCATAAACAAAAAAATTATAAACTAAGTTTTTGTTTTCCTTTTGGGATAGTTGTTGAGCTTTTGTTTCACTGATGCTTGCCGATGGCTCTATGCTTTGGTCTTTTACTCTTATTGAACTCAACACATGTCAATAGTTTTTTTTCCTAATTATGGAGCATGTAACTGCAAATGTCCCTGTTTAGAAATTCCTTTCCTCAGCATAATAAAAGCATAAGTAAATTTCACATATGACTAGATATTTTTATCAGACTAAGTTTTCTACCAACTAATTTTACTTGGACTAGTGACTATCATGTTTGTGAGAGTAACAAGAACAACGCTAGCGAGCAGAAGCTCATGTCTTGCCACGGTACCATCATCTTGGTTCTTTATCGACAATGGAATCATATCCATTAAAAAGAATAAACAACAAACAATATCATTGTGATACCATCGCTACACCTGGCGATTTGCCCATGCTTCCATCATCACCACTTGGTGACTCGCCCGCCCTCTACGCGTAGCAACGCCTTTGTTTGGAGACTCGTCCACTATGCCATCGTACTGCCTTGCTCGCTGTGGTGCTGTCATTGTCTAATAACTTGCCCAATGACCTTTGAAGCTCATCGCCCCCTCTCTATCATCATGCACAACGACTAACATTAGAAATATCGATGGTAGAGACTAGAGAGGTCACACTTGCTAAGGACATTGTGTGACATAGATAACGATCTCGTAAACACTTGCATAAAATCATAGTCAACGGGCTTATATTGTGTACCTTAACCAGATAAGACACATAAGTATAATAATAAGAAAGTACTTTCGAATATGAAACAAATCATATCAATTTTATGTCATAGAATTATATCCTAATAGAGTAATTTTTTGTTAAACCTTGTTATAAGTAAACAAAATAGGTCATATATTTGGAAAACATATGGAGTGTCAATGTATTTTAAAATATTTAGTTGGTATATAATAAAGCCATAGAGTAAATTTTGTGAAACTACATACGTGTTAGTGAAATTATGACAAAACAACATATTTAATCTTTTGTATTGGAGTACTGTGGACTTTGGGCTCAAGTTATCGCAAAAATGAAAGTTTTTTGGCTTTACTACTAAATGCACGTGGGATCCACTTGCAAATTAAACACTGAACGTCCAAAACATATAGGTGTATGACAAGTTCAATGAGATTGTGTAGTGCTCTTATTTAAATATTACTAAATCTTTACTTTTATGATAATTTGAGTAAAGTATCTCGTATATCAAAAATTATTTACACATTTTGATGAAAACTTTAATATACTATACAATCTTACTAATTATGTTACAGATATATAGAATACAAAGAGCAGTCATCTTAAGTGGTCGATGTCTAAAATAAAGGGTGTTTTCTTACATCATTAGATTATCGTTTTTTCATGACACATTTTCAAACTCCTAAACATTATATTTTGTGCAAATATAAGTTGCTCATCTAACATTTACAAAGCTATATTTTATTTTTTACCAGTTAATTAATTCATTTGCTTAAGATACTACGAAAAACCAGACAATAAAAAAAATTCAAATTCTCCGTCACTCTACGGGACCGAAGTGACTGCACGTATCTTAACGCATGACTAACAGCCCAACGGTGTGAGATGCAGCACAGTGAGCCGGGCGGAGAAACCCTAATCACCAAGTGGACGGACGAAACTGCCCCCCGCCCACCCCACCTCCACCCACCCACCGTTTTCCCCTCCCTCCCAGTCCCATCCTCCACGCCACTACCACCTTCTCGCCGTCCTCCTCCTCCTCCCCTCGCTCCGGATCCATCCACCTCGCGGCCTCCCCCCTCCCCCTCCTCCCCGGCGCTCCACCACGGTACCAGCCTCCCCCCAAAACCCTGGCCCTCCGATCCGTGGCCGCCTAATCGAGGGCCACGGATCGGGGGGCGCGCGCGCGGTCAGATCTGCTCTGACCCGGCTTCTCTCGCCTTTGTACGTGCAGGCGATGGCGTCGAGGCTGGCGCAGCTCCGGTCCAAGGCGGCGCAGGCGTCGGAGTTCGTGTCGAAGCACGGCTGCGCCTACTACAAGGAGGTGATGGAGAAGAACAAGCAGCACGTGGTGCAGCCCCCCACCGTGGAGAAGTGCCAGGAGCTCTCCAAGCAGCTCTTCTACACCCGCCTCGCCAGGTGATGCCGGATTCCGCCTCCCCCCCCCCTTCTCCTCCTCCCGCTGCGCTGTTCCATGCGGCTCCACTTGGACGAGCGTGGTAGGCAGTGTGTTGCGATCTGTTGGTGCGTTTGGCAATAGGGGTGTTTGAGGCTGGGTGTTCCGACGAATGTAGCGTGGCGCTATCCCAATTTCGTGCCTACTGACTATAGTTGAACCTGAATTTGGTATGGTTTGTTCTGCTTATGGTCTGCAATTTGGGTAGCCTGGACTAGCCTGCAATATGGTCAGCAAATTTCGCTAGATTATGTGTTTTTTTTTGTTGTATGATGGTCGAGTTGTGCTTTTGTAGGTGTCATACTCTAATTAGGGGTCCGAGGGGGACAGTAAGCACCCTTCTTACCTGCAATTTGTAAATCGTATTTGTGTGACTTGAGTACCATCTGTTAACTCGCTCCTCCCGTTAATGAAGTTTGAATCTTACGGAACTTGTGGCATGTATGAACTTCGGAGAGCTCATAATCTAGATGCCTATCTAGAACTACTCGTAGAGTGTGTTTCATTTTGTCAGAGAGGCACGGAATTTCAGAAGGCACATTGTCTGTCCTTGTCTCCTTGAGTAGTTAGAGTTTGGAAATTTTGTTATGAAAGAAACCTATGCAACATGTTCGGCACTTGATTACCACCAGATGCTGTCAGGATCTTGCTGAATGTACCTTTTGACCTCTGTAATTTTTCTTGGGTGCATGAAGACATGGAATGATGCATTACTGCTAGGTTAAAGTGTGAAAAGTCAGATACACTGAGTGAAATCTATTGTGAAGTTGATACACCATGACACAATGGAATGGTAATTTGTATGAACTTTATCAATACTGTTGTGTAATAGCATTAAAAATTTGTTGAGTATGTTTGAAATTGTTTCTTGTGTATTTGTTTCTGCCAAAAAACACTGCAGTAAAAAATATGACCCATTTGCTTCATTTACTTTGTGAGATCTACCAAAGTAATATGAAATATAATATAAAATCCATATTATTCCATTGGCTGTTCTGAGAATGTTATAGAGGTACAGCTCAGTTCCATCAATATGTTGGATAAGGTGAATACTTTACTGGGTCTCGGTCTTGTTTGCACTTGGCAATCAGCTGAGTTTAGAATCAAACACGTGACAATAATGCAATCATGGGTGCATTAGTAGGGCTTTGTAATGGAGAAGTGATTTCCTGAATCCCAATCCAGTGACCTCAATACAAAGGTTTTTCTGTGCTTTAGCTTTAGCTTTAGCTTACTTATTGCAATGTTTTGACTAGCATTGTTTTTGCGGATCGCTATACAATGCTTCTAATCCTTGTATTTATACATGGTTTGGTGGGTGATCTTGTTTGGTACGTGAGCTGGGGGCAGATACAACTAGCTTGGTCAGTGTTCAGTCTGGTTTACAGCATTCTGAAATTGATCACATGATGTGCAGCCAATAACGTGCAATTTAGTTATTATCTTGTGTGAAATGTTTCAAGCCATGATTAATAATTCTGGCTAGTAGTTATGTTGAATCTATGTATTACATATTGGCTGGAAGTATTTTGAGGTTAGTCGTACTTTTTGCATTTGAATTCAGCACATTATTTCCTTTTATTTTCATTAGAGCTCTTAACCAAGGCAACATCTCCAATATCGTAGCAGATGGTGGACCTTGGCCATTTTCTTATGTGATCTTTGAATTAGAGGTCACAAGGTTGAACCTATATTGGTCAATCCAGGCTGGGCCAAAGTGCATTCATGAGATGATGAGATGGATAGACACCTGCTATGATTTGCCTGTGCCCATTCCCGTGCCCACCTGTTGCAAGAGTGCTTATGTGTTAAGGGTATCCATGCGAGTTCTCTTGCTTCAATACTTTACCTTCCTCCTACTGCTCATTATCTGGAGCTGTTTGACAAATTTTGGGTAAACTGGATATGTTCACTCAAATTTGAATGACTAATTTAGATATTGCATTAGCTCTTAGGTGCATAGGTAAAGTCAGAGTATTTGGAGTGAATGATGTTGTGAATTATTGGATGAAGAGATGGCTGGGTCTGCACTTTCTAGGTGAACTAATTGTGCATATAGTTATGTACGTGTGTAACAACTGCTTTTTATGCTGAATTATTTTCGTGAACAACTCATCAATTCTTCATTGTGAAAATGCCTTCGTTACTATGCTTTACTACTTTGGAGCTCTGATCTCAATGGCTTATATGATTGTTGTATTCTTCAGTTTACCGGGCCGCTATGAGGCGTTCTGGAAGGAACTTGATAGTGCCAAGCAGTTATGGAAGAACAGAAAGGATCTCAAGGTTGAGGACCTTGGAATTGTGACATTATTCGGAGTTGAGCTTTATGCCTGGTTCTGCGTAGGAGAGATTGTCGGCAGAGGATTCACCATAACCGGCTATAAGGTCTAAATGAGTTCTCCTGATTATTACCTGGTTTATAAAATACACTGTTAGCTGATGCTTGTCGAAATGACAAAGATACCTCCTGCCTTTTCACAATTTTGTTTCTGGAAAGTCTTTCTAGTGCTGGATGTCAGCCAAGACGAGCACGTCGTTGCAATACTGCTTCAATAATTTGCTCGATCTCTTGATTGCCCATTTTGGTGTCCTGTAATGCGTTTACCATTTCATCTTGCCCCACCCTTGCAAAGTGCCATTTATTTGTTCTGTTGAATCCATCTCAAATTGCAGAGTCAAGTTACTCACCTGTTGAAAATGCTTTTCTGTTTCTATGTACTGGCTGTTCTATTTGCACATTATAGTTTGCCCGAACAACACATATCTAATTGTCTATCCTGATGGAACCCGTCTCTTCCTGAATTCCGGTGCTTTATTACCAAAATCACTACTTCCTTGGTTACAGCCAGGCTAACCTAATGCAGATCAAATCAAGAAAATGTAAAGGCTAGAAATGGAAAAGCTGTTCCTAAAGCTGCCTTGAGCCGCCCAAGGCTCGGTCAGTTGTAGAGCAGCACGAGGAGAGTGGTAAAGCTGCTGCTTGCAAGCACCAGCATCCAGCCCTTGCTCGCCCCGCACGCCGTCCGCCCCGCCCCCTTGCCGGTGAAGAGCAGCAGCAGCCGGTCGCACGCCAGCCTGAACAGCGCCAGGCACGCGAAGAAGAGGCTGATCGACAGCACGGCCAGCTCCTTGTTCTGCATCGTCTCCTGGATGCTCCTCATCTCCTCTACGCCTGACCTGCACCGACATCTCCATGAGACATTTCCTTTTGTTTGTGAACAATGGAGTATCCGGATGGAGAGCGAGCGCTTTGCCTCATTGCCGCGTTGTCTCTGATGAGATCGTCGAGCTTGCTGGAGACCGTCGATCTCCACTCCTCGAGATCGCCCAGACCCTTGGCCTGATCAACAATGGTAATTTCAGCTTGTCAAACATGCTCACCGACATATTTTCGCTTCTACTTATGTTTCTAAGCTAAAATTTAAATTTTCAACCTTAAATTTATAATTGATTTTGATGTTTTTTAATCTTAAATTTGAAGTTGATTTTGATGTTTTTTTACTGAAGTTCATTTTTCAGTATTAGTTTTTAGATCACTAATAATATTATAAATTATTTTTCGTTTGTGACTGGGAGTTGGGCGCGTACCATGTTGCCCTTCCACTCGACGAGGCCGCGCACGTCGGCCTTCATCTTGTCGAGCGCCATGGCCGTCTGCGAGAGGCCGCTCTCGAGGTCGGGCAGCCTGGCGCCGTACCTGTGGTTGAGCGCCCTGGTGTACTCCTCCAGCGTCGAGAGCCCCAGCTCCAGGGACCGCATCTTCTGCATCATGATCTTGAGCACCGCGTCGCCGTGGAACCGCCCCGTCGCGGGCTTCGCTTCGCCGGCGACCCTCGAGCCGTTGTCCTTGGCGCCGTCGCCCGCGCTGTCGTTCCGGCCGGCGCCGCTACCTCCCACGCCGTCCAACCTGTCGTTAGCATGGCGCGGTAGCGCGGTGTCGTTGCGGAGGACGCCGCCGCCGCCCAACTTGCTGGCGTCGGCGTCGGCGTCGGGGCCTGCGCCGGAGATGATCTCCTGCAGCATCTGCTCGACGGCGTCGACGCCGTACACCTCGAGGTAGCTGAGGATGCAGTAGAAGCCGGAGCCGTAGTGGGTGGCGAGGCGGAGGCGGAGGTAGCGCGTCCATCTGGGCTCCGGCAGCACGAAGCGCTGCGCGAGCTTGGCGTTCTCGGCGGTGAAGCGGCCGAGCAGCTCCCACGCCTCCGCCGGGTAGCTCGGGCTGCCGTACAGCTCGAACTCCCTGAAGTTGGAGGAGTAGTGCTCCAGGTTGGCGAGCCCGATGGTGCGGACCAGCGTCTCCTCCGACAGCTCGACGTCGATGAACTTGTCCTCGGCGGAGCACGGGTTGCGCAGGTACCGGTCCTTGTCGCCGCCGAGGATGTTGGCGGCGCCCTTGGCCTCCCTGTTGTGCGCGAGCACCTTGGCGCCCTTGGACGCCGCCGCGTAGTTGTACTCGGCGCCGCTGGGCTCGAGGCGGTGCGCCGCCGCGCCGGCGCTGTCGGGGACGTGGCGCCCTCGTCCGGCGCCGGTGCCGTTGTCGCCTTCCCCCTGCAGGATCCGGCTCCGGAACTCGTCGAGCTCGTCGAGCGCTGCCCCCGCCGACGAGTTGCTGCCGGTGGCGTTGGACGGCTCCAGGCTCCCGTGGTCCGCTTCCTGTAGCGGCGGCGGGTACGGCGATGGCTGGCACGTCGACGGCGCGGAGGCGTTATACTGGGTCGGGAAAATGTAGGCCTCCAGCGGCATCACCTTGCAGTAGTTTTCACGCAATCCGTGCTCCACGTCGTCGTAGAGCTCTGCGCCGAGCGATCCATCGCCGGCGAACAGCGCCAAGAACCGATCAAGAAAATGCCACAAGCCGGCGACGACGGTGACCATTGGAGAGTCGGGATCGGAGTGGGTTACCTGAAGTAGGGTCGGTCTGGCTATGGAGGAACTGGGAGCGGAGGAGGAAGAGGAGGCACCAGACGGAGAGGACAACGGAGAGCGACACCTCGCGGACGCCGCCGTCCATGGACAGCACATCGGTCACCGCCGGCGGGGAGCCGCCGCCGCCTCCTTCTCTCCTCTTCTTGCTCATGCATGCACCCACGCCACGCCTTCTCCCTCCTGCCGGCCGCCGCTGCTTGCACAATCTCACCCGCGAAACCTGCTGGCTCCTCTGACTGCCCCGCCCCCGTCTGCCCGGCCGAGCGCGCGGTGGATGGGAGAGTCGGATCGGTCGGTCGCGAACACGACGACCGACGAGTGATTCGGAAAACGCGCAGAGGGAGCAGCCAGCGGTGGAGCGGCAACGCCGGAGCGGAGCTAGGCGCGCGCGCGTCGACCGAGCACACGGCGCGCCGAGCGGGCCGTGCCCGGTGCGCGCGCGCCAGTGGGCCGATTTGGGCGAGGCGGTGGCCCACCAAGAGTGAATGAAATGGTTGCCTGTTATAATGGCTGCGTTCCAAGGCTGAGTGTTGCATAAGCCGATTAGTTGCGTGGAAAACGATAAACGTAATTAGTATATGATTAATTAAATATTATTTATTAAAAAATTAAAAAATAGATTTATTTGATCTTTTAAAACAATATATATATAATTTTCACATAAAATACATCATTTAGTAATTTGAAAAACGTGTTAACGAAAATCAAGGATTAGTTTAGCCAGATAGCCCGAAAAGAACGCATCCAATGACGGCTTGCCACGCTGTCACTCCATGCTTTGGCCACAGCACAAATTAATCAGGCGTCTGACGATCAATTGATTGCCTGCGACGAACTGAAAGCAGATTAGCAGACTCGTTTTTGCGGCAGAACCTGTATAGCCGAACTTCGGTCTTAGATTTGACACGAGCACTCATTTACGATTAATTATTCTTTGTTAGAAAAACGGCAATAGTGTGATGTTCGTGGTGCATGTTACTGAGTGTATGCGTCTGAGCTGTCTTTCTCAGAAGTAATAATAATCAAAGGGGGCCTAATGTATCGGTAATGTGAAGGTCTAAGATATAATCTAGGACGGAGTCCAGATCAAGCCCAATTCTATCCTTAACAAAAGACTTGTTGAACCACAGCAGCAGCTCTGGTTCATGCAACGGCAGGAGTCTTTTCTTTGCACAGCATCGCGTATATCTTCGGAAAGCACCAACAGTCGATGCACACGCACGATGTGAAAGTGCTTTATTAATTGACCGTACAAAATAGTACTAGGTGGTGCATAAAAGACGTGTGCTTTATTAATTTCAAGACATTACAGCAGCGCCTCGTCAACGCAAAACAAAATGGGTTGCTTCTATGGTGTGAAAAAAAAAAGGGAAATCGAATGGAAGGAAAGCAAAGCGAAGATAACAAATAGAAGATCAGGACGATGCCTTTCGCTCAAATGCAGGGAAAGAATGGTGTAAAGTGCAGAGGAAAGCCGGGATGCCATCAGGACATACGCGGGCACTATCTTTAATTAGGCCCCTTAGAGCCCGGTATTTATGTCCAGGATTAATCTGCACCGACTTTAGCTGTACACACAATCCATACATGGCTAACGCCATACTCTATTGTATCGGAAAGCTGAGCCATGGCAACGGAAGAAAAAGAAGAGAGAGAGAGAGAGGAACGGTCCAGACTCGAAAAGAAGGCTGTCATGACGAGGCAATGGAGTGGAGCAATGGGCTGATGGCACCTGCCACAGAGAGCGATTGTGGGTCCGACCTGTAAGCAAGTGTTGAGCCACCTGGCCGACTTTTGGCATGCATGCCGTATTGCCGTTGCACGGGAAAAAATACGTAGTGCAAACGACGATGTCGTGGAATCTTGGAAACTATTGCATAGTTTTCTCTTTAAAATTGTTTTAAGAAGATCACATATACAGTCCCTCTTCCAAAAAAAAAACGAATTCTCCACCGTGTCGAATTTAGAAAAAAAATTAGTCACATATAAAGTACTATTCATGATTTATCATCTAATAAAAACAAAAATATTAATCGCAAAAATTTTTTGAATAAAACAAAGAGTCAAAAATTAAAGGTAAAAAGTAAATTGATTTATTTTGAGACAGAGGGAGTACGCAGTATGATGATATTGGAGAACTACAGAAAATTGCATGACCAATTTCAAATTTGTTCGTGACATAAAATTAACAAACAGCTATGAAAAAAATATTATTCTTGATTTTTGGGATTTTCCCCCTCCACTATTTGCTATTTTTATATTTCACGGGCGAAACTGTGTTTGGTATTGTAATTTCGTATGGTTCTCTAATTTTATCTCACCTATGTGTATGAATTCTTTGAGATTTTTGAAAACTTATATAGTGCAGAAGTTCACGAGCTTGCATGGTTTCTATCAAAATTGTGGTTGCCACGTTCCACTTAGAATAAGATCCTCTGACGACGTACGTTGTCATTAACACTTGGGCCAAACTAACAACGTTCCTCTTGCTTGCACCGCACTCCCGGCAGCTACAGATGCTGCCATCGATTATCATCAGCTGTTCTACGCTTGGGCAAACACGAGAGGCAGCAGCACTGGTAGTGATCTTGTCCTGCTATGGTACATCAATCACTTCTCATCACTGGCCACTCGCAGCTGCCTCGAAAGCGATCTCGTCTTGTGTCCCGTGTTTAACCTTTTCCTTTTCACGATTCCATCGATCGATTTTAGGATTTCATGTGCTGCCCCCGGCCCCAGCTTATCACACAACACGAAGGCGCGAGATTAAGACGAAATCCATCTAAATCTGTGGATTTGCTTGATGTTTATTGTTCGTAAGAGAGGCACCGCTTGACGCAGTCACGGAGCTCTCTCTCTTGTAGCCTCGTAAATAAGGTGAAATGGGTGAGCATGTTCTTAGAGGATGGGCAAAGAACGTAAGTGGTGCCTAAAAAAAGAAAAGGTTAGATTAATTGCGAGAATCTTGACTGGTCAAGAACTCGAGCTAAAAAATTCAGTAAAGTATGCCTTAGCAAAGTTGTTGAGAGAAGAAGAAATTAAATGGTACCAAAGGGAGAAAACAAAGAAAATTGTAGGAGACACTAATACTAAATACTATCACATGATTGCAAATGGAAAGCATAGGAAAACTAAGATTTTTCAGTTTGAACAAGAAGAGGGTGTAATCAAAGGAGAGGAGGAACTAAGAAAGTATATAACTAAGTTCTATGAGAACCTCTTTGGGCCCCCCGATAGAAATAATTTTTCTATGTTTGAGGACAAAAAGAGGATATACCATAGGTGACGGTGATAGAAAATGATATGTTAACAAGAGAATTTTCTGAAGAAGATGTTAAATTGGCTATTTGTCATATGGAACACAATAAAGCACCAGGACCTGATGGTTTCCCGGTAGAATTTTACCAAGTGTTCTGGGATAAATTAAATATGACCTAATGACAGTCTTTAAGGACTTCCATGGGGGCAATCTTTCCCTCGAAAGTTTGAACTTTGGAATTATTACTCTTCTTCCTAAAAATAAGGAGGCAAAGAAAATTCAACAATACAAACATATATGCTTACTTAATGTGAGTTTTAAAGTCTTTACAAAGGTTATGACAAACAAGGTCGCTCTAGTAGCACAAAATGTCATAAGGCCATTGCAGACCGCCTTTCTAAAAGGAAGAAATATAATGGAGGGAGCTATCATTCTTCATGAAACCTTGCATGAGATGCATAGGAAAAAATTGGATGGGGGTGATTCTGAAGCTTGATTTCGAAAAGGCATATGATAAGGTAGACTGGAGATTCCTTCAGCAAACCTTGAGGATGAAGGGCTTTGCGAATCGATGGTGTAAATGGATAGATAAAATAGTGTCAGGAGGAAGCGTGGCGGTAAAAGTGAATGATGAAATTGAGCACTATTTTCAAACAAAAAAAAGGATTGCGTTAAGGCGATCCCCTTTCACCAATTTTATTTAATTTGGTGGCGGATATGTTGGCAATTCTTATAAGTAGATCGAACGAAAGGGATATGACACGAGGAGTAGTACCTAATTTAGTTGATAATGGGTTGTCTATCCTACAATATGCAGATGACACTATACTCTTTATGGAAAATGATTTAGATGGGGCCAATAATCTCAAAATGGTACTAGGTGCCTATGAGAAATTATCTGGCCTAAAAATCAATTTTCATAAGAGTGAGTTGTTTTGCTTTGGTAAGGCCAAAGAAAGGGAAAATGTTTTTTCTCTTCTTTTCGGTTGTAATATAGGGTCATTCCCATTCAAATACCTAGGGCTTCCATTGCATTACAAAAGTCTTTTGAATAAGGACTGGAAAGAACTAGAGGAGAGGTTTGAGAAAAGGCTAAGTAGTTGGAAAGGAAAATTTCTTTCAACCGGTGGAAGGTTAGTGTTTATCAATTCAGTGCTAACCAGTTTAGCAATGTATATGCTTTCTTTCTTTGAAATTCCTAAAGGTGTTTTAAAGAAACTGGACTATTATAGATCCATATTTTTTTGGCAACGTGATGAGTATAAAAAGAAGTATAGATTAGCTAGGTGGAGCGTGCTATGTAAGCCAAAGGAATGTGGGGGGCTTGTAATCCTGGACTTAGAGACTCAAAATAAGTGTATGGTCAGTAAATGGATCTTTAAGTTGATCAACGAAGATGGTGTGTGGCAGAATTTGTTGAGGAAAAAAAAAATTTGGCTAGGAAAACCATTTTTCAGGTCCAAAAACAACCGGGGATTCACATTTTTGGGCTGGCCTTATGACAGCAAAAGAACCCTTCCAAACACTTGGCCACTTCATAGTGAATAATGGGAAACAAGATTTTGGGAGGATTGTTGGTTGGGAAACCAATCCCTTCAAATGGAATTTTCAACCTTGTACAACTTGGTTAGAAATAAAAACTTGGTTGTAGCCGATGTGTTAGTAAGGACCCCCTTGAATGTTTCTTTTAGAAGAGCAATTGTGGGCAAAAACTTGGATGATTGGTTTGATATTGTCTCAAAGGTGGTAAATGTTAAATTGAACAATAAGCAAGACCAATTTTATTGCAAGAACAATAAAATGGGGTTGTTTTCTGTTAACTCCATGTATAAAGTTTTTATGTTTAACGGTGTAATATCTAGGAAATCTTTAATTTGGAAGCTAAGGATTCCTTTAAAAATTAAAATTTCCTTTGGTATATTAAAAAAGGGGTGATTCTAACAAAAGATAATCTTGCTAAAAGAAGATGGAAGGGTAGCTTGCTTTGTAGCTTCTGTAACTCTAATGAGTCAATACAACATCTCTTCTTTGATTGCATAATGGCTAGATACATTTGGATTGCGATCTATCTTACTTTTGGAATCAAGCAACCACGAAATTGTTCTCACTTGTTTGGAAATTGGTTAAGAGGTTTTGAACCTAGGCTTAGAAGACAAACTTGGGTGGGTATTGCAGCGATTTGTTGGGCTTTGTGGCTTTGGAGGAATGACTAGTCTTTAATGGCTATAATCTCATATCTTTTTTACAGGTAATTTTTAAAGCAACTCAATTGGCAATACTTTGGTCTTTGCTTCTTAAGGAAGACGAAGGTGAAGAAGTAATCGGAAAGTGCAAGCTTTTGGAGAAGCGAATGATGGAGCTTTTGTCTACTTCTGGGTGGAACTTTAGAAAAAGAATTGAAACTTAGATTTCAATTATCCACCTTAATTTTGAACTGTTTTAATTATGTTGTACCCATGTATTGGGAGAGTATTTTGTACTCTTGTTGTCACTATTGGGCTGTGTACACCTTCATAAGGTGTAGAGGCTGGGTTTAATATAATCCATTATCTAAAAAAAATGTTCGAGCTCCATGGACTCTACTTGAGCGACATCAGATAGTTGATGCTCTAATTTTTTTTTGTATTACTGAGAACTAATATAGAGTCATAGAGTTGTCTTGTACAATAATACATATAAATATGCGTAATATATTAGTACTATATTATTAATATATAACCAATCTCTCATATAAATGGTGTCATAGAGTGGCTATAAATTTATAGTAAGTTTTTATTCTCAATCCTCTACCATACAAATATAATATGATAATATAATTATGTTTTTACTCGTATAACAAATATCTATGTGTGTGCTTTCATCTATATTGGAATTGGGGAATCGGAAATGGCCAAACATCAACGAGTTTAATTCGAAGGTTGTGTTTCTTTCCTCTCCAAATTATGGATTTTCGTTGACAAGCTTTTTAAGCATATACAGTTTGTTTTGTTCAAAAGTTTTGAACATATATAAAAGTTTTTTGTTTGATCTATATAATGTAAAATTAACTTTATAGTATTTAATTTTATCGTTTATACCCTCAAAATGCTATCATACAAACCAAATTATCACAAATTCGAAATCTTCATCACTCTCAAACGGGCAATAGTTGGACCATTTTTTCTGCAACCCCCTATCTGAGCTAGAACTCTCAACATTGCATTGCTAGACCAGCGGCAAAAGTTTGACATTTATTAAAACAGAAGAGAATATGCTATTTTGTAAGCCCTTAATTTTCTAACACACTCCCTCGACAAATAAACATTTCCTCGACAAATAAGACGAATAATCAAACACACCATAAAAAAATCTTTATGCGAAGGAAATTATCCAATAAAATACAGTGTTATTTCAACCACGAGATTGGCCTGGTAACGTGCAGCACTATCATGAACTATACCATTCCAACAGTACAGTACTATAATGTTTGCTTAACTCTGTTTTTTTTTTCAGTTTGAGAATTTGCCGGACTCGTCGCAAGTCAACTCAAGGGGATCTGCCGGTCGACGAAATCTGAAGCTCTTCGGCCGGACTGGCCAAAAAATAAATAAAACTGCACCACGCATACGGGCCAGTAGGAGGATACGCACAAAATTGAATTACTGTGGCAGTAATAACTCGGTGAACCTACACGTACGTGCCCGTACGTACGTGCAGCAGTGGGGCGCACATGGCACGCGCAACGTACAACGCCGCGGACGATGCTGACAACAAAGGCAGGGGGTCTACTAATCGTCAAACAATGTCCGTTTGGTCCATCAAAAAATGTGAGGCCCTGTTTTAGATCCTTAAAAAGGGCAAAAAATTTTATTATTTTGGAGCATTTTTTGGTAAAATGGATCTAAACTCTAGGATAAGAAAATGATAACTTTGTATTTGGCATTTGACAGTATAGAGTAGCAAATTTCATCAAAAAACGCAGAGTGATGCGGACCACCTCTCACTTTTGCCCAAAAAAGGCAACTTTTACATGCCTCTAAACACCAAGGACCTGTTTAGATCCATTTGGAATAGCAAATGACAAATGACAAAAGTTTTCATGACAAAAGTTTTGACATTGCATTTTTGCAACTCGGTGTTTAGAGACATGCAAAAGTTACCATTTTTGGGTAAAAGTGAGAGGTGGTCCGCATCCCTATGTGCTTTTTGACGAAATTTGCTAATCTAGACTGCCAAATGTCAAATGCAAAGTTGTCATTTTTTTACCCTAGTGTTTAGATCCATTTTATCAAAAAGTACTCCAAAATCACAAAACTTTTGCATTTTGAAGGATCTAAACAGGGCCCAAGTTGCAAAAATGCAATGTCAAAACTTTTATCACCAAAACTTTTGTCATTTGTTATTTATTATTTCAAATGAATCTAACCAGGCCCTGAATACTGCTACTATAAAAAACGACATCACCACGAGATGACGAGACACACACAGAGAGAGAAAATAGCTAGAGACGTTGCTTGATTTGCGGAGTACTTTACTTGGATGATACGCGAGATACTACTCCACTTGCCACATGCTTTGGTTTGAGTTTGACGCCATTTCTTTTTGTTTCCGAGAGGGGCCTTGGCGCATTTCGTGGCCAAATGTTCATACATGTACACATGACATGAGTCATGAGTAAGCTCTAGTAGATGCTGCTACTCATGTGCCGTGTGAGTAGCAAGCGAAGGATGGCATTTGCTGGGTAATCCTCCTCATGATGGCCTGCTGACTACTACTCCCCCGCGCCGGCGCCGCGCGTGACATCCGTCAACGAATCCAATCATCCATGCAACGGCGGTACGGCACTACTCATTAGCTTAGCGCTTGATTGTGTATATGTCCCTTTTTTTAGGTTAAGTACTACTGCTACTCGGCTAACATGCATGGCGCGCTAGGTGATGCGAGTGTGACGCGCATACATGCGCCTGCCTCGTGACGGCGCTGGCCCGCGGGCCCCTTCTCTCCTGGAGGCCAAGCTGAGGCCGAGCCTGCCTGCGATACAGCGATTTGGGGCGTGTCGCCGTCGCGAAATCAATGTGGGTGGTGGTGGTGCACGCAGGCACGCAGCTGATGCCACCCACGGGGGCCACGGGGCGGTGGAAGAAGAGGCGCGGAACCGCGGAAGCGGTTGCGACTTGCGAGCGATCGATATCAATATCTCATCGTCGTAAGCTTCACCGACCCAACTAAGGGGCGCGGGATTTGTTTCCGGAAGAAGGGAGCACCGAGCACGCCATCCGCGTCACGCACTCACGGCGCCACCACCACCACCTGGATCGTTCCGGTTCGTCGGTGCCCGCCGGCGCCGCGCCATGTAGTAGCTAAAAAGTCCGTGCGAAGAAACGTTCCCCTCTCTCCCCTCCGTCTGTGCCACATGCCGTCGATATCCGTTGCACGCACCGTGTCCGTGTTCGGCGAGGCGGCACATGGATGCAGAGTCGGGCATGCAGTGCATCCGCGGCTGCATGCTGGATAAATTTCCACACTGGTCTGTGCATGGGGTGGGTGGCAGGAGAGGCCTCTTGGACAGCGACAAACACGCCCAAAAAAAAAAAAGAAAGGGCCACAGTGCCCGAGGCAGCCAAAGCGGCGGTGGAACGAAAAAGCAAACCCCCTTCGTTTCACTTGTAACAGACCAACGTTCCCATGACCACCGTTCTATCCCTCTCGCCTCCGTATCCGTGGTATTATTTTTGTCTCAAAATAAGATAGTTTTTTAGTTTTTTTATATAATGTTTTGACTCTTCGTTTTATTTAAAATTATTTTATAATTAATATTTTTATTAGATAATAAAATATAAATAGTACTTGATGCGTAACTAATTTTTTAAATTTTTATACAAATTTTTCAAATAAAACAAATGCTCAAACGTTACGCACGAAAAACAAAAAATAGTTATTATTATGAAACGGAGACCGCAGGAGTACTAGGCGAGAGATGGGCCCACGCCATGTGGGCCCGCACTTACAAACTTACCTTTACTCCTCGGGACCGTTAGAAAACTTCCAGGTGACCGGCTGTGTGTTCAGCGTTCACTTGTGCTCACCGTGTATACTCAGAGCCTGAGCCTGTATATTCAGCAAGTGTCACATGTCTAATGCAATTTTAAACTACATGCACTCGCAAATTTTACAGCAAAAAGCCCAGCAGGGTGGCTAAAGACCAAGAAAAGAAAAGGAAACGACAGATTAACACATGCACGTACTGACACTGGTCATACACTCACACTGACATAGTCAAGGAGATTTTTTTTATAAACCATCACTTTAACCGTTTTACAGCTTTCAAACCGCCTTTCATCCCTCTCAGAACACACGCACCGGCAGACAACATCGTGCACCGCCGCTCGCTTTACAGCATCCAAAGCTCCTCACTTCACCACCCTGATTAAACCAAACCCCTTAGTACTTAATTATGACTAACCAAGGCGTACGTACTCCGGTTAATTAGTCTTGCGCAGAGCGTGCTGTGATTTTAGCAGCCCTTGGGCACGAAGCCGAGGCGCTGGCCGTCGCCGTCGAACACCACGCGGAAGCCCTGCTGCTGGATGTTGCCGATGATGGACACGCCGCCGTCGGTCCCGGCGAAGGCGAAGCAGAACGTGCCCCTCGAGTCCACCGGGATCAGGTAGTTCTCCGGCGGCAGCGCGGCCTCGGCGCCGCCCGCGAAGTGCATCGACACGGTCGGGACCTTCACCACCTTGAGGCCGCTCAGGTCGTAGCACGTGTCGAACAGCGAGAACCCGCCCGGGGAGAGGCGGAGGCCCGCGGCCGCCGCGCGGAAGGCGTCGCGCAGGGCGGCGTACGCCGGCCGCGCGAGGCGGGTCACGGACGTGCCGGAGTCGACGATGACGCCGCCGCGGCCGGTGGATGGGTCCAGGCGGAGGTCGGACTCGGCGACGCCCGGGACGCGCGCGCCGCCCACGCTGATGCCCATCAGCTGCACGTAGTAGAACGTCTCCATCCTGGGGTTCTTCACCATCGGGGTGAAGGACGCGGCGGCCGAGGGCCCCACGGCGCCGGAGCCGAACGTGACGGTGGAGGACCGGGACGTGGTGCTGGCCGACGAGGAGGTGCGGTCCACGAGGCAGTACGAGAAGCTCCGGCCGAAGCGGCGGGAGATCTGGGTAGGGAAGGACAGGCTGCCGCGGCCGAGCCCGAGGAGCCCCGCCGCCGCGACGAAGAGACCCTCGTTGTCGTGGCCGCAACCCAGGGCGACTCGCGGCACGCGAGCCCCGCCGGCGAACGTGAGGGTCTCCGTGGCGAAGTCCCCGGCGGTGACGGAGCCGTCGCCGTAGGCGACCTGATAGAGGCACGCCTTACGGCGCAGGTCGCAGCCGCCAGAGTCGAGCCTGCGGCAAAGCGGCGCGGCGCAGTCGACGGCGCCGTACGAGTGGGAGGCCCGCGGGTCGAACATCTGGCCGGACTGGTCGTAGCAGCGGCGGCACGGCGCGCACTGCAGCCACACGACGTCGCTGCCGGTGTCGAGCACCATGAGCGCCGCCGTCGCGGGCGTCCCCACCCCGATCTTGGTGAAGTACTCCCCGCTCCCCTGCGCCAGCCCAGACACCACCGGCGCCACGAACCCACTGCCGCCGCCGCCGCGCGTACCGTTAGCCGCAGCACCCCCCGCGGCCGCGGAGATCCGCGACGCCCTCTTGCTGTCCCGCTTCAGCCGGTGCGCGAGCAGCTCGGCCGCGGTGGCGTTCACCGCGAAGTCATCACGGTGGACGACGCGAAGGCCGACCGTCGCCGCCGCGGCGGCGCCCTCGTCCGCGGCAAGGCTCCCCTGGAACAGATCGTCATCCTCGACGGCGGCGGAGGCGGGGGCGGTGTACGGGTGGGGCGAGAGCGGGGTGGCAACGAGGGTCTGGTACCTCACAGCCTCCCCAACGGCAGCATGAGGGCCGGCGGCGAGGAGCAGGAGGAGGAGGAGAAGCGCCGCGGAGGAGGCGAGCGAGGGCGGAGGCGGCGCCATGAGCAGCAGTAGCAGCAGCGGGTGTGCGAAGTGAGAGCGCAGTGGGCGGAGTATATAATAATAAGAAGGGGGGAGTGTGGCAAGTAGCGTCATTATCACAGGAGATTAGATTAGCGCGGAGGTGATTACTGCAGGACGAGCGGAATTTGCATCTGCGGGGCATGTTCCGGCGGGGGCGCAACGCAGCAGAATAAATGTCCGATTCTTCCGCAGCCGGCCCACGAGCCGGTGACCCCGGCGGTGCGGTGCGGCGCGGGCACGTTCCCATCCCGTGTGCGTCGTAGCTAGCGGCGCCTCGCCCTCAGCTCAGCCACCCGCCACCGCCAGCGTGGGACAGATAGTAGCAGCAGTAGTAGTACTGTGCTAGGCTAGGCTGTGTGTCAGGGCCAGGCCAGCAGCTGCGGCTACGGCGACATGTGACGACGAATCGCGCGGCGGCGCCTGCGTGGGTTCGACCGATCGGCCTCCTCTTCCCTTCGGTCAAGCAAAGCCTTCGAGTTTGCGATCATCCTCCAATCCTGGGACCGTTTGGAACTCAAGTCTCCAAATAGTACACTTGTAGTAGTACATTCGAGGCTGCCTGCAGTGGTGTGGTGCACCGTTGCGTGATGTTCCAGGGGACACGCGTTCCGTACCATGGCTGGCAGCGCCCATCGGCCGGAGCGCAGGGCAGGGGGCACTCGTTTTCAATTCAAGACGTAAACCAGGCGTCCAGGCCCGCTCATACCTGTATATCACTCGTACTCCTATGTAGTAGTATTCACAAGGCGTCGCTGGAGAATTCCGTTGCCACCCAGCTTAATTTTTTCTACATGGGCCATGATCGTGTGACTTCCGATGGCCCGCTACGATCATTTCGGTGTGACGGGATCACTCCTTTTTCTTTTATTCCCGACCGAAACACGCGGCATTGTGCCCGCTGCTCTCGAGGATATAGACTGGCATTTTCGACCTGCTCTCTGGACAAGTGTTTGCAAGGGGAGGCCCACACAGGCCGTTGTTTCCGATGTAGAGATGGACGCTGGATTTTCGTCCTCAAGTAACCATACAATACACCACGTAAACGTCCTCTTTTCTGTCTCTCTGAACTTTCGTCCGCCAACTCCTTTTCTTATGGTTCAACCTTGCTACTCGACGCCCTAGATCTCTTCAGATCTTAACTCCTCCCTTAGTTTAGTTTCTGATTCATCGTTGACTAAGGTTGGCCTTCTATAAGCCTAACATTTATCCCACCTTGTCATGTGGCTTTAGACATTCGCTCCTCCTTATTATAGTATCAATACTCGCCAATGACCAATGTTGACTTTTATCATCTGCACACACATGGAGCAAACAAGCTGCCCAGGTACAAATGTCGCAAGTTGATCCATACTATTCACATAAATACGCATATTGAGCCTGTCAATTTTCTATCACAAACAATACCAAAACACCCTTGGTCCTTCGTAATTGGAGCAACCTTTTCCTTGCCGTGACAAGAGCTGGTTCCCCGGATCTGAGAGACTTGCTTTGATGGATACAAGTGCAGCTCGCTCGCTCCCGATGCAGCTCCCATCCAGCTTGCCAGAGCCAAGGGAAGATCAGAGTGAAGTGTCTATGAACAAAAGCAAGGCAGGGCCGGTCCTGGGGCAGGTCGAGCAGGGCGACCGCCCTGGGCAAATTTAATTACATGTAGCACACAAACAACGAATGGCATATGCATGCACAAAGAAATATCTTGTCGATTCATCTACTTTGGAATATACAATAATTTATAGAGTTTATTTTAATTAACTTATAGTACTTACTCTAAAAAATATACTATCTCCTCTCAAAAAAATAATTTATCTTGTAGTCATAAATAAGTGATGTTTCACATTAATTGCACATATCATATTTAATCTTTTATCATCAATTTATATTTAAATGGTTTCATTCAGCTCTTGAAAATTTAATGATTAGATCTATTTTCAAAAATAGATTTGAAAATATCATACATTTGCGTTGTATTATAATAATTAGTAACAAAATAGGTACATCTATTAATTATTTCACTTACTAAAATGTTTATTTTATAACCATTTAAAGTATATCTATATTTGAATAAAGAGCCTCCATAGTTTTGGATTGCCCTGGACCCCTAAGATGTTAGGACCGGCCCTGAAGCAAGGATATTATGATCGTTGTTGCTTGGGTAAGGAACATTGACTTGCTCATTCTCGTTGAGATGTTTATTTCTTCTCTTCGCAGCGTGAACAAACTTTTTAGCAATGTTGTTACAAACTGAATTCTCGGAA
Organism: Oryza brachyantha; assembly: GCF_000231095.2. Classification (NCBI taxonomy): domain Eukaryota; kingdom Viridiplantae; phylum Streptophyta; class Magnoliopsida; order Poales; family Poaceae; genus Oryza; species Oryza brachyantha. The sequence continues at coordinate 17,364,910 of NC_023163.2, read as the reverse complement.
TGTGAATGCTCGGAAAAACAAGCTTACACATTGACGTTGCCCCGTCAGGTTCTTGGTCAATGCTGGGAAAAACTGCCTCTACTTTCTTTTGATAGATGCCCAATCGATTCATCACAGACTGAATTCTAAACGTATGTCAAGTCTGTGATGTGTAGCTAGATGAGTCTTCTTTACTAGACAAAATATCTCTGAGTATAATTTCTAGCGTTAAGTGTACGGCTGTACGCTGGTATTGAGTATGCTTGCCTGAACATCTCCTTTGCAAAACTTTTTTTTTAGTTTGTGTAATTTTAAGGTACTTGAGGTGTTTTAGAGATGTATGTAATTTTGCCTAGTAAATGTCGCACCTGTTGGTAAGGGTAAAAGATCTGTTAGTGTAGTGCTTCCATAGTCTGTACAGTTCAACTACTATCAAGATATCTCTGCAGTTCAGAAGTTCTATTAATTCATAAAAGTTCATCTGAACTCTGAATGCAGTAGCTGAAGATAGGATTTGCTCTTAATTAGCTTTAGACCTTTTCTGACGACACAAGCATCACGTCAGAGATGTGGTATCAATGTTACACATAAGAGCATTTTTTTTTCACTATGAAATACATGAGATCAAATTGATGGAATACAACTATTGCCATGTGAAATTGCTAGGAAATTCCACGCTCCAAACAGACCTTGGAGCCCTGAAAAGATCACCCTTCATTTCTACACCTAAAGACTTCCATGCTTGCAATATTTTTCTGACACAAATGAAAAACAAAACACTTGCTGATAGCGAAGAAAGTGGTGTGTGGCTGTACATGTGTGAGCATCAGCTGGTCAGCGATGCTAGAGTTAGATGCTACATTTTTGAGGTATCAACTCTCGTCTCCTGAATTTTAGCTACTTCTCCAGTCCACAATGCACGCGACGAGCAAGTCAGCAAACAATACAAGCGAGAGGTGCTGCAATCTTTGCAGTTGCTGCAACACCGTGTTTCAGGTTAGGCAATCATGTCTGCTTCAGTGACTTCTGAGTGAATCACAAAACTTGGGAATACCATAGTGATGTCCCTGGATAATATTATTGCCCATTAGTTAATGCAAAATATATGAACCAAAAGGTGACTACTGTGAGGTGTATTTGTGAAGCACATTACTTTTAGAGTTTTAGTGTTAACTTCCATCAAGCAATGGAATAAGTAACAACGGCATTATGTAAAAGGAAACCAAAGAATAAACAAGGATGAGTGCAAAACAAGGGGAAATCATTTCTCTTAGTCAAAATCCATATTGATCTACATCTTATGGTCACATATATATTCTGAATTCCTGATGCAGATGAATAATGGCGTAATTTCTACAATCTACATAGCGGGCAACTCTATTCATTGATGCACAATGGTAGTAAATTTGTGCATAGCACTTACTTGAGGTATGGGAGGGTCATATTCCGCAGCACATATGGATTATTTTTGACAAACTCATTCCACTCCTCCTGGTCTATTCTCTCGTCGCCTTTTGTGTCAGCCTGGTCAAATGTCTGTTTTAACAAATTTAAAAGATTCAGAACAATAAATAAGGATGAATTTACTTGGTGTTCTAGTGAGTAATAAGCTAGGACCATACCCTATCTACAATCATCTCGACCGCATCACTTGTAATATTCAAATCTGATTCATCCAAAAGAGCCAACACCATCTCCTTCAACTACAAAACAATAAATACTATTAAAACATATTCTATAGCAATTCACCAAATTGAGTTAATACAGCATGATTGTTATGATGAGGGGAGGAATGATTAAACACCAACATATAATTTTTTTTTGCTGATTAAACAACTCTCAGAAATACAAACAAGCATAACTTTTATCATGCAGTTTTATTCCCGATCTTTCAAACATGTTCTGTAGCTGCTTGATCTGTTGATTTGTTTCAATAAGATAATAATTTTCTATGTAGCATCTATACAGTATATCAAATGGTGCTCAAATGATTTTTCTGGTAATTCAAAAGGAAAAAAATAGCACTTACCTCATGCCGTTCAATAAATCCTGTCTGTCTTAAGTCATACAACTTAAATGCAACTGCAATAAGAAGTTGCAACATCATTAGTGAAATAAAATGTCCGATTCTAAACATCTACATATTCTTATGCCCGACATGTTTATTTTGTAGGAATAGACAAATTGACTGGAGAGTCCTTACATCCAGCTTTCTGTTCTTCAGGTGCATCTGGATGAAACACGCTAAGAGATCGAACAAATTCACCAAATTCTATGACACCATTTCCTTTTTGATCAAACAAGTCAAACACCTGTGATTATTTTCAAACACATAGAAACTTAGGACTGCTTATACTGAATGCCTATACATTCAAACTACCTTTTTTTCTCAACTGAAAGCCTCTTATGTAAAATCTCTTCCTTTCTTGTAGTTTTTAAATGTTGCTTTTATGAACAAGAGAGAAATTACACTACTTCAGGCCACTTAAAAAGAATCACTTTAGAAAGGATAACAAATGAGTGTTGTGTGTTGATGTTGGATAGCTAAGAAAATAGTGAGTACAAGAATGTATACTGGAAATCCTGTCTACAGTTAATGCGACGATATGTAGTTTTGCTGCTTATTATCATAAAGAAGAAAGAATGAGCACTGCAAACATCATTTAGATATATTCATTCAGAAACAATATGGAGAAGATATATTATTGTTAATAATATAAACTTTAACAATGCTGAACAGAGGAATCATAACAAAAAACATACAAATTAACAATTTGGAGCAAACTACTCTAACACTCTTACCCTATCAGCAAACAGATTTTTCTTGTTGTTCCTAAAGAGAGCAAGATGGAATTCTTCCTGGATAAGAAAAAAGATAAGCTGCATGCCTCTTAAAAGATTGTACCTATCAAATTAAGCAGTACTTTCTACCTTGTGAATCAGACCATCTTTGATTATTGAATTACTTAATTTCCTGAAGAGATCGTATAATGCCTCAACTTCATTCACAGTAACTGCAATGATAGGTGAATGTTATAAAACTTGTAATACCTGGCAAAAATATGTCGATTTCAGGTACCATTACAGAAGTAGGTGATGTCATGATAACATATAACATGCTTAGTTAGATGTGTTTGGCCTAGCCTGCAAATCTAATATGGGGTGCCCATTGGGTTAGTGGTAGAAAGGAAGGTTATTGATTCAAGTTTCTATTCTACTCAGGAAAACACTAGTCATTTTCTCCAATATATTGTTCTTTTGTTCGGTTTGCAATGACAATCCCATATGAAAGCTAATCCACAACTTCTAAGACAGAATCGTTAATATATATATAGAAAACAAACCAAATCCTTTTCTTTCTTATGGAAAGATGGATTTCAATCTCACACGGTGTTCCAGTGGCAATATTAACAAAATCTGGTAGATCCACTTTCTCACAAGATGTTTCAGCTGCAAGAGCGACAGCTTCCCGTGGATTCAAGGAATCTGTCGAACGACCCACTTGCTTTGCTGGTAGACAGCCCATCAAAGAATCCAAACGCGGAGGCTTGAGTCCAAAAATGAAGCCGATTGCAAACCTTCAGCATACAATTCAAGTAGAAAGAGAAACGAACCCTGTAAGCTCTACATGAAAAATACATCAGCAGTGAAAACAAAACAAGGGAATATATCAGTGTATTACAAACATACAACAATTAAGATGTTCCCAGATGCTGATATCCTTCAGGAATACAGGCCACAATGTGGAGCATCTGGCAAACTTTTATTGCTAAACACCACCGTGTCTTAAGTCAATACAATAGTGAATGATGGATATTTTTATCATCCTTAAAAAGTATCTCATGGTATCAAGAATTTTAGTACAAATTTTTGGTACTTTAAGGTACAAAGTAACTTAAGGTACCACACTTTTTATACTAAAAAGTGTGATATCTTAAGGTATTTTTTCAAGAATGGTAAAAAAACTCATGAATGATACTCGCTCCTGTCAAAAAAATATCGTTTAGGACAAAATTTGGTTAAATCAATAAAATTCCGATAAGGAATTTTGTGTTAAACATTATATACTGTATGGTACATATTCTTGTAGGGGCTTCCGTCATATGTTGGGTTCTTTGGCTTAGCAGAAATGATATGATTTTTGATAAAACACCATCAAAATCTTATTTGCAGGTATTTTTTAGGGCAACATATTGGCTTCGGGGCTGGGCTCAACTGTAAAGGTATGATGATGATATCAAGCTAATAAATGATGCATGTCGTAAACTAGAGTCGACGATTATGCACCTTTTTACCAACTTCGGATGGAGATTCTCGAATAGAATTAAGTAATTAAGGGTTCTTTTATCTTGTGTTGGTGTCTTTTAGTTTGGAGTTTCTCTACATTATGTTAGTGTGTGTCAAATTTATTCATATACGGATTTTATAATAATTAGCCATAGCTCATTGAGCAAAGGCCGGAATGTTATTCCATTATCTTAAAAAAAATCTCAAGTCAGTTCAACACTGTATGATACATCTACTGGAGTTAGTATTTAAAAAATTCAATAACAATACATGTAGATGGACCGTAAGACTGTTCATGGAAATTGGAAAGGAATAAAGAAATAAAGCTACATAAAAAAGAAAGAAAGTAAAACATTTTTGACCCAAATTGTTCAAGAAAGAAACATTTCTCTGGGCCCAGTTCGATCATCCGATAATCATGACGCCGTCGGAATATTCCTCAGATTGGTCAACCCCTCAACTCTAATGGCGACTAAGGCCTTGTTTATTCCCAATTTTTTTTCCAAAAATATCGCATCAAATTTTTGGACATCTAAATAAAGCATTAAGCATAGATGAACCAAAAAACTAAGGCAGTGTCTATTTAGGAGTTAACTAATTTTTTCTTAAGTGTCAGTCAATTTTTTTGGTGTATTGTCCTTCCTCCTCCTCCCAATGTGGACACTTGAGTTACTGTAGTTTTAGGCTTTTTGGCCCAGATACAAAAGTCTGTATATGCTATCTCTTCCTTAAGTATGGGCTTTTGGTGTTTTTTTTAGCTTTATATTTTTTTTTGCTTTGGCTTCTAGCGTAAGCAAAACACGTTGAAGGAGCTCCACTCCAGTGGGATTTTTTTGGGCTCCTTTTTTCACTTTGAGGTCCTGTAGCACTATTGGGTTTAGTTTTTATAGTCATTTGTGTTATTTTTTGTTCTTATGATTAAGCTAGGATTTGGTTCCGTTGAATTTCCAAGATAACTTTTTGTTTCATTCAATTGACTTTGTCTATCTAACCAAATTGTTTGAAACACATACAATTAAAATTATTCTGTACACTTAGGATAACAAATATTCACCAAATCCTGACCATGTTAAAACAGACCCGAATACAAAATGAGCTAATTGGACTACGCGAGGCTCTGCTTAGTCCAACATCTCTTCACATATAAAATATATCCGTCATATTCACAATGGCCACCATAGGATCTGAGTGCTTAGTGAATTAACAACAATCACAAAATTTATAATCCAAACACCAATATTTTCCTCCGGCTTTCATATCATCATCTTATCCATCGATGCTGATAGTATGCTCATCGGCTAATGTTCTTCGTCACTGGTTAGTAGTGTAGGAAGTTGCCATTCTACAAAATACACCAGTGCAACAAGATGTTATTGTTAACAACTTCAGTCAATATCTAATATAACATAGAAATATTTCCAAGCAAAAATAATGAAATTAATTCTAGTCCCAAGAAACTGCAGTGAAAGCCATAAATTCTAGCAGCAAAACATCGATGATGATATCATCATCATGCCTGAAAAATAAAAGCCGAAAAGCTGCTCTAAATTGAAATATACCATGACTTTGATGGACCAAAAACTCACAAATCCAGAGCTTTAGCATAATACTACCCCTATCGGCTTGTTTGCATCTGGGATGTAGCACCTCCACAACATCGCTCTCACCACTTGATACTACAATTCATCTTCACCCCCAAAACCAAAATTGCAACAAAAGCTACCGAGTGTTACATCAGTAGACTAATCCCAATTTTTTTATATAAAACATACAAATAAAAATTTCTCATCATCCACACCAAATAGCGAACCTTGAGGTAACCCTCCATTTGCATGATCCCGGTGACTAATTATTTTTTATTTGCATGTCACATCCCACCAGTATAAACAAAATTATTGCCATAAACAAAAACAGTAAGCGCATCACCCAAGTGTAACAAAACAAAAGCTTAGCCATGCTGCTAGATTCCTTCATAATTTAGTAGGATACTTTCCCCTGAACATGGAGTGCTATAACTGAAACAAAGAAACCCGCAACACCACACCCCATCTGGATTTGTGCTCAAACAAAATACTTCCCAAACCTCTAAAACCTATTATTCCACTTAGTTTATACTGAAGTTACATCTTGTATATACTAAAGTTGCTTATTGGCCTATTATGCAAGTATAGGTCAAGCTATGAGCAAATTTAGTATATATGTTGGGCAACTTTAGGTGACTGATAGCTGAATGAGAGATCATAAATACCAAAGTTTAGATCGATTCTGAGGAGCAAAGAAATCTCAACCAAACAAAATTGCCCAGCTAGGTGGAAAAATTAGATGGAATGACATAAAGCGAACCAAGATGAAGAAAATAACTATGATTGCACCTAATTTATATTGAAGTTGCGCTTCGATTATACTAAAGTTGCATATTTACAAATTATGCAACTGTAGGTTAAGAAATGTGCAGATTTAGTATACGCATTGTGCAAGTATAAATGAGTGATAGTTAATAAAAAAGAAATCAAAGAACTAGTAAATACAAAATTTTAAATTAGATTTTGGCAAAGCAAAATAATATCTAGTATAAAATCTGGTGTAATAGCTATATACATCACATGAATAAAAAGGCACATGAAAAGGCAGACCCAAAAAAAAGAGAAAACTGGGTAAAAAACTAAAAGTCAATTGTGGTTAGGACTTAGGACATGAATTGCACATGGAAAAAAATGTGATTAGAAGTACATTTTTGCCTGCAAGTACACAAATGGACAAAATAGTGGCAGAAAACTCTGCAATGGTAGAAAATTACACGAGAGTGAATATCTTGCTAACAAAACAGTGAGCTGCACATTTGAGCTCAATCCAAATGTCACCTGATGACCGCAAACAGGGATCCCTAGGGGAGCAAATCCAAATCCCCCATCCCCAACTAAAACCTCGTCCCTCTGTTGAAATTCAATAGTTGCATAAAACTTATAATTGAAGTTGCGCAAATTTACTATAGAATTTGCTTATAGGGGGTAATTATTTTCTCCTAACATTGAAATCACAAAACATAAAGTTCAGTTTGCTGCTTTTCTTTAGAAAGGCATAGCCGGACTATTCAAGTAGAAAAAAAAATGAACAGAATAGATCGCAAGTAAAAAACAAGTTGCATTCAAAAAGAAGTGCTTGACAAAAGCCTTGTGCTAAATTAATAGAATGCACTCAACTATTAACTAGATGCTAAAAATAATGCAACTTTACTATGTGAGTTTGATGCAAAATTTTGTGTTCATGTACATTAATTTTACATTAAATCACACAAAAATTAGGCTAAACAGTGCATGCCAATTGGCCAATTCATTGCACGTGCAGGCAAAATCGACTTGCCCCCTTCATCCTCTGTCTAAAACACAAAATGTTAGTACTGGATATGAAAAAAAAAACGAGCTACAAATAAACCCGCATTCATGCGCTTAGTCATTCGCAACAGAAAACCTAAGATAAAAAAACAGCTGCCATGGGAACCCCGAAAACCTGAGCATAAACATCTACCCAAGCAAAAACCTCAGTTGCGTAGACTATGACTTCATATTTTTAGAACATGGAGCTTATAGACAAGAAAAATTGCAGAAACCTCACGAATTCCTTATAAATCACATGGTCCTATGCAAGATAAACATACTAGATTACTAGGCACAGTAACCAAATTGAAACCACACAAACCCTAGCTCTTCCAATAAATCACCTACAAATGAATCATAATGGGAAAAAAAAGCCTAATGAGATTGGTTTAGCAACTTGAAAGATGGAAAAATCATACTCTCTACATACCTCATCCTCTCCGTTGTCGACCGGCGGAATCCTCTCCGTTGTCGACTGGCTCCGCCAGCAGCACCTTCATCTCCTCGGCCTCCAAATAGCCCCCGTGCCCTCCTCCTACCCAACTAACCAGAGCAGCCACGGATAAGCCAGGATCGCTCTAGCGCAACCACCACCTCCGCCAGCCTCTACGCCTCCCCCTTCCTCTCCTTAGCCCTGCCACCATGGCTGCAGAAACAAATTACTCCGTAAGTGAGTACGAGATGGCCAGATGGAGATGGGGGAATATGCGACGGTGAGGGAAAAAATCTCCAACACGGGACTAGGGAGAGACATTCAGCCTGTTACCAAAGACACAACAATCCAAGCCCAGTAGCATGCACGCATCTTAAAGTAAATCCGATGGTAGGAAAAATCGACTGACACATGAAAAAAGGCAGTCCCAAATAGCAAAAATGAAAAACTAATTGCAAAATGTTGAGACGAATATTTTGAGCCTAATTAGTCCATGATTAGCCATAAGTGCTACAGTAACCAATATGTGCTAATAATAGGCTAATTAGGCTCGAAAGATTCGTCTCGCGGTTTCAAGGCTAGCCGTGAAATTCGTTTTTTCATTCGTATCCGAAAACCCCTTCCGACGTTCGGTCAAACATTTAACTGATATTTCTCCAAAATATTTTCTCAGTCTAAACAGCGACTCCTACCAGCGCAACGAGATCAATGCGGACGGCACAAATTTTTCCAGCACAAATCAAGAAACGTCGCCACTATCCAAACGAAGAAAAATCCACCACGAACCAGAGCTCTGGACTCCATCAGAGCAAAAAGAAAGAAAAAGAAAAGGAAAAGACGGGGGAGGGAAGAGGAAATCACCGTACCCGCCGCCGGAAGTGCTGCGCGCGCCGGGCAGTTCTTCCCGGCCATCCGGACCTCGTCGTCTCGTCCTCCTCCTCTCTCTCTCTCTCTCTCGGGCCGCCGCTGTTCTAGCAGCTGCCGGTCGGGGCCTGTACCTTGATACTACTACTACCACTCCCTTCTGGATTGACCAGAAGAAAATGGATGACACGACGCATCGCTGTAGTCAACTCATATTTCCGCCCCTCGTTAAAATTTATTTTTTAATCTTAAATTTAAATTTGATTTTAGAAATCTGTACCGTATTTTTTTCATAATTATATTTATAGTCACAAAGAATAAATATATTAAATATATATAAATTACTACCTCTGTTTTATAATATAAGATGTTTGTCTTTTTAGTTGCAACGTTTAATCATTCGTCTTATTTAAAAATTTAGTACAAATATAAAAAGTCGTGCTTAAAATTCTTTTGATAATAAAGTAAGTCACCAGTAAAATAAATGATATTTTCTTAATTTTTTAAATAATACAACTAATCAAACATTGGAAGAAAAAAACCAAACATCTTACTATACGAAATGAAACGAGTAGTTTTCGGTCAAATATGTCAAGCTAACTCGGGAGGGGAAAGGAGAAAACGAGACGACTTTACTTTCTTTTTCTTTCCTTTCCGCCTCGCTTCCGTGTGCGCGTGCTCGTAGACGTCAATAGCGTCTTGTGCTCGTGCAGTGGCTTCAGGAACAAAATAGTGCTTGTGCTGTTGTCAGTTGGTTGATGCCGGGGCACCGTGACGTGAACTTCGTAATTTCGCTTTTGCGTTTTAAAAAGATTGCGCACCCACGGTTTACCTCTGAGCTTATAAGCGGCTACCAAATTTACCAGGTTAGTATCAAAATAAAAATATACTTAGAATGGAAGGTGAGATAGTACGAATATAGAATAGGTACTACTTCCCATATTTCTCTATTCTAAAATATAATTTTTTTTATACCTGAGCATAGAGATTAAGAAAGTAGACATGAATATTAGAAATATATTGTGATTGGTTCACATGATAATATAACTTACCAAATTAAATAGGGAATGATTATGATTGGTTGAAATGATAAGATATGTGTAGAAATATCTTTATTTTATGACAAAGTGTGGGTGACAGAAATAACTTTATTTAGGATGGGGTAAGTATAAATCTAGATAATATACGTCTAGATTTGTATTACTAGTATATGTCGTATTCTATCATATGTTTATTATCTTGAGACAAAGCATGTAAATGTTAAAATTTAGATTTTGCGGACAACGACTCATTTGACCCTTGTTTGTGAAAGTGCATCTAGCCACTAAAGCGAGTTTTGGATGATTAATGATAATCCTAGTCAAAGCATGTGTGCACTAACAAATTATGGTTGCAGAGAAGTAAAAAGTTTGACTCATGTACGGAATGCGTGAAAATGTTTGAAGTGGTCCAAAAGGTGAAAAGCGAAGGTGAAAAGCGAATGGGGTCAAGACAGTCACGTACGTTTTCTTTTTTGTTTTTGAGTCATAGGATAATCCGTACTATTAAAAGGGGTCACTAAGCCGCTACATGCATCTGTGAGAGAGTCATGAGTGTGTGAGGCTTGTTTGAGAAATTCTAGAGAGCCTGGACCAAGCAGTCCGTCCCTAGACAACAGCTAGAACATAAGTGTTAGCTGGACTGTCCGGACCCCAACCCATGTAACTTTATCCAACGGCTAGTTGATGTTTGACAGCACTATATAAGCCACATCAGGATTCTAGCAGTTGGTGAGGCTTCAAGTTCAAACTCTAGGGTTCCTAGGTGAGTTCTAGCCCCTACCAAACCTCCCCCACTAATCCAAACACCTCCTAGATTGATTAACGCGACGGATTAGTGCAAGAAGACACCTATTAAACATTGAATAGAAAAATCCTCTCATCACAATCACATTTTGATGGCCTTTATCACTTTGCTATTTATGCACTATGGTAACACCATCGTATCGTGAGGAGTTCTCTGTTAAAAAAAATCACGAGGAGTTTTCTTTTAAAAAAATCATATCATTTTAGTGAAAAAAATGCAAAAATATATGTCAAGTAAGAAAAGTTCTTAAATAAGGCCTTATCAAACTTACCGTGATTGATAGAGCCACAATCGAACACAAGATTAATAACATGGTCTTGCCCGACACATTAATTTAACATGGCCCACATCTGCCATGGCTAGGGGCCTATCGAACACCCCAGTTCGACAGGCTTCTCCACCACCCCTATCATTCGTTGGCAGTTTAATAATGCCTTTAAAATGGTATCCCACCCAGTCAACATGAGCACTTCGTGGATAGTCTCTTGTCGAATTAGGCTATATTGATAAAACAATTTTACATTCTTTGAAAAAGTACTATGAGATACCAAAATTTTAATGTAAAATTTAGTATCTCTTGATACCTTAACTACTAGGACAAAAAAATCACGATTATCATGACAATAATCGTGGACAAGGGATTTTAAAGAAGCACTTTGCTCCATCAGACGACGATTTTAAAGGCCTATCCATAAATTATAGCAGTTTTTCCACTGTTCTTGATAGCTTCTCGCCGCAATAATCATGGTTATGGTGACAATTGCGGTTTCCGCAGTTACCATACCACTGGTTTTGGAAACCCTGGTTGGGGGTGGCTGATGCCGGAGAAGACAATCAGCTTGTTAGAGCTGGAGGAGGAGTAGCTTGCGCACAAACCTTAACGTGGATCCAATGGTGAAATATCCGTAAGAAACCTCCAGAGATTTCGTTGAATGCCATCTCTCAATTCGAAATCCAAAAGAGATTCCGCGATGAGAATAAAAACTCCCCGTACGATTAAACCAAGCAATACTACGATTTGTATGTGACTAACTCCGGTGTATTTTACTGGTAGTAGAATTTATTAGACGGCTATGATTGAATTATAATACTAACAATATTAGCTATAGTATAAATTTGAAAAGACAATATCGTCCTAAAATTACAAAATAATACCAATCCAGTAATTAACGAAGTATAAAAATACCATTTATTTCTACTAGTAGTATAATCCTACATGTAAAATCCAACTACTTGTATATATCGACGCTACCGTGAATTGCCATCTCGTACATCGTCGGAGCTCCGGCGAGCCATCAGCTCGTCAATCAGCCGTCCAACGTCGTCGTACGACGACCCGCCCTTCTCCGGCGCGCCCCTCGCCTTCACGCCTAGCTCCCTTGCCTTCTCCCGTATCGCCACGCCCTCTGCGCCGTCGCCCATCACCCTCCCTATGGCCTCCGCGATAACCTCGCCGCCGATCGCCCGGTGGATCTCCGTATTCGACGCGAAGTCCCTGGCGCCGACGCCGACGCCCACCTTGAGGACGTCCGCGATGAGCTTCTCGTTGTAGAACTGGTCAGCGTACCGCGGCCATGTCACCATTGGCACGCCGGCGCTCACGGCCTCCAGCGTCGAGTTCCACCCGCAGTGCGTCACGAACCCGCCGACGGCGGGGTGGTTCAGGATGAGCATCTGCGGCGCCCAGCCCCGGATGGTGAGGCCGCGCTCGCCGCGCGGCGAGATCAGCCCGGCGAAGCTTTCGGGCATCCAGTCCGGTGCGTCGGTGGTGGTGTCCGCGCCGCTGATGACCCACACGAAGTTCTTGCCGGAGAGGTCGAGGCCTCGGGCGAGCTCGCGAATCTCCGCCGGAGAGAAGCTGGACAGCGTGCCGAAGGAGACGTACACCACCGAGCCGTCTGGCTTCGCGTCGAGCCACCGCAGGCAGGCGTCCGCGTCTGGTGAGAGCTCGCTGGTGCCTCTCGCGGCCACGTCCTTGCTCGCGACGGCGGCCGGTCCGATGAGCCACGTGCGGCGGCCGAGCGCCGTGCGATAGTGCTCGACGTACTCCGGCTCCAGCTCGTGGAAGCTGTTGAACAGCTCGCCGTAGCTCCTCTGGTCGGCGTCGTACATGGTCTTGTAGTAGACCCAGTGGTCTGGCCGCTTCTTCGGGTCCACCATCTGGCTCCGCCTCAGCTCGACGCGGTGCGGCAGCCCCGGCAGGGACACGACGGCGTCGGGGTCGTCGTCGGGGCAGGCCTCCACCGGGTTGTTCCGCACCATGCTCTCGTTGCAGGACCGCGCGAAGACGCTGGTGCCGAGGAACACCAGCCGCGGGACGCCGTGCTCGGCGGCGGCGTCCACGGACCAGGTGAAGAACCCGTCGGCCACGACGGCGTCGACGCGGTGCTCTGCCAAGAAGCGGTCGAACGGCTCGCGCATCCGCTGGATGGCAAGGACGAACTTGCCACGGTCGTCCTCGGACCTGAGCGCCGTGCCGCTCTCGACGCCCGGCGGGAGCCCGACGTCCGGAAAGGGCACGACGGCGACGTCGATCGCCGGGCCGCCGCCGGTACCTCCGCGCAGAGCGGCGTTAGCGCGGTCCACGGCCGAGCGGATGACGGCGGCGTTGACCGGGGTGGTGAGGATGGTGCACCTGACGCCGCGGGCGGCGAAGAGCGCGGCCATGTCGGCGACCGGGATGAGGTGGCCGGGTATGAGGAACGGGAGGAAGAGGACGTGCAGCGGCTGCTGCTCATCCTTGTCCGCCATGCCCATGTCACTCTCAGCTAGCTCAAGGTGGGTGCTTCGGAGAAAGCAGGGTGACGAGCTGAGCAAGCTGAGGTCGAAGCCTGAAAATATCATCTGTTCATGTCATCTTATGAGAACCTCCAGCAGCTCATCCATCCCATCCTTATCTTAAAAATAGAAGATAAAGAGTAAAAGTTGAGCTCCAGTAGAACATCTATCTTATTATTTATTTTTTTATGTCATCCATATTAAGAGAGAGAAACTCTTATATTTAAATGTTCTCTCTTCAATTCTCCAAATAGATATAGAGGATATCATATATATATATATATGATCTGTTATAGTACCAAGGGATATGAAAGATAAAAGTGTTTTACATGATTCATTGATGAATATATATATAGATGACCTGGGATGGTCTTATAGTGCCCCGAGTCAAAAAAATGCCTTCAGCTCGAATCATCCGGGAAGAGCAGCGGTCGCCATTTCTGACTTGGTGATCGATTGCGCTCAAGTCAATCAATTCCCTTGTTTCGGCAGAAACTTCACCGCAATACCGGTAGTATTGCGTGCGGTTGTGTTCTTTTCTCCCCCAAGTTAATTATTTCTCGGTTTTAATTATCTCATGTTTTTAAAATAGATTTTTAACTTCATAGTTTTAATATTAGAGTAATTTTATCATCCTTAAAGAGGTGCCAGGAGGTAGCACTATTTTCTATATAAAATTTAATACATCTTGGTATCTTACGTACTAGAAAACAATGGTACTTTCTGGTATCTCCTTAAGGATGAAAAAAATGCTCTTAATTTTATTGTTTATACTATGCAATAGTTATTACGAAAATTAGATAATCTTTTTATCTTTATCTAAGGCAGTAACATGTCGCTTTCCTGATTTTTCGGTTGTTTGAATGTAGTGGTGAATGGTGAGTGTAACCGAGCACTGAACTGGTCTGCTGATATGGCCGAGCGAAGGAGAGATGATGTGATCGCCAGAACATGGGCACATGCTGCTTCGTCACAGCTTACGTATAACCTCATCATGGTTGAGCAGTCTTTGCCTACAAATTTCTACCGCCTACTTTTTTTAAAAGATTTTATTTTAATGTATTTATTGATTAACCATTCGTTTTATTTAAAATTTTAAAATAAAATTAAAAAATAGTCACGTGTAAAGTTTTATTCATCTTTTATAGTCTAGTTACAATAAAAATATTAACCGTAAATCTTTTAAATAATTACAATAAAATATTAACCATAAATATTTTAAATAAGTCGAAGAATCACATGTCATATTAAAAAATAATAATAATAAGGGGACGCTACCGTACGGTAGCCCGTTGAACTACCGTTGGGATAGACAGTTAACGTGGAGCTATTTTCACATTTTAATTATCTTTTGAAAACCAAAGACAGCCTTGGCTGGTAGAAGAAGAGAATTGACCAAGTTTATATGAAAACCGGGCCCAAAAACCTTAATGCACAGTTAATTAAGGGAAACCGGCTAAAACCTCTACACAGAAAACACTAAGTCTAACCATACAATAAACCACAACGACAGAACCCAACATAGGATGCTACAGCCAAGCTAGACACGAGACGACATAAAACAGCTCCAATATCACAAAGGAGGTGGTATCGTTACCGAGCTAGCTGCCAAGCGACCCAGCAGTGCCGACTTCACAACCGCAACGATATTGTTACCAGTATGCCGACGAAGCGAAAAGCAGCTTCGACAACCTACAAAAGATATCAGCCAAGCCATCAAAGGGCCACTTTCTTCGCATGACCAGCACCAAAACTCCTAGGAAGAGATTACACAGTGTCATTGTTGCTAAGCGTCATTTCACCCCATTAGCGAGCGGATCCGACTTCACTTAGCAAACACACCAAGAAGCAAATCGCCCACCACACGAGGGAAACAGGTCCAAGAAGACGAAGGCCTCGCCGATCAACAAGGCAAGAAGACTATAGAAGTGAAAAGGACCATCCACGGTTGTCGATGCACAAGTAACTTCTCTGAAACAACACCCCAAGAAGGATATGACGTGGAACACCATCGTTACTCGTTCAAAGACAAGGTTTTCACTTAAAAAATATAGGCATGAAAAAAACACCAAGACAACGCCTCCAAAGAGGAAAACGGCGCCCACAGACTTCGTTCGCCAGCGTCTCCACACCACCCAAAAAACATCCATTTCCATAAGGACCAAAGAATAATCTAAATCACCTCACAAGCAATTAGACCTCAACTAAGCCTACCACCACCCTGCCAACTGGCCGTAGGACCGCCAGATCCGAGCACGCTGGCCCTGGGCGCCAGTGCCCAGCCACCCCCGGCTGCGCGGACAATGGCGCCGCCCTGCAACCACCACGCTGAACAACTCACGCCCCTCCGCGGCCGCGCATACGCCGTCGCGCGCCTGCAGCCGAACGAAGTGGAGTCCACGCCTCTCCCCTTCATCCTCAGCCGCCGCCGCGCCGTCACCTCTGCCGTAGGGGGGAGAGGACGAGGGGCGGCGGCTCCCGACGGCGGCGCTCCCTCCAGCCAGCTCCACCGGCCTGCCACCACCGACCCCTCGGCGACGCGCCAGATCTGAAAGGGGCGGAGGCCGACGCCTCTGCCCCCTGCTGCCAGATCTGAAAGGGGAGAGGTGGAGGCCGTCTCCGACACTGCCCTGCCACCACCTTGCCGCGCACGAGCTCGTCCGGTCCATCTCCGGCCAGATCTGTGCACCAACTAGCTCACCCGTGTGCTGCCATGGATCCCCAGCAATGGCGCCCTTGGGAGAGAAGAAGTGCCTCGCCGCCGCCGTCCTTGCCACCGCCAGCTTTGCCGTCGAGCTTGCTCAAGCGGCGGCGAGGTGGGGAGGAGAGCTGGGTGGAAGCCCGGCGAGGAGGGCGTCGCCGTCCGGGTCACCCCTGGGGAGGGAGCGACACGGACGTATTCGTCCTACCCCAACCCTCCCACATTTTAATTATCAATCCAACTATACCTTCAAGCTGAAAAAGTCGGAGGATAGGATCACATGAGCTCACACCATCAGCCTAACGAGATGGCAGACAACAACACGGCTAGCGTATGTGCATCAACTCTGCAGTTACTCACGATTTTCTGTTGAATTTGAACTCTTTGGATAAAATTTTTATCGGTGATTACGTCTTTCCTTATTCAAATTCATAAGAAATTTTATCAAATTTTGATGTTAACAGTCCCATACCAATTTCAGTTTAATTTATTGTTTATAATTTGTAGAAGTCGAATTTAAACTTTTATTTGTAGATTGATATAACTTACATTAATCTATCTTATTAATTCTTTTTATATTTTTAATGACTATTTAGATAATTACAAGAAATGGGTGATGTCCACCCTGTGCTAAAAATAGTTTCTAGGCCGCATATCTTTATATTGCCTAACAGATTCACTCGGTTTTTACGCGCACGCTTCCCAAACCATTAAACATCGTGTTTTTGTAAAAAAATTATATAGAAAAGTTTTTTAAAAAATCATACCAATCATTTATAATTTTTATAATTAATATATTAATCTCTTAATATGTTTTTCGTGTCAATTACTTATGAACCCAAGAATGTGGCCCTAATCAGGGGCGGAACTACAGTGTATCGGTCGGGGTGAGTCTGACCCCGATAACCTCCAAAGAAATTATTGTTATAGTGTTTTATCAGTTAAGATAATACTAAAAATCAAATAAGATTAGTATATTTTTACCCCGGTGATCTTGATTAACTAATTTTCTAGCACCGTCCCTGGCCCTAGTATGGCCGGGTACGGAAGCAGTTGCCAGCCCATCCGATTTGCCCCTTAACCAAATTAGTCATTGATATTGCCGAGAGAGAGAATCTATATGTATATATTTTCTTACACTCCTATTGATTCAGCTTCATCTATAAACAACAACAACAACAAAATTTCAAGTGCCCGACACTTATAGATGGCCATATGGGCCGGGCCTTATTGAAAGCACGAGCACGGCCCAGTAAAACACGGCCTGACCTAGTATAATTCGTGCCCTTGCTGGTCAGGCCCGAGTGAGTGTGTCGTGCTTGGGCCGTAACCTCAGCACGTTGGGCCAGCACGAGCACGGCCCGTTAATGCTGACGGCCCGATATGCCCCGGTTTAATGGTTGGATGGGTTGGCAGCTGGCATGGGAGGGAGGAGGCCCGTTGGAGAATGGGAGAGGCCATCCGCCGCCGTATAAAAGGGGGCGCCGAATCGGCAACCCTAACCC
The DNA here is from genome assembly GCF_000231095.2 of Oryza brachyantha. NCBI lineage: Eukaryota > Viridiplantae > Streptophyta > Magnoliopsida > Poales > Poaceae > Oryza > Oryza brachyantha. The sequence continues at coordinate 17,347,144 of NC_023163.2, read as the reverse complement.
TCGTCCGTCGCCTTGCATTTGCTTGTCGCCTTGCCGTCTCCTCTCCTCTCGGCTCTCGCGGTCTCGCCTCTCCTCGGCTTTCTTAGTTTTTCTTCCCGTCGCCGCCGTCTTCTAGCGGCTCTAGCCCTCACATCCTCCTGCTCCCTCGTCATCTCTGGCTCCAGCAGCCCGGCTCCTCCCGTGAATCCGTGACCCGTCGGTCGTCGCCGCCGAACCTCGACACGACGTCGCCACGCCTGGCTCCGTCGGTCGGCACTCGGCTGGAGTGAGCAAAGTCGTCGATTTGGCTCGTGTACCCCCCAATCTCGGCAACTCTGGTGCTCCGGCAGCGCAGGTGAGCTCTCCCTCTCCCCTTCTCGCTGCTCTCGGGTCTCGGCCTCCTAACCCTAACCCTAATTTCCTAATTTCTTCTAGGTCGTTGGCCGGTGCTCCTTGGAGTGCCTGGCGAGTGCGGCGCGCGCCGTCGAGGAACCGGAGGGCCGACCGCCGACCTCGACATGTCGGACGGTGGTGACCCGATGACCATCAACGATGAGCTAAGGTTGTTGGGGGAACGGGGGGACGACGAGGACGACGTCGACTATGAATTGTGATTTTGACTGCCTGAGTGCATGTGCTTGATAAGTGATAAGTGATAATTTTGTTATTTAGTTGAGACTCTGGTTATTTTGAATTTTTGATTGATTGCTGAAGTATTTGTTGGTTTCTGGTTTGAGTAATTGAGTCTGAATTCAGGCTTCTATGATTTCTGTGATTGTCTGAATTTTGCTGAGTCTGTGAATGAAATTATGAAATTGTGATCTGAGATGTCTATAACGGGCCGGCACGGCACGACCGAGCCAAACGTGCTGGCACGGCACGCTAAAACCACTTCTGTGCCGTGCTTGGGCTTGCTGCTAAGCACGGCACGCGACAAGGCACGGCACGGCTGGCTTGTCGTGCCTATCGTTCCTATGCCTTAGCGTGCCGTGCCCTAACGTGCCTGTGCCGTGTCATGCCGGGCGGCCCATATGACCATGTATACCGACACTGTGGTCGCACTATTGTCTATGAGTACTACAGAAACTAATAGAAAACCACCTCAGAAAGTGCTTATAATCTGCTGCAAAGAAGTGTATGTGCCGGTGACGGCAACGAACACCCCTAGCAGCAGAATTCCGGCGATGGCCACCATCTCCGTGCGACGGATGCCATCGGCTTTGTATATCTTGAGGTAGCAGAGGCAGGGGAAGAGCACGGTCGCCATGACGCTGAGGAACGAGCCGATGAACGACATGAGGTAACCGAAGAAGGGCACCGTCGACGCCACCACCACCGTGCTTGCGAGAATGGCTGTGCTTATGGCCGCCCTCGCCGGCGCGCCGCCGTGCTGCAGCGAGAACTTCTCCTCGACCGCCGCCGTGATGGGCGCGACGAGCAGAGCGTACTTGGCCAGCGGGTTCACCAGCGTCGTCACGATGGCGATCTTGGTGTAGAGCTTCCCGGACGGGAGGTTCAGCGTCACCTGCGACTGCACGTCGTCTCCGTAGATCAGGTAGCCCAGCACCGCCGTGAGGCCGTAGTTGAGGCTGCACAGCACCGACGAGATGAAGAGAACCCTGGAGAAGTGCTTGTTGTTTCTCATGGACGAGTATATCGTCAGGAAGACGGCGTGGCCGGTGAAGCAGACGAAGTAGAGGCCGAGGAGGTGGGCAGGCCGGCGAGGTTGAGGGCGTTGCTGTTCCTGCGGAACCCGGCCTCGGCGACGCCGGCCCAGACCAGCGACGCCGTCAAGGCCGCCGACGCGACGAGCCCGGCCGCCGACACGTAGGCGAGCATGCCGAGGTTCTTGAGCCAGGTGGTGGGCAGTATGACGGCGGCGGCGAGGACGATGAACAGCTGCTTCCCGTGGAGCCGATACCCGAGGAGCTCCATGCTCGCGCCGGGGAAGAGCTTGTCAAGGTTGTCGCCCTCGAGGACGAGGAAGCTGATGGCGACGAGGTAGAGCTCAACGTACATGAAGAAAGCGATGGCCCTCCGGCCGACGGCGCCGAAGGCGAACCGGCCGATGTCCGGGTAGCTGGCGATGGAGCCGTCGGCGCGCATGCAGCGCTCGATGAGCGTGCCGGTGTAGCAGCAGACGGTGCCGACGACGGCGAACAGCAGCAGGCTGAGCCACCCGCCCTGCGACACCGCGTACGGCATGGACAGCACCCCGATCCCCGAGACGGCGTTGGTGAGGTTGAGGCACGTCCTGGAGAACGACGCGCTGGCGCCGGCGTGGTAGGAAGTGAGCTGCGCCTCCACGTCGTCGGCGAGCCCAGCCTGGTCCTTCCCCGGAAGCAGCAGGGGCTCGCCGAGCGCGCTCGCCGCCACCTTCTGTTCTGCCATATACCGATCGATCTAGCACGATCTATGGAACGGAAGGATGGCTAGGTGGAGCAGAGCCAGATCGATTACTCTGTTTAGTTCTGATATGGAATAAGAGCCATGCTGCCCCCACCTCTAGAGTAAGGCTAATAATATAGCCAATAAGCTGGCTATAAGATTTTTTATAGTCTTTTCTTGGTCCACCCATATACTAGTTAACTCTTCATCACTAATACAGGACCCAGATGTCACTCTTACAGAGTTTCTTGGTTCCTGTGCCCAAGCTAGCTACAAGCTTACAGCCTGCTTACACTCTCTCTCATTCTCTCTCCTCCATATAAGCATATAGCCAGTTTATAGCATGCTATTATACTTGCTCTATACACAAACGCTACAAGTGAACTTAAAGTACGTCCACGTGACCACATCCCTGCCTCATCCCTAACTCGTCGAATCTACGATTTTAGGTAAAGGTGCATCGGTATAAAATAGACAACATGATTCAATATACATGAACCGGCGTCCGGAACATGACTATTCAATTAAGGGCCTATTTTATTCCTAATGACTTTTTTCTAAAACTATCGCATCGAATCTTTAGACACTTAAATAGTGACGAATTGCACAGTTTGAGTAGGAAAACGAATATTTTAAGTCTAATTAGTCCGTGATTAGCCAGAAATACTACCGTAACCGTAGGTGCTAATGACAAATTAATTAGACTCAAAATATTCATCGGGAGATTTACATGCGAGCTGTGAAATTCTTTTTTTCATTCAGGTCTAAAAAATCTCTTCTGCCATCCGATCAAACGTTCACCTTGACATCCAAAAGTTTTATTCTGGGAACAAAACCGGGCCTAATTCCCCTCGCTTAAAACCTGCAACGATTCGCACTGGGCAGGCAATGGATCCAGCAAAAGCTGACATCGATCGCGGGAGAGACGACGTACGTGACCCCGGCGACGGCGACGTGGACGCCGCCGCGCACTCATCATATCGGAGCCGGGGCCGGCCCAGGAGGATGTGAGGTGCATGAGGGGGGTGGGTCAGGCATATCCGTATTCGCCGCACGTGTTTGGCAAGCCCCGCTCCGACCGGATCGATCCATCCGCATTAGAAGAAAAATGTGGAAGCCGTGGGACGTACGCCTCGCGTCGCGTTGCACCCTTGTACGCGGCGGAGGTGGAGGAAGAAGGGGCCCGGCGGGCGGGCGGGCGGGGGTTCGAGTGTGACGTGTGTTTTGGTCGTGACCCTGACGTGCCAGACGAGACGCGCGCGTAGGTTCAATTCCCTCGTGAAACCCCTGCGCGTAGGTTCAATTCTACCCGTCGGGCCCGATCCTACCCGGAAAATCGGACGTCCACGTCACCTTCCATCATTTTACGTGCATATTACCTTTCTAATTTTGGAAAGGGACTCTCTTACTCTAATTAGGGTCTATTTGGGGAGCTTCTCCTAGCTGCAGCTTTTTCCAGAAACTGCTTTTGCCAGAAGTTGCCCCAAACGGTTCACAGCTTCTAAGAATCAAAAGTTGCCCCAAACGGTCCACGGCTTCTAAGAATCTGTAGTTACAGATTCTAAAAAATGAACTAAGAATCCAGAACCTGAAGAAGCTGGGTTTAGAAGTTTTTCCAAATTCTCAGAAGCTGGCTATAAGCAGCTGCTTCTCAGAATCTAAAGCTCCCCAAACAGACCCTTAGGCTTGTTTAGATTGCAAATTTTGTTTGCAAAAACATCACATCAAGTTTTTGAACACACATTTGAAGTATTAAACGTAGTCTAATTACAAAACAAATTTTAGATTCTGCTTGGAAACCGTGAGACGAATCTTTTGAGTCTAATTAATCCGTTATTAACACATGTTGGTTACTGTAGTACTTATGGCTAATCACGTCCTAATTAGGCTCAAAAGATTCGTCTCATGATTTACTCCATAACTGTATAATTAGTTTTAATGATCATATATATTTAATGCTTTATTTATATATTTAAAAATTCGATGTGATATTTTTGAAAAAAGTTTTTAGAGACTAAACAGCGCCGATGGTTGATATATACTACAGAGGTAGGTTGATATGTGGCGCCCACAATCATGCATGGACCCATATCTTAGCCATTAAGTTAAATACTTCCCACAGTAACTATATATTCGATATACGGTTCGATTATTTCTTGTTTTGTTTGTTAGAATTAATTTTTTACAATAAGATCATATTTCTCTAAAGATATTATTTTTATATTTTATGTTAAGTCAAAATTTTTATGAATTTTTTATTAGTTGAGTAAATGCATACAATCCCTATTATGGAAATGCAAATTAAGAAACAAAACGACTCAAACAACAAACGAACAAACCAAATGATGTATTTTAATTTTTACTTTTTAACATGTGATTAATAAAAATGGACCTTTTGGTATGTTACCATCGTTCATTTTTAGAACGTTGTATAGCATTCTTTTTAAAAGAAACATAACCGTGAAAAATCACATAGCATGTGGGACATACCATCAGATAAAGTAGGGGGTTGATTGTTTTGATTTTAAAAAAAAAAGCCAAAAAACATATTTACAAACAAAAGATAATTTATAAATAAAACTTTTTATATCCATATTCTTAGCTATCTAAAAGCTAATTCTGAAATATAAACTTCGGTAAAAAAACCTCTTAAAATAAACTTTAAATTTAAAGCTAAAAACTAAAATTTCTGCTTATAAGCATAACCAGAAGCGAAATGATAAGAGCTAGTGTATATCAAAATGTGCCGATAATCTGGTGAAGGGAGGTGTAAGTGCCTATGACAGCGGCACACACCCCAAATAGCAGTATCCCGATGATCGCTGCCACCTCGAGACGGTGGATTCCCCGATGCATGTAGATCTTGAGGTAGCATAGGCACGGGAATAGGACGGCGACGGTGACGTTCAGTGACGACCCGATGAGCGACATGAGGTAGCCAAAGAAGGGGAGCGTGCACGCCAGCGCCACCATGGTGATGACGATGATAGTGCTGGTGAACACCCTACCAAGCCCATTGTTGCCTGGCATGGGCATCGTTGTTGCTGATCTCTTCAGCTTCTCCTCTATCACCGTCGTGATAGGTTGGATCACGAGAGCGTACTTCGCCAGCGGGGTGATTAGTGTCATTAGGATGGCGATCCTCGTGTACAGCTTCCCTGTGGGTAAGTTTAGTGTCACCTGTGCGTGCACATCGTCACCGTAGATCATGTATCCCAACACTGCTGTCAATGTATAATTGAGACTGCACAACACTGAAGAGATCAACAAAACCTGCAAATATTAGTTGCACATATTAATTGAGAAAATTTATGGAATATTAGAACATACTCCCTCTGTTTCATATTATATGATTATCTTGATTTGTCTATATGTATCCATATATCAATGTACATGTTTTGTATATGTGTCTAGATTCATTAGCACATATATGAATCTACTTAAAAGCAAAAAAAATCTTATAGTACTAAATGAATCATAGATCAACCTATTGAGCTGATAGGGTGCGTATTTAATGTACCTTTGGAAAATCCCTGCTTCTCTTCATCGAGGTGTAGACGGTCGGGAATACACCATGGCCAGCGAAGCAGACGAAGTAGAGGCTGAGGGCCGAGGGCAACCCGCTCAGGTTCAAGAGGTTGCCGCCGCCGGTGCGGAAGCCGTTCTCGGCGACGCCAGCCCAGACGAGGGACGCCGTCAGCGCCATGGACGCGATGAGGCCGACCGCCGAGACGTAGGCGAGCTTGCCGAGGTTCTTCAGCCAGGTGGTCGGGAGGATGACGGCTGCCGCTAGGAGCACGAACAGCTGCTTCCCGTGCAGCTGGTACCCTAGGAGCTCCACCGTCGTGCCAGGGAGGAGCTTGTCAAGGTTGTCGCCCTCGAGGATGAGGAAGCTGATGGCGACCAGGTAGAGCTCGGTGTACATGATGACACCGATGGCCGTCCGGCCGACGGCGCCGAATGCGAGGTGGCCGATGTCCGGGTAGCTCCGGACGGAGCGGTCGGCACGCATGCAGCGGTCGACGAGCTTGCCGCTGTAGAAGCAGATGGCGCCGACCATGGCGAAGAGCACCAGACTGAGCCACCCGCCCTGCGCTAGCGCGTACGGCACAGACAGCATCCCGATGCCCGAAATCACATTGCTCAGGTTCAGGCAGCTTCGCCAGAAGGAGGCACTACCGTTGCTGTAGAACGAAGCGCCGCCTGTGCTGCAGCGAGGCAGGAGCCGCTGCTCCTCCACGTCGTTAAACACCTCGTCGTCTTGTAGTTTTTCTTCTTCCTCATCTTTGCCACGGAGTAAAGGCTCGTCGAGATGGCTCGTCATCGTCCGCGTTGTCGTTTTTTGTGAAGATCTATTTGGAATATATAACTATAACTGAGATGATTAATTATGTATAAAAAATTTGGAGATGAAACGGACAGATAAAGAGCATGTAGATATCAACGTAAGAATAATTATGCATAAAAAATGGAAAGATAAATAGCATGTATATATAAATATGATGGATTATTAGAAAATTTTAGCATCGTTTTGTTGGGTTATCAATCTATTAGTACTTCATATCTCCATTTTTGAATTCTCATCAAAATTAGCAAATAAATTTTGTAAGGTGATAATCATAACTTTAATTTTAGCGAAAATATGCAATTGAAGAAGCAAAGAGTGTTTTGGTACTGTCTATGATAAAAAGTTAGTAGACATTGTGCGTTTATATTCGACTAACGTGGGTCAGGGTTATTTGGTTTATGTGTTTAGGTGTTGAAAGGTGAGTATGACTACGCTCGGGGAGAAGCGGAGGTCTAAAGTGGTCAGGATGTCATGTAATAAGGTGTGATAGACGTCAATATTATAGGACCTTTGTTAACGGTGGATCGGGAAAGAGTTGAAGTCCGAGAAGATTCATGTACCGAGTGACAAGATGGGATCTGAGATAGCGCATGGTGGACGGGTCATCATGCGGGGACTAATTTGCAACGTGCTTCACATGTGAAGCATCTTGTGGAATGGAGCAGCGCAAGATGGTCAACAACAGCTCAGCAGGTGAAGCCAGCAGGCCATGATGCGTGCGGTGAGGATGGCTCAGCCATGGACAGGCTGACGGGCACGATCGACCCACGGAGGCGATGTCAGGCCAGCTCAGCAGGTTGGCGCGCAGCATTCACGACCCAGCAGGTTGGTGCACATATGCGTGGAACGCCCGCAGGAGTGTATGTGAGGGCTGGCCACATCTGATCCCGCCCCGCCATTTGGCAACACCCTATTGGACTGCCTCATAGTAGCGGCCATGTTTGTGATCAATTTTGGATGAGCTAGTTATTGTGATCATCCATATGACCTGTTGATGTGGCTCTTTAGAGGCCATTGAGATAAAATCCAAGGGCTGAAAAAAATAGTCTAAGTTAGATGGCTCTCTAAGGATATTTTGGACCTTTTGCATGGGATCTCCACTCTATGCGTGTTAGTGCTGGCACTCTGGAGAGAAAAATGAGAGATACGATGTACTTTTAGTTTGTAATAAGTTTCTAATCATTCATCTCTTTTTATATAGTTCCATTTCATGAATTCTAGAGAGATGTGTATTTAAATTTCTATAAATTTATTTTTTTATAACTTAAATACCACAATTTAAATTCTGTATTTTAAATTGCGGAATTTAAATACAATGAACTTAGAAGACACCAACTCGACACCCTTGAAATTTATGAAAATAATGACGAAACTAATTAAACGGTTTAAAGTGTTTATTGGAATTATGTTTACCATATATCAAACGACATCAAATTAACAACTTAACACCCTTGAAACTTATGAAAATAATGACTAAACTAATTAAGCGGTCTAAAGTGTCCACTGGATGTTTGTTCATTTATTATTCTTTAGATTACCAAATTATGTTTATCATATATCGCTTCGCTATGAGCTATCCAATCGTATATATCAAGAAAATAAGACATCACTCTAAACAAAAAAAAAAATCCATATATACTCAATGTAAACAGAAAAAGAATAAATAAAAAAATGAATATTGAAGAAGCGCCAAAAACCCCACTTAGGGTTTTTGGTTTTTTCGCTAAAAATTAGAGATATAAATTATTCCGAGTGAACTCATATTCGGGATAAAATAGATAATGTTTTTCCTATTAAAAATATATACATCCATAGATCTATACATGTATTAATTAGATATTTTGCATGAGTTCTCACGTTAAAAATTGTATCGTAGATTAATTAGATCAAATTATTATGACCGTAGATTATATGCGATCGAGTTTTAATGGTTGTGATCGAGTTGTAATGGCCCCGCTTAAAGAAAAAGAATTTCGTTGCAATTTATTAATTTATAACTGTATTTGGATTAGATCTTTTATCATACATATACATATATATATTTTTATTGTTTAGTATTACTAGAGTCAATTACTTTAATATTGACTTTTGTGGTTTGCACGTGCAAACAGATCCATTGTCATTGTTATCTCTTTCTAGCTGCACTTATGACCGCTATATTTGTAAACGAAAAATATTTTATAAATAAAATTATTATGTGATCTAAGGTGGAACGAAAAAAACCTCAAAATTAACTCTAAATTTAAGTTTAAAATTCAAATTTTGATTTATAAGCGTAAAGCATAAGTGAAAAGGTGAGACTTATATAGCGTTTACCAGCATGACTAAGCAAAACTAATTATTCTTCGCCTGTTATCGTATAAAATATCAGCTAGTTATATCATAATTAAAATGTATAAATGGATATAAGGTTAACCACGCCAATCACATTCAAAAATAAACATGAGAATTTAAAAATAATATCAATATTTTTTTAGAGAAGGGTATTTTTACCCGGTCTCGCTTAGCTTAAGTAGAGGATCTAGCTCTTCAAATACCCAATCTGAAATCCATGCTTCTATATTGATTCGAACCCAAGATCTTGGTGTTACTCAGATCACGGTAACCACCAAGCTACATGTCCTTTCACAAAAATAATATCAACATGAGGTAAATGCTGGATGACTTGCCTTCCTATCAACGGTCTGTCAACGGTCTTCAATTAGTCTTCTGGACTCTTCTAAAGAACTCGCGATGCTTAAAAAGTTGGAAACTATACAACTACATGTAAAACAAGACAAAAAAAATAAAAACCAAATAAACAATACACAAAAATAAACAAATATTTAGGCCATTTGAACAAACTCAACGTCGAGTTCGTATAGATTTGTTATGAATTTACGACAAGTAATTGATTTTAAGCAATCTCAAAATTTTGAATAGGACACACTAAATAATTGATTTTATAACAATAAAATAAAATTATTGTATTATCAAACGACTAAGAATAAATTTAACTTAGGTTGACTGATCGAGATCGCGAGACCGAGATGATTACAGGGTGAAACCACATGGGCAGCGGGCCAGCGACAGCGAACTTTTTCATCGTGGTCGATGGATAACAGAAATAACAAGGTGATTGCTACGTATTCTTAACGATATAAGAGACAACTATAAAATAATAACTTTTAGTGAAAAAAATTAAAATTAAAATCAACTTCAAATTTATATTTAACATTTTAAGTTTTGGTTTATAAACGTAATCATAAAAAAAAATTGACGGGGGAACGCATCCGCTAAAACACGAAAACCGAAATCATGATAGCGACGAGGATGGGACGAACCTGCAGTCGCAACGACGAAGGGCACGGGGCAACGACGAAGGACAGGGGCAGGGAGGCGGCAGCGCGGCGGCGCAGGCCAGGGAAACGGCGGCAGCGCCGGCAGGCGACCGCAGGCGACGGCTGGACGCAGCCGGCGCCGGTGGCTGCGCACGGCGACGGCGGCGCGAGGGAAAACAGCGACGTGAAATTCGGGAAAGTGGTGAATAGAAACAGGAGAGCATTTATACAGGGAGAAATCGAAGAGATTGAGCCCGGCCAAAAATCCCCGTGTTTTCCGGATTTCGGCTAAAAATTATCGATAATGGTTTGCTCCTATTTTAAGAGTTCCAAACTTCCAACGGATTCATCCGGATTTGACGAGGGAAAGAGGAGTCCACCGCGGGGAGGAGAGAGAGAGAGCTGGAGGTTGAGGAGGGGATGAGAAGTAGACTTTCTTGTCTGGCTTGAATGGGCTAACGCTACCGGACGGGCTGAAGATAGGGTCAGTAACCAGACTTCTGCCAGTTGGACTGGCTCAAAAGAGAATGAGCCTGGGCCAGATTTGGCCCGAATCTTGGTAGAGGATTCCGAAAGGATTTTAATTTAATAATTGCTGAAATGATGTTTGTATTATTAAAATTACTTATTTTGATCTAAAAAAATCAGAAAAATTATATGGTGTATAATTAATCATGGATACTTTTCATAAAATATCTCTAAGCCCCATTTTACTAAGGAAATTTTATTCCCACAATAATTCACATGTTAATTAACTGCAGACTAATATCAATTCTAGAAATAATTTTATTGTTCCCTTATTTGAAAATCAGGGTGTGACATCTTTGCCATATCTTTTTTGTCCCAATATAATTTATTTGTTTTGAGCAATCATAACATTGGAGTGTATGAAAGCAATGAACAAATACAAGCATTGGGATTATTTTGGATCAGAGTGGGCATTTTCGTTATGATCCATTGTTACTCGCTGCATATATGGCTAGATGTAAATATAATTTCTAATCAGGTACGTGAGAACGACATTCCTATTTTTGCTGTGCGGCTTGTTACAGGCATGCACTTCTCTGTCTGTAAACTAGCTTTCAAATTTATTTCAACATTAACAATGCAACTTTTCTGTCTGGAATGCAAGTATTGATAGATTGCATATCAGATAATTGGTGAAATTTCTGAACATATGGGTCTATTAGAGGTTGATCAATGTATTAGTTCATGTCCTGTTTCTGTTATCGAGAGTCTGTTAAAGAGAGATGCACTAATACTACAAAAGTGTTGTTTCCTCCATTCCATATTACAAGACTTTCTTGGTTTACCTAGATTCATCCATGTATCCATATATATGTTTTACCTATGTGTCTAGATTTATTAGCACATAAATAAATCTAGGCAAGATCAGAAAATCTTATAATGTGGAATGGAGGGAATATTTGTCTGTAGGTGGATGTTCACTTTAATTTTAGACATATTCAACTAATAGAAGTACATGCTGACACGCATGTACTTTTGCAGTGCCGAATGTTGAGCATTATCCATATCAATCATATCAATCTGTCATTAGACATCAGTTCATCACGGGCCATTGCAAGCTATGATCCTTACCAGGCACTCGGGTAAGGCCAATATCTATCCATATTTTTTTAACTTTGTCAGAAATAATATCCAAATAACTGATTGTAGTTCCAAGAACCAGATCGAAAGACATTTATACCACGCAGCTAGAAAGATGTCGATGGTGAGGACCGATGCAACTAATTTTGGAGGATGGCATTCAACCCCAGGTAGTACAACGTTGAGATCAAACTAAGATAGATAAAAACATGGCATGCACGATGAGGTGATGTATGGAATAGGATACGACCATGAAGTAGTAGTTCCAGTTGTCTCGGTGGTGGACAGTGAACTTGAAGGAGAATAGAGGCGATTTACGAGATCCACATTAGCGGACCAAGTGTGACAGACGATACCACCTCGTGGTATAGGGCTTCCAACGAAACAGTGCCTGAGCTCTTAGTCTTAATTTCCCCACAACTCATTCATCACAACGATACATGAAATTACTTTTCCACTCTCTCGACCCCACGCATCTTGCGGATGGACGCCAAGTACCAATAGGCAATGTCACCGATGAATCATAGCCCTCCAATCAAGCTTATTCAACGACTGAGAATTGGTAGCTCCCTCTCCTCGAGGGTGGTAAAATCCCTCATATAATATATATTCTCAGGTTAGATATTTTGGCCACCCATTTCACGTCTTACAACATATTATAAAAAGATCAATTATTTTGAAGTCCTATGATATCTAGGTTGGAGCACTACTTTTTTATAACAATAAATGTTTACCACAATGGTCACATGAAAATTAAATATTTTTTTGTGAACATCAACTAGCAGCGGGGGGGGGGGGGGTAATAATATATTGGTCATGCATATTCAAAACTAAAGTTGGATCAAATTACTCTTATGACCAAACATTTGCTATGTTCTAGTATTTACTATTAATTGGTTGCCATATCATGCATTTTGTTCTTAATTATAACATGCATGATATATAGGTTGCGCCTTATTAGCGTTGTGTACAACTCTGGAAATTTTCGTATATTCATCCAAACAGTGGATATTTTTTTTTATCTTTGACATCACTGGATATGAGAAGAATACATTATTGGTACAAAGGTAAGATGTAACCAGTTAATCCATGCAGCATGCTGGCAACATCATAAAGGTATTATTATCAGCGGGCTCCCTATTCTCTATTTCAAAAGTTCTGGAGTTAAACAAGTTAGCTAAACAATTTTGAGCTACTCTTTAGCTCTCATAAGAGCTAGCTCTCACTGGAGTGGGAGTTTGGAGTTATGAGTAGGAGCTTGGAGCTCTACCAAATAGGGCCTTAATGGCGGACTAAAATTTCAGATTGCAATGGCATGATTTAATCTGATTATATGAAGTACTCTATGTTATATGTTGATGATGCTTAATGGTGGACTAAGAACTTGATGAACCTTAGTTGGATTTGAAATTTTGAGGAAAAAAAACCCTGATTTTTATTTCAACAAGTTGTATGTTGATGATGGGTCCGTAAAAATACTTCCAGGAAGTGATTTTTTAGACTATTAGTGGATTCTTGATTTTAGAAATGCTGCACATTACCGTCAGCTCGACTACCGAAGAATCGAACAAGAACATACTATCACATGATAATAGCTAAGCATTCCATATATGTATGTAATGCGTATATATAATCTCTAGTGCTATATCGATCTATACTTTAGATGCCAACAAGACAAAAACACTGCAGATATATGTTTTGAGAGCATTTTTCCCATTTTTGAGGAGATACCACTGTTTTTTATGTAAAATTTGGTACATTTTACTACCTAAGGTACCAAAAGATATCGCCGTTTTCTATGTAAAATTTGGTATCTCTTAGTACCACTAGATACTAGAAGGTATCAAATTTTAAATAGAAAACAGTGGTACATCATAGTACCTACTCAAGGATAAAAAAAAGCTCAAACCATTAACTATTAATCTATAAAAAAATCCTACTAGCTAGTTCTTTGCCATCATCATCTTGAACTTTAAATGACAGCCTAGCTCCGACCTTTATGTCCAAAAAAATGAGTAATTTTACCATCCTTGAGAAGATATTAGGAGGTATCACTATTTTCTATGTAAAATTTGGTACCTTCTCAAGGATGGTAAAGTTACTCATATTTTGGACATAAAGGTCAGAGCTAGGCTACCATTTAAAGTTCAAGATGAGGATGGCAAAGAACTAGCTAGTAGGATTTTTACGGATTAGTAGTTAATGGTTTGAGCTTTTTTTCTCATCCTTGAGGAGGTATCAAAGATGTACCACTGTTTTCTATGTAAAATTTGATGGGCATCAAATTTTACATAGAAAACAGCCCATCAAATTTTACATAGAAAACAGTGGTACCTATTGGTACATTCTCAAGGATGATAAAATTGCTCTAATGGTTTTGAAAGAGAAAGGGATGGTATAAACGAAGTTCTAAACAGTACTATATTACATCTGCGAAATAGAATCATTGACATCCATTACAACAGAAACAACAGCTCTGGGAAAATTAAATCACACCAAATTAATTAAGGGTTACACAAATTTTACAGCAGTACAAAGCGTTGGACACTGCCTCACATTAACTAACATTAATTAATACCACTGGAATTTAACTGTCAAGCACACATGATAGAATTTTCAGATGTCACATTTATTCGGTAATTAACCACCTTATTAAGCAGCCCTTTTACAGACCGTGTGTGACGATCTGAAAGCACAAAACGGTACGAAGATGATAAAAGACACATCTTGATCAACTGTAGCAGCAATCAAAAGGATCATCACGAGAAAGATCAGCTGCCTTCTTGTAGTGCCAGGGGTGGTCTTCACCGGAGAAAATGACCTCTGCACGGCCGAGGCCGATGCTCAGAGACGCCACCATTGTCATTTTAGCATTCAGTTCATCATCCGAAATAGTTCCGCATCGATGCTCGAAGAAGATGCAGACCTTCTCGAGCATCGTTCCTCCTTCGATGACGGAATCGATGAACGCTATCTCAGAATTCTCCCAGGAGAACCCATGAAACACCACCTTCTTGATGCTGAATCTGACGCATTCAACCGAGCTAATCTCTTCCCAGAACTCAAAATCACCAAGGTGGGTTGGAGATTGAGGATCTTTGACAGGCTGCCAAACCAGTGTTCAGGTTATGATATCTCAATCATCCCTGAAGACTTTGTTCTGATCGATGCGAATTAAATTAAGCAGGAAGAATGGCCTTACCATGAGATGCAGCGTTTCAACGTTAGGAAAACATCTGAGCAAGTATGACACCATCTTTGCTTCATCAGCCACTCCAAATCGAACTTGCAAGCCCAATATCTTGACACTTGGAACAGCTAGTTCATCAGGGCTAGTCCTTAACCCAGGCTACAGTAAAGGCATTACATGAAAATATGGAACCGCAAAAAATAAAAAAAGAATCAAGTGACCGAAATTAAGTTTGAATGTATCTCTTCAAACCAATTATGAATTTGGTGAAATTTTAAATATAACCAACAACTTCCTATTACTTTGCTAACTTCAATTAGTATCATATGCAATTATCTATGAAAAAAAACATAAGAATATAAAATTATCCTTTAACATGGGGAAAAGTAATTCCCCCCTAAATTGGCTGACCAGGACATGCTGATACTCCTACAGTGCCCCAGAAGTACAAAGACTATTGTAGCATAAAAAGGCTATTAATGGGAAAGTCCCAGGTATCATATACTCCTACCACCACAGATCTGTACAGACAAAAATCTGAAAAATAATTAATCAATAATTAATTGCAATTTGGAAGTAATAGAATATACTAATGGTTACCTTCATTGAAGTGCCATCAATCTGCAGACGATGAGAGGATGGTTTCAGGTAGCCAATCACCTTGATAGACGAGGCCCGGCTGATCCTGATCCTCATGAGATAGCCGCAGTAGGGGCCTGACGAGCACCACAGGACGATCCGCTCCAGCAGCGGCGCGGCGACGACGGCGAGCTCGCGCGCCACGCACTGGCACAGCACGACGCACCGGAGGCTGCCGCCGACGAGGCGGACGCGCTCCGGCGCGCCCCAGCTGTAGACGAGCACGAGCGTCTGCAGCGCCGGGCTGCACGCCAGCATGTTCTCCAGGTCGCCCTCCTCGATGGAGCACCGGTTGAGGACGAGCTCCCGCAGGCGAGGGAACGACGGCGGTGGCGTGCCGCCGTCGACGCCGCGGTGGAGGACGCCGGCCGTGGACGGGAACCGCCAGACGGAGGCGTGGAGGCGCTCCAGGGAGCCGCCGCAGCACTGGAGGAGGTCGGTGGGGAGCACGTAGAGGCCCGACCACGGGATGTTGTGCAGGGTGAGGTCGCGGACGCCCTTGGCGGCGACGGTGCGGATCCAGCCGACGAAGGTGGCCCTCTCGGACTCCGGGAAGTAGCTGGTCAGGGTGACGGTGTGGAAGGGCCCCGGGTGAGACTCGATGATTCGCGTGACGGCGGCGGCGACCGGGGCCACGCCGGTGAAATTCGCGGCCAGGATGAGGTCGGAGTCCTGGAACACGAGCGGCGCGGACGACCTGGCCCGAAGCCACTGCGACGACAGCACCGCGGTGCGAGCCGGATCGGTGGCCGGGAGACGCGAGACGATGGTGGAGAGGATCTGCTCAGGCAGGCCACCGATGGCATCTTCGCCGCCGCCGACACGGGTATGCAGTGAGCCAGCCAGGACGGGCTCAGGCGCAGCAGCATCGCCGCCACGGGACGACGACGATCCTCCGGCGGCGGAGAAGCAGCCGAACACCCGGCGGAATGGCTTCCTGATGAGCTGGTCCATGGCGGACGGCATGGTACGTGAACGAGATCGATCGATCGGTTCGATTCAGCTAGCGTGGGGCGAGCTAGAGCAAGAGCGAGGAGGAGATGGTCTTGTATGGTGCATGGAACCCGTGTGGGGGTGGAAGCAGCTATTAGCTGCACTAAGCTGTTTGTTAGCTGATGCAGCAGCGTGCACAGGCAATCACAGCACAGGCGCGCAGCTGGTTGGGATGCATGAGATGATGAGAGGAAAGGGTGGGCTTGATGGGGTTGTGTGTACGTTGTGTGTTGGGCCCCATTTGGCAGCTAGCTAACCAATGATTGGGTGTGGGACCAGTAGTGCACACAACAATCTCCTGATCAGCTAGCCCTGCCTGTCAGGTCTCTGCTGTGTGCAGGGACTGAGTAATTAAGTAGTGTTCAGTCTTTGTAAATGATTAATTCTTTCATGATCAATTGTTTATAGGTAAATACTCTGCATATAGTAACATCTCTTTACTAAGAGTTTTACTCCCATCCATCCTTTTGTACCGCGAGATACCAGTACCTCGAGGTACTAATATCCTCACACGTGCTATCCATCCCACGACCAAACTGGTACCTCAAGGTACCATGCAATCGTGACCGTTCGATCTATCATTACCAACCGTCGGGATTTTAGTATCAACTTCATCGTGAGGTGGATAGCACGAGTAAGACTTTAGTACCTCACGGTACTATTACCTCGCGGTACAAAAGGAAGGATGAGAGTAAAACTCCTTTGCTAAACAAAAACGGTGTACAGTACGTGCATATCATATCCATTGTGTGCCGATCGGCTAATTCTTTGGCTCCTATGACAGATAGCTTATTGAACTTTTACATGTGTATCCATCACGATCAAAAATCAAATGCTATAAAATAAAATCATAAAATCAATTCTGAAAATTAAGTTTTAAAATTTAAATTTTGGCTTATAAAAGAACATTAATTGTGTTACAGGAAGACCAATAGTAGTTAATTAGGCAGGCACAGTATCTCGATTTCAAGCTAGCCACTGAAAGTTATATTAAAAAATCAATTTCTTTTCTTATACCTCGTATAACAATGCGATACGGTTATGTTGCTTATTTAAATAAAGTCCTTTGTTTCTTAGATATAAAAGTTTGAACAAACGAACTATTCTAACATAGACATGAAATAATCTAGCAAATATACCTAATAACTATATATGATATGAAATCTAGACACTCCCTGTTGTTTGAAATTGAATTGGATCCTCTCATCACTCTGTATTTCTGTATAAGGAATACGCTATACCGCATGCTCTCTTTTGTATAAAAAATGAATATTAGGACCAAAATGGTCGGTATTCATGTTCTTGACAAAGCTCATTCAAAAGAAATATTCGTCAATCCAATATGCGTTCATGTACACTAGAAAGAATCAATCAGGACTTGATAATCAAGTAACATGACCAACCCCTGAAGACTTTGCGGTTCTAGGCTCACCATCGTATATATTGGAGCTTTTTTCTCATTCTTTGAGGAGGTACTACTGTTTTCTATATAAAATTTGGTACCTTCTATCTAAGGTACTTAGATATCAAAAAGTACCAAATTTACATAAAAAACAGTGGTATCTCTTGGTACCTACTCAAGGATGGTAAAATTGCTATAAACAAGAAAACATAGCAGCAGTGGTGGATACCCTTTACAATATTGTATCGTTAAATATATGGCATTAACTGAAAACTGCAGCTATATATATAGGCTATTGTGAAATTTTAGTCTATATACGTAGCCCGGTGAAGTCTACTCTTTTGTTTAATGACATTTTCTAAAAAAGGTGCTTGTTATAGATTTATAGGTTAAGTACACAGGGGCCTCCAAAGTACAAAATGTGGCTTTGCAAAATTTCTTTTAGTGTTCCCTGAAGATCGATCCTCATGTACATGTTTTACGCTGTTGTCGGTACATTACTCGATTAATTATATGAGATTTGCTCCGGTCCAACAAATTAAAAGTACCTTAAGGTACCAAATCATTGTTTACCATTGGATCTAGCTGAATATGATGTGCATGGTTAGATCCAACGATCAAAAATGATTTGGTACCACGAGGTACCGGTATCTCGAGGTACTTTTTGTTAGACCGAAGCAAATCTATAATTATATTGGTTGGAACAACTAATGACAGAATGGAAAATAGCTTGTACAATTCAATCCTCCTCTAGTAATATAAACTGCCAAGATTGCCCTTCTAGGCTTACATCATTCCTTATTTACAAATGCTTATTGAGTTCATATAAATTTCAAGTGTGCCAGGATTTTCCCCTCTCATGGTTGATCATTCGAAATCTAAATGCATAATAAGAGTATGTGACTGCAATTGTACATAAATTATTTGATAAACACATATATAAGAACAAGGGCATGAATCACACAATAATCAACACATCAAGGATGTGCATCATAATATTTCCGGCCGGGAACGTTCCATGCATACTAAAATTAATTATGCTATATATCCAGTATTTTACAGCATTGGCTCACCACTTCATTTTCCATTAGCATTTTGTGTACATCTCAAGGATGCTTATACTGAGCAAAATATATTTAACATGATATGTCCTGTATAATAAAAGGCAAGACAATGTAAAGAAAATAAAAGAAATAAATCACATGGCAACATCATAAAGAAGTACATCCCCATATTTTTGCTTTCGCTTTTGCTTATAAGCCAAAATTTAAATTTTTAGTCTTAAATTTAAATTTAGAGTTGATTTTGAGTTTTTTTCCACCTAAGTTAATTTTCTGGCACTGGCTTTTAGATTGCTAAGAATACGTATATAAAAATTCTATTCATAAATTATTTTTTATTTACAAATATGTCATTTGGCAATCACCCCATAAGCATATATATAGACGTACGTGATTTTCTATGTCATAAAACAACATCATGCCGGCCGATAAAACGCCCACACACACAAAACTGGGATTGCATCATTTTAACTAGCAAATCTGGACTAATATATGTGAAGAATGAATGGCCCTTGATTTAATTTTTTTTACTTCCTAGTTACAAACTCTATAGCCTAACTTTGTTTTGTATTATTTCTGCTTCCCTGTAAATATCCTTTTGTTTTAATGAAAAGCTAACTATTGGGTTTGGGCCTGGTAGTAATTTACATTATAAAATCTGGAGTAATTAAGTTTCATATATGTCTACTCACGTACAAATTAAAGAACATACCTGAGCGTCCTGATCCCATGATGAATTTGTTGTCCATAGATTAAGACTGCATTTGTCTACTACATACGTTATTTAAAAGAGATTTGCTAGATTTTAGGCGCTTGAAAATTTGTGATTTTTAATTAACTAAAATTGCACTATTATGTGATGTGCAATTTTAATTTGTTTTAAGTGCAGTTTTGTTATTATTATATCTGGAGCTACTTTGTTTTCGTATAAGTTTATATATGTGTACATGTGATTTTGTAAATTCTTATAAATTCTTAATTTGTTTCTTCATGCTTAAGTTGGAATAATTTGTTGTTAAATTTTTTATGTAATAAATAAGGGATTTGTTTATATAGGGAATAAGGAAGAGATCGAACCAATTGATATTTCATCCAACGTATGAAAAAACTGACTGAAATGTTAAAAATTCCAGTTGCCCGATTTCTATACAGTCCCCTTTTAAAAATAAAAGTAGTGTGACCAAATTAATTAGCCACAGCTTTAAGTGAAAAACTACAGAGCCACGAGAGTTTGTGCCAAAAATAAAGCTGCACTGTGGCAAAATTAAAAATCAAGGAAAGTTATAAGGTATGTCACATTTAGGATTCAGTCTCTTACATCTGAAAGGGGTTTTCTTACAGAAAGAAGCTGAAGCTTATAATTGTCAAAGTATTTAAATCCACCAATTATTTCAACCAGGATGCTCTATGCGCTACATGTATCTAGGTCCAGACCTTTCTAGAGACTTCGTATTGAAATTGATTACCTTACATAAAAAATATTCCTGAAACTTCATATATTTTGTATGTTCACATATACTGCATGAAGTTATTGTATTGTTTTTGCTTCAAGTGTACCTTGAAATCTTGAATCCTATGTCTTATGCCTTTGGGATGACTCAAAAGCAGCAAAAAGTGTAAATAAGTATTGCGATTACACAATCTATATGTATGTTAATCAGTAAATACAGAGCAAAAAAACCGATCAGATGATTAAATGTAGATAGCACTATAGCAGTAGCAAGCAGCTTTTTCATTGAGAAAACAAACATCCCATGCCTAAGACATATGGTCGAAATACAGCTTAATTCATGGTTTAGAGAACATCCAATTAATATGGACTTGCAGAGGCTTATTACTATTACATTATTATGAATTCACCAGAAATAACTGATCTGTTCACAGGAGCAGAAAGTTTATATTCAGGCACTGTCATAAAGACACAATCACTGGCCTAGCTTAACTATATTATCGTTGATAGATATCGCATAACCAAAAGGGTCGCAAAGAGATAGATCTGATGCTATCTGGTAGTTCCAAGCATTTGTAGCACCTGCCAGAACTTCTACCCTGCAATATCCAGAAGTCCATAGGATTGAAGAGAATAAATCATTTATGACATTCCCCAGAGCAATACCTGCAGAAAAATCCTTCTTGGAAGGGATAATGTAAATCTCTTCCAGCAGATTTGCATTCTGTGCAATGGAAGTGAGGAATGCAAGTTCACACTCCTCTCCACTGAAATCATCAAATATGATCTTCTTGATGCTTGACCGAACACATTGGATGGAGTCAACATTTTTCCAGAATTCCATGTTATCCTCATCATTGCTCTGAGTATGTGCAATAGACTACAAAAATATTGATTTTGTAAATGTCAACTCTGTGGATAGTTAGGCCACTTAATTTAAAACAATTAAAAGATTAACTAAAAAATCAAAGGGGAACGCAACCATATCATTATCAGCTTAACATGCAATATGTTTACGCAAGGGAAACATTCGAGGAAAAAGGCACCATCTGCTCCTCCTTGCGAAGACCAAAACGAACAGTCATCGCCAACACCTCAACACTCGGAACAACCGTAGTAGCACTAGCCTTCATGCCATTCTACGTTACGACCCATATGTGCAAAACCAAAGCAACAAATTAAGTCACATCACCACTAAATTAGAGGCGTGTACGTATATACATAAGTTTAATTTTAGCTACGGATAAATCCAAATCAAGAGTACGTAAATAGAGTGAGCAATTTTAAAGTCCTTGAGAAGGTATCAGGAGGTATCAAAATTTTAGTGTAAAATTTTAGTACCTCTTAGTACCTAGGTACTAGGACAGTACCTAGATTTTACACTAAAATTTTGGTACCTCTCAATACTTACTCAAAATTGCTCAAATAGAGAATATATAGCTAGGGCTCATTAATTACCTTGATCACAGTATCACCAATCTGCAGAACATGGTCACCGGGACTGAGATGTCCAATGACCCGGAGCCTCGGTGCAGAGCGGATCATGATCTTCTTGCAGCCACTCCACTGCAAAGTATCATCGTTCCAGAGGATGAGGCGCTCAAGGGGTGGCGCGGACACGTCGAGCTCCTCCGGCGAGGAGACCCAGTACAGCATGCACCGGAGGCTGTGGCTGTGAACACGCATCCTCAGCGGCCGGCCGCATGAGCTGCTGCTGACGAGTGATAGCTCCTCCAGCTTTGGGCTGCAGGACAGCAGGGTCTCGACGTCCGATCCCTGCAAGATGCAGCGATACAGACAGATCTCCCGTAGCTCACGGAGAATGTGGCCGTGGCCGGCACGAGAGATGATTCCGGCGGCCTCCGCCGGCAGCCGGACGCCGCCGAGGTGGAGCCGCCTCAGGGACTCGCAACGGAAGAGATCGCCGGGCACCGTGACGTTGTCTGGGTGCTGCAGACTGAGGAAGGAGAGCTCCTCGAGGTGCTTGGCGGCGAAGGCCCCGAACCAGCTGTTCAGGGCCTCGCGGTGAGACCCCATGCCGGTGCAGGTCAAGCGGACGCTGCGGAAGGGGCCAGGGTGGGAGGACAGGATGCTGGACACCCTGGCAACCATGGCAGCATTGGAGAGCTCGTCCAGGGCACGCTCCTCACCGGGACGGCGCCGGAGCTGGGAGTCGTCGAGGTTGAGCGGGGCCGAGTGCCAGACCCCTGACCAGCCATGCGAAAGTGTGGTGGTGTGGATGGCGTCGGTGATGCGGAGGCGGGAGACGATTTCGGAGAGGAGACTGTTGGGGAGGGCGCTGATATGGTCTTCGCCGCTGCCATTAGAGGTGCTGTCGACGGTGGCGGTGCGCCGGCGATCCGTGGTATTGGAGAGGAATAGACGGCGGAGTTTGAGGACAAGGGAGTACATGGTGTCGCTGGCTTTTGGACGGAATTTGGCGGTGAGCAATGTGGGAGAAGGTGATTTTGTGGTTTAGGCGTTAGGGCTCTCCGTGTTAATATATATAGTGTGTAAGCCCGAATTAGGATTTGTGTGGGCTAGCTGCAGTGAGGCCAGCATAAATCTTCCCTTGCATTCCAATTAATAGTATATCTAACTCATTTAATTCTGCTCAAGATTTGTTTCAAGGAATTAAATGGCAAACCATCTCACTATTGCATTAATGTTCAGGGAACTAAATGGCATACAATCTCACTATTGCATTAATGTTCAGGGAATTAAATATCAAAAATTAATTAACCTCTTACCATTGCTTTAATGTTAAGGGTATTAAGTAGCAAAACCCTCGGATTATTGCGCTAACGTTCATTATTTTGTCACTGCTGCATAGAAAGTGTTAATGACACATGGTGGTTAGGAAGGGTGTTTGTTCCACCCACTTTTTTGTTTGAGTAAATACCCCCGCACGGTGCATATATGTTTATTGAGATAAGAATGGATATTGAGGTATGGAAATTTCACAGGTTTCTCAGGGTTTCGTGTCAAGTGACAGATAGACCGTTTCTAAAAAAGATTTCCTTTGTAAACTAAAATGTAATGGCTTTGTGCATCGTAGCTTGATACAAATGTCCGAGACACATTCTTATTTAAAAAAAATGTATCATACATAATTAATGGATGAACTGAAGGCTATTAAGCAACGGAAAAAAGATGTAAAAACGAGACTATTCTCTCGCCAAAACACCAAAACAAAATAATCAAAAAAAAAAATCCCCTTCCGCACCAGCACCACTCCTACTTCCACGCTGGCCCACCGCGCTGTCGGCCCACCCGCACGGAAACCCTAGCGAACTCCGAGCTCCTTCGCTCTCTGTCTACCCTACCTACCTCCTCGATTTCCCCCATTCCTCTCCGTCACACACACCTCGCCGCTGCCCCACCCCCACGCCGCCGGCCAGCAATCGCCATGGATAGCCGGAACATCAGCGGCGTCCTCGCCTTCCTTCCGCCACCGCCGGCCTCCAGCAAGACCAGCCCCCGCCCCGACGGCGCCGCGGTCTTCTCCTCGGGCGCGCGCGACCGCATCAGCCAGCTCCCGCGCGAGCTCCTCCAGGATATCGTGTCGCGCCTGCCCGCCGCCGACGGCGCCCGCACCACGGCGCTCTCCCGTCCCTGGGCCCGGATCTGGGCCTCCGTGCCCCTCGTCCTCGACGACGCGCTGTTCGTCCCCGCCCCCGCCGGCGCCGAGGGCTTCAGATCCCACGCCGTGGTGGTGAACAAGGTGTCCCGCGCCATCAACTCCCACCCGGGCCCCTTCCGCTCCGTCCGGCTCACCAGCACCGACTTCAACAACCACGACTGCCTCAGGCACTGGATCCGCCGCGGCGCCGAAGAACTCGTCGTCGTCCACCGCGGCGGCGGGGGCGGCATCACCCTCCCGCCGGAGATCCTCACCTGCGCCTCCATGGTGCGCCTCGCCGTCGCGCTCTGCCGCCTGCCTCCCTACGTCGACGACGACCTCGACGGCCAGGGCCAGCGAGGAGCCGTCTTCCTGCCCAGCCTGCGGGAGCTCGTCGTGTGCGAGGGCTACTTCCAGGCGGACGACCTGGGCAGGCTGCTCGTCGGCTCCCCTAAGCTGGAGCTGCTCTCGCTGATCAACGCACAGGGCATGCCCAGCTCCATGGACATCGTGAGCCCCACCATGAAAAGCTTGGTTCTTTGTGTGTTCCACACACAGGAGCTCAACTTGCTCGACGCGCCATCCCTTGAGCGTGTGATCATCTGGAGGCCTAGCATACTCGTCTTTGCTAACATCTCTTTGATCAAGATCACCGGCGCGCCCGGCCTTCGCGCAATTGGGTACCTCGACACCAACGCCCATGCGATCCAGATTGGAGGAACTATCATAAAGGTATATCACTTTTGCTATTGATCAAACAATAGCAAACATTTGATTTTTTTTTTCTGTCAAACACGCGCGCAATGCACGGGACTTAGGGGGTGGGGACATCTATGGGTTTTTTTTTGACTTACGTGCACGCCTTCGGATTATCATCCAACGACAGTGACTGGATTTGATTGATGGAATTAAAATTTTTAAACATTTGATCATTAGGTGGACCCAAGGTATATGGATATCACATTTTTGTGCTATATATTGTCTATCACATAAATATCGAATTCGTATTTGGTGTATGAACACCAAGTTGGATTCATTCTAGGGCTAGTCTTTTGTTTTATTTTGGTTTAATGTATGTGCTTGTTATATACCATGTAGGCTGGGACGAAGGTGATTAGCCCGCTTCTGACGATCCCTAGTGTTGAGACGCTGGCTATAAAAGTAAGGTTTGGATCAAAAGGGGAGGAGAATACGCTTCTGTCCTTTCTCAAGCTATTTCCAAATATCAAGACTCTATACGTGATGGTAGTATACTATATCTCTACTTGTAAATTAGACATCAGAGCTTTTTTTAAGTACTTGATCGATTGTTTCTGTTGCCGCGTGAAATTAATAGATGATATTCATATCATGCATTACTTTTGCAGGCTGCTGCTCATCCTTCCCCATCATCTTCTACATCACCTGATGAGCATGATGTAGATTTCTGGATGAAGAACCTGAGATCCATTTTATGTGTCTGTTCTCAACTAACGAAGTTCACATTCTACAACCTACATGGTGTGGTTCTCAGTGATCTTGCATTCATTAAAGCCATCATGGGATCAGCTAGATTACTTAAGGAGATGCGTCTTTTCATGTCCGATGAAATCTTCTTTCATGGGACATTTGATACAAATGAAGAGAAAGAGACTGCTCTAAGGAACTATTTATCTGAGTCTGAGATCGGCTGGGCCAGTGATACAGCGAAGCTGGATGTATTTCCATACGATGGTGCGAAATTGAAATACAAGACAGTATCTGATCCAACCCGCGACGACCCTTTTGATTACATGAGTTAGATGTGTCTTCCTTCTTCTGTGAGACTATGGATTTTGCTAATGCATGGTTGTGCATTACTCTGTTGGAGTTATTCTTATCTCCATGTAATAAGAGGGTTAATTTTAGAAGTATTCATCGTAGAAGCTGAAGTTAATTTCATTTAGCTTGATCTTCAAACGTTTGAAGCTCACTGTTTATATATGCAAACTCTTACATTTTAATTTGGTCTGTGAAATCTGGTGCTGATATTGTCATCTCTAGGTAACATTTTATACTCTAGGGGAAGCTGGTGAATTATAGTGCTGTATATAGTGTCATCTCTTGAGCTTATACTAGTTCAAGCAGTCGCGAAATGCTGAATGAGCATTTTTCTCATCCTTGAGAATGTATTGATACCTCATGGTACCTTCTCAAAGATGATAAAAT
Source organism: Oryza brachyantha (assembly GCF_000231095.2). NCBI lineage: Eukaryota > Viridiplantae > Streptophyta > Magnoliopsida > Poales > Poaceae > Oryza > Oryza brachyantha. Next base: position 17,320,957 of record NC_023163.2, on the reverse strand, counting down.
TGCTCATGCTGAATACTATAAATATCATCCGAGCCTTGTTCTAAATATCATATCCGAAATGCCAGGAACAGACTTTACATGATTGATTTCTGTTTAATTTGATGGCATTTCTATTCTCCCAGATGGCTTACCACCGTAGTTAAATAGAAGCTCTCTAGCTGTTGGGACTTGACACACGATATATATACCCAGCTACAAAATATACTTTTATGAGCTACAAGTGTTTTAGAATGAGTTAGTACGGATCATTACCATCCTTGAAATGTGCATACTACATATGAGGTACCATTATTGTAATTATAACGGGGGAGTTTGCATGTTAGCTCTACCAGATTTGTACATCTCCAAAGTTCTTGTGTTTGAACCTGGTACATATACGTACTTGTGCAAGGGGCCACATAAGATCATATTATAAACAATAGAAAGTTAATTAGTTACAGTTTTTTCTATAAATTAAAAAGTTAAGATGTTGCTAGGCAGCATGTTGCGTTCATTTTTTATGTTTGCAAAATGGAACTGATATGCCTGGAATTAAAATTATGTGTAGTATAAGTTGCCGGATGCTGCAGAGTTCAGTTTGGCATGGGTGCATGTGTTCTGAATCATCTGAATTTAGCTGCAATCGAGATGCAAATCCCAAAAGCCACTTTCGAAGCTAGTCTTCAAGCGTGAGCTGACCACGTACAGGAGAAAGTCTAGCACCCCCACGTTGTTCATGGTTATTTTGAATACCAACTAGCTGTAATAAGATAGTGCCATCCTTTTTACTTCTGAAAAAGTATACAGCTTTATTGCAAATAAAATTATGAACAGGGCATAATGGCATATTATATATCTTACAAATGTCAACACATGGTGGTTTATCAAGCTGTATCTCGAGTGAAGGAAGGTACATGGTCAGAAGGTGCTAAATATATGGTCTTGAGATTGCAAGGTAAATGTACTGACACTTGGTATTAAGTAAGTACTCCTATTGAAACTTGATATAGCCTTGAGATTGCCGGCTAAATTATTGTTCTGTTCTGCTCAAGCAGATATATTGGCCAGTTACATGTGTTATTGGTTCCAACAAATTTGGCAACTGAGGTGAATTATTCGTGTCAACAATCTCTTCAAGAACTATAAAATTTTCAACTTGACCAACGAATTATACATAATTACTTGTGGCAACTTCCACTTTATTTTGCCCCGTTCATAAAATATTTCTTGTAGCCTTGCATTGTGCACTTTTGCGAACTGTACATAACAATAATTCGGTAGCGTTGACTTCCTTTGTTGATTTCACTTGCAGTGTCCATCAGCTTTATTAATTATTTTTCATATAGCTCTATTAATTTGGCGGCAGGGATTGCGAAATAATAATGTCAGCTATATTAATTAGTTTCGCTTGTCTATCAGCTCTTTTAATGTAAGTGAACAAATGAAGGACATCTGATAGGATTGCTGGGAGATCATGTGAAGTGCCAGATATAAGAACACTTCATATTTATTACTTCCATCTTTTTTTTTTAATCTTCTCTCTGAACAACAAAACGCGACAGATGAGTGACTTTTATCTCACTGGTGAATTTTTGCTTTCAAGTCAAAGAGTGTTGCGAAAAAAGGCTTTCCGGTCAATATATAAGTGCATCAGCTGAATTCGTATTTTAACTTTTGTGTGGGCATATGTTAGTGTCAAATTTTGCTTTAGACCAAAGGAGTTATTATCCGTTTTATTTATTTTTCCATCAGGAGTACATTACTAATATTCAAGCCCGTGTAGTAGTTCAAAAGCTGACATGATATATACCTCCACGATGAAGAACTAATTAAGCAGTCGTAACTGCCAATCTCATTCCATTTAAAGCTAGCATTGTTTTAATATTTGCCTTCACATTCTGAGATAACTTATTAATTAAACTTGCTCAGTTAAGAAGTTCTCTTTTTAATTTGCATGTCTTTACAGTAGCACATAGCGCCTAGATCCTGCTACCTCATGCACACCCTGATTAATTGTTGTCACCGTATCACACAGGCTATCGCCAATTCACCATTGACTTCGATGTGCTGCTGTACTGCCAAGGCTTCGCTACCTTATCCTCAACTAGACGCCACTACATGCCTCATCTTGATGCTAATTGCACATTTTTTGGACTGCTTTAGATTCTTGCTCCCGTTTGATGTTTCAATTTATTATAATCGTGATGCCAGATTATGATATATCTTTGCCTAAGTATTGTGCTAGATATTGGCAAGTTGACGAGTCGATCTTGAGCTGTTGTCCGGCTAGGGAAGGATAAGTCACTCAATATATCCATTCTATTTTAGAAGTTTTGTATCATGCGATGTTTAAATGCTTTGTCTTATGTTTGGGATTTTGTTGGAACGCATGTGCACTAGCTTGGACATACACATGGGTGATTGTTTAAAAATATTTGCAAATAAAAAATAATTTTTAATAAAACTTCTATATGTTTCTTAGCGATCTAAAAACCAAGCCTAAAAAATAAACTTCGGCGAAAAAACTCTAAAATCAACTCTAAATATAAAGTTAAAAATTTAAATTTGGCTTATAAGCATAAGCATAAACAAAAAGATGGGAATCAAAAATTACATGTTTAGCTTCACGGACTGAGTAGTATTATTTAGGATTACCCTAAAATTTTCTTATATACCTCTAATAACTGCAGTTTTGAGATTCTGAATTCTGAATTAGGCTCAGTTTTTCTAAGGCACTGTAAGTTCAGTTATGGATATATCTTACAGTAAATCTAGCAGAACTGTTCTGATGAATTTTTATTTTTTTGTCCCTTTTTTTGGTCACATATTTTTGCATGTATTAACTTGTTGGGTGATGGCCGGATTGGCAGCCTAGAAGCAGTTTTAATTTCGAATACATAATGAGCAATCTAACCATACATTCATGATCTTGTTAGTGTTGAGGATAAAACTCCTGGAGAAGTGACAACAAGTTTAACCTTTGTTTTAAAGGGGGATTTTAACACACAACATATACTTTACATCAGTGTGGTAAATTTACCCTACCAGTCGATCGATTATATGGCCGTATATATATATATATATATATATATATATATATATATATATATATATATATATATATATATATATATGGGGTAACGGTGATGAGACCATCACGAATCCACATGTCAGAACGCTATTTGCACATAGAATGCAGAATCAGCTATCTCATTAAACAGCTGAATAAACCAATTACATGCGGTAGATTATCTAGAATTCGCAATAAAATATAAGATAATAAAAGGAAGAGTCCATATAGAACAGAACATGGGGTTAACTGATATTTAGAATGAAAATGCAATAAAATCAGATATTTGAATGCAATACAATGTCAAATTAAAATTAACATTTTTTGTTAAAATTTGGAATAAAAATTTGTATTGGGTTCATCTAAAAAATTATTGGACATGAAAATTGCACACACCAAAACAGAACTCTAAAAATAAATAACTTGTATTAGGAACACATGTTCTTGTCCGAAATTTAGGACACAAAAATAAGCTAATTTTAGCCATGTGTAAATATTAGAAATGTATTTGGTAACATATTAGATATATATTTTCTAGCTCAATTACCCAAATTTAGTTTTAGGGATTAATTTTAGACATGTCTTGGAGATGCTCTAAGTATAGAATATTTCATGTAAATTTCAGTTCCCTCCACGATCCTAAATCATATTTATCCATAAATCAATAAATATTATATACATAAATTTATTAACTTGAATATTGTTGGAGCCGGTACATTTTATAATGTTAAATGGATGTCCGTAGTCCACAGTGTTCGTTTTACTTTGATTGGTAACAATTATTAAAAAATGAGTTATTATATATTATGATAATTTGTTCAATGATTTTTTATTAATGGCTAAAGTTTAAACTTAGCACGAATTTATAAATTGTTATATTTTGAGAGAGATGGAATAATTATTTAGCTATTCAATTGTACAAATAAATCTGGTTAGTTGCTTTATAATGGAGAGTGAGAGTAGTTCCTGACAATGCTATTAGTGATCTGTGACATGATGATTGTTCTGTTATATAACTAGCACCATAGTTCGAAATGTTGCCGCAACCACAGTAGTTTGGTCTCAATGTAAAAATTAAGGCAACAACTTATTGTTGTTCCCCATACTCATGTGCACATTTCAATTCTTTTTAATTCTCTATTTTTTTCAGTTGTATCAAGCATATATCTCAGCAAATTACGGACCAGCCCCCACTGTTAATACTAATCGATCCAGTGCATTGAACAGAACATCTTAAAGAGATGTGAACACAACTGGCTCAAAATGAACTCAAAAGGTTAACAGGCATGAGAGCAGGCAAGCTATGGTTGGTTTGACTTAATTTCCAGGTATGTGAATTGTAAATAAGCACATAAGCATTTATAAACAGAAAACTGCCAAGGCAGTAATTAGTAGTAACATAGTGAGGTTGTGAAATCATTATAAAACAAATTGACTGTCCATTTCAGTACCTATGCACACCTGTACCAGGAAAAAAAACATGGAAGAGCCATTGTGTAATGCATAATAATGCCACCAAAATCAGGCAAAATAGCAAGGGTAATCACATGACGAAGCAACAGTGGTTATTCAGGTAACAGTACTGTGGCTATTTCAACATACCACAAAATTTGAAACATCGGCACACTCAAAATAATTGTCAACTGTCAAATGTCAACTCCCAGTGACTATGTTAACAAAAAGCATGTGCCAGTATCAGTCCATGATGTAACTGGCATTTAGACGCCATCAATTCAGTAATGAAACTGTCACTCACATCTCCTTAGAAACAAAGAATGGGTCACTCAGAGAAAGATCAGATGCTCTTCTGTAGCTCAACGCAGGATGACCTCCTCTACGTCCAATCATCGACAGTGCACACTCCTCACTGGCACTGGCAAAGTCCGTGGAAACCAGTGACTTCAGTGTGCTCGTAGCCTTGTCCACAATGGTCAAATTTTCAGCATCCACCAGAAACACCGTCTTCTGCAGCATTTGCGCCCTCTCCAGAATGAATTTGATGAATTCAAGCTCGTTGATCCCTCCTCTGAACTGATCGAACACCACCTTCTTGATGTGCGACTGCACGCATTCTATAGGCCCAATCGGCAGAACTTGGAACTGAGCTCATCACTGGACTCGTGCTCATCACTGGACTCATGCACATCACTATACTGCAAAACACAAGTGTTCGGTTAAGTGAAAACGATGGAGCACGGAGCAGCAAAATTACTATTGTGATGAACTGATGATTGTGCAAATCAACAACCTTTATGTGAAGTGTCTCAACATGGGGAAAGCATTTCAAGAAACTGGGCAAAATCTCCATTTCCCTGCAGACATGGAAATTCACCTTTATGCCCAATATCTTCACACTAGGAACTCTTGCCGTCGGGCTCACATTCGTCACTCCAGCCTGCAAATAAATGTGTGATTACAAAATCTTCAATTCAAAGAAGCCGCAGGGAAAATTTTCTTGAGCGCTGAACCTTGATGACCGTGTTGCCGCCGATCTGAAGCGCGTTGCTGCCCATGTCCAAGTAACCCAGCACGGTGAGGCGCGGAGCGTAGCCTATCGTGATCTTGATGACTCCATCTTCACCGGCGTGCGTCCCCCAGAGGATGAGCCGCTCCAGGCACGGGGCGTCCACGACGGCGAGCTCCTCGAACATGGACACCCAGAGCAGCACGCAACGGAGGCTGTGGCTTTCGATGGGGACACGTGAGGGGGTGCAGTAGCCAGCGACGAGGGCAAAGGTCTCCAGGGGGCAGCACGCGAGCACGTGCTCGATGTCCTTCTCCTTCATGATGCTGTGGCAGATGCCGAGCTCCTGGAGATGGGGGAAGACGTCGGGGCCACGCGGGTGGCCGGTGGTGTCCGGGAAGCGGCAGACGCCGAGGTAGAGGCGGCGGAGGGAGGCGCAGCGGAGGATGGAGTCCGGGAGATCCAAGTCGAGCGGCCACGGGCAGTTGACGAACACGAGGTCTCCGATGCCCTTGGCGGCGAGGAGGCGGAGCCAGTTGGCGAGCGCGTCGCCGTGTTGGTCCATGAAGTTGCTGACGAGGCGAACGTGGGGGAAGGGACCCGGGTGGGAGGCGAGGACGCACGTCACGGCGTCCGCGAGGGTTTTCCAGATGCTGCGCGACGCGCCGCCGCCGGAGACGTGAGGCCGTTGCGGGAAGAGGTCCCGGTCGATGAGGACGAGCGGGACGGAGCGCCAGATCCCGCGCCAGCGGGAGGAGAGCGCGCTGGTGCGTGCGGCGTCCTTGATCGGGAGGCTGGAGACGATGTGGCGGAGGAGGTCGTCGGGGAGGGCGCTGATGCGATCCTCGTCGTCGCCGCCGCCAGAAGTGAAGGCGGCGGAGAGGGATGTCGTGGCAGAGACGGGTTCTTGCGGGAGGCAGGAGTGGACCAGCTGGAGAATCGTGCCGATCGCCATCGTCGCCGTCGCTGTCGCGGCTTCCGCTTCCGACCAGGGCGAGAAGAGAACCAAGCCGACAAGCAGGCAAGGGGAGAGTGGCAGGCAGCTTAGGCCTTAGGGTTTGGCGCTCATGGGCCTTATGCGTCTGGGCCAAGGATTCTCTTTTTTCGTTTTTTTTGGGCTTCGTTGATCCCAAGATTAACCAACCTAGTTAATTATTCTCGCGAACTTGTTGTGTGACTAACTATCGTACTTAGGTCATTCTCCACGGTCACTTTTATTTCACAGTTTTTAAGTATGACTCGTTAGCGTTTCAGTTTTGTTATGTGAAATAAAATGACATCTCTCAATGGACTCTTTTATTTTACAGTTTTATAGACTTAGTAGAGCATTTAAATTCCTGCACGAGAGTGTGACCAAAAGTGCTGTATAAATTGTAGATGAAAGAAAATTTTGGTCTCAATGGATTTTTATTCAGCTTTTATCTGCTTGGAAACAACGCCATGAGCCTTTCACTAGGATGAAAGAATTTTTTTCTCTTTTCTAATTAAATGTTTGACATGTCATCAAAAAATCTAACGTGAACCTAATTAATACCAAATGAAGTGGCCATTGAGAATGGCCTTATTAGGGTTTAGGCTACGTGCATGCATCGTGATTCTTTCACTAAAGTGGTCGATTGTCCTCTTAGACCTTTAATCCCCGTTACTCTGTTTAGTTTCCAAATATATCACATCGAATCTTTGGACATCTAAATATAGTATTAATATAGATGAAACAAACAGAACCTAGTTACGCAGTTATGGGAGAAATCGTGCGACGAACTTTTGAGTATAATTAGACTATGATTAGTCAAAAGTGTTACAGTAACCCACATGTGCTAAGGATGGATTGATTAGGATCAAAAGATTCGTCTAACGGTTTCCAAGCGACCCGTGAAATTTATTTTTTTCATTTGTGTCTGAAAACATCTTCCAACATCTAGTCAAACGTCTGACGTGATATTCAAAAAATTTATGTTCTCCAACTAAACACTTATTGGACTAACTGAGAATTTGGATACAGATGATCAAAGGAAGCTTATAAAAACTTTCTTTTACTGTACTACCAGTGTCTACCTCTACAATGGTCATTAATTCACAAAGCCTGCTCAGCTACCGGATGATCTGATAATCATAAGTGACATTCCTGCTGACAAAACCAACAGGGCACTGCCGCTGCTTGTGCCTGCGTTTGGTTACGACTTCTACTAACAGGACAGCTTGACAGTCCATTGTGGGCAGCCAGGTGATCACAAATTCACACACATGGTTTGCATTCCCATGTATACAAGCTAGGAGTAATTTGTAATTTGCCATGTTAATAGCCGGCCTTACAATGGTCCTATGACAATAATATGATCCCATATACACATACAGAATTCAGGCTAACCAGGGAGGAGCACAGCACACAATCCACTCTGGCCAAGGCATAACCATGGACCACATATCTGCAGAACCGAACAGCTTGTTAAGCCTTTCAGATAACCAAAGCCTTGTCTAGATTCACACGTGTCCTAACTCCTAATACATCTAACTATATATGTACAGACTATATACATTAATAAATAAATACATCTAAATAAGACTAAAATTATTATAACATAAAATGAAGGAAGTATCAATATAATCAAAATATAGAAGTCATATTTGAGGTTGTCCTTTGTCACACCCCCAAGTTCTGCTCCCAGCACGATTAACCAAAATAAATCATCGAAAACAATTCGTTTAAGTCTAATCAGGAGCAAACCCAGAATAAAAATCATTTAAATAAAAGAAAGCACTTGTTGGGATATTTTAAAGTATTCCGCAAGTGTCAAAATGCACTAACATGACTTAAAGTGGAATTTCAATTCATAGAAATAAATAAAATAATTATTAAAAATCAAGAAAAGGGAGGAAACTTCCTCTCCCTTCGTTTCCAGACAAACTCTCCTTCCCCTCCCGCGGCCCACTGGCTTGTTGTTGCTCCCCTTTGGAAAAAGTTCACTGGAGGTCCCTCAACTTAACATTAAATCTGTCTGAGGTCCCTCAAACAAAACTAAAAGCTATACCCATAAACTCACAAAATCGTCCGAAGAAGGTCCACTCGCAGTATTGACTCTATTTTTAACCAGTTTACTGATGTGACATAAGGTGGGCCCCACTTGTCAGCATCTTGATTTTTTTTACCTATCTTCCTTTCTATTCATTCTCTCTCATTCTGTCCTCTCTCTCTCTTCTTTCTCTCTTCAAGGGGTGGCAGCGGCTGGATGGGTTGGGTGTGGGTGGCGGTGGTGGTTGGGGTCGGTAGCTAGCGGCACAAGACAACGGTCGAGACACGCTGCACGGCGAGCTATAGCAGGTGCTCGATGCCAAGGCACGCCACGACATCTGCCCCAGGCATGCCGAGTCCTGCTGCTACGGCGGGAACGATGTGGCAACGATGCTCGCCACCGACGATGATCCGGACGACGAAGCTACGTCAACATCTGTCGAGTGGATGAGTGTCGTCCCTTTCCCTATAGCCAGTCGCATGAGGTTATGCAAGGGTGTGGCGAGGCCACGGCCATGGTGCTGGTGCTCCTATGCCAACACCTGTACATGGGCGCGGTGTGCGACTACGACCAAGACGACGTGCGTCATACTAGCTCGGCCAGCCCAAGCCGCCACCGCCTGTGCCGACTCTAGCCAGTGTCGTCGCTCACGCCTAGCTCGACTAGCCCAACCTAGCCAAGCGTCGCGCACCACCAGCCCCTGCGAAGTGAGGAAGAAGAGAGAGAGGAAAGCATGGGAGAGAAGGAAGAGAAAGAAAAATAGAAAAAATCAAGCTACTGACATGTAGGGCCCACCTTATGCCACGTGAGCGAAACTAGCCAAAAATAGAGTCAATACTGCCATGGGACCTTATCTAAATGGTTTATGTCAATTTAGGGGTGTACATTTCTTGTTTTGGGGTTGAAAGACTTTAAACGGATTTGGTGTTAAGTTAAAGTACCTCTGGTGAACTTCTCCTCCTTTCCCCTCCTCTCCCGCTGAGTCAACCCTAGGCCATAGCCAGCCAGTTGGCCATGTCCAAGTCGCCTCCCTCCTCCTACCGAGCCACCGATAGGTGGCGCCCATCTATCAGGGGTGTCCTCTGCCTCTGGACACTCGAGTCGAATGCCTCGCCGCACCTCACCTATGCGTCGCCAATGCCAAGGTGTCGCAGTGCCAACTCCTCCCTCCATGCTGACTCCGGGCGACCTTTTCCCCCCAAGCCGGCACCGCCGCCTAATCTCTATGCTAGCGGCTAGCCGCCTCCTCCCTCATGCCGGCACCTAGGATGGCCTGTCAGCCTTTCCTTCACACATGTCGCTGCCTTCTCCCCGCACGCTGCCAGCCCGCAGCACCAACTTCTCCCCTCCATGTTGACTCTAGCCGGCCTCTTTCTCCCAAGTCGCTCTCGTCGCCTCATCGCCTTCGCACCGGTATTCGGCACCAGGGACACCAGATGACCTCCTTCCCCTCCTCTACCATGCTGGTCGGGTGAAGGGGATCCGCGAGGTGGGACCAAGGATGGATTTTGCCCTGATGTTCACTTCGGGGCCAAGGTCAGGGAAGAAAGTCGGGATTAGTATTAGGGTCGTTCTTGCTCAACCCAGTCCCGACACGTCTCGTTGCCAAACCTAGCCGGCAGATAGGAGAAGATGGTGGTGAGGGTTTTATCCATGGCAGTGATGGGGCCATGGTGGTGGACTGGGATAGCCGGATAGGCAAGTTTTTTGGTTCGTCGGCCGGGCCAACAGTGGAGATGGAGAGTAACTGGGCCATAGAAGCGTCATGATTTTGGGTCTGAAAATAAGGCCCGAGTCCTAGATTTATGGGCCTCACTACAGGCCTATCCCCGAGCGAGGAGATTCTGAATTTAAACCGATGCCTACACATGTTGATGGGCCAGGATTTCGTTCAATCCAAACTAGGGCTAATATTGCATTACGTGGGTCAGATGAAATATTTTTTGTTTCTTTCGTTTGTGCTGAATATTTAGGGAAATTCCAATTCAAACCAACCTGCTTGGAATTCAAGCTAAATAGTCAATCAGGGAGGGACTTCGTATTTCACTGTATTTTGGCATACTTGAATTTGACCTGGATGGCGGCATTTGTTATCTTCCTTGTCCAAATTATCACATCCCTCATCGACCTTTGTCAACTTAATTATAATTAATTCCCACCCGTCAGCCGTCCAAAAACATGTTAAATTGACGCGGCGATTAAGGGAGTCTTAAACTGAATAGTTTGATGTACTTGTTAACCTATACTTATTTATTCAGAAGGCATGATGCACTCTCTTCGCCTTAATTTTATCAATACGTCCACAAGCTTCTCCCTTTGTTTCATTTTTTTTCTGTATTCATCTATGAACCAATGTCCTACATGTTAATGTTAAATATATATATGTTCAAATTCATCAGTAATATTCATATAAATATAGTGAAAATAAAACATCTTACAACCTAAAACGAACCTAAAACAGATAGAAGTAATACTCCCTCCATATTTTTTTATATGACGCCGTTGACTTTTTTATATGACGTCGTTGACTTTTAGGTCCACGTTTGACCATTCGTCTTATTAAAAAAATTATATAAATATTAATTATTTTGTTATAATATGATTTATTATTATAGGAACTTTAAGTATGCATTATAATTTTGCATATTTGGATATAAATTTTGAATAAGACGAATGGTCAAACGTAATCCTAAAAGTCAACGGTGTCATACATAAAAATATGGAGGGAGTATCATATAGCTACATGCCTACAAGTACATGTGATAAAAAGAACAACAGGTATTACGTGAAGTGGACATAGATCAGATTAGATTTGAACTAGTATGCTCGTATTTACATATAATTATTCTTCTAATAGTAGATGATGTATTTATTGACAGCAAGGCACACATGACAAGTAGCTTCATCAATCTCAAAAAATGTAAGTCCTCATAGGTATAGGTATGCGCGTACGTGTCATATGGGTTAGTGTGCACACGTTATAAGCACATAAATTTGTATTTCTTTCCGGGAAAAACCACGCTGTATATATTCCGGATGATTTCCAATATTTCAAAAGCAATAGTACAAATCGAACATCGCATTCGTTAAATTTATCCAGACACGCAAGCTTCACACGCTAACAATGCCAACCACATGCTGCCAAATAATCCAGGAAGACAAAACGACTCCGTATTTAATTTTGTCGATTAAAACGAAACTATGTATATAGAGCAATTTTATCATTCTTAAAAAGGTACTAGAAAATATCACTGTTTTCTATGTAAAATTTAATACATCTTGATATCTTAAATATTAGGTGATACCTAGAAATTAATGATATCTCATAATACCTTCTCAGGATAGAAAAAATACTCGTATATATATGTATGTGACGACGACCCAAACAGTAAGAAGGGACACACACTAGCTTCAGCTAGCCGCCGGCGACCGGCCGGCACCGGCATCGGCATGCATGGAATGGAAGTGGCTACCTAGCTAGCTAGCCACATCGATGTCGCCCTTCACATCCACCTCGGCGGCGATGGCGAGGCCACTACTGCTCCCCTCCTTCCCGGCGGCGGCCTGATCTGCAGGCTCCTCGTCGTCGGCGGCGTTGGCGAGCACGAGGTCGAGTACCCGGAGCATCTCGTCGGGCGCGACGAGCTGGGGGAAGTGCCCGACCGAGTCGACGGTCACCATGGCGGCGGCGGCGGCGCGACGCCGCTTGCCGAGGCAGTCCGCCATGTACGCGCCGACGCACGGCGGCGCGGCGAAGTCGCCGGAGGCGTGGACCAGGGTGCACGGCACGGCGACGCGGTCCAGCACGTCGCGGTTGTCGCCGAGGAAGACCATGCGCGCCAGTGCGTGAGCCACGCGCGGGTCCATGGCGAAGAAGCTTCCCGCCAGCGTCTCCACGGTGGAGGGGTCGCCGCCGGCGATGAGCGGGACGAAGCCGTTGGCCCAGGAGAGGAAGTCCGACGAGATGGTTGCCAGCATCGCGTGGATGTCCGGCTCGTCGAACCCGCCCTCGTAATCATCCGAGTTGATGTACCTTGAAACAAAACCAAACTTTACAACATCAACATGGCTTGTCAAGTGGTTCATTAATTTTCTTTCGTAAATCATTCATTAGAGCATCCTCTAAGAACTAGATAACCTAACTATTTCATCGTTAACGGGGATGACTGAAAAACATCTCAAATTTTCAGCCAAAACAAAGAACAATATTTCAATTAGAAAGCCGTTAATTAATAGGGGCTGACTGGTAGTAGAATTTACTCCATGCATTTGATCTATTTTTATCGACGACTGTGATTAAATTATACTACCAATAATGTTATGTAGTAGAATTTGAAGGATAATATTGTCCTTTTTATTGTGATCTCTGTTGAAAAAACAAAATTATAAAATAATACTAATCAAGTAATTAATAAAGTAAAAAATATTATTTTTCTACTAGTAGTATAATACTATAAGTAATATGCACCGTAGAGTTGGCGTAATTAATATCATTGTTTGGATCTAATTAACCGAAGCATGCAGCAGCTAGGTGATGGTCAACGTCACCTTAGCTTCCATGATTCCATCGACCACAGATAAAATGTTTGTTTACATCTGTAGATCTTCGAGCCTAGCTAGCTCCTTAAATTAATTTTGCCATGAATTAACCTTAACAAACGTAGTTAGCTCTCACCTCGGGGAGGCGCCGACGAGCACGAGGTGGGTGAAGAGGTCGGGGCGCTTGACGGACGCAATGCAGCCGATCATGCCGGCCATGGAGTGCCCCACGTACACCGCGCCGCTCACCCCCATCTCGTCCATCACCGCCGCCAGCTCGTCGGCGTACCTCGCGAACGTGTACCGCTCCTCCGCCGCCGCCGCCGCCTCGTCGGCGCAGGAGAAGTCCCAGTCGAACAGGAGCACCTGCACACACGCGCGCACGCGCGTTCCACTGTCATGCGATCGAGCGACGTCGACGCGCGCGGCGGCCGGCGGCCGGCCATCTCATGCATGCATGGATATGGGTTAATTAGGAGTTTAGGACAAAATATATACCATGTTAGTGAGAGCGAGATGGGGCAGCACCCTGTCCCAGATGGCATGGCTGCCTCCGTAGCCATGGGAGAGGACCAGTGTCCTCTCCCCACACCCAACCATTCTTGGATTCATATACATCATCAACCCAGCAGCTAAGCTAGCTAGCTAAACAAGACGAGAGAGAAAGGGTGAGAGAGAGAGAGAGAGTGTGTGTTATGGCTACTCTGCCTCCTGTAGCTAGCTACCCATCCGGTATTTATAGGGCGGAAATTAACTCTATGTTCGAGTTCACTCGGTAAAATAGGGTGTTTTATACAAGAAATAAGCAGAACGATATATTTATAAACGGAAAAATAAATTGAGAATAAAATTTTTATATATGTGTTCTTAATGATCTAAAAGACAAGTCTAGAAAATAAAGTATGATGAAAAAATATCCTAAATTCAACACCAAATTTAAGGTTGGAATTTAAATTTTAGTTTATAAGTATAAGCATAAGTGAAAAGAGATGAGAGTGTACATGCTTTTAAGATAATAGAATAATAAAATTTTGGCGGTTGCATATCCGAAAGCGATATTACTTCATACAAGTTTCTTAAGTCAAACATAATGAAAGCAAACATAAAACAGCCTACTACAACAAGCGATAAAACAAAAAATAAATCAGTTCACACAGAACCTATTTCTAAACCTACAGCTATCCATTTCTGTTGAATATATAGCTCTATGACCGCTCTCTAATTAAAAACACTCTTATATATGGTAGGTAGGCTAAACAATTTATACACAACTTTTTTCTGAAACTTATTTGTACAAATTTGCTGCTAAATAGTCAAGCTAGCCTGAAATTTGAACTAGACCAACCATACCACTAGACATATGCGCGTTCATAATATAATTAATCAAATTTCCTATATACACACACACGAGTCAGATCAATGTGTATGGACTACTTTGCACATAGCATTGATGAGATGAAGTAGGTCATATGCATTGATCCCACTGGTTACTCTATATTCATGAGCTACTTTGGATACATATGTTTAGAGACGTGGTTTTGGCCTCTCTATATATGATGTTTATCGCTATTGTAGAACATAATTGGGTAGCTCAAAGAAAATCAATTATAAATAGTGCAACTCTGTGCAAAAGCAATTATGTATAGCCGCTAGAGATTCTAATTGTTTCTAGTTTAGTGACTCTATACAAAGCAATTATAAACTATGCAAGGTACCCCATCCAGTGGCGAAGCTGCATATACAAAGGAGGGTTCCCAGGAACCTCCTTCGAAAAAAATTTTTAACTAAAATTTATGAATTTTCACCATATATTCGTTCATCCGATCCAAATTCAGATACCCGTGGCACCCCCCCTCTATTTCGCTCTAGCTTCGCCCCTGACCCCATCCGTTCCAAAATGTATCATTTCTAGAATTTAAATCACGGACCATATAAGCATTTCTATCACTCTCACTTATCCCATTGATTACTTTATATTCAAACCCATTTTATCCTCACCTCTCTTTCCAACCCATCCGTTTCTAATTTATTGAGGGGCACGAGTCTATTCTCCTCAACCTTAATCACTTCTAAACAGCCTAGAAATGATGATTATATTTGAAACAAAGTGAGTACATGTTTTGATTTAATTTAGACACTGAATATTTTTTTATCATCGAAAAAGATCTCTTATATATGTCTTATGAGATAGACCATTAGACCTATCAATGTGAGTTTGATTAGAACTGTGTGGTGAGAACTTAATTGCCTGTGTGGCTGACAGCAGGAGAGTATGTGGATTGCCAACGTTGCCTTCAACAGAGGACAAGACGAAGTGGATGGGTATCCAAGAATAACTCAATCTCTCTAGTCAAATGGTGATTTTATATATAACCTGTCAGTATAACCACATGTTTGTTTCCAAACGATGTCATCATGTCTGGCGTGCAGTGGTTTAATTTCTTTTTCTCTTGTGGGTAAGCACATATTAGAACCAATTAATCTATTAAGAATTTTCAGACAGTTAATGATCGAGGAGAATTCTAGACACAACAGAAAATGATTCAACCAAGAAAGCAAGAACAAACTATATTTCCAATCAACTCGACACATATTTACACACACCCTCTTCAACAAATAGTATCAACAAGATGTCGCAAAGAAAAGTACAGACAAGATAGGCCCGCTATATTTGAACATGTGCGTGCCGTTTTGGACATGTTTAATTAAGTCAAATTTCATAAGATTTTAGCATCAATTCCCTTTTAAATGCTTGGTGTATGAAATCATTCATGTAGATTTTCCTCAAGAGATATACTTTAGTAATATTTATCATAGATATTTATTGTCAAAAGGTTGTGTTTGAGTACCGTAGTCATCCATGTTTTCTTTTCACCAAAGGGAATAATAATAAAAGTAAAATTAATAAATCTAGCCTGCATATAGGGGCTAGCTAGGGAGCATCAAAAGTTGTATGCTTCAACTTGAATTAGATGCAGTTTATGGGGGGGGGGGGGAGGCGAGGGGGTTCTGATACCCCCCTGAACTATAATAGCAGACATTTGTACTCCCCACAAAATATTTTCAAATCAGATGAATCATCCCCTACTCGAATGCCAATCAAATTCAGTTTGATGTCTCACATATGTGGCGATAAAATTAACAACTTGTCTTGATGTGGCATATATACATGGTAATAAAATGAATGGGTTAGCACTAGGGCCCACGTATTAGTAATTCCTTTCCTTGTTCCTTTTATATACTCCATTCCTCTCCCTCCCACCCACCTCAAAGCCAACAACATCTCCCTCCTCCAACATAGATTGCCACATTTAATTAGATGTAAAAAGGGAGGGAAGGGGAGAGATAGGAGCGCGCGGTAGTATGAGCTTAGGGAGGATCGCGACCAAAAGCCTGGCAACATAAAACTTTGATGAATGAGGGAGTCAAGGATAGAGGCATACGGGAGGCAAAAGAAGAGGAACGAACTGCCTACCCAGAATTCCTCATTGATAGAGGTCTCCTCCAGGTAGGGATGGGCGTTCGATTAGTTTGGTTACGGGGGAAATTTTCAGTTATAGAAAGTCAATACTAAAATTACAGAAAAAGCAAAGACTGAGCAATTCGGTTTCGGTTTTGGTCATGACCAAAATTTGACAAACTGGGGTTATAACAAAAAAAATAATATGAATTGAAAAAAATTGACAGCACCTTCCCTTTTTATGTCCTTTTTAATAGTTCGATAACCAAAGATGACAACAAATCATAAATATATCAACAAATGTAGCATTATATTTGCACAATTTAATGGACTTTGTGGGTTACTAGGCTTTGATGTACTATTATTAACATTTATTTCGGTTATTTTGGTTAACCGATAACTATAACTGAATTAAACAAAAATATTTCCTTTAGGTCCCAATTGGTGACTAAACCAGTGACCGAATAAATCAGTTTTGGTTCTGGTTAGTTCGGTGTGTTTTTTATATTGGTTTTGGGAAATTGAGCTCAAAAGGCTTGCATTCCTTTTTTTTAATAATGGATAGCCAGTCTTTTGCTTCGGAAAAGCTATATTCACTTGCATAAAATATTGTGTAAACCACAAAACTTGAAAATAACGGAACAAAAGGTCTTAAACACTCTAACACAAGACAAAAGATGCAACTTGTTCCATTCTATTCATAAATCTTCATCCGAAATTGGCAGAACTCCAAAATCCAAATTGAATATATCCAGCTGAAAACGGAGGGATTCCAGATAAATGCGTGACTCTGCTCGGCTGCTAGCTGGCCACTAGCTAGGAGGATCATGGAAAAGTGGTAGTTTGTCGTTTGGCAGGGAAGGTGTGAACTGGTGTCAGGTACATGCACTAATTAATTACATGAACCGATAACAACAAACGTGGCACATGCAGCGCTATCATTGATCTCTGATCCACGGATGCTTAATTATTCTAACAGTGATCGACGTGTCTTAATTAGACAAGCAACTCCGCATAATATATTGTAGATCAAGCTATATATCTTACGACCTTTAATTGTATATGTAAAACAAAGCTGGAGGGTAATGCGCGCGGATATATATGTTTCGTTTTTGCATTATTTGACGTGTGATTTGTGTGTTGTCGACCAGCGGCGCTCTATGCGGATTGAGAACAATATTAAAAATTGGTAAAATATATTAATATATAACGTGCTATATATTACACAAACATTAAATATCATATTTGACTTCTACAAGTTACAAAAATATATATATCACTCTGACTATGAGTACAATAATCAGAGTTTTATTTGTTCCTTTTGTTTCTATGTATAGAGATCGAATAAGAATATACATGTTTATAAAGTGATATATTACATGTTAATATATCTTACAAAAAATCATATGCCAAAACAAAGGATCTCCTCTCGATCAAGGGATTAGAATCCATTTCCCGATATCACTTAGGTCAACACTAATTTCTTAGTCCTAATTGATATTTCTTGGAAGTATTGATATGCCATATTGCGTGTATCTTTAGCCTAATTAATGTATCTTACTATAGAAGTACCTTTTAAGACAAACGTAGTACTCCCTTCATATTTTAACGGATGGAGCCATTGACTTTTCGGCACACGTTTAATCATTTATCTTATTAAAATTATATAATTATAATATATTTTGTTGTGATTGGATTTATAACTAACTGGTATAACTTGTATTTTGTTATTTTCTTATCTTTAAATAGGTCAAACGTATGTAAAAAATCAACGGTGCTATCTATTAAAATACAAATAGAGCATGTATATTTTTTCATGTATTCAATCAGCATGCTTAAATAAGCTTTGCCATGCAGAGTCCACTTCGAAGCCATGTGTGTCCAACGATTAATAGACTAAATTAGATTTTGTGAACTAATGACCCCTCTTTTCCATGGCAGGTCAGATTCCGATACGAAATTAATTAAGAACGCAGCCTTTCCTATAATATAATGATGTGTGCACCTCACGATCTCATGGGGCAAGATATGCACAAAGATTTTGAACCGATATCTTATTAATTGCTAGCGATACATGCCGACATGGTCTCGTTGGAGCCAAAAAGGTCATACATGGATGGCACCATATACCTAGTAAGACACAGAAAGTTAAGCAAAGATTAAAAAAAAATAATGTAAGGCATACGCTAGCTGGTCAGGATCAGCAGCTGCAAAATTCAGGCCAGTCACATCTTCATCACGTGGACAACTTGTTCATGTTCGATCTGTCCACCGTATACGTCCAAAGCTCAACTTTTCGCGCAATTAAATCTAGTTGTCATCAACGTCACACTGTAGTCATCGTACGAAACTACATTATTGATTTGAAAGTCAAGTGGCGAAAAATAACTGGGAGTGGCTACAGAAGTACAGATTGATGAAGTTCTGTTTGTGTTTGTCAGCTAGTACCTCATTCTCACAGGGACATGTCACTGTAGAATGAATTGCAAGAAAATGGAGCACATTTTAATACTCGCTTCAGTTTTTTATTTAACGTTGTAAACTTTTAAATTTATTTTACATTGTTTTTACATAGTTCGTTTATTCAAATTTATTATGTAAATATATAAAATTATAAGTCATCATTGAAGTTCATTTAATAATAAATCAAATCAAATTTTGTTGCTTTCGTTTGTGTTGAATATTATATATAAAAAACTCAAAGTCAACGTCAATCAATAATTATATATTTTTCAATAATATGATAGTCAAACATCGATTTAAAGTCAGCGTCATCAAATAAAAAACGGAGAGATTACAATATGAAAAAAATAACTATTTTTAATATAACCAAAAGTGTTCTTTTCTTAATTTGGCCATAAAGATATTTTAGAACACCGTACCACACACCACACATATAAGAGTCGCTCTCTCGACACAACAACTCGTTTGGTGATTTGCGAGGACCTTAGCCATTGTCGCTCTTGGTCCTCTTTCTCCATCTATCCCCTACAACTTGTCGGTGATGAGGGGGACAGCGACCCTTATCTTGATAATCACTTGTAATTTTAGGAGTTTTATGTCTATTGGACGGATTAAGATTTGATTTTTTATGTCGATAGAATTAGGGTTGTCCAGAGTCTCTTGCTTTTTCCTACCTCTTTGTTAGCTAATTAGCTACAGAATTCATGGATCTTCAATAAAGATCTATGCAGATTTGCCCGTTGGGTCGTTGGATGTCCTATCACCGATGCTGGTTTTACGGTGAGGATCGCAAATTTGTTTGATGACATCGGCTTACAGATTTGCCAAAGTATTAGAGATAGCACTCTATTTGTAAGCTTAGGCATTCTTGATGTAACTGTGTGCTCTCTATTCTAGATTGTAGTATTTTTTAAAATTTGTTCTAAAATATATCTTATGTTAAAAAAAGATTTTGTTTTTAGCCTACCTTACATATCTATCTATACAAAGTTAAAAAGACTAGAATGTCCTTTAACTTTTTTTTAAAACCCAATACATTGGTCTCTTACCTTTTCAAATCATAATATATTTCCCTCTATTTTACCAAACCTCAATGCAATAATTACTTTAAAAAAATCTTTGTGGAACAAATAAGATGAGCAACAAGTGAAGTTTTTTTGGAAGGGACAAAGGATAGCAACTTTACTACTCACTCATCTAAGGTTGTGTTTGGTTGGTGGGATATGCCTGGATGGGAGATGGTCGTCCAGACTTTTGATGCGTTTGGTTCGGGTAACCATGCCTGCCAATATATCCAACTTCACGCATGGCTGCTCTCGGCCAGCCGACCGATCGACCGGATTGCCCACCATGTGCCTATCGCCTCAAGCTACTAGGGCCGTTCGGATACAAGTTAACTTAACCAGATTCTATCGTTTTTCGCACGCACGCTTCCCAAACCGCTAAAACGACTTATTGTTTACGAAAATTTTCTATAAAAAAGTTATTTTAAAAAATCATATTAATCTATTTTTATAATTAATAACTAATTAATTATGTACTAATCAATTACTTTTTTTTATGCTGGTAACTTATCTTATCACCCTTAACAGGCGGACCCGGCCTAGGACCCCACCATTGCCCACCCCGGCCGCGCGTGGTGACGCACCGGCTTGCGCAACATGGACGGAGAATTCTCGGGACGATGCGTGCCCGGCTGGTGTGATTGTGGATGTGCCCTGTGGTGCTGCTGCTTTCAAACATGTTAGCACGTACCGACGGATAGGCACTCCGGAGCCACAGAACATGACACATTTCATTGTTTTTCTTCGGGTGCATGCAGTTTGCATCCAATATGCCATATCCATCGCCCATTTGCTTATTTTTGAATCGTATAGCCGGGTGCCCCCCCTCCCACCCCACACACACACTCCACCCTAGGCCCAGGATGATTTGGAGTTCAACATGATTACCTTTTGGTGGCATATACAAATAAAAGATAATTTATAAATAAAACTTCTATATACATATTTTAGTGATCTAAAAGTTAATACTGAAAAATAAAATTTGGTGAAAAAGCCTCAAAACCAACTCTAAATTTAAGTTTAAAAACTCAAAATTTGATTTATAAGTATAAACGAAAAGATGTACGGGCTACCGTCTTGGTACAGGTTATCTCACGCTTACCATAGGAAACCGTAGGACTATTGTGAAAATTACAAGTTTCAAAAACTGAAAGCTTATCGCACGAAGTTACCGTGATGATAGTGAAGTAACCTGCCTGATAAGATAAATCACAGGTAACCACAATTGAGATTGCAATAATTAACCGTATGAGAATAAACGAAGTAACAGAAAAATAATTTATCTATTATTCACGGTTTTAAAGCACATGATCATAAAGAAAACTCTATAATCAACTCTCCAACGAGCCAACAAGCAAAAGTCGAGAGCCGAAAGGATCATGCGGAACGGATATGCATGCACGTGCAAAGAAAAACATTTATTCGGCGGCCATCCATCGATCAAGCGAGGAAATTAACTGCACAGGATCTCCCATTGGAGATTTTCGACCTGCTCCGTTGATTAATCAATCGGTCACTCTCTGTTCTTTTCGGACTCGCTGTATACCTTGCACCCCAGGCAATCCACGTTCAACCACAGATGCCCCAAACTCGCTCGGACATCTGGCTCCTGTACACTGTTTCACACAGAGCCGCCATTCAGGGCCGTTCGCACCTGACCAAGCCGAGTAAATTTTCAGTGTACGCTTTTCAAATTTAACTCTATTTTTTAAAAAAAATTATATAAAAGTTGTTAAAAAATCAGATTAACCTATTTTTTAAGTTTGCAAAAATTAATAATTAATTAATCATGTGTTACTAACTTTCCTTGCTTTATGTGCAGCTAACTAGACTAGTTGCTTAGTTAGCTTCGAACGCGCCCAGTACACATCAGCACAGACTGGTTTTGATTTGGACATGGTAGTGTTATTGTTGGGCCAACATACCTTGTGTCGTCACCTTGTCGTCGTGCTTATGATTATAAATTAAACTTAAATTAAAAATTGTTTAAAGGCTTTTTTCACCATAGTTTATTTTTCGGTCTTTGTTCGCTAAGAACATGTATATAATAATTTTATTCATAAATTATTTTTGTTTATGAATATATCATTTGATCATCCCAAAAAAAATAAACTATCACCCCCTACGTACTATCTTCTTTCCAAAGTAAAAACATTTATGCACGTTTGTCAAAACCTCCAAAGTCCAGAGATTCATGTTAAGATATACGTAGAAATATTTATATTTTGGAAAGGTAATACTATGCATCAGAGTCTTTTACACTTTACTTCCAGACTGCAACGGCGATAGATAAGGTGGGTATCAACATAGTATTACAAAAGCTACAAGCATTGTTCCAATTTGTTTGCGTGGGGCGGCCAGCTTAACAATTCAGCATTTCAGCCTTATACACGAATAGTTACAGACAAATACGACGAAACAGAGAACGCTGAAAACCTGACGCCTAAGCCGCTTCATGATGCCATATTAAGGAGTACAACGCCAGCACCTGAAAAGGGGGAAAAAACGATGAGATTCTTCGTTAATCAGTTTCAGAGAAGCACATCTCAAGTCGCTGTCAGATAAAATTGGCAACTAATCAGCTTTGTTTTGACAGATCTCCAAGAAATCGATCCTTTGAGACGTGTCCGTTTCGAATTGTCACGTTGCTTTAATTTATTTAGCAGTCGCTGTTTGATTTTTCTGCTCCCGCAATGCTTCCCATAATCCCATCACTGAGCCCTGATCCGTAGCTAAGCTTTCTTTCAGTGTGTACGCATTAAGACACAGCATGAGCTTGCTTGACTTCAGAAGGGCAAAGCAATCAAGTGTATCTTTCGACTTTCGCTGTGACCTTGTGAGCTTGATTTTTCTTTCTTCTCCTAAATAGCATCCACACAATGTCCTGTCAAAGTTAAAACATGTTTTCTCTATTGCAAAGTAAGCTACTATCGTCCACACAACATCTTTTCAAAATTAAAACATGTTTCCTCTATTGCAAAGTGAGTTAAATGAATGTTAACTTTTCTTTTAAAAAAAGGGAAACACATGTTGCATACTTTTGTTATGCACAAAAGCGGACAAGAAGTCTATATACCTTCCTACAATAACTCAGTTTATGGAGCTACACAAAACTGTGATCTTTTAAAACAATACAAAACAACACAATAGTAATGATTATATCCTGATAACAAGGAAATCACACACAGCTCTTTGCAATCCACTGTTAAAGCAAGGAATTCACACAAGTAAAAAAGAATGCATGTGTACAAGCCAAACCTGATGGCATCTAACCCAAACCTACAAATTACATATTACTGTTCTGTTCTAATCTGTTGTTCCTTTCACTAAAGTTCATACTAGTCAAATAAAGTGGCAGTAGTAGAAGGATGGTAGGTGGAACTAGTGAAAGAGCTTGATGTTCAAAGGACTTGTGGCCATTAGGAGAGCATGTCCTACAGAAATCTAGTTGAGCGGCAGCAATTAAATCTCACTCGCAGTAATCCTTATGAACCCCTAATTATAGTGGTTCATCTACATCATGATTTGTCATGGTAATGTTCAGGCTGCTAAGACGTTGTTGCCATTATTCTTCATCTCAATGATACCATCAACAGCTACTCGATCTGTAGCACACAAACTGACCCTCTAGTTGAGATCCAAAGCACGCCCCTTCAAGGCATCACCACAGAACCACACTAACTCTACCACACTTGACACTTCTGTTTCCAAGATGAATCTGCTACTGGTACCAACCGTCCTCTACAGCCGAGATAGCAAAGGTTTCTATTAGTCACTAGTCACTACATAAACTTAAGAAACAGTAATTGGTCTTCACTTGCAAACTACTATATGCAATCATCAGTTGCAATCCAGTGGGGCTACCACCAGCGCACCCAGCATGCTTGTCACTATTCCACTGTATGACCACCAGACCAAGCTGTAGTTAGAGTAGAAAGCCCACAAAAGACCAGAGGAAAGGGCCTTTGAGCGTTAATCAGCTCACTGTATAATGTTTGCTCATGAGAATTTCTGTAAACAGATTACCAGGTTTTCTGACTTTATCCTTCTAATAAGTAGGAAGGAACAAACTGTATTCAGGACAAAATACAAGCCTTTATTCCCATAGCATTTCGAACCTGTTCTTGGTCCTTTTGGTGATATAGTATTTTTGAGATCTTGAAAGCTAATTTTTTCTGTTTCCAGTGATATAATAATTGTGCCTCTGGACGTATATTTATATCTAGGGATGAAAACAGTCGGAACAATATCACTTCTACGGAAATGGTCTTGGTACGGTTGGGAATTTTCCATAGTGATGAATTTAACTAGTCAGTGGTCACTTCACAGAAACTAGAAAAAAAAAAGTTATATAGCTAGAAACAGGTCTCGGTACGGTCAGGAATTTGTGCTGCCACCATATTCACCCCTGTTATTACCACATTCTCTCATAAGGTACACAGAAAACTGGAGGCTAAATCCAGTATCCTGTTTGTGTATAAGGTACATGTACCCCAAGTGCCAAGGTCCCACGATGCCTCCTTTTTCATACTTGGCATGTCACTCAAGTATATCCATTTAATTTATCAAAGACATTACTGCACAGAAGCTATGCACAATCACCAGTAATAGCAGCTAAAACAACTAGATGCATGTGGTATAATTGTTTTAATTCATTTCATTCATCGGTTGGATTGTGGAAGTTTCATTGCTGGATCCAGTTATATGTACTAAAGTGCATATAGATAGAAAAAAAATGCAACACGCTAGCTACACTATGATTTGAATTTTTGAGAGGGGATATTCAGGGTAATAATCACTTGGAAATGTCTCAGTGATGTGAACAGATTCTACTATACAGTAATTATGCAGCACAGTTGATGTACAGCATTTTGTCTAAGTAATTTCAACTATGAGTATATTAAAATTCAGTTCAGCCATAAAGTACAAGTTCCATGACGCATGACGGACATTTGTAGAAACCGGACTAATTTACTATCATTTCTGGCAGACGAAAACTGTAATAAAGCAAGCCTATATTGTATTTCAGACGAAAAAACTCATACAGAGCTAACACTATGTTTTCATTTTAGTGAATTTCGAGCTCGAGAAAATTCAATTTTCTATTTAAGGTTCTCCTAGGTCCAAATGCTTGGGAAAATTACAACATAAAACCTACAATGTCGTGGGACTGTTCTTTTCAAGGCAAGGAAATATTTAAAAGTTACTTTTGAACAAATCTTGGAATCAGCTCTCTATATTCTTCAATTAAGTGGAGTGATTATCATCAACCGAAATTGTTTAGAAACAAATTATCCCGAACAATAAAGATGAAACAATTCAATACTACAAAACTAAGTAAACAATTCTATAAGATTATGTCCTTATATTACATCGCCACCACAATCAAGCAAGCAGAGAGTGAGAAAAGTTGAGATTAAAATCCCAAAGCTGTGGGTGCTAAGACTGGTGAGTACCTTGTACTAAGAGTCGGCCTTGGCGGGGCACTCGAGGCTAGCGTTGAAGTGGCGGGAGGGGAACTTGGCGGAGACGGAGCCGACCTCGAAGACGAGGTCGTCGCCGTCGGCGCGGATCCCGGTGATGGACCACCACCGGAAGAAGGCCCTGACGCGGATGCCGCTGAGGCCGGAGATACGGCGGTCGTCGAGGCGGCCCGTGAGGCGGTCGCTGAAGGAGGCGAGGTAGCTCCCCGCGGGGAGCACGATCCGGCAGCTGGAGACGAGGTCGACGGCGAAGTCCCCCGAGCCGGCGTCGAGGGTGTACCCGCGCACGTTGGCCGGCAGCAGGCCCCGCGGGAACCCGCGGACCCGGAGCTCGTCGTACGCGGTGACGCCGTCGGCGTCGGAGCGGGCGAGCGGGATCGCCGCCGACGCGAGGAGGAAGAGCACGGCGGCGGCGGCGAGGACCGCCGCGGCGGCGGTGGGCGGCGTCGCCATCGCCTCTGGTTCGTTGGGAGTTGAGATTGGGCGCACGCGGAATGGAGGAGGGTGACGTGGAGTGGTGGAAGAGTGTAGAGGCAGAGGCTGCCCGCACCGCGACAGTTATATCGTGGCCGGCGACAAGTCAAAGGCTTGATTTTCTCTTTAATTTAGTTTAATACTAGTAATCTTTTGCAGTGCCAAACAGGGGCCCGGCCCGGCCCGATTAGGCTTGATGAATGAGTGCCAACAAGGAAAAGGGGGTCCACCAAAGATCTCTCAACTTTTGGAGACGAGCTTGTATTTCGTCTTTTAACCGGAATACCAAAAATGTGTATCTCTAAACTCGTCAAATCTTTTTATAAAAGGTCCCTCGACAGTTTTGACTTAATTTTTTATTAGTTTTGCTGACTCGATGTCCAATGAATTTCACATGTCAGTTTTTTTAATTTTTTCAATCTCCTCTCTCTCTCATATTCCTCTCTCCTCGCGTCGAAGAAATTCTTCGTCACCGCCGTGTGGTCGCTGTATGGAAATTGCCTCGGTCCGCTCTCCGCGAAGAACTCGTCAACGAGCTCGTCGTACCCCATTTCATCGTCAATGCCACCACCGGCAAGCTCTCCGGCTTTCCTTCATTGCGTCACAAACCAAAGCACGCCTGCGACGGCGAGCACGAGAAGCAAAGCACGCCTGCGAAGGCGAGCATGAGAAGCAAAGCACGCTTGCGACGGCGAGCACGAGAAGCAAACAGCACAATCCTAATGGCGAGCACGAGAAGCAAACCACCACAGCTTTCCTCCATACGTCAAAAATGTAGTTCTGTATTGATACTTGGTGGTGCAGGTGATGGAGGAGCTGAAGCTGATGGCCTGATGAGGCGTCTGTGCCTGCCCATCTCGGTGCTCAACCTGCTGCCCTACGTCCAGAGCATGGTCACCGTGCTCTCCTAGGCCCTGGGGCGCGGCGAGCACGCCGGCGATGCGCTGGCCGTGGGGCTCACTAACGTGAGCGTCTACTCAATGCTGTCGGGCCTCGCGCTCGGCCTAGAGCCCGTCGTCGGCCAGGCGTTCGTATCCAGGAACCCGCTGGTGGCGCGGCGGGCGCTGCGCCGCACCGTGCTGCTCCTCCTCGCCGCATCGCTCCCCTTGCGTGGGGCGCACCATGCGTGTCACGGAGCAAGACACCGCCGTGGCGCGCGTCGCCGGAAGCTACTGCCGGTACGCGATCCCGAACCTCGCTGCCACCAACGTCCTCCCGGCGCGCGTCTACCTTTAGAGCAAGGGCGGACCGCTGCAAGTCGCCATTCGCCGCTGCCACGACCATCGCCGCCCCACGCCGCGAGCCACCTGCGCGGGCGATCGTATGCCGCCGCTGCCTCGACCATCGTCGCCGCTAGCCACCTGCGCGAGCCACCGCCCACCAGGACGCTGCCTCGGCCGTCGCCATCCCCGCCTCGTTCCGCCGCAAGTTGCCGCCGACTCTGCCTTTAGCCTGCGTCCGCGTGAGCCAGGAGTGAAGAGAAGAGAGAGGGATGAGAGCACGGGAGTGACGGGAGAGAATCGATGTAAAACTGCCCTATGTGGCAGCTCTGGTCCTCCCTTTACATTACCAGTAGGTAATTTGTCTAGTGCCTGTACCCTTTCTTTTGATAGAGGAGTCAGGCAAAAGAAATAAGTAAAAAGAAAAAAAAATAAAATATCATGACATGTGCGACCCACCGGACGCCACATCATCAAAACCAGTCAAAAAGTAAGTCAATACCGCCAAGGGACCTTTTTTGAATGGATTTTACAAGTTTAGAAGTATACATTTCTGTATTCCGGTTAAGGGACGAAAAATAAACTCGTCTATTAGTTGAGAGATCTCTGGTGGACTTTTTCCTGCCAATAAATAGTTTCCTTGTTGGGCCTAGGCAAGAATTCACTCTAGTTAAGTGCTGCAGTGTTTGGGGATGAAAAAAATCAAACAGTATAGTTGTAAATAAAAAAATAATTTATAAATAAAATTTTTATATATACATTCTTAGTGATTTAAAAGACAAGGGTGAAAAATAAGCTTTACTGAAAAACCTACAAAATAACTCCAAATTTAAGATTAAAAATTAAAATTTTGAGTTATAAGTATAAATAGAAACGAAAAGATATAGACGTTTCTTTTCAGAGTTGTTTGTTTGAGTAGGAAAAAGTTGTTATTATAGTAATAGATATAGATGCATCAAGAAAAAAAAACACAGAGTGCAACTGCCAAAAGAAACAAAACGCTTTTTCCCCTTAAGGACATTGAGAGAGAATAATTTCACACCACAATAGGTGTGAAATAAATCTCTCTGATCCCTTTAAATCCTCTTGTGATTGGGATTATCTGATCCCTTTAAATCCTCTTATGATTGGGATTAACCGAAGGCCTAAAGAATACATATTTCTGAATCATTTGATACAGTTGCCCTATGATTGCTTTAGACTTGAGCGTGCCAATCGCTGTTGCCCAGCCCAAGCCAACAGGAAATAGTTGCAATTAAAAGCATAGGAAGGTCCGACTGTGGATCGCTCTGAGCAGAGTTTTGAAGTCATCAGGTTCATGCCAATCAAACATGTAGCAGTAGCCAGCCTACTTCCACCCATACAGGAACAAAAACGAGTATGTTGAAAGTATTTCATTGTCTACTTCCTAACTCATCTGTGTTCAACTTATCCCAGCTAACAGCCAGAAGAACAAGTACCATTTCCTGGTACATATTTCAGCTTTTGGCCCACACAAAGACAAGATGTGAGAAAAAGGATTTCTAGACCCATCTTTTCTGTGTGCATACAACAGTAATATCTAATCTGAATTAGTTGACGAAAACAACTACTAAATACTAATTCATAAATAAACAATATGACAGCAATAATCTAATGTCAGTTTCGCAATGAACACTTCTTTTGAGAATGTCCAAGAAGATGACACCGGCCACATTGAACAATTCGTTTTGGCCGTTTCAAGCTTTCTATCTTAAGAATCTTCATTTTGGGACGACCAGGAGGCCTCCGGATCTTGGGCGGGCGAAGTACCACATATGCTTTGCTTCCTGCGCCTTGTGCAAAAGAAAACGGATGGTTCCATTGGCTTCTATCTGGAACTGGATAGATTGGCTGGGAGTAAGTTTCCCGATACTTCATTACACTGAAGCATTCATGTGCATACAAGCGAGGATCTTCACCACAGGAAAGTAGAGCAGCAACAGCATGTGCACATGGAATGCCATATATTTGCCAGCGACGGCACGAGCAGAACCTAGCTTGTGTATCCACAATGTTTGTTCTCTCAGTTGAGACTATTTCAAACTCCACCTTGTTTGCTCGAAGGACTTGATAACATCCTGAGTCAGCGATAGCTTCAGAAATGAGTTTCTCAGCTGATGGAACAAGAACTGAGTTGTATGACAGCGCCAAGTTTTGACGTTCAACAAACCAGCAGGTCAGTTGGTGCTTGATGTGCTCTACAGTTTGCACAATAGGAAACTCATGGCAATCCAGTGCCCAGTTATATAGCATCTCAGTTATAGCAAGACTAAAATGGCCATACCGGATACCCTCAAAGTAAGAAACTGCCCAGAGATTTGGTGGGAATCGTTGGAACCATGGCATGACATCTTGAACTTGCACCATATCATTTACCTTTGAATCAAATTCTGCTGTTGTTAGAGCATAAACAGCAGTCCAGAAAATGTTCAGAAGTTTAGGATTTTTGAACTCATCACGAAAATTCTCACTCACATATCGTAAGCAGAATCCATGAAAAGCAGTGGGGAAATTGACTTCAACAGCTTCAACCACTTGTGGTCGCCTTTCAGATAGTATCGTCAAAATAGGCATCTTATCTGTGTTAACTCCAAGCATCTTCCTCAGTTCTGAAAAAAACCACATCCAGTTTTCATCACTTTCAGCATCAACAATACCAAATGCTAGCGGGAACATCATGTGATCAGCATCAACAGCTGAAGCACATAACAATGTCCCAAGATACTTTCCCTTGAGGTCTGCCTTGTCGATTTCCAAAAGGGGTCTACAAGCATTTAAGAAACCATGAATAGATGCATGGAAAGAAACAAACAGCCGCTGGAAGCTATTGTCTGGTCCAGTCCCTTTGTATATTGCCACACTGCCAGGATTCGTCTGTACAATCTGCTCACAGTAGGCAGGAAGAAAGCGATATCCATCCTCAAGGGTACCATGAACAGCAGCCATGCTTCTCTCCTTCCCACGCCATGCCTGCATATAGGAAACGGCTACCCCATGCTGCTCTCGGATATCCTGCAATATCTCTTTTGGCTTATACTGCGGGTTATCTCTTAGTGTTGCCTCAACAGACCTAGCTACCCAACCAACAGTAGCCTGCTGATGATGCAAGTCACGCACACCGTCACAGGTGTGCTCCCCGTGCAACGTGCGGACAGTGAAATTCGGAACACCGTGGCACTTCGCCACATGCACACGCCACGGGCAGCCTTCCCTCGCGCACTTGGCGATGAACCGGCTCCGGTCAGATTTCACGACACGCAGCTCGAAATGCATGGCAATGGCCATGTCCTTGACGGCCCGGCGGCATGCGTGGACATCGGCGAACTCTTGCCCGATGGCAAGGCCTTGCTCCACCACGAGATTCTGCTCTAGCTCCTGCACCGGCTCTACGAGACTCTGCTCTAGCTCCGCCCCCAGCTCTGGATCAACTAAAACCTGGTCGTCTTCCATCAACCAGCAGCTCCACAAGACTACCAAGCTCACTTCTCGCGCCTCATAGAAATCCTGCTCGCAATTTGAGCACACGATCAACACACACAATCACCTAGTTACGCAATCAAAAAATGGCAATTCCAAAGTAGGGCATGTGGGTTTAACTCGAAACCCACATTTATCTACTTCCTATTTTCTTCTCAGAGAAATAAACGGCAATAAATTGGCATGAACCTACGTGGAGCATTAGGGCTCGCTCAACTGAACCCCCCAAAACTGCTACTACTACTGGTAGTGCAGTGCACCGCGGCATCCAACAAAAATTGAAGAGAACAAAATCAATCCACGGATCTCCAATCTACCGCTCGATGCCGAATCGAAGTGAGGGCTAGGGGAGAGAGAAATCAAATCAACACCTTCAACTCGACTTCGAGCCGGGATTGGGTGGGGGTGGACCCACCCGCGCCGCCCCTCGCCGGACGTGCGAGCGCGCGAGGGGAGGATGGATGCTGGTGGGGCAAGGGAAGGGCGGGCTTCCCTCGCCGTATCTCCTGCGGCACCCCGAGACCTGCAGGCGGCGGCGCGCGAGGAGACGGGACCGGAGGGGCCTCCGGTGCTCGCTCTCCGGCCGCTGCAGATCGGAAAGGCGGATGGAGGGAGGGGGTTGGGGGCGTTTTGGTCTTTCGCCGTTTCTCATCCTTTTTCAGTTTCAAACTAACTAAAATTCGGGACACCGTTTTAACGGGGGATTTAACTGTATTTAATATTGTCACTCATCGAACAATTCCTCTATTTCATATTATAAGATTTTTTGACATTCTCTAGATTTATATATATGCTAATGAATCTAGACACATATACAAAACATATACATTGATATAAAATAAATCTAAAAAAACAGAAAGTCTAATAATATAGAATTGTCGGCCTTCTACCCCAATCTCGTCAACTCCGTTGCTCCGGCAGCACATGTGAGTTCTCGCCTTCTCGGTGCCCCTAGCCCTAACTGTAGCCATTTCATTCTTATAGGTCATTGGTCGGTGCTCCTCTGGGTGCCTGGCAGGTGCGGTGCGGGTCGTCAGGAATTGGAGGGCCGAGCTGGCCATGTCAGACGGTAGTGACCCAGTTGGGGTAGGGGAACAACGAGGACGAGGTGTTAGGTACAGTGTCATATTTATAAAAATATTCTGTCTGCTAGATCAACTAGGGTACTGGTCATTTGAAAAGACATGCTAGAGCTTGCAAACTTAAGGCTAGTCGTAAGAACATGCATCAATATGTTCTACAGTATAACCCTGATGGCACTGTCCGTCATTAGGAGTATGATCCTGAAGTTGCTCGTACTGAAATGTGTGGACTAATTGCTCGTACCGAAATGTGTGGACTAATTGCACGTACTGATTTGCCACTTTGTTTTGCTGAATCTAGTGCTTTTGAGGATTATATTAGAATTGCACATAATTCTAAATTTATTCTTATTTCTAGGTAAACAACCACCAGAGATTTTGCTAAGCATTTCAATAGCCGTCGTAAGTTAAGGACTGCCATGGAGTTTTAGTCATCCATTTGATGATTAACAGTTCAGATCTTGCACTAGGTAAAAAAAGTGAAAAGTACTCTGTGTTACACTGAACAATGAACCGTTTTGTACCGTCCGATCTATGTTCAATGGTGAACGATGCAACTGCCTAAGCCATGCCTAAGCCACAGTTGCTTCTTCCTTAGGCCTTGTTCGGTTATTTCCCAAGAGGGAGTGATCAGAGAGGATTGAGGGGGAATAATTTCATATCATAATAAGTGTGGAGTAAATCTCTTTCTAATCCTCTTGAATTCTCCCGTGATAAGGGATTAACCGAACAAGGCCTTAGCGGGTGCGGCTAATCCGAATCCCACTCCTTTCTATTTCTTCCTTGTGTCCTCATAAATTGGTAATTTATTACTCTTGCTTTGTTCTATCATAGACATCAGCAAAATTAGAATCGATCATGTTTGAGACATTGTTGCGGGTCATCTACTCAATTATAGGTATATAAACAAATACTTTGATAACTAAACTTTACAAATAGCTTAGAACAAGTTGTCTAAGCAATACAAAAGAAAAGGCTCCTTTAGAAAACATATTTTCAAAGACGTGGAGCAAATAAACACAATAATGATCTAGTGAAATAGCTGAAACGAGCGGGGGCTAAGAGATGTATTATTAATTACTATTGCTGAACATTCCCTTATCTCCAATAATTCAGTTATGTCCAAACAATAGCTTTTGTACTCGTTTACCCTCTGAATTAGAACATTTTTCAGCCTTGGATTGAAGAGTCGTTTATCTCAATAAATGGGAAATTTAACATTTTGTCACTCTTACATACCCAGTGATAACAAATTTGCCACTACCTCTCGCGGATTAAACTCCGTAAAGAGTGGCAAAAAATTAAAAGCCCCTCGATAAAAGATTACAATTGTGAAATTCATCCGATAAACATGTGTGACACGTTGGCAAAACAAATGCACAGGCCACTAGACAGCCGCCAAAATCTGTGCATACTTCATCACCTTGCAGATGCTCTCCAGCACTTCCATGGGGTTAACATTGCCCACCACGGTCACCTTCTTGCTCTCCAGCTCCACCTTGAAAGACACCACTCCTGTTCAAGTTCATCATCGAACAGAGAGGTCGACTAGATCAGAGTTCAGAAAATCGTCGTCAGCCGAGAAGACAACGGCGCCAAGTTGTTGTTTGGGATGCGTATGCATATCATTAGGATGAACATAGTGTTACCCACACATTCATATACCTTCCATCTTCGAGATCTGCTTCTCAACTTTCCTCGCGCAGCAATGGCAGTGCATAGACACCTTCAGTGCTACTGTCTGTGCAGCAGCTCAGCAGTACGTACATGCAGAAAAACACGGCATTAAGTTAATGACAGAGGTTAAAGAAAAGGCTACTACAGGCAAGAGAACGCTTCAGAATTCAGAAACAATTTTATTATCCAACAGCATGATTTCAGTCTTCAGGAACAGTTTGATTTTCCGACAAAAGGTGATTTCAGAAACAATAGTACCTTTGGTTCTTTCGCATCTGACGCCGCGAGCTCCTCGTCGAGATCAGTGATCGGCACAACCTGTTCCAGGTGGCTTCTCAGCAAGCCTCGCCTCTCATTGCTGCCTTCGTCTTCCTCCGGGTGATCTTCACTGGAACGCGGAAACCATGGCAGAGCTTTCTTCAGGCCTCTTGCAGCTCCAGCCATATGGAAGCAGGAAGCCCTCTGATGACAGACACCGACCAGTTTGGTCACCTTGCAATAAACTTATATACAGAGGAGAGCATATGAGTGATTAATATTTATTCATGAGACAGTCAATGACAGTCCCCTGGTACTATTATTACTACAGTGTTGAGCCTTTTTTCAACACTGTAGCTTAACCAACAATGTTCTGGAGGCATATATATATAAGTATATGAGGATGTGCTAGGAGGAAAATCATGTCAGGCCAACAACCAAGGAATCCAAAAGGTCCTTGCAACTTCACTGGTAGATCCATCCGTCCAACTACTTGCCTCTTGATTGAAAGATAGAAATGATTAGAGAAAGTCTATTTTGTGCTACCAGGGAACCCCATTTGCACCAACCAATGCAACGTCGATGCCTCCTGTGTTTCCTTCTGTAATCTGGGTCGGTGTTGGGTTACCTATTGTCTCCTCTATATCACTAGATTGTTGATTTTTTTTTTACTTCGCAAAAAGGTTTTGTGAGGGAATTTTACTGTATTTGAAAAATATCTCGATGTACTATATTTTTATGTGCAAAATCTG
This sequence comes from Oryza brachyantha, assembly GCF_000231095.2. NCBI lineage: Eukaryota > Viridiplantae > Streptophyta > Magnoliopsida > Poales > Poaceae > Oryza > Oryza brachyantha. The sequence continues at coordinate 17,286,463 of NC_023163.2, read as the reverse complement.
TAGATTTAGAAATTTTTAGTTCATGGATGTAACAGGCTGTAGATTAAAAAATAAGACATCAAGATACAAACTCAAAAAAACCTCTCACAAAAATTTCTGTAAACGGATTTCCTCCCCTTCATAGAGATACCAGAAGAACGGTTGGTACTTGTCGTTTGACGAAAGCTGCCGTGCATTGTACTATGCATAATATGCAAAGGAAAGGGGGCCATTTGAACTGTGCATAATAGGTGAGATTAATGATTAAAAAGGAAGGGACAATTTGAACTGTGCATCAGAGGTGCGATTATGGAGAATGGTAAAAATAATTTACATGAGGGGTGAGACTAGTGAAAAATGATAAAAAGAGGTGAGATTAGTTGAAGAAATAAAATGTGAACAAATGATAAAAGGAGGTGAGATTAGTGGAATAAATAAAAGAATGTGCATGAGATGTGGCATTAGCCAAAAAAAGATAAAAATAGGTTAGTGGACGAAATAAGATGGAAAAAATGATAAAAGGAGGTTAGATTAGCGGAAGAAAATAAGATGATTAAAAAAAAAGTGGTGGTCTGTTACAGAGGGAACCCCGGGCCAGAAGCGGGCCCATGGCGCAGCGGCCTGTAATCCTTCCACCCGCTGGAAGTGGGCAGTGATCGCTGCTCTGTGAAGCCAGCCTGACGCTCTAGGGCCGGAGAAGCCCATGGGCCTTCGCCAAAGCCCCTCCGCCCAGCTACGCAACTTGGAACGGGCAGGGCCAACACGATTGCACACATGGGCCTAGGCCCAGTTTCCGCACCGAACATCCGGTACCACTCGTGTTGCCCCCACTTGGGTCACAAGCTCCCGCGACTGAGCTCGGCGGGACAGGGGGTTCGAGCTGGAGATTTAAGCTGGTTCTCCGTCTGGTAGACTATATTAAAAGATTGGATGGTGTGGTTTTACGGTGTTTTTCTATAGGACCTGATATCTGGGTGTTGATATGTCTATATTTCTATAAATAAATTTTAAAAATGGGTTTAAAATTAGCTGGAGCTAAAATGTTATAGAATTTTGAACTGATTTTTTGTTTGAACAATCAAATAGAGTTATGAAATAACCCAAGGGCATTGATCGATTAACTCTTATAACATGATGGCATCTAAGGTCCCCGTTTCAGATCCTATAACATCTATTTAACTCTTTAAGTTAGTTATAATAGTAAGCTTCATAGAAATCTGATAATTTGTTGTCGTCTTTTTTTATATTCAGTTCATGGATTTGGACCCACTTGGCAGTTAACAGTGTCTTTTTGATGTGTTTGCTTGCTGCCCTCAAAAGCCAAACGTCATTCTGAGGCATCTGATTTCGATTGCCTAAGGCTAAATCAACATGTCTGAGTGATGGACTCTAGGTCAGGGGCTCAGGGCATCAACCCCTCCCCCGCCTACAATGGATTTTCTTTTCTTTTTTCCCGAATGTGTTCAGTTGTATCATATTAATGCGCCGCAGAAGAAAGCAGCAAATCCCTTTCTTTTCTCACTTATGAGATTTCATCCGCTCTAATTTTTATGGAAAATACAATGTAAATTTTTAAGTGAAGTTTTATTTTATTGCTAACCGATTTGGGAATATCTCCTACACTGGTTAGCAATCTTTAGCATGCACATGCCACGAGAAACTCTTTCACCGACTCGGTCTAAATACCGACTATATTTTCATTTTTTACTTCTATTTATAAGACAAAATTTAAGTGCAGGTTACACGAATAAGATTTTCGCATACTGAATCTCTCATGGTGTGCAGCAGTGCAGGTGCAGTGCTAGGGGAAGAGGGTCCCTCAGTTTGAAAATGGGGGATAAAAAAAACGCACAACTTCAATAGGAATATAAGTAAAAAAGGAAGATTATAAAACACAAGAAAAATACAGAAATAAACGTTTCAACATACCACAAATAAGATGAGTATTAAAAAACAAGTAAAAAATACAGAAATAAACGCTTAAATAGACTGCAAAATAAACACACAGATGAGATGAAAGGTCAACCACTTTTCTTCGGAACATATATCAACTCTATCTTTTCACTTGTGTTTATAAAACCAAAATTAAAATTTTTTACCTTAAATTTGAAGTTGATATTGAGTTTTTTTTACCGAAATTTATTTTTCAGCATTGACTTTATATCACTAAAAATATGTATATAAAGGCTTTATTCATAAATCATTTTTCATTTACAAATATATTGGTTGGTTTTTTCTTGAAAAAAAAAATCACCCCATAAATGACTTGGGACATTTTCTTGGGGATCATTTTTCACTTTTGAAGGAAAAAAAACTAAACAACAGAAAAATAATTTGCAAATAAAACTACAATGTAAAAACCTTAAAATCAACTCTAAATTTTTGTTGAAAATCAATTTTTCAAATTTTAGTAATCTAAAAGCCAAGATTGAAATATAAACTACGATAAAAGAACCTTAAAATCAAGTCTAAATAAATGAAGGTTGAAAAATCAAAATTATGCTAATAGGCATAAGCAAAAGACAAAAGATCCGAGTGTTAGAAATCTGGTAGGATTTAGAAAGCTACAATCATTTGTTTCACAGGACCAAATAAGAAAAATTTCTATAGGATTTGAATCATATAAAACCTTTCCAGAGATCCTTTGTTTCAAAAGAGTTGTGCACGTTTTTGGTAGTGTAGCAATTTCCATTTCTGCGATACCTGTTTCGGCTTTTATCAGCCAGCTAATCACGGCTCAATGATCTGTATCATTGAGAAGTGCAATGGACAAAGAAACCAGTACAGTGAAAGATGAAAATTGATGCTACCAAGATGAAACCAAACTATTGCTCTCATTCAAGCTGTAAACTTGTCACAAATCGCACCCAGGTCTCCACATTGTTCAACACGTACAAACTGCAGCTATAAAGCCACTTGTGCTTACAAATACCACTATAAGAGGATAGGTATATCAGATTGACACAAAGTGCAGTCACTAAAAAGATGTACTGAAAAACCCCAAACTTTATCAACCAACGGAGATCATTATTCCAAGCCCTCTTCAAGAACTGTCCACATCTTCAGACACGCAACCAACGAATTTGACATTTCTCGACGCATCACAACCGAGCAAAACCTAAATCCAAGAAATGTTCATGATAGAGTCAGTCACCTACATTATTATCAAAAACTGAATGCACGTCCTCTAAATTGCTGCTCTCAGAAAAGGCTCACCACAATTCAAGCAACAAATGCCACCCCTGAGTCTGCTGTGAAGTGAAACCAGCACAAACAGGCGTTTATAACCTTCAAGTGCAGTATAAATCATATAAGGCAGACAACTTTAACCAATTTCTCTAAAAAAAGGTAGAGATATCGATCAATGAAATAAATCATGTCACTTGACAACATATGCAGTGTGCAAATTAGTAAGGGATTTGAAGATGTTGAAATAGGGCAGTACCTAACATAACTTAGGACAAGAAGCCACCCAAAGTGCTCCAGATCAAAACAGGAGATCACTAAGGGCTTAAAAATATAGCCTGCATAAGCATACACCACAGCTAAGTTTGCAGGACGGATACGGAAAATCATAAGGTGATAATCAGGAAAAAAAAATGTAACTGACCGTAAGCAGCTTATTCAGATGCAGTTCACCTTACATGGTGCTTCACTGACTAAAGTTCATCTCTGAGTATCTGCAGTAAAGAATATATACATCAGCTGAAAATCATGGTACGAGAACAGTGAACACCAGAATAACTTTGGGATTCAAAATGTTGCAAAGACAATGCTTGCCTCCTAGGCTTGTTCTGGCGATGATCAAGCTCTTCATTCACAATATCTGCAAGCAAGATGCCAACATATTACTTATAGACGAATTTATGAACTGTAACATATAATATAACAGTTCAAGAACAATAAGTAATCAAAGGTGCAGTATGACTTACCATTTCGAGGAGGAGAAGCTCCCTTGTTAGGGATAGATTCCCTAAAAAAATGAACAAACTATATCAATTCCTACTTTTATAGGAAAATCTTGGACAATGCAATAACACATAGCCAGGCAGGTTACATAATATTCATACTAATGCCTTTATATGTGTAACACCAAAATTCCTCCATAGTCTATTCTAGGTGTATTAACATTTCTGAACTTATCCAACAATAAATTCTTGCAGCCATTCGAGCGATTCACTTCATCAGTTCATTTACATAAGATATACAGCTAAGTACTTGGGCTTATTGAATACTAGTACGATACAATTATGCAAGAGATAATGACTTTGAAGATGTATACACCATGTCACCATCAGATGATTAGGTATAAAAGATATGTTCAGTAAATTAGTTTACACCAAGAGGTGTTTTTCTGAAACAACCAGAAAAGCTTAACCCTCGTATCAATTATTTGTCGATTATATCATTTACCTGGATGGAACTGACGATGAGGTCTGTCCCGAAGACCTGGAGTAAAAGGACGGATCCAGAGCAATATAAGGTGAATATGATCCTCCAAAAGCACCAGCTGCACCAGTTAACAGTGGCAACCTATACCATCATTTCAAGTGTTATAAGATGGAATAAGAAAACGTGCAGAAAAGGCCCAACAACAAAAATCATCGTATTGAGTCCATAGGAAAATAAATCAGAACTATGTACAAAGGAGACAACAAAAAAGTGACACGTCAAAGTAGCTTATAAGCACAAAAGATTCATATCACAAAACAATTTCAGCTATAATATCCCACAGCATATTATATTTATAGACAAAATGAAAGCATTTGCAACCACCTGTCATAAAAACATAAGCTAAGAAAAGTGTAGTTAGTAGGTCAAAACAAGATGTGTGTATTCAGATAATACAAGTTAATATACTGTTTGGTAAAAAAAAATGATACTATTTGGACAAGCATCCGGTAACACAGCAGAAAATATTATTTGGAAAAGCATATCTAGTGAGACACAAGGAAATATACCATGTCATTTCATTATTTCCCATTCCCATCTGCTGTTGAGCCACATAACCAGGGAGGGCCATACCAACAGTAGGAACTCCAAGACCACCAGGATGCTGACTGCCAAACTGCATCACTGCATAAGGATAAAAACAGGAAAGACAATGAGTTCAAATGATTTCAATGGAAATTAAAAAATAAAAGTGATCTGATTACTACAAGAGAAGGTCTGTAGAATGACCAAGGAAGCAAACCTGGGAGGAGAGCTGGAGTGCCAGGAAAATTTTGCTCACCCTGGGGAAGACCAACAGCCCCAGCAGCCCCAATAACCTGGGCTCCACCATACATAAAGGAACTCCTTCCAGTTTCCTGATTATTGGTTTTTCCTGCCCCAGATGGTGCATTTGATTTGTTTGAACTAGGATACAGACCATTCTCACCACTTTCAGTTGATCTAACAGGTTGATGCTGAGTAGTTGATGGGTTGCCAGTGCAATGGTTCAACTGCTGAGTTGGTATTCTCATTGCAGATTGAGTCTGGACTTGCCCTGACTTTTGGTGCACGGCTGATGTGTGGCTTTGCTGTGATATAGGAACCCTAGAATGTTGGTGAACAGATGAAGTGGACTGATTGTTTGAAGGAATCCCATTTCCTCCTTGAGCTCTAGGAGATTGACCATGATTAACTGAAGATGCTGCAAATCCTGATGAATTTAACGATGTTCCTCCATTCCTTGGAGATTGTCTAACAGGACCATCAGCATGTTGATACCTGTCACGTGCACCATAATCCATGGTTGTTCTCCCTCTAACTGATGGGCCAGATTGTACCTTCAAATTGTCGTCCCCTCTAACTGAAGATGGAAAGATCTTATTGGAACCCCCTGCTTGTATATTGTCTCTTCTTTGAGCTGCCACAGAGAAATCTGGGTTGGAAGCACCAGAGGGATAAAATGGTGGTGACGCAGAATTCAAGCTTGAATTGACAATATTCTTTTTAAGAGGGACTGTTTCTGACTGCACATTTAAAGTTTGGCCACTCTCTCTGGCAGCTGAAGCATTTGCAGCTGACTCTCGTGATCTTGCAGGTCTGAATAAATAATAATAAGATAATTATGTAGGGTGAAAATCACAAGCAAAGCCGTGCAGTCATGAGACCTATTTCCATTCAATTATCCCCAGTAGGGTGTGCATTATTGTGGTTTGTGTTGGGTAGTTGGGAAGGATTAGAAATAATAATCACTTACTGTTTCCGTTGGAATCCAACAACATCTCGGTTGTTCTTTGCAACAGCTTCATAGCGTCGAGGTCCTCTCCCTCTAACAACCTTTTGGGGTCGGTTTTGGTTGTTGTTGTTATTGATATCTTCATTATAACCACGATACCTTCCACCTCTGGCAAACCCGCGGCCAGTGCCTCGAGTTCTACCCCCACCACCACGGCCTCTAAAACGACCCCTTGACATTCGCTTATCCTGTAATGCAGAAATCCTAACTCAATATTTCACCAACATTGAATATAGAGCTTTCATTTGCAAATCAAAGGAAATGGATAGTTACCTCATAGCGTTCCTCTTGCAGGTTCATTTCCTCAAATCTGTCATGTACCCAAGCTTGATCATCTTTGGCGTCCCATAACTTCCTCCCACCAAACATTCTCCTGCTCTCAGAAGAAAACAAAAAACAAAATGAGCACAGGTGAAGAGCAAGATATCTTTTAGCAGCCACCATTATCCAATGCCAAGATTACAAAAGAGTCAAAAGTAAACCAATAAGTAAATAACCAACATGAGCCCATATTAAATAGATTGGCTATAGTCACTATAGATTTATCAAAAGCTCGCACTGAAGGATCTGTTTTCAGGGGAAGCACGATGAACATGCTGTATTGTCGATTGCATATTGGAAACTGTTACCATACAAACAAGAGGTTAGCTCACAGCTCACACTTCCCATGTACCATCCCAACAATGTGGTACAGCTTTTTATCATGGCTTGGAATAAGGGGGATCCACCCTCTAATGAATGCCCATGCGTTATTCTATGCCCAACAATAATCATTAGGTTTTAGTAAATATGCAGCGATTACGTGGTACATTTTCTCATTGTATTAAAATATGTCCTACATATTGTAATGCTAAGGCAACACTCATAACGGCCATCTCAAACCATAAAATGAATTCATAATTCCATTCATAGTCAACACAATCTAATATCCCTCCCACCCACCTCCTCTCTCGCTATGTTAGCAAAATTATGCAATAGAGTATATTATTAATAAACATGGGCAACTGTCCTACAAAAACCCTAGCATTGAAAGAACAAACAAAATTCTGTGTAGCTAGCAACCAGGGCAGCACTACCATACCAAGAATATTAAGCATCAAAATTTATGCACACATAATTTCCAAGAACTTAAACAAAAAAAGGTGGGAAAATGTGTCTGCATTAGCCCCCAACAAAGAAGTATCCAGCAGTAAGTCCCTGGATTTGATTGTACGAAAATATTTCATGTAGGGCTCCCTGAAAAAGGATTTTTCTTTCTGGTTTCACTGGCCCCTTATTGTGAGTTATCATATTTCCTCTAAAACTTTTATCAGCTTACAGCTTGCCCGCAATGAGGATTTTCATTTCGAGCACAATGATCGCCCATATGCAAAATAAGTGAGTTCAGAAGATCTAAAGTCTACAGAGCTGCTTTTCAAAGTTTAAACAAATCTCGAAGTTTGTTTTTTTCTTCTGAATGCTTGCATTGCTAATATCACTTTTGTATGAATTGCATACAATAAAACCCATGCTTCATCGCCTACCTTTGGAATCAAAAACTGAATTATAATGCAGCTCTGGCTTCTCCAGAGGCCAAAGTTGCACAAGAGAAATATCAATTCTACCAAAACTATGGCTATAGCAGATAAGGTATAGATTTCGGGACGAACTCACCTGCGTCGTCCGCGATTCTCCTCCTGGAAGCGGTCATCGTGCATGTAGAAGGCGCCGGAAGTGGGTACCGCAAACGGCTCGTGCTCCTTCTTCTCTTCCCCGTCCCCTTCGGCCTCCGCCCCCTCTCCCTCCACCTTCTCTCCCTCCTCCCCTTGTGCACTGGCGACCTCCTTGGGCGGCTCGGCGCGGCCGTCGTACTCCTCCTCGAACCCCTCGCCGACCTCCTCCCCCAAATCATCGTAGTACTCCTCGTCATCGTCCTCGTACGCCTCGTCCTCGTACGCCTCGGCGGCGCCCTGCCCGTCGTCATCCTCGCGGTCGGACCCGATCCGCCTCCCCTCCTCGGACCCCTCGTCGTCGCTGGCCTCCCGGCGCCGCATCGCGGGGAGCGGCGCGTCGTCGGGGTCGCTCACATACTCCTCCTCGTCCTCATCCCCGGTCTCCGCCGTCTCCGCCTCCGCCTCCTCAGGAGTCAGCGGCGCCGCAGGGGGCTTCTCGGCGGCGGGGGCATGCTCTGGCTGCGCGTCCGCCGCCGTCGTTGGGTCGGCCATGGGCGGGCGGGCCGGGCGGGCGAGCGAGCGAAGCAACCCTAGATTTGGCTGCTGCGGCGCGGTGTGGTGAGAGATTTTTTTTTTCTCTCTTTCGCCCCTCTCTTCTCTGTGGGTTTGGTTTTGTGGGGAAAACGAAACGAGAGAGTTCGAATCGGAGGGGAGAGCAGGGGAAATTTACCTATTTGCCACCGTTAAAAACACCGTGTCACTATTAGCTTTCATCCTTATTATTTGCCCTAAGCAAGATAAGGTTTGCTAATTTTATGCCAATTATGCATATGTGGCAGCCTGGGATGATGTATAATGTCTCTTTTGCCCCTAGCATTATTTTGTGTTTCATAAGATACAAAACTAATTATTTAGATATTTTTACAGCAATGTATATATATATATATTAGCAACTCTTTAATCCATGAATAAATAACAATCATCAATTTTTTATTATTTAAATATGGGTTGGAGACCTAGTTATTATGCATATATACGTGTATGGTAAACTTTTGAATCGAGAAAATTGGTGATTGTTATTCATTCATGGATTAAAGAGTTGTTACTGTATGCATATATGTTTATTTTGTTTGATATATATTGCTATAAAATATCCAAGTAATTAGTTTTGTATCTTATGAAACACAAGATAGTGCTAAGGGCAAAAGAGACATTTTGTCCATGCTTTTGAAGCTTACATGTGGTTCTAGGCTGCCACGTGTGCATAGTTGGCAAAAAATTAGTACACCTGCTTTTGCCAGTGGCAAAAAATGAGGATGAAAGTTAATAGTGACATCTCAGGAGCAGTCGTTTGTAACGGTGGCAAATAGTTAAATTTGCCGGAGAGGAGGGGAGAGGAGGCTGGGGAGAGAGAGGCGCGGAACGGGACGGGATTACGGACGGCGTGCAGTTACGGCCGGGGGAACGGGAGTGTAAAACGGCCACGGCAAGCTCTACCCGGTTTTTTTTTTTTACGTTGGGTTTGGTCTGCGTGTTAGATAGGATGGTTTGATTTATTTTATGGATTAATTTTATTTTCTGTTTAGTTGGAGGGATTGTCCGAATCTTGTTCTTTTTAAGAGATTAGATGGAATGTAGTGAACTCATTACTTGTTTGGTTTGATGGATGAACCATAATGAGTTAGTAAGGTTATCTTATTATATTCAAAATGATATATTGAATACTAAGATTAATATAAAAGTAATTAAATATATAATTATACATTTAAAATATTTTAAATAATTTTAATAAAATAAAATAGACATTTCACAATAAATATCCCAGATGCACATGTAGTATAATAAGCTTGATCTTAATTTGTGTTTCATCATAAATAAATTTACTAGTAAGACAACATCAAACGATGGATCATTAAACAATATAAAAACTCTAGCGTCGCCGAACTATCATATGATGGATTCCCACTGTTTTGGTGAGATGAGAACTCATCCCAACCATCCACCAACCAAACAGGGGCAGTGATGGGTTGGCCATATCCCAACCCATCTTATTACTAGAACCAAACATATCCTTATGGCATGCACACTAGAAGCTACTACATGGAGTGGTCTCATGGAAAACAGAGGTGCTGCGTAGGATAAAGCCACACGAAAAAAAGATGTGCTGCATAGTTTGCTCTCCCCTCGTCGGTTGTGCTCTTCTCTCTTACAAAATTTGAAAAGATTCCTCTCTTGGATCCAACTCATCCCACACATCCACCAACCAAACAGGTTAGGGAGGGTTGGTCATATCCCAACCTATCTCATCCCTAGAACCAAATACATCCTTAGGGCATGCACACTATAAGTTTAGTGTATGGAGTGGTCTTAGGGGAAAAAGAGGTATAACATAGGATAAAGTCACATGGAAAAAAGAGGTGCTACATAGGATAAAGCCACCGAGAAAAAAGAGATGCTACATAGTTTTCTCTCCCCTCGCCAGTTGTGCTCTTTCCTCTCTTGCAAAGTGTGTGCTCCCTGACAAGACAAGTGTGCCATGCAGAGGCGACGAGAAGCTCTGCAAGGACACGAGTAGAGCAGAGCTGGAGAGGAATCTCTGACATATTCTGACAAAACCACTCACTAGCTCATTGCATTGTGTATGTCCTTAGTTGTGTTTGGTTACTCAACATACGACCGTTACTAAGATATGGCGAGAAGGGCGACCGCCTAGGTCCAACAAACTCAAGAGGTACCAAATCATATGTGTTGTCAAACCAAAGATACTATGCTCATCAGCTCATGAGATTAGGACCGCAGGAGTACAGGAGTGTAGTTGTCCTCTAGATCGCTCATTTAATCCAGGATTTCTTCTTTTCACCATTCACCATCTCACTGTCTCATCGTTCTCACTAAGTCCTCCCAAATGCACGGAACGGCCCTACCTACACTAGCACATTTCTCCCATTCAGATTGAGTGCGGTTTGGTTGTGAGGGCACATATACATTTTTTGGTTATTTGTATTAATGCAGTCTGGCTAACACAAGATTATGTTTGGTTACTTGTATCGGAGATATGATCGAGCAAAAATTTTTTTAGCTGTTTCTATATAATATATACATGGGTAACTATAAACAACATTACATACATAAAATTACACATATACTGTAAGCATATATTTTTGGTTGAGACGACCAATTTAATAAAATTGATATACTTTTATCATATACACATATGATAAAATTAATTAGGAAAATAATTCTAGCATCTTTACTCTACTATATACATATGACGAATAGCGTATGACATCTATGTAAAATAAAAGTAGAGAGAGGATGGACCAGCACGGAGTCAGATGTAAGGATTCGGCTTGAGCACCATCGCCGAACATGTTATCGACGGAGTATGAACCGCAATCTTTGTTGGAGCTCCCTACGGATCTCGTCAGTGTAATCTTCAGTACCGTTTATCACCATTGATGCATCCCGCGCAGTGGAACTCGCTATCTCGGTTGTTCACGTGGCTGTAGTTACCTGACTGGACCTTTCATAGCCTACCCAACTCCAACTTACGACGTCTACCGTTCCATTTCGACTGACATGGATAGCTAGTGCATGCCTAGATTCATGTTTCGCAAGCCAACAGATACTGTGATTTTTCATAAGATTTTACAATTATCTTTCGTTTCTATCTTTTTGCTTCCGCTTATTTTTATAAGTCAAAATTTAAATCCTCAACCTTAAATTTAGAGTTGATTTTAGTAGTTTTCATTAAAGTTTATTTTTAGACTTGGTTTTTAGATCACTAAGAATATGTATATAAAAGTTTTATGCATAAATTATTTTTCGTTTATAAATATTTTATTTGTTTTTTGCATGAAAAACCAAACAAACACATCTTTATTTTTTCAAAATAGTGGGGTTGATATGTTTGATTCATTGAGAATTTATAAGTCCGTAATGGACTACGTGTCAGTTTTGATGTTCTAATTAGAAACTGTAATAAATTATTATAGTGTTTTTGTTATAACGTATTTTCTATTGAATTTATATGTAGAGTAAGATTCTAATTCGAGCATACTTATATAAATAAGATAAGACCATAAGGGGATGTGTCATTGATTTGTAGTAAAACTAAGTGTTGTGGCCCAAAATCACAAACTAGAAGATGAATAGGCGACGTAAGTCAACTTTCCTCGTCCATCCAAAGTGAACACTAGTGTAGAAATGATCAAATACTCTAGTGTTGTATTACCTGATTATCTTTCTATTACACAAGAGGGATACGAGCTTTTATAGGCCTTGGATTCACTGGGAAGTTACAAAAGTGCCCCTTGAACATATTAGAGTGCACATGGATATTACATTAATCTAAATAACGTCTTGGGACCACAATATGAGCTATTGCCAGTACTTGAGTGTTGGTCCCTAGGTATCTTGGGGAAATAATTTATAGAAACGTAGCCGACAAGCTTCGCCCTATTCCTTCTAGAGCAACATTGTGAGTACTCACTTACTCCTGCATAGTACGGCTAGTAAGCGTAAATAAATCAATATGCTCATAGAGCATAAATAACACAACATGCTCGATCAGCATAACCAATTCAATATGCCCGTGGAACATAAACACTTCAACATGCTCGAAGAGCATAAACATTTAAACATGCTTGAGGAGCATAAGCTTCGAGAATGAATATTTCAACCTATCGATGGAGTGATTAACCAAATAGTGACAAGATGATCATGTACCAACACTCGGAATAAAACCTAGTATTAAATTAGAATGATAATACATGCTTACTTTAAATTGAAATTATATAAAAACAAGTGGTGAGTAATGGTTGCATGACTCCGCCAATGAGGGTTCAATTCCAGTGCACATAAATATTACACTCATGCAAGTGGGTTTCAATATAATTCATTACAATCATATATATGTCATTAGTTTCTGTTTCTTTGAGCATATACGTGAGTGTGGTATTGCATGTGCAGTAATGTGTTTGTGCGTCTATTATATAATCAAAAAAATAATTAATGTTAAACTTATTTGTATTTGACAATAAGAGGTTCTATATTTTTTATGTTGGTAAAATTACAAGGTTGTACCTAACACATAATAAACAATAAATATAGTGAAAACTAACTATTGTCATTTGTTATTTACTTATTGATTCCTAATCGATGTTACGCAACAGATAGCTGAAGGAGAAAGTATGTTTGATACCATGTCATTAAAGTGTGTGCTAGCAAAATAAAAACGATGGTTGTCCAAAGATCAACTTTAAATTCATCTCATCACTTAACTTTCAAAATTATTGCTTAGAACCAACAACATAAGTGGACTTATAAGATTTTGTTATATGTTTAATAATACGAGATATATGGACATATAGAAACACGTATTTTATATCAGATTCAAATTTAGATAATAATATATTTTAGTTTTCTCTCTCATGTCCTTTCCATGAGTCTCAGTTCAGTTTAAGTGAGCGGGCTGAAAATATCCATCCCCTACACTTGGCTACTTTCTCTATTATATCTTTGGACATGTATCCTCCATACACGACCAAACTCACTATTTGTTAGATAAATGATGAAAACGAATGAATCCAGATATTGAGTGCATTGATTGCTTGTCGTTGGTTGCGATGGATTCATCAATCTGCTCTTGAGGTTGAATAAGAGAAGTTGTGTGCTTCAGTTATGTGCTCCTAACTATATCTGTATACTAAAGTACAAAGGGCATTGTTGGATAATGGTTTAGCGGCTCAAGCATGCTATTGATAAATACTCGTTTGTTTATACATGTTCAAAAACATTCCCTAGAATTAGCGAGTGTAAGATTTAAATTGTTGTATATATAGTTCGCAATGCATATTTGCCATTGCTGATGTTTATAGGATGTCCACAAGGAGACATCCATGTGTTTAAGATATATGATGGATTATCTTATTTTGTCGGTATGCTTTTTATGCTCCTAAGCAATTTTATGTAAAATATTTATTATAAAAGTCTATCGCATAATATTTCGAAAGCAAATTTATATTCTTAAATAGCAATAACAAAAATCACATGGTCTAAAAATCTAAATCTTCGCCACTTTCAACCATATCCTTCATTTAGTTAAGATATTCTAGTTTTCAAAGTGCTCATATAGATATAATATATTTGTATATGTATTCATTTATAAGGATAAATGTACATGTGTGTATATAAGCATATGATCTTATACCTCGGTTCTCAAATGACAATGTCTTAGTTTCTTTGCGTTTTATCGGGTCGTGTATGAGCTTTACGTATAGCCTTGGCTACCCGTATTGAGGATATTTAATAATTTTATCACCTTTAGATTTAGTATTTAATCAATATGTCAGACACATTAAATGTTAAATATGTAAGACGTAGTCGTGGCAAAAAAAATAAATAAATGCTCCCCACCACCTCGCTCCATTGCCCTAGTTTTAATGTGCTTACCAGGCCCTTGTTTGGGCCGTTTGGCCCACTTACCCAATGATCCTGACACCGAACCGGACTAGAGAGAAGCGTGAGGCGGTCAGCGTCACACCGAAACCATGACCTACACGCCCGCACGCCTCAGCTTCCATAACTCCCATGGCGCGCAGCTGCGTCACATCCATGCGCGCCGGCCTACCTCCTCCCCATTCCTCGTGGCAATGGCGACCATCGCTGGAGGCGCCTCGGCGAAGGTACTGCCACTGGCGTTGCTGCTGCTGGCGGCCGAGGCAGCAGCCGTGGTGGTGACCGCGGCCGCCGGCGGTGACGAGGCGGCGGCGGGCATCATCATCAGGCCGCCCTGCTTCCACGCGTGCTTTGACCAGTGCGTGCCCCGCGAGGAGTACTGGTTCTGCCAGTTCTCGTGCTACCACAGCTGCTTCTCCGGCGCCGGCGCCGGCGCCGGCGCCGGCCGCTTTCCCGGTGACTGCGAGCACGCGTGCGCGCTGTCCATGTGCAGCCAGATCGACCCGGACAGCAAGGTGATGGCGGTGTGCCTCAGCACGTGCGCCAGGAGCTACGCCGTGGCCGGGTGCCGCCGCCGGCCGACGGCCAGCAGCTTTACGGCCGCCTTGTGATTGATTAATTCACCGTGTAATATATATGGCTTCTGCTGCTGCTGTATAATACTAGCAGATGTCTATAAGCTGATACAAAGGAGGGAGTGAACAAAAAAAAAGAAATGGGGTGAACTCTCTACATCAAATACATATATGAAGAGATAAAGAGATAAACATCAGAGTTAATCTTTTTGTCAATATATTATATCGGATTTTCTAACTGTTATGTGACAGATTTTTTACTATATTTTCAATCAAATATGTGACCTTCTGAGAAGATTTACTGGATTTTATTTTGGGCTCCGCAGTCCATGTATCTATTAATTGTGGGTTATGCAATATTAGTATAATTGATCAACATATAAAAAAATAATTCATATAATTTGTAATTACATAAATTGTATTAGAAATTTACAACAATTTTATTTAAGGTGAATTGTAATAGGATTCGTTAGCCCACTATTGGTTGAAATAATTTATATAATATATAAGTACATGAATTTTATTATAAATTTACAACATTTTTATTTATGTAATTATTATAAAAGTGAATTGTAATCGAATATGTTAGCCCATGGTTTGTAGTTGGGTCTATTAGCCCACTATATGTTGACTATTCCCTCCGTTTACGTTAATCCTAACGTAAGATGTTTCACTATTTTTTTAGTTACAATGTTTGATAATTTGTCTTATTCAAAAAATTATGAAAATATCATTTATTTTTCTTATGACTTACTTTATTATCAATAAAACTTTAAACACAACTTGTCATTTTTTATGTTTGTACTAAATTTTTAAATAAGACGAATGGTTAAACGTTGTGACTAAAAAAGTCAAACATCTTATATTATGAGACGGAGGTTGTATCAGTTTAGAACTATTTAATCAAAATTTTTGGATATAGATCGTGTGGTAGAAAAATGTGACTGATTTTACCGTAGGTTTCCTATCAAATTCTGCATAGACAGATCTTATTATATATGCTAGCTCTAATATAAATTTATACTTAATAAGTCTGCTTTACCGTGAAACTTCTCTGGAGTCAACCGGGACAAAACAAAGAGCAGCAGACAGACATACCATTAAGGCCTAAGGGCATGATTAGCTTAGTCACGACGAACATCTCGATATAAATATCTATACTAATTTAAATGACTCGGTGGTAGTGACAGTTAATCTATCACCCTATCATTTTCTATAGTTCTTTTTATAAATTAGTCTTTTTTTATAATATAAATAATCCAGATTTGATTCAAACAAATGGTAATATGGCAGCATACTTGATAAAAATATCAATAATATTCCATCCGTTTCATCTTATAAGACTTTCTGACATTAGCTAGATTCATATGTATGCTATTGAATTTAGACGCATATACAAAACATATGTATCGATGAATTTAAGCAAACCCAAAGTCTTATAATATATAACGGAGTATTTTGTAATATATTTGCATAGTAAATCATGGATATTTTGAAAGCGATATTAAAAACAAATAAGGGTGCATGCATGGTAGTGGCCGATCGGCATTAGTCGCAACTAGAAGCGTGTCGGAAATTGCTAAATTATGACCACCGGAACCTGTGCTCCAATTTGTAATGCAATATCATATACTAGTTCGATCGAACAACCCAATCTTGTCTTCAGTCACCCAAGGAGGTTGTCTATCCCTAAAGCCGCGTTTGACCCGTGCATAAGTTAACTTATCCTACTCGTTTTCTGCGCGCATGCTTCCTAAACTGCTAAACGGTTTATTTTTTGCAAAAAATTTTTTATAGAAAAGTTGTTTAAAAAAATCATATTAATCTATTTTATATTTTTTAATAATTATTAATTAATTAATCATATAATAATCTATTACTACATTTTTTTTTTGTCAGGATAAGTTAACTTACACCCATGAAAACGAACACGGCCTATCTTCCATACAAATTACCCGTACGGCTGACGCAAGTAACAGCGGATTAATCCCTAACATGGTGAAAACTAACACCCTATCTTTTCATTTCAATTTAAACTTTTTCAATCTTAAATTTAAAATTGATTTTGGGTTTTTTTCACCAGAGTTTTTTTCTAGTCTTAACAAATAGATCGCAAGAATACACGTATAGAAAGTTTTATTCATAAATTATTTTTTATTTGCAAATATATTATTTGATATTTTTTGTAGAAAAACAATATAAGCCCTAGTTGATCAACTACTCCTGCCGTAACTCAAACACAGATTACTGCGTTGATATTGGCAATGCACAAGAGATCCATATACTGAGCTGGCAACATCCGTGCATCCTAGAGACAGTATCCGGGTATCTTATCTATATGGTCTGCTTGCTAGAGTTGTCCCATCCGTGCAAATCCAACAGCAACGACAGCTAGCACAAACAGATCGCCAACAACAAAACCGAGAGAAGCCTGAGATGTTCCCTGCGCTGCGCGACGCACGCGAGCGAGCGGATCCGGTTTGCCCCCCCGCGCGAGCCCCGCGAGCAACAAAAGCGTGACAAGATTTTTCCCGCATCTCTGAGGCAGCTGATTCGATCGATCGCCGGAGCAAAACTCAGCTTGCATGCCGCGCGTGCACGGCGTCGAATCCCGGACGCCTCGCGCGCGCTCCAAACGCGTGACGCGCCCGCCCGCCGCCGGCCGCGCGCGCTATATACCGCGCGCGCGCCCGCCTCAGCGAAGCAACGCCACCACCCGTTTCGCACTTCACATCCCCGGCCCCATCGATCCACCGACCGTGCAGCAATGGGCTCCAGTGCGGCGGCCAAGGTCGCCGTCCTACTCCTGGCAGTGGCGGCGCTCCTCGCCGCGGCGAGCGCGCAGGGCCGTCGAAGCTTCGCCGGTGCGGCCAGGTTGAGCTCGAGCTTCGCCGCCGTGCGCGGGGACGACGACGACGACGACCACCGCAAGGATGACGGCCACTGGAAGTGCTACTCCTCCTGCATGAGCAAGTGCTGCGACGACGACGACGGCGACAAGGCCAAGGCTGCCGTCTCCGTCGTCGGGGACGACGACGACCACGACGACCATGACCACGACGACGACGACGAAGGCGACTACCACAAGTGCAAGGCGGAGTGCCTCGGGGGCTGCTTCAAGGACGTGCCGGGCGTCTGCTACCACAAGTGCGTCGCCGATTCCTGCATCAAGCTGCCACCCTGTACGTAATTAGCACCGCCTACCCAGTAATTAGCCAGCGATAATTCAGTCATTAATCTCACCTAAACTCTGTAACTAATTGAATTATTACTAAATCTATCCATGAGCTGCTTTTACTCGTGTGTGCATCTGCAGATAGCTCCGACAGGGTGGAGTGCTTCAAGAAGTGCGGCCACAAATGCTACCACGACGACGACGGCCCGAAGCCCAAGCCCAAGCCGAGCCCACCGAAGCCTGGGCCGAAGCCCAAACCCAAGCCTAGCCCGCCAAAGCCCAAGCCGAAGCCTAGCCCGCCAAAGCCCAAGCCGAAGCCGAGCCCACCAAAGCCTGGGCCGAAGCCGAGCCCACCAAAGCCTGGGCCGAAACCGAGCCCGCCCAAACCGTGGTGGCCAATACCGCTGCCTAAGCCGCCGTGTCCCCCCGGCGCCGCCGTGAAGTCGTCGCCGGCCGACGAGAAGAAGAACTGATCAGATGACACGCACGTATACGACGCAAATGATCAAGTGGAGCTCGCTGAAGTTACGGAGTAAATACAGCCAGGGCGACTTCTGATTGCTGCAAATTAGTTACTACAGATGACATACGCGATGTAATTGTCAAGTGATTATCTTTAAACTTGCCATATGTATGCCTAATCCTATGGATGAATTCTACATGTGTACTATTGAATTCGGGACAGTGCATCTACACTCTCTATAGATAAATTCCGATTTGTTGCTCTCTGATTTATTGCTTGGCTTCTATTACCACTGCAGTCTGCAGTGCAGAGAGGAACAAAGAGGAAATGCTTCGTTTTGGGGTGTTTAGTTGGAGAAAGGAAATTTTTTTTTGTCACATCAGACGTTTGACCAGATATCGAAAGGAGTTTTCGGACACAAACAAAAAAACGAATTTCACAGAGTGCTTAGAAACCATGAGACGAATCTTTTGAGTCTAATTAATTTGGCATTAGTATGTGTGGGTTATTATAGCACTTATGACTAATCATGGATTAATTAGGCTCAAAAGATTCATATAGCGATTTCTCCTATAGCTATATAATTAGTTTTTTTTCATCTATGTACTATGTTTAATGCTTCATTTAGGTGTCCAGAGATTTGATGTGATGTTTTTGGAAAAAAATTTGGGAACTAAACATGGCAAATTTTGGGCCGAATAAAGAATCATGTTTGGGCAAAGGAATATCGAGGATAAAGGAAATATGGCCAAGGACAACAAGTCATTTGGTTTGAATTCCTATTCCCATATTTGATAAATGTGATCATCGTATCACTCCATTATTTTCGCTTATACTTGTTTTTAAAGCCAAAAATTCATTTTTAAAACTTAAGTTTGGAGCTTTTTAAAAACTTAGTCATTTGGTTTGTAAGCCAAGATTTGTACAATTGTACCTTTCCACGGCCCAAAAACTGAAACCATCTAACAACAAAAGGTTAAAAGGCCATAAATTAATTTGAAATTATGTTCTAAGATTCAAAATTGCAGCTCAAACGAGCAAGCCCACTACAGATAAAATAGATAGAACAACCATGGAAAGAGACCCATGCAACGAAAGTGACAAAGAAAGTCTATAAAATAAATAATAAAATGAAATTCCAAAATTTAAAATCAACTTTTGATTGTAATCTAAACATCAGCCAAGAAGGATTTTTATAAGGCTTTCGTGAACACAACCATTCAATGCAGTTATGCTGATATCTGAAGCCCAAATCTATGCTGATATCTTAAGCCCAAATCCCGGTTCATCCATGCCTAAAGTAAGGGATCATCTTTTCGATTATCGAGTTAAAATACCAAATGATATATTTATAAATAAAGTAAAAATAAAAATATGGGGTTGAAGAAAAGTTAATCAGAGCTGGAGTTGATGCCTAAAGTAACAAAAGTCATGCTAATTGCCAGTTAGGCCCTATTTAGATCCTTCAAAGGCAAAAGTTTTGCCATTTTAAAGCATTTTTTGACAAAATGAATCTAAACACTAAGGTAAGAAAATGCTAACTTTATATTTAACATTTGGCAGTCTAGACTAGCAAATTTCGCCTAAAAGTATATAGGGGCACGGACCACCCCTCACTTTTGTAAAAAAAAATGGTAACTTTTACATGTCTAAACACCAACTTGTAAAAATACATATCAAACCTTTTGTCATCAAAACTTTTGCTATTTACCACTTATTATTCCAAATGCCTCTAAACAGGGCCTTAATCTGATTTATGGAAGCCGAGCCGATTTGCACGTGCTTCGTTTGACACAGAAGGTCACAAAAGCTAATTAGCCGTAAAAAACAATAAAATAAACATAATTAGCACATGATTAATTAAGCATTGCTTATTAAAATTAAAAAAATATAGTTATTTAATCTTTTAAAATAATTTCTATAGAAAATTTTTACACGAAGTATATCGTTTAATAGTTTGAAAAATATGTTAACGGTAAACTAGAAGTTCAGCCAAACCGGCTAAAACGAACGCAGCCTAGAAGGCCTTCCGGTAATTCCAGGCACATGGTGCTTTTTTGCATGCGAACTTGATGTCGTCAAGCTAGGAGGCTCTTTTCATTTTCCTTTTACTTTTTGTCTCATGTGCCCTTGAGGGAGGTTGTGCTTCCTTCTGTATTTCTCTTCCTTCTATTCCTGCACGTATTCTCTCTTTTATCCTTCGAGGCTCCTCTTGCCCTAGGTAAGACTATTTAACGCGATATGCTTAGGTGGACACGTCTTATCGTAAAAAGGATCAATGGACTTTTTTTTTTCTTTTCTAAACCAACTTAAAATCGAATCCAAAAAAAATGTTTGCCAATTACAGAGTATAAAACTATAAACGATTTTTCCCATTGATTAGTAGTTGTCTACTCCCTCCATTTTAAAAATGTAAGTTGTTTTGATTTTATTGAAAACAGTTTAATGAAAAAATTTCAACACTTTCAACGCTAAATAAATATATTAAATAAAATGCATATTCAATAATGTATTTAATGAAATTAATTAAGTATATACTGTACATGCTATTTCTTAAAACACAGTCAAACTTGGAAAAAAAATCGAGTTTGTACCATAATGCCCTACATGAAACGAGGGAAAGCAATTAGAAAACATAGAATTTTGAATCTGAAGTAAAAGTGTCCCGCTTGCCACTTGGTACAAATGTACACTACGTGATGAATTTTGAATTTGAAGTAAAACTTGTTCATTGATCAACAAAGGCCACGCTCTCACTCATCACCGGGATATACACACACACCGGTTCATTGCAATTTTAACGTTACAAATCGAACAGTACTCACCACGCCTTCCGCCGCGCTTGCAGCCGCGGCGCCGCTCCCTCCCCGAAACCACGCAACGGCATCACCGCCCAACCCCGACAGCAACCGCGCCCGCCCGCGCGCGCTGCCCGTTGCGCGCAAGCGTCCCTCTCCACACGCGCACCGCGCGCGGCGTCGCGCTCGCTCATCAGTCATCCCGCCCGCCCGCCCGCTCGAAGCACAAACTCGCTCTCGTTTCTCTCTTGCTTGCTTGCTTGCGCCGCCCTCACGCGCCCACGCGTCCGGCGTGCACAGGAGCATCGGCCGCGGGCAGCGCGCGCTACAAAAATCCGCCGCGCGCGTCCCGGCTCGACCGGTCGATCGTGGTGGCGCGCGCGCAGGCAGGGGGAGAGGCCAACAATAACCCGGAGCGAAAGCAAGCGGTCGACGGTGGCGATGGTGGTGGTGGCGGGAACGGGACGGGTCGTTGCACTCGGGGTGGTGGTGGCCGTGGTGGTGCTCCTCGGCGCCGGCGGCGCGGACGCCGACTGCTTCGACTACTGCTTCAAGGACTGCATCTCCAGGGACAGGTCCATGATCGACTACTGCAACTACGCCTGCGACAAGACCTGCTCGCCGGACAGGCCCCTCGCGTCGTCGTCGTCGTCGCCGCCGCGACCCTTGGCCGCCGCCGCCGGCGACATGGGCTGCCAGCTCTCCTGCGCCTGGGACAGCTGCCACCGTCTCCGTCCGGCCGGTAAGAGCGAGCATGTATGCAACAGCGCACGCGCGAGATGCCGATGTCATATCAATGGCGGTGTGATAAACCAATGATTAACTGTTTGTGCGTTTCTTGGACACGTTCCTGGTTGGTTTTCGCAGACGGCAAGGCCACAGAGATCTGCTTCGGGCAGTGCTACGACGGCTGCAGGACCACGACCACGGCGCCCCTGCTGCCGAGGCCTCTCCGCGCTGGCGCCGCCGGCGTGCATGCCGCGGCCTGGCCGGCCAAGTCGCCGGACGTGGCCCTTCTCGCTCCCCCTGATGACGTGGACCACCACGTGTTCGCTACGGTCCCTGACAATGTGGACCACGTGTTCACTGCTCCCCCCGATGATTTGGACGGCCACCACGAGTTCACTACTCGTCCAGATGACGTGGACCATCACGCGTGACGTACACTTGACAACTACGAATGGGGCTAGGCTACCTGCGACGAGACGGTGAATGACGTACGAATAAGCTACTAGCGCAGCAGCAGCACGCACACACGCGAGCATTAATTACGTACATGTCACCATGCACCGTATATATATATGCCAGCTTTAATATATGTACTCCATGTAAAGCTTAATTAACTAACTAGCACCAGTAAGAGTTAGTTGCTGCTGCATGCGTGCAGTTCAATTGGTCCACTACTGTACTAGACTGCTTGCTATATCTATGTGTAAGCGAAGTTCAGAGTTACAGTGTGATCAACTGATCATTGCTCATTTGTTCTCTTCTTCTTCTTCTTCGCATTGAGAACCGCATGATATGTGTTCTAAACAAAGCGTCTTCGGCTCGGACAATGGATACAGGGATACGATATTTATGCTACGTATTTAAACTTAGCGTATGGCCAGCAATTCTGCTTCAATTAATCATCTAAGAGTGAATCCACACTGGACGCACGGCAGAATGCGTCGACTACTAGTTGGGCTCTCAGATCTTTGTTAGAGAAGGTAACCAGCTAGGGCCTCATTCATAAGGCCCACACCAATTAGGAACGAGATGGGCCATGTTTATGGGCCAAGAGAGAAGGCGGGTCCATATTTGAGAGAGAATGTAACCCAATCACAAGTCTCCACATATAAGATCCATTACTCACGCAGTTAACGCCTAGCTGGTAAGTTTCAGGCAACCGCACATTTGGGTACAGTATTATATACCGGTCGTATATGAATATGAATATGAATACACACAACAGCACAGCGAGGTCAAACACTCACATGCAAATGGCAGTTGTTAGTTGTTGGTGCCCGGCCGAACGGTCGATCAGACGACGCACGGCCTGCGGCCCGCAGCTACCCAAATACATGTCGTGACAGTACTAAAATCCTGAACCCACATGTAGAAACACCACCCGGTCGACGCCTCGACCGGAAGCCGCAGCGGCCGAAAGCCCAAGCCGAGAGAACCCCGAGAGCCGGAGGCAACGGCGAAATGATAGTCACGGCGCCGCCGACGCCGCCGCCGCCGCCGCGTGCGCAAGAAGTCGCAACGAACTAGCGTTAGGAAAGGATTTAGTACAAAACACCAGGCGAGCGAGCGAGCGAGCGATCGGTCGATCGATGATGAGGCGAACCCCAACCCCCCGCGCGGCGCGCACATGCACACGCCGGCCATCTTTTTTGCCGGTTGGTTGAACTGCTTGCTGGCTGGTCAGTCTGTCAGTGTGTGCGAAGTAGTACTACTCCTAACAACCTAACCTCTTGCTCTCACCTCCTCGGCGGCCATGATCACCGGTGCCTACCGAATCAGAAGCGTGATTCATTCATTCACAGGACACGGCCGAACTGTTTTGGCTCTTCGCCGATTCATTCACACAGGACACGGCCAAACTGTTTGGCTTTTGCCCTGCAAGGCGCAAGGGGAGAGACAGACATCTCTCTGTTTGCACATATGCTATCTGGGCTGGGTTTTCTTTTTCTCGATATCTGCGGATGTGTTTTTAAACAGTTAAATGATTTTTGTAAAAAAATTACATTTGCTATTGATCAAACGTTTAATTTTTTGTTCTTCTGTCAAACAAGCGCGCAGTGCATAGGGAGTTGTGGGAGGGTGTATATGGGTCTTTTAACTTGTGTGCATGCTTTTTAGATTATAATCTAACGGTAGTGGCCAGATTTAATTAAGAAATTTTTAAACATTTGATCACTAGGCGGACTCAAATTATACAAAAAATTACCATCTCATATTAGAGATTTTCAGTTTAATAGTAATTAATGTCATCGTTCATCTTTCATCTTCGGCTGCAACACATCCTTTCTCTGCTGTTTGTCGTTTGGTATCATGCATTGCATGCGTATCACCTCTGTTCGATCCCCTGGGATCACTGTGACTTTCACTTTCTTTTCCCTTTTTTGTTTGGAAGGACAAGTTTTGATTCAACCATTCAATCAATTTGATTGGTCAGGAAAACAAGAACTGATGGACTCTGAACTGTTCTCTGCATATAATCGTTGGTGCAATGTGGGTTTGATTGGTCATTTAGTCTGAAAGTGTGCATGTTTGCTGCAGAGCAAGAGCATGTAGTACTCCGGAAAACTCTTCTAACTCATCGTATGTGTAGTCGTATATATACGGTAAGATATTTTTTTAATTATTATACGTGCAACGCATAACTCTGTTCTATAGCTGGCTGCAGCGACGAAAGTTCTTCGCACGTTGATGTTCGTGTAGGCGATTATCTATCAAGTTCTTTAAGTATCATCCAGCCAAGCGCGAGACGTGGGTTAAGTCAAAATCAACGGTGTAAGTCTTTGCATTAAACAAACGAACAGAGTTTGAATCCAGTGACACCCTTTGCATAGTACTACCTCCTTCGTTTTATAATATAAAATATTTGATTTTTTTGTCACATTTAAGCTTTTATCTTATTTAAAAATTCTATACAAATATAAAAAGTAAATAAGGTAATTCACAGGCAAAATAAATGATATTTTTCATATTTTTTGAATAAGATAAATGATCAAACATTGTAAATAAAAATTCGAATATCTTATATTACGAAGAAACGGAGGGAGTAGTATACTTGTACTGCAGAATCACAGATATAACACAAGAATGTACTGCAGTAACTGAACTGTACAACCATGTACAGCATCTCCATGTTCTGTTGCCGTTATACTCCAGAAACATTATGTACCAAAGCAGATATAAAGTGGTAGTATTTCATCTTGAGCTGACCCTGGGAAATATTCCATCCAACAACCTGAAAGCATAGCCAGCAATGTTTGTGTTTTCTTGTTTTCGTCCCATTCTTCTGATGAATTCATGTTCAATATATCCAATACATTATCCTGTGATGTCAACTTCTCATGCCCCAATGCAATAATACTACTGCTACTAGCCCTACTATCTTGCTAGAGAGATCATGCAGATGAATGTTCTGATGCGATGACTTCTAACAAACTGGCCTGACAGATTACATGGTCCCGGCACTTCCCTTGCTATGCTAAACTTTTGCTGACTTTCTCGCTTAGAACATCGCGTAGCCGCTGGCAACCTTTGAAGAGAATGAAGTTGACGATTCTGCAGAGTGTTCAAATTGCTACTGGTATACTTTTCTGGAGACTTCAGAATCTTAGCTGTTCCAGTGTAGCAGAATCCAATGCTTATTTAGTTGTCAGTAATAGTATATAGGAGTATTTAACTTTTCTAGGATAATCTTGCCAACTCATAGACACATCATCATAATAATGCAAATGAGTATAAAATCTCTCATTGTTTTCTTCTTCATTTCTGTCTATGTGTGTAACCATTTCTTCACAATGGATGTTCTGTAATGCAAGCAAATTAATTGGAGAAAAATAAAAGAAGAAGAAGAAAAAATAGATACATCACAAGAAACCAAAATAAAATTAGAAAAGGAGGTAGTAACAGCAAAGATTTAGCAGCTTTTTTTTACTCAACATACAACAAATGAACAATATGTATGATCATAGTGTACTGTGAAAAAAAAATCCCGAAAAGAATCAATTTTATGGGTTCGGTGTTGCTGCTGGCGGCGGCGGCGGCGATGAGTACTCGTACACCGGCAGCTTCCACTTCACCGGTGATGGAGGTGGCGGCGACGGGTGCCTGTCCTCAGGCGACACCTCGTAATGTGGCGGCGGTGGTGGCGTTCCTTGGTAGGTTGGAGGTGGCGGCGACAGGTACCTGTTCTCCGGCGACACCTCGTAGTAGGGCGGTGGTGACGCCTTGTTGTACGCCGTAGGTGGCGGCGGCGAGAGGTATCTGTCCTCAGGTGACACCTCGTAGTAGGGCGGCGGCGGCGAGCTGTAGTAGACAGGAGACGGCGGAGGAGGAGATGGAGGCGGCGGCGATGGTGATGGTGGCGGAAGAGACGGCGGCGGGGGAGAAGGAGGAGGAGGCGATGGAGATGGCGGAGGAGGAGATGGCGGAGGAGGTGAAGGTGGCGGGGGTGATGGAGATGGTGGGGGAGGAGACGGCGGAGGAGGTGAAGGTGGCGGAGGGGAAGGTGAGGGCGGAGGAGGAGACGGCGGCGGCGGCGAAGGTGGCGGCGGAGGAGGAGAGGGGAGGACGAACTTCTTGCACCTGAATGCGTCGCAGTTGACGGGGTGCGTGTTGAAGAACTGGCACTGCTCGGCCGGCCTCTGGTCGGGGCGGCCGGGGATGCAGTTCCGGCGGTCGTCGAACTCCTTGACGTGCATGCACACCGGCGGCTCGCCGGTGATGAAGTTGTACGAGTAGGTGAAGTTCTGCAGGTGCGGCAGGTGGCAGATGCCCTCCGGCACGTCGCCGACGAGGCGGTTGTTGCCGAGGTCGAGCTGCTCGATCTTCTCGAGCCTGGCGAGCTCGCCGGGGATGGCCCCCATGAGGCCGTTGTGGCTGACGTCGAGCACGGTGAGGCTGGTGAGCATCCCGAGCTCCGGCGGGATGCAGGACTTGAGCCCCGTGTTCATGAGGATGATCTCGTCGAGCGTGCGGGACATGTTGGCGATGGAGGCCGGCAGGCAGCCGCCGAAGTCGTTGTTGGCGAGCACGAGCACGGACGCCGGCGAGTTGCCGACGTTGTCGGGGATCTGGAAGCGGAGGCGGTTGGAGTTGAGGAAGATGGCGTCGAGCGGGCGGTCGAAGAGCTCGCGCGGCACGGGGCCCTCGAAGTCGTTGAACCGGAGGTCGAGGTACCGGAGGCTGGGCATCCGGAGCACGACGTCGGGGAAGGCGCCGACGAGGCGGTTGTTGCTGACGTCGAGCTCGTGGAGGAGGTGCAGCTTCTCGAGCGACCGCGGCACGACGCCGCAGAAGCGGTTGGAGTTGACGTGGAACACGGCGAGGTCGGTGAGCAGCCCGAGCTCCTCGGGGAGGTGCCCGGCCAGGTCGGCGTGGTTGAGGTCGACGGAGGCGACGACGACGAGGTGCGGGTCGTCCTGCGACGGCGAGCAGAAGACGCCCTCGTAGGCGCACACGTCGGCCCCGTGCCACGTCCCCGTCACGTTGTGCGGGTCCGACAGGATGTCGCGCTTCCACGCCTGCATCGCCACGTACGCGTCGCGCAGCCGCGGGTTCGGGAACGTGTACGACGGGTCCACGTACACGCCGCCGCCATGGCCGCCGCCGCCGCCGTGGTCGTCGAGCAGCCGGCGCCGCTGGCTCAGCGCATCTCCGCCCGACGCCGCGGCGGCGAGGTGCGGAGCGAGGATGAGCGCGAGGAGGAGGATGCTCTTGGTGGCGCTGCGCGTCGTCGTCGTCTTCGTCGTCATTGCCGTCTACGCATCGCCGGCGGCGAGATGACGGGCTTGTGTCTTCTGATGCGGGTTGATGCAGGGGAGGGGAGGGGAGGGTGGGGTGGCTATATGGTCGCCGCGCGGGAATAGAATATTGCGGGGGAATGGACGGCTGAGATCGCGGTGGTTTGACTGATTGGTTGGTTGCGCGATCGAGCAGCGCGCCGTGGACGAATCATGAACGGGCCAACGGCGAACTGAGTTGCCTTCCATTACGGGATTCCAGGGAGGAACTACGATAGATTCAACCTCTTTTTTTTTTCCTGCCATTATCCTTTCGAACGTAATTTTTGTTTAATTGATCGAACGTTTTTGATTTTTTTTTCTTCTGTCAAATACGCGCGTAATATATGAAGACTACGGGAGAGTGTGTAGGAGTTTTTTTACTTAAGTGTGCGTGTCTTCATTCAACGATATTTTTTACTTAAGTATGCACGTCTTTATTTAACGATAGTGACCAGATTTGATAGATTGAATTAAAATTTTTAAACATTTGATCTAGGCATACTCTTTTGTTTGCAAGTTTTCACATGAATCAGGTTTTGTTCGAAGTTTGCACTGATAATCTTGAGTGTGATTTACACAAACTAGCTAGCTGTTTTAGTCCCCGCAGAACCTCCTTATTTGAACAGTCTCGTCGCAGAATGCGTTTTTTCTTTTCATCCTACTCTCGTCGCAGAATGCGTTTTTTCTTTTCATCCTACACGGCCTGGGTTGTTCTGATATAGATTATTGATGAAAGATCAAAAATCATCTAATTTTATAACAGCTATTTAATAATATAAACGATAAAATGAACTATTATAAAATTAAAAATCTACTTTAGAATATGAGACGATAAACTTCTCTATAAAAACATTTTGTGTTTAACCGTTCCAAAAGCATGTGGTGGGTAAAAGCCGGAAAAAACATGTCCCAAACAACGCACTCACATTGTGTAGAGTTTCAAATACGGCAAATATTTATTTAGCAGACTAATATATTTTGCGGCTGTCAAGCTATATCCTAAACAAAGTTGTCCTGACTCTACGAGAGGGTTACCAGTATTCAGTAGTGAGGGTCCCGTCGCGACGTGCATGCATCGATCGAAACCTACCGACGCGCTTAGTGGGCTTCCACCTTAGCTCTCTCTGATTACATTTCACAGAAAATTGAGATAGACATCGCTATTTTTTTTAAAAAAAAATTGATTTTCGCCGACCATCCAATCATGAATAAAAAACGTACACGTGAGGCACTCATCTCTTTGATTCGTAATTAGGTTCGGCCTCTTCTGAAATTGTGCATTGATATATACTCGAATCCTTCGTTAGTTTGAAGATGATTAGGTGCTCAATTAAGTAATCGAGCAAGTAATCTTTGTCTCGAGAGAAAAAGTAATGGAGTGAGTAGTCCTTAAGACGCGTCGAGCCCATTAGCATAGGATTTGGCGAAAGCATTTCTCGCCATGAAACACGGGAGACGCCTGTACATACACAACCTGTCATGTGGAGCTACACGTCCGTCCTCATATTTCTCTCATTTTTTAATTTTGTAATGCCATACTAGCCCCCTTAATCTTGGCCCTTAGTACTTGGCATTGACTAAAAACAAAATATTTAACGGCTCATAATCTCGTACGCTTGTCTCGGTTGTCTGCATCAGGCTGTTATAAGCAGCATCTCGACGGAATTGATCAGGGATTGGGTGATCGATGCAAGCGGTAAGGACACCTAAGTAGCAAACATGTGTGTTTCTCATTTGAAATCGCCCATGCTGATCAGCAGAACTACGAAAGGGTGTAGGTAAGGTGGACAAAAAGCTGGAAGTTGTGGGTTGGATAGGTTCAAGCTCAATTCAGATCAGTTGAAACTCATGGTCTTAATAAGTGAACCGAGCTAATTTTTTTTTAAGCTCGTGAGCTTAGCGAGCCAGCTTACAGATTGCTCATTTAGCTCGTTAGTATAAAAAATCATATTTTTATATATTTTAGACTTTTTAATTTTAACTAGTGCATGGTATTATAATTAGAACCAAACTTTCATATCCAGTGAGTTCCATGTTAATCGTGCATGTTCTTATTTTAATGTATGATAAATCTTTATATTATATAGATAATTGAAAAATATTATATAACACATTATCGAGCGCAACGATTTTAACGAACCAACTTATGAGCCAACATTAATAAATCAAACCAAACTGACTCCCTAAGATAACGTGGCTAAACGAGCCAGCGTTATGGGACCCTAAAAGGCTGCTGTGTTCATCGTCGCTGTTGTTGACTATGATTACGTAACAGTAACATGGATTGCTAGCCGGTTTAGAGCAAGTTCAATAGTCAACTATCCACTCCAATTCATCTATAACTAATCTAATAGTCAATTTATACAATAGTTATCTACAAAACATATACTACTATGTCTTATCTGTTATACACACATTGTGTCTTAAAATACGTGTTACAGCTACCTATAAATCTATATCTTATTAGTTTTCTTCTTTCTCACTTATCTTAATAAAATATGATTGTAGCTGATAGGCTGCTATTGTACCTGCTCATAT
This sequence comes from Oryza brachyantha, assembly GCF_000231095.2. Taxonomy (NCBI): domain Eukaryota; kingdom Viridiplantae; phylum Streptophyta; class Magnoliopsida; order Poales; family Poaceae; genus Oryza; species Oryza brachyantha. Next base: position 17,256,092 of record NC_023163.2, on the reverse strand, counting down.
GGTCGCATGGCTGCTCAGGTGGGCCACCGGGCCAGGTGCAACAGCGCCGGGAGGGTGGCATGTGAGGTGGGCCCCACGCGTTGTCACCGCTCAAACACGGCTCTCCTTCGAGCGATGATGTGCGCGCCAACGGAAAGGCGTGCGCATGTGTCCCCAGCGACCAATCACAATCACAGCTTAACCCAAACATCCCCTGGCTGTTGCCGCGGATGATGATGCCGCTGCTGTCCTGCACCGTCCGCGCCCCGTTTAACCTTGAGCGGAACCGATACAAAAAGCTACTAGTAGCAGCATCATGTGCAGTTTTTTTCTTTAAAATGTAAAATTACCCGTCCAAACTAAACATTCGTTGTGTGCTCGACTTGGGACGTTTTGGCAAAGCACGAATCTCTTGTGACGCTTCACCGGGAGCTGCACAGGAGACATTCCCATTTTCTGCTAGGAATTCAACAAACAAAATGTCCGGGACGGAGCCCTTGAATTATTATCTCCGTGATCAATGCTTCGGAAAGAATTTTTAATGGACCATTATTTTGCCTGTATTTTTTCCGCCTGGCATGGAGTGGCACTTGCGCGTTTGAACGGCGCCAGCTCATCGCTGATCCAGGTTTTTGTCCTCTTGCTTTACGTCCAGAGAAGAAAACGTCACCCAACTCCGACGGCCGCCGTTCGTCTCCATGCATGTACTGCCTGTGTTTCCTAATTCCTATACGGACGGACCGGCCTGTCTGAATTGGTTGGATACGTGCCAGGGGTGTAAGTGGGCCAAACCATGCCGGCCCACTTATACCCAGGGCCCAGGGTTATCACAGTGGATGGCCTTTTTTTTGGGCTTATTTTGGGTCCGTTTGGTGTAGATTGGCTCAACTTTAACTTATCTAGAGCCGGATCTATATCAAACGACATAGATTCTATATTTTTTAGAGTGAAGTTAACATATTTGCTCTAAAAAATAAATTATAGGAGTAGAACTAAGTTTTTGTTGTTCCACAGATCCACTACCCTCTAATTATTGATATAATTACGTAAATTTATCATTCACATACCCATAAAACCACAAGCATACTATTGTCAACCTATCCATATCCTCTCTTTTACAAGTTTAGAGCTGACCAAGCTAGTCAAACAATTTTGAGTTGCCCTCTAGCTCTCACATAAGCTAGCTCATATTGGTGTAGAAGTTTGAAGACCTACCAAACAAGACATTTATATAGACGAAAAATATCCATTTTAGCTTCCCTGGTATGGATCGAATTTTATTTACGTCACAAAAATTAGGTATAATATGTATCCCAACTTTTAAGAACAGGGCAAATCAAGCCCCTTGATAGTTTAGATAGTGGTTTCATAGTATGTATAATCTACATGGTAATACAATAATGAAAGGTGGTGTCGTTCCATGTGGCAACACCGTGGTTTCATAGTCAACAAAAACAATTACAAAATATCAGTCAAAAAATAAAAATACCAACATGTTCCCTTCATCATCTCTTCCCATCACTCTCCTCTCACTAGACCGACGACGGACAACGGTGCTGATGGGCCTCAGCCGCATCTAGGGAAGTTGTGGGCCCGACTATCACCTATTCTTCCTTCCACGCCGCTCAAGCTTGAAGTTATTTTACATGGGTTTCAACTTTCAACGAAAATGTGCCCGACCACTAGCCGCAGAACCGTCGAGGTTAACGAAAGCTGCTCTATAGCCAAAATCCAGAGACCGCCAAGCAACCGCCATATGCTTGAGGTGCACATGTATGTCATGGTGGTGGAAGGAGTGTTGGCACATTTAATAGCTCATCACCGCCTCTTTGAGCCGCTTGCAACGAGCTTGAAGCCCCTAACCGTGGCCATGAAGTCTGCTTTTTGTCGTCTTTGTCAATCTGGTGAGAAGAGAGAAGGGGAAGAGATGGGAAGGGCAAGAAAAGGGTGGAGTCGAAGAGAAGTGCATGTCTCATGGTAATAATGGACCAAGAATCTTTAATATTTTCATTAAACCCTTAAATATTTTTAGCTTAAAACTTATAAAATTTCAGCCCAACTTATTATGGACTCTGACCCATAAATTTTGTATAGAAAAACTTGATCTCATTATCATCCCTACGTAGGTCCTATGTTTAATCTTTTAAGTGATATAAGTGGATCACAGTGGTTTTTTTTTAATTTTTTTTGCTAGTGAGGTAGCCATGGTGTTGTCACGTAGGACAAAAGCACCGTTACTTGCTGACTGTAGTATCAGTTTGTCACTTAGGACGACAACATCGTCTAAACCACCAATGGATCTTATTTGAAAGTTGGGAGATGTTGTATATCAAGTTTTGCGGTTGAACAGCGTAAATGAATTCCGACCCATGGTTGAGTGACGTGCGAGTAAATTTTTTCCTGTGTAGGCTTGCGCAGTTCAACACTTCAACAGTTAAGGTGTTGATACGCACACTTGAGCCTATAATATAATACTCTCGTTATTTTTTATTTAACATATTATATATATAATCATTCATCTTATTTGAAAATATTAATACAATTATTACTATTTTGTTGTGATTTAATTTATTACTAAAGGATCTTTAAGAATGTTTTGTAATTTTACATATTTGTAAAAAAATGAATACGACAAACTAAATATAGATATAAAAGACAACGGCAACAAATAAAAAATAATAAAAAAACATGGAGAATACTAGTACTCCCTTCATATTTTTTTATACGACGCTCTTGACTTTTAGGTTCAAGTTTGACCATTCGTCTTATTCAAAAAAAAATTATATAATTATTAATTATTTTGTTATAATATGATTTATTATTATAGTAACTTTAAGTATGTATTATAATTTTGCATATTTGGATATAAATTTTGAATAAGACGAATAGTCAAATGTAATCCTAAAAGTCAACGGTATCGTACATAAAAATATGGAGGGAGTATTAAAATATGGAGGGGGTATTAGACTAGTATAATAACTGTACAAATTACAAAGTTTTTAGTATGTACTACTACGTATATACTGTCACGCTCCGCCAGCTTGGGGATCTACACCGGAGGGACGCCGCCGCCATGCTTGGAGCCCTGAAGCGTGTACTGGCACGCCGCGATGGCGTCGCCATTGGAGAGGAACATCCAGCTTTCGCCGACGAGCTCCGCAAAGCCCGACAGCACCAGCTTCTCCGCCACCTCCATCCTCGGGTTCGTCACCGCCATCTTTATCCCCTTCCTCTCGAGCTTCCCGTGCACCTCCCGCAGCATCTCGATCCCGGGGCTGTCGATCGCCGTCACGCCACCGATATCGAGGACGACGTAGAGCAGGTCCTCGCCGCGGTCGTCGCCGGCGATCCTCTCCTCGTCCTCCACCCACCGCGCGATCCTCTCCCGGAGGTACTCGGCGTTGGCGAAGTAGATCGGCGAGCCGACCTGCAGGACGAGGACGCCGGGCGTGGTCACCGCGCCGGGGTACTGCGCCACGTCGCGGAAGGTGTCATCGGCGCCGCCGCCGCCGGGCACGCGGCCGAGCTTGCTCGTCGCCGGCCGCGCCACGTGGAGGAGCGCCCTGAGCACGGAGATGGCCACGGCAATCCCCAGGCCGGTGATCATGGTGGAGAAGACGACGCCGAGGAGCGCCGCGGCGCAGACGGCGAAGTCAGCCTTGTCGACCTTGTACAGGCAGCGGATCTCCCGGTGCTTGATCAGCCCGAGCATGGAGCTGGTGATGATCGCCGCCAGCGCCACCAGCGGCGTGTACCGGAACAGCGGCGCCAGCGCCAGCAGCACCAGCGCCATGCACACCGACATCACCGCGTTCGACATCGCCGTCCGGCACCCGGCGTGGTAGTTCACCGCCGTCTTCGAGAACGCGCCTGCGTGCAGCATAAGCTATGGATGAGCATCCGGCGCCCGGCCGGCGAAGTGGACGACGCACGCACGCCATGGACGACGTAAAGTACCGGTGGTGATGTAGCAGGAGGTGAAGGAGCCGATGAGGTTCATGAGGCCGAAGGCGACCATCTCCTTGTTGCCGTCGATGCGCTCGTTCTTCATCGTCGCGAAGCTCCTGCCGACGGCGACGCCTTCCTGCACGCGAAACAAGCTCAGACTCTCGCCACGCCATGATTCAGATCTTGAGAGAAAACCAAACCAAACCAAACGAAGCAGAGCAGTTCTTGCGCACCGCTAAGGCGAGCATCCCTGACACGAACCCGGCCTTCATGGCGACGCCCACGTACTCCGACTGGAACTTGAGTTGTGAGATCGAGCTTGGGTTGATGCCTCGCTTCAGTGTACCAACCTGAACGACAAGAACATATATTTTTTTTTCAGGTTAAAGATTTCGATTTCGTACAAACTAGCTTACGCAGCAAGAGTGAAATACTACATCCGTTTCATAATACAAGATGTTTGACTTTTTTTTATTGTAACGTTTGACCATTCGTCTTATTCAAAAATTTAGTATAAATATAAAAAATAACAAGTCATTTTTAAAGTTCATTTGATAATAAAGTAAGTCACAAGCAAAATAAATGATATATTTATAATTTTTGAATAAGACAAATGATTAAATATTACAATAAAAAACTAAAACATCTTATTAAACGGAGGGAGTACTATTTACTTACGATAGGGATGCCATGCTTGTGGCCCTTGATCAGAAAAGAGAAGACGCATCCTACGATGACAACCAGCAGAGGAGACATCGCTGAAACCCAGAACAGCTTTGGCCGTCTTCGTCTCTGTGATGCAATCGTATATATTTTTCGATATATTAGTGGATAATTGCATATCGATCAGGTAGAAGAAAACTAAAATTTGAAGGTTGGAATGGCAATAGGTGTGCTACCACTTGCTCAGTGATGACGAGGAAGACGAGGAAGCAGACACCAAGAACGGTGCTCTGCCACTGCCACTGCAACAATACATAGAAATGCAAAGTTAGAATCATGGAGCCAAACAACTATAAGTACGAAAAAGAGGCAAACGATATATTTATAACAGAAAAATAATTTATAAATAAAACTTTTATATATGTGTTATTATTAATATAAAACCAAAATTAAAAATAAACTTAGAGAAAAAACCCTAAAATTAACTTTAAATTTAATATTAAAAATATAAATTTTGACTTATAAATATAAACAAAAACGAAAAGACATCGATAATATTAGCTCGTAACAATATATACCTACCAGGTGCGTGTTGTGGAAGACGAAGCGGAGGACGGAGACGACGTCGGTCTTGGTGGTGAAGTGTGTCATGCCGAGCAAGCCCTTGAGCTGCTGCAGCATGATGACGACCGCCGTGCCGCCCATGAACCCGGTGATCGCCGGCCGCGACATGAAATCCACCAGGATCCCCAGCCGGAGGAACCCCAGCGCCGCCTGCAGGACGCCGGTGAAGAAGGCCGACGTGAAGACGAGCTGCGTGTAGAGCCGCGGGTCGTCGGACGCCCTCACCTTGCCGCCGACGATGGACGCCACCAGCAGCGACGACGTGGCCACCGGCCCCACCCCGAGGTTCTTCGAGCTCCCCATCGCCGCGTACACCAGCGGCGGCACGAAGCACGAGTCTTTCCAAGGATCAATCAATGGCGATCGATCAGTACGTCAAGAAAGAAAAAAATTCATTCCTCGCGGCAAGAACTAATATAGCTAGCTGTGCACGGTGATCTCACGTACAGAGGCCGATGACCGGCGGGATGCCGGCGAGGGTGGCGTAGCTGATGCCCTGCGGGATGGAGAGGCTGGCGATGGTGACGCCGGCGAGGAGGTCGTACCAGAAGCTCTCGGCCGAGTACCCGGCCACCCAGTCCAGCGCCGGCACGAAGTACCTCGCCACCCGCCACGCCCGCCGCGCCGGGGGCAGCCCGCCGATCCCCCGGAACGGGTCGTCGGGGAAGAATGTCTCCTTCAGCCCCGCCCGCAGCGCCGAGCCGAACGGCCGCGGCTCCGCCGGCAGGTTCACCCTGCAGCGCCCCTGCCGCTGCTCGTGCTCCGGCGCCACCGCCGCCATGGACGACGATACGTGTCGGTAATAATATTGGAGGGAAAAGCTAGTGTCTGCTGCTACGTATACGGTATCGTATATATGCGGTAGTGTATACGTCTGTGTACAGGTTCGGAATGGATTCTGTAGTGGAAGGGGAGGGGGGGGGGCGTGTATATATATACGCGTAGAAAATACGGTGTGTGCTGCGTTTGGATCCGTGGGCCTTTCGACTTGCCGTGTGTGTGTTGCGTATTTCGGTCCGGGTGCGCACGCCTACGTCACCTAGTTTTTTTTTTTTGAGATTGTCGACGTGAAAATTCGCTCGTACGAAGAGTCGAATCCAAAACAACAGATGCTACTGAGTGTCTTTTTAACCACTAGGCTACACGCCTTTCACGCGTCACCTCGCTGTTGATGAGCAGCAGTTGCGCTGGGCTGTTTGGTTTTACTGGACCGTCACATTTGTACTCCCTCCGCTTTAAATATATTTAATTTTAATCAAATTTAAAGAAGAATATTAACATTTTCAACATGAGATTAATGTGCTGTGAAAATATATTTAATTATATATATTTAATGGAACTGATTTGGTTTGATAGATGTTTCTGTACTTTTCCTAAAACTCACTAAAATAAAAGAGGTTTTACTTTTACTTATCATCCTGACCTATAATACTATGTGCATCACAAAATGTAAGTATTTTTAGATTGTTTAGATTGAGAATAAAAGAATATGATGCTTCTTAATAAACAAAGAACAGATAGGTTGGAAAAGGTAGATGGAAGTAATATAGGAAGAATCTTAAGTAGCACTAGTGAATAATCTCAGCAATACTTATATTTTAATATAAGTTTTAAAATAAAGTAAGTATGAAACTAAGGGAATATTAAATATTTTTACTACGGAGCACACGCTAATCACCTTTTTTAATTACTATATCGAATTTTATTTTTGAAACACAGTGTAAACATTGATGTTCATATAAACTACTTCCATAAACAACTTCAAAAACTGAATTGTCATATCTTAATATTGGCAAGGTAATTCTAAGCGTTTTGGTACCAAAATTAGTATCAATAACTGACATTGGGTGATTGATGCGCACGAGCGCCTTGGCTCGTAAAGTCGCTAGAATATGATTAATTATTTTTATTATAAAATAATAAATAAATTGAATTGAAAATTTTATATTGCAAATGAAAATTGCACATAATGGTGGTCGAAAGTTTCAACCTGAGTGATTTTCATTTTGAATTATAAGTTTTGAAATTTGAATTTGGGATTGATTTTAAATTGAAGGTTAAATGTTTTGAGTTTCGGTCCTGGAATTGAAAGTTTTAAGCTAAGATTTAAAGATTGGATGCATGTATGTGGCCCCTCACTCGAATTGAAACCACGCACCGCGGATGCGCGCTTCTCGGTGGGTGTTTCATGGAGGTGTCATATACATTAATTAGGTGACACATCAGTAAAAAAGAGAATATTTGCATGAAACTACAAGAAGAGAGAGTGAATTAATTTTATGGCCATAAAACTTTTGGACACCGTTACCAGATCCTTAGTAACGTAGTGAAACTTGCATTGAAGGACTCGAGGCGTTTCATGCAATCAAACACTCTCTGCATGCAATTAGATTTTTAGCAGTAATTAAATGTTTTATCTAGCTTTGAAAATAGTACAGCTGTTTCATGCATTGTTTCATCGAGTTAACTGTTTTGAAAACTGTGTAGTGAAACTGAGCATTTGAGACCGGCCTAATTAGCCAACTGATGCTCATTTTTCTTTTCCCGTTGTACATGAAAAATGTGCGTGCGCGCATCATTGTGACTGAGCATCATTCGAGAACATTCAAAGAGAACAACACTAATGAAAATTCCATCGCCTCTCTTATTATTTCTATTGGAAACGTACTTGTCACAGAAAAACTAAACGCGGAAAGATCGCTACATGGACGAATCAGCACCGCATATCCGCTGATTTGTTGATCCTCGTCTTTTTCGTGTGACGATATAAGCAACGTTCTAACTTAAAAATAAATTATTTTACTCTGGTTAATTCCTGACTATATATATATAAAAAATATTACAATGCAAACAATCACAGGGACCGCCTTTAAAGATAAGCATATAAATATAAGCATGGAATATGACGGTTGGTTCTAATGGGTTTTTTCTTCAGTTGTGGCACTTGTTATTTCCTACGAAGAAAACATTATTGTATAGAAGAAATGTGGCCCATGCGCTCGTGGTGTCGTGACGCCGAATGGGCCGGCCCGCTAGATCTCCTGGTAGAAAAACCAAGGAATTCTGACTGCTCCTTATATATTTTTTTTCCCTCCTCTCTGACTTCTAAACCGAAAATACGTCAACTAAGCAGCCAAGAAAAGAAAGAGTATAACTTTAATTTATTTTTTATTCTATTGGTTCAAAATCCAAGAATGAGTAATACTAAAACTTTGGATCACCGTGATTAATCCCATTGTATTTCATAAAAATCTCCAAAAAAAAAAACACAACCTAATAATTTTGGATTAGATTAGATTTTTTTTATTGTACTTTCTTTTCAACATTGGCTATAAAGAAACTACAACACAACCATACATGTTTTATTCATAAATTATTTTGGTCATTTCTCCACAGCTTATTAGAAGTATTTCAAACCCGTTCTTCAGTTTGGAGCTGTGACGCATGCTACGTCCATGTCGGCCATCCCATTCCCATCAGCGTTGTTCGTTCACCGGACAATATATTTCCGGCGGCCGGCCATCCTCCGGTGAGATGGCGGCGTGACGCGACAGAAAACTGAGGCACCAAACATGGTGTAAATTTAATTATGAACAACCAGTTGACCCGTCGAGCCGCCACCAGGAAATCCAGCTTACAGTAATGCGCAGGAAAGAGAGACGAAAGATATGATGTCAACGCATGGTAGATACTAATTAATTAATTTAGTTCCCCTGAGAAAAACGTGAGATTTGTAGAGCTTTGACAAAATGGCACCTGATCACATCAGGATGGAGAAATACTAATGGCTCAAAATTTTTATACCAAAGCAAGAACAGATCATGCAAACTGTGCTACTCCTACCTGATAAATGGTTAGTACTGTCTTGGAACATAACAGTACAGGCTTGCAAGGTTCGGAAGCTCAAAACAAACGGATTTTGACCTGAGGATTATAATGAATATAGCTAGGTCCAGTTCACCGGCGACGACAAATGCAATTACCAGGTGCGCTAATCAGGTGTCGTATATCCAGCTAGCTCACGTTCAAGTCTGCTTAAACTGAATACACGGGCAAGCAGTCACGCAGCTGAAAGTAGCTGATCTACACGTTGGAATAAGAAGTGGAGATAATTCAGTCTTCAGGGTTTGGACCACGCTGCTGAAGCCTCAACGCACCATCTTTTTGCCTCTGGTAAGCCAAAATATGAATTTTCAATCTTAAATTTAAAGGATTTTAGAGTTTTTTAATAGTAATTTATTTTCCAACTTTGTCTTTTAAATCGTCAAAAACATATGTATAAAATTTTTATTCATAATTTTTTTCGTTTGCAATTTTGGTGTTTTACTTATTCCTAAAATAAGACAAAAAAATGGGCAAATGCCGCCAGCAAATATGGAGCTAATTGCAGAGGGAGTGATTAACTTCTCTTAATTGCAAAAAGCTAACTGTAGGTGCAGTAATTAACTTGCTGTTAATCGGGAGCTAATTGTAGAGGGAGTACTTAACTTGCTCTTAAAGTCTTGATCGAAAATAAAAGGCTAAGAACACGTACGAAGGTGATTATTAGCTGAATCTCTCAATCGCCACGTAAGCAAATTTGTTACGTGGAGCAAAAAGAGGAAAGAAAAAAGAAAAGCTGTTGTCATGTATAGCAACGGCTTAGAGTTGACTCTTGTCATTTATTAAAGAAAATTTTCTTGTATGACGATGTATAAAAAAGAAACTAGCGTAATAAAAAATATTTTATTGTATTAATGAAGAAACCATACCTGACTTTACTTTTGTACATATTATTATAAAATAGATTCTTGTTGCTGATATGACTTAAGATAAAACCCATAAATGTAGGTGCAGCAATTAACTTGCTCTTTTACTCGCGGAACTGTCTGTAGCTTTGGTATTTTACTGGCTGCAAAACTGCAGCTGAAAGTAAAAAACGAGGCATGAGAGCACCGCAAATGCTGGGCAGGACAACCAGTTGACATATACAGCTGTACACAAAACCTGAAAACCGATAGCACACTGAGACAACTTCTACAGAAACAAATGTCAAATGCATATTTAATCCCAGTGAGAAAGATGAGGTAGAAGTGCTTTTGAGTTTTGACACCTGAGATTGCAGTAACAAACAAATTACCTGAGATTGTGTCATCACGTAGTACTAGTGAACTACGGAACCAAAAAAAAGTGGGCACCCATTTTTTAAAATTTTAGCTGGAGTTCACCTGAAATTGAGATTACAAGTCGTACCAAGCATGTATCTATCCAATTCATGTCAACACCTTTCACGTAACACACAGGGCACTCATACCGATATACATGACCATACGGCGTTCAGAAAGACAACATGCTTTGGATGGATGTTTCAGTAGTCATGTGTTGTGGCCAAACTGAACTCTGTTGGAATGAGCACAGGGGGAAGCACAGGAAAACTGGATATATTATCTGCAGGATAAAGCTACAGAAGAATAGAATGGCGCAATACAGACTCTAAGACTAAAGAACACAGGTTTCAAAGGTGTTTGTATCTAGCCATACAAATTGTCAAGTAGTCTCCTTTTTTGTCAATTGAACGGGACTATCCATATAGATGAGAAGACTTGAATAGTTGAATACATGCTTTAAAATTGAGTTGGCATTCCTATGCTTGGCCTCAGAAGCCTTGATTTGCACTCAGTCTCTATCTTGTGGCTTTACTGGGAGATCATGCATCACCTTGCAAGTTTGAAGAGTATTGGTTGTAAACCAGAGAGGAAAACATGTATCACGAGTCTCTTCTATTCCTAAAGAAACATATTAACAAGCATCCCTTGGGGGGTAACAGCATTTGGAAGCCATCTATACTCCTTTAGTCTGTAAGATTAAACACCTGAAAGATAGAAGAAAATTAAGCAGGCTAACAAGTTCAAAGTGACTGGAGAAGATTATCCCTAATAAAAAGTGACTCGGAAGAGAGAAAAGCTGTATGTTCATGTAGTAGAACCAAATCCCATATACCGCAAAAGGGAAAAGAGAAACAACCAACCACGAGCTGAAAGTACATAATTTCGTTACAACAGTATCATTTTATTGTTCTTGGCCCAGTAGATAATAGGTGCAGGCATATTCTTGTTTATAGATAGCGTCTGTAAAATATATGAATAAACAACATGCTAGATCTTTCTACTGGTTAATCTTGAAGCCACTCTGAGAAAGGCATGAAAACAATTAAGCGCTGGACCAGGTAAAATATCAAAATTTATTCTTTATGTTTGTGAGGTCACATGTTCTATACTATCTCACAATTTCAAGTTCATAGAATGCCAAGTCAAAAGCCCGCAGTGCTGGCCCAGAAGCATTTTAAGCCTAAATCCCAGTAAAATATTTAGGGCCAGTTAATCACTGTAAGTCTGTGACACTAACTGCAAAGTGCAAACCTAATTCTGAGCCCATCCCTCACTGGAGACAATTCAAGAAGTTATCTGCACATGGAAGGCCCAGCCCAAGCTAGAATTCATTAACCAAACACTATTGAGCCTTAATTGGCATGACACTATTCTGTGTCAGAATGCACCATAGTCAGAAATGTTAGAAAATGACGACTGTGACTAAGATCAGCATAACATGATGGAACTTCAAATTTCAGGTAATTTCAAATGACGTGCTAAACTTGTCACAGCACTTTATAAAAAGACAACAATATGAAGTCAATTAAGCATCTTAACACTGCTAAAATTGAATTCACAACTTAAATGCCAGAATTGGACTAGCAAAATGCCCACAAACCAAAAGGTTGGTACATATTTTCTAGGGTTTGGGTTTAAAACATTTAGCTACATGGTATATACAAGTTGTAGTACACCAATACTTCTACAAACAATTCAACTTGGTGATGGAACATACCAAGGAGAGCTAAATAGAAAAGCCTTTCTACTACTCTTTACATCAATAATTCAACTTTTGTATCCCATCAGCCAACAGCATAAACACATCTGAATATATATTTTTTTACAGAACGTGGGCATTTGTGATGGAACAAGGTCTAAGCTACAGGTCTCATGAAGCTAGGTGGCAAGCAGCAAAATCAAAATCATTGAGAAGATTTATTTTACCATACTAACATGCCACTGCTTCATAGTCCATTGGCAATATAGGCTAATACTCTAGCTAGCACAATATGATTGTGTAAGGGCTTTACATACTACAGTACAAAAAGGCTAAAGGGGTAAGCAAGCAAATCATACAGGACTTTTTATGCATATATGAAGAAAATAATTATATAGAGTTAAAATATAAAAATAAGCCAGATTCAGTAAGACTTAATTGCTTACTTGCACGAAGCCGTGATATTGGAATTTCTTTTAATTCCCGCCTTATACATAGGTATTCACCAAGAAGAGACATGATCGCCAAACCAACAATATTAACAACCCACCATGTAACTGAAGCTGGCCATCCACCATAAACAATGCAAATAAACAGATGAATAATGTAGAGGGTGGCTGCAAAGTCCAGGCACTTCTTAGCTCTCTCAATCACATAAAGCATGAAAGCAGCTCTGCACAAGCAAAAGCATGAAAGTTAGTTTAGCATTCAACCATATTTTAACCAAAACAAGGTTACACAACTGAAAGGGTTAAACATCATCAAGCTTATTTTCTTTGTAGTTAAACAAGGCAAAATCCTTTCTCAGAACTTCAAGAACCAGCTTGTCCTTGATAATTAATAGCATAGTTTTGATTTCTGCAATCTGCAAAACCCACGACAAATATAGTTTGGAGGATTAATTTAAGTTGTTTGTTAGTAACCTGTTAAAATGCATGAAAAAAAATAGAGCATAAAGGGATTTGTTTCCCAAAGGGCCTCTTTGCTTGCTGTAATCACCAAGATGTAATAGTGCGCGGTATGTTGGTTGTAGTTTTTGCATTCTGTAATGGTTGCTGGGAGAAAGTGGAGGCATAGTTCCTCTATGTTACAAACTGTCCTAGGGTGATTTGGAGAACGAAACTGACAAGAGCAGCAAATGAAAATGAAGCCAGAGTTCTGCAAGAAAGATTTAGACAATCGATGTACATGCTCCTTTAATCCCAGCTAAGCATCTCTCAATTCTAACTGCCATATATACATACAATTCAGGACGAGGATACAATAGTAAGCACCATAAGTTCACATTCAGAACAAATGAAAATAAAACTATACCAAGAAACATTGTACTCTCGCTCTCACAATGTACGCATTGACTTGTAAGAATCACATCATGGTCCTCACATTACGCCAAAGATTCGGGTGTAAAATTTGAGCTGGTACTTCACTGCTGCTGCGTCCAACTACTGATCGAAAGAGGTAAATTTCTACTTTCCTCGTAACAAGTTTCTCAAGTTAGCGCTACCAAATTGGCACACCTCCCCTAATCGCACAGATCTGAGAACAAACACCCAGTCAACCAGCAATTACCAGGCATTAGTCTTACAACCTGTAGTCAACTAGCAAACACAAGCGCAGGAATCCAATTCCTTAAGAAGAAACCTCCCGTACTAGTAAATCTTGCACAAGAATCAGGCGCACACAAGAAGCAGGTCGTAGCACGGAGTAACCAAGAAGACTAAAGCGGAGAGGAGGAGCTGTCTATCCCGAGCAATGGGGGGCATAAGGTGGAGAGAGAAGGTAGGTGTGTGTGTGTGTGGGGGGGGGGTGTACGTACCCGGCGGCGGCGGCGAGGAGGAAGGAGGCGATGACGCACCAGCCGGTGGCGGTGCGCGGGGTGAGCGTGGCGAAGTCGAAGAGGTAGAGGAGGGTGAGGCGCGGGACGCGGGTGCCGACGAGGAGCGCCATGAGGAGGCCGAGTGCGAGGTAGTAGAGGCACTGCAGGCACACGATCTGCGACACGATCAGCCACGGATCCCACACCATCGCCCCGTAGAACATCTTCGCCCCGCCCGCTCCCGCCGGTGGCCGAGAAGAGATCCGGGGCGTCGCGCGGGGAAACGAGCTGCGGCGGTGGTTGGGCCGGCCGGCCGGCGGGATCTCCCTGCCTCCCGCGGCTGCGCTGCGCTGGCCGCTGGGGCTGGGTGGTTCGCGAGTCGCGGGGGGAGAGATTGTTAGGTTTGCTGGTGCTGGAACGGACGAGCAGCCAGGAATATGCTTTTGTTTCTTTCTTTTTTGGTTTCTCTTTTGTATGTGGATTAATGGGAGGGTGTTTTCTCACTCCCTGGGCGCGTCCTAAACTGGAGTTCAGAAATTTTAGTAGTGTACGATTAATTGAGTACTAATCATTAGATATTTGGGAAAGGAATTATTTAATTTTTAAAACATTTTCTATATATAAATTTCTGGTATAAAATATTTCATTTGTTTCATATTATAAGACATTTTGAGTTTGCATAGATTCATATGTGTGCTAACGATTCTAGACACATCTGTAAAATATATACATGGATCCATGGCAGAATCTAGACATATTATAACATGATACAACATCTAGCCATTTGAAAACCGTGCTAACGAAAATTAAGGATTAGTTAAAAAGTCTAAATGGCTGAAAAGAACCGGTCCTCTGATTGAGCTGCCAGGTATGTTTGATCCTGGATTCCTGGTGCTTCGTTGTGCATGAGTTACGGTTACCTTTGCATCTGGTTGAACCGGTTTGAGATTGTAGTGTTCTTGTTTGATTAGCTTGGTATCAATAAATTTTACGCAAATTAGATTTTGCATTTACAGAGCATATTTGTGTATGTGTAAGTATGGCACACGTGAGTAATGGTGTGTATATGCAAATGTGTCTATCATGCTATAAAAAAAGGAATATAAATAATTATTTTTCTAGAAAGAAGTCGAAATAATCAATTTGAAAAATTATAATAATAATGTAAACTAATTATGATGCCTACTTTCCATGAGAATTCATACTCCAATGCAATATTTGTAACACAAACTAAATATACTATATAAATATATCCGATGGTTAATCTAATAAAACTAATTTAGTGTTATGGACGTTAATACTTTTTTTATAAACTTTATCATATTTGAAAATGTTTAACTTGGAATAAATCCAATGTGCCGATGGTACATTAGGTACAGAACCAACTAAAGTTTTGTCGTGGATTCTTTCTCAAAATTACTTATTGTATATGCATCAATTATGTTATTGAAATAACATGTTGTTCAACTTGTTTGTGTCCTAGTTGTGGTCCTTGTGGACAGGAGTTCTATTATATTACCAAATTCGAATTCATTTGAGACTGATATTACGCTTCAGCTTAACATAATTTGGCTGAAAAGTTTCAACTCCAAATTTTAATTATGATACTACCTTTATTTATTTACACCATCCATATGGCGCCTTATTTACGTAAAGATATTTAGTTAGGATTTAATTGGTTATAGGTCTTTTCATAGTTATCTCAACTTCACGGATGCATGCACAAGCACACATAGCATATTTTCGTAGAATTTTTTATTCGCTCTAGAAGAAATTATTCATTAATTGTATCAAGCATTAATATTCAATATATTATTCACGACATGAAGTACATAAAAAAATCATGTATGTTCATCTAGATGACGTTGCCACCGGTGTAAGCTCTACCGGATCGTCTCGTAGCTGATGGTGAGTTTCATTATCCCTTGTCTTTTTATTTGTGTTAATAAATTCCTCAAGATTGGGTGTTCCATCACGGGAAACTCTAATATTTTCTCCCCTCTCGTTGCATTGTTTCTTTGGGATCCATTTTCCCTCATTTTAATAATCATATTTAGCCTTAACTTTTCATTTATGCTTATGCTTGTAAGCCAAAAGTTAAATTTTAAAACTTAAACTGGGAGTTGATTTTTAGGATTTTTTCATCGTAGTTATTTTTTAGGCTTTGCTTTAGATCGCTAAGAACCCGTATATAAAGTTTTGCACATATTTTATAATTGTTAATAAGTTGTTTTGCTATGCTTAAAATAAGCCAAAAGATAAGGATGATTATGAATGATGATGCAAGCTTTCATAATATATACCAATGTCTCTTCGTTATTCCACTTCCGATGCATACAATATATAGAACCTAGCATTCCGACAAACCTCTTTTCTCCGAAAGTGCAAGTAATCGAGTTATATTGTTCACGTTAGGTGATCTCAAATATTCGTTTTGAAAACTTCGACAACTTTTATGAACCTTCTCAAACTCTCAAGAGTCATACTTTCTCCAAGATCGAAATAATCATCGAAGGATATGTGGCTAACTATAAGATAATTAAAGAATATTTGCAATGACCTTCGTGATCCTGTGTTGCATTCGTTATGCATACTCCCTCTGTCCAAAAAAAACGAATTCTCCGGTTTCCATGTCTAACGTTTGACCATCCGTCTTATTTAAAAAAAATTCAAGAAATTAAAAAAAATTAGTTACACGCAAAATACTATTCATGATTTATCATCTAATAAAAATAAAAATATCAATCGCAAAATTTTTTTAATAAGACGAAGAGTCAAAAATTAAAGGTAAAAAGTAAAAAAATGGTTTATTTTGAGACGAAGGGAGTAGAAACAAAGGATGGTTCATTCTAAACCCACGCAAACATGAATAAATATAATGAGATGCATATATAATCTAAATGTAATCGTGGTCAATCACCTTATGTCAAGCAACAGACCTGCCATGTGTTTGGTGCATTGCTAATGAATATTAACACATATGCCAACGATATACTTAATCGACAGATGAATCTAAAAAATATCTAAAACATCTTACTTTAGAAAAAGAAGGGATAGTCCGTAAACTATTGTATTGCTCTTGCGGATGCTCTTAATTTCCAGTGAGCAAACGGCTTTGTAAACACAACCTTCGGCCCATAAAGCTGTCACGGACTCACGGGCCGAAACTTCTCGGCCCATCACAAGCAAACCCTACTGGCCCACGGCCCACCTACCTCCTCTTCCTCACTCCGCTACTCCGCTCCAGCCAGCCCAACCCACCATTCCTCTTCCTCCCACCTCCCCAAAACCCCTACACCCGCGCCGCCGCCGCCGCCGCCGCCGCCGGCGCAGGCCGCAATGGCCATGCTGCTCCGGCGACCCATCCAGACCCTCGCCATCCTCCCCCTCCTCGGGCGCCACCTCTCGGCCGCGGCCGCCGTGGAGGCGGCCACCGCGGAGTACCACCACCACCACCCGGACCTCCTGTCGCCGCCGTTCGACTACCTCCCGGGCCACCCGCGGCCCGACGCGAAGCACGACGAGCTCATCCTCGCCGTGCCTCGGGCCTCCTCGGGGAGGCACGCGGCGGCCAAGGAGCGGAAGGCCGGGCGGGTGCCGGCCATCGTCTTCGAGCAGGAGAACGGCCAGGAGGGCGGCAACAAGCGGCTCGTCTCCGTGCAGTCCAAGCAGATCCGCAAGCTCGTCGACCACCTCGGGCGGTCCTTCTTCCTGTCACGCCTCTTCCGCCTCCAGGTCTGGTCCGAGCACGCCGGCCAGGGGGAGCTCATCGAGAGCGTCCGCGTACTGCCGCGCAAGGTGCGCCGATCGCCTACTTGCCTTGTTCGGTTCGAGTACATATTGTGTGTGTGGTAGTATGCCAGTATTGCTGATAAAGTAGTTTGGATATTTTATCTTTGCATTTCGTAGCTTATTCTACATTACAGTGTCCTTCTGTAGTTAGCGCTCAATGTTTAACACTCACTGTGAACTGCTTGACAAGAACTAAGTAATTTTCTACTTGATGCTCAATGCATCTGTCTTACAAAAATAATGTCAATTTCTTGTCTTAGGGTATTCAGGAGCATCCGTTTTTAGATTGATAATTGGCTTTCTGAGTACAAGTTCCGAAGCTCAAATATTCATTACCTGTGAAGTTAGCCAATATCCACTTCCATTTTGGTCTGGCTGAATTGATACAGCACAGCCAATTATGTAAAAGAAAACATTAAAGATCTTGCATTGTTCAGTTTAGTTTGGGCTTAAGGGCTTGGACATGGATGCCCCCTCAATCATTGTCTTCAGTAGTGCTTGTTTCATATATTTTCCAATCAGACTATATAATGTCACATCATTTCCATATTCTACTCAGTTGCCTCGTTTTCACAAACATTATGAGAGTTGTGCTATATCCCTAAATAATTTTTGTTCAGCTTCTCTAGTGTCAACGATGGCTCCCATAATGAAATAAAATTAGCTTTTATTGCTGCTGTCAGCCTGTCACAAGTATAAGCAGCAGAGCCACCTACTTCAGGGTCTTGCTGACAACAGATCTGGTTCATGGAATAATGAAATATTATGATGGTATCTAGCTCAATGCAACAAATAAATTGGACGCAATTCCATCTACTTTAAAGTGTCAATTGCAAACTGCACTGCATGTATCGAATAACATCTCGATGCAATAGTGAATGTTACGATTAGTTGTGCAGTTGTGGCCTTGTGAGCCTGTAGCTAGTGATGTAATATTCAGGATATCTCCCTCCTCAGTCCTCATTTTCTTTGCACATTCTTTGACTACTTATTTGAGCAATCATATTTTCAGGTACACTTGCACGCGGGCACTGATGAGCCTCTGAATGTGACATTCATGAGAGCTCCTTCTTCAGCGTTACTAAAGATAGATGTTCCTTTGATGTTCATTGGAGAGGACGCATCACCTGGTCTCAGGAAAGGTATGTAGCTGCATTTCATATTTCATTTGCCACATCTATATTAGTTGAAGTTTCAAACAAAAAAAATGTTCTCCATTATTTTCCCATATCATAAACGGGCGAGCGGATGTTAGATGCACATAGCTGTCTTACAGAAGAGAAAATCTGTTATTTAGGTCACATTGAATCAGTCCCGTTGCACAATGCTAATGGAAGTTTCTCATTTATCTTGATCAGCACTAAACGGTCCAGTGCCACTTAATTGGTTTGTTGAATGGCTGAGTTTGTTCATTTTCACACAGTTTTTAACTACATTGCAGACATATACTGCTCTGTGATGCCTGCACGCCCGCTTTTTAATAAGCTTCTGTTTAACAAATTTCCAGGCTAATATGGTATCTTATATGCAGGAGCTTACTTCAACACAATAAAACGGACAGTTAAGTACCTGTGCCCTGCTGACATAGTACCACCCTACATTGAGGTGGATCTAAGCGAGTTAGATGTTGGGCAAAAATTGCTGATGCGTGATCTTAAAGTCCACCCAGCCCTTAAGTTGCTTCAGTCACCAGAACAACCCATATGTAGCATTATAGGATCAAGAGCGCCTGACCAGAAGAAGTCGAAATAATTTCTGTTGTATCAACTATTTCCAACAGAATAAGCTTTTTTTTTTTTTGTATTCACGCTTGAGTTATTCAAGAGTTGATTGCCCCCCTAGAATGGATACTAGGATGAACTGTAGTCAGGGACCACTATGAATGAATGTTTTGAGAAGCCAGATGTTACAACTAGAATCCATTCAGAAACGTCCATGTTCAGATGTGGCATGGATTGTTCATAGAAATCATTCATTTTGATAGATTTTGTTGAAAAAGCTTTTACATGACGTGTTTAAATACCTAAGTTCTCTTTAGTGTAACCATTGGTATTCAATTCTTCATTCTACTGAAAAAACGTTGTGCTTTCTACACCACCGCTAAAGATATGGTGGTACTTTCAGAGGCAGCAGACTTCAGCGCAGAAACCAAAAACACTTTTACAGAAAAATCACCATATTCACAAGGAGGTTGAGATATTTTATTACTGCAAACTTTTGAATACACTCCAGGTTGAAAAGACCAATAACACGAATGCAATGAACCGCCAACCTTCAAATGGTTGCAGACGGTGCGAACGACTTCGACGGTTGATGCAACACTTGCTCTCACGGATAAACACGTAATCCAAATCCAAACAAATACCGAATCTCCATAGATCCTTCCATCAAGCTGGCAGTCAGTAACTCAACTAACACCCTAGCGCGAACGCCATCCTCCTCTTGCCACCGCCAGGACGAAGGTAGAACGAAATAAGGGGTATCGCTTATTTTGTTTTTAATGCTTTGAATTGGATTTAGGCTATCACATGTTGAATTTGGATTGAGTAAGTTCGTGTTTATACTCATATAAAAAAGTAGTTAAGGTGGTGAGTAGTGATGAATCTGTCACCTGCCTACAATTAACTTCTTCCTTTAAAAATAATAAGTGAGACATATATATCAAATCATTTTTATTAACTCTATTTTAATAAGATGCTAATGATATTTTTTTAATAAAATCTTGTTGCAATGCATGGGCAAAATGCTAGTACGGTGAAAATAGAGAACTTTAGTTAAAAAAATTAAACCAGATTCCTAGTTATCTCTCTTGCTTCATACAGCTCCGCTCCTAGTTATCCCTCTCGCTTCATACAGCTCCGCTCCTGGCTGCCACCGGAGCTGGCTGCACGGCCGAGGACCAACACGACCGCTATGAAGGTAGTAGCGGGGCTATGATGCGCCCGATGGAAGGGAGTGGCACAACATCGATGAAGGCTATAGGCGGCAGTGTAGGCACAACAGAGTGGCTCCATGGCGCTCTAGGAACAACGAGGAGTGTGGCAACACGTCAAGGGCCAAGGTTGTGGCTAACGGTGGAAGCTTCGGTGTTGACTGTTCCATGGTTGAGCTGGTGGGGCAGCGCAACGCGATGGCAGAATATGGTGGTCGGCGGTGCCAAGAGCCTCAATGCCAACCTGAGTTGGTGGAGACGGCTTGGAGCGTCAACTGATGGAGGTGGTTGGTGGTGGCATGGTAGCACAACAATATTTTTGTATGGTGACTATTTGCTGAGATCTGTAGTTGTAAAAATAATATGGTGATGGATGATGCGGATTAGAGCCGCCACCTCTTCCCTCCCTCTCTCTCGCAGAGATGTAGATCTCCGTATGAATGGAAGAAGTCGGTGAAGGCTTAGAAGGATGCCAAAGCAACAAAAATCAATTTTGGAGCTTGGGCAGAAGAAGGCTGAATCTTAATTAGTTTTTTTATCTTTACTTTTTTTGTTTGTTTTGTGTTCCTTAGTGTTGTGGTTTAGAGCCTAAGAGACTCATGTATCCTTCACTAACACTAAATTATCTAGATACTAGAGGTTCATCAGCCGACTTATCCCCCTTCCTATTTAATTTTGATATCCACCTCCAATGAGACAAGATCCATCGCTAGATTCATCTGCAAGGACTACCATCTGATAAGCTATTACGACCCTACAATTAAACAAATGTGTCATAAGTCAAAAGCCACATTCTTACCTTTGTAACTGAAAAAAAAACACCCCCACACACACTCTCTTTGGTTTTTATTTGGTGTCATTAACTTAGGTTATGCTTGACTATTCATCTTATTCAAAAATTTTATAAAATTATAGCTATTTTGTTATGATTTAATTTATTAATATAACGTTAAGTACGACCTATAGCTTATATTTAGATAAAAATCTTAAAACAAGACAAGCGGTCATAGATCTAAAAATCAACGACGTCATATAAAAAAACAAGTAAACACTCATAAAAAAAATATGACCTTATCAAGACTTATTACCTGATCAGTCAAACTTGAAAAGAATGGATGGCTCCGGTGTTGTCGAGGCACCCTTCCTTCCTCCCCGTAGAGCCCTCCCGTCCGCCCTCGCCGGTAGAACCGAGCGCCGGTGGCCGACGGCCGCCGGCCGCCCCGCGCGGGTGTCGCCAAGGGAAGCGACGGCAGATTAGGTTGGGCCGGATTTGCTTATGGGCTACAGAGCCAATCAAGAAATCAGAAACCACTTGGATTGGCCTGACGAGAGGTCTACAATCAACGTCAGAAACTGGCGCAACGCAAATGGACGAACAAAACTGCCTTCAAAGCCTGAAACGAGAGCAACATCTGAAGGGACAGGTCCTCCTCCTGAGCAGATGAAAGCTGCGACCCAGCTAAAGCAATGGTAACACCTGAACCAATTTCGCATGAATCACACATCATCTGGGCACTACTAAGTAGCGTGCAAATGTTAACTGGAAACTACTGCTAGCATTTCCTGATTGATATGCTGCACATCACCATGCAAGATTGCACGCCATTGTGCTGCTGCAAGCTGATTCTTATATCCCGCAGACAAGCTGGAAGCGATTGCCACAATTTATGAGAATCAAAACATCACCATCGTCATCATCATGACAGAAAGTAAAAGCGAATAATAGCATTTAGTAAACTTGAAGATTAGCGCTTTCTTTCCGCAAAAAAACAAGCAGAAACATATATTCGAATTATCGGATACATGATAGTGATGATCAACGGTGTCAACACGATGACAGCCGATTGAAAATGAGGTTCAAGCAAACACAAGCTCAAACTCAAACGCACGCCCTTTTCCGATCAAAATAATAATATGACCGGAAGCAAAGTCACCGTTCAGGCTCCTCCAAAAATTCGAGGACCCAGGTAAGTAAATTAAGAATTCAATAGGTAAATTCATCAGTGCCGCAGACAAAAATCTTCAGGCAACAACTCAATGAAATATGATCACATCCATGGCTGCAGCTTATTAACCTCAGACAGCGCTTCAGATAAGACCACATCAAGTTGTTTACTGATGCTCGTTCACTGGATCAGCTGGAAGATACAGCCACCGTTGGTGGGTGGGCTGCTAGGAGGTGCAGAGTGATCTATCACGGGCTCGCCTTCTTCCATCTCATCTTCCATGAAACTCTCCCGGCACTCCATGCTGCAAAAGGCTTTGTCACCCCTATAATTGAAAGGTAGAATACTAAACATAAAGAAAAGATCAAAACAACTACCGGTTTATTGAATAAATCAATACAAATATCCATAACAACGATGCGTCCACTATACTGGATCACTTACTGATAGATGTAGATGTCTTTCCCTTCTTTGAGTTCCTCACCGCAAAGGCAACAGAAGCTCATCATACCCTCTTTGAGATGAGGGAGCAAACTCTCCTCCCTCTTATTCTCATCGGGCATCAGCTGCTCACCTTCAAACTCTAAGACACGATCTCCGAAGAAGTGGGTAGTTCTAGGGTTAGGACCACGAGAAACAACACGGGTGTAATCCTCTGAATTGAGAATGTCATCCAGAGACATGAAACTACCCTTCAGTTCATCATACATGCTCTCATCCTTCTGATCAACCACCTCAACTTCGACAGGAGCAGTGAAGCTGTTCTTGGAAGTTAAATTATCAGTGATTCTCATCTCAGACCCAAGAAGGACCTTCCTACTGCCCAAGGGAGTGGAGCTGTCATCAGCAGTAAGTGAATCCACTAGTCCAAGCCCAACCCTGTCACCAAGCAAGATCTTTTGGTTCTGGTTGGCATCAAGGAAAGATGACCTCGGTGATTTGGTACCAAGGCCTGGGAAGAATTTGAGGTCTAGGGGAGATGTTGGACTGCGGACTGAATCCATCTCGATCAAACATTTGGTGCTCAGTTTGACAAGAAGGTCAGGGACCCTGAAGAACCCCATCTTCTGAGCAATCGATTCAGAGGAAGTTTGTGGAACCACAGAGGATTCAGCTGCCATTTGATCTTCCCTAGCTTTCTTCCCGCTGCAGATTTTATCGTGTTAATAACTTAATTCTGTAATTCCACCATCTTCTTTAAGACTACAACAACTTAGGAAGTGGCTTTACTCTAGTGTCAGTATCAAGAAACTCCATGGAGTCAAGAACAGAACAATCAGGTCGATTTGTTACGGAACACTAGTATGTATTCATCGAGAACTAAAATAGAAGCGTTCTAAAAGATTCAAGTGCAAGGCAAAAATGTGATCTTTTTTTCTACAGATTCCTTAGCTTGTACGCCTAGATAATACTCCTATTTGTTAGTGATTAAAACATAATAAAAGCAACATCATACAGAGAATCTAAACAAAATATAAGAAAAAAAACACGCCTTTACTGATTAATCAATTATCACCCCATTCTCACCTTCTTCTTCACGACGACTGCTCTTGCCTCACAAGATCGTTTCCTCGCTCATCAACAACAGCGACAAAATCTCCTGGAAAACCAAGAACAGCGCGAGGGCAACACGGTCAGTGATGAACCGATGACTAAAAAAAACAGTGGAAATATTTTCTTCCCACAAGAACACAGAAATGAAGAGAGATTAAACCCCCTAAAAATCACAGAAACCCCAGAAAAACGAGAAGGAAAAAAAATCGAACACGGGACAGAACGATCAGAAAAAAAAAACCCAGATCAGAAAAAAGAGAATAGAATTCCAAGAACCAACATATAGATTAAAACCCCAACCAAGAACGCCTCCCAATCCGTCCCTCCTCCCACGATGGAATGCAGGTCCAAGAATCCCCCACGAAGACAAAAGAAAAAGAAGAACGCCATGACGCGGGAGAATCGAGAATCGGGCGTATCCCCACCTTCTCGCCGGCCTCCTCGGCCAGCAGCACCGGTCACCACCACCAGCAGCAACAAGTGGGGTGGGGGAAGAGGAGACTTGAGGCCGGCGAATGCCTCCCCGGAAAGATAAAGAGGAGGAAGAAATAGTGGAGGTGGAGAGAGAAGGTTTATGAGAGAACTCTTTTCTCTCTCTCTACTTTCTCTCTCTACTTACTGGTAGTTGTTGGACCCTACTAGTAGTCCAGGAGTACACACTTTTTTCTCTCTCTATACAATTTCTCTCTCTAGGAGGGGCCTGTCCCTACCAAGCACACACACTGTTGATTTGATTGAGAACAATGGGTTAGATTTTGCAGGTGCAGGACAAGTGTCAGCTGGTGAGATTTGTTTTCTTTTGGTGGTTGATTAAGGCCTTGTTTAAGTTCTTAGAAAATTTTTAAAAAACATCACATCGAATTTTTGGACATCTATTACATAGTTATATGAGAAATCGTGAGACGAATTTTTTGAGACTAATTAGTCTATGATTAGCTATAAGTGCTACAATACCCAATATGTGCTAATGACGGTATAATTAGGCTCAAAAGATTCGTATTGCGGTTTCCAGGCGAGCTGTGAAATTTTTTTTTTCATTCGTGACCGAAAATCCCTTCCGACATTCGATCAAACGACCGATGTGACATTTCTGCCAAAAAAATTTTGCCATATAAACACCCCTAAGATATGCATATTTTTTTTTCTTTGAGGAAAAAAGTTGTTGTATGGTTTGGAATGATGTTAAGATAATTAAGTAGTACTATTTATGATGTCATGTTCTGTGTGGTTGTGCTTTCATTGATGTGGAGACCTGCTTTGTCATGTTGTTAGTCAGCATGTGTAGAGAGAGATGGTAAGAGGGAGATAGTGTGTTTGTGTTTGGGTGAAAAGGAAAAAGGAAAAGTGGATATTATTTGTGACTTTTCTTTTGTTGTGACCTGAATTTTTTGGTTAACTGTTTTATCTTTAGCTGGAGGAATTTTTTTTTTCATTATGCAGGTGGTGGAGACACCAAAATGCATGATGTCAAATCTGCTTTTTTGACTTGGTTTGTGTTGGCATTTTTTTTTCTTCTGGAGCAGACTCTGCTTGCAGTCCACTTGCCAGAGAATTTTTCGTCCACTCCCCCGGTTTGCAAGGGCATATCCGTATCTTTTTCTCTCTCACTTTTTTGAGAAGTTAGAAATCTTTTTAGGAAGTTATTTAGAGATTTCCCAACATGAAATTTCCAAAGAAAAATTAGTGACAACATTAGAAACGCATATACCCCAAACCTCAAAAAGAATATGAAAGCACATATTTGTTCAAATATAATTATAAGAAAGACAGGGCTAACATTAATTTTGGAGCCTCATCTTTTCACCGAGCATGTTAGCAGCACCATTTTTTTTCTTATACTTATATTTATAAGATAAAATTTATATTTTTAACTCTAAAATTGGAGTATTTTTATCATATTTTATTTTTTGTCTTGACTTTTTTAACACGTACATAAAAAAATTTATTCATGGACTATTTTTTATTTGTAAATATATCGTAACAATCACCCCCACTATATTTTTATCGACATATTTTCTAAGCCACTGCTCCATACTAAACGCAGTGCATCTTGTGCAGAAGTTTTTCGTACAAAAGCTTCTCATATGATATTTCTAAAGTAGGATTATCACTTTTAATTCAGCCATTTATAGTATTAAATAGATATAACCAAAATCAGATTATTCTTCATTATTTTAATCTTAGCTTATCTCAAACACCCCATACTAGAAAACACGTATATCCTCGGAAAAGAAGTGCGGTACATTGAGGACCCTAAATTTCTTTTCTTAAAAGAAATAATAATTACTTAAAAATTTTCCTTGTATAAATTATTATCGCTCTGAGTTAAGTACTCGCTTTGTCAAAAAAAAAGTATGTCTAGTTTTCAAAAATTGTCTCACAGAGAGTTTATCTGAAGCCTATACGGATGAGTCTCAGCAACTCGATGTCTAGATACATCTAGAAATGCTGGCTTATTTAATAGTTGGAGCATGTAATTAGGTCATTCTCGATGCAATGTTACAAGGTTTTAATATCATTAAATGATATGTCATGCAAGTAAAAGATAGTGATGTGACATAGAATTTACTATAAGACAATTTACGAAAATTATGTTTTAGAGGAATGAAACATATTATACATGGTTATCTAACTAGATTGAAATCTCCACTAAGAGCAATTCGTTTTATCTTCACATATTTAATTAACTCATGTTAGTCACTTAGATGCAACATTTAAGTGAAGTGTTAGCCTATTAAACCATAAAGTAAAATTTTACATTGAGAGAATTTGTTTCATTCACCCACTAAAATATATTTTGATGATATAGCTCAAATAAAAACGACACAATAAAATGTTGCATGACTAATGAAACGACACTATCTAAATATCCAATCAACGTTGCTAGGGAGTACAACTAACGGAAAATTTTATTTTACTTTGCCACTCTTACAAATGAGTAGCATCGTATTTAGTACTCTCCTGTCACAAAGAAGGGTTGTGAGAGAAATTAAATCCACTCGACAAAAAGTGACAAAAAAATTAAAAGCCCCGCTTTACATAGTCAAGGATTAAGCAAGATGTTAAAAACTCTACACCCTTAGTCCCTAAAAGAGTCAACATATGAAGGTGACTTTTAGAAAACTAGGTTCATGTTTTCGCTTGTCCTTATAAGCTAAAATTTAAATTTTAAAATTTAAAATTAGAGTTGTTTTGTAGTGGTTTTATTGGAGTTTATTTTTTAGCATTTCGTTTTTAGATCACTAAAAACAAGTAAAAAAGGTTTTATCCAAAAATCATTTTTTAATAACTCATAAATCATTTCACTTATGCTTATAAAAAAAGCAAAAGGTAAGGTAAGGCTGTGGGTATCTTAAGTTCATCATCGGAAATTTATTTTATTAAGGGAGGGAGTACTGCCAGTTCGATGGCTAAAACGAGAAGAAAATATTGGAGTAGGAGTCCAGACACTCTGGTGCAGAGGATCCCATTTGAAGAAAATATTGGAGTATGAGTCCAGATACGCTTATGCCTAATTGGAGTTGGAGTAGTAGTAGTTAAAATTTTAAGTTGACAAAATCACCTGTCTTAAGTTTCACGTGCTTTTGAATTACTGGTTTTCAGAGGTCGTAAGAAACCTGTTACTGAAGTCAAAATTGTTGACCGGTATGTAAGGGCACTAGAAACTATTGTTGACCGGTATGTAAGGGCACTAGAAACTATCTTGCTTTCTATATTGGGTCAAAAAACTATCTTTCACAATACAACTTTTATATATTGTTATCACGTGACACATTTGTCTCTCTCACATGACACTGAGTTTTAATCTTAAACCAGTTTCTTTATCTTTATATCTCTTCTCAATAAATAACCTGTCACATCAATAATTTGCTTACATGACAGTGTAATAACTAGGGATAGAAAGAAATAGATTGGGAGTGCTCTAAAGATGAAAAAAAGGGCATCCTATGTTGGAAATCAGTGGAGTACTCGTGCCAGTACCAAGTGAACGATGGTGTATTAAATGGTACTTGATATGTAAGAACCGTGCACCACAAAAATCTATGATGATTTTAGTCAAAGAAAGTGTAGTGAATTTAGTACATTTATGATTTATGGGTGTCACTTTGTGTGCTCATCACGCCTTCATGCTTCCTGTTAGGTGGCTGGGGTAGTCATGAGTCATGACCGCAATTTACTGGGGGCAGCTCGGCATTAACTCGCAGGTCACGAGGCTTGATTAATTGCAAGTTAACACACGTAGGTCGAGTGGTATCCGAAAAGATTCTCGATAAGAAGCAACTCTCGCCGTTTCAAAAATATATGGTATATTTTGTTATATATACATAGCTAAAATTTTGTTTAAAGGTCAAATACCAATATATTATATAGTATTTGATATAAAAGTATACTAGCAAAGAAGTTTCAAATATGAATCTAACTCTACAGTTTTATGTTATAAAAATTATATTCTGTAGTGTATTATTTGATTAAATATTTATCCTAATGACACAAAATACATACCATATTTTAAAATGAAATGAGTAGTAATAAAGTATTTCTGTAATGTAAACTAGTATTACTGTGAGCATAGTATCTGTACGATAGGTATAATCTACAGTATTACATGTTAGGATATTCGATGCATGTATAGAAATCTAAAGAATGCACTATTGTGACAAATAGGAACAGAGTTTAGGGGTGGAAATTTATTACTCACTTTGACCTAAAATATAAAAGCTTCCAAAAATTTTAATGTATTTGAATAATGGGTTATGGATGGGGGCATTAGAGCAGATACAGTGGCAGGCTATAAGCCTACTATAAATATGTTTTAAAGAGATAAGAATGAGAGAAGAGAAGTGAGCTACTAATTTATAGTTAGTTGTAGCACGTGCTTTAAGACACAGTGTGTGTATGACATGTGGGAACATGTATTAATATTTTATGGGTAACTATTGTATGAGTTGACTATTCGATTGACTATGAATAAATTGAAGCCAGTAGTTGACTATACTATTAAACATGCTCTTAGGAAATTGAAATGAATAAATGGTTAGGAGCACATATAGTTCTGAGCCAAGCCACTGCATAGGGGCTTCAGAGAAATAAGGTGGGAAGAATGAATGACTGAAATTTAAAGATATTTTTTAGTGTGTAGAAAATCACTTTCCTAACCCATTTAGCCAAACGGATCCTAACAACTTCACACTTATACATTCTCTTTTCGACCTATCATAGATTTTTCATCACCTACTCACATTCCCAAGTGCCCAACCGATCTATATGATAATGGATGGTTGAGTTTTTTTTTCCTCAGCAAATCATATGATTTCTTCGTTTAATTTCACAAACATCTTTAACGTCCGTGCAATGCCTAGCTTTAAAACTTGTTACGTTCTACGACGGAGCGAGTAAGGCCTCGTTTAGTTTCTAAATTTTTTTTTCCAAAAACATCGCATCAAATTTTTAAGCACCTAAATAAACCATTAAACATAGATGAATCAAAAAACTAATTGCGCAGTTATCGAAGAAATCTTGAGACGAATCTTTTAAGCCTAATTAGTCCATGATTAGCCATAAGTGCTACAGTACCAACATGTGCTAATGACGGATTAATTAGCTTCAAAAGATTCTCGCGGTTTCTAGGCTAGCCGTGAAATTCGTTTTCTCATTCGTGTCCAAAAACCCCTTCCGACATCCGGTCAAATATACTTCTTCCAAAAATTTTCTCAATCTAAACACCACCTAATACAAAACTACCGACAAAGTCAGGACATATGCAAAACATTCCCATGTATATGTGACAAGGGAGCTTCTTTATCATGAGTTGCTAGCTAAGATAAGAATATTAACATTTCATAAATGAATCGATATGTTTTTAAAGATTTTAGGTAGCGTTCGTTTAATTAGATTATTTAATATTATTTTTGGGTTTTACGCATATGTTACTCAAACTGTTAAATATTTTCTTATATATATGAGTTCATCATCTTATATTAAAGGTGGTGGAGTGCGTTGTGCGTTAGGGTGTTCGTGTTTTTTAGTGCATGCGTGCATCAATTTTATGCGGTGTTTTCTCTTTTTTTTTTCGCAACGTGTGATACATTTTAATTCTTCGTGGGCAGACAGATGGATAAAACTCTTCTTTTAAAATAGTGAAGAAATACAAAATGGACAAAAATAAAGCAACGAGGTTTATGCCTGGTACTGTAAACAAGGAACTAGTACGTAAACAATTAGTCAGAAAAAAGTTCAGACGTGCTATATAAGCAACAAGGTCACACAAACGCACAATAATGCTACAAAATGTCAAAGTTTTACTACTACTATTATTACTATACGATGGCACCGTTCGCAAGTGACATGTCTAAATTATCTAATCAGCGCACGTAAAACGAAGAAAACCATTAGTATATGATTAATTGAGTATTAGCTTTTAGAAACTTAAAAAACAAATTAATCTGAATTTTTTAAATAACTTTTATATAAAACTTTTTTTTCAAAAAATACACCGTTTAACAGTTTGAAAAGCGTGCGCACAAACGAAGAGGGAAAAGTGTTCTGGGTTGGTCGGTTTCGAACGATCCCTGTAAACCAGCTTTCTCCTTTCTGGGTGCAGCACCGGAGGGTGGAAACCTAAAAGAAAAGTTAGCGTGGAACAGCGACCATCCTGCCAAAAAAGAAAAAAACAGATCGATTTGGCCAAATCGGGAGGGTCTTTTTCCCCATCCGGGTCAGGGGAAGACGTGAGCTCCAATCCACGAATCCGCCGGCCGGCCTCCCTGCGTGGAATCAGCCTTGGTTGCTGGGCTGCCTTTTGCTTAGGTGGTGTTTAGATTGAGAAATTTTTTTTGAAAAATATCATATCAAATGTTTAACCGGATGTCGGAAGGGGTTTTTGGACACGAATGAAAAAACGAATTTCACGGCTAGCCTAGAAATCGCGAGAACGAATCTTTTGAGCCTAATTAATCCGCCATTAGCACATGTTGGTTACTGTAGCACTTATGGCTAATCATGAACTAATTAGGCTCAAAATATCCGTCTCAAGATTTCTTACATAACTGTACAATTAGTTTTTTGGTTCATCTATATTTAATGCTTTATTTAGGTGTCTAAAAATTTAAATGATGTTTTTGGAAAAAAAATTTAGAAACTAAACAAGACATTAGCTTTCGGATATAGCAGTACTGTAGTACCAGTTGCATTTTTGACACTTTAATCCCTTCTAAAAACTTATTTTATTTATAGATTGTTAGAAAAAAAAATTATTCTAGTTCTATCACCGCCATGTTCAACATGTATAGCATCACCAGATACTTCATCTCTAGATGCCATGTACGAAGACAATTGTTTCAATTTTAATGAAAATGTGATACAATATCATAGGAGATAAAAGTTGGTCTCAATGATGGCCTACTCTGAGCTAACGGGTAGCGACTGGTGGCGCTGAAGGAAGAGGGTACCTTGCTGAGCATAAGTTTAATGCCATGTATGACCTTGTCTCGATCACGGACGACCTACGGAGCACCTTTTTAGATTTGGCAATTTTGCATCTCCAAAAGAATGACCATCTCAATTCCATACTTAAATTTAGCAATTTTGTAAAAAAATATTCAGTGACTATTTGACTTACATGCCATTTAAATGGCTAAACTTGAGTCCTCAATAACCAAATCTAGCAACACATTCTCTCACTAGCACAATTGATATCCGTGGTTGAGACCCTCTTGTCATCCTTCCCTTGCTAAGATTTGGATAGCGGGGATGGATAATCTCTTAGAGATGCTCTATAAATTCGAGTTGCCAAAACTAAAATAAATAACTAAATTTTTATTTGAAGATGCTCTTACACTCCTATCTTTCATACATCTTAGACCTTGACATGATCATTGACTAGCCTATCGGGGGGCTAGAGTTGAAGTGAGGTGGCTAAAGGACTTCTTCAGGAAATGCGGCATTTGGGGATTTGGGTTAACCAAGGATGATGAAAGTGGGGTCAATGCTAATAGCTCTAGCACCAATCTCGTTGTCAATGATGCTAATGTCGAGTTGTCGGCTCATGGCCACGCCAGATCGATATCATGCACTTTGGCAATATGGCTTTAGACCTTGGCACCGACAACTTTGATGTTGATATAGAGGTCTTAAATCTACAATAAGTTTTTCTGGTGGGTTTATTTAAAAAACAACTTTTAGAAAAGGCTTAAGTGTCAAAAAAAATCCAGGTAATACCCAATACTGTAGTGCACTGGCTCAAGCAACAGTTTGGCAAGTATAATAATGACGGTGATTATTATATCGGAGAAAGCAATGTGATGATAGAGTATAGCTTTGATTGATAAACAAATTTCGAGGCCTTGTTTGCCTTGTGAGCGACCACTGTTTGATACGATCCCAACCGAAGCATCTAGCATCATCATCATGCATCCTCACCGCCGAAAAAGAAATCACAAGGAACAAGGTAGAGACATCAATCAAACTGGTTTTATGCGTCGTTCGATCGATCAATCAATCAACTAATCAATCAACCAGCCAGCCTTTTATACTTATCGTATAGTATATGGCCGGACTCGCGATGCGTTAAATTATGCTGCCGGTGATTAAGATGGTGAACGATATTAGCGGTGAAGATTAACAAGAAGAAGAAAAAAAAGGGGGTGTGAGGACTTGCAGCTGCAGGCAAGGAGTCACGAGAGCGATCGATGGTCGTTGGAGTGGAGCCTAGAGATGGCAACTGGGACACGTGACTCGAGACCCGATGGGTATTTACTCGATTAGGGTATGTGTATGAACTAAATATATTACTCATGAGTAAGTAATTGGACAAATACTTCACCCGACGGGTATGCAGGTATGAAAATGTTTTTATGATCCACATACCCGTTTACCTATGGTTAATAAATACCTGCAAGTTTAAATGCATGTCATGACCAATATAATTAGACTAGCCTAATTAACCAAAATTATAGGTATTTAAACTATCCATACATTTTCCACCACACTATATGAATGTGTGATGTCCTAAATATCTAGCGTCTATGCAATATACTATATGGAAACCGTGATATTTAGATTGTTTTGAACTTTTGCGAGGACATGGGTGACCCGACGGGTAAGGTTTACCCAAGCGGGTATGGGTATGAGAAAATTTTCTTACCCGTGATGGGTATAAGTATTTTAATGATACGAAATTTTATTAGTAGGTATGGATATAGGATAGCAATAC
This sequence comes from Oryza brachyantha, assembly GCF_000231095.2. Lineage (NCBI taxonomy): Eukaryota > Viridiplantae > Streptophyta > Magnoliopsida > Poales > Poaceae > Oryza > Oryza brachyantha. The sequence goes on along the minus strand of NC_023163.2, from coordinate 17,222,781 downwards.
CCGATGGGTATTTACCCATTGCCATCCTAGAGGCTGTGAGTACCTGCTGCTGCTGCAACTGCACAGTGGAGTGGAGTACCTGAGCACAGTACCGACCGAGCCCTGGCTCCTCCTGGGAGCGCATAAATAAAAAGCAAGCGATCGAGAGGGCGGAGAAAGCGATGGATAGATTGGGTGGGTGGATGCAGGCGGTGGTGTGGTGACACCCATTTTTCCGCGATCGCGACCGCCGGTGCGTGCGCGCGCAGCCGAGAGCCCGTGACCGTCGCGTCGTGAAACCAACGTACGGCGAGGCGATCGCAAGTCACAGCCCAACCCAACTGACGGAAGTCGCGTCGCGTCGCGTCTTCGTAGCAGTACGCGCGCGCGGCTGCTGCACCCGCACCCGCACCCGCACCCGCACGCTCCTGTCGGTGCCCGTTCTTTTACGATCAAAATAGGTTATAGGGCTTGCGGGTAGGTAGCGTGCCCGCGTCCCTGCTCGCTGCTCACCCCGCGACGAAACTGTACACTGCTGGTATGGTGCACCGGAACGATGGTGCGGACCAGGGTTTACGTTACCATGGCTATTATGCTGCTACCGTTGGTGGTCAGTAGCGGTAAACCCGTGATAACCGTTTCTAAATTTAGATAAAAAATTAAAAGTAGTTTTAAATTATTTCTAAATTTATGATTTTGTACAACCATGGCCTATGGGTGCTATAGTGATAATGCTGGATGCCCACATACCCTAGGAATCAGAGAAGTCCTGTGGAGCACTTTCCTAGCTAGCCAGGAGTGGCTACTTACGGTGTCGCTAGCTACAGTATGTCTGCCACTTCAATTCGCTGTGGTGTCAAAAAAATGATAATGCCCATGCGTGGTGGTCCACCGACGGAAACATACACACGCCATACGGTTGTAGCACAGGACAAGATACGGTTGGGTGGTACTGCTGCCACAGCAACCACCGGGATACGCTGCTACCGTATACGCTGGCCCAACCCTCTTCACATGACACCCGTGAGAGACGCGTTCAATTCCCGGCTGGTCGCAATCCAACGGATGGCCACGACGCGAGCCTCTCTGCAGAGGAGAGGAGTCGTCGTGGAAACTCGAAGCTGCTTGTGCCCTGGTGTGGTGTGGTGTGGTGCTTGCTACGCCGGCTGGAACCAGCCTTCACTGGCTCACATCCATCGTGCATCAAAATGCCCACGAACATGGAAAAAGAGTAGCGGGTAGAAGAAACGGACGAGAGGCTGAGCTGAGGTTTTTATGCGTCTTTTCTGATAGGAGGAGGGCAAAAGGTGGCTTTGAGGTCGCGGGTGCACCGTGCCATCATTCGGTGAGGCCACCACCGTCAAAATGCTCACCGCGGTGGCGCACTGCGGCAAGTCGCAAGTTCTTCCTCTTCCTCTCCCCCCGAACAAAACCGCGCTTTTCTCCGCGCACGCAACGCGGCAGGAGACGCAGGCATCCACGAGAGGACCCATTTTCCTTCGTCGCTCCTCCGAGAAAGGAATTTTCTAGTACACTGCTTCGCTGAACCGACTACTGGTCTATTACGGAACCTAATATCTTTTCGTTTCTACCTATATTTATAAGCTAAATTTTAATTTTTTAAATTTTAATTTTAAAGTTGATTATATGACATTTCTATCTTAGTTTATTTTTTAAACTTTAATTTTAATCACTAAGAACATATATAAAAATTTTATTCAGAGTTTTTTTTTTTGCAAATAGGCGTTTCGTCTTTTTCTTTTTAAAAGCCAAGTGATGACCTGACGTTTTTCTGATAATAAAATTCATTAATTCATGTCTTTGCTTTATAAACATTACAACCAATTATTATAGATATTCTAAGACAAATAACCGTAAAAATACAAACTAACAGCTTGATTGAAACAAGAATACTGTAATGTAATCCGTGCATTCCTCAAACTAGTAATCATATATCCGAAATCAATGATCAAGTTGATCGAATTCTGCTCTCATCACACTAGACTGGCATTAAACTAAAGCAGAAGATATTGTTGGAGACTAGTTAAGCTATATATCAGTTATTTGTTCAAATCAAGTCACCGCTACTACCATTGAATCCAATTAATTGCGATAAAGCTATAAGTACCTCCTACATTAAGTCTTTAAAAAAAAGCCGTAACGATGGCTAGGTTTTCACCAGAAGAGAGAAGTTTTGTGACATATGAGAAGATGTATGACGCTCATAGACGTCACCAATGTTCCTCCTAAAATTGTGATGAATTCTCCATGATTACATTATCGACATCACGATGGCCAAAACATGCCATCTCATCTTACCACCGGTGCTCACCGAACATTTCTGGGAGCAGCAGTTGAGCATAGGGATAGCAATAGGTAAATACACATCGGGTATTGTTACCCTAGACCCATACCCACCAGTAAAATTTCGTATCATCAAAATACCTATACCCGTCACGGGTACGAAAATTTCCCTATACCCATACCCGTTTAGGTAAACCTTATCCGTCGGGTCACCCATATACCCGCAACAGTTTAAAACAATCTAAATTACATAGTTTTCATATAGTTATTACAATAGACACTAGATACTTAAAACATCACACATTCATATAATGCGGTGAAAAATATATGGATGGTTTAAATACCTAGGTTTTGGTTAATTGGGATAGGCTAATTTAATATTGGGCTATGACGTGCATTTAAACTTACGGGTATTTATTACCCATGGGTAAACAGGTATGGGGATCATAAGAACGTTTTCATACTCGCGTCCCCATCGGGTGAAGCTATTTGTCCGTTTACTTACCCGCGGGTAATATATTTAGTTCATATCTGTACTAATAAAGTAAATATCCATCGAATCTCGGATCACGGTCCCCGTTGCCATCTCAGCTTGAGCGTGCCATGACAAGCACCACAGGCGTCTGACGAGGTAGAAGGAGCGAAGTTTGATGTTGGCAGTGTCCTTGGACGGACATTACCGCATAGCACGCCGCACCATGTCATATGCATGGTTAGCACGACCGACTGAGGCTGCGTTCGGTAAGGAAGGGTGTAAGTTAATTTACTCGACGCAGAAAATATAGTAATAGATTAATACATTATTTATTAATTATTAAAAATATAAAATAGATTAATATGATTATTTAAAACAACTTTTATATAGAAAATTTTTGCAAAATATACCATTTAGTAGTTTGGAAAACGTGCGTACGAAAACGAGAAAGATAAGTTAACTTACCTGATGGGGCGAACGCGGCCTGACTATCACAAGTAGGCCCCATTCAGCAACCAACTTATCCTGATTTCTTTGTTTTTCACGCGCACGCTTCTCGAAATGCAAAACAATATATTTTTTTGAAAATTTTCTATAGAAAAGTTGCTTTAAAATATCATTTTAATCTATTTTTATAATTAATAATTAATTAATCATGTATTAATCTATTACTATATTTTCCGTGTCGGATAACATACTTACAGCCGAACGCAGCCGTAGTATAGTTATACCTCCTCCAATAATATAAACGATTTTAGCTATCAAAATACATAACCATAAACTCTTATACTACACGACGGAGTTAATACACTAGTAGAATTCACTCACGTTACGACTTCTCCAACGTTTCCTCTTCGTACTGCTTTCTTTTATCGGCATCGAGCTCAGCATGTGCATGAGAGGCACCGACGAGAAGAGAGATTGTATAGCCCTCACGCTTGATGAATCCCGATCACCACTCGAGTAGCTTTTTGGACGATTTTTGGTGAGCGTGATGCACCAAGAAATCTTTCAAACTCCACAGAAATAGTCCAAAATCCGAACGTGGTGAGCTGCAGATATTACCGCAGTACCGGCAGCCGGCCAACGAAATATGGCAAGTTGAGAATCGATTCCTACCCAGCCCAGCTTGCAAGGAAACTTAACATTTGAGGCAGTGGTGTATCCGTGTAGTACTCGTCATATTATCTTTGCTTTTTTCCCCCTTTTTCTACTGCCACTAAAAGCAAGAGAAAAGATGAGCGCAAAATGGACCCGGGGGAAAAAAAGACAGATTATGCGCAGGACATTTTTCTGTAGGCTATGAATGCAACCTTGTTGTACATACAAATAATTGTAGGCGATCCAACAGGTAGGTCAAAAGGTCTGCCAAAAGACGTCCTATTAGAAAATAGATCTGGTCCAATGTGACAACGGGTTTGTAGGCTATACACGACGAAAGTGGCCCATCTATCGGCCGTATGCAGCATTTGTGACTTCGTAGAAAACAACTCACAAGATGGGTCTTAATCCAAGTCCAACCACGTGTAAGAAGAGAAACTAAGCGGACATACTCCCTCCGGTTTTGTCTTATTTTTTTATTTAACATCGTTAACTTTTAATCAACAGTTCATCTCATTAGAAAATTATACAAATATTTAAAATTATAAATCATATATAAATTTTTTTAATAAATCAAATCACACCAAAGTAATTAATGATTATGTAAATTTTTTAAATAAGATAAATGATTAGATTCAAAAGTCAACGACGTCAAATAAAAATATTATCTTAGCTTTTAAATCACCAAGAACACATACATAAATTTTTTATTCACAAAATATTTTTCATCAGCAAGTATCCGTTTGTTTTTTTTTCTTTTGCTTATCACCCCTAGATCAGCAGATTACAGCACAGGAAACCAATGTAGTACATCAGAAGTACATATAGGCTGCGGCTTTGTAGACATTATTTCCATTATACAAAAAACGCCACAAAATTTCCAACTCTGCAATGGAACTAGTTAACTACAAAATTTGAAGCCCAAGAGGAACCACACAAGCACCTCCTTTTGCAAACGCGCCCAAAAAAAAAGGCGACTGGCAAGAACAAATATACACGGAGGCTTGGGTGTGCACGCAAAGGTGAGCACGCATAGTTACATGAGGAAGGAGAACTATACATCATGGTCTTTGATCTTTGCTCTTGGCATTCTCATGGTAGTTTACCCCCCAAAGAACTGCCGAGCTATGTCTTGTTCTGAACACTCCGGCAGCATTTATGGGGTGACAGCACATATTACATGTACTGAGCTAGCCATTGTTTGCACATATCAAGAACGGGTAATGCATTTGCATGTAATGCCTAACAAACATGAAACATGAGTTACAACAAAATACAGTGAATATGGGGAGATGAGGAAATTGAATTATGCATATTGTTTCATTTACTTCAATCTTTCCCCTAAAAAAATCGTCATTTTTTTAGTCACTAAACTGTAGTTCCGATCTGCCCTAACATTTTGAACCATAAAAATAGGGGGAAAAATCAAAACAATGATAAAGGGGCTAACTGATATTTCCTCTGTTTCACAATGTAAGTCTTTCTAGCCTTGTCTAAAATAACAGGGATATATAGGCCTAAAATAAACCTGAAAAATTGTAATATTGTAGACTTCCGGTTTGGTTTTCTTCTACCATTGACCATAAAAATAGCATAGACCTGATCTCAAATTAAGGGATCAAATTGGTATATACATATTATCAGAAGCACCAGATTTTTGACACGTGGAGTTTTTTGGCCCCTGGACTCTGGTTATAGTGAACATATGATAAGGAACAGACAAACTTGTTCAATCATTAAGTATGAAATATCTGTAGATCTGACAAGGTGCCTGACCTGATGAGCAACGTATTGAACATCAGCAACACTTCCACTTCGGGAGGCTATCTGGAATGCACTTTTTAGACGGCCACAAACAACACAAGCAAGTACTTTCCTGAATAGTTCAGAAGCAGGTTAGAAAGGATGGAAAGGAGGTGGTTCAAAGTTAACCTTAAATCCGTACTAAATAGTAAATATAAATAAACATGTTTCATTCCTGAATAAACGCTGATAAGCAGTGAAAAGAATAAAGGGCTGAGTCCATTAGATTAATTTTGGTAAATATTAGGCTTTAGGGATGGTTTGTACACAAAATGAAACAAAACTTTAGCTAGAATTACTTTGAGGGTGGTTGTAGGCCTGCAGTGGCAACGGTGTGTGAAGTGATTCATGCGGGAAAGCGTGTCTCAAACTCCTATGATTGAATGGCTACTGGTCTGCATAGTAGGTTGCTGGTGTCTAATGATTTTTTTAGGATGATTATGATACCAAAACAAATTACTATTTTGGATTATTATAACCAGTTAACCACTGGCCAACAAGACAACATAACAATTAGAAAAACCATACCAGCAGAACCTTTGAGTAATTTTCCTATGCAGTGAACAACTGATACCTGTGATTGCTGAGTAACATGTCAATAAGGCGATCTGGTCTTTCTTTGTGCTTATTAGCATAAACATTTATGGCAGCCCCCAGAACCTAATAAAAGCAAGTGAAGAAATACATCAGCAGAGCAATATCTACACCATCTATTCCTCACACGGTAATGGATCTATAGAATAACAGCCATCATCTTGTGTTACGTATTGGGCTGATGATAAAACATATTTGTTCTGTCAGGGAACAAAAGTATCCAGAGCATTGTTTAAACATATGTTAAGACTCCACATCTATCATCAGTAATATATGTTAAATAGTTGAACGCCTTGTTAAACAAATTCATGCTGCAATATAAGAAATAAAGTTGGATAGTGTTGGTGTATTGCCTTTGTGAGGCCCAGTAGCCCATGTGTGTGGCCCAACTAGAGGCCCTTGTACTAGTGTACTTATCCCCCCTTCTAGGGTTTGGAGAAATGGCAATTCTGAAATTATTCTAACATGGTATCAAGCTAGGTTTCTTCTCTCTCCTCCCCACCTCCTCCCCCTCTGCCACCGCTGCCGGCATGGCCGGCCGCCCTCCTCCTTCTCCTCTCCCCTCCCCCCCTTTCCCCCCTCCTACGCCGCCGCCCTCGCTGCCATGGCTGCCGCGGGCGCTGCGGGCGCCGCTGCCCCTGCCCTGGCTGCCGCCGCCGTCCCGTTCCCTCCCTCCACGCTTGCCAAGCTCGGTCAATCCCCGGGCTTCTCCTACACCGGCCTGGGCATGCCGCCAGAACTTCTCGTCACCGCTCCGTCTCCGCCAATCGTCTCCGATCGGCCTGGGAGCGCGAGGGTGCCGAGTCGGATGCCCTCGCTCGCCGTGTTGCTGAGGTGGAACACTTCCTGCTCCTCTCCGCCGGGCCGCCGCCGGTCATACAAGTTGCCAACACCGCCTTGACCCGAGTGATCCGATGGTCGCTCAGCTCCACCTTCAGGCGGTCAGGGTGCAGAACATCCGAGCTCTAGTCTCCGTCGTCCTCGACACCTCGTCCACCTCCTACGGTCACTGGCGGGACCAGGTCCTCGCCCTCCGCTGCTATGCCCTCGATGATCATGTCCTTGCCGATGCTCCTGCTCTGGCACGCGACGGGATCTGGCTGCACCTCGATAGCATTGTCATGTCTTGGATCTTTGGGACCATTTCCCTCGATCTCCAGGACATCGTCCGGACCCCCAGCGGCACCGCGCGCCAAGCCTGGCTGGCTCTTGAGAGCCGGTTTCTGGGCAATGCCGAGGCTCGCGCTCTCCAGCTGGATGCACAATTCCGCACCTTCGCACAGGGGGATCTCTCTGTTTGTGAGTACTTCTGGAGGATGAAGGGCATGGCGGATGCTCTTCATGACCTCAGCTGCCCGGTGAGCGACCGGATTCTGGTCCTCATGTCTTGAGGGGTCTAAATAGCAACTATGACCTCCTCCGGACATGGCTCCCTCGGCAGCGACCCTTCCCCACCTTGCAGGTCAGGGACGACCTCACCCTCGACGAGATCACCTGGGGCCTCATGCCTGGCTCGTCCACCTCATCCACCTCCACCGCTCTCGTGATTGCTCCACCGACTTCCTCAGCACCGACTGCCACTTCCCTTCTTGGCACTCCTCCCCCCGGGCCGAGCGGGGGTGGGGGCAGTCGCTCCGGGCGGCGACGCCGCGGTGGGCGTGGTGGTGGCTCTGGGGGTGGAGCTGTCTCTGGTGGTGCTCCTGCTGGCTCTGGTGGGGGCTGTGGGGGAGGTCGTGGTCCTTCCACCGCGGCACCCGCTCCTGCAGGTGTTCCCTGGCCATCCTTCACCAACCCATGGTCAGGGCGCATCTCGATGTGGCTGTTCTAGACTTCGGGGGGCAGGGCTCGTCCTCCATACCAGCCCATGGCCATGTTCGCTGGCCCTGCTTTCCCGGTGTCCTGGGCTCCTCCCGCTCTGCCTAGCCAACCTCCGACCTGGCCGGAAGGATGGGACCAGGCGGCCCTGGCTCAGTCTTTCAGTACCATGCAGCTGACTCCACCGGTCGGCATGGAGTGGATCGCCGACTCGGGAGCCTCTTACCACACCACTCCTAATGCTGGTATACTCTCCTCTGTCCATCCCCCATCCTTCTTGTCCTTCCGCCATCATGGTTAGGGATGGTTCTTGTCTTCCTGTTACCTCTGTGGACACTGCTCCTGGTCCCTTCCATCTTCCTGATATTCTTGTTGTGCCCCAGATGGTTCACAATCTTCTTTCCAGTCGCAAATTTACTGCTGACAATTCCTGTTCTATTGAATTTGACTCTTCTGGTCTTACTGTGAAGGATTTGGCTTCCCGACGTCCTATCCTCCAATGTGACAGCCAGGGTCCCCTTTACACCCTCCGCCTTCCTGCTTCTGTTGTTCCGCCATCGACTTCTCCTTCGTCAGCAGCTTTTGCCACTACTTCCACGACTTGGCACCACCGGCTTGGTCACCCTGGCCGCGACGTTTTGGCTCGTCTCCGTCGTATGCAGATCTTCCTTGTACTAGAACGCCTTATGAGCATTTTTGCCATGCCTGCTAGTTAGGTCGTCATGTTAGACTTCCTTTTTCTTCTTCTTCGCATGTGAGTCATGCCTTTGATCTTATTCATTGTGATATGTGGACTTCCCCTGTCATCAATCTTTCTGGCTGTAAATATTATCTAGTGATTGTTGATGATTTCTACCATTACTCTTAGACTTTCTCGTTGCGCGCCAAGTCTGACACGTTTTCCACCCTCATCCACTTCTTTGCCTAGGTCACCACTCAGTTTGGTCTCACCATCAAGGCCGTCCAGTGTGACAATGGTCGTGATTTCGATAATCACGCCTCATGTGCCTTCTTCCTTTCCCATGGCGTTCACCTACGCATGTCTTGTCCGTACACCTCCCCTCAGAACGGCAAGGCTGAGCGGATGATCCACTCCACGAACGATGTCGTGCGCACCCTCATCCTCCAGGCCTCCCTTCCTGCCCGCTTTTGGGCCAAGGGACTCCACACCGCTACCTACCTTCTCAACCGTCTTCCTTCCACTGCCTCCCCTGCTCCTACTCCCCGCCAAGCTCTCTTCGGCACACCTCAATATGATCACCTTCGTGTCTTCGGGTGCACCTGCTACCCTAACACCGCCACCACTTCTCCTCACAAGTTGGCGCCTCGCTCGACTTGGTGCATGTTTCTTGGCTACTCCCCTGACCACAAGGGGTATCGCTGCTTTGATCTCACCTCTCGACGAGTCCTTATCTCCCACCACGTTGTTTTTGACAAGTCGGATGTCCCCTACTCCACCTCCCCTACTCCCTCCCCTACCTCCCCTACTCCCTCCCCTGATCATAGAGTCCGTGTTTCCGACTGACCCGGTGGTCCAGCCACCTGTCTTTATGTATCCCCTCCCTGCAGGTTCCCATCACTGCTTCCAGGGATTTCCGCTGCACCACGCGCGGCCCCAGAACCCTCTCCCACGCCACGCGCGGCACCGGCGTCCCCTTCCGCACCACGGGTGGCCTCAGGGATCTCTCCCGCGCCACGCGCAACCCCACCGTCCTCTCCCACCCGGGCTGTGCTTGTCTATTAGCGCAGGATGGCGCCGGCCACAGCTCTGGTGCCCCGAGCGTCCCTGCCGCCGCCGTCTCCGCCCGAGCCAACGATCCACATGTGGGCCCGCTCTCATCTTGACCCGGTTGTGTACCATCCGCCTGTCGTCCATCGGGATCCTGGCCACATTCATCCCATGGTGACAAGACGGGCGACAGGCGTTCTCCGGCCTTCGGTCCTCTCCGCCACCGCGAGTGAGCCAGGGATCTCTCCGCTCCCCTCCTTTGTCCGCGATGCCCTGGCTGATCCTCACTGGCGTCAGGCAATGGAGTATGCTGCCCTACTTGCCAACCAGACGTGGGACCTAGTGTCACGTTCGTTTGGTGGCAATGTGGTTACCGACAAGTGGATCTGGACGCATAAGCGTCGTGCTGATGGTTCTTTGGATCGCTACAAGGCTCGCTGGGTTCTCCAGGGTTTCACACAACAGCCTAGTGTGGACTATGATGAGACTTTCAGTCCGATGGTCAAGCCTGCCACAGTCCGCACGGTCCTCTCGCTTGCTCTCTCGCTCCTGGCCCATGCATCAGCTCGACATGAAGAACGCGTTTCTTCATGGCACTCTGTCTAAGACAGTCTATTGCAGCCAGCCAGCAGGGTTTGTGGATTCCAACCGTCCTGACATGGTGTGCCGCCTCAACAAGTCCCTCTATGGTCTAAAGCAGGCTCCTCGGGGTTGGTACTCTCGGTTCGCCACGTTCTTGGTCTCCTTAGGGTTCACAGAGTGCAAGTCTGATACCTCCCGGTTTGTCTACCGTCGTGGCACCAACACTGCATACCTGCTACTATATGTCGACGACATCATACTTGCAGGATCCAGTCAACTTTTGCTCCAGCGCGTCATTCAGTCCCTCTAGCGAGAGTTTGCTATGAAGGATCTGGGTGTGCTACACCACTTCCTGGGTGTCACTGTCGAGCCCCGTCCTTCTGGCCTCTTCCTCCACCAGTGCCAGTATGCCCTTGATATTCTGGAGCGCGCAAGGATGACTGACTGCAAGCCGTGTTCCACCCCTATCTACACTAAGGCCAAGCTTTCTGCAGACTTGGGCGATCCTGTTGCCGACCCGACTGCCTACCGGAGCCTTGTTGGTGCCTTGCAGTACCTCACCTTTACCCGGCCGGACATCACTTATGCCATCCAGCAGGTCTGCCTTCATATGCATGATCCTCATGAATCCCACCTGGCTGCTCTGAAGCGTGTCCTACGCTATGTCCGTGGCACTGTTGACTACAGCCTGGCTCTTCACCAGTCTACTTCCACTGAGCTTGTCGTCTACACCGACGCCGACTAGGCTGGCTGTCCGGATACTCGTCGCTTCACCTTCGTCTATGTTGTCTTTCTTGGCGGCAACCTTGTCTCGTGGTCGTCCAAGCGACAGCCCGTTGTCTCCCGTTCCAGAGGCGGAGTACCGGGCTGTTGCTAACGGCGTGGCCAACGCATCCTGGCTTTGACAGCTCTTGGTGGAGCTCCACAGTCCGTTTGCCAAGAGCACTGTCGTCTACTGCGACAACGTCAGCGCTGTCTACCTCTCCACCAATCCAGTCCAGCATCAGCGAACGAAGCATGTGGAGATCGACTTGCACTTCATTCGCGACTGCGTTGCTATTGGCCATGATCGGGTTCTCCATATCCCGACTACCTCCCAATTTGCTGACATCTTCGCAAAGGGTTTCCCCTCCTTGACTTTCTCGGAGTTTCGCTCCAGTCTCAACGTAGCCTATGGCTAGTTGTGACTGCGGGGGGTTGTTGATGCTGAAAATGACAATCAACGGTCATACACGTAGGCCTGAGAATCAATCTTAGACCATTCCAGTGCAAGACCTAATTCTTAGAAATAATGGGCGTGCCAGTCAGTTTGATCCTGTAACTGACAAGATATAGCATGGAAAGTAGTTAACCCCGAAATCGCTATCGGTCGGATAGCCGATACCGTCTCAGGACCCTAGCCGATGGATTAGATGATGGGCTTTACAGGAATTTTAGGATAATAATCATAAATATGCCCAATCGGCTGAGTCAGAAACAGGATAAATACTAAATAGACCAACCAGCTAATTAATCTTAAAAGATCGGACTCAACCGTGACAGTCTTAAAACTAATCAGTCGATCGGACCATGTCAGTACTTATCGCACATAAAATTGACAGCCGATACGAGACTAAGTACAGAATTAAACATAGACTAGAATGCTATACTAATTACCAGCATAAAACAATAATAATTAATGGCATGCATTCTCACACCAGATCTAGAAGATGGAACCTAATCGAGACAGTACAAATCTAAGCATAGTCACACACAAGATCAATTAATTATTATAACATGCGAATAATAAGATAACATACCAGTGTAATCTGTCAACCAAGTTATTAAACCCGGCCGATCGGACAAACTTCTATGAGTATATCATACCAAATATACAAGATCAAACCTAACCGAGATCAGACCTAACCGAGACAATATGCAATCCAGTACGATATAATCAGAAATATGAAGATCGACGAGCTTAATGAACCAATCGACAGATACTTAGGGCAATGCTGGCTAAAACTCCAGCGATAAGCCCTCACGAGCCTCCGATCCAATCTAGTAACGTGAACCCAGCAAGCCAAATTGATCGGATCGAACCGAGACAGAATCAGGCTAACCAGAAATACATTTACCAGATTTACCAGAAACTAACTTGCAGGGTTCGGACTCCAATTAAATATAAGAATCCTAACCGAAATCTAAGATAAGGCCTAATTAATTTACACAGACACAATTAAAACCGAATCTATCTATAAACCTTGGGCCCAATCGGACTCCAATCCCTGTCCGATTCAGACTGCATCGGCTGCAACCTCACCGCATCCAGTTTCCTGCCTCCAGCCGATTCGTGTTTTCTTACCCGATTCAGTCTTCAATCATGTTTCAATTGGTAACGTTAATTTGCCAAAATCTGGCGTTAACACATGCCCCCCAATTTCGGAATAATTCATTGTTCCAAAATTTCCTCTTTTGCAACCGATTACCTCAATCGGCTTTTACTGTAGCAACGGTACAGTCTCATCCCCTGCTTTAGCACTGTGCTAACGGCCATCTTCGCTGGCTTGCGTTATAAGCTTTCTTCCTCCCAGACTTAGACCTTTCTTACCATTGCTCTCTCCTCCTTCGAGCCCCGGCGATCTTCACTCCTGCATCCTCCATACCCATTCCATCCCCCGGGCTCGGACTCCCCGCACGAGGTCGCCAGGTACACTGCCGCCGCATCGCGAAGAAGCGTTGATCAACCCTATCGCGTCAAGCCTCCATCAGCAGCAATGGCATCCGCAAGTTCATCACCGGACACCCCATTCGAGATCCCCGAGCGCCGCCGTCCCAGCTGCCGCCCTGGGCGCCCCTAGGGCCCCTACCGCCGGCCCGGGGGCCACCGCTGCTATTGGTGTCGTCGCCAGCCGCCGCTGCCCCGCCCTCGGCCGCTACTGCGCCACCTCCGGCCACGCCTCCGGCCCCCCATCACCTCCGTGGGCCTCGCGGTCGCGGCGGGAATAGGTCCCACTGTCGCCGTCCCTCCCTCCACGTTTGCCCTGCCCCCGGGGTTCTACACCGGCCAGGGCATGCCACCGGAGCTTCTCATCGTGGCTCCCTCTCCGCCGATCGTCTCCGACCGACCCGCCTTCGCAGATTCCACCCTTGCAGAGGCTCTCCTCATGGCAAAGACCGAGGCCTTGGCGGCCCAGGAGCGGGTCCAGGCGGACGCCCTCGCCTAGGACTTCCTACTTCTCTCCGTCAGGCCTTCGTCGATCGTCCACATCACCGACACCGCCACCTCCTCTCGTCCGCCCCAGCCAGATGGTCCTCGCCTCGACCAGAGTGATCCGATGGTCGCTCAGCTCAATCTCCAGGCGGTCAAAGTCCAGAACAGCCGTGCCCTTGTCTCCGTCGTCCTCGACACCTCGTCCACCTCCTATGGTCGCTGGCGAGACCACGTCCTCGCCCTCCGCTGCTACGCCCTCGACGATCACGTCCTTGCCGATGCTCCCGTTCCGGCGTGGGAAGAAATCTGGCTGCACCTCGACAACATCGTCATGTCTTGGATCTTTGGGACAATCTCCCTCGATCTCCAAGACATCATTCGGACTCCCGGCGGCACCTCGCGCCAAGCCTGGTTGGCTCTCGAGGGCCGGTTCCTAGGCAACGCCAAGGCTCGCGCCCTTCAGCTAGACGTGCAATTCCGTACCTTCGTGCAGGGGGACCTCTTTGTTGGTGAGTACTACCGGCGGATAAAGGGCATGACAGATGCTCTTCATGACCTCGGTTGCCCGATGAGCGACCGGATTCTGGTCCTCCTGCTGCGGCACCAGCTCCTGGAGGTGTCCCCTGGCCATCCTTCAGCAACCCATGGTCAGGGCGCATCTCGATGTGGGTGTTCCAGGCTTTGGGAGGCGGGGCTCGCCCACCCATGGCCATGTTCGCCGGCCCTGCTTCCCCGGTGTGGCCTCCTCCTGCTCCGCCTAGCCAGCCTCTGACCTGGCCAGGTGGGTGGGACCAGGCGGCCTTAGCTCAGTCCTTCAGCACCATGCAGATAAATATTATCTGGTGATTGTCGATGATTTCTCCCATTACACTTGGACTTTCCTGTTGCGTGCTAAGTCCGACACGTTCTCCACCCTTCTCCACTTCTTTGCTTGGGTCGCCACTCAGTTTGGTCTCACCATTAAGGCCGTCCAGTGTGACGACCGTGAGTTCGACAATCACGCCTCTCGTGCCTTCTTCCTTTTCCATGGTGTTCACCTGCGCATGTCTTGCCCGTACACCTCCCTTCAGAACGGCAAGGCTGAGCGGATGATCTGCACTACGAACGATGTTATGCGCACCCTCCTCCAAGCCTCCCTGCCCATTTTTGGGCTGAGGGGCTCCACACTGCCACCTACCTCCTCAATCGCCTTCCTTCCATTGCCTCCCCTGCTCCCACTCCCCACCACGCCCTTTTCGGCACGCCTCCTCAGTATGATCACCTTCGCGTCTTCGGGTGCGCACCTCTGTGCCACTTCTTCTCACAAGTTGGCGCCTCGCTCGACTCGGTTCGTATTTCTTGGCTACTCCCCTGATCACAAGGGGTATCGCTGCTTTGATCTCGCCTCTTGCCGATTCCTCGTCTCTCGACACGTGTTTGACGAGTCCGATTTTCCCTACTTCACCTCCTCCACTCCCACACCTGACCCTGAGCTGGAGTCCGTCTTTCCGACTGACCCGGTGGTCCAGCCACCTGTATCTGTCTATCCCTTTCCTGCAGGTCTCCCGGGTCCACCGCCACCACTTCCGGTGGGTTCCGCTACGCCACGTGTGGCCCCGGCGTCGCCTCCCTCGCCACGCGCGGCCCTGGAGCCCACTCCCGCGCCACGCGCGGCCCTGGCGTCGGCACCCGCGCCACGCGCGACCCTGGAGCCTTCTCCTACCCGGCCCCTGCTTGTCTATGGATGTAGGACGGCGCCGACCACGGATCCAGTGCCTCCACCTCCTCCACCCGAGCCACCGATCCACACTCGGGCTCGCTCTTGCCTCGACCAGGTGGTGTATCATCCGCCCGTCGTCCATCGGGATCCTGGCCACACTCATCCCATGGTGACACGACCGGCGGGTGTTCTCCGGCCTTCATCCCTCTCCGCCACTACGGGTGAGCCGAGGATCTCGCTGCTCCCCTCCTCTGTCCACGACACCCTGGCTGATCCTCACTGGCGTGAAGCGATGGAGTATGCCGCCTTACTTGCCAACCAAACGTGGGACCTCGTGTCACGTTTGTCTAGTTGCAATGTGGTTACCGGCAAGTGGATCTGGATGCATAAGCGTCGTGCTGATGGTTCCTTGGATCGCTACAAGGCTTGATGGGTTCTCCGGGGCTTCACTCAGCGGCCTGGTGTGGACTATGATGAGACTTTCAGTCCGGTGGTGAAGCTTGCCACAGTGCGCACGGTCCTCTCGCTTGCACTCTCGCTCCTGGACTATGCATCAGTTGGACGGAAGAACACATTTCTTCATGGCACTTTGTCAGAGACAGTCTACTGCAGCCAGCCAGCGGGGTTTGTGGACTCCAGTCGTCCTGATATGGTGTGCCGCTCAACAAGTCACTCTATGGTCTAAAGCAGGCTCCTAGGGCTTGGTATTTCCGGTTTGCCACGTTCCTGGTCTCCCTGGGGTTCACCGAGTGCAAGTCCGATACCTCTCTGTTTGTCTACCGTCGTGGCACCGACACTGCATACTTGCTACTATATGTTGACGACATTATTCTTGCTGCATCCAGTCAACCTTTGCTCCAGCACATCATTCAGTCACTACAGCGGGAGTTTGCTATGAAGGATCTAGGTGTGCTCCTTCACTTTCTGGGTGTCACTGTTGAGCCTCGTCCCTCCGGACTCTTCCTTCACCAGCAACAGTATGCTCTTGATATCCTGGAGCGAGCAGGGATGACTGACTGCAAGCCGTGTTCCACCGCTGTCGACACTCAGGCCAAGCTATCTGCCGACTTGGGTGATCCTATTGCTGACCCGACTGCCTACCGGAGCCTTTGCAGGTGCCTTGCAGTACCTCACCTTCACCCGGCCAGACATCACTCATGCAATCCAGCAGGTCTGCCTCCATATGCATGATCCTCGCGAGTCCCATCTTACTGCCCTGAAGCGTCTCCTCCGGTGTGTTCGTGGCACTGTCAACTACGGTCTGGCCCTTCACAGGTCTCCTTCCACTGAGCTTGTCGTTTACACTGACGCCGACTAGGCTGGTTGTCCGGATACTCGTCGCTCCACCTCCGGCTACGCCGTCTTTCTTAGCGACAACCTCGTCTCCTGATCGTCCAAGCGACAGCCTGTTGTTTCCCGCTCCAGTGCAGAGGCGGAGTACCGGGCCGTCGCTAACGGCGTGGCTGAGGCGTCCTGGCTTCGATAGCTCTTGGCAAGGCTCCACAGTCCGCTCGCTAAGAGTACCGTTGTCTATTGCGACAACGTCAGCGCCGCCTACCTCTCCACCAACCCGGTTCAGCATCAGCGGACGAAGCATGTGGAGATTGACTTGCACTTCGTTCGCGACCGCATTGCTATTGGGCATGTTCGGGTCCTCATGTCCCAACTACCTCCCAGTTTGCTGACATCTTCACCAAGGGACTCCCCTCCTCGCCCTTCTCAGAGTTACGTTCCAGTCTCAACGTTGCCTGTGGCTAGTTGTGACTGCGGGGAGGTGTGCGTTCTTGTGTGTATTTTTACTTCTTGTCCAGTCTTGAACTCCGCTGCGCCGGTAAGTTCAGACTGCGGGGGGTGTTGGTGTATGGCCTGTGAGGCCCAGTAGAACCAATAGAGGCCCATGTACTAGTATACTTATCCACCCTTCCTAGGGTTGGGCTAATGGCAATTCTGAAATTACTCTAACAGTAACAGAAGCTGAGGACTGCAGAAAAAAAAGGACAGTACATGTTACCTGATCCCATTCATCATCATCTATGGTTCCTCTTATGTTCTTCAAAAACTCAGTCAGTTGGCCACCTTTTTTTCTTTCTGCAAGGGATGCTGCCACACCGGCATATATATCAACAGCTGAAAATAGGGAAGTATTTTAGTACACAGATATCATGTCCAAGAAATCTTCCAAAATAAGCATATATTGGAATATCAATGCCACAAAATTAGGAGTAAATACTGAATTCAATATTATAAGTACCAGGGAGATCAAACTCATGAAGCAACCGAAATGCTAAATCA
The DNA here is from genome assembly GCF_000231095.2 of Oryza brachyantha. Lineage (NCBI taxonomy): Eukaryota > Viridiplantae > Streptophyta > Magnoliopsida > Poales > Poaceae > Oryza > Oryza brachyantha. Next base: position 17,205,215 of record NC_023163.2, on the reverse strand, counting down.
AAATGCTTCTCAGCCAGCGTTTCAACAACCATGCACCTCCGCCTGTAAACAAGAATAGAATATATTTAAAACTCTAGGCTCATTAGTCAACAAGGCAAAGCGAGACATCAAACAGGTGATGAATCTAACTAAATTTATCATAAAGATAACATAAACAGCAGTTAGTCCCAGCTAGTACCTACAGAAACCTGATACAAAAACAAATAAATAATGAAAAGAACAGACTCAGCGGAGTTGCTTTTAATGCCTTTTACTCGTTGAAACCCTACAGGGGAACTGTGTCAACATTTCTGCCATTACAATTAAAATAGCTCAATAATAGCACAGTAAAACTAAACCATGACGTGGACAATCTAAATTCAACTTTATCATGTGATAGGGGTAATCCAAGAGGCACATATCTTTTAGATGGTAACATGTTTGAAATTTGACCTCCAAGAGCTGTTGAAAGAAAATCAGCCTCAATAAGCAGAAGTGATACAAACCTCAGAGTTTCAGCATCGGTTGGACTCCCAAAAAGGGAAGTTTTCCACTGTGGACCATCTACACTATTGAGGGCCTTCACTACATCCATCTATAATCAATCATGTAGAGATGTTTTAGCTGATTTAAATTTAAAATTGCATAGATAAAATTAGTACAGAGCCAAAAATAATAGTCATGCTGGTTTTTGTAAAAAAATAAACTGGGTTATTAAACATGCACACACAAATATTGATACAAAAATAAGTAATACTTGACAAAGAACATTTGTTTCAATAAGTTCCTCACCTGATATGAAACCCTAGTAGATAATTTCATTATTGTTTCCCGAGTCATTTTTTCTGATGCACTCTTATTGCGAGCAGTTCTTGATACCAGCTTTGTAGCCTCAATTGTTCTATCTCGTACCGATAAGGCCTCCTCAAAATGTGTCTACATTCATAAGAATGCTCATCATAAGAAAACACATCAAAATCAGTATTGTTTGTTTTACACCATAAATAGAACTCCAAGTAAATGAACCCAGGTCCATATTAAAAAAATGTTTTTATTTACAGCAGTCAGCAGCTATCAGTGTCACTGTGTGATGAGCAAGTTGCATCAACAAATCAATCGTGCAACATAACGATTGTATTATGGTACCACAATCTACGAATGGATGTGGTTTACGAAGATCCTTCTGAGTAGGCTAGATAAGAATATGCTCCTCTAGCAATAACAGTGAAAGGAATGGGCAACTCACACCTGTGCAATCATTTGCAGATATCACGAGCATGTTATACTATAAAGACATGATAAAAGTGTACCTTGGCATGTCCCAAATGCTTCAGGGCCTCCTCTTGAGACATTGAATTAATGTACAATTGAATACAGCAAAGGCCAGAAGCAACATGATCACCTTTTAGAACCTGACACACCATATTTCAATGTAAATAACACTTTCTTTGCCACAAAAACAGTGTATTCCATATGAATGATGTGAAGAGAAATTTGTTAGCAGTACCAGAAAGTTGTAGAGATAATTAAAATGCCGATGTGTTTCACAATAGTTACAAATGCGAGTGAGTATAGCATTCATGTACTGTGTCATAGTTGAGCCCTGATACATGGGTGACTGGGTAATTGTCAAGATTGTGTTCTCCAGAACAGTCATAGCACCATATCCAAGACATAGATCACACAAGTCATCGATTGTCCCATAATCAGTTGTCAAAGGGTCGTTTCGTGGAATTGAAGACAAAGATGTTTCCCCCTCAGCAGTTGGTTGATTTGAGGGGAAGAACAAGGAGCATGCTTCTGCATAATGACCATGCCTGAACATGAAAGCAAGCATTTCTGGTCGAGCATACTGTAATAATACCAAAAAAATCATTAATCATTATAATCTGACAAATTATTAAATCAAATGATTCAATTTCTAAAATGCATCTAACAGGAGATGTGCCGATTGCCAACCAAAACATCAAAATAGTCAGGGTTGTGGCTTTAGCCACTGAGATCTTGTAGGAATGATCACCCAGTAGTGAACAAGTCATGAGGAATACAATTCAGGTTGATCCAGCAACAGTTACACCATTAAGCAGTAACTGTGCTACCTAAAGGAGTTGGGGTGATGGTACAATCTACGCACCTACCTTCTCAATCCAAAAGATATTGTCCATGTGTTATTTGTAAGATCTTTCTGTATGTGTAAATGCACATTATCTGTAAATCTGATGTAATTCTGTGCAGATTTGGGGGTTTGGGAGGATTTGGGGCACCTTTCAAAACTTATATTTATTCGAGATCTGTTGCAGCATGTGGAAGCTATGCTAAAGAAAGAAATTAGGAGTATCAAACTTACTTCTTGCAAGTAATGAATACATTCAGCATATCGAATGCCATCAAGGTTGCTGCGAGGACCATCTTCTAGGTACGAGCTAGTAGATGCAAACTGACTATCCATAGGATCTTTAGATTGTCTAGGCCTCTCAGATCGTGGGAATGTGGATGGCATATATAGAACATTGAGATAAGCATCAGCAGAAAGGGAATCATCAAAAATGGTCGCTGCACTTTTTGCTAGATGTTTGTACCTGCAATGCAAGGTTAATAGCAGAGTTACTGAAAAGGACAATAAGTTTCTCCTAGTTCCAAAAAATTGGCAATAGATTGGTTTAGTGAACTAGATCAAAAAAGGCAGCAGTAAATTTAGCATATAAGGTTTATTGTTGTGTTATCAATAGAGCATCATCAATATGACTATGGACCAGATCATCATGGCTGTTTAATGCAATTGCCATTTGTGTTTTTCTCTGTGAAAGGACAATGTTTTTACTGGAATTTCAGAAAAGTAATTTAAAAAACCTTGACTTAATCACTTACATGGAACGGACAGAGGAAACATCAACAGGAGGCCCTCCTTCAATTGTGCTGATGATTTCGAGGACAAAAGGAGTTGCATCACCTTTGTACTGTTGAAGAGCTTGCCTGGAAAGGAAGTAGAACAAGAGAAGGTCAAACAACAAAAGGTAAAGAGTATCACTTTCTCTAGCGAATTAGAAGATAATGAGCTAACAAAGTGTTGAAACTCTGAATGCTCTAGATCAGTTTTTGCAACGTGTCCTCACTCCGGAAGTAAAAGTGTTTCAAAATTTTATCTATATAGTGACTCTTTTAGCTCACTATCTCAACAACAAACATAATAAAGGAAACACATTTTTTTCATCTTTCTGGTGATAAAGTTAAGGATAGCAGAAAATAGGCATGTGCTTTATAGAAGTGTTTCAAAATTTTATCTATATAGCAACTCTTTTAGCTCACCTATCTCAACAACAAACATAATTTTCATCGTTCTGGTGATAAAGTTAAGGATAGCAGAAAATAAGCATGTGTTTTATGTTAAAATATCTTTTAATCATTGGCCTCACGTAGAACTATTCATTTTCTATACAGCAAAACTCCATATGAGAGAAACATATCAAAAGAAGTTCACAAGGAAACCCTCTTCGTCATTAGCAACCACTAACTTCAGGACTTAAAAGAATCAAAATAATCAGGAAAGATTATTAATCCATCCTCTTTTGTCTTATTTTCTGAAAGCAGACATATTCTTGTGTTACCCTGACATTATTTCCTTTTGGCATGAACCTACAAGAAGAATACAGCAGAGTTTTCCCTTACTTGAACTTTACACGTGCTTGAGAGTAATGCTCCATTCGAACTAGAGCATGGCCCCATGCAGCCCAAACAGGGAAAGCTTCAATCTGAAATTAATCGCATCATTAAGCATGCCGTTCATGGCATAGCAAGTGTGAAGTATAAGCCAGAAATAAGTAGTAACATTTTGTACCTTGCATTTTTTACATGTATATACAGCCATGCTATACCGTTCATCACTGACCAATCGGTCACGTAGATTAGTTGAAGATTCTTTGTCAGCAAAGTCATCGAGTGAGGCAATAATCCCTGATCCAAGAAGGCTTTGAAGAAGCTCTGCACGCCCTAGCCACAAATCAGTTAGAGAAAGGAGATCGGACAGCTCATCTGGATTTTGGCTTCCAGTGCTTGAACTGCCAGTGTCCACAGAAATATCATCAACGTCTCTACTTCTTTCAGAGCTGCTTGACAAATCACTAGCCCCCACTAGTTTTTTCAATAGACTTTTCGCATAAGAGAGTGCCTGAACATATAGAATACTGTTAATTTACCAAGTTGTGGCACTCAAAAGTTCCATCCTGTTGGCCATTTCTCGTACCTGTACATAAGTTTCGGTTGCATGATAAGCCCTAGCTATGTTGTCCATAGATGCATTGAGGGGCAACTGCAGGGAACTTAGCACATCCCTCATCTGGGTTATACAGATTTCAAGTGCACCTTTTCCAGCTATTGAATCATTGGTGCACAATGAAAGCAATGCCTACAAAGGGGATCTTGAAAAATTAGAGCAAATGGATAACAGAAAGTTGACATATTGAAAGCATCACTTAACTCCAATTCATAAATTAACATATTTACAGGATTTACTAGTAAAAGAAGTAGCAACACAAATCTCCTTTCTAAGTTTATTAATATATTAGAAAATGAATTACAGGAGCTATTGCTCAATTATCTTGTACAAATAACTCTAGTCACATTGTAAACCAGACATGAAAACTAAGCACCAACAAGAATATCATTACAAAAATGAACACCTCTAAAAATACTAGCATGTTATCACTATATTACCCTACTTAGTGTATACTGTTTAGTCAATTCTCAGTATATGTTATGGATTGGCTAGGTAAGGGTCCGAAGACGAGGATAGGGTTAACTTTAGAGATTCATTTATTTATTGATAATAGAGTACATGAGGTCCCTTTATATATACAGGGTGCACTAACTAGACACCTAAGGAACTAATCTCTAATATTGTCAATCTCTATCTCTAGTTTACTAATAAACCTCATATCTTTCGAAACTAGATTATCTCCTATCTTTATTTGACATATTCCCAATTTATCATGCCTAAACTGCTGCATGGGCCTGGCCCATCCCCATAACACTACACCCCTTGGCCCTTGCAGACAGAACCTTGAGCTGTCAGCTATTCCTCTCTGATTTCTTGAAATGCTGGAGTTTTGTCAAACTGTCCATCAGTAGGAGCCAAAACCTGAGTGGATCAGTCCTGAAGAAGAGGTTGCCTAGCAGTATAGGAATCAAACAAAGCATAGCACAATACATAAATAAGTTGAAGTGAATGCAGCTCTGGTATAAGGTGGAATGCCGTTCATTGTAGTAGCTGTCCTCCATAGTTTGCAGAACCAATGAGGCTGACAAAATAGATGGTAGTGGCTGTGGAGGTGCGCAAAGGCAGGAGTGCTCCAATGACATCACGGTTGGCATGATTAAAGCAGAAGTGACTATTAGGCGCGAGACTCATCTCAACTTTATCCTCTTTTGTCACAAAAGAAAAGTGAATTCCAACAGAATTTTACATAACAATCAGTAAGACTATTAGGCCAAAGACTCATCAACTGTATCCTCTTTTGTCACAAACATGTGCATTTCATATCCTGGATAATTTAGAAATCCCTTCCAGAGTACACGGTTCCAAACAACATGTGCTCCAACATTTGATAAATCTTATGTTTTTCTAGCACAGTATCACCCCTATCAAATTCACATCTGTGCACACCAAACTCTAAGACAACTAAAAAAACAAGGTTTCATTGTTTAAAAACAAAAACAAAAAAAATCATAACTAGAAGCTACTAGTAGAGCACAAAACCTGCAGGCACAACAGGCCATCAGCAAGTTAGGCCAGCCGTCAATGCATAACATAATACATGGAAAAAAACACAACAGCCAACTAGATTATGGAGGTTAAAATGTAAAAATCAATAGCATTAGTAGAAAGACAAAGCCCAACAAATTTGACATACCTTAAATAGTGTAATATCAGGGGAGGATTCATATCTATGGCATGCATGAGTTGCGTTATCCTTATCAGGGTCTCCAGTAAGCACCCATTCCTCAGGAGCAGAGACAAAAGGAAGTCTCTCTTGCCCCTCAGAAGGGTATTCAGGTGCTCGCTCCTCCTGTACACCAGGCATTGCTTCCCAAGAGGATCTTTCGCCTCCTGAACCTGAACTCTTCCTTTTCCGAAGAATATCTTTTGGGGGTGTTTTGGTGCCACTATCACGAGGGACCCATGAGAATGCTTTGCGTGCTTCTCTCTGGAAGTTACCAAAGCTCTGTGCAAAATTTGTTTTGGCTGGTGCAGCGACCTTTTTTTGTTTTGTTCTTGAGCCAGAGATGGCTAGTCGAGGTTCCCTAGGAGTAGAACTAACATTAATGGAGATTGCTTTCTTAGCATAAGAAATAATTAACATATCATCCCTCAGGGACGGAAATTCTTTCAATATCTGCAGACAAAAATAAGAAATATAAATATTCCATTAGTACAATAGGTCAAAACATGCGAGTAAAAAGTATAATGGCAGCAGCTAGGAGATTAGTATTGAGAGAAGGCATTTGTTTTTATTCTTCTAGGGTAATCAAGATTGCATGTTACAACAATCAGTTGAGATGTAATACCAAAGAAGCAGACTGGAGTTGCTTCATCATCAATAATACTTCCAGGATCAACTGAGGGTGTTCATGCAGAGAAGAGCAACGCTGTTGTGATGGCAATGGCAATAAGGACAGAACACGGAGACCTAAGGCCCATGAATTAAGTCGTGCAACGTCATCATCGGACAGATTCCCAACAGTACGCTTAAGAAAAAAGTGTACCTGAAAGCAAATTAGTTGATTCCAATTTAGTCATGGAAAGGTAAGTTTCACCACTATTTAATTGACTTATGTGTCACATCTGGCAACATACAAGAAGTTGCTTTGAACGCAGGTCAGGTAAAAGCTTCATGGCACCAATAGCAACAGGAAGAGCATCATTGGAGTCTCGTAAGGTTGACAGAAACCGTGACGCTGCAGCTGGGCCTCCACCATTAAGGGGATCAGTGGTTAGAAATTTGACCAGTTGCCGGCCTTGCAGTTCCCTCCGCAAATCAATTGATAAAGAGGCACTTTCAGCAACCTCTAAAGCAGCAGAAACAGCTCCTTTGGCAGCAAGTCGAAGTGCTAAACCTTCTGGATCATCTTCACAATCAACTTTGACCTAATAATTTCAGCAATCAGAAATTTTATGATGACATACTTCAGAGAGAACTGCTCTTATATTTCAGGATGTGGTTCCAAATGTACACAGATGGAAGAGCTTTTAGAGATGCTATTCTTCTACACAGTTGTAGAATGAATGGTGTGCTTAAACAAATAGTTTTAGGGTTAAAAACTATTTAGTTACAGTTAGGTCCTTTGTAACTTTTGTTTGTTCTACCAAGTAATTGCCGGGAAAAGTAAGAATTTTGCGCCCAATTGATTGGGTTACCTCTTGCCATCTGGTGTAATGATCATCTGCACTCATAATATGACCATAGCGCTGCAAAGATTGCTTCATGTGTAGCACCTGTAAAAATGAAGATGCAGAGATTAACAAGCAAACATTGTTATAGATCTATTAAACTCAAAATTCAGAACATGTAATCTCAAGAAACATTTGCCCCCAAAATGTAATCTCAAGCACATATTGTACACGAAATGCTAAGCAGTTTCACAAGAAGGCCAGTACGCCGTTCATAGTGTTATCTTGGGTAGACATATGTCATAGGTGGCACTGTGCTGTGCGTAAGAAAAGTCATGGTTTCTTAGATGAAATAAATCATGGTTTGAGCAGAAGAGACAAGATACAATATGACCTTTGAAGATAATGTACAAACTTAAAATGCACTTGGATGTAAATCTGGCTACCTCACTCCGCATTGGATCATCCTCAGGTAAGTGACAGATGCACATAGTTAAAACATTTGCTGCGGCATCAAGATCCCAATTGTGCAGGTACCTACAAATGTTCATATACAGTAAATAACTCAATAAGCACATATGGATAACAGAAATACAAATTGCATGTGTATCAGGGATACTAAAACTCAGAATACGCCTAGAATATGCAAAATCAGAAGTCCCAGCATAACAATGAAAGGTTCAAACTAAAATGTCATATCATACTTCAGAGCAAGCTGAGCTGCAAGTTTTTTATCTCTCAGCCTCAAGCAATACTGCCAGGTATCACTCCCAAAATTATGAGATCCATATGCATGGAACTGTCTGGCCCCTAAACTTATTTCTTCCTTTTGTTCAATGAGCAGCTGAAGCAATTTATCTGAAGCTCCATTGCGCAAACAGCGGTCAGATAGAGCAAGAGCATCAATCAGTTTCCTTTCACAAATTAGCCTGCAAAGTAAACACACTCATCGAACTCAAATTACCACAAACAATCTTTTCAAGCAGCAAAAGGAATGGCATACAAATGTTGTGTTACCTCTCAACTGCTTTCTCATATGGTCCTTCATTATCCCAGTCAAATGAAATAAAAGTTGTTGGCTCTAGTTTAGTCTGATCACACTTTGGGGATTCTAGTGAATTTGAAGTGGTTTTACCGCTTATGACAATATCTTCAATCTCTGATTCGGCATCACTGTCAGGTTCACGGGCTCGCTTTGGCAAATATTTTCCCTTGGGCTGATGCAAGGTGACTTCATTTTCAGTTGCAGATGCTACAGCAGATTCAGATACTCGATGAAGGTTACACTGCATCTGTATCCAGCGGTTCAATGTTGGGTACCTGTGAAGAACTTAGACAGTTACAAAAGTAAAGTATAGTATGATCACTTAAGTGACTAATCAGTACCTTTCTGATTGCTCAAGAGCAAATTCATAGAATGACCTCTTGATTTCAGGGGCTTGTGTTGCATCTTTTGCATTGGAACATAATTCACTGTCACCAGATAGTATGCTACTTCCAAACACACAGGCCAAAACTGCTCTTACTGATGATAACTGGGCCAAATGTTTAACTAAATTTAGTTGGAGAGGATAAAGAGGTTCCTGACGAGAAGACAACGATGAATCATGCACACTCCATCCTTGAGCAGATTGTGGTCTGTTTTCCGAAGTTATGTTAGAAAGGGTAGGTAAAAGAGGAATGCAAGCCCATCCTTGTCCTGTGCGTGGAGGAAAAACAGGTGGCACGCAGGCAGATATGATCTCATGCACAAAGTCTACACCCATTGTATCAGCTACTTTTGCAGCTGCATCAGTGCTTCCACGCTCAAAAACAAGACGAGTTAAAAGCTGCATGCCCAAACAAAAGTAACGACTCAGTATTTGAAGACACACAGAAATTGCCATAATTGAAGCAAGGAAAACACTTGGTGATGTCAGAATGCTACCAAAAGAGCAGTTTATACAAATCATTGTGTTGCAAGTTTAACATCAGGATGAGATAGGCCTGCATTGACCATTTCGTTATCCCCTGTTTCTAAAATGGTTCACTTCACACACAAATATACTGATGCCCTTAATGCTTTCATCGATATATCCTCATGTAGGCATGATGCATTACCAAGTCTTTATCCTCATGTAAGCATCGCGTTTAACAATAAAGGTTGTTGAAACAAATCAACAAGAACCATCATGGTTGAAGCACTTTGCATAAAAGTTCTGGTCAGACACAAAATCATAGCAAATAGAATTGGACACTGCTATGTTCAACTAAATTGTATATAAACATTTAATTACATAAACTTGTAAAAGATATTCCAAGGACACCTAACCTCTCATCGTTTGCTTGTTAGCTTATCAGCTGCTGCCAAAATTTGAATTTTGAAGGTTACTTTTAGAGTGGATTTTCGAGGGTTTTTTATCAGTTAAGAATAGAGATATAAAATTTTTAACCGTAAAATATTTTTGATTGCTTTGTTTTTTTTTTACGCCTTATCAGCCGTAGCTCAACCAATCATAGTACATATATATTTGCTATACATGAAAATGATGAATTTCAGGTTCCACAATAGCTCTGAGGTCAAACAGATCTCAGAACAAAATACAAGAAAATACAGAAATTTATAGACTACCATAAAAGAAAAATTTTCTATCACAAATATTGGCAGTTAAATAAAATAGGAGGCAAAAACCCAATGAATTAAGTTAGGGGTGGTAATGGGTCCAACTATTTTGCCTACAAAACTTAAGGGCCGGGCTTAAAACGGGTGGAAAATAAAATTGTATAGAGTTTTGAGCTAAAAATTTTTTAAGAATTAAATAGGGTTGTGAAAGAACCCACGGGCCTTGTCCCATTCCCACCCCTAAATTAAGTATGTAATAATATGAGGACTGAACCAAACAAGCCTAATAAAATTGCCATCCTAGTGTAAACATCATTCTAAATGGGAAAACTTGCATAAGGATTATCATTTAAAGTTTCCAATACAATGAAATAAAAACGTTAAAGTAAAAATGTATAGATTTTATCTGACATCAGAAAAAAAAATGTGTAAAATTGTAAATAACTTACATCTTTGGGCCTTTCATAGACTAAGGAGAAGTAGTTGAAATCATGAGTTGTATCAGTTCCATCAACTATGTCACCAATGGTCGCAATATATATTATGAAGTTTGATAAATATGTGGAAGGCTTAGAGGATACAGGACCCAGGTATCTGCTAGTAGATCCTTTGTGCTCCACATTACTTTCAAGAACAGCTGTTGTTGGTGTGTCAGTCCTAGACGCTTGCTTCAGGATTCTAAGTCCATGACCAAGGATTATTCCTTTTTCGGAGCTCAAAATATCTTTCTTTTCTAACTTGATATTCTCCTTTGAATAAGTACTATCAGAATCCTCATCAACAATAGCTCTTGCAACATTATGAAGCTTACCTGAAAGATAGATGCTCAGCAGTGCTACTAGAACATCACGGAAAACAGATATTTACTGTTCAACTGAATAAAGTAGAAAATACCATTCAAGAACTGTCGCTTTCCTTTGAAAGCATCATCAATCATTTGGTGCAGGAGTCCAAGAGGGCGTTGCTTTTGTCCAACTCTGCTAGATTCAGTCGACGAAGAGGCATTCATCTCGGTAAAAACTAATTGAAGATATGGATAACCCTCCTAGATGAGACCAAAACATAAGTCATTCTTGTTTTCAAATAAAAAAGATTGCTGCCTCTAGTAACTAGTTATTACAAGTGATGCATTTGTACACCATTTGTAGTAACTAGTAGTGTAGTACTGAGGAAAGAACTAAGCTAAACAAGAAGTCCTAGATCAATTCATGTATGGACTATTTGGTTTGAGGAATGGAATGGGCTGGTCCATCATTGCCTCATCCTCTCAAGGTGTATGCTTAGAAGAAAGATGAGGAATGCAGCCATCCCATTCCCATCAGAACCCTGATATCAACACGTAATGGGCCAAATCATCCTAGGATTGGTTTGATTTTAAACAACCTAGTAGTGTCTATCAGTGGTTACAAATAAAACAAAAGTTCACCAGATCCAAAATGTCACGTAGACGCTGAAGCATGCGTTTTATCACTGATATCAGAGCAACTTCTTGAATCTGATCCCAATAATTTGGACCTTCTTTCGGGGAGCTTCCTGGAAATATTTCAGACAACAAACTTGTAGCCTGCATATGAGAAAAGGATTTCTACTTATATACTGTGAGCCTTCCATTATCTAAAACGTGTATATACTGTAAGGTAAAAAAAAGTTATCCAAGTAATATTGTGCTGCCTGTACAATTAGAACCAGCATAGCAATCATAAACATGGTCTGCAGAACAGTAATTAGAATGCCAAATTAAACAAGCAAAACATGCAGAGCCAAACTACTTGCTGTCTAATGGTTCCAACTTTGTGTTCTCAGGATTAATGAAGCTGTAGCGTTCAGTGAGATGTGCTTTAAGTAGATAAAAATCATTATTGGACCTTCACAGAAATAAGGAAAAATTGGTTCCGTACCACTGAATATTGAACAAAAGAACATTTGCCAAGTACTGTTTAGCTATAAAATCTGCACATGGCGTTCCTGGAAGCTAGACCCCTTTGTGTTTACTACCTCACATTTTCCATTCGCTGCTTTCTCTGCCAATGTAAGAGGGCCTGACTGAGGACAGTAACTGTGGAACAAGCACTGGTCATCATGTGGCCACTAGCATGGCTCAACATCACAGTAGTGCAAGTGATTTTACCTCAATTATAACCAGGCGTCAGTGAGTGCAATGGTCAGCAATGGTGTGGTTGAGGTCCTTGACCAGTGAAGAATGCAATCAGGCAGCTGCATGGTTAAGGTCGTTGCCTGTGGTCAGGAAATTGCAGTACCTGATCAGATGATCTAACAACTGCAACAGCGCTGAGTATGAATCATGTCCAGCAGTGGCTAGATACAGTAGACTGGATATGTTTGACGGTGGTGGCAGCAAGGTTTAATACCGTGAAGCAAACAGGCATATGTCCAGATAGGCGGAATTTAGGTTTAAAGCCATGAAGGCAATGAGAATGGGCAAGCAAAAGATGGTAGCTTGGTCAGCAGCTGTAGCGGCAGAGACGCTTCTGTGGACACAAGTACAGCAATGCTTACTATGAGCATGACTCAAAGGACTTTTAAGGGTAAAAGGGACAAGAGGCAGAAATCTTGTTAGGCTAGGCCAAGTTTCAGTCTTAAATCATGAAATTGCATTTGCCATCATACTGGCACTTCAACTACTGCTAACAGTGGTCAGGGACTCAGCGCTTGAAGAGGGAAGGACCAGGGAAAGAAGGTGTTATTGATGTTCATAAAATGCCCTCCAAATATCAAAAGCATTGTGGCATCCTGTGGGCCTGTGGGGCATGTGCGCAGACGTGGTTTCATGATTTAAGAAAATAAAATTATATGGACTAATCTCCAACTGAGATGATGTGGATCCATGTATCAAAAAATCATGTGGCAGCCACATATCTCAAAACTTGCACCAGTTTTTAAGACTAAACAATTTAAAGCTCTTAAATAAAACTTTAACACCACTAAGAGTTGTGAGACAAAAAGTGGAGTGTTTTCTCGTATATAAAATGGAGAAACCTACATTAGAATGTGTGAAAACAATTTTATGTTTTGGAGGGAGTCATGATGCATAATGGCCACTTTTAAGATTATGTTTGGAGTAGATTTTCCTTTGTGGTATAAATAAAAGGGTAGGGGGGGGCACAAGGAAGTCTTGAAGTTTTGTTCAAAGCAAAAATGACAAAAAAGAAAAAGAAAGAAAGAAATTTGCAAGGCCGTAGCTTTAGAGAAGAAAGGACATATCCACACGGTGGAAGATGGTAATGCTCTATATACATGCCACAGGCGTTGGTACTGTAGAAGATAGGGAAGAGTTCACCTTCCAGAATAATAATATATATTGCCTAAAAAACTACACCCTACATTTTTTTTGTTTGACGTCGTTAACTTTTTGATTTACGTTTGCCCCTTCATCTTATTCAAAAAATTTATATAATTATTGACTTTATGATTTGATTTATTACTAAAGTAACTTTAAGTATGATTTATTGCCTAAAAAACTACACCCTACATTTTTTTGTTTGACGTCGTTAACTTTTTGATTTTCGTTTGCCCCTTCGTCTTATTCAAAAAATTTATATAATTATTGACTTTATGATTTGATTTATTACTAAAGTAACTTTAAGTATGATTTATAATTTTGTATATTTGGACAAAATTTTGAATAAGACAAAGGTTCAAACGTAAATCAAAAAGTGAACGGCGTCAAACAAAAAAAACAGAGGGAGTAGTTTGGTTCCTAAGGTAAATGTTAGTCATTTTGTATCATTAATTCATTATTAGGAAGGTAATGGTTTAATTATGAAATTAGATAGTATATAGTTTGTTAGGATGGTAAGGGCCCTATACTCCTATTGTTGAGGATGAGATATTATTTGAAGTTACTGGTTCACATGAATAGCATCAGCAGTACTGTAAAAGGGAACCCTACATCACCCATGTACTTCTATTATGACAAGCAATACATCAATACAGAATTATAAAGTGAGGTCTACCTTGATTACATAGGCCCCACTGCCCACTCTCAAGAGTGATCTCACCTTATCCCAGTATTTGAACCCTTACCCAATCTTCATGAATCAATATCCATAAGAATAAAGGCGTAGAAATGCATAACCATCAAAGCTTACCTCATCAAGAAGAAATCGGCACATATCTCCTGTTCTAGCAGAAGTTGCAGCAACATCGATGCAGAGCAGAATCTGAAAGTTCACATGATGTTTTCAGGTCAAAAATCCATGGTGATGATCGTGAAAAATACTTGATTCAGACCATAATTAGAGATTCTCACAGTAGTTAATGGACCAAGCTGAGCACGAAATGACAAGATATCCAATTCCTGTGTGGCATTTGAGTTGTCCGTGGCACGATTTACAGCATCTTCAACCTGGAAAAGGTGAAAGTATTTGCTAATCTTCAGGCTACACAAACAAAATGGAACTAGGAACAACCACATTTGATACAATTTCACAATATTTTCTAGCACTGATCAACATTCAGTTGTTTTGCAGGAATGCACATATATGCAGCACAAAATCCTTCCCCTTTGATAACACAGATCATAAGGTTGTATATCTGCCACTCCAAAATATGCTAACCGTGTCTATGAAACTGAAAAACAGTTTACCATGTGCTCCCACCAGTCAAAGAGAAGGTGAGACTCTAAATGGATGCAGTAAAATCATTTCATTGCCCATATGAAAATTATACAGGTGCTTGAGGCTGGGTGGATGTTTTCCAAAGATCCTTGGTCATGTCATGACTCATGGTTATATTACGTTTTACAAATGTAGTGCAATAGAAATTGCTCCACTGGTGAATTATGCATTTTTAGGACCATGCCAATGTCCAATTTTTTTGTGACTGATGGCAGTATATGGCTCTTGAAAATCCTAAATTTCTGCCAATTTGGACTGTTTCCCTTCAACCTGTCCCTTGTGAGAGGAGAGTGTAGTAATGCTAAACTTTATGAGTTAAAAGTGAATGAATATAGAAGGGAACCAAACAATGCACATCAATAAACCAATAAAAAGGAAAGATAGCACAAGTAAGCATACCACATACCAATGCTATTCTATACGCACCAGCTACCCACTCAGCTAGTTCAAGAGAAGCTTTATCCTCAGCAGGCAAAGAAAACCGCTGTACAGCCTCTTCTCCTATATCATAATTTGCCCTTTGCATACATCTATGAAGAATTCCAATGGTGTACAACCGATCAGAATCATGTGCAAATATAAGAGAGAAATAGAATGAAATTAAGAAAAAAGGGAAGTATTGTAATAAATATTAAAATATCAGAAAAGTAGAAAAGACAAGAATGAAATTAGGAAACAAGACAAAGTAATGTACTAAATATTAAAATATCACAAAGTAGAAAAGACAAGAAAATAACGAATAAAAAATAGAGGTTATAAACAGCAGAAATTTTGAAACAGTTCTACTTACTCACTCTGTTCCAAGTATAAGTGTTTCTAGGATTTGAATCTTGTACAGTACCGCAATGAAAGCATTTATATATCCACAATACTTGCCCCATCAATCACTTTTCATCCAAAATTATTCTCATTTTATCCCCACCTATCCTCTCACCCCCATCAATTCCTCATTTATTAAGGTTCACTAGTGTTTTTTCTTCTCAACCTTAATCTTTGCTAAACAACCTAAAAATCCTTACATTTTGGAACAGAGGTAATACTACATAGCACAAAATAAAGCTTACACAAATTATGGTAGGAAGTTCTACATATTTCCAGTATTCTGTAACAGTTCATATTTTTATTTCACAATAGTTCGTGGGGCTGATATTCTTGCCATGTTGATAGCTCAAAAATCTACAGCATCACCTTGGAGTGTAAACTACTTAGTGCGCGAACGGATCTGCAGCCTAGTGGTTGCAGCACTCTAGTAGCACCTACCAGCTCCAAATTTTTAGAGTTGGTTTAAAAAAGGTCACTTGCCCCTTGGTTAAAACATGTGTTAAGAAACAACCTATGGTGGGTGAGCCATCGTGTATGGGGCAAGGGCCTCAAAGCATGGGTTAAGGCCCAAACCATGGGGCCCGAATCTGCATGTCAAGGTGTCATGGGCACAGGCCAAGGCCTGTGGAGCCAACTTCTGGCAGAGTGGCGGGTGAACAGTACCCTCCGTACTGTGGCAGAAGGTTAGGAGATAAGATAAGATAAGATTAGATCAGGTTAGTTACTTAGAGTTAAGTTTCACCATCTATATAAGGATGGTCTATTACAGTAAGCTATGGATATCAGAGTTAGTCTCCCTCAAGTAGAATCCAATCTATAATCTCTCATCATCCCATCTAAGCCAACGCCAGCCCGGATATCTTCCCGGCGGTATTTATCCCAATGAAACCCTGCACAGAACACAAGAGCATAGGGTTCTTGGCCTTTCTCACCCGACTTTGGCTGATGTTCTAATTAGCTTGAAAAGTCGAGGGACGGTCTTTCCCCCACTGGTTGAGTTTTTAAACTACTTAGTGTGATGCATGCCTGTGGTGCATGCTTCAGGGAAAACATACATAGATTATACATAGTTTGATGTGACCTTAGCAGAGTAAACAGAGATGCAACATGATGTGCGCATATAAACAAATCAACCTAACAACAACTACCTCCAGTTTTTTTAAATGACATCGTTTAGTTCAAAAATGAATTAAAACCAACATCATTTAATTGATAATGGAGGGACTATATTGGATAATGCTAGTGCGCAAAGAGCTTGCGTCAGAGCGTGACGATCTTTAAGATGTACAAACAAGTGGGCACAATAATAAACAGGAAGAAATTGATGTACAACAATGAGGAACTCACACGTTCAGTAATTTTGATGGAGCAGCACGTAAAAGAACTAATGCCTCCTTCCAACTCCATTGCCGTCCAGACAGAGGTGGAAGGCGTTGTAGAACAGATAAGCGCCAATCCAAGTCTTCAATGGAATGTTTGGTATGTTTGAATCTCCATTCTAGTGCTTGCCCACCAGCAGGTGATAGCCCCATGCTTGACTGATGATCCGTATCTAACACAAGATTATGACGAAGTATATCAAGAAGCAACCCGACAAAGGATGTCACCATGTTCTTCTCTTCAGATTCAATATCACTATTGGAGCACTCATGACTAACAGAACATTCGGAAGGGGCTGCTTCTGACAGCTTTATGCTGTCATCCATATGTAACACTGATAATACAATGCTGATCAAGTAAATCTGCACAACAAGATAGCCAATGAAGCTTAACCACATGATTGATACATTCAATTTGAGCTCCGGACAGATGGATATGAAAGTAATGGCATCATAGTTTATACAGACTTAAGTGATCATAAATCAACTTCAATCAATATATCATACCCTCCTCTAAAACTCAAAACAAGCAACATTTTTAAAAGATTTTACAGGGAAGTATCAGCACCAAATGCCCGAGATTGTAGAGGACAGTAAGGCAAGCAAAATCTTACAAAGAAGCTGTCCCTGTCAGGATTCTTTTTAGTTCCTTTATTATTCAAAATGTAGGGATGACTGGAGCAGCAGGAGGATCCAGACCTGGTATTCATCAATTTCGAGAAAGGATATACTAGAATAATGAAAATGGTCATTGTGGCAGGCAATGGAAAAACATAAAGTTTCAAAATGTATGCTATCCTCACCAAGGATATTAGAAATGACATTGGGGCTCACATACAAACACGTGACAGCGATAATGCTGGCTGCCAAATTAAGATTGGACTACATCAAGGGTCACCCATGAGCCCTAATAATTTTTTGCCTTAGCGATGGATGAAGTCAGAAGGGGCATACAAGGGGATATTCTCTGGTGAATGTTATTTTCTGATAATGTGGTGTTAATAGATGAGAGTAGGATATGTGTTGATAGGAATCTGGTGCTCTGGAGAGTGGAAATAGAATCTAGAACCAGGCTTTTGTTGATTTATTTTCCCTTTATGCGGCCCTCATCAAATAAGTGCATATAAAAACAAAAGGTTTATATAAATAACATGCTGTAACTGACGACTTTTACATCAACAAACAAAGATGTGTAATTTAGTAATATAAATGTGTTCAGATAACTAAATTTTGGTAAAATTTATGATCCCATGATTTTGCTATATTTATATTTTAAAAAAACGCTTAGCATGCCGGTATTGCATGCTTCACATGAATCATCACTTCATTTAAGGAGAGTATGCAGGAACAGGGCCAAAATAAAGGGAAAAAAAGATGTGCAGAAAAGCCAACCTTTCGTGGAGTACTTTTGATAGCCTCCATAAAATTTTGCATCTCCCTCAAATATGACAAGGCTATCCGATAATGGTGTTCATTCCCGTCAATTGCGCTCTTTTCCATCTCTCCTATAGAGAGAGCAACTGACTGGAGAGCATATCGCATGTGCATCAGCTCGATGTCATGCATCCTACACATTTATGAGTGAACAATACAGTAAATAAGATAAGATCTTACTTCTTTGCATAATAATATTAAGAAATTTTATAAACAGGTTAAGGCACTATCAAGGTCAGCAAAAGGCTGCTGGGAAATTACTCAGGTCAGAGATGGTGAGATCTCCATGGACCAAAACGTAATAATCATAGAAGTCAAGAATGCAACATCAATGATTTAAATCAAAAGTAAAAAACAGTAGCTGATAAAATGCCATTATAGAGATGGTTCCGAACCTCTTCCAAATTGCAGTTGTTGAGGAAAGTGGCTGCATACCAACAAGCTCAATTGCATCTTGAAACTTTATTCCTGGGACAACATCAAATAGCACCTATATGGAAGTTAAAAAAGAAACAATTTCACAAGAATATTGAGCCATCAACTGGAAAACCAAAGGTTCTGCACTCAACATGGAATGAATAGGGCTAGAGACAATGTAAAATCTGGAAAGGTGTAGCAAAAATGTGGCCACGTGAATGCTTGTTGGAGAAGTGATATCAGCATGATCAGATTTAAGAGAATTAGAACTCACCCTAATGGGTGTCTGCACAGCTAACCGTTCAAGTATCAAATTCTCAACAAAAGGGTCTAATATTTTTGTACTGTTAACATCTGAATCTTGCTCTTGTTGAGAAAACGATAGTGAATCCCTCAAATTCCATGGGTGCCCAGAATTAACACTGGAAACGAAGCATGCAACATCCAGATGAAAGCATAGAAGATCACACAAGTACTCCTCGCAGGATGTCTGCCAACAGAAGCTGTCACAATCCTTCACATGTTTTTGTGCATGCTATCTGAGAAACAAAAGAGGGCCAAGAAGCACAGAAGTACCTCATCTGTCTGTGTACGGTAATGTGGATATTCTTTTAGCCGTAAGGCTTGGGATTTGCTTGTCCAAAATAACTGCATTAGCTTTCTCCGCAGTGCTGTCTTACCCTTCAGAATATCCCACCCCAAAACAGCAATTAATGGTTGGAGTAGGGGGAACATTGAAATAACCTGCAGATAGTCACTTGTCAGAGGATAATCAGTGAGGTATATAACTAGTGGAAAATGACCTGCAGTGCTCATAGTAGCAAAAGGCAGCATATCTCATTAGAAAATGCATACATTAACTGCTTCTTGAAGTTGTTCCCTCTCAATCAAAGAAAGAACAGTTTCCATGACGACTTCAAGGACATGTTTTCCAGAAAGTCGGGAATAATGATACAGCTCTTTCTTGCAGGATGTTATAGCTCTATTCAATATGGTCTTGTCATCCAAGTCAGCGCCCCTCTTCAAGGACAATGTTTCCATGAACTTTTTAAAAGGAAGAGGCATCCAATTAGCATCAGAGATACCATGATCTTCAATTTCTTCAGAAAGAATGTCATCCAAGATGAGCTAGAACCAAACACCAAAGAACTAGAATTAGTACCATCTTGTTATGAACCAGCAAGAGTGCATTCCAAAAAAACAAAAGACAAATAGCATTAATATAGTAGATACTGTGGAGGGGGGACAGTGGATAATGAGGAACATGGAATTCCAGAAAGGCCACCTACATTGATTTTCACCTGAAGCTTAAGAAAAATTGTAACGATGAAATAATGTTAATAAGCACCCAGAATCTGGAATGGATAAATGTTCAGTGACCTAGATTTTTTTTTTTTTTACAAAAGGTAGGTCAGGTTCCCTTGCAGGAAAAAAAAAAGAATGGTAACATAACATAACGGTTGTATAAAGAAATAAAAGGCTAGTTGAAAACAGATGGATAAAGCAAGTTCATGGGAAAGAACTTCAGCAGTGGAAGCATGCCAGTAGAAATGATAAAAACGATTCTGTAGCTACCTGAATCAATTGAACAAGCTGGGGACTGCTAGACTGAAGAGCTGATCCAAACATTTTAATTACTCTATCATGAGACTCGGACCATGTTCCACAATAATTCGATGATTTTGGCCAACCCCTTCTGACAAGCTCTCTTAATACAACCCTGTAAGAAGAACCTAAAATTTTATCCAAGGTATCCATATTTACCAACAAACTGAGACCAATGTAGATAGTACACTATTAGTTGAACACATGTAATCTGAAACCAGTTAGACAGATTCTATGCTTAACCTTAAACTGCAAACATGAACATGATGATGCTAGATCAAAATACGAAATGAATTCCAGAACTTTCTTGCCATAAGTATAAATAGCACCTAGTGATGGCAGTTTAGTCAATCAAAGTGCAAAATTATGCCATCTCACTCAAAACATTACAATTATCTTAACTCCCCCATGCCCATTGCAGCAATGCCTAGAAAGCAACCCTGAGTAGTGTACTTGTAATACAAACATAGGCTACAGCCAGAGTTAAAGGACAGGTCTCCGGTGGGAGTTTACAAACCCAACTGAGATATTAAACAGTGATTAAACATATAACCACAAAACAGTTCAGTCAACAGAAGTATAGTCTTAACTCAACTAGTATCTTTTAATATGCTAACTACCATGCTAAAAGTATCTATATCTCCATTGTCACAGTGTCCCTACAGTAAATTAAATCATTTACATGCAAATGTTGAGATGTGCACCAAGAAACATGCAATTCCTAATCCAGCTGTAAGATATGGAAAGGAATTAGCCAAACATGTTGAGTCTATGTTAATATTAAGAAAATGGTGTTCATAAAATAAATGCTAGTTGTAACTAAAACTACCACTTATCCTACCATTTCATGCATGTGCTGATCACTTGTGATGTCCACCAAATTTTCAATTTGCACCTCAAACTAAATTTTGATCCTATAACATGATGAGATTTTCCGTGATAAATATGAATTTAGTTATATTTAGATTCCAACTATATACAGTAAAGCTTACTTATACTCATCCTCCTCCACGCCATGACCAAGGCAAAGGAACCGAAGATGTCCGGTGGCCCCCTTGAGATCCTCTGACGCAACAAGTGACTTCACCGCGTCCAAGTGAGCTAGCTGCACACTCCGCCGCAGCCACAGGAGCACGTCCGTGCCTAAACCATTGTCCAATCCAACCTGCCTCGAGATGCCCTCACACAGCGCATCAAACAGCTCGGCTTTGTCTAGAAACACCCCCCAGAGCCCCGTCAGATCTTCCTGGGAGATCGCGACCTCCTCGACACCGAAGCCCGCCTCGCTTCCTCCCTCCACCTCACGCTTGAGCCTCGCCACCCCCAAATCCAGCAGCCTCGAGAGGATCCCCCGTGCCTCGGCGCCGGTGGCGGGGTCGTCCGCGATGGGCTGGAGGAGGACTAGGAATTCGGCCTTGAGGCGGAGCGCCTCGGGGTTGGGGGTGGACGGGAGGGCGGCGAGCTCGAGCGCGGCGAGCCAGGCGAGGTGGGACGGGGAGGGGCATGCCGGGGGCTCGGACCAGAGCACGCCGGGGACCCGTCCGCCCGCGGCGACGACGGCGCGGAGGAAGCCCGCGGCGAGGTCGGGGTCGGCGCGGCGTCGGAGGCTGAGGAGCGCCGCCCGCAGGGCCTCGAACTGCCCGAGGAAGAGGTGGTTCGCGGCCACGCGGGCAAGGAGCGCGGCCTCCCGCTCCGACGCCGCCATGCCGAAACTCCTCCTCCCCCCGCGAAGGCTTCGGCCTTCCCTTCGGGATCACGAGGCGGCGGTGACCATCAGGGCGGCGTACGCGCCGCGCGACGCGGCGGACGGCTTCGCGGATGGGCGGGGCGGTGGGGTGAGGGGGGAGCTCAGGTTTTTGGCTTGCTCGTGTCGCGCACTCGCGCTCGGCGCGGCCTTTGGCTGGGAATAGGAGGAAGAAGGGCGAGGCGGCGGCCGGCCGAGTTCGCGAGAAGGAGATGCGATGCGGCCGTGGTGCGTTTCGTGCCGTGTAATCGTTTTTTTTTTTCTTTCTTTCTTTTCTTTTCTCCAAGGAAAACGTGATCTCGACGGATCTATGCCGTTGGATCTGATGCTGGGTGCCAGCTGTGCCAATTCCGACCGTTGGGACAAATTTTGTGTCGTTATAAGTCTTTTTTTCTTTCTTTTCTTTTCTCCAGGAAAACGTGATCGACGGATCTATGCCGTTGGATCTGATTCTGGGTGCCAGCTGTGCCAATTCCGACCGTTGGGACAAATTTTGTGTCGTTATAAGTTTTTTTTCTTTCTTTTCTTTTCTCCAGGAAAACGTGATCGACGGATCGATGCCGTTGGATCTGATGTTGGGTGCCAGCTGTGTCAATTCCGAGGGACAAATTTTGTGTCATTTATAAGTTGTAAATGCACCAACAAGATTGGTAAAGGAAACCTCTAAAAGTATATGTAACACCAAATTCTAAAATTCAGATTAGCTTCGCGACATAATTTACTAAGAATCGTGTGGACTTTAGAATTTAACAAAACAAGAATGTGTTTGACCAAATTGTGAGATGAACCTATAGAATTAAGGCGGAGTATCGCAAACAGCGTATTGTAAAAAAATTACCATGTAAATCATTGTTTATAGTTTAAATATGTGGCACTACTGTTCTATAGGATTATAAACACAGTAGTTTATAATAAACTTGATGCTAAAATTGTAGCTTTTGAAACGTTGCCTTAAATTTGTAGATCCATGATAAGCTCCATGTTAAGTTGTTGTTTTGTGATGCTTCACATGAAATTAGTAGTTTTACGGTAGTGTGAACAAAGTATCCGAAGTTTTGTAAATTTAACTAAAAACTTAATTTTAAAGATCCAGAATCGCTTTGAATACTTCGAAAAAAGTGTCAGGGTCAATCCTAAGTATGTACTAAGTGCTCATTTGGAAGGCATATTAAAAAAAATTGCAATGATATGGAACGAGTGACCATTTTTTAACGGAACGGATGAATGAATCTCAAAACAAATAAAACACATGAATCACTGAAAACGATGGCTCACAAAAAAATATATGGACTTTGAGATTATATATTGCTTAGATCGAGTGAGAATAGATAGGGAAATAGAACGATCTCATTGGAATTCTTGAACAAAACAAAAACATGAAGCTGGAGCTCATATAGTCGTAGAAATGCATTCCAAAAGAATTGCGCAACTCAGAATTATACAAACAAAATAAAACCCTCATTTTCCCTTTAAAATCCTCCAATCCAAATAAACCCTGATCGAAAAATTTGCCAAGGGTCTTCATTGCGTGCTTCCCAACAATAAGGATATGAAGAAAAGAAAATCAACCCAAATGAGTCCAAACTCAGTCCGATTTAGCACATGATAAGTCCAAAAAATAAATTTGAAGAAGCCTTCGTTGTTTTTTCATGGTATTTTTTTCCTATTTACAAGTTTTTTTTTGGGAGGTTCATGAGCCAGCTCGAGCTAGGAACAAAGGCGAGTCAAGCTCAGGATTCGTTTCCTAACCAACCTGGATCAAGCCAAATATATTCTCACGCGGGCCTTCATGAATCAAGCCCGTTTCCACCCAATAGTATAAAAAATGGTTCGAACCAACGGTTGAAATAGAAAAAAAAATAGAACCGGCAATCTCGCGACTTGATTTTGCTGACCGTCCTTATAATCGATTCGATAAAAACCCGTTAAATCGGCGAACCCATGACATTTTTTAGAATCGAACAATTTTTTTAGTTTGTATGACAATATGACTATGAATTTATTATGTTACTGGACTTTTTTTTTGATGTGGTTGCCATGTAATAATAGATATACTGATTTATTTATACATAATTTTACTAAAGGGACTATTGTATAATTGACTCTATTTTAAAAGCTAACTGCAGATTTGACTCCCTTTTCACTTTGCAGTTTTGACATTGGTTTTCAAATTTAAAGCGGTCGGCTGATCCTACCCTGTTAAGTGAGCATAACGATGTCAAATGAGACATAAATGGATATTTTATCCCTACATATTTGACCCTACTTTATAAATGTGTATTGTACATTTGGCTCAATTTTGTACATCAGTCCTCATGGAACAGAGGGAATAAAAAATAAAATATAATCAAAATGAACCAAATCCACTCAAATTCCAAGAGGGAAGTTGACAGAGAATTGTTCCCGTAGAACCAAATTTGTGGCAATCCAAATAATGTGGACTAATCAAACCTGTATTACACTGCCACTTTGAGCGCTTTCATCAACCCATGAGGCTAATCAATAGATCAAATGAATATCCTGAGAACACAAAATAATAATTCATGCATGCCCGATCTGATCACCTCTAAGCTAAACCCAGAAACCAAAAATTATTCGGCGGCCAGTGGCTTGCACTTAAATTAATCATAACATGACACTGTTATGACATAGATAATTAAATGGTCTATTTAACTATCTAGATATAATGTACATATGTACACAAATGCAATGCTCCATCGCTTTCGGCTAGATGGACACCTTCTTCTACCCGAGCTTCAATACCTTCATGTGGCGGTTGGAGTGCTTGCCACCGTTGAAGCCTGGGCCCATCGATGGCTGGTACTCCGGCAACAGCCTATCCATCTTTCTCCGGATGCCACATGCATTGTAGAGCGTGTCGGGGCCCTCAAGCCCCATTCGCCACCGTAGCATCTTCGACGTGTCGCGGTGGCTGCATGTCACGTCCTGAGTTTTATTCTAGCTAAAACTCAATTAAATAATACATTAAAAATAATTTGTTAATTAAAGTTCAGGAGAAAACCCAGTGTGCAATTTACTTCAATTTAATTCGAAGCTTTTCGGAATGTTCTAAAATGTCCCGAAAGCATTTTAAATCGTTAACAGGATTTATATTTGAATTTCAGAGAATAAAATTTGCTCTAATAAACTTAATAAAAATCGGCAAAATTGGAGGGAATTTTTTTCCTCCTTCCTTTTTCCTTTCTTTTCCCCCTTTTCCCTTTTCTTTTTCTCTTTCTTTTTTTCCCTCCCTGGTCGCACCACCCTCCTCCCTGCTTTCCCTCCTGGCCGAACCCAACTCCCTCTCCCTCACATGCATGATCTCTCCCACCCCCTCCCTACTCGTGCCATCCCCCTCCTCCCTGTCAGCCGTGCATCCCCACCTCTCTCCAAAATCAATTCCTAATTCTTATCCCATTCAAACTTATCTATCCCTTTTTAATAGGAGATGGATAACTAGATTTATCTCTAGCTCCCCATATAAATACCCCCTACACCCTTGCCTCTTTTCCCCGTCTCCCTCTCCTATGCTCCTCGAGCCGCCTCCTGTCACCCCTCTCCTAGCAGCAAGTCGCTAGCAGTCCTGTTGCATCCCTGTTCGCAATAGCGAAAGCCGGTCTAATCTGTCGCCGGTCTTCAGGTTCGCATATATTTTATTCTTGCGAATCAATCTAAATTCATCTACTGTTTCATTGTTTAGGTTTTCTAGCCGAACAGCGAGGAACAACACCAATCCGTCGCTGATCTCTCCACCAAATGTCAGGTTCGCATACGTTTTACTCATGCGAATCAATCTATTTTTAATCTACCGTGTAATTGCTTAGATTTTCTAATATGTTAGCTAGCATGAGATTGCTTTACACTATGAAATCCAATTTCATACGTGTAGATTTATTTTACGTTAAAGTCGTTTAGTTTCAGTTAGCGAGTTGTTAAACCTCAATTTAACGGGTCGTTCAATCCTGTCGTTGTTCTGCTAACAGTTCACAGTTTCACGTTTCGAATCTAATTCATCGTACAAATCTCTGATTCGTGCACGATTTGGTTATGTCGTGCGAATGCGTGTACTGTCCGCAATTTCCCGAGCCATGTCCCAACTCACGCTCGAAGTCCGCATCACCTCCCTTGTCCACTCCTATCTCCTTCCCTTCCACTGGGCCGGCCCGTCAGCCGCGGGCCGCTCTACTCGCCTCTGCCTCTCTCCCTTCGGCCCAATTCCTCCCCTCTCCGCTCCCGTTAGCCTAGCTCTCTTCTTCGGCCCACCGTAGCCCAACTCGCCACGCTCTCCTCTTCATCTCTCCCTTTCCCGCATGGGGCGAGCCAGGCTACGGCCTAACACCCGCGCCTAAGGTCCGGCTCACCTCCCCCTCTTCCTCGATCGCCGACAGGTGGGGCCCACCTGTCGGAGGCGCCTTCATCCCCCAGCGCTCGCCTCTCCCTCGTGCCACAACGTCGCGTCGTGTCATCGGCTGCCCTCCGTCGCCGCCGCCGCGCCACGCTACGTTCCCAGCCATCGCCGCCACGCGCCGTCACCGTCGTGCGCTGTTGCCACCGTGCCGTTCGCCTCGCCATCACACCGGCGCCGTCGTGCTGCTGCTCTGCCCACCCCGCGACGCTGCCGTTCTCCACTGCCATCGCGTCGCCGCCGCCTCGAACACGCTTCGCCGCGCACGCATCGTGCCTCGCCGCGCCGCGCCGCGGTCGCCGCAGCTATCCTCCGCGCGTGTGTCGCTCTCGCTCCGCGTCCCTCCGTCGCCTAACTCACGGTAGCACCGCCGTGCCCATGCCTTGCTGTCGCGCAGCGCCGCCGCGTCATCACGCACGCTCGCCCGCGCAATGCGCGCTGCCCCCTGCCACCCCGCCGCCTGCGCTGGTGCAATGACCGACGCCATTTTTCCCGTGCCGGCCACCGTCAAATCCGTCGCCCGGTGCAACCACCCCTCCTCTTTCTCCGGCACCACTAACCACCTCCCCGCCCTAGCCGGTGCCGCACCCCTATAAACCCCCTCTCCTTGCGCGCCGCCGCCACCTCTTCCCGCAAGCACCGCCGCCGCCACCGTCGCCCCGCCGCCGATCGATCTCGCCGCCGGTTGCCGTGCGCCGCCACCCACCTGCGTCATCGCCTCCGCCTCATCGACGCCGACTTGTTGCCACCCTCCGCGTCGCTGGTGAGCACCCCCTTCGCCTCTCCTTCTCACTTTTCCTTCGGCCGCCGCCGATCTCGGGTGCCGCCGCCGCTTGGTTGCGCCGCTAGCCTCCCGTCACGTCGTTACCGTCGCCTACCCGACTCGGCCGGTGTTTCCGAACGTCGCCGCCGTGCGCGTCGCTCGTCGGCCGTGCCGCCCCGCCGGTCTCCGTCACACCGGTGCGCCGCCGTTCGCTGGTCGTCGCCGCCGCTAGTTGCATGTCGCCGCGGTGCGCCGTCGTCCCTCACACCGTCGGTGTCGCCATGGCTTCCCCCTCCCTCCATACTCCTCTGTCTCCCCTCGTCGTGCCGGCCGCCCATCGCTCACCTCGCCACCGCGGTCTTCCGCCGTCGTCGTCGTCGCCACCGCTCTCCTCTACCTTACCTCGTGCACATCTCGTCGCGCCGGCGCTCCGCCGCGCTCGCCGCCGTGCCGCGCTCACTCACCGTGCCGGTCCCCGTCGTGCGCCGCCACCCACCGCCTCGCGCTGCCTCCACTCGGCCGCACACCACCATGCTGGCCGCATCGCCTCCGCGTCGCCGCGCCGACACCCTCACCCGCACCGCCTCCCCGTCGTTTGTCGTCGCCACCGTGCGCCACGCTCGGCTGCCGCTCATCCCACCGTCACCGGCCGTCGCTCGTGCCGCCGTCCCGCCACCTGCCGCGCCGTTTGGCCGAGCGCCTGTGCTCTCCCCTCCCTCCTCTGCTCTCTACCTCTGTCAAGTGGGCCCGGCCCGTTGGTCTCTCTCTCCGACCATGGGACCCACCTGTCTGTCCCTTGTCTTCAATGACATGTGGGCCCACTCAAAACTCTCTCCCACCTGACCAGTGGGGCCCATCTGTCAGCAACCTCTCTCCCCCTTTCTCTCTCTGACCCGTGGGGCCAGCCTGTCAGCCTCCTCCCTCTCTCCCTTGCTGCCGACGTCAGCTCCTCCAATAATTGCGCAATAAATGCATTAAGGTTTTTCTGTTTAGTTTAAAAACACAGTAATCTTCTAAAATTTATAGCTAATTCATATAGTCTCCGTTTAGGTCCATTCAAGTTTCATTAAATCCAGAAAAATGCCAAGAATCTATTAAAAATAGTTTATTTCTCTGTTTCAGTAGTTTTATAGCCTATTTTTTCTTGTTTTGCCTTGTTTGTCGTAGGTTTTGACCCTGTCGCAGCGCCGTTCGTTCACGAAGTCGTCGCCGAAGTTCTTCATGGGTCTAAGCAAGGCAAGTGACACCCTTCTTTGATCATATTGAACCTATGATTATAAAATCCCCCGCTTTTACATTCAAACATGCATTGTATTCAAATGTATTTACTTTATTTATCTATTGGGCTGTTACCTTTATATCCGTTGAATTCCCATTTATTATTATTGTTATCCCAGGGTTAATTTGACTAGAATTAGGGTTAGTCAATGCTTAGCCATGCTTAGTTCAACTAGCTCACCAATTATTATTTAATTATTGAGTAGACTTTGATATACCTTTAATGGTTATGATCATGATGAATTTCCCGATGGTGGATTAATATAACTAAAATATTGCTTATGGTGGGCTGTGGGTGTATGGTTTTGAGACTGCACCGCTTGTCCTTCCGCACCTACCGGTTGCACTAGTCCCCACCATACTACGATGGTAGCCGCCACCGCATCCTTCTCTGTCGTCGCCGCTGCCACCATCGTCGAGCCGCTGCCGCCATCGTCGAGGTGCTGCTGCCGCCATCATCGAGCCGCTGCTGCCGTCGTCGCACGAGCCCAGCCCCCGCCACCGCCAGCAGCTGTCAAACCCTAGCGGGCGGATAAGAGTGGGTACAATAGTAGACTATAAGCTACTACGTAGCTATAAATATATTTTAAGGAGATAAGATGGGAGAGAGAATAGTAGTAGCCACTGTAGCACTGACTCCAAGGCGCAATGTATATATGACAAGTGGGACAGAGTAGTATATGTTTTGTAGATATCTATTATATGAATTGACTATTAAGTTGACTATAGCTGAATTGGAGCTAGTACTTGGCTATACTATTGAACTTGCTATAAGGTTAGATGAGGGGAGCAATTTTGTCTTTTCGCTTGTCCCTTTCTTTTTTTTCTATTTTTGTATTCTGAATTTTTTTTCTATTTTTGTATTCTGAATTCTCACGGTACCATAACAGTAAGGTCAGGATGACTGTTTTAAATTTAAAAACCAGGATCAAAACTGCAAAGTAAAAACCGTTTAGTAGTTCGTGATATATGTGCGCGAGAACGAGGGAATGTTGAGTTTAGATGCGAGGAAACGAACGCAGCCACCAACTATCGGCCCAACGAAACAAAAGCTCATCTATCGGGCCTGCCCATGCTAAGATTCAGCCTTAACGGGTTCAGCTCCTCCAACAAAACATGGAATAAGTTCACTATAGGTCCTTCAACTTAACGTCGAATTTATCTTAGATCCCTTAACCTCAAAACCAGAAATGTGTACCCCTAAACTTGTATAAATCGTTTGAAAAACATCCCTTGGCAGTATTGACTTATCTTTTTGACCAATTTTGCTGAGTTGGACTTTGGTGGCCCCACGTGTCATGATTTTTTTCCTTCTTTCCATTTTTTTCTTCCCCTCTTTCTCTTCTCCTTCTCTGTGTCGGTACGACCGGCGAGTTCGCCTCGCTGCTTAGTATCTGCACTACCGCGTGCATCCCCAGCTGGAGCGTCGGCTTCGAGCTCAAGCACGACAGCCTAACTAGCAGTGCACTCCTCATCTCCCCTCGTCATAGTCGCCGCTTAACCTCGTGTCCATGCCAGCGAGGAGCTTGTCACGCCCCACCCGCTACCCAGGCACCCGTGCCCTATCCTGCTAGCCGTTGCCATAGATGTAACATCTGGAACACCCAAAACGCCAACGTCGGCTTCCCAGGACGAGGAGTGAGCCTAGCGACCATGAGTAGCTCGTTGCCGGACTCCACGATGTAGCGTGCTGTGACATGCTCATCGTAATGGCGACCCTCCTGGCCAAATTCTACGGGGGAGTCGATGGCCAAGTCGCCTGCTCCGGCGCCTCCATCCCGCCGAGCCATACGGTGGTGGCGGCATATCCCCCGGGAGCACCACGAGGAGGGCTCCCCCCCGGCAACAACCAACAAAGAAGAATAATGCAGCTCTAATCAACGACAGCATGCACGGTGTCTGGTTGCTGAAGTATGAACGCATGCACGCAAGATTTATTTCACTAATCCGACCCACAACTAATCGATCAATTAACTATGCCTTTTCTTCATCTCGATCTATGCTTGTCGAGAAATAAAATAGCTAAAGAAATCGGGCCCTTTCACCCAAGACGTCACTTTGGACGCCACTGATCTGGTCGTCTTTACCGGCGTATAGCACGATCAATCATCTCCTCTGTTCAAGGCCCAGGTAGATATTCTTCCTTAATTCCAGCCTTAAAACTTTAGCGTCTGTATGATTAGTTTCTGTATTAATACTCCATCAACAAGGCGTTTGAGATCAAGATGGTTTATTCAATGTGTGCATAAACACTACAAGTTGTGCACCATGAGCCAAGAACCATGTCTATCGTCTGCGACGTGTTCTGATGCTGCGCGACGCCATGGATGCACAGAGCTCACGTGTTATTAGGTGTTGCATTTTGAGTAGGGCTACGGCGTGCTGGCGGCGAGTGTGTCGAGAAATCTGCAAAGCGCGATGTTGGGCCGATCATGGCGTCGTTCGGACGCCGTTGCGCGGAGCGGCCAGCTCCAACCGCCACCGCCGCCTGCCCGCACCTAAGCTGTCGCCCGAGCCCGACCTGCCTTGGCCGTCGCACGCTGTCGCCGCAAGCCAGCATAGGCCGACGGCCGTGCTCCGCCCTCCAGCGCCCCAACTGTCCCTCCGCCTGTCTGCGGTTCCGCCACCCGCCCGCGACCCAGCTATCGCCCGGCCCGCGCCGGCCATGCTCCGTCCTCCAGCGCGCGCATTCGAGAGGAAGGAGAGGAAGAAGAGAGAGAGAGTAGAGAGCCTGATAGAGAAAAAAAAGAAAAGAGGGAAAAAACTGACACGTGGGACCCACCGTATGCCATGTCAGCAAAACCGGATAAAAGTTATGCCAATACTGCCGAGGGACATTTTGTGAACGGTTTATGTGAGTTTAGGGGTACACATTTCTGCTTTTGGGGTTAAGGAACTTCATACAGACTTGACGTTAAGCTAAGAGACCTATAGTGAACTTATTCACAATACATCCTTAACGGCCCAAAAAGCACCCGCGAGGGCCGCGACAGTCCAACGCCGTTGCCGTTCACACCCCACGACCCACACGCCCATTTCCACGCGAAATCCTCCTCTC
This sequence comes from Oryza brachyantha, assembly GCF_000231095.2. Classification (NCBI taxonomy): domain Eukaryota; kingdom Viridiplantae; phylum Streptophyta; class Magnoliopsida; order Poales; family Poaceae; genus Oryza; species Oryza brachyantha. Next base: position 17,173,708 of record NC_023163.2, on the reverse strand, counting down.
TATTTCCTACTTTCCTCTCTCTCTCTTTTTTTTTCCAGGGCGCCGCCGCCTCCTTCCCTCGCAAGCTTTTCCCCCTGTTCCCGCCCAATCCCCCTCCCCTCCACCTCCCCCTCCCCCTCCCCCTCCCCCTCCGGCCGCCGCAATGCCGGTGTACAGGATCCGCGGCGTCGACGTCGACTTCCCCTTCGACGCCTACGACTGCCAGATCACCTACATGGACCGCGTCCTTGAATCCCTCCAGCAGGTAACCCAAACCCCGCGAGGCGCGGAAACCCTACCGGCGTCCGGGTAGCTGTTCGCGCGCTCAGCGCTTCCCCATGGTTTTGTTCAGTTCGATTTGAGTGAGTGAGTGAGTGAGTTCGCCGGATCGATCGACAGGGAAAAAACGCGCTGCTGGAGAGCCCCACGGGGACGGGGAAGACGCTGTGCCTTCTCTGCTCGGCGCTGGCGTGGCGCCGCACCTTTGGGGAGTTTCTGCGTGGAGGAGGCGGCGGGGGTGGTGGTGGCGGCGGCGGTGGGAGCCAGCCGTCGCCATATGGGAGCCAGCCTTCTGGGAGTCAGCGCTCGGGAGATTCTGGGTCACAGTCGTCGCCGTACCCCGTGATCATCTATGCCTCCCGGACCCACAGCCAGCTCCGGCAGGTCATCAAGGAGCTCAAGGCCACCAATTACAGGTCAAGCCCGATGGCAAGCAATTGCACTTAATTGTCAATTCTTTTGTTCTAGTTAACTCCTGAATGCGTTCAGCGTATGCTGTTAGTAACCCCACATGAATGCCTTGTTGTGGAGGTCTGTAGTTAGCTTCACGAGCTGCAGCTCTAGTTTTAGTGCCCTATAGCTTGTTCAGTTTCTGGCAAATACTATTCTGTAGGCCAAAAATGGCAATACTGGGTTCCCGTGAGCAAATGTGCATCCACAATGAAGTGAGCAAACTCCGGGGAAGACAACAGAACAACGCCTGCCACTACCTCTGCAAGAAACGGTGGTGCCGCCATCATAACTCTGTCACTGGTAATTGCAACAGGATCCTTGTTACATATAACCTTTAAAGTTATCTTTGCAGTATGCACAGAAAATTAAAGCTATGCTAAATACATGCATGCCCACACACATTAGGCATTCCTGTATCATAAGCACATTTGATTGAATGATTGGTACAAGAAGTGTTCTGTTTGATGCTACAATCAGTAACTTGAATACTTGAGGCTTATAAGTTATCCTTCAAGTTGGATACTTGGATGTTACTTCTACATTGATGCCTCTGCAGTACTACCCGTGATTACACAAACTTATCACCCTTTAGTGCACAGTCAAACTATCTTAATTTTGACAAAATGTGTTGTCTAAACTCTATAGCATGTAGTTGGGACATAGGAAAATGGTATGAGCAAAATTGTTGTGATTGTGAAAGCACCACCATAATATTTTATAACATTTTTGAATAGACAATGATAAAGTTTAGTGGTTGAAGGGACATCTTGTTTTCCCTTTAAAAAAGAGACATCTTGTTGACTTGAAAAAAATTGAAGCAATTTATTTTTGTTGCCAGAGGTAATATCTCCCATATTCCCCTATTGGTCTGTCTATGTTAGGTACTTTGTTGCAGTTATTTTTAAAGAGTTCTTTTACAGATTAACCGTATGTTGCACATCCTGTAGAATACATGAGGAACAGCAGTGAGCTTGGAAATGAGGCTTTTGACATTGAAGACTTAGTTAATATTGGGAGAACTAAGGGCCCGTAAGTTTCATATTTCATCTGCCCTGAGTTGCATACCACATGCATGCAACAGGACACCTACAAATTTTGCTGACTTCATTTTTTTTTCCATTTTAGGTGTCCATATTACATCTCTCGGGAACTTTCAAAGTCGGTTGATATTCTTTTTGCTCCTTACAACTATCTTATTGATCCAGGAAATCGACGTTCTTTAAATGGAATACCATGGGATAATGCAGTACTTATATTTGATGAAGCACACAACCTGGTACGGAAATACGTACTCCTGTCCTTCGTTTAATCTACAACTATCTAACTATCTGTTTCCTTTAGTATTAAAAACTTTATATTTTATGCTTAAGGCCTAGGCTTAAATGAACCAACCGCAACATTATCTATACCTAAGTGGCTAAGTTTCGTTCTGAGAAAAATATATTTCTGGTTATAGCTCTATCTGTTTTGAATTTACCATAGTCCTTTTCTGCAGGAGAGTATATGTGCAGATGCTGCATCTTTTGACTTGCTTCCCAATAACCTCTCTTCTTGCATTGCGGAAGCTCAGGAATGCATCCAATTGTGTTCAGCAAAGAGGTCCATTGAAAGTTCTGCCGATAAACAATTTGACCCTGAAAATTATGCTATCCTCAAAGGTGAACCATATTTCTTTTACAGCAGTGAATCATACTTATATACATATTACTAGGTAGAAAGTGTCTACCTTTCATGGTAATGATTTAGAATGTGAGACTTCCTAATGTAATAGATGGGCCTTTTTTTCCAGCCCTTTTAATGGCACTTGAAAAAAAAATTACTGAGCTGGTGATTGAGTCCAAGGAGATGGGCTATACAAAACCAGGGAATTACATGTATGAGTTCCTCTCCGAACTGAATATTACTTCTGAAACATCCAAAAAGCTGATTGACACAATTGATAGTGCTTCTCTATTACTTGAGGAAGGTAATTGATATTTCCAGGGCCCTTCTTTCCACCGAAATACATTTTCATTTTCTCAATGGACTAGTTACTTAAACTTTCAATATTTTTTCTAGCTCTATAGGTTACCTTACTTGAACACATTGAATTTCTGATAATGGTTTGGCGGTTCATGCAAATCAGTTGAGTGCCTTTATTTTTTCCCTCCACTTAGGAAATTCTGCTGAAACTGGACCTGGGATGAAGGCTAAGGCTACTGTATGTAGATTGGAAACAATCAGGGATATTCTTGACATAATATTTAGGGGTGGTGGTCAAAGCCATGCAAAGTATTATCGTGTAAGTCTCTCTACCTCAGATAAGTTATGCTTCTTTCTTCTGTCATTTAATGTTTGCACCAACCATGCACAATAATACATGATATATACATCTGTCTATGTGTCTGTGCGTCTAGTCCCTGTTTAGAAGATGGGAACTGTTACCTTCAAATTCCTGTGTTCCAAGTACTAGGGCTTCAGTCTTTTTATCCTTCATCTTTTCACACTTTGCAGTATAAGGTAGCATACTCTGCTGTAATTTTATGCTTTTACAATTACACTCATTCTTCTCATTCCAGTTTCATGTGAATGATTGTCAACAAACTTCTGGAGATGCACTGAAAGTTTTGGGTAAGTTCACTTGTATTATTGGCACTCATTATTTAAAGCTGTTTCCATGTTAGGATGATTCTGTAACTGATACCCATGTCCTTTTTCATTTGCTACTACTAATTCATGCTTGTATCTTATACTGATGATATGCATCCAAAATATTCTCACACTGTCACCCAGTTTTTATTCATTATTATTTCATATCTGTAACATAAGCATACTTTTGTAGTTTGGAATGGTGGCAGAAGCTACAAGTTCTGCTTTAAGGACTAGTGTCCAAGCTTACCTCATTTAGTTGCCTTGTTATTGTATATATTAATGGTAGTGAGGTCCACAAGATCTGGTTTTAAAGATTTGTCTCTGAGCTTGCAGCATTTAGTTTCATACTTGTATCAATATTATATGTATAATCCATGAGCCAGAGTTAATATTTGTATTAGCTCTTGTCTATTTCCATGCACTTTAACAACATCTATAACTTTACTTGACTCCTGGTACGATTCCCTTTAACCACATAAATATTTAAAAGTTAACATTTGAGTTGTAGCAGTGTTGCCTTCATTTACTTTCCTCAGTAATATTCTAATTATATATTTATTTAATTATCTGGAATTTCTTATATTGCAGGTAAGGTATCAAGGACTCTTAGTTGGTGGTGTTTTAACCCAGGGCTTGCTATGGAAGAGTTTCTGAAATTGGGTGTCCGCTCGATTATATTAACATCTGGCACTTTATCTCCGTTGGATTCGCTTGCCATGGAACTAAACCTGTAAGAACTAAGGCGTCTCAATATTATTTCTATTTTTACTTAATTATTAGCTTGAAGCTTCTGTGATCGTGTAAAATTTATTTTTATTTGTCTATTAAATGTTGAAGTAATATATTTTCATGAATCCAGTGAATTTCCAGTTAGGCTAGAGAACCCACATGTCATTGCTTCAGATCAAATCTGGGTTGGAGTTGTGCCTGTGGGCCCATCAGGACATCCACTTAATTCTTCTTATCGGACCCGTGAGACTCTGAAATACAAACAAGAATTGGGTATAGCTATTGGTAGGCAGTTGGCAACACCTAACAGTATGCAACTTTTATATTTGGAATTAACTCTGCTGTATGCATCTGATTTGGATACGTGTTTTGCAGTTAATTTTGCCCGCATTGTACCAGATGGTCTTCTTGTTTTTTTCCCGTCATATTCTATGATGGACAAGTGTATCAACTGCTGGAAAGATATGGTATGTTTAATTTCAATGAGTTATTGTTTAGTTGAGGTATTTGGCCTTGTGGAAATGAGGATTGAAATATTACAGAACCATGAAAATTCAACGGATGAGCACACAATCTGGCAACGAATCTGCAAGCACAAGCAACCAGTTATCGAACCTAGGCAGTCATCAAACTTTCCAAATGCAATCGAGGTTGTGAGATGTTTTAGTAGTCACCATTTTAGCTTTACACTCTATTTTCTCACATAACTGCATGCCATTTGATTTGCAGGATTATGCAGCCAAGCTACGTGATTCTTCCACTACCGGGGCAATATTTTTTGCAGTCTGTCGTGGCAAAGTTTGTTCCTGCCTATCTTATATCTCTTTTTGCTTTCAATTTTAACTTCTGGTGGAGTTCAGTGCTATTTTTCTTCTTTTCGTTAGAGCTCCAATACTCGTGATAAATTCTTCTGTGACTCTGGTTGTGTTGTTGGATCTATGTAATTCATTTTTTTTTTTCAGATGTTCAGTTAGTCCTTTTGCTTTAAAAGATGAAGCATGTTACACAACATTTAATGAGTCTATAAAGAGAGCAATGTGCTAATAAAGTTGTGAATTGGTATAGCTACAATCTCATGAATGATGATGGATCACTAAAAGCAGAACTGAACATGGAATGGAATGCTAATAACATAGTAGCATTCAACTATAGTGCAATAATTAACCAATTATAATAATCACACAATCATTGGAATGATAGATATATTAAGCATTAACAAGGTAGGGTTTTCATTTTCAGATTGTTGCATTCTGGCTAACCTCAAATATTAGCTCAACTACCTGTGCATTTTATACTTTTGCAGGTTAGCGAGGGCCTTGATTTTGCTGATCGTGCTGGAAGAGCTGTAATAGTTACTGGAATGCCCTTTGCCACCCCGACCGATCCTAAGGTTTTCCTTATTTTCTTGCTCACCCTTTTCCTAATATAACCATGTTACTGGGATGCCTTTTGCCACCCTGGCTGATCCTAAGGTTTTCTTTATTTTCTTGCTCACCTTTCTTCTACTGTAGTTAAGGGGGATTTATTTGGTTGGAAGAAATATTATAATTCTACCTGCATGACATTAATAATGCCCCCCTTTGCTAGCTTAGAGGATTAGAGCTTTGACTCTGAAATATCTGTTGACAATTCCATGCGACTATGTCAGTCAGCTTAAGTGGCATTGAGTTCTGGCAAGCTTGAGTTAATTTTTTTTGACCTCCTTTCACATATTCATTTGTGTGGTTTCCAGCTACTCTCCTTTCCTACAAAAGTACAATATACCCTGGATAGAATATGAGAGTATTCATTATTCTAAAACTGCAGTTTCCTTTATGTGATTGTTCCAGGTTCGGCTCAAGCGCGATTATTTGGATAAGCAGGGCACATCATCTAACAAGAACTCAAAGGTTAAATTATTTTCCACATTTCATTGTTTAATGAACCTTTATTGATAATCCTTTATATTAAGCTTGAACTTATCATAACTCGTTAAGTAAAGTTCACCAATTCCTCTCTAATTACATGGTGCAAGCCTAAAATATTGTGACAAGATAAATTACCATGCTATATCATAACAAAAGTTTTCTGCACCAAGTTTGTTTGGACAAATTACATTGTAAAACACATCAAGCTTAAAACTGCTCTAAAGTGCAGTAAATTTTAAGATTTTAACCGAAGATGTTTGGTTTTATAGAGTTCATGAAACCCTTTGGCCTCTCAACATGGCATGGGTAGTGAGTGTAAGCAATAGGTTAACATCCTTAAGATACATCAAATGCTTTTTAGTGTTTTTGGAAAAGTTTAATGGCTTAATATCCATAGAAGAAATGTTCCTTAGTTAGATTTCTGTTACTCTTATTAACTCTCAAGCAGTTATACCAGGAACTAGTAACAAATTACTTTATGCACACAGTGTAATCCCATTCACGTGCTTCGGTACCCTCACAATTATTTAGAAACAAGTTTGTGATCTTTTTGTAGGCTTTGACAGGGGAGGAGTGGTATGTACAACAAGCAGCAAGGGCTGTCAATCAGGCTGTTGGACGTGTCATTAGACATCGCCATGACTATGGAGCAATTATTTATTGTGATGAAAGGTTCAAAACTAATCACAACCTTCTAAGCAGGGGTCAAAATGTCATTAGCTTTCTGCTGGATATTCAACTGGGCTAGCTGTAGAATGAATGTTTTTTATATTCTCTTCTGATTCTACATATGTACAGTTTTAGCCTTCTTAGTTTAGTTCTCGTTATGCATTCCATATCGCATTGCATCAAATAACAATTAAAAGAAGATAACCACTTTTAAAATCTCAATATACTTATTCTGGTTTGTGCAATATCCACTTTACATATAGCATTTTAAGGACCACGTGATTACCTCCAATGGCTTATTGATCTCGAACCTCATGTGCTTAGAAAAACTACAAGTCATTATTTATCTGAATCTTGGCTTTTTGAATCAAGAAAGTTTCTTGACGTCAAATATGTCTTACAGGTTTGTTTGGCAAAATTATCAATCTCAGATGTCATATTGGCTGCGACCTTACATAAAGGTAGGTGTGTAGATTCCATTCTTCAATGCTCATCAAAGTCATCTTTACTATTCTTATATTTTCCCCTGCAGTGCTATAAAAAGTATGGAGAAGTAGTCCAAGGGTTAACCAGATTTTTCCGAGATAAAGCGTCTATGGATTCTTCAAAGCCAAAAGAGACAGATTTTAATGGTGAGAAACCCTATTTGAATACTGCGATGAATCCCTTTATATCCCGAGTTAGTGTAGTAAACTTCAATTGACTTGTTGTATATAAATCTGCTACTGTCAATTTGATCTGGATGATCCCCACACACAAGTTTAAGGACACGGTGTAGTTACTCCCTTGTATGCCAAATGATGTCTGCTGAATAATATTTTGGTTGCTTGTTATTTTGGTTGATGGTTTGTTTGTCGCTTCCTGCGAGTATGGGTTTTGTGTCCTTAATTGTGGTTGTGTCAATGACTCATATTGATTCACTTGTTTGCATCTAATTAACTATAACAAGTAAATTGCTGGGAAGTTTCCTCCAGAACACATCAATAATGTTCTATACTAGTTAGCTACCCTAATTTTAGCTTGTAGTCCATATTCGTATATCAGAATTCAACCTGTAACTATCAAACCTAGAAGAGCAAAAATCAGTTCTTGCACATTTGCATTAAAGGTGGCTCTAATTGTGCGCACCAGTACATTTTCTAGTTCTGCGTGTGAAGCCCATATGCCCTCTCTTTTTCTATATATGAATTTGTACATTACAAGTCAAGCACTGCACTGAAGGACCTCACGTAGCAACACAAAGAGTCTTGAGTTTTTTGAACTATTAAGTCTTGACAGATACTTATAGAGTACGGTGCCAAGATCCAGCTCGTGAATGTTAAATCCTCTTTAAAATACCTTTTTAACATGTGTTGCTGTCCTGAAGCCCTGAACCATTTTTTACTTGTACAATGCAAAACCATTGGCAGGACAACTAGACATTTCTTGAGGCTCTGGTTTATTTGCTGTGAGCTGCCAAATTTATTACTATACCGTGTTTCTGCTGATCAACTATTCTCTTAAGGATTTTCGTTTATCATTTATTTATTTTTGTGAAAATGCTGTTACATGCAGATAGTATTGTACCGCTTGCAGCCAAACATACACCTCAGGTAATTTTGTTACTTGCATAGATGATCAATATTCAGTTTATATTCTGGTACTTACAGGTGGTATTCTTTCTTCTTCTAGGCTGCTACTACAACAAATGAGAACCAGGGAACTACAATATCTCTGAACGCAGCTGCCGCAAGAAGTAACTATATCAAGTTTGCCCAGATCACTCCTGCCAATCGCTCTGCCCTTTCTATGAAACATGGTTATTCATCTACCTCAGAGCGCTTGTCCTCTGAAGACCAGTCTACGGATGCTCAGATTGTTGATTTGACTGCTGATGTGACAACACATGGACATCTAGCACGACATACATTCAAGTCCTCAGGGGTTAAAAAAGCTAAAGTAATGGTTGGATCCAAAGATGCTATTTGTTTTGATGACAGATCTCCAAAATTACAACATAATGTTGGGTCAAGAGCTTTGGCTGGGTTGTTAGGTGAGCGATCTACAGCTTCATCAAACAAAAGTAATATTGAACTGCCTGGAAACAGTAGTTGTATTCATGAGAAGTCTGGAGGCCAGGAATCTAATGCAGGGCCAGCCTTCTTGAAGCTGGTATGCTATTATCCCCTGTAATTTGATTTTGCTCATGAGATTTGCAGAATAAGTGCTATATTGCTATTATGTTCATCTTTGAGTTATGTTCTTATGTGCATGAGATAATTGTAACCATTTAATATGAATATTTTTACCAGGCTCGAGAAAAGCTTAGTACTGCAGAATACAGAGGTTTTGTTGAATATATGAAGGCCTTGAAACTGAAAACCATGCACATCAAGGATTCACTTGATGCAATAGCAAAACTGTTTTCGTCTCCAGAGCGACTCCCACTTCTTGAAGGGTAAAAACATCTGTTGACATTACCAGGGATCTATTGAACTTTCATTGTCATGTCTGTTCCATTATGTTCTCTACCAAGCCCAAAGCGAACTTTCACACCTTTCTTATGCCGGATTTATGGTCTTGTTTGTGTACAGGTTCAGGGTTTTTGTTCCAAAGAATCATCTTCCTTTATATGAGCAGCTTGTTCAAAGCTATACTATGCCTAATACGTGACGACTTGATCTGGTGAACTATCTAAAGGTATCACCCTGTTTCTATATATGGAGTATATTTTTATTAAATGATAACATCATTTAAGTATCATCTATATGGAATTTTTTCACCCATATCTATATGGAATTATTTCATTGAGGTGCACATCATCACATTTTTTAACGTGATGCCTTTTTTTTATTTCCAAGGAGAAGTGGATATTGTGAGAACATTAAGCTTGAGCAAAAAATTCATTGACCTTCCAAATTCAAAAAGACCTCAAGTGTTTTGGGAGCTGACCATAATTACTAGTCTTCTATATATTTTGTCACGCTATTTAGTATTTACATGCTTAGAAGTCATTTTGCCAATATTCAACATGGTTCTGCATCCTTGATTCATAGCTCAGGGGTCAACATGAATAAATTTCAGGTTTTTATAGGTTGATTTGCAAGCTTTCTACTATTTATTCAACGGCATGATTTATTGACTGTTTAATATCAGCTACTTGTCCAGTGGCATTTTGTTGACTGTATACAAAAGAACTTCAGAGTTTGTATACAGTCTCTTAACATGCAAACTGCAGATATAATCTGAATAGCATGTGGAGCAAGAGAGTAGGATAGTATGTTCTGTACACATTCTATTTAAGCCAGGAATAGGATGGGCTTCAGTTACAATGATGCCCTACAAACGTTTGTACGATAAATTGGCTAGATTTACTTTTATCTCCCACATGTTACTCAATGGTATATATAATATGAATAGCCCCTTTCATCGTTGATCAGCTTCATGAGGATGGTAAGATTATTTGAGTTTCTGACTACCATTTGCATCTGCAGATCAAGTTCTGGAAACTTCCATGGTGAATGCAACCTGTGCTTCCCATTTCATATTTTTACCCTTGAGTTCTTAAACGTCAATTCAAACAGTAGAATTATTCCCATCATTTGGTACGCGGGGGCCATTGAAGAAGAAATGTAAGTCTTTTTCTATATGACGAATATCCTGGATTTTTTTTTATTTTTCAAACCTTTTTAATAAATAATTTTATTACTAAACCTCAGAGAAAAATATTTTCACCGTATGAACCTTTTGGCTGTCACGCTGGCGACAATGGCGTAGCAAGCCTGCCACGCCAAATTCTCTGCGTGACAGCGTTATCTTGTCACGCCAATATTGGTGGCGTGACCAAAAGGTTCATACGGTGGAAATATTTTTCTCCGAGGTTTAGTAATAAAATTATTTATTAAAAAGGTTTAAAAAATAAAAAAATTCTGGTCTTGCTAACTTATATAAATATCTGATTTGACCAGTTTTCATGCCAGCCAGTGCGTTGCAGATAGTGGAGTATATGTAGCTTAGGATGGAGGTGAGTCCACATATGGGTACCTTATTGGCCCACTAGCTCAACTGAGAATGTACGTTCATTGCTAGTGAAACTGCGTTATTAGCTAAACTGGAGTGGGTAACGGGTAATGTGGTGGGCTGCCCACTTGTCTCTTTGTGTAGGTCTCAATTGTAAATTAAATCAATACCTTGAATATAATTATCTTTTGTTACTTTTATGGGAAACTTTAATACACATTTGAAATAATTTGTTGTGTTATAGATTGACCCAACCTACCTGATGGTTTCTGTTGAGATGACGTGCTTCAGGCTATCCTGATTGTGTTTTAGCAGTATTTTTATCTGGTTGCTAATTTCATGTAAAGTTTACTTTGCATCATGAGGTTACATGGCTTGGGATGTTTTATCCATAATTCTTAGTACTCGAGTGAGACAATTTTTTTTTCAATACATTACAATCTTGTGCCCTAATAGCCTTTCCTACTCCTGACACTCTTATCAGTCCGTTGCGTTTTTCCACGGGCTGGGCGGCTGACATGTGCTCCAGCGGTGAGATCTGCAAAGGCCTTGAGAATGTACTTGTGCACGCTTTGATCATTGAGCTGCAGGTAGTAGAAGAGCAGCTCCTCCAAAAAGTCCCAGTCCAATGGCAGAGTCTCCTCGCCATGGTGCAGCTCTATCATGCTCTGCATGGATCTCCGGAAGTCTGTGTAAGGATTCATGGAGAACAGCACGATGGCCGTGCTGCTACTGTTCTCATCCCCTGAGCTTTCTCTGATGTCATCTGCAACCGAATCTGACCTTGACGTCGATGTCTCTGCGGCTGCTGCTGCTGGCTGCGTCCTGTCGACGATGGACGTGAGCTTCCCTGGAGACGATGGGCGGCGCGCGTTGTTGTCGCCGTCGTGGATGTAGAGGGACCGGAAGTTGTCGAAGAGGAAGCGGTCGACGTCGGAGAGCGTCGCGGCCTGGTCTCTGCTGTTGCTGTCGTCGTCGTCGTCGTCGGTGGTGTTGTGGCCACCGCCGCCGCCGCCGCCGCCGTGCAACGACGGGGTTCTGGGGAACCTGCAGGTGGAGAGGAGGCGGCTGCTGGTGATCTTGGCCGGGATGGTTGAGCTGGGGATGTGTATTGGAGGGATCTTCTTGAGCTTTCTTGAGAGGAAGAGCTGTATGGATTTGCGCAGTTTGGCTCTCTTCCGGTTGTCTTCCTCCATGTCTCGATGAAATGTGAACTAGGATGGCAGCAGACAGAAGAACTTTGGAAACTGAACGAGAGGATTGAATGGTGGCATTCTTTGCTTTATTATGGTAATGTGAGTTATCGGCAGGGGGTTTATGGGAGGAAATTAATGGAAAAGGAGTTGATCTGGGGGCATTAATGGTTGTTTCTTTCATAGAAGATGGATGTCGGTCCTGTTCTTTACCCAGAATAACTCCTGATTTCCTTAATTTTTCACGTACACGCTTACCAAACTACTAAACGCTTACCAAACTACTAAACGATATGTTACGAAAACTTTAGAGTAAAGTTGATTTAAAAATTAATATCAATCTATTTTTAAAATATTATATAGCTAATAATTAATATTTGGTCACGTTTTACACGTCGGTTACTCACGCGGCCATAGTCGTAATGTAGGGTTGGGCTGGGTTCTCTTGATGAGAAGTGACTCGAATCAAGGCCTCGTAGGATTATATTGGAGGATTCCAATTCTTGGATAAGTTTTTCTCCAAGGCTACCAGAGTTGTTTCGATATCAGGATTTGATAAGTGAATATCATGGAACGAGCCGAAATTGGACGAGAAATGTATAGCAGGCCACGTAAGATGTTGAACGAGGCGAAAATTGTCCCATGCTAAACATTAAATATGCTCTAATTGGGTCCGGATGGACCAAAATGTATCGAACCGAACCCTTACACGTTCTAAATTTTTGGCAACCGGAACAATCAACTAAGCGAAATATAATAGCCCAGGCAACTGCTAAAAGGACTGAAATTTGGAGCACTGAAATACCGAATAGCTAGATGGGCTAATATTTGGGCCTACTAAGCAATAAGCGGGCCAAAATTTAGCCCACCCATTGATGACATGGGCGAAATTTAGCCTGTGGGCCTGCTAATATGTGGCGTTTATTGAGAAAAGTTCAATGTACATTCCTCCACGATATGTAGAATTACATTCACAATCTTAACCGCAAAACCAGGTACAAAACGGTCTTCAACATTTAAAACCAGTACAAATTGAGTCCCCCGGTAGTCTGGAATATAATTTTAAATTGTAATCTTTATTTTATGTGGTGCCTACATGTAACTCTGTCAAGAAAAAAAAAGTGGAATCCACCATGCCAGAGTCACATAGAAATAAAATTAAAAAGCAATCTCATCCCCTCCCTCTCCTCTCTGTCTCGCTTCCCCTCTCATGCCTCTCCACTGGTGAGGAGCAGCACACACGACGACTTAAAAGAGCTAGGAATGTGCCGTTGCTAGGACAAGTGCTTGACACCGCCACATCCTCCTCTTATCCTCTTCTGCCACCGCCAATCTGTGCTCCCACTACCGCTACCTTTGGCCAAAGGCGGCGGCAGAGAGGAAGAAGAGGTGTGGTGGTGTAGGATCAATATGTCAACTTGAGTGGAATGAATAGGCAATTTAGAATTAATTGCCCTCTTTTTATTTTACTAACCTAGGTCCATAGGTTTGAGTCGGATCAAACTAAACTACATAACTAAATTTTGTTTTACAATTTTAAGGTGATAGTGGCTCAAGTAGTCTCTAGGAATGTAAATTGCATGGCATTTAAGTGCAATAAGTAAATGGAATAGAGACAAGGAATTTCTCATCTGAGGTTCGGAAATTCTTCATTTCGTACTAACTATTGAGGCGAGTTCAACTTCACTGGTCATGAAACCTCCTAATCCCTTGAAAAGGGATGCGCAAGGTTGAGAGCCATTCTTGAAGTGTTATCTACAAGCCTTAATCACTAGAGGTATCTCTTCCTTCACTCAGAAGATGGTGAGCTCCAAACCACTCATAAATCAATCACCGGGCCTTCTCTACAATCTTCTCGGAGAGGTCACTGAAGATCTCTACCAAGTGTTTAGAAGGCGGATCTAAGTGCCACTAGATAAACAATGATGCAATGCACTTGACTTGGGCTAAACAACCCTCAATCACTCAAAAATGAAGAGAGAAATCTCAACGAGTGAGAGAGAGAGTACCAGGGCTCAAATGAACTCAACTAGGGTGCCAAGAGAGGCTGGTTGTTGTTACTCAAGGAGTATTTATACTCGTACCAACTACAACTATCTATTAGGGACGAAATCCCCTAACCTTGCTCATTTCTGGTCTGACCAGGGTCATTCCCAATGGTTTAAAAATAACCATTGGGCCACATTAAATGTGCTCGCTGATTTGACCGGTGTGAAGGCCTGATCCGATCGGTATCCCACCTCAAATTGGCCGATGATACTGGTTGGAATCGGTCTGATCGGCTAGACGCGGATGGTTTGACCACCACCCCTTCCAACACTCTAGTGGTTTTTGACACGGTTGGTCCAATTGACCAGGGCACACCACTCCCACTAGAACTCTTTGGGGTACTGGACTAGGCCGGTCCGACCGCCACTCAACGGAGGGCTCCAAAAAGAGATAACCAAGAATGCAAGTCCTAGTGCAACACTTTTTCAACACTTAGCAAGGTTTCCACCACTCTTGATAGTATGGACAAAGCTTCAAAGAAAACCTAACATAAATTCGATCACCCAACACCTTGATTGTTTAAACATGCTGCTAGATTTTTCATCTTCGCATCATAGCTTTGCACCATCAATTTTAATCAGTGGTTGTCCTCCTTAGTGTGTATCTAACTTTTCTTGCATATACTCAAACACAATAGTTAATTCACAATTAGTGCCTATCATTGATTACCAAAATTAACATGAGGTCCAGATGCTCGGGGTGGCACGATATTTTCTCCTTCCTCGGGTGTCCACTATCGCCGATGGGCAACGCGGGGAAAGCTCGGAGCACCATGCTTACTTCTTCGTGTGCCCTGCCCTCCACCTCAGGCTCCCTCCGATCCTTTCCGCCCTCCTCACATGATCGACCTCCCATAGCATCGTTGATGTTGTCTCGACCGCTGCCCGAGGAAGGTCTGCCTCTAGTCTCGTGCACGACGATGGAGAAGGAGGAGGGGCAGAGTGATGAGTTGGAGAACTTATCCACTAGCGTTGCTTCAATGAGCCTGAGCTAGAGAGCCATTCCCCCACCATTGCTTCCATCAGTGCTGTCTCCATCTGCTGCCGTTTGTGGAGATGGCGAGGACACTAGCATCGCCCTCTAGGGGTGGTGAGCGGAAAAATAATGGTGGCATCATGTGAGATGGGGAATAGAGGGGATTGGTAGAGGAGGAAAGAGGTGGGACCCACTAATTTGTGGATACCACATTTTAAACTTTTGTGATCGATATGTGAGCTCCACGTATTTGTTTTAGTTTTTTATTTTTCTTCCGATGCCACATAGGTGCCACATCAATACCACATATGAATAAAACCAAGTCAGACATACCGTATAAGTGTCATGTCAAGCAAAACCACTTCCAATACCATCAAGAAACTTAATTTGCATTGTTATTAGATGTTGGGGATGCCCTGTATCCAGTTTTCTGACTGAGGGACACAAATGAAACCTGACCATAGTTGATGGACCTAAAGTCGAGTTTTTCTTTTGTTTTGTCTACGTGACTTTTTAAATGGGCTAAATTTGCTGTGACTAGGTCCAACGGTGTCTCAACACCAAGAGAAAAAAAGTATTTCACCTGTTTTGTATTATAAGACTTTTTAACTATACTAGATTTATCTATTGATCAATGTATATTAGTTCATCCATATAAATTTAGAACAATGCTGGAGTTAACTCTTATATTGTGAAACGAAAAGAAAAATAGCATGCACCAAATCACGTTAGGAAAGGTGAAAAATTTACATTTTGTTTTCACATGGCCATAATCCATTGATAGCATATGAGCCTGCTAGTGTTCGATTCTCCATTTGGCTATAAATATTTGATGGTTAGGACAAAAACCATACATACTTTTAAAACTTGGACAATCATGTTTTATTAGAGTACTTTTATAAAATCTAGATAATTTACATTATTATGATTGTTTTTTACGACAAATCTGCACATACCAACTATTACGCAACGCATCTGAGAAATTAACCATCAAAGTTTCCAGAAGTTCGGCCTAATTTTGTTATAGACATAAAATATCTATGACTAGAGGGGGAACTTAGTTTCAAAACTACAACGTAGACGAATGGGGTATCTACTTCACATCAAAGAAATTTGCTTAAGCTTTTTTTTTTCAATTATTCAATCTGAAATAATAGCACTATCATCTTTTCACTTTCGCTTATACTTATAAGCCCAAATTTAAATTTTTAACCTTAAATTTAGAGTTAATTTTGATAACTCTCTATCGTAGTTTATTTTTCAGTAATTACGTTCAGATTACTAAGAGCACATATATCAAAGTTTTATTTATAAAATATTTTTTATTTATAAATATGCCGTAAAAAGTGAAACTATGACCCTATATGTCAATCTCACGAAAAATTAATGGCTTACATCTGTCATGGTTCTTTTTAGAGTAATTTTAAGGTCCTTGAATAGGTATTGAGAGGTAATAAAATTTTAGTATAAAACTTAGTACCTCCTAGCACCCAAGGGACTAAGAGATATCAAAATTTACATAGAAAAAAAGATACCTTCTCATTAAAATTGCTCTTCTTTTTATGATCCCCTACTCCTCAATGCTTTGCACTTTGCAGTGAATCTTTCACCTATATATTGCGTCACCGGAGCAGAGCAGCAGTTTACTAGTAGCAGTACATTCTTTTTACAGTAACATGCAGCCGGCCAACCAAACTGGTTCATTTTCCAAATGAACTGCACTGCACTGCACTGCTTACGCCCGGTCAACATTGTTGTGCAGTTTTCTAACGCCGTCCCTTCCTCAGGATTCCCTGCCAAAAACCGTGCAATTGCCGGTCACCAATCACGACTTCCTGCCATTGAACCCAGACAAAAAAAAAAGAGAGAGAACAGTTTCTCATATCATTTGAAATCACACGACAGTACAACACCCAACTCGATCTCTAATCAGAATCAGTACGTGATGATGATGAGAACGGCAAAAGTTGGTTTCTGTTTTTCCAGCCCGTCAAAGTTGAAACTGCACTCCAAAATCACCCACTCATCCTACCCAGAGCCGGCCCGGCTAACACAGCAACGACACGTCAAGAACTCAGACTAAATGTCACATGTACGTATCCTGTCTAGCTTGACAAAGAGAGGCCTCAGATCAAGTCAATCCTGACGAGCCAGACAGGCAAAACAGATTGACGGTTTCATTCATTCATTCACCATGCATTCTCTGCAGGAGTTCTTGAGTCACAGGTCCTGATCAAACAAAGCACACTGGCAGTTGCTTCTTCTGCAGCTATATATATACGTAGCAGGTTGTTCATTCCATTGCATTGCCAAGAACATCGATCAGAAGGGTGTTAGCAATCCAGCCTCAAGAAGCTCAAAAATTGTCTAGGGTTCTTTCATTTCAGGTGTTAAGCTGTAATTAAGGGATTGAGATGGCCAGCCTGAAGGCTTGCCTGCTGCTGTTCACCACCTTCTTCCTCTCCGGCCTCATGCACCTGTCCATGGCGCAAGCCGCGGCGACGCAGACGGCGGCGGCGGCGGCGGCGGCGCCGGCGCGGGTGATCGACGCCAAGGCGATTGATCAGGCGATCGCCTACCTGCTCATGCTCGCGGCGTTGTTCGTCACCTACTTCTCGCACTGAAGCTATTTTCTTTTCCGGTAGCACTGTGGACGGTCTGAAAAAAAAAATAGATTGTCGCTAAGAGAAACGAGAGTGCCATGGTTATGGTCGATCTCTGTCCAAGCATGGTCTTTTTTTTAGTGTTTTGTGGTTCCGTTTTTGATTTGTTTGGGTGTTGTAAGAATGCATAATTGCATATGAAAGTCTAGGTAAAACCTATATGTTCTTTAGAAGCATGTGTTCTAACTCTCAAGTGAGTTAAAAGAGGGCCATGCATGGCTATGTATCTGTTTATGTAGCATTAGCAGATATTACTTTTACAAGTTAGGTATATTTGTAAATCTTTGAATAATGTAATGTGCATATACTGAATGCTGGTAAGTCTGAAGTTTTCTTGTTCTGCGTAGAACATCTCTTGTGAGTATATTTCTCATATTAACAATATGGGTATAGACTTAAAAAAAATTGCTTAGTTATTTCTATGGCTGGATAGTGGGTATTGAAAATGTTGTACTCCTTCCATTGCAAAATATAATCATTTCTGAGATTTGAATTATTTCTATCACTATTCATGTTACTGCATGTCCCATTCAAAATTATTTTAATTTTGTTCCCACTTACTCTCATCCACATTCATTCCTCCTTTATTAGGAGACATGACAATACTTTCTTCTCCACTTAATCCTTACCAAATAACCTAAAAATACTTATCTAAATTTGGTTATCCATATATTCATTTGGATAATTATCTAAAACAATTTTATTCTTCATATCTCTCTGTACTCTACTAGATCATCCATATATGACATCCTTAATATCTCTTTATAGGATAAAAAGAATATCTAAATATGACTTTTCTCTCTCCTAAT
The DNA here is from genome assembly GCF_000231095.2 of Oryza brachyantha. Taxonomy (NCBI): domain Eukaryota; kingdom Viridiplantae; phylum Streptophyta; class Magnoliopsida; order Poales; family Poaceae; genus Oryza; species Oryza brachyantha. The sequence goes on along the minus strand of NC_023163.2, from coordinate 17,155,373 downwards.
ATGGATGACATCTAAAAATAGAAAATGTGATAGATGCTCTGTTGGAACTCAGCTTTTACTTTGCATCCTCTATTTTCAGAATGAATGATGAAATAGATGATTTGATGAGGATGTTCTTAAGGATTTCAGTGAATTTATGGTTATTAAGAGATATTAGGATGTATTACCTTTCTCCCTTTTTTTTGAGGAAACAAAAGATGGTATCCAGGTTGCATCCGAGGTACTGAATTTTATGCTAAAAAACCGTTATATTTTCAAAGACTGTAAAAATTTCTTAAAGGATTTACAACGTTGATGAGTCTACGATATGGTACACGGTTGCAATGTTCATCGTGACATTGCATGGTACCAATGATTACTCCAACGTGCTCAACCCGTAGAGCACATCAGCACGGCAGCAACGTCCATTTTTCAACGCATATTGGCTCGGTCAGCATTGCTCTGCCCAACGTACTTCTTCTCCTAACTAAACGACGCAGAGACCAAATTAAACAGTACTCCTATAACTTACAACTCGTGTGAATTTATATTCAGACGGACTGATCTTTCCGGCAAGTAAACCGGCCGGCAAGGATGCACAATATTGTTCAAGATTCAGAATGCAGCAGAGAGATCAACACCTTACGTTAACCACGCACTCTTAATTATCTCTAGTCAATCTCGGCCGGCCCAGACAGACTGACCGATTCACCAGTTCCTCTCTTCAAAGTCTTGATCAAACAGAGCACACTGACAAATTCATCCATCACTGCATGCTGAATGATGATACTGCCACTGCATCAACCCTGGCAGTTTGCCACTGCATATATATATAAACACACATGCATTCCTTCCCATTGCACTGTCACATACTGATCGATACATCGAGTACTAAGAAGCTAAGAGCTAGTAGTAAACTGAAGAAGAAGACGAAAAAGAAGGCTAGCTCAAAGACAATGGCGCAGGGTTCACCGGCGGCGACGGCGCCGGCGCGGGTGATCGACGTGAAGGCGGTGGATCAGGCGGTCGCCTACCTGCTCTTGGTCGCGGCGCTGTTCGTCACCTACCTCGCGCACTGAATAGTTGTGTGATCGATCTTGGCAGAAAGGAGGGGACGCCAATTTCGGATACTGATCATCTCAAGTCCTAGCTTAGCTTCTTGTTGGTTTGTGTGAGCACTGTACCGTAGTATATATATTATATGCAGATGGGTTTCAAGTTCTTGCTATTCGCCTAAGGGGGAAAAATGTCTCTGGTATGTTTGATAATTTGAGCTGAAACTGTAAACTTCTAACTCCATTCATGTACCTGTTATTCCTGATGAGAATTTGATCTTCTTTCTGAATTTGTTTGAGTATTGAATGGTCATACGCTGTACGTACTCTCTATGAAGTTCGAGGAACTTTTTCTTTGGAAGTAAAATTGCTTATATGTTTAAAAAATATGGGTATAAATGGACATCATTATTAGACCATACTTCTTACGATCTGCTAGGTTTAGTATAGTGTTGTAACGTGAAGGAAGTGCAACCCAATAGATCATACCCTTCCCTCTCGTCGAAGTATGTAATTTTGTCGGAAACTTGGAAGAATTGATTCTGGGTCAACGGAGTGCAACCCAAAAGAATTAAGGAAGACCATTAATTCCAAGTCAACCTTTAAGGTACTGAAAGGTTGACGACAATTCATAAGAGTCAACATAAGAGGCCAACTATTTTGACCTCACCTGGTACGTCTATCAACCCCAATAAAAAAAGAGGGAAGAAAATGCAACCCAACTAGCTTTGACATCTTAAAGTGCGCGTGGTGAAATCTGGAAATTTTAAATCACTATCATATACCTATTAAAGATGTGATATTTATTTGTGGGCAATGAATTTAATAAATATGATGATAATATATAATAAATTCATACTCAAAATATTTCTAACTTTTAGCAATATATAAAAAGATAAAATCATTTTTAGAAAGTAACGTCTTAAAGTGCGTGTGGTGAAATCTGGAAATTTATTATATATTCTCACCATTTGTGGGCAGTGAATGTTAATGAAAGTTAAAATTATTTCCAATAAAACGGAAAAACTAAATAAAGCACTGCTGCACACTATTTCGGCGTACTTTACCGTGCATCCAGAACAGAAGAGAGCAGAGCAGGGCGGCATGGCCCGGTCAGAATTACCTGCTGCTCTCTAAACGCTGTTCCTTTCTGAAAACTTCCACCAACTAATTCATGTCACCGCATCCAAACTACTCACGTCAACTGCTTCATATATTCTAAAATATAAACAATTTTAAATTTTAAAATTTATATTGAAATATAAACATTTTCAACGGTAGCGGAGCCACGTAATAGATGTGGGTCAACTAACCCCACAGCTTTTTGCAAAATACACCTTAAGCATGTGGATGAAAAAGTAGATGCATTTATAAGGATTGACTACACGTAATTATATATGTATGCATTTTGACCCCGTAGAGTTTAAAACCTGGTCCCGACACTAATTTTTAGTAGAAGTATTATTCATAGTATTTACTTGTCTCATCAACCATTTTCTTTTTTTATTTAATCTTCATTTATAATCTCATGCCCATTCATTTCTCGATGCAATACTCTTTTCTTTTCAACCTTTATACCTGTTAAATAATCTAAAAATATTTATATTTTAGTACAAGAGTCGGTACAAACTTCAACTGCAAAAATCATTCGTGACAGGTGAGAAAATTAAACCGGACGCAGCTGGCATTCCGTTTGCCATTAGGGACGAAGTCACTAACCGGCTGGCCGGTCCGCCGGCAAATACGTACGCGCGCAGGTCCAAATCAAGTTCACCACGGCAAGAACACCTCCAGTCAATCTCGCCGAGCCAGACAGACTCACAGACTGACCGATTCATGGCTACTTCAGTTCCTCTTTCTCTCTCTCTCTCCAAACCAAGCACACTACTGACAGATAATCTTTTTTGCAAGTAGAATTTTTTTTTTGAAATGTGTATGGATTGCATTCAGCCTTGCTGGTATATATATATATATTCCTTTCCCTTGCAATGTGAGACACTGAAGCAAAGGTAGTGTTATCTCAGATTCTCAGTTTTGAGATCGTCGTACGTTTCAGCTTGAGACTTAATTGACAACTTAAGCTTTGCAGTAAGCAGCTAATTTAAGCAGCGAAGATGGCGCTCTCCAACCTGAAGCTGAAGGTGCACGTGCTGCTGTCCACGCTCTTCTTCTTCTTCTTCTTCTCCGGCCTCATGCAGCTGTCCATGGCGCAAGGCTCACCGGCGGCGCCGACGACGGCGACGGCGCGGGTGGCGATCGACGCGAAGGCGGTTGATCAAGCGGTCGCCTACCTGCTGATGGTCGCGGCGCTGTTCGTCACCTACCTCGCGCACTGACGCTTTTGTACGTAGCATTGGTCTGTATATGAGATGGCGGCCTAACTAATTAAGGCTCTGATCATACTGTCATTTGATGATGATGATCGAGTAGAGAAGATTGAGAAACGTCCATGGGTTTATGATATCCTTTATGTTGTAAATTAGTTGGTCGTGTAATTGGCGCAAGTGTTTTGCAAGTATTTTCCTTTCAGGAGTCTACTAATTTTCAGCCTTCTGTGAACCACCTACATTTTCATTATTCGCTTACACTATAAGAATCTATTTAATCTGTGATGAAATTTTCATGATGTTTTCTGAGATCATCACGGATATGCAACTATGGATACAATGCCCATGATACCGTGACAGTTTATCGATTTTGTCCTAAACAACAAATATTTTTGACTGGAGGAAGTAATATATAGCGATGTCCCTAATCATGTAACAAATAAGAATTTTTCTATTGTTTCAGTGTGCACTATATCCGCCTACATCATTGTCCATTTCAAACTGGAAACCGTCATATATTCGTCATAGGCTTGACTATTTATGAGCAAGTTATCCATGCTTTACCATAGAACATTGAGTTATAATATAGTTGATTATTTTATGAGCACATTAGGAATGAGTAGATAGATTGAGTAGAAAATAAAACATTCTTATTTATTCTGTTTTTTCTCGTGAATGCAATGCACTACGTGCGAGGAAAACGGGTGGTGTTTTTTTGGGAGATTTGCTTCAGTCCAACAAAAATGTACATGGAGATATCAGTACCTCGTGGTACCAAATCGTTTCTGATCGTTGGATCTAATAGTGCACATCCTATTCAGCTAGATCCAATGGTGAGAAACGATTTGGTACCTCAAGATACCGGTACTTGAGGTATTTTTCTTTTGGACCGGAACAAATCTCTTTTTTTTTTTGGTTTTGTCAAGGTGGGTTTCTTCCTGGATTTCTCAAGGTCCTCGCGGGGGACATTCGACTGTGCTTTTGAGATATGACTGAATCCATTCTAGTCATACGGTTAAAACGTGTTTGTCGAGGGCACAGCATAGCAACACTCGTTTGAATCCAATCTTCAGCAAAGAACATTTTTTTTCCTACTATTTCAAACGATGGAACACGAGTTGTACACATCCACTCTGATCAACCATTTCAGACAAGGACCAGAAGAACACCTGCACCATCACATCACATCTCACCTCCATCCAACACAAACCACATCAGGAAGCAGAGCAGATCGAAAGGAAACAAACACCCCAAACACCACACTACTAACTACTGCAGGTGCAGGCAGACGATCGATCGAAGCAAAGGCCAGCAAGGAAGCTCTGAAACTGAAGCAGAGGTTGCCATGCACCTAGCCCTAATACCAGGGCGAGTCGGGGACGGCGGTGATGACGCTCTTGACCTGCAGGTACTTGTCAATGGCGACCAACCCCTGGTCGCGGCCGAAGCCGCTCATCTTGTAGCCGCCGAACGGCGCGTCGGGGTCGAAGGCGAAGTAGCAGTTCACCCACACGGTGCCCGCGCGCACCGACCTCGACACCCTGTTGGCGATGTCCAGGTTCTTGGTCACGACGCCCGCCGCCAGCCCGTACTTGGTGCAGTTCGCCCTCTCTATCGCCTCCTCAACCGTCCTGCACACCACAGAAAATTTTGTTTGTTCAGTTAATAATTTCAGAATGTTTTTTTGGATGAGATCGACGTGATGTTGTGTGAAATTTTGACTGACTTGAACTTCATGAGGGACATCACGGGGCCAAAGATCTCTTCTTGGGCAATCGTCATGTCCTCCTGGAGAATTAACCCACATGTGTGGACAATATGTTAATCAGTGCCTTCTCTGTCTTAACTGTGGTTGTATTGCAGGGTCAATGAATTTTCAGGTGTAATGTGATTACCTTGACATCAACAAATATTGTAGGCTCAATGTAGTACCCTTTGTCACCAGTGGGCTTGCCTCCTGTGAGGAGAGTTGCTCCCTCTCTCTTGCCGATCTCAATGTACTTGAGAACCCTCTCAAATTGCACCTTGTCAACCTAATAATTGAAATAAAAACGTCCATGTAATTCTGATGCTATTTTCCACTCTGTCATTCTCAGTGTTTTTTTTAATTCCTTTTCTTGTATTTTAGTAGAAAGTGTTTCTGATGAAAATACAAGTAGGGTAATATACCTGGGGACCCATATTGGTGGTAGCATCAAAAGGGTCTCCAACTTTCCAGTTCCTGGCAACCTCCACGGCCTTCTTCACAAACTCATCATAGATCCCTTCTTGAACATAGACGCGAGAACCGGCCACACAAATCTCTCCCTGAAAATTTCAGAGACCCAGAACACGGTCAATTTGGTACTCTGAACCACATCCTCCAACCTGACATTTCTGAAACCTGGTCCGGCTGCATTTACCTTGTTGAAGAAAACTGCAAGAGTTGACAGAGTAACAGCCATGTCGACATCGGCGTCGTCGAACACTATCATCGGGGACTTGCCACCGAGCTCAAGAGACACATTCTTCAGGTTGCTCCGTGCGGCTGACTCCATGATGGTACGGCCAATTTCGGCAGAGCCAGTGAAAGCAACCTGACATGTGTAGCAGAATTTTAATTGGTCAGAAACTCATTCCGACAAAAACAGAAATGCTACAGTGCCGAGTGGTGATCGGATTGCTCACACTGTCGACGTCCATGTGGGAGGAGATGGCCGCGCCGGCGGTCGGCCCGAATCCCGGGACGACGTTGATCACTCCATCTGGAACTCCGGCCTGCGTCATGGCATTGAAATGTGTACTGAACTTGTCATCCAGATTCTACAAAATCTACTCAAGAGCAAGAAGAAAGAAGACGATGGCAGTGTGCAATGCAAGTGCAACGCAATGGTAGATTTTGGTTTGGACATTACCAGCTTGGCGAGGTGAGCGTAGTAGAGAGCGGAGAGGGGCGTCTGCTCGGCGGGCTTGACGACGACGGTGCAGCCTGCGGCGAGGGCGGGGCTGACCTTGAGGAAGAACATCATGGTGGGGAAGTTCCAGGGGATGATGACGCCGACGACGCCGATGGGCTCCTTGAGGGTGTACCCCTGGTACTTGCCGGCCACGCGCAGGGCCTCGCCGTGGATCTTGTCGGCCGCGCCGGCATAGTACCGTAGCATCTGCGCCGCGGCGGGCATGTCGATGATCTTGCCCAGCGTCAGCAGCTTCCCGGCGTCGGCGCCGTCCAGCGCCGCCAGCTCGTCGGCGTGCTCCTCCACCAGGTCGGCCAGCTTGTTCATCACCCTACTCCTCTCCTGCATTCCGACAACACTATTATCGTGGGTTTTGTCGGACGAGCTACAGTGAACTGTACACCGGACCAAATTGTAACTTTTGGTTCGAAAATTTGTGCAGTGGAATGGAAACACGTACATAGCCTGACATGCGGGGCCACTTTCCATGCTCGAAGGCCTCTCTTGCGGCCTTGACCGCGAGGTCCACATCAGCCTTGTCAGCCTCTGCAATGTGGGCTAGGACATCGCCTGTCCGTGGGTCCCTTGTCTCGAATGTCTTGCCTACGAAAATCAAATTCAAATATATTGTTACATTCATCCATTTTTTTTGGGACATGATTCTAGGAGCTAGCAAAATTAATGATTTGAGTTTTTTGTGTGGTACTTGGGCGATGTTGAAATATCCCTCCGTGCCTTTGAATGTACCTCTCTGTACCATCATCATTCTTTCCTCTAGAACTATTTCTTATTTGTAGTTGAAAAGGTATGACTCCATTTTTTTTTCTTGAGGGTGAAACATCCACATATTTCAAGAGAAGTTTAAAAGATCAAATATTTTAGGCCAATCTCAATATATAGTTTCATGGCATAGTTACCAAGACTGTAAACTAGTTAACCGAGCCAGATGAGTTTTATGGGGATGAAACTCCTCTCTCATCTCATGAAACTCTCTCATTTAATGACCCTGTCAAGTCAGCAATTTTGCTGATGTGGCACCTTATTTAATGTGCATGACACCCTCATGAAACATGCATTGAGACTGGCTTTATAGAGAACATTATTGTGATCACTAATTTTGAGACATTACAATGCTACTACTCCATTTACTTGTCAACATTGATCGGTGCAATGGCCAATAAAAAGAAGAAAAAAGAAAAATTCGAAGGGGGAAAGAAGTACATCACATTAACTTTCAAAGTTATGTACCAAGAGGAGCTTCAATTCTTGGTCAATCCTGTTAGTGGAATAGCGAGGGTCAAAACTGACAAACAACCGTCCATTGCTTTCATCCAAAAAATCAGATTCTATGTTCTTCCCCAGTTGAAGAGGGAAGATGGAACATTTTTTGGTAGCTTTTCAATGCTACGAACAACAAAATTAGCTACTGCACAATTAAAAATCTACTTTACACATATAAGATAATTAGTTTCTATATAGAAATTTTTCACACAAAAATAACGTTTAGTCATTTGGAAGCGTGAGAATAAAAAAGAATTCCACTGTTTAGCATGGTTCAAACGCAGTACATCTAATAGTTAATGTCAGTAGTAGAGTTTATCGAACAAGGGGTAAAACTAGAAATGAAGTGTACAACAAGAATATCCTACATGATGAAGCCCATAGAAGAACATGATGCCTGCTTTTACTATGGTCTTTATTGGTGATTATCGGAGAATAATAGATCTAGCAGTATACAGCAAGTTATATTTGTTCATCCATAGGCTCCCATCGTTAGCTACTGCAGCTGCCAATAAACTAAAATTTAAAACTTAATTTTGGTATTGGTTTTATGGTTTTTTATTGTGAGTTATTTTACGACACTTGTTTTTGAATTAGTATAGACATGCATATAAATTTTTACCCACAAATTATTTTTATTTACAGATAAATTATTTAGCTTTCTCTTTTAATAATAAAATTATAAGAGAAATAATTTTCCGATTATACAGGGAATCTTCCCCGAGAATGGAAGATATTTGTGACAAGTCAAACAAGTTACCACTCACCACGACGTCACGTCTACGTCTAGCAGCACAAGTTGACTCACTTCCCTGTTTCTTAGGATGTTTTTTTTTCATAAGGAGAGACCAAATGTTGGATATATATTTTTCTCGCAGATAAAATCCTTCTCCCTATAAACAAAGGTGGTTATGGTCCAAATGATATATTTACATGAAAATATTATAAATAAAACCTTTATTATATGTAGTCGTAATGATCTAAAAGCAAAGGCTGAAAAATGAACCACGATAAAAAAATCCTAAAAACAACTTTAAATTTAAGGTTAAAATTTAAATTTTAACTAATAAGCATAAAAAATAAATGAAAAGATAAGGTGAAAAATATATTGAGAAATCGCCTTTGCCATCGTGTTGCACGAAGCACGATGGCACGTTTGGCCGCTTTGACTTCATGGTGCTCCATGTCGTACTTAATTAGCTACTTGTAGCTTGCTATGTGCTGGCTGCTAGTGATAGCTATAAATGAAATAAACATATACTATCTCTATCACTAAATATTTAATGCTGTTAAACTTTTTTATAAACGTTTGATTCGTCTTATTCAGAACTTTTTATCAAATATGTAAAGTTATATATACATAAAAGTATATTTAATAATAAATAAAATGATATAAAAATAATTAATAATTGTCTAATTTTTTTAATAAGATAAATAATCAAATGTGTATAAAAAAATTAATGACGTCAAAAGTTTAGGAAAGGAGGGAGTACATTCTTATATCTATCTATCTACATAGGTATAGCTACAAGATCAGCACGAGAACAACCGTTTTGACTTGGCTTCTCGATCTCTGCTGGCCTCCTGTTTCTACGGATGCAAGCATGTCTTGGAGTGCGTTCGTTTGTACTTGTTCCTACCTCTTTGTACTCTCGTATTCTTGTTTACATATTTTTAGAACAGCCAATTAACATGCTTTTTGCACAAAAAAATCTATAGAAAAGTTGACCTAAAATTAATGGTTGTGGTTTATTTTCTCTAAGTGTATTTTAGCTCATATCTATTAATTAATCACACGCTAATAAGACAAATCTTTTTGCCTGTACGGGGAGAAATTCTCAGCTGTAACATAGCCTAAGAGTCAACATTATGTCCATAATTTCCTAATGTCACACGTCCATGACTCGTGCATGAAAGTATACCTTAAATTGTTTCATTTTTGTTTCAGTTAATTACTTCTCGGTCATGAATGATGCAAACGAACAGAAGGAAAACATTGAAATGTAGCCTTAATTGATGTGATAAACCAAGAGCATGATGCCTACGGCTACGTGTGTTCCTGTAGCTAGATTATTTCCTAGCTTTTTATGCGTATATATGTTTTTTAAAGTATTTTTTAATATATATATATATATAAATTTATAGATTTTCAATTTTTTATTAGCTAATTTCATATTTTATCATATTAAGTAGCTATTAAAAAATCAGATAATCTTTAGTCATAAAAAACAAAAATGACTGCCCTACCTAGTACGTACTCGTAGGAATGGGACGTGCACTGTCAGTATATGGGTTTCATTTATATGTGAACACGATCGTTTAACGTTTTGACGGAGACTGCAAGAAAGAGTATAGCTACTGGCAGCAATTATCAAAACAAACGAAAACGCGCTCATACTATCAATTAACACGTAGTTGTACGTTAATACGCACCAACATATTTATATGTTCCTTTTCATGCAAGAAATTGAGCGGAATTAATTCCAACAAATTAGTTAGTTCGATTATTAATCAACAGCTTAAGCATCATCGTCACATATTCCATGATCAATGTTAGTTTTCCTGAGAGGAATTTTCAGTTCTCCCTGAGAGATTTTCAGTTGACTGACGACAGCGACGTCGACGGTATATATAATTGTAGAATATGGTTACAGATATTGTTCGTAATTACTTACCGTACGTATTTTAGGTGAGTTTTTTTTAATACCCTTAAAAAATACATAAATATATCATATTTTTCAGTGTAAAAATTTAGTATTTTCGATGAGGTATATAAATTTTATACTAAAATTTTTGCTATCTCAATAAGAACGATAAAAAACCCCACTTTAGAAATTAGTGATGGCAGGAGTACCCAAGAGCTTAAATAGTTTTCGCACGTATGTTAATTAGACAAACGATTAATTCTACGTTTTTCAATACAGGCTTTTTATCATTAAATTCGAACTTTTTCAAAACCGTAAAATTTCTCTCGCGTCTCATATAGCTAGAAACTTAAAGGCATCAGGAATTCAGGATCAAATTGCAATCAAAGAGGATGAAACTATAATCAAAGACGAAAGCGAAAACGATGAGACGTGTATCTATATCCTTGAAGAAATAATTAATCAAGCTAATGAATCGAGTTAATCAAACAGGATACGTACCGGAGGCGGCGTCGACGAACTCGCCGTTGATGAAGAGCTTGGTGAACTTGATCTCCGGCACCACCAAGCCGCCGCCGGCCACCGCCGCTCCATTACCGCAGTCGCCGGTGCTTCCCATGGACGACGACGTCGTGGTCGATCTCCCACTACTGTTCTTCTTCCTCGCCTCGCCCAGCTCCTTCGGTCGTCGTCTTCCTCTCGATCGATCGACACAAGGAGAGGACAGAACAGAAGCGTCAGTGCATGCGTCTCTCGATCCTGGACACCCGGCCGGCTAGCTAGCTTGATCTTTATATAGACGACGACGACGACGACGACGACGACCCAGACTACGCATGTTAACTGTCCCGGCGCAGGGAGTACCTAGGACAACCACTTGCTTGCTGCTTCGTTGGCTGGATTTTGGCCCAACTCTTCCGTGATCCCCGTTTGATATCTCTCATGGCTGTTGCTATCTGTTGGTGTCACATCCTATGCATGACCTCCTTTTCATGTACTCCCTTTCGTGAGCAGCGTCGGTCAGTTTCGTATTGTAAAATATTTTAGATCTACGGTAAATTAGATCAGAACTCTTTGGATTAACCAAATAGCCAGGGACGAAGCTAGAGCGAAATAGAGAGGGTGCTACGAGTATCTAAATTTAGATCAGAGAAATGAATATATGGTAAAAATTCATAAACTTTAGTTAAAAAATTTTTCGAAGGGGGTTCCTGGAACCCCTTGGTATATGCAGCTTCGCCGGTGCAAATAGTGACATGTTCAACTAGAAACAAATGTAATGATAATTTAATAAAATTAATTTGGTGATATGGATATTGCCACGTTTCTCTATAAAAACACGGTAGAAAAATATTTTGAAAAGCATTTTTATTCAAAGACAAACTCAAATCATCTTATAATATGAAACAATAGCCACATCTTACTTTTGTTGTTTATCAGTTGTCGGCTAATTAATATTTCCAACGCATAGCCTAAGCTTGCATACATAGTGACGAAGAGAGCGATGTTGCGACTTTTTGAATATACATATATATATACTTTTCTTTGTTAGATAGGAACTCCCTCAAGAATTCATGGCAGCACATCTCTGTATTTTCTATCGCTGCTTCCATGTGCAGATTAATTAACTACGGGTCAACGGCCTCACCTTAATTCCTGTGCCGCCGGCTGCATGCTATATATATATATATATATATATATATATTGTGTGTGTATATATATACGTATAGTATGTGATGGTTTTGTGCGTATAGGTCCAGTACTACTATACTTGCATATTGAATTATTGATGCACACTGGACTGGAGAGTTGATCCAGACTTTCTCTCATCGATCGACGTGGCTTCTTCTGCTTCATATATATGTTTATATGCTGTTTGCACGTGTCATACATACCTTCTTCTAGAAACATCATTCTTCTATCATCTACCCTCTGATCTTCGATCGATTTAGTTAGTATTAAAAACAACTAACCAGATTTTCCTACGCAAATTGCGTGGAGCTAGATCGAAGTTTTTTAAAGCAATATTGTACTTCAGTTCCCACCTGTCTTAAAATGATGTGTCTATTTTAGTCTAATTTTTATCTGAGAATAAGTGCCATTTTAGATTTCTACTTATAACTTTCTCTTTTATCTTACCGCCGACGAACCTCTCGGTACCAACAAACCTAATTTAGCAAGGAGAGGGTGATTGTTTGGGTTTTTATGGAAAAACACCAAACGGCATATTTGTAAATAAAAAATAATTTATGAATAAAACTTATATGTATTCTTAACGATCTAAAGGTCAATGCTGAAAAATAAATTTTGGCAAAAAAAAAATCAAAATTAGCTTCAAATTTAAGGTTAAAAATTTAAATTGTTTTGCAAGCGTAAGCAGAAGCGAAAAGATGTGAGTGCTCTATGTGAACAATCCAAAAGGGACACTTATTTTGGAACCAACAAAGGATCTGATATACAAAGTATCTCTTAAAGTTCAGGTTTAGTTCCACACTCTAAAATAAACTTATTAAGTGATTCATTTTATTAACCTAAGTTATTATACTAGTATTAAGAGGAAGCTGAATGATTTGCAATTGAAATCTACAAAATTACTCCCTCTATTTTTATTTGATGTCGTTGATTTTTTAATCTACGTTTGACCCTCATCTTATTCAAAAAAGTTATATAATTATTGATTATTGTATTACGATTTAATTTATTACTAAAATAACTTTAAGTATGATTTATAATTTTGTATATTTGGATAAAATTTTTGAATAAAACGAAATGTCAAACATAAATCAAAAAGTCAATGGCATAAAAAAATCGAAGGGAGTACCGGGATAACAAGAGAGAAAGGAGAAATGGATTATGATGGACCTAACTTATAACATTGTAGGCTGAGCACAAATACAAAAAAGAGTTATGATGACTTTTACGTTGTTTGTTTTTAAAAAGAGTACTATCCTACTCTTTTGATTCAAAAGTACTATGTAAAGGGGACGTAGGTATGCTACCTCTCTGTTTTATAATGTAAGATGTTTTTAAAAAGATGTTTGACTGTTTTGGTTGCATTCCTGTAAAAATATTGATATCTCAAGAAAAAATCTCGTAGCAATAGAAAAAAGTAAACTTCCAACTTGAAAATTCCAATTGACTAGAGAAACATTACAATCAGAAACTTTCACCCACCTACGTAGCAAACTTTTCCCAGCTAGGAACTTTCGTGGCAGGCACACGGACCTTTTAGTTGGTTTCATGACATTTTTCAATTCCGACATGTCAAAAGATATCTTACAGAAAAGTTTGTGCTTATAAGAAGAATTGGAAGGAGCACAACAATTTGAACCCTTGGAAGAAAGGTCATCCATTACAGAAAGGTAAGTGCAACCAACAGACAAAGCTTGATACAAGATGAAACCTGTTGGATGCACCATATATTTTGACATCAATATTCAAGCATATGGTGGATGCTAGGCTATTGTCCCCTTGTCTACTTGGCGTAATAACCATTTGTTTTAATTATGTGGAGAATACCATGGGAACACCGGTAATGAACCCATCATTCATCAATATTTAAAGTTTAAACAAGGGAATTTCACTTATCACCCTGTAACTATCAATAAAAAAAATGAGAAATAATGACTACGGTATTGTTGTTTAATTTGTGAAGCACCTCAAATGCTACTTAAGATTCTCTAAAAAAGTTGATTAACATGTTACTTACTCTCTGTCCTAAAATATAAACATTTCTAATGTTCATATATCAAAATATAAACAATTTTAGAGTAGTAATAATCTTATATATTTTTCACCTATTTTTTTACATCCAACCATCCAACTACACTCCAAACACCCCTCATCTATTGAGGAACAACGTAGTCTTTTTCTTTTATCCTTAGTCTATTATATAAAAGTTAAAATTGTTTATGTTTTCGAACAGATTTCATAAAACAACTGCAAGTCAAGGGCAGCATCTGGCATTCTCGCTCAACCGTCTTGTCACGGAATAATTTCCCGGGACATCGATCGGCTTGCAATCGTCAGATCGTCACGTACCGCTCAATAAGATGGTCTTAAATTCTTTGACTAATTTAAATTAGCGATCCATAATCCAAACAGCAGTTGCTTGATGGAAAGCCCTACAATTGATTAATATTCATAGTTCTTGGAGGAGCTGGCAACAAATTAAGTAATTTATGTAGTCTATAACTGATCGAAAGCTAGTTGCGTTTAAGCAATGCCATGTGTACGGGTTACGCGATTTGTTGTGGAGATCATCATGAGAGCTAGCTACTCCTGCCCCTTGTTTCGTCTAAACTAACGCGTAATCAGAGGTTGACTTGGGGGCATAATTACAATTAGCTTACCTGAGCACGGCATTATCTCAGCATCTGATAGTACTAATCACTTTGATTAGAGTTTAGAAGTACTCTCCCATCACAAATACTAGTTATTTTCTGGGTAAGCAAATTCTAATCATACTTTTAAAAGGTAGACTATCAATTTATCTTTAATAGATATGTAGATTCAATAAATGAGAATCATGCGAGCGGCTTTGTCTCAAAACATACTTTTATAAAAAATGATAATTTAAATGGGTTTTATAAAATACTTTACAACAGGAATCAGTAGTTCAGTACTCCCACAGGTAACTAATAACGCATGTCGATTTGAATATATCTTAAATCAAAATTCTAAATTTTAAACACCGGATGCATGAAATTCATATACGTAGATTTGTTTCGAAAAATATTTTCATAGTATCATGTGTTTGTCATGTTTTTATAAATATTTTCAATGTCCAAACGAAATGTTTCATTGACCGGAGTAAAAAGTTAAAGTTGTCATGTTATTGTCCAAAATAACATCTAGTCGTGACTGAAGAATATCTATGCCAATCTCAACTTTTGTTAGTCCCACTTCCAGCAGACTCTTAATTGGAAAATGACGGATCTCTGAACCACTGTATCGTTGACAGTTGATCCAAGGGTGGTATTCTGTCAACCAGCCACGATCAGCAAGCAGCCTTTTGGGATGCAAAGCATATTCCAATTCTTAAATGAAATTTGGATATCTTATTCCAATTTGCAACCGACTTCTTGAGTAGTATCATAATCCTGACTAGCTAACTACTAGCCAGTAGCTTGTGTCTAGCAAATTGCATATGA
This sequence comes from Oryza brachyantha, assembly GCF_000231095.2. NCBI lineage: Eukaryota > Viridiplantae > Streptophyta > Magnoliopsida > Poales > Poaceae > Oryza > Oryza brachyantha. The sequence continues at coordinate 17,139,997 of NC_023163.2, read as the reverse complement.
ACGATCAATTCCTTACTATTTGTCAACGAGGTCCATGCGATTTTATAAACAGATGTGTCAATAATTCACATTTGTGGCGATTAATAGAAAAAAATCAAAACAAACATGTCAATGTGTCGGTGTCAATCAGTATGCTGTAATTAATCTTTTCTCATAAGTTTACGTCAAAATCAGAGAAACACACCGAGAATTCAACTGAAATATACATGTCTTTATTCCAAAAGAAGGGCAGTGACAAACTGATACAAGCAATTAATTAAGCACATATAACCCAAACTTTCAGCTGTATAGAAACAATGTCACGTGTAATTTTCTGTGCTGTGTTCATCAGATCATCAAGAATCAGATCATATTTTCTTTCCTGTGCTGTTCATTGTTTGTCATCAGAAATCAGATCATAGCCAGGGGGTGTTGTAGAGGGGAGTGACCACTGCCTTGGTGTGAAGGTACTTCTCCAGGGCGTCCATGCCCATGTCCTTGCCGAACCCGCTCATCTTGCATCCCCCGAACGGCACGTCGGAGTCGAAGCCGAAGTAGCAGTTGATCCAGATCGCGCCTGCTCGGATCGACCGCGACACCGTGTTCGCGACGTCGATGTTCTTGGTCACTATGCCGGCAGCCAGGCCATACCGGGTGCTGTTCGCCTTCTGGATCGCCTCCTCAACCGTCCTAAAAATTCAGACTTTCAGTTATATGTTCGTGTCAGTTTATAATGTTCAGGTTGAGTATGTTCAGAAAAGAGAAGGCTACTTGAATTTCATGAGAGCCATCACCGGTCCGAAGATCTCCTCTTGGGCGATCGACATTTCTTCCTGCATGCGCAAAATGATCAATTATTTTTGGCACAATTGGTCATGTTTGTTTTCTTCTCTTTGATCATAGCCTAAGGCCTTGTTTAGTTCCTAAATTTTTTCTCCAAAAACATCATATCGGATTTTTGGACACCTAAATAAAGCATTAAACATAGATGAACCAAAAAATTAATTGTACAGTTATGAAAGAAATCTTGAGACGAATCTTTTGAGCCTAATTAGTCCATGATTAGCCATAAGTGCTACAGTAACCAACATGTGCTAATGATGGATTAATTAGGCTCAAAAGATTCGTCTCACGGTTTCCAGGCTAGCCGTGAAATCCGTTTTTTCATTCGTGTCCAAAAACCCCTTCCGACATACGGTCAAACATTTGACGTGACACTTCTCCCAAAAATTTTCTCAAAATCTAAACACCACCTAAGTAATGGTGACCAAGCGAAAATGCTAAAACTGTTGTTGGTCATGCCTTGACGTCGGTGAAGATGGTGGGCTCGATGTAGTACCCCTTGTCGCTGCAGGGCTTCCCTCCGGTGACCAATGTCGCGCCTTCGCGCTTACCGATGTCGATGTACTTGAGGATCTTCTCGTATTGCTCCTTGTCAACCTTCGTTGCGATTGCGCGGAATTGGTTATCACAGCTTTCTGAACATCTTGTTTCTCTGAATTTTGTGTACATAGTTGAAAGATGAGAGCATGGTCACTCTTCTAGTATGTATATACCTGAGGGCCTTGGTGGACATGCGGGTTGAACGGATCCCCGACAACCGATTTCTTGGCCTTCTCGGTCGCCTTCTTCACGAACGCGTCGTAGATCCCTTCCTGCACATAGATGCGCGACCCTGCGACGCAGATCTCGCCCTGCAATATGGCAGAGTTGTTGTGGAAAGATGATAAGATTTTGACAATACATTTGTGCTTGTGCTTGATAGTTTCTGATGAGATCGACCTTGTTGGTGTAGGTGGCCATGTGGACCAGGTTCACGGCCATGTCAAGGTCTGCGTCGTCGAACACGATGACCGGAGACTTGCCGCCCAGCTCGAGCGACACGGGCTTCAGGTTGCTCTTGGCCGCCGCCTCCATGACCAGCCGGCCGACCTCCGTCGAGCCGGTGAAGCTCACCTGAAACCATCACAAGCTGGTCATGCGCCACAGCTGCTACTGCCTCCTTTCAGAATTCAGAGCTGCCAGTAAAACTATATCTCGGACCTTGTCGATGTCCATGTGGGAGGAGACGGCGGCGCCGGCGGTGGGGCCGAAGCCCGGGACGACGTTGAGCACGCCGTCGGGGACGCCGGCCTCCTTGGCGAGGTGCGCGTAGAAGAGCGCGGAGAGCGGCGTCTGCTCGGCAGGCTTGACGACCATGGTGCAGCCGGCGGCGAGGGCCGGGCTGACCTTGAAGAAGAACATGGTGGTCGGGTAGTTCCACGGCACGATGTGGCCGACGACGCCGACGGGCTCCTTGAGCGTGTAGCCGTGGCACGGCCGCGCCATCTTCAGCGTCTCGCCGTGGATCTTGTCGGCCGCGCCGGCGTAGTAGCGGAGAAGGTTGGCGCCGTTGGGGATGTCCAGCAGCTTGCCCATGGCGAACAGCTTGCCGGCGTCCACCGTGTCCAGCGCCGCCAGCTCCTCCACGTGCTGGTCCACAAGGTCGGCGAACCTGTGCAGGATCCGGCCCCTCTCCTGCTCGCGCGTCGCGCCATGGACAGCCACACCGACAAGCGTCATTTGGCGCCAAAATTTCAAACGGCACAACATTTTTGAAAGTCTCAAGTCCGGTTAGGCCCAATCAGGTACAGTGCTAGTGCTGATGGGCCTCCTAGTATTAACGGGTTTAGGATCGGTTCGGATCAAACCCGTTAAGAGCAACATGTTGCGCCAAAAATTCAAAAAACACCACAAGGTTTAATTTGAAAGTGATAAACCGGGTTAGGTTAGGCCCAATTAGTACAGTAATACCAAATGGACTGGGCCTAGTATTAACGGGTTGGATCCATCATCCAACCCGTTAGAGTAACATGTTGCGGGTTTCGGGTAAATACGGTGGAGAGAAGGGGGTGGTGTACTTACAAAGCCGGACATTCTTGGCCAGGGGCCATGGTCGAAGGCCTCCCTGGCGGCCTTCACGGCGAGGTCGATGTCGGCCTTGTCCCCCTCGGCGATCATGGCGGTGACCTCGCCGGTGCGCGGGTCATGGGTCTCGAATGTCTTGCCTGTAAAAAGAATGAGAAGATCCGTTAACGGGTATGATCTTGTATGACCTCTTATTGCTGTACTCTTAAAAAAAAAACTTGTTAATTGTTATGATCATTTATAACCTCTTATTGTAATTTAAAAATATATATATTAATTGATATGACCATTTATGGTACTCCCTTTGTTTCAAAATATAAAATATCATTGTTTTAAATAAACATGATCTTTTGCAACATTGATTAATAAATGAACAATATAAAAATTCAATATTATGCTTGTCATATGATTATATTTGTATTTAAAACTATGTTCATATGATGTTAATTTTGTAGTGTGTTAATAGTCAAAGTTATATTTTGCCGAGCGTGTAAAACACTTATATGCTTTATATTTTAGGATGGGGGTATTCTTAAAAGTTAAAAAATGTATTAACAGTACGTATTTTGGCAGCCAGCTTAAATAGTTAAACTAAGAATAGTACTGAGATAGCCATTTAAAACAGTACTTATATGCCTTATATTTTAGGATTGGTGAGTATTTTTAAAAGGAAAAAGTACTAAAAGTACATATTTTGGCAACCAGCTTAAATATTCTAAACACAATTAGTAAGAACAGTACCAATAGCCATGAACAGATTGTAGAAGAAGGTTTTGGCTAGGAGGGACAATAATGTTCACAGATTCTCACATGCACACTTGTGCAAAATTCGTCCAACTACACAAAATATATACTTAGTTGCACACGCAACAAGCACGGATGTCGGAAAATATATAATAATTTATATGTAGAACCCCATTGTTAGTAAATTAATTTTGTACTCTAGTTGCAATGGAAAACCAAAGCGTTGACGTCTAAGCATATGCTACTAGCACAACTAGCTTTGAAGAAAATCCTAAAAAAAACAGATTACCAAACGTCACATGACAATAACCTATCGTAGATTTTTTTTTAAAAAAAAAAGATGTGCTATTTGCACGCTTGCACGATAGCTTTCACATGGCTATTCCGAAAAAACTAGTTAGCAGATTAGAAATTTGCATGTTACCATTTGGCTCCTAAGATTATCAGGTCTCTGGATCTCTGATCAGCAACTTGCAATAATTAATTTTGCTTCTAAGACACGATCAATCAGTCGTATCCGCTTGTAATAACTAAAAAAAATCATCGAAGAAGACACCGGCATGACACACTGAAAAAGAAATATTTTGGACGGTCTTCAGTGTGATTGTGTGAATTCCAAGATTTGATTTGTGAGTTAATTAATTAATTAATTAATTAGAAACCAAATTACTGTTGGCGATGAAAATGACCCATCCAATATTCTGCTTCCATAATCAGATTGTCTGATCTATGATGAGTGATGACATGCAAGTTATTCTTTTGAGATAATGATACAATGTGTTTTTTTTGTTCTGACATAATTAGTGTGGCTCATATAAATTAAGCTCGAGAGCCAGCAGACAAAATACTAATTAAGGGTCTGGCCTTTCACATTGTATGCTATCTGGTTAATTAATTAGGTTGTCACCATCTCAAGGTACTAATAAGATCTCCCTTATTCACAACCATCCAGAAGGTAGAGCTTTCTTGTAAGATCAGATAAAATTATCTCTTCATTTCTTTTACATATATGTAATTTTTTTTCTATATTAACTGGATGGATCAGTAGTGTGGGCTTTAGATTATTTATGTTAGGTCCAAGTAGATTTTCCACAGCATGACAAATTAGTTTGCGTTATTTTTTTTCACCGTCCACTTGTCTAGTTTTGTCATTATGATTGGTGAATTTTAGTCTAGTTCCACTTTTGACTGTCTGTCAATTTAATAAGGTGTTTAATTGGCTCACTTATCGACAAGATATTAAAGTGGGAGTGAGACGTGCATCACCTTTTCCTTAGTGATGATTAACACGTGAACTTATTCGAACCTATTACTGTTGTATACACGTATCTCTTGCGAGATAAAGAGAAATACTAGTATTGTATTTTCAAGCACTTCCAGTTTATTCTCTCGGTTCCATGATTCATATTATAAGTTGATTTAGCTCTATCTAGATTTATCCACATATCATTATATATATCTAGATAGGACAATAAAGCATGCGGATTCATTAAAATTAAATTGAATTAAGGGAGCAATAATTAAAGCATCTTATAATGTGAAAGAGAGTTAATACATAACAGTACTGACAATAGAAACCAGCGTAAAGGTAACAATATTAATGATGAATTTCTCCGTTTGCCCTATTTTTCTCCCAAATTAACAGGTGAAAAGTCATGATCAAATATCCTATTAATCTTTTGTATATATCCAAATCATTACTTGACTAACAGGAAAAATTGAGTTATTATTATGGAGGATGGATGGTCAATGTCGAAGTACTGAAATATATAATAAATATGATCCCAAATATATGTGCACTTAATCTGTACTCCTGATATTTATGTTTAGACAAATTAAAGCAACACGTAAGTTGAGTGTTGTGTCCAATCAGGACACAATAATGCATTGCCGTTTGGCACTCTAGCCACAATAATGCAAGTTTATGCCGTGTTCGTAGGCGACGTTGCAAGTCATTACAACAAATTGCTCCTCTGGCACATTTGGACTTATTATAGTGTTAGAAGGCCAAGCCGGGTCTAATCTAAGAGAGAGAAAAGAAAGAATCCCGATCCTACTGATATGATACTTTATGAAAGTATAAGTATAATTAAGCTTTGACAGCGCTAGAAAACCTAACAACGAACTCAACAGCGAACAGGATTTGTCATTCGTATATGCACTGATCGTTCTACGCACCTTTAGAAAATATTACGTTATAAAGCAGAGACTATTTAGGTTTGGTTCGTGCTACCCGTAGAAACTAAGGTAAAAGTATATTCCATACTTTGACTCAACAATATGCTGTTAACTTTTAACCTAACTAAAACCATGTGTCATTAGCACAAATTATTGCGTTCCATATGTGTCCCACTACGGTAGCATGCATGTCTTTCTCCCGGACAGGGATGCATGGTACATAATATGCCAGCCTCTATCATATAACCATACCATAGTATCATCTAGGAAATGGGCTACATCTTGCACTCTTACATAATGCATCTCGTCATGTCATTTTCTTGCAGCAGTAGCAGTGCCTATCTATCTCCCAACTTCCTCACCGCTAACAGCCACTAGCTATAACTTGGAGACACACGTCAGTCAGAACCACGAAAAGAACCCATTTCATCTTAAAAATAAAATTCTATATACTAGCGTCACAGCTTAGAATTTGTACTGCCAACTTTTGCTTAGTTGAGTTGGGAGAGTTCAGACGGAGATGGATGGCACTCTGTTTTCTATTAGAGGACTTGACTACACAGTTTCAGACGTAATGACAATGTAGATATATATGGAGTGTGTTCTCTGTCTTTTGTAAGTACATGATCAACTTTCAGATCCATGATATGTGTTTTTCAAGCTCTCCCTCCATCTAAAAAAGTTTATTTTTTTAGTTTTTAGATACAATATTTAACCATTCGATTATTAATTTTTAAATAATATGGATGGTTAAACGTTGAACAAAGAAATAAAAAAATAGACGGATTCAGTATATCTCCGTATGAAAAGGAGATGTTGAGCTGATTACGTGTTGTGCACCCATCCTTTCAAGATCTTTTGTGATGTGTGTAGAAACCCATGTACTGTGTTTGGTCACCTTGTTGCGTTTAAAAAAACTAGATCTTGGTCAAAAGGATGCTTCCATAATCTCTACTCTTCTGACTACTGTAGTGTGACGGCACAACATATGTTTGGAAGCACCTAACATGTAAGCAGATTGGCCCTTGTTTCCCACAACCACACAATAAACAAACAGCATCAGAAAATGTTAATACCTCTGATTAACATCCCAAAGATGCCCGTGTCTCAGGTTGTCTTTACCCTTGGCACAGTCCTGGTTGTATATTTGGCTTGGTCCTAGCTAAGATTACCCCATGGTCCAGTACACAGCAAGTTGCTAGGTATAATATATTATGCCTCCGTCGAATATCTCGCTCGTGGAGCAAGGTCGATATGCAACATGCATTTTAAATATGTAGTAGTAATTAATACATTATGCCACCTCTATGAAAAGGACGGTTTTTGAATTAATGGATTTTACGGGAGCCGAACTAATTCCCGTGAAAATCCAGCGAAACTCATGCGTTCAAAGGAGCCCTTCGGCAGCAAATTTTTCGGAGCAGGCATTGCTTGTCGGCAACAGACGCTACTGCTACTATTCTTGTATTCGCTTCCCTTCTATTTTATATATTTTTATTTATTTATAGAGAAGCGTATTTTTTACCCTGCCCTTTTATGTAAACTTGCCTTCTCAAACGACTCGATCTAAAATTCGATTTTTAAAAAATTAAACTCAAGAGTCGCTGCAACCATTTTAATTTGAATTCTTTTTACATGGTGAATCATTTCTTCCATGCATAATGTGAAGCCCGCCCATTTTTAACACTTCAATATACAATATATGGATACTATGAGGCTTGCACTTGCATCTATAATATTGCGGCGCATCATGCTTATTGAGATTTATAGCTGTGCAAAAATATCAGCAAAAAAAAAAGAAAGAAAGAAAGAAAAGCAGTGAGAGATGGTTCCTGATGCTACGATTCAGGAGGACAAAAGAAAAAGCATTCAGCGGGAAAAAGCTAAAGAGAAAATAGTACTAGTAATTAAATTAGCTAGCCAAGGAGGGAGGAGCCAGTGAAGGGAGTGAGGAGGAGCAGCAGCAGCGAACGCACCGGAGACGGCGTCGACGAAGCGGCCATTGATGAAGAGCTTGGTGAACTTGATCTCCAGCTTCGGCACCTCGAACGTACCCTTCTCGCCGACGCCATTCGCCGCCATCGCTCGCCGCCGCTCGCCGGGAAGAAAGGAGAGGCAGAGACAGAGAGAAGTTTGAGGCCTTGGAGTCAGTTATCTCCTACCGAAGGAGATCGATTCGATACGGGGCTTTTTTAAAGTTGCGCGCTTGCGACTTGCGAGGATAGCGGCTTCTCCCCCCTTCCTCTCTTTTTTTTTTCCCTTTTTCTTTTACCGATGTCCAGTTACCCACGTTTTCTTTACGATAAAACGGTTATCTATAAATTGGAGTATGTTTATCTCGTGCACTCTACGCACTATGATAAGAAAAAAAAAAGATAGTGTGTGTAGCATTTTCCTAAAACATTTTTCATTTCATTTCCCTGCCTCCAAATGCGTGGCTGCATTATTTTGGCAGATTATTCATTTTTTTCTTGATTCTTGCCCCAACATTTCTCAAACTGCTAAACCGTATACCGTATGTTTTTTAAAATGTTTATATAGGGAAGTTCATTATTTCACATATTTAAAATAGATTTTTTTTAGCATTTCAGTAGTTAATTCTATTATTTATATCATTAAATAGCTATTAAAAATCTGATATTTTTTTATATTTATTTCATTTATCAACGAGAGAACATAAACATTGTGTGTTGAACTGTCTTTGGGTTATTTTCTTTTACGACCGTGGGTTACATAGTTTCTTTATGTTTCTTAAAATGATAAAAGTGTGTTTCATGTATAATTTTAACTTTATATAATTGTATTATTTAATTCAATCATCTATACTTTTAAATAAGTATATAATTAATCTTCAAATCTGATAAGAAAAAACCACCTGGTAATCATACAAAATAGACATATGTACGATGGGTTGAGCTACGATAGATAGATAGCTGGTACCAAAATCGGGTGGTCTTATATATAGGTATGGTCTAAAACCCAATGCCAAAATAAATAAAGGCCATATAAAAAACACTCCAACACACTTTTAAAAATTAAGTTGAAAAAAATACAAATTTAGGCTACGGTGGACAAGCCAACGAGGCAGAACTGACCATGGGGATGCTACAGCTGCCACCTGTGAAGCGGTGCATCGGCAGTCTGTGATGTGCCGGCTAGCCACGTCCCACGTCGGAGAAAAGGACACGCCCTGCCGCGCACGCTGACGGGCCAAAAGAAACAGGCCACACGAGGGCGACAGACACCGCGAGCGTGGACTCTCCAGTCTCTCGCCGAGTTGGGGTTCCTCCCAAACTACTCTTCAGCTTGCTCTACGATCGTACTGTGACCGTGTTCTTTTTGTTAAATGAAAAATAAAAAATGATTTTTTGGCTAATTAATAATATAAATGGTAAAATTAATTAATATAAACTAAAAATATATTTTATAAAGATAAGATGGTAAATTTTTATATAGAGACGTTTTGCGAAAAACACACTATTTAACTGCTTAAAAAGTATGCTCGTAAAAATTAAAGAAATAATCTGGTTTAAAAGAATACGGCCCGAGCAGCCAGTGTTTTCCGTTACTACCAACAGATTATTTGTTAGGGCATGCACTATGCTTTGACGTGACGAGCGGCTCAAGCCTGCCACGTCGGAGTAAGAGAGAGCACAGATCCGAGCTCCCCCGCCCGTGAACGCGAGCACAGCCAACGCCGCCATCTCCACTGAGGCCGGCCAGCAGATCTGTCCGCGACCCTTCGCTACCGAGGTCGGCCACCGCCCCTGACGCGTTACCGGCCCCTAGATCTGCCCTTGAACGAGCTCCGACGTGCCACCGTGACAAGCTCCAACGTGCTGTCGTCCCCGATGCATCGCAGCCTCCTAGATTCGCCGCGTGAGCACAGCAGCCGCCGAGAGAGAGCTCAGGAGAGGACAAAGAGTTGATAGGGAAAGAAAAGATTTTTTTTTCTGTAGAGTCCACCTGAAGCACTCTACAATGTGGGGGTGCAATGCAACGTCCCTGGCCCACGCTAAGCTATCAATGGGATTTGGCTTGGCAGAGACACGAGTGGCTTGCAGCAGCACCGCGTGCAGCGCGGGGAATGCAGCCAGGAGAGCCCGGGCACGCTGCGTGTGCGGCCCCTGACCAGCAGCCCCGAACACCGGGCCAACGAGTGCGACGTGACACTAGGAAAAGGGAGAAAGAGATGGAGGGTTGTTCCGCATGCGACGGAAGGGCAGTGACCCAAGCCCAGCAACATGAGCCACCAGCTAGCAAGGACAGAATTCCAGATCCAAAGTAAAAAAATAAAACGAAAAAGGGAAAACGAAAAATGGAAGGACTGGTTGGAATTTGGAAATGAACAAACTTTTATATCCATGTTTTGAAGTGGTTGAAAATGACAAACTTTCATATCCATGTTTTTAGCGATTGAAAAGAAAATAATCTATAATTAAAAAACTAAAATCTACTCCAAATTTAAATTTTGATATATGTTCCAGCTTTCAATGTTAGCAAACAGAGATGCCATTAAATAATACGGACGCCCACAGAGAGGATACGAGTTGGAAGGCATATATGGCTGCTTTGGTCATTGTTGTGTCACTGCGACATGAGTCGCAGTGCAAATTCCTCATGTAACACAACTCACAATGCACAGGTTTCATCTGGTACATCAACCTTCCCTAGGTGAAATGCTATTGTACATTACATCGGGTGACTGGGAACGATTACGCCGTATCATCACCACAAGCATTACAACTCAGCTTACAGAAGATTTATGATACAGATTAGCTGAAGGCATTCTGCTTTATATGGGAATGGCCTTGCACCCGCTTCTCCAGGGAGTCTTGACGTACATGTTGGTAGGGGTAGAGTCAGCATGATCATGTACTCATGTTGTATTTCTGAAAAATGGGTGGTCTAGAGCTTCTTGGGCAGTAAGCCGCTCAGATGGCTCAAATTTTAGAAGCCCGTATAGCAAGTCTGCCAGTGCTGCCCTTGAATGGTCAGCTTTCCTCGCAACTAAGTCCTGAAGTATCAGTCCATAATGTTTGAGGTGTGCAAAGTTGAATCTTCTTCATAAAAAGATATTCAAGAATACATTTTAAAATTTTAGTGCTGGGTTAATTCTCATTTTCTCTTAGTGGCATTTTGAAGCAATGTTTTTACTAGCCAGCACAATAATACTCTGAATTAGTATATAACTAAAATAACAATATAGCTAATCAGTGAACAAAACAGAGAATGCACTACAAGAGAAGAATCGGTCCTAACAAAGACAACCATCTGCACCCTGACAAGTGACAAGCGACAAGGTGAACTAAGCTTTATGTCGATATTTACAGACATAAACATAGGTTTAGCCAGACGAATCATTGACTATGGTTACATAGTTAAATAAAAAACAACTTATGCTTCTATTTTTGATTTTTACGATTCTATGCTTTGCATTTCTTTTACTAACAGCATTGGGGAACAGAAAAATGCATAATTTTGTTTTGAAATTTAGAGATATAATTAGATTGAGGACAAGCCTAGAGGAAAGAAGGCATAATTGAGAGAAACAAAACCTTTAGCCGGTCCAGTTTTTTTACTGCTCTGATACTCTCTCTTGAAACAGCTCCTTCAGGCCAATTTAGACGAGCACCTCGCCTAAAATATTTCTGAGCAGATGAACTGTGCATATTCCAGTTGACATGTATGGAAATCAGTATAAAATTAAGAAACAGAGAATTGCAAGACAATTATATGCTATCATATCACAGACCTAATGCAATACCAAAATCAACATAAGTACATAACATCCATATGAAATACTCAGAAACCGCATTCTGGTGCATGAGTTGCATCCATTTTACCATTTTACTAGCTAAATGTTTGTCCGTTGCAACAGGTTATTAAAAATAGAAAAATTGTCTTGTTGAAAAAATATTTTTAGTTGGTTGAAACAAGACCACGTGTCTATTATACTGTGTTTAAAAAATACACAAAATATTTCTGGAAAAAAAACAAAAATACCATGCTTAGAAAATTGAGTTGGAGAGATGCACCAGTACAAAGAGCAGCTAGAGCATTTATACATGTGCTGATATAATGGCCCACTTAACAGAAATAGTGGTGGTGGCACACTCATCACCACCACTATGTCTTTTATAGTAGTATATATATATAGATATGAGAAATATGGATAAATCAATGCAAAAGAAATACAAGGTAGGACTATTAGTGAGTAGAAAGTAATTATTATAAACAGTTAAAAAACCCATGGATTTAAGGTTGGGATTGCACATGAGAAGGTCTAAGAAATCAATTACAATTACAAGCTAAGAAAACAGGCATGATGAGGGGTTCAACTCGGCAGAATAGCATACCACTAACAAGTTTTATACGAAGGGAAGTCCAGAAAACATATAAAAAAATGATATATCTAGAATTTTACTTGTCAAATGATAAATTAAACAGTAACCATAGATTTCATTTACTACTTGCTATATTTGGGACAACACAAAAGGTAAAAGAAATCGATCATCAAATTAACAGTGTGTACGCTTTACCTGGCTTTCCGTATCATGTGTTCTGGTAGTGGACCCAAAACCCTCTCCATCATAGCTAAGTGTTCAAGGTTCTCGTGTGTTTGAAACAATGCTTCCCCCTAAAATTTTTTATAGTTAGGGAACACATGTGCTAAGGTAAAAGAAGAAAAATAGCGGGGCATGACAAAATCAAACCGAGCATAGCTCAACAAGAATGCAACCGACGCTCCAAATGTCACAAGGGAAACTCCACCCTAAGCCTGTCATAGGAACATATTCAAGAATATCAGAATTAACTTCGGGAGAAATATCCATTAGCAAGTACCAAAGCAGTTGGGTAGCCATCAAAGAAAAAAAAAACAAAAGATTCACTCCTATTCAGCTCAGCATACAAAGAACAAGATAAGTATAAGTAATTTAGTGTAATAGGCCAATAGCATTGTTCAAGTTTCAGGCCACAATTTATTTCTTGTGCTCCCGTCAGTCTCATCAGTGCCATGTCCCATCAATTATAGAAAAACTAAGGCTGTGTTCAGGGGAGAAGGTTGCTAACTTCTCCCCCAGCATGGAAACAGAGCAGTGGATTAGTGCATGATTAGTTTAAGTGTTAGCCAAAAAACTTGAAAATGGATTAATATGATATTTTTAAGGAGCTTTCCTATAGATTCTTTTGCAAAAATAGCAATGTTTAGCAGTTTGGGAAGCATGCGCGTGGAAAAGAAGGGAGTAGGAGTTGGGAAAAGGGAGAAAAGAACACACCCTAAATATATTCTTAGACAGACCATCACGGAGATGGTAAAGATGGATCAAATATATATTCTTCTAAAGTTCTAGTACTAGTACATCAATGCAATTTAATCTTCAAGATCATATCTCAAAGACTAAGGGTATGCCCAATCTAGACTCCAAAAAACCAAAGTGTTAATATATGAAATAAAAAGGCATCAGATATGCCCATGTTATAAAGTTTTTATTCTCTTGGGAGGAAGACGCATGGTCCATCTCTAAAATCTTACTGAGCCAATAAAAACATTCTTCACAGTTAAACATATACACTTGACCATTAAACGCAATCAGATAATACACTAAAAAAATGGCCAATAAGTAAACCAGGTGCTATTTCTTCTGTCAATGCTAACAAGACTATAGCGTGGCAAGTTGTTTTGATTGCTTTAATGAGTTCTGACATTTGGGATCACTAGAATAAGAGTTCGAACAACATTCAACAATGATTGCATCCAAGGATTTTTTTTTTTAATTGCACCGTTGCAGCTCCATTGGAACATAGTCGAGGCCACATAAACCTTCATTGTAAGGATATTCCATGCTCAAGCAAGATAGAATAAAAGCAAGCCTTCAAAGATAACCGATTTACCTAAGATTATTTCAGGTGCTCTGTAATGCCTTGTAGAAACAATCGAGCTATGTTCCTGATTATCAAAGGCGGTACTACCAAAATCTATCAGCTTTATGGCACTGGACTTTGGTAAGCACTTGAAATGCATCTCATCTGGTGAATTCTTCTGTACAACCCCAAGTGATCATTCAACATAACTGCTAATACCGTATGCCTAATTTCAGAATAGCATATGATCACTACAAAACTGATTGAGATTTACCTTGGAACCTGGAACCTTTATATACTCCGAAGACACAAGGAGTATGTTTTCTGGCTTCAGATCAGTGTGAATAAGACGTAATTCATGCATATCTATTTTAGAAGAAAGAAAGGAAAAAGATGGTCAAGCATGCCCCTTTTCAGAAACAGAAGAATGAACCAGCAGCTACCAAATTTGTTAAGAATTGATATGCAGAATCAAACAATCACACACATGCTACAGATTCCAACAGTTGCCGTCCAAAGTCCCGCACAAGTTCCACAGGGAAAGGTTGGTATCTATTTCTCTTTAGAAAATCATACAAGCTTGGCCCAAGCTTCTCAAAAACCTGACAAAACCATTGATATCCATTGAAGAAAAATTATCTTTGATTTGTTTCCACATTGGCAAACCTTTATGAGCAAAGAACAACAACTGGTTTATAAGCATGGAAATCCTATTCAAGCACATTCATATCGTACATAGCAGCACCTTTCAGTGTCTACAAGAAAAAGGTATTCGGAGGGCCAATAAAGTAAACTGCTAACAAACAAGGGTTTGAAACTTACAGGAATGCAGTGGAATATGGAATATTGAACCATAAATGCGCATATCAACAAATGAGATTTGGTATAAATTTTAGAACTAGCATAAATGAATGAAATTGACACTTACAATGCATATATGATTGCGATAGTCAAACCATCCTTGAATCTGGACACAGCTGGCAGTAAGGAAGAATGATTATGTGATAAATAGAGAAGTGTAATATTTAGGGATATAATATTTTGAGACACTCACAGCGATCTGTATCTCTCATTTTCTGCAAGGCGGTTGAGCACATCAATCTCGATCATTGCAGCGTCCCTGTACTTGCGGATGCTACGAACAACTTTTATTGCGACATATTCACGTGTTTCACGGTCCCAGCATTCCAAAACACGCCCAAAAGTACCTATTAAAATGACTCCCATTGCTTTTCATTACAATAATAACAAAGACACCAAGCACTAGGGAACAGATTGCAGAAAATCCAACCTTCTCCCATTTTGCTCAATATTTTATCTGCATAGCCAAAAAGAAAAGAATGTCAGAAAACAGTCTCGCTGAATCTAACTAGCTATAAAGCCCAACAGTAGGCAATTTTACCATCCTTAAGAAAGTAACTCGAGGTACTACGTTTTCTGATGTAAAATTTGATACCTCCAACTACTTTATACTTTGAGTTACCAAAATTTACACTAGAGGAACTTTTTCAAGGACAGTAAAATTGCCCCCAACAGTAATTGCAATTTCAGCTAAACCTAGCATCAATAAACACTGGAGCATAAGCAGGGTACAAGGGTACGTATAGTTCATTAACATAACAGATGGTTGCTAATCCAAACGGGAACCTTGCTTCGTTCACCTCCCTTGGTTCTAGAACACAGATACAATAAGTATTACACTAGGGAATTAAAATGCCCAAAGACTCTGGCAGTGAACTTTCGCTGTAGAAACCTACAACACCACATAAAACTGAACAAAACAAAGGAAGTTTCCAAGCGCAGGATCTACGAGTAGGAACAACGAGCACAAATCCTGACATAATTTGCAGCCAAGCAAGAGAGAGGAAGGGGTGCTCACATCGTCGGTTCAAGTTCTCGCCGAGATCGAACACGTAGTGGCCGTCGCGGTCGTCGTCCCTCCACGGCGGCGACGCGCCGCCCCTCGCCGCCTGCAGCGAATCCACGTCAGCACCAGCACCAGGAGCCCCCCCCCCCCCCCGAACCCTAGGAAACGAACGCCCCCGGGCAGAACAGACGGAACGTACCACCGCACGCTCCGTCGGCGGCGGCGGCGGCGCGCCGGCTCCGTCGCAGTCCTGGCGGGCCCGCTTCCGCGACCGCGACGACTCCATGTATTCCGATTCGATTGGAGAGAGGAGAGAGAGAGAGAAACCCTAGGCCGAAGCGGGGAGGTTGCGAGGGGCGCGCAGATGGCGGCGAGGTGGGGGAGACCACGCGAACTGGGCCCAGATGTTAGTATCTAAGCGGGCCTGGCTAACCACGAGATGGGCTTAGGCTTTCCTGGGCTTCGACTTTGCGCCATTGTCGCGTTGACGAATTTTTTTATATTTTAATAAAAACACAAAATTAGATTTTTGTTTTAAAATATAGCAAATCTAGTCTCCAGACACCCAGCTACTGGACACTGCATAGACAGTCCCAACATAAAACACCTACTAGTTTGGATTTTGGTTGTAGTTTAGTTATCGGTATAGAAAACGTAGTAATAGATTATTACATGATTAATTAATTACAGTGACATTACATAAATGAGTTCATATTGTTTTAATAATACATTATGCATGGAATATATTAGATGTATAATTATACAAGCTTGATGATTATAATTCATTGGATATTATCTATTATGTAACAAGAAATAGATAGAGTGCCTTGAAAATAAATAAAAATATGTATGAATTGAACTTGGTTTGTTCCCTCGCACATATGTCAAATAGAGTGCAATTTCGGTTATGGCATGGTGAACGGAATATTATGATTTGATCTCCAAATTTAGGCAATAACCATGTACTATGTTATAGTTAGCCAGTAGTAGAAGGTTATTTCTAGGAGTTGATGCATGTAAACTTGACTGAGATCTGGAAATGGTATGTCGAGAATGCATTGTAACAAGGATGACCACTTGCCCTTTCTTATTTTCAGTGTATGCTAAGGAGAACAATAATGGTGAAGGCCTGAGTAAATCATATATATATATAATGAATAAGTAGGGGGTGAAGAGAGATCATCTAACGAGGAAAGGGAAGAAGAAAACGCATATGATAAAGAGAATGAAAGAGAAGACATGGAGCCAATAAGAATATCATACGAGGGAAAGAGACAACCCATAAAATTATCAATGTCATGTATAGGGAAGATTTCATTAACAAGAGTGTTGATTATGATGAATCAATTGATGAAGAAGGTGGTGATGTAGATCCGTCTAAATTGAATGGGGATTTCTCGGGATGTCATCACATGCCATGGGAATATAAGGAGAACGAGATGACTAAGGGGGCAAAGTATGCATATGATGAGGGATTGACAAAGACAGTCAAGCATTGAGTAATATCATCGAGAAGAGAGTTTTGAGTTGCCAAGTCAAGCAAGTAGGTGTAGGAAGTAAAGCGCGTCCAATCAAACTACGGTTGCCCATAGAGGGTACATGTTTTTTATATATCTATACCGTAATTTTTAAATTTCAGAGTATGATAAATACGACTAAAATGGGTTGATTTTGATTCTGAAGAAAAAATAATTTAAAGAATCAAAGGAGAAGCCTTTTGTGGCTATAGAAAATAAAGGATAAAATCGTTATGCCTCGAGTATATTTTATACTCCTCTCAACGTTACAAATTTACTATCACATCAGTGCACTCCTAATATATGACTTATCAAAATCTTAACATAACTAAATAATTTGAGGTGTTTCCATTATATGTATCCTGGTGACGTCAACAGTGTGTCATGACTGTCCTCCGTGCACTGTCCACTTGCCCCCTAAAAAATGTACGCGCGAGGTGGGGAGGAGAGAACAACTTGATCTGAAATCTAAAATCAAAAATCAAGAATAAATCTATCCTAATTTGATTAAGCTCGCAAAAGAAAAATAAAAACAAGGTCTTCGTGTGCATCTCACAAAACAAAGAAATAGGTGCAAAATTATCTTTACCAGCCCTACAAGAGCATAGCATAATGATGACTTATTTATGGTACGAGAAAACAAGTGGAATCAGAAGTTACACACTACTCGTTTAGATGACACCGTTAATTTTTTTTATATAATTTGATCATTCATCTTATTTAAAACTATCATGCAAATATACGTAAATGTAAGTTATAATTAAAATAAACCTAGTAATAAATTTAATAAAACAAACAATAATTCGACGAATAGTCAAATCTATGCACTGTATGTATTTCTTATAAGCTCGATTTATATACAAAATCAAATATAGCATTGTTTATGTAACCTCAAATTTTTCGGTCGTAACTTAATGCACCAGCATTATTCATTTATTCTTCTCCCCACCTAAAGAGACCAATTTTTTACGACCCGTACGATACTACGGAGTAGTATATTTCTTCTCTCCGTCCTCTCTGTCCCGTACGCGGCGGCGACAGCCGGCCGGCCGGCGAACTCCCCCCTCCGCCCGCGCTCTGCCTTGCGGCGGTCCAGGACGGGCTTCTCCTCCCGCCGCCTGCGCTGTTCTCCCGGGAACAGGGGTGCTCTACTTTTTTTTTTTCCTTCTGAGAATCTGCTTCATGAACCCTAGATAGGTTCTCTTCCGGATCTGGCTTAATCTGCCTTAATAATAATAACCTTAATAACAGTTTTTTTTGTTCCCCAAACGTCTCACAATAGATGCATTGCCTTGCAGGCAACTGTAGAGAAACGATGGAACCTGACAGCGACAAGTTTCAGAGCCTTCAGATCAACTCTGATAAGGAGAAAAACCATGTCGCCATATCCAAGAATGTAGATGATTGCATAGATGATGAGGACGTGGAACCTCAAGTAACCTTGGGATTCATGGAGGAGCCACAGGGGCCGGAGGACCGGCATCTTCTTCTCCCTCAACACTTCCCTAATAAAGCTGGTGGTGTTCCGGTGCATGCAGTGATATACCTTTGTGCTATATCTTTTCTTAGAACGCCATATGATCTCTCTTTTTTTTGTTAAAGTGAGAAATTTTATTGCTTTGTTTAGGCCTGGCTTGACCCTGTTAATTTGCCATCCGGCAAGTCCAGCTGCTGTGACTTCTGTGGTGAACCACTACGTTTTGTTCTCCAGGTCTCCTTTCATTTATATGAGTACCTGCATCCTGTGTATGCTTGTGGTTGCTAACTACTACTAATTTACTACTAATTTGTTTGCTTATATGCAGGTTTATGCACCAATTAAGTGGAAGGAGACAACCTATCACCGCACATTGTTTGTGTTCATGTGCCCATCCATGGCATGCTTACAGCTAGATCAGCATGAGCAGGGGAAGGATAGGGCGGGGAATCCTAGAAAAAGGTGAAGCTAGCAGTTCTTGTCTTATAGACAGTTCTTTCCCCCGTTTTTTTGTGTGTTTCTTCTTTTGACTGCTTCTGGTGAATTGTTCCAGTGTTAAAGTTTTCCGGTGCCAGTTACCCCAGGACAATTCATTTTATTCGCTGAAGGAGCCAGAGGGCTGTATTGGATCCATCAGATCACAGTGTGCAGGAGGTTGTCTTGCTTAGGTGGTGTTTAGTTGCCAAAATTTTTTGACAAAAACATCACATCAAATGCTTGACCGGATGTCAGAAGAGGTTTTCGGACACGAATGAAAAAACGAATTTCACGGCTAGCCTAGAAACCGCGAGACGAATCTTTTGAGTCCAATTAATCCGTCATCAGCACATGTTGGTTACTGTAGCACTTATGGCTAATCATGGACTAATTAGCCTCAAAAGATTCGTCTCAAGATTTCTTCCATAACTGTGCAATTAGTTTTTAGGTTCATCTATGTTTAATGCTTTATTTAGGTGTTCAAAAATTCGATGTGATGTTTTTGGAAACTAAACAAGGCCTTACTATACTTTCCGCTTGTTTAGTGCTTGTTGTGTGTTCTCTATATGACAATTTTGGCACATGCTCTCAAGGATTCCCCTTGTTAGGTGTTCTGTTTTAGTATTATTGAATAAATAGTTGTTAGATAAAGGAAGGTCAGATAAATTTTGCGTGGTAATCATTAATAAGCTGAATCCAGAAATTATCACCATCTTTTTTCTGAAACTTGCATGAGCTTGTTGAAACTATCTTTCAAAGTTGTCTAGACAATGCACATTTTATTACCACTTTTCCTCTAGGAAAAATTATACTTTTGATAATTTTGTGGACAGCTTTGCATACAGTAAACACTTACCTCTAATATGATATATTGCTTAAATAACTCAATTTGCATACTCTATAAATCATGGATATAAACTGATGCTGTTCATCTTCAAATGTTTCTATTAGCACCCAAAACTCGATTTTGTTGTTGGTGTGGTACATGGAAAGGCGAAAAAATTTGTAGCTGCTGTAGGAAAGCAAGTTACTGTTCAAAGAAGCATCAGGTATCAACTTACCAGGCAATCATCTCGTATCATCAGCTTGATCTGTTTGTCTCTGCTGCTTGAGTAATAGATATCAATATTTGGGATTAATCACTTAGATATCACTATTTGGATTCCTTATTCAGGAATTGCATTGGCGCGCCAAGCATAAGAATGAGTGCCGTCAAATATCAGGTTCACATGATGCTACTGCTATTCTGCAAGATGCAGGAAAAGGCATTTGACCGCAGAGTTTCTTCTTTAGCTCCTAATTGTTCCTCCATGTAATTGCATGTTCTAACTGTTGCAGCATTTGCTGGCAATATATGGCCTGAATATATTGTGGTTGATGAAATTGAGAAGCCATCTTCTTTTGCTAGCTGTGAGAATAGATCAGAATTGTTAGTGGCACAAGGCCAAAGCGAACAGGATGACATGATGGCGTCGTTGATGGACCAGTTTGAGGTTTTTTCTCCTGTTATGCTTTTTTCATATGTTTGCTAGTGCACTAGTGATGTGCTTATTTATTACAGTTTTTGTGCAGGCTGATGATGACAACAGATGCTGGTCATCTTTTCTAGAACGCATCTCAAGAGATCAACATCAAATTTTGAGGTCAGTTTGAATGCCTTTCTTTAGGTTATTAATTCTTCTCATTTTTGGAATTGCAAAATTAGTTTTGTTAGTATCCAAAGTTCATCTTGTTAGTTTGATAGCATCGAAAGTTCTCTGCTCACTTTATTAGCATCCAAAAGGTGCAGCCATTCCCATTTCTAGCACCTGTGCTATTCTGAAATAATCTACTGTTTATTGTGACCATTTTACCCTTGCCATCTTCTTCCACACTCACCCTATGCTGCACCTTTGGATGATACTAAAGTGAACACATAGCTTTCGATGCTATAAGCTAAAAATTTGTACTTTGGATGCTACAGAACCAAGTTTGCCTTTTTGGATTGTGTCTTAGCTTTCACTGTATTTTCAATTCTGAATTAAGAGAACTATAGCTTTTCCACAACTATGTTATAACATCATCTACCTGTTAAAGTTGAATCAATCCTTTGATTAATATTTTGGTGGTATTGGCTGCATGTATCAAAATTGTATGGGTAACTGAGTTCATCATTTGGTTTTTTGAATTTTAGAGGCAGAGATTGTAATTTACCACCAGGGCAGTTTAATGTGGATTGGGAGGTCAGATTGAAGCCATATCAACTTGAGAAAAAAACAACTAGCAATGTTTTCTCACAATCTCAGAAACTACTGGGGTTATTTCAGTACCTATTAGCAATTTTACATGTTGCACACTTGCACTTCAGCACATCTGTAACTCCACTTTGTAGCTTGTGCCTTTATGCAGTTAAAAGTGTCATCGGTAGCATATTGTAAACTTGCAGTAATTAGATCCAGTTCTCTACCTCCTCTTGCATGTTCGCACTTTGAGACAACTCATCTTGATTCTTGAGCATAATTTTGATTACACTTATCTGCAGGTACTGCAGGGAATCAACTGCAAAACCTCTTTGGCAGTATCATCTGGGTCGCTAGCTAATGCGGCTATCCCATCTTGCATATACTGTAATGGTCCACTTTGCTATGAATTTCAGGTTGGACAGATCTCATATTTTAGACTATTAAATTTACTAGTTTCTACCCAAGAGAAAACCGACAAAGACTTGCAGATGTATGATTTATGATCCTATATTTTGGGAAGGGCATCTGCGTCCATTCTTTTATGAAAAACAAACAAACAAGGAAAAAAAACATCTGCATACTCTCGAATACTTCTGTAAGCTTTGTTCCTCTTAGCAACTCAACCTGTACCTAGCTTCAGGGATAGACCATACCTTATAGGTCACATCAAATCCCGCTAACCTAGTTTTGTTTTGTGTGGTTCGGTCTCTATAGTAACCAGAGTAAATGGATTTCACAACTTTGGTTAGAACAGTGTTGTAAATGAAATATCTTCTATGCAATGCATAGAGTTATATTAGTATGTTTGCTTTTAGCCACTAAGAGAATATTGACTTAGCAAACCTATCATATCATTGTACCACTACCACAATTGACCTCATATTGGTATTGTGAAGTTGTAGACTTGCAGAGGTCTTTCTGTAAACAGGCTTACACAACTAAAATCACTAGGAATGTTTTTTTCTTCCTTTGGCATATTTCTGTTGTGATTTTGTAATGTGTATTTCAATTACATATTTTATTTCAGGCATATAACTATATGTTTAAAACCCATTTACATAAGATAATGTTACAGAACTCTTACCAATATACTGTGATTTTAAGCACATTGTGCATGCCACTAGTGAACGAATTAATCCTGTAATACGCAGCATATAGCAATTATGGCAGCAAGTTACAGCATTGTTATCTATACCATGCGGACATTCTAGCAAGAAAGTGTTTCAACTAAATACTGGCCCATATTAAGCCTTTGTGAAACTTCGTTTTGGGTCATGAAATGCAGCCTTGTAGCAAATGGACCTTTTTACCACTAGATAGATTTCAATGATTGACAAACATTCATACAATTTGTGCTCTTGGTTACATTCTTGCATGGTCCCATCGCCATTTCCTTTTGCATGCAGATAATGCCACAACTGCTCCATTACTTCCTTGTTGAAAATGGACCAGACTCACTTGATTGGGCAACAATTATTGTTTACACATGTAAAGGGTCCTGTGATCAAAATGTTAGCTACATGGAAGAATTTGTTTGGGTTCAGTTATCTCCACCAGCAACAAGTAGAAGGTAACACCCCCCACCCTCTCTCTCTTTGACACCACCTGGGCTTCAAAACATATTTCTGTGTGAAAAGCTATAAATGTGACACTGTCCTCTTTGTTTGTAACTTTCCCTGAGTACATACTAGGCCTTTGATTTAAAAGATTTTTTTGGGGTCTATGTAGGCACGGTAAGAGCTTTTTTACCATTTTTGAAAAAGTAACTCAAGGTGCCATACTTTTTAATGTAAAAATGTGGTACCTTAAAGTACATTGTACCTTGGGGTACTAAAAATTTGTACTAAAATTTTTTTTACCTTGGGATACTTTCAAAGATGATAAAAAGCCCGGCGCGGTAATCGTACAATTTTTAATGATTGTATTCAAAATGGCTGGTTGCTAAGTTTTTTGGGGTCTAGGTTTTATTTTGTCTTTAAAAAAATTATAAAGTATGGTGGAGTTGCAAAGTCCACTGCTTTTTTCATGCTGGCATTTCGCTAGTTCCAAAATAATATGGTGATCGCACTATTTCATTTACACCCTGAACTAGCCCATTTTATAAAAATTAGAAAAAGGGGGTGTCACCGATTTCCAGCAAAATCTGGACATACGCTTCTGTGTTTCTTGGCTTCTTGCTAGTAGATAATCGTGGGAGTTGAATGGTGTTTTGTCCAAGTAAATACAACCATCATTTTATACTGCAAGCATGCTGTTTACATCTGTTTATTTATTGCCAGACCTCACAGACCTTTTTGAGGGATTACAAACACAGTTTTAACTTGCCAGGTAGCCGAGGAGTCCCTTACATTGAAAACTTCCGAAGGGTTCTTCGCTGAGAAGTTGCACGTGGGTTCATCAGGATTGGGTGAACCGAAGTAAAAGCTGCTTGTTATCAAAATTTTCTTTCCAGGCTATGTATTCCTTTGTTCTGCTATTTATATGTTCTTTATACTAATATTATGGGTCTATAATATGCTCTGGCAGCTTTGCTGCTTGTGTAGAAATAGGCGGCTGTCTGAATGGATTGAGATAGACACGGCAAGTTGTGCTGTTTATCTGCTATTCTCACAATTTCGTTTGATGTTATTATATCTGTTTGATTTTTTGGTCTTGTCTAAATTTATTTGCGTGGTAATAAATCTAGACACATATATAAAACACATATATATCGATAGATGGATGAATATAGACAAATTCAAAAATCTTATAATATGCTTATAATACAAAGAACATAGGAGTAGCAATTTAATACGATGGAGCCAACTGACGGATGGGCATCGGTTGGGTGTGGCGGAAGTTGTCGCCGATTTTTAGTTTAGATGGTTTTAGATTGGGTGACGTACCACGGTGATAGAGGGTTCCGAGCAAAAGCTTAGTCCAAGCTCAATAGTGGCTTCGCCTTCAGGCGTAGTAACCCTCCTGAGAGCAGTATTGAGGAATCTCTCCTCTCTCGGCAAAAAGCTTTGGGTGAAAACTTTGTCCAGTCTTTAGTCTTTGGATGGATGGCAACGGAGTCTTCTGACGTTGTGACCCTCGTGAGGGCGTCGTTTTAGAGTCTTCGTGTTGTAGTGGTGTCGTTAGCTTGGTGGCGATCGGTCTCGCATAGCGATGGCTGGTTCGGTGCTTGGCTTTCCTATCTGTAGTGTGTGTTTGGAAGATTGTCATGGTTTGGGGCATGTGCTTTGGTACACCTCCTTTCTCGATAGTCAGTTGTCGATGTAAAAATTTTCTTGTACTCCCTCCATAATTAAATATATGACGTCCAACGTCATATATAAAAAATGGGAAGGAGTAACTTTTTTCAACCTATCTTAATTATATCGAATAACCTCCTTCGGTCATTCTAGCAAAAAAAAAATGATTGTTCTTCTGGTAGAAAAGCACATTGTTGTCCGTCGACCCCCTCGTCACCCTAAAAGAATAATATTTTACATATATTATTTCTATATTATAGAAGAAACACGAACCGATTACCACACCAAATCATATTAGGTTGTAGAACAAAAAAATCAAAGAAATAAAAAAATATCAAAAAGACAAACGATATATTAACAAATAAAAAATTATTTGATGCCGGAAGCTAAGGAGGGACGAGGGCGTTCCATTCCCTTGGCGGAGGAGGATGATGGCTTGGGAGTACTAGAAATTAATTCTTTTTACACGGAGCAAGGTCATGTTCAATACAGAGAGATTGAGAAGAAAAATCCCTAGTTTTTCATTCACAAGTTCCCTAAATTATTAAATTATGTGTTTTTAATAGTTTTCTTAAAAATTACTTTAAAAATCATATTAATTTATTTTTATGTTTAAAAATTAATGCTTAACTAATCACATGGTAATGATTCATATCTCATTTTGTTGCACCTTCTCCTCTTCCCTTTTCTCCGCCTCTCAAACTCAGCATAAGGCATCTTTGACGTAAGCTTTATGAACATAATTACCTAGAGTATGGACATAATTACCTAGAGTGATATGTCATCTAAAAAGTTTAAAACTAAGATAAAACATCTCTCTTTCAATACATAGTTTTATCTATTATTGTTTCCCAGGTTATATGCAAGACATAAGCTGTTCTAGGTAACAGAGCATAGTAGGTTTTATCCCCATGAAACTTATTTTATATCTCTTTTTATTAATACTTTGCCACATCATCAAAAATATCTACATGACATCCGATTTATTGCCTATAAAACTCTCATTAAGATTGGACTAAGTATATTCTTACGTGACATCCTCGTATATGTACGTACTAGTGTCTTAATTATCAATATCTTTAGTTGATAAATATTAGCCACCGTATGTTGCTTTGGTTTTGCCTCGCACAAACAATACATTTATGCATCAAACAAATTTTTGTCCCGGTCGGTTTATTTGGCAAAGTTATCATTTATCTTATTTAAAAATATACACCATGTGTTCTAAAATAACTTTACTTTTCACCCACCACACACCTACCATTAAAAAACTAAAAGAATAAAACATCCTTCACTTGATCAAATACTAATAAAAAAAATTTGGCCTTCACAAACTCCAATACAATGATTACTTAAAAAATAAATTTGTTTTGGGACAAACTAGAATAGTTAAAAATGACATTATTTTAGGATGAAAGTAGTATAATTATTCATTATTTTATTATGATTTTTTATGATTAAGTTACTTTTAAGCATGATTTATACTTTTATTTTTTAGAAAAAAAGTAGTCATCCATAAATCCAAAATACAATAACGTTAAATAAAAAAACGATGGAGCATTCTATCCTACTGTATTCTATAAGTTTGTATGCCAGTATCTACTTCCTCCGTTTTTTTAATTGACGCAATTAAATTTTAGTTCTGTATTTGACCATTCATATTATTAAAAAAATAATTATAAATTATTTTATTATAATTTAATTTATTACTATAAAACATCTTTAAACATGATTTATAACTTTGTATATTTATATAAAATTTTTGAATAAAGAAAATTAAAAACTTAACGGCGTCTATTAAAAAAAACTTAGTGTTCATGTAGCGGCCAAAGCAATTTTCATTTAAACTTGCCCCTTCCCTTCCCATTCGCCGTCCGCTAGTGTTGTGAAGCGAAGATCCATGCACCGCAAGCTCCCGCCATTACCTCAGCTCACACTCCGCCGCCGCCGCTCTTCCTCCTCCGCCTCTCCTTCTCCGCCGCCATCTCGCCGTCTCCCTCCCCCGGTTCCGCTCCGGGACCTCCTCGCCCACCGCTTCCCGCCCCCGCCCCCGCCCCCGCCCCCGGAGCCGGACCGGCCTCCCCTCTCGCGACCGCCGCGACGTCCTCACGCCGCCGAAGTCCTCCTCCCACGCCGCGACGCCTCGCCGGAGAGCCTCCACCTCGATATCTTCAAGAGGGGCCTCACCCATGACCTCTTCCTCGCCAACCGTCTCGTCAACTCCTACGCCAAGGGCGCGCGCCTGGACGCCGCTCGCCGGGTGTTCGGCGAAATGCCGGACCGGAACGCCGTTTCTTGGACCTGCCTCATGTCTGGGCATGTGCTGTCCGGGCTCCCTGAGGAGGCCTTCGAGATGTTCCGCGCCATGCTTCGGGAGGGACCAGAGTGCAGGCCAACGTCGTTCACCTTTGGCAGTGTGCTCCGGGCATGCCAGGATGCGGGGCCAGACTGGCTGGGCTTTGCCGCGCAGGTCCATGGATTGGTCTCTAAGACCGTGTTCACTTCAAACACCACGGTGTGCAACGCCCTGATCTCGATGTACGGTAGTTGCTCCGTTGGTTCACCGATCCTGGCAAAGCGTGTGTTCGATACCGCACCAGTCAAGGACTTGATCACATGGAACGCCATGATGTCTGTGTATGCTAAGAAAGGGGATGCAATTTGCACGTTTAACTTGTTCAGGGCTATGCAGTACGATGCTTCAGCGATTGAGTTGAGGCCAACAGAGCATACTTTTGGGAGCTTAATCACCGTGACTTATCTTTCCTCATGCAGCTCTGGAGTGCTTGATCAATTGTTTGTGAGGGTCCTCAAATCCGGCTGCTCAAGTGATCTGTACGTAGGCAGTGCTCTAGTCAGTGCATTTGCGAGACATGGCATGCTTGATGAAGCAAAGGACATTTTTCTCAGTCTGAAAGAGAGAAATGCAGTTACTTTGAATGGCCTGATAGTGGGTTTGGTCAAGCAGCAAAATGGTGAAGCAGCAGCAGAGATTTTCATGGGAACAAGGGATTCTGCTGCCATTAATGTGGATACTTATGTTGTGTTGCTTAGTGCAATAGCTGAGTTTTCTACAGCAGAACAAGGGTTGAGGAAAGGTAGGGAAGTCCATGGGCATGCGCTCAGAGCTGGACTTATTTTTATGAAAATTGCCATTAGTAATGGCCTAGTTAATATGTACGCCAAGTGTGGTGCCATTGATAAAGCCTGTAGAGTTTTTCAGCTGATGGAAGCAAGGGATCGGATTTCATGGAACACCATTATCGCTGCTCTTGATCAAAATGGGTACTGTGAAGCAGCAATTATAAACTACTATTTAATGAGACAAGATTGTATAAGTCCATCAAACTTTGCAGCAATTAGTGGCTTGAGTTCCTGTGCTGGTTTGAGACTTTTAGCTGCAGGCCAACAATTGCATTGCGATGTTGTAAAGTGGGGACTATATTTGGATACCTCTGTTTCAAATGCTCTGGTTAAAATGTATGGAGAATGTGGAGCTATGTCGGAATGCTGGGAAATTTTCAACTCTATGTCTGCACATGATGTAGTTTCTTGGAACTCTATCATGGGTGTCATGGCTGGTTCACAAGCACCTATTACTGAATGTGTACAAGTTTTCTCCAATATGATGAGAAGTGGTTTGGTTCCAAATAAAGTGACGTTTGTTAACTTACTGTCTTCTTTGATTCCATTGTCTGTTCTTGAACTTGGAAAGCAGATTCATTCTATCGTGTTGAAGCATGGAATTACAGAAGACAATGCGGTAGATAATGCACTCATATCATGCTATGCAAAGTCAGGAGATGTGGATTCTTGTGAACAACTGTTTTCTAAAATGTCTGGCAGAAGGGATTCTGTCTCATGGAACTCAATGATTTCAGGATACATCTATAATGGACATCTACAGGAGGCTATGGACTGTGTTTGGCTTATGATGCATAGTGACCAAATGATGGATCACTGCACCTTCTCCATTGTACTGAATGCTTGTGCTTCTGTGGCAGCATTGGAGCGTGGAATGGAAATGCACGCTTTTGGTTTAAGGTCACACCTGGAATCAGATGTTGTGGTTGAGAGTGCTCTAGTTGATATGTACTCCAAGTGCGGAAGGATAGATTATGCTTCAAAGGTATTCCATTCCATGACCCAGAAAAATGAGTTCTCATGGAACTCCATGATTTCTGGTTATGCGAGACATGGTCTTGGGAGGAAAGCTTTGGAGATATTTGAGGAAATGCAAGAGAGTGGAGAAAGTCCAGACCATGTCACGTTTGTAAGTGTTTTGTCTGCCTGTAGTCATGCTGGTTTGGTTGAAAGAGGTCTTGGCTACATTGAATTGATGAAGGACCATGGTATATTACCCCAGATTGAGCATTATTCGTGTGTTATAGACCTTCTTGGTCGAGCTGGTGAGCTCAAGAAGATACAAGAGTACATGAAAAGAATGCCAATGAGACCAAATACTTTCATATGGAGGACGGTATTAGTTGCTTGTCAACAATCGAAAGACAGTGGCAAGATAGATCTTGGGAGAGAAGCTTCAATGATGCTTTTGGAACTAGAACCTGAAAATCCTGTGAATTATGTTCTTGCATCCAAGTTTCATGCAGCAATAGGAAGGTGGGAAGATACAGCCAAAGCACGGGCTGCAATGAAGGGAGCAGCAGTAAAAAAAGAGGCAGGTCGTAGTTGGGTGACCTTATGTGATGGAGTTCATACCTTCATTGCTGGTGACAGGTCACATCCAAACACCAAAGAAATCTATGAAAAACTGAGCTTTTTGATTCAGAAGATAAGGAATGCAGGTTATGTTCCATTGACAGAATATGTCTTACATGATCTGGATGAAGAAAATAAAGAAGAGTTGCTAAGCTACCATAGCGAAAAGCTTGCGGTTGCTTTTGTTCTGACTCGCTCCTCCTCAGGTGGCCCCATAAGGATCATGAAAAACCTTCGGGTTTGCGGAGATTGCCATACAGCTTTCAAATACATTTCTCAAATTGTTGGCCGGAAAATCATTTTAAGGGATTCAATCCGGTTTCATCATTTTGAGGATGGGGAATGCTCTTGTGGGGACTACTGGTAACTTGTTTATAATAACAGTATCAGGAGCAGGCTTTTCTTAACTTCTTTGAGGTGCAGTACCATATTACCAGGTACATGGTTTTCCTAATCTTCTCATATTTGAGGTAAATATCACTTCTTACCAGGTACAGGTGGTCTGTACTCAGACTCATGGCTATTAATTTACCTTTCACCCCTTAACCATTGGAAACTAATGTTTCATTTCCCTTTCTCTAAGTAAGATGCAAATAGAGGTCTACCTAATGAATGCTCAAACCTAACAACTAGTGTCTACTTGACGTCAACTTATACATAGCATCAAACATGAATATTGACATTGTTGGTGCAGCTTGATGTGTTATGCAGACTCAGAGAGCTTTAGAGAAGCTTAAATATTATTGCTAGAACATATGCTGGTCTAGAGTCATCATCTTTCTGTGGCAACCCAGAGGACTATATTTGTGATGCAGCCATAACATGTCTGAATAACTAGTTTTAGTTAGACTGATCGTCACAAATCACCAATTTTGTAAGCATATGTGTGTAATAAATATTCAAATGTTTCAATAACCGTTTTTGTTATTCAATTTATCCTTCTTAGTTCTTACTTTAGAAATGGTCATCTAGCTTAATATAATATCGGGTTAATGTCGGTTTGAACAGGAGTCCCATAAGTTGTTATTCAGCAAAAAGTATAGTTTGATTTGATCTGAAGCTTTTATCATGCATTACTCTATAGACGAGCGTTTTAGTATATATGTAAATCCTGATGAGACAACTAGTTTATCCTTATCCATGAGAAAACTCAATTAGATAAACAAAGAAGAAAAACTGAAAAGTGGATTTCACATTCATCAGAACTGACAGGCCAGCACAAATGAAGTCAAGGGTATAACAATGTGCAAGATTGATCTTTCTATATGTTGGATAAAAAGATACATTGTACTCCATAGTTATACAGAACAATAACGTCAAACACCTGCGATCAGTCCAAATCCACAATTCCAAAATTGGAGAGAAGGATCTTCACTTGTTGAACAAAATCTGAGCCGGTTGCATACTCTGTTAACATCCCTACTGCAAACCCAAACATAGCCCATCTGCGAGAGTTTGACAATCAGAATCAACAAAAGCAAACAAGCAATCTGAGCCTATTCAATAATCACTTAATCACCCTGCTTTTATTTATTTATACAAAATTGGCCGCGCGCCCGACATGATTCAGCATGATTGTTGTAGTTATGAGTAATTGCACAAGGGATGTGATAGTTTGCAGTAGGCATATTAGGGCCTAAGTTCTTACTGACTTGAAAACATGCTATAAACAAATTAATCTCAAGCCTTCTGTTTGTTTCAGGGCATGCTGGTTGTGACAACCTTACATCCTGATCATTCTGTCTCACCGATTTGCGGTTAACTAGGTCAGCAGGTATTCCTATTTCATAAACTGACTATTCCATTTCATCGCCTAATTACTGTAATAATCATGTAGCTAATTCAGAGAATTTTCTGGTTGAGAAATCTGTTGCTGCATCTTTCAGGGGGGGAACATACCTTCCATTGGAAATCTCATTCTTGGCCACGAACCCAAAGAAGGGACCCTGATCAGCCTCTTCCAGCTTCTTCTGCTTGAAGTAGTCCTGCAGATCCTTGGCCACCTTCCTCTGGTACTCCAACGTCACAGACCCTGCCGCTGGCGGCGCCGCCACAGCCACCGGGGCCGCCGCCGGCTTCGGCTCAGAATCCTGCGGCGGCGGCGGCGACGACGACGGAGGGGCAGCCGGCTGCACCGGGGTCGGCGGCTGGGACAGCGTCGGAGGCGTGGACAGAGCCGGCGCCTTGGGAGGCATAGGCGGCGGCGGCGACAGCGGCGGCGCGGCGGGTCTCCTGGGTCCCCCCTCCGCCTTGGAGCTCCTGATCACGGCGAACGACGACCTGCATGCCCGGTGGCGGTGGGGGGACGAGACCGCGACGCCTCCCACCTTCACCTTGATGGAAGGGATGGAGGGAGCCAGAGACATTGCTGCTACTCCCCGGAGCTTCTCTTCTCTGCAAGGGGAGGCTGGCTCCCTTGGTTCTTGGAAGGGAGTGGAAATGGAGGGAAGGAACGCGTGGAGAAGGTTTGGACACACGCACGCACCCCCGCTGTGGATAAGAGTGTGTGGTGCCAGTGTGCCACTGCCACTGCCTGCCAGGCCAAGTCGTCACCCTTCCTCTCTCTCTCTCTCTCTCTCTCTCTCTACACCGAGGCGCCAACGCCTTTGGCGGTTGCCGCTGCTAGCTGGGGCTGCTGAGTTAATAGCTCGATGGCGAGCTGGGTTGCGGTTTGTGAGGTTTGCAGGGACTCGACATGGGCGCAGCACATTCAGACATTCTGCTCCATGCGACTGTCCCTGTCAGCCCCGTGTGCACTTGTCATTTGCATATACCAGGAGGCAGGAGCAATGGTGTGTTAGGGTCAAATTCATATTGGCTAATACTGTGATAATTCAGATAGCTCTGGGGGAGGAAAACTATTTTCTTTCTTTTTTTTACTCCTTGAGTTCTCATCTACCTGTTACCATTGATGCTTTTTTCAACATTGTTTTGTTTTTTTTTCTCCGTGGAGAATTTTGTTTTGACTTTGACCATCAATAACATTTTGATTATTATATTTTGTTGAACTAAAATTATATGATTATTTTATATGCAATACAAACCCGTTGTTAAAATAGGGTGATAAAAATTTTACATAAACAGTGATGGATACTTTCTCTGTTTCATATTTTAAGACCATCTATCTATGTATATTAATTAATTAATTAATTAATTAATTAATTAATGTTTATGATTTATAAATGTGTTTACATTCGTCAATATTCATATGGAGCTAGTCTAAAACTAGAAAGTTTTATATTGTAGAATAAATAGAGTAGCAATTATTTGGAAATAGAGGGAGTGCATGCGACTATGCGAGCCACCTGGTATTGGCGAGCAAATCTCAGCTTGGGCTGTTACCATTTCTGTGGTGCACAATTGCATAGAGATTTTCATAATATATGTTTATCTTCTCTTGGTGTGGCCTAATTTCTTTCGTACAAGTGGTCCCGACTTTCTTGTGTAGTTGTGTACGAAGTAAAAATGTCATTATTCACATATAGCCAGCAGGGTAACACATTAATGTCAAAATTGCTAGAGACCTGCATTCTTTCTAAGTTTTTTTTCCTTTCTGGACAAAGAATACCTATTCGCGTGGCACATAACGTAACCGAAAAAAGTACATGATCCTTCTTTACAATGGCATCACTCAGCCATCAAGGCATGAACACAACAACTTGGTACAAAAAAATGTCAACAAATCCATCACTTAATATGTGAGGAGAGAAGCAAAACAAGATAGTATTGATCCAACATCCCTCAGAACACCAACTGGACAGACTTGTACGGAAATGGTACATTGGAGCTTGTGAGCACCAAGGGAAGGGAAAGAAAGGCTAAAAAAAAGAAGGTGAACAAGACACTGAGGAGTTAAAATCTTGATATGGTACAGTGGGGAACCAAAACTGTAACCCTAACGTGCAGATTAGCTAAACACAACCACCAAGTCACCAGCAAATAATTCAGCAAGACAAAAGATCAACCATGACTCCTTGCCTTGAATCCACATGTATATTACCCTGATCGATGAGAATTCACCAGCGCAGGCATATTTAGCCAGCAAAACTTCAGCTACGCGAGAAGCATCGATTCCATTGCCACGATTGTACAGACATGAAACCTACTGAATCACACATTCACATTTCCTGAAACCCTCATTTTCCATATCATCATCTGACAAACCTTCATCACTGTTGAAATAATTACCAAAATATCAGATAGTATTACAGCTATAACAAACCATGTAGAAAAACACAGTTTTAAAGTAATACCAGTTGAAGGTTAACTAACAGCCTAAAGGTGTTGCAGCCAAGAAGAGAGATAGTAAAGAAAACATAGTTTCCATAAGCACATAAACTGACTATCAGCACTAATTAATATGGAGGGGACTGCGATGTATGAATAAATGAGTGAAAATCATGAGCTCAATATATAATACACCTAGATAGTAAAGGGCGTAGGATTCTTAAGACTGTACCTAGCTTCAAATTCCCTTATCTCAAAAAGCTCTTTTCCACATGTATCAGTCCATTGAACTTTTCTCCGTTCCATACCAGATTTCAAGGTTTGGACCTCTTCCAGTGACTCTCGTGGCTCCTCACCTTCACTTACCACTATGCAATGCTCTAAGGAATCCCTTCTTGAGTTGCTCTTAAGGCAACCTTTTTTCTCATTTCCAGTTAATGAACCATTACTTCCATCCTTTACTGAAGCAGATGACTCTTCTGACGAACTCCCTGACGTGTTGCCCGAATTTAATTTTGGAGGAGACGCCCCCTCAAGCCCAGCAGCTGCACGGCCAAAGCAGATAAATGGAGCACATTTGCCATGAGCCTGATCTTTCCTGGAAGCCAGATGATACACTTGCTCGGCTTCCCGATCAACTAGTCGGTACTGATTCCATGGGGATACCTTGACAGGCTTCTCTTCATCTTTCCGCCCAAGAAGCAGAAGAGCAAGGCCATGGCTGTACCCTGAAGCCGATGATGAGAAAAAACCTCCTCCTTCCACAGCCAGTAGCATTTTCACTGCTCATCAAGGAGCCTCAAACTACAATAATGTGGTCTGCTCGAGGCACTTCGTCTTCATCCTCTAGTCCACTACACTACAAAATAAAGCAACATCAGGTTCTCAACCTCCACAAAACTTACAAAATTTACGATCAAGACATATGTAGGCTCTACTCTCGCACAGATTTGACACTAGAGATAGATTATCTCCACAGTCCTCGTCTGTTAATGGCATCTATATGATCTAATTTCCCTAGCAAGCAATTAAAGAAATGGCCTACATTTGCTCATAGACATCTTTACTGCAGTAGGTCTTCGCTCCACAACAATTATTGCCCACCACTGGCACAGTCAAGAAAAGGTTTCCAATCACATCTACAGTTCCATCTTTAGTCGAACCAATAATTGGAGGCCCTGAAGCTAGTCACCTAAACACAGAGCATCACATGCACAGAGTTCCTGCCCAAATCGATCAAAATCTGGAAAAAAGAACTACTATCACTAGCACCAGCACCGCACGCATCAACGAAGCCGGATGCGCTAAGTGGGGTAAGAAACTGGTCCAGGCCCGGACGGATCTCCCATCTGCGGCCGGCGGCGGCGGCGGCGGGGGAGAGATGGAGTTAGGAGGGATGCGCACGGAGGAAGAAAGGGATACCTTTGGGCTCGATTCGAACCGAGGATGCAGGACCCGGTGGGGGAGGGGAGGCCGGCGGGCCGAGCCGGGGTCGCCCCCTTCCCTAACCAGCTTCGCCGGCCGCGCGCGCGCGAGGAGGCGGCGTGGGCAGGGGGGAGGGGGGAGACGACGTCTCCGGGGCCCGCTGCGTCGGGCTACGGAGAGGCGCGGCGGGGGGGGGGAGAGCGTGGCGGCTCCGGCGGCGGCTGTGCAGATCGGGATGGAGGAGGAGGAGGAGAGAGTGCGGAGGCGTGGGAAAGGAAAGGAAGGAAGGAGAGAGAGCGGGGGGCATTTTGGTCGCTCGCCCTTTTTCTTCCACGGCCTTTTTAAAAATTCCTGACGCCGCTGTGCCACGCTGCTTTGCCTTTTTCCCGTCCAAACCCGTCGTGGCAGCGGTCGATGGAACGAACATACAGGGGTGCTTAGTCGGTAAAATAAAAAATTTTTTACGTCACATTAGACGTTTGATCGGATATCGGAATGAGTTTTTGAACATGAATAAAAAAACAAATTTCACGGCTAGCGTGGAAACCGCTTGACGAATCTTTTGAGCCTAATTAATCCATCATTAGCACATGTGGGTTACTGTAGCACTTATGGCTAATCATATATTAATTAAGCTCAAAAGATTCGTCTCACAATTTCTCACGTAACTGTATAATTAGTTTTTCGATTTATCTATGTTTAATACTCTATTTAGGTGTCCAAAGATTTGATGTGATGTTTTTGGGTGAAAATTTTTGGAAACTAAACGGGGCCTTAGGTTAGGTCATGTTTTGGTTACCTGCGTTAAGCATGGCTCCGGCATAGTTTTACACGTGCAAAATTGTCTCACCGGCTAGGCTTAAGTGAAACTTAGGTTGAGGTTCGCTCCTTGTCTAGGGCTATACGCGCGCTGGCGTATGGATGCGTGGGTGCAGCACGTGGATGCGTGGGCAGAACTGTCCATTGGGCAGGATGGAGCGACCAACCTAGCTACAGCCCATGTCGCCCCATCCCATGCAACACAGCCCAGAACCAAGGCAGACAACAAATTAAAAGACTCGCTAGCCGCAATCCACACTTTGTTGAGTGATGCGTAGCGTTAGGCGAGCCGCAAGCGACATCAATGTCCTAACTCCTCGTCTTCATTTCTAATAGATGACTGTGTCCGGACTCGAGCCATACCCACTCGGGCGTCACCTGCGCCGACGCGCCCACACCCATTAGTTGTCCGCCTCATGGTCTAGCCATCCCAAGTATCCCATCGAGGTGTCGATTAGGACTAGTCACGTCGTCGGCTGCTATTGATGTGAATTGATTGACAAATCAATCGATTAGAGTTGTCATTGTTGTTGGCGTCTGGCTACTGTCATCCTTGTTGTTGTGATCAGGTTAGGCCGATAGGTCATGACTATTGATCAGTGACAGGCTAGTGGTTTTGGCTCTTATCTTGCTGATTTGCTCTTGATTCTTGACACTAGTGAACCTCGAGCAGAAGAAATCGATGTTGTAGATAGGAAAAGATTTCACACTATTGGTGATCGGAGAGTATATTTTCCTAAGCCTCCTACGGTCCATAAAAATATTAAAGTGATTTATTAGCGGTATTTCTTCTCATATTAACCATATTTTAAATATTTTTAGTAGTTAAGTACCAAATTGACTTATTTCTTTTGTAAATTGATATGTCTTCCCCTATTTTTGGTGTATGGTGATTATATATTTATATGTCTTTATTTTAAAATAAAATGTATCATTTGTGCTCTTTTACGTCGTAAGTACTTCTTCAAAAGACCCAAATGGTGATGGTGTAGACGGTGTTAAATCTGCCATCGTCCATTACCATTGTCATGTGAATGTCATGTGAATCCCTTGAACAATGAAGTAGGTAGACTTTTATCACCTCCCCAACCCAAAACCACTAAAAAGGCTTCCATGAAAAAAAACTTTATACCATTATTGTGGTAATACCCAAAAAGAGCTTTCGACCTCCCGTTCGTCTTGTACACATATTTCATGCCTTAGTCTTATCATGTGTTATAGCTCGTATTCCAGTCTCAAATAAGTAATCTTATCTTTTCATTCTTTTCTTATGCTTATATAAGACAAATTTTGATTTTTCAATCTCAATAAGTAACCTTATTTTTTCATTTTTTTCTTATGCTTATATAAGACAAATTTTGATTTTTCAATCTTAATAAGTAACATTATCTTTTCGTTTTTTCTTATGCTTATATAAGAAAATTTTTGATTTTTCAACATTAAATTTGAGAGTGATTGAGTTTTTTATCATATTTTATTATTTAGTTTTTGCTTTAGATTGCTAAGAACAATATATAAAAGTTTTATTTATAAAGATGGTGTTTGTTTTTTTCTCTGAAAAAGCTAAATGATGACCCCATGAAATATGTTCATGGTTGTTCAAGCAACCATCTAGCTCGAACTACACATGCAAAATTATAACAATATACTCTAAAGTAACGATGGAAATTATTTTATTTTATTTTCAATGCTTTAAATTGAATGGTGGGATTATCTTTCTCTAATTTTCGTTATAATGCACGTATTTAAAGCATGTACTAACACATGTTTTTAAGCCGTCTGTATGTTACGAAATTTGCAAAAAGACCCCATCCCATTTAACAGACGACCACAACTTCTCTTCGCGAAGAGACAACAGGGGTGCGTGCTCCAATACTAAACCGACACCACTAGCACTGTTGTACGCCACATCTCGTCTATTCGTTAGCACCATTGATTATCTTGATTTATGTATCAAATTAAATGTTTTGCACATAAATAAATAGACAAGTCATTGTACAAGCCGTCTATTTAGCTATCTATGTATATCAAATAGACAATAACCGTCTACATGGTTGTACTTGCCCTTAGCAAGAACAAGTTCTTGGAAGAGGTGACTATAGAAACTGGAGTCGATGAGATATAAAGTTTGAAATAAGAGGAAAAAGCAAGTAACTGTTTATATCTAACTGGGAGTAGAGAAAAATCTCACCTAGAGCCTGGTGTGGGATGTACCACTTATACAATGATTCAGTAAATGCTACAATACCTCTTATCATAAATACTTAGTCCATATTTTAGCTCATGTTTATACTTATAGACTAAATTTTAAAGTTTAATTTAGAGTTGAATTTGGAGTTTTTTCATTACAGTTTATTTTCTAGACTTTGCTTTTATATCACTAAAACACCTATATAAAATTTTTATCCATAAATTATTTTTTTAATTATTAATAAGCCGTTTTGCTTAGTTTCTTGTGCGTTTTCCTCATAGAACCACCAGCATAGAAAAAGTTTTTCCTTGTATTTCCTTTGACCGATTCATGATCCAATCTATAGGTACGCATGTATTTTTCTTTGTTTTCGTCCATTTTAAAGGAGTTCTTAAGACTTATTTGATTTAGATTATTCAATAGATTATAAGAATAAATTAAATATTTAAGAAAATAACCTTAATGGATAGCTTAAAACAAGTGATCTAAGCAGTGAACAATACTATTAAGAAAACGCATATAATCAGATGAGAGTTACAGAAAGTCTAGACGTTCTGCATCGCTGTTGATAAGAATTTAGTAAAAAGTATTTGTGCCTATCTTTTGGCTTATTATATGATTAAGCGAAACAATATATTTGTAAACGAAAAATAAGTTATAAATAAAACTTTTATATGTGTTATTAGCGAGTTAAAAGTCAAGTCGGAGAAATAAACTATAATAAATAAACCCTAAGATGCACTTTAAATGGAAGGTTGAATTTAATTTTTTGTTTATAAATATAAGAAAAAGATACGGTTGATAGTACGGACATGGAGCAAATAATCCGGTAGATATAATCCGAAACAAATACGATATTTAGCTTCATGGAGATCTGAAACCATACAAACATGTTTAATGTACCATATGGAATTTTTCATTAAGGCCCGTTTAGTTTCAAAAATCTTTGGGAGCGGGTCACATCGGCACGTACAGTCACGTATTTAAAGTATTAAATGTAGTCTAATTATAAAACAAATTTAAGATTTCGCTGGAAACCGCGAGACGAATCTTTTAAGTCTAATTAATCCGTCATTAGCATATGTTGGTTACCGTAGGACTTATGACTAATCATACACTAATTAGACTCAAAAAATTCGTCTTACGATTTTCCCTATAACTGTATAATTAATTTAATTTTTATCTATATTTAATATTTTATTTAGATGTCTGAAGATTTGATTAGATGTTTTTAAGGAAAAAGTTTTTAGAAATTGCCTTTAGCAACCACACATGAACGTAACCAACCGTCGAACCGCATAGGACCCGGACTATCAACCAAGCCAAATCCATTCCCAAAAGCACCCATCCAAACGTGCCTCCATCATGACGCGTCACGTGACTCCTCCCATTTACCAAACCCAAACCCAAAACCGAATAAACAGCCCCCCAAAACTCACAAAATTCGCCCAAAAACAACTCAAATTCCTACCAAAAACGTCTCGCGATTCGTTTGAAAAGGGCACCGTACCCCCCCCCCTCCCCCCAAATACAAACCCAAAAATTATAAAATCGGAAGGAAGAATAGCAAACCCTCCTCCTTCTCCTCCTCCGCCGCCGCCTCCGGTCCCTGCCCCGATCTCCGACGGCGACGGGGGCGATGGCCCGGAAGAGGAAGACGGACGCGGCGCCGCGGCTGGACGAGGCCGACCGGACGCTCTACTCCACCTTCTGCGGCGCCGCCAACTCCCTCTCCCAGCTCTACACCCAGGCCATGGCCCAGCAGAAGCTCTCCTTCCAGGCCGGCGAGCGCCACGCCCTCGTTCGTACACCCCCTCCCCTCTTCCCCTCCCCCGTTGTTCGGTTCGCTCGCCTCGGTAGGGGAATTCGATTGGTTCCGTTCGGCCTCCGCGTATAATTTTTTTAATATATATTTATTTGTACTGTCTGGTGGTGCTTGGAGCCTCGCGGTCCGCGGGATTTTTACGGCGGTGGTGGTGATGGATAGATTTGATTCATCACTCATCTAGCATCTTCGTAAACATAGTGTAGAATGTCATTTGCTCTTGTGGCACTAGTAAATGATAGCAATGTATGAATCATTTGAGATGTCTAGGTGCCTCATCCTTTTTGTCACCGACGGAAATAGGACTAATTATACGCGAGAGTAGTGAAGGAGAGAGTTTTTTTCGAATAATCTTTTAGAGTTGGATCGCAAGGATATTTGGAAGATAAATAAACCGAACTTGCGGCAAACTTGGTCGTCATTGTCCTAAAAGAAAGTTTGTGGGAATATCCATTGTTTCTTAGAACATGATAAGGTTTCTTTCCATTTACAGTGTTAGTATCAGTTATAACATTGTCAAGTGCTCGTCTAGTCGACCTTAAAGTTGCTATTTCCTTGTCTCTTCCCTTATGGGATAAGTTGAATGAATATGTACTTGTGTTAATTCCATTTTTAGTTGTGCAGGAAAAACTCCACCAGTGGATATTGAGGAAGCATGAGGAAGAGTCCAGGCTCACTGTAGCTGATATAATGTCTCACATCCAGGTGCAATCTTTAAAATACTTACCTTACGGTGCTGCGTTGTTTTCTACTAATTAACTTAGAGTATGAAGCAGCTTACTAATGGGGATTATGCATCACCCATATTAAACTTTACTAGATCTTATTTCTTTCTGGTGGAAAAATATTTATATTATCCAAGCAGGTTTCAAACAATTGTTGTTCATTGCCCTCCAAAACTAGAAAAAATCATGTCCTAACTTAACAACCATGCTTAGACTACAACTTCATGAAATGTGCCTCTCATGACCATGAGATGGGAGATATCAGAATTAGATGGGACTTTAGTTGTGTTCCATCAAATTTATGAGCATGAACTTGATAAAAAGGATGTTTTGACAGCTTCCCTGCATATTGTCTTACATTGGTTTCTAACATTATTTTAGTCACTAATCTGATGATGCGCTTTTCCATCTTTGACAGCATGAGCTGGATTATGGAGGTAATGATCCACATGTTTCCCCCAGAGTACATCAGCACAGTGCAAATCTGTTTGCAAACTCAAGCATCCAACCCTCAGCTGGTTCGTATGGTCAAGCAACAATAGGATTTGCACCTAGACCCAGCCTCAGTGATCAGTCGAAGAATACAATTTTCTCAAACGCCTTATCAAGCCCGGTCCGCAGGAGTCTCCAGAGCTATCATTTAACCCAAGGATCTGGTAATGGAGGGCGGAACGCAGAAACAAACTCAGCGGGACAGAATATAGAGACCAACTCTGGAGGCTCCAATGACACCTCGATGGACATGGTTTCAGACAGCGCTGGGAACGAATACCACTGAAGTGGATTGTGCTGAGATGAATACTACTGAAGTGGATCGTGTGAGATGCTGCATGCGCAACCAGGCAGCAGCACATACCACTGTTGTCTCCTGTTGCTGTATGGTATGTATTTTCCCTAAAGATTATCATCTGTGCTGCCTTATGGTCACAGATGAGGTGGTTCTCTTTAAGGCTTTGAAGCTATTGTATTCTATATTTTTTGTTGAAGCCTGATTGGAGAGAAACCAACATGTTCGTGGGTTCCATCAGGAATGCTTTATATCCAACTATGTACTCGTGACTTCGTGTTGAAGATTTTGAATGTAAATGAAAATTGCATTGTGGTATACTGGTGGAGTTGATGCAAGCATTCTGCAAGGTAGGAGGAAATTACCATCCGTTGTCGTGGATGTTGCTGGTGGTGGGAGTGGGTAGGATATTTAGCTTATCGTTTCTCATGAAAACGTAATGCCCGTTGCATTTTCGCCATGGTGATATCTCTATTACAGTCTAGTAACAACTCGATACCGAAAATATAAGGTACTTGTATTTTAGAACTGGTCTTTTGGCTATGTATTTGTATAGCCAAAATCTATTTGTATTTTAGAATGGGATAGTTTTAGTTTTATTTTTGTTGTTCACGTCCTCCTGAACACTGAACAAAGAGAACTCAACTCATACTCGAATTCCTAATTCTACATTATCAGGTCTATTTGAACAAGAAAAATGAATTTTCACTCGATAGGTTTCGTCGACTGCTTGTTGCCCATTATACGAGACATGGGCGCGACACGATTTTATACTTCTTTTTGGCTACCGTACCGACTTAAAAATGACTTCGTATTTTCGCTTATATTTATATTTATAAGTTAAAACTTAAATAACAAAACTTAAATTTAAAATTAATTTTGAGATTTTTTATCGTAATTTATTTTTTGGTCTTTCTTTCTACACAGTCAAGAACACATCGGAGTTTAGTTGTTAACCAGCAAAGTACCCATGCTTTATAATGGTAAATCAAATGTTTTATAGATTTTTAATAGGAGTAAACTTGTATTCTAGAGATAAAATAAGATATTAATAATATGTAGGAAGACTATTTTTTAACACTAAAAGATATAAAGTAATTGATAAAGAAAATAAGATAGACGGTAGAGCGGCAGATTCATTTCAACCACCATTGCTTTTTTTTTAATGTAGTATAGATAAGTCGTTTCACTTGTTTTTGCAACTTATTTTCTTCACGATCGGGGATACTCTCATGTGCGTAAATTACGATAGCTGGAGTGGCTTATATGTAAAATGGCACCACTCATTGTCGTCTCCCTCTTCGATGAAAGAAGAGCCCTCTCCAGCCTTCCTCCCTCGGCCAGCCGGAGGACAACCGTCTGCCTCGGAGGCGGCGGCGCATGGCGTCGCGGCCAATCGCCAGGGCAGTCCACGAGCTGTCGCCGCTGTACCGTCTGTCCACGAAAGCCCCGGAGTTTCCGGAGGCGGGGAAATCCGGGCAGGGCGAGAACAAGGCCCTCGACCTGTTCGACGGAATGCCCACGAAGAGCCAGGTCTCCTGGAACGCGGCGCTGGCTGGGCTCGTCGACGCCGGCCGCACCGAGCGCGCGCTCTCCTTGTTCCGCGAGATGCCCCTTAAGAACGCCGCCTCGTACGTCACCGTGATCGGGGGCCTGTCCCGCGCCGGGGCGGCCCCCGTGGCGCGCCGGCTCTTCGACGAGCTGACGCTGGACCAGCACAACGTGTTCACCTGGACGGCCATGGTGTCCTGCCATGTCCGGAACGGGGAGCCCGGCAGGGCGGTCGAGCTGTTCGCGGCGCTCTACGGCGAGCTCTTCGAGCGCGGGACGCTGCCCAACGCCCACACGCTCAGCT
The DNA here is from genome assembly GCF_000231095.2 of Oryza brachyantha. Lineage (NCBI taxonomy): Eukaryota > Viridiplantae > Streptophyta > Magnoliopsida > Poales > Poaceae > Oryza > Oryza brachyantha. The sequence goes on along the minus strand of NC_023163.2, from coordinate 17,096,954 downwards.
CGTTGCTCAAGGCCTGCGTGGCTCTCCGGTCGCTCGCCATGGCGATGCAGCTCCACGCACTGGCAGTCAAGCTCCTGGAGGAGGGGACCAAAGACACCACCTTCGTGTGGAATGGTTTGATCGACGTGCACGCCAAGCTCGGCGCATTGCCCGACGCCGAGAAGGTGTTCGACGCGATGCGCTGCAAGGACGCCAGTTCTTGGACCATCATGATGGATGGGTACTCACGGCACAATCTCATCGACAAGGCTTTGCATCTCTTCAGATCGATGGAGAACAAGGATGCCTTCACATGGAGCGTCATCATATCCTGTCTGTGGCAGAACGGCCTCGGAGAAGAAGCGCTTCGCCTCTTCATCGACTCGCTGAGGTCGGGTGATCGCAACAATGGCGGCGAGGCCAAGCCGAACGCAGCAACCTACACAACCGTCCTGCACATCTGCTCGGTGCTGTCCCTGCTCGCACTGGGGAGGCAGGTCCACGCGCGCGCCATCAAGAACGGCCTCTCCCGCAGCCACGTCTTCGTCGGCAACTCCCTGATGAACATGTACAGCGGCTCTGGCACGGCGGCCGCCCTGGAGAAGGTGTTCGACGAAATGGCGGTGCGCGACACCGTCTCGTGGAACACGGCGATCCAGGGGCTCGGCCAGAACGGCCACGGGCGGCGAGCGCTGGCGCTCGCGGAGCGCGCGCTGGCGCTGAGGCTCCACAACGGCAACACCTTCACGGCCATCCTGGCGGCCTGCAGCCACGCGGGGTTGGTCGCCGAGGGGATGCGCTACTTCGACGCCATGGCCGACGAGTACGGCGTGGAGCGCACGCTCGACCACTACACCGGCGCCATCGATCTCCTCGGCCGCGCGGGGTGGCTGGAGAGGGCGCACGGCCTGCTCGTCGGGATGCCGTTCGCGCCGACCGCGGCGGCGTGGACGACTCTCCTGCACTGCTGCTTGGCGCACAGGGACCGCGCCCTCGGCGGCATCGCCGCGAGGGAGCTGAGAGCTCTGCAGCCCGACGGCGATGGCTGGAACTACGAGAGATTGTTGCGAGGCTGTGGCGGGGAAGGAGGTGGTGGTGAAGCGCAGGATAGGAAGAGCTCCGCGCACTTGCCAGGATGCAGCTGGGTCGTCTGAATTCATCGGAAAAGCTCAGCTTTCGCCTGCCTGCCAAAAATCCGCAGCATGCAGCTGCACGGCAAAATGGGCATGTTTGCCGCTGCTGTTTTTTAAGCCAGCTTCTGAGAATCTGGAAAGCTCTTAAACCCAACTTTCATTTTCTTAAAAACTACAGATTCTTAGAAGCTGTGGACCTTTAGAACAGCTTCACATAAACAACTTTTGGAAAAAAAGTACGGTCGAAAGAAGCTCTCCAAACAGGCTCCATGTTAGCACGAGCTACAGCTTGAGACTTGGATTCGCGGCCCTTATCCTACAAGAGATTTGGTAAAACGGAATCCGTAAATTCAGAACAAAAATGGCATTGAAGCATCAGCCTCATCAGATGGCATTGGGACCTGAAGAATGGCAGACACATGCAGTGGAACAAATCTGTAAGAAATGGGGTCTCCTTCCCCCTTTTTATTTTTCTGGCATATATCTTAGTGACTGGATGGATATATTTGTTTATTTATACCTTCAAAATGAATCTTAGTGGCTGGATGAATATATTTGTTTATTTATGCCTTCAAAATGAACTGCCATGTGGACTGATAAGAGTAATTTTAGGCGTGTGACATGTCTCCAAAATACACCAAAATGCAACCTATAGAGTGCAATTTGCTGTCAATTAGTTACGCTCTTTGAGATGCTTATACCCAATGTTGGAACGTCCAACAGGTTAAAAAGTACAATGACTGCTGTATGTTCGAATTAGTTGTAATAACGCATGTCCATAAATTAGCACAGCTGCGACATGTCTTTCCAACTACTACTCTCCATTTCATATCGAAAGACTTTCTAGTCTTGTTTAGATTCATCCATTAATATATATATATATATAGTATCTATATAAATCTAGGCAATACGAGAAAGTCTTACATTATGAAACGGAGGAAGTACAATTCTGTTTCACTTTCCAACTACAGTTCAATTTCACGACATCGCTTGACCAAAGAAAGAAAAAGCTAATTACAAAGCAGTACAAAAATGTGGAAAGGGGGGAAATTCAGGCTAATTTCTCATTCGCCCTTGTTATTAGGGTTGTCGATTGTCTAACACAGCACAACACCAGTCACTTGATATATATCTATTTGGAGACCACTGGATGACATAAACTGAAATGAGTAGTTAGGGTTCAGGACCAGAGCAAAATGTTGAAAACCCCCCCTCACTAAGGCATCTTGATCTATAAGGCTATACAAGAATCTCATCTATCAACAAAAGCTTTGTAGCAGAACACCAGCGTTGTCTTGACAAGTTTCACTGGCTGAAACCAAATCTGATTCCGTAGAGAAGATCAGCAAGCTCGAAGTACCTGCATTCATCAAGTGCAGGGGAGCTGCATGAGCACACGATTCTCACCACAATATGTTGACAAAGAATGTGTTCAGTATACCGCAGAGGCATGATTTCTGTTTTGCATCGTCAATGCAACAGCATCCAGAAAAGCCTTTGCAGCATCAGCCTCAGCCTCTGCAGCCTCTGCAGCCCTGGCTGCTGCTTCAGCTTCAGCAATGGCTGTTTCTGCCTCAGCAACTGCCCTAGCAGCAAATGCTGCTGCCTCTTCCTTGCTCATGTTTTTCATCTTGTCCAGTTCAGCGTCAACTTGAGGCTGGCTCAGCTGTCCAACATTACTATTTTCTATGTTCATTTCTCCAGTGGAAAACAGCTTCATGTTCTTTCCACCCGACGAATTTGAACTTGGTGCAATTCTGTACTTTTGATTCACCTACAACCAGTAAACCACAGTTAAAACAGTACCTAACTTAATATGTCCTTTTAGTATATAGAAAGCAGGGGAGAACCTTAATCAATTTTCCAGTGGCAACCATTGCCTTCAATTTTGCAGAAAGAAATTTCTGAAAACCATCAGGTGGCCAGTACTGCTCCTGAGCATACACACACGTCACTTTATAACAATACATGAAGCCAGTAAAGAAGATTACATAGCTCTTAAAGTAGAAATGACTTAGATCTTCACAACAAGAATCAAACGAATAAAACTAAATGATTTTATGAACAATATTGCAAGGCTAAAAGGAAAGTGTGATTATCATGCAAACACCTCAATATATGCAGAAATGGCTGTTTTAGTAGACCCGGATGGCTCCTTAAGATTCTCTATAGCTTCTAAAATGAGGTCATCAAGCCTGCAAAACAATATTAGTACAAAATCACTGGAAGAAAAATATTTATAAACCAACGCTGAGTGTACGGATGAGCAGCAGTAGTGAAATACGATTCATAAAATAATGATGCCACTTTTTTTTTGGGAACAGATGCATTACTGAATTCTGTATCAACAGAAAATGCACAGGCAGCCATAATATACTAACAGCTGCAAAAATATGAAGTCAACCAAAACTAAGGGTCTGTTTGGTTGGGAGGATTTGTCTGGATAGGACATGGCCGCCACTTTTTTCAGGTTGTTTGGTTCGAGGACAAGGATTGGATTTGGCCACCACCCAAAGAATATTTCTAGTAGATGCTGGATATCTAGCTCCGGCCAAATCGGGCGGACAAGCCCGTCCGGGTGAAAAATGTCGCATGCGCTTACCTCTCTGTCAGTATTCCTTTTCACTTCTCTATTTCTCACCTCTCTCTCACGTTCCTCACCTCTCCACACCACATCAAATCCTAGAGACGGCGCGGCCGGCGAGAGTCTCCAGCGACGGCGGCGGCCTGAGGCAGCGCAGGGGGCGGCGGCGGGAGGGCACCTCAGGGAGCGGCGGTGGGAGGCCGGCTCAGGGGGCGACGGAGGGAGGCTGGCGCAAGGGTCGGTGACCGGAGGCCGGCTCAGGGGGCAGCGGGAGGAGGCCGAAACAGGGGGTGGCAAGCTGAGGGCGCTTGGGCGGCGACTTGAGGGCGCGGTGGTTGACGACCTGGAGCTGCTGTTGCTATCTTGTGCGGGCTGCTGCTGTTGTTGATTTTTGTAATGACAAGATTTGGAAAAATGACATAATTCATGTGAACGTGCTTAGAATATTTTTAGCACACCTAAATATTTGCAATATGCAATTGTTGTCATTGTGAGCAGCCTCTAGGTGAGTTTAGAGGGTATTCTCACCAACAGGTGACCATACCAACTATCCATCCAAACAAACAAAAAACTGAATCACCATATCCATCTTTATCCCTCCAACCAAACAAAACAGTGTCTAATCCCACACATCCAACCAAACAAAAAAACGGATGGCCATATCACTCAGGACATGGATGGCCATATCCTATCCATGCTTGACCACGAACCAAACGCACCCTAAGTAACGACTAAGACTTTTTTTCCATAAAACTAAGCAAAAATAGGCAGCCATCTAACTTCTGCATCATGCCAATACCAGACCAACATAAGAAGCACAGCATATGGAGGACAAAAAATTAAATATGCCCTGCAGCATTGAATAGAATCTACAACATGAGCATACAAGTTAAATAATGTCCTACAATAGGTTTCCTAAACATACCCAACTGCAATATTTCAGTTACATGACTCATGTAGACAAGGTAAAATTATATATCTTAGTTTATTTTAATCTACAATATGACGTTAACTTATCTATTGCTTTTGCAAGAACATAGGAAAACAGAAGTCCGGAATAATCCGATTCCCATGTGAACATGGACTCATATATTTATAGTTGCTGGCCATCTAGATTTCCTTTCTTCTCATGTAAGAATCATTCTTATAACTGCATTACCATCAATCTGTTAACAACAGAAGAAAGATATGACTTTCTACGGATGCAAAGGATATATATATATATCAAGAGTTGCCATGTTAGATCACATCTGAAACACTAAACTAGTTTTCTCCAAAGCAGGCTGAGTTACACTAGTATGATTTGAAAGTGTGAAATTATAATGGCTAACCAATTCAGGACTGCAAATAACACGTATGGAGATACTAACATGCAAATAGCAATTAGTGCTGCATGATATTATCATTACAGTATGTTCACCTAACAGAACCTGGACACCAAGAACCACACATGTAAACAATAAAGTTGAATTGTGCCTGTGGCACATTGCGACCAAATCCACTAACCTTGCAACTGATTTCTCTGGCTCTGAACTACTCTCAAGCTGCATGGTCTCCACAACCACTGCCAATGGTTTTGCATCAATGACTGCATTATCATCATTGTCTGGGATCTTTTCATCGACATCCATTGGTCCAGCAATTGCCTTAGGGCCTCGCTTGCCTCCCTTCAGAGCCATTCTTGCCCTCTCTCTTGACCCATATCCTCCAGCAGTGACACTCAAGTTGCGCCACTTATCCTACAAAACCAGACCATAAAACTCATATTAGGAATTATTCACACTCAAAGTGATACATGGAAACACTCAATACAATTCTAGAAATACAATGGTCTAAAACAAGTAGCATCAAATAAGCCACCCAATGATTCCTAACCAGGTAGCTCTAAACTTTTTTTTAAGAAGTAGCCCTCCAAATACATTTCAAGTTCCTACCAACACTTGTAGTTATTTGATCTCCAAAGAATATCAGAAAGTTCTAATTGAAGGGACTTCCCAAGTAATCACCCAAACCTAACATAAGGTGGACAAGATCTTCATATAGAGAAATGGCTTTATCAGCAATGATGACAAAGTTATATCACTCTCTCCATTGAAGAGTACAGAGATTACTCCTGTAGCCTGTCTGTCTGTCCAATTAAAAGATATATCAAGCAGGACCATCGATTTTCCCAATATCACCGGAAACCTCACTAAATTCTGACCTAAAACCAGTTAAGAAAATACGCCCGGTTCCCTGGGCCATCCAAAACTATAAGGGGAAGCAACGCCCACCAGCCGATCGTACTACTAACCACCCTTAACCATCAAACGGAACCAGTTCACGCAAAATTAGTGCCGATCCAATCGGCGGCAAGGTCCCCCACTGATCGCGCCGGCGCGCACCCACCCACCTTGAGATCAACATTGGATCTCAGCCGCAGGAGGGCGGTGAATTCCGGGTCGCGGAGGATGGTCCTCCACTTGCCCGTCCCGTGCTTCGCCACGCCGGCCTTGAGCGCGGCCTCCTCCTCCGGCGTCCACCTCTGCTTCGGCGCCCCCATCAACGCGCGCTCCCCACCCCCCACTCCCGCGCCCGCGCCCGCGCTCCAACAACAACACCACCACCAACAGCAACACCCAAACCCGCTCGAGAAACCCCCCCACAGCGTGGGAGGGGTCGGCGCCGCCCGGTGGGGGGGAAATTCGGCGCGGCCGGGAGATCGGGCGGGCGATCCGGGGGGAGGATCTGGGCGGAGGGGGGTCAGGCGGCGATCGGGGCGCGGGGAATTCGAGGAGGATCGCCTCGGGGATCGGAAGGGGGAGGTGGGGTTCTAGGCGAGTGTGGCATGAGATGAGGAGGAGGAGGCAGCCATGGGAGAGGGAGAGAGAGAGAGAGAGAGGCGGAGGTTACTTATAAACGGAAGGGGAAGAGGGGGTGTGATTTGCTTCGCTTCGCACACGCGTACGGGTCGAGATTTGTTTCCTCGGAGCGGGCCCACCTTGCGGGCTTTTTGGGCTTATGTGGGCCCACGCTCTGTCGGCTTTGGGCCTCCAACACTAGGGCTTTTAATCTTATGTTTGGACCGGGTGAAATAATGGGGGTTCAACTTTCGAATTAAAATGGGAATTACCGTCGTTTTGCATTTTTAGGGTTTCGTTCAAAATTGATACCGGGATTTTCCTTCGGTAGCTTCATTGCCCAACCTTATTTTAGGATTAGATTGGACACATGATAGTAAAACCAAGAAAACCTAAAAAAATGTTATTGACAAATATTTAGGCCTAAAAAATATCATTGACGAGTGCGAGTTCTATGAAATATCACCGTACGAATGATTTTGTCTGAGAAATATTATCGTTGGTAGGTTCTGTTAATTTATGTCGATAAATACACTATTCATACTATAGCACTTAACGGATAATGTTGAAGGAACCCTAACGACGATATCATTTCATAGACAAATTCGTTTATGCGATGATATTTTATAGAACTTGCATTCGTAAATGACATTTCTTAGAATTAAATGTTTGTCAATAGTATTTGCTAGATTTTCTTTTTTTTGAAAAAAAAGCTTTTGCATTTTACGAAGGAAAAAAAAGCAGCTCTAGGTGGAGAACTTTTTATTCAACGCAACGAGCTCCTCATATAGTGGAGTTAACAATACGCTACATGTCTGGTCAAAGAGTATTACGGTATTTGGGAGAACCTAAGCACAACAAACACAGATGACCTCTTCAGAGATAACGTTCAAGACAACATCCATTGGAAAACAACTCCAGATGGGCAATATTTAGCCAAAGCAGCGTATTTGGCCCAATTCGCGGGAAGAACAGGGACGAGGCAAGCGCGATTGATCTGGAACACATGGGCACCTTCCAAATGTAAAATGATGATGTGGCTACTGTTACAAAATAAGATGTGGATTGCAGACCGGTTGCAAACAAGAGACTGGCCAAACTGTTACTTTTGCCGGATGTGCTATAGGAACCTAGAAACAGCCGTGCATCTTTCAAGGAATGCAACTCAACCAAATGGATCTGGGAGCAGATCATGATGAAGCTGAACCAACAAACCCGGGCACCTGGAAATGAGAACACGGATGGTGTGTTGGAATACTGGGAAAAATTCTCCTTCTCAAACAGCGACAAGAACACAACAAAAGGTCTAAACTCACTGTTTCTCTTTTGGTAAACTGGGAAATTTGGACAGAGCGGAATAGGATTTCTTTTGGTAAACTGGGAAATTTGGACAGAGCAGAATAGGAGGGTGTTTCAGAGGAGAGAGCAAATCCTAGATCAAATGGTAACAAAAATCATAGATGAGATCAGAACCTGGGAGGCCTGCAGGGCAAAATACCTTGCGAGAATACGAACTTAGAACACTGGGCAAGTATGGTGAGCCGTAGGCAGCGTGTCTGCAGGCTTATGTTAAATCTTGTACAAATCTCTTGCTTTTCTTCTTAATATATAGCACCAGCTCCTGCTGGCTTCGGTTTCAAAAAAAAAAATACACTGCATGTGATCAAACAGCAGCGCTGCAGGGCAAGGGGAGTACACTGCTTTCACATCAACGCTCACTCTGACAGCTCGCTGCCGACGGTGCCGGCAAGCAGGAAGGCCTTGAAGGTGACCTCGCGGACCAGCGACGCGCCGCCCCACTCCTGCTCCAGCCGCCGCACCGCGCGCTCGTCCAGCAGGTCCACGCCCTGCCGCCTCGCCGTCGCCACCGCCGACCACGACCGCAGCATGCCGACGAGCCCCGCGAACGACATCTCGTGCGCCACGTCGAACCCCGCGGGCTCGCCTTCCTTCCCGGCGCCGACGTCGTCGAACGGGAACGGCAGGTCCCGGTACCCGTCCATCACGTACCTGCAAAATACCATTGCAGATGCTCAGTACAGCATCGATCAGCGTGTCGTCGTCATCTGTCACCATGCACCGCCATCGCCATGGATGGTGCCTGGAACAAGCTTGCAACGAGCTGTGTGTCAGAGGAGTGGTGTGGTGTACCGAGCTCTGGGGTCCCAGAAGGGCAGGGTGGTGTGGAAGAAGCGCGCCATCATGTCCTCCACGGGGCTGACGCGGTAGTTGTAGCCCCAGACGGCGATCACCCCGCCGGGCCTCCGCAGGAGCCGCCGGGCGACGCCGTAGAACGCCGGGAGGTCGAACCAGTGCGCCGCCTCGGCCACGGTGATGAGGTCGACGCTGCCCTCGCCGCCGAGCGCCATGACAAGGCCGTCGTCGGCGGGCGCCGCGTCGGCGTCGGGGGTGTGGAGGTACCGGACCCTGGGGTGCGGGACGGCGCGCCGCACCTGCTCCGCGCTCACGTCCGTCGCCACCACGCTGTCGTAGTGCTCCGCGACCTTGCAGCAGCAACCCTCCTGTCAACTCAATGTTGGCACAGGCGCCATGATCAAGCTGGAATTGGGGCGCTTACACCGATGGCGGCCTGGCCATTGCCGGTGCCGACGTCCCAGGCGACGCGGTGGTGGGCGGTGAGCGCCGCGAGCTTGGCAAATAGATCCTTGGGGTAGACCGGCCGCGCCGCCGCGTACTGAGCCGCCTGGCTCGTGAACAGCCCAGCCATCAGGTTCTCCTTCTTGGGACTGACTGAGTGTCTCCGGCTGGTTGGTGAGATCTGCAAAAAGGACCAGAACAGGTGGGGGAAAAAATGGCATGAACAAGATGACAACAACACCAGTTCATCATGGTGCCCAGTTGATCGAAAAACACTTGTCTAAGACGAATGGATCATGAATGACGACATGGCTGACTTCATTCTGGTTGTCATTGTTTTGTTGCCTCTGAAGTCTTGCAATCTTTATTTATTTTTTATTCTCTAATGGTTAAAAAAAATAATGCATATTAGATGGTGGATGGTGTTAGGTTTGTGGATTAGTAGTCAGACACCTATCCAAACCTAGATGAGGCAAGGAAAGAGAGATTTATATTCGACCACACCTGTAAATGTCAGGCAGAGAGACTTCAGGTAATTTTGCATCATGGATGGCATCTCACCGGCTGACAGGAACGTGTATGGTATAATCATAAAGCCTTTGAAGACAATTTCATCCTCCAGATCCAATTGCATCATGGATGGTGATCTGTTGATGCCCCCGCATTCTGCTGAAATCGATGTGACAGCAGCCATCCAAAAGCTGGATAGTTACAAAGGTTTCATCAGAAACAGTAAGACATAACTTTGTATGACCTACAATTAGCAGTTACGAGATGAAAAAGGAGACTTGGAAAATATCAATATCAATCTTACCTGTAAGATCAAGCACTGATGGAACACAATTAGAAGTTTCATGGCATCACCCGCTACATGATCAGCAGTCACCAATGCAAGAGTAAAGCCAACAGGGAAAGCAAGGAAACACTCAAAAGTAACATACAGGCTAATAAGTGTGGAGGATCTTGGTACAGCAACAGAAGACATGAAAAAATGGACGGCAAATAACAATTCACACACATCTGAGGACATATAATAATACGAAAAACTGGCTGGTTAAGCCACAAAAATCGATTTATTTGATCTGTGTCCATCTCATATAGATGAAAAGAGCAACAGTGTAGCAAAACTACAATTGAGGGTTTATAGCAATTTTGACAACAAAATGATACAGCTTAACTGCTGCATCTCACATGCAGCAGCCAAAAACACCTAGGAAGATGTAGCCATCACAGATCCAATTAGCACAATTAATCAGATGCCTCTTTAGTATCTTCTGATTCATTTCTGCTTTCCAATACCGAGATTCGCTGATTTAGGGCTTCATAGTGCTTTTCAGAAGCTTCCTTGATGTCCTCCACCTGCAAGTACATCAAACCTTAGTTATTGTTCAAATGCAAGCCATACTAATAAGGTGGTTTCGTGATCCTTTCTTTTTGTGTAGATAAAAAAAATGTTCTGCTAAAGTATCCATATAAAGTTTGAAGTTCAATTCCTCAAAAGCAGAAAGCCAAAAACACAGCTATAACAGAACAGATAGTTCATCATGTGAATGCAACATCATGAACAACACAACAAAGTGGAAACATCCCCAGAATAATAAAGTCCACAAAGCATGAACAATTTGTTAGGCTGCTGGCCGCACATGGTACAGGGTTAGGAGATACATTAGATCTTTAATATGCTAGGCACTGATGGGTTAGGAAGGGTTGATTTAATCCATAGCTTCCTAAACCCCTTAACTACCCACCAGTTGTTCTACTGCTAACCCAATTAGAAACCTTAATCTGGCCAAAGAACAGTGTTAATTAGGTTAGTCGCCAAACACAAATGCCTAGGTTAAACTAACCCAGACGAGTTAACGTGAGCTAACCTAGTTATTTTAAGACCAAACGAACCATAACCAAGAACAAAAACTGAAGTCAAGGTTCAGCTGGCAGTGTTAAACCGAGAAAATTGCTACTATAGCATCCTCAAAGTGTGTATTCGCTGGTATACCATCCTACAGTTTGCATTCGCTAAAACACCACTCTCAAACAAGCCAAGCTCGTCAAAATACCATTTATCCCTTTTGGTGCAAATAAAAAAGGTTTAATCCATATTTTCATAACCTTGTTGACCAAAATACCCCTAGCTGAAACGATTGAATTGTAATGTCGATCTGATTTAAACTTAAGTACTAGTTATCTATATTAGATACTTATCTCCATTAGAACATGATTTAAAATATTCGGTATAAAATGTTGCAAAAAAAATTAACAGCCACGCTATAGAATTATTAAAGAAACCAATCATAGCATTTAAATACTTCACATAATTTACCGTCAACAAAAATGACATCTCATTGACCTCAACAAAATGCATAACTTATTCAACTAGGCTACAACACGGTGAAAAAAACTAGTCTACAACACGATGCAAAAAAATCAATCATTTCTAATAGAAAAAAACAATGATAGCTAGCTCAATTATTTTAGACAGGGGTATTTTGGTCAGCATAGTTATTGAAATGTGGATTAAACATTTTTAATTTGCAGCAAAGAGGACAAATGGTATTTTAACAAGCTTGGTTTGTTTGAGAGTGATATTTTAGCGACTGCAAATTGTAGAATGGTATACCAGCGAATGCACACTTTGAGGATGCTATAATAGCAATTTTCTCTGTTAAACCAAAGTACCACCTTTGTCATGACTCATGAGTTCCCTATGTGTAACCCTTGGTACAATTCATAGCACCCCACATAATATGTTCTTCAATTAACACATGCAACACACCAATGCATATAATGGTTTTAGCAACATATAAAGTATTATAATCAGCATCGAATTACGCAAATATTAGCTAGCAACATGCATGAATTCCACATGATAGTACGCTGAATGGCTTGCACCAACAGTATCCCACTCAAAGCAGTTTGATGACAATCATAAAACAGAATGCCATCATACAAGAACAAGCACACACAACACAGCTTAGCTAAATCACAATATAAAAACATAAACCATAACAGTATTATACAGTAAATGTGAAATCATAAGAGCAAATTGCAGATATCTATCTTGTTTCAATATAAGGGGGAAAAACACTCTTGATATTACTCACCCGAATCTCACGGACACAAGAACGGAATCCTAATTCTAAGACAACCTTTCCAATAATCTCTCTTAAATCGTACATCATTGCTGTTCTAGTGGATACAACCATACAGACCAATCACAATCCACAAATCTCATCATTTTAGCATGGATCGCAATTCGAGTATGGCATTCTGGGCAAGGAGTACGGAAGAAGAAACGCAAACAAAATTATTAGCATCTAGCACCCAGCATTCACAACCGAGCCAGATCGGCAGTTCGTGGCCATGCTATCGGGCACCACCGAATCGGATGCACACCAAGCTGGGCGCAAGGAAGTGGGGGGTTGATACCCTCACCACCGGCTAAAATCACGAGACGTCAACGGAGAGGGGAGGTGTACACACACACCGTGGCCTCACCTGGCGGGCGATGGCGGCGCGGGCGAGGAGGTGGTCCTTGTAGAGGAAGAAGAACCCCGCCGCCGACGCCGACGCCGTGCCGGCCAAGAACGACGATAGCCGCACGCGCCACAGGTACCCCATCCCTCCCCCTCCCCCTCCCCCCTCCCACCCTCTCCCTCCTCGCCGCCTTGCTCGCCGGAGACGAAGACGACGCGCAGAGCCCACGGATTGGAGATTCGCCTACTCCTTGTTGGATCTGTGGGCTTCAAGCCACCACCCCCCACGGCCCCACCCGCCGCCGCTCCCAGATGGGCCGCAGAAAATCCGGCCCATCTTGTGTACGCGTGACTATGACATGTGGGCCCGGGACCCACATGTCAGCGAGAGACAGCGACGTGATATTTGGATGGATAAAGTAACCGCCTCGACGCCGCGGCACTGGCTCACCGCTCACGACTGGCAAGATGCCGCCGGCGATGGCGGCGGCGGCAGCGCCGCGCCGTCTCCTGTTCCCCGTATCGCCTCCCCTGTCGAAGACGCTGAGGGTTCTCCCCGTGGCAAGAGGTGGTCAGAGCCAGAGGAGGCATGTCGCTCTGGCGAGGTCCGCGCGGCCGCGCCCCCTCGATGACGAGCTGGCTGCCGGCTTCGTCCGCAGCCTCGACGCCCCGGGGCAGGAGGACGCGGGCGGGAGGTACGACCCCAAGCCCGGGGACTTCGCCGTCGGGGTGGTGGTCTCCGGCACCGAGGCGCGCCTCGACGTCGCCGTGGGCGCCGACCGCCTCGCCACGCTCCTCGCCAAGGAGCTCCTCCCGCTCGACCGCTCCGATCCCCGCGCCTTCGCTGAGGCAGCTCCGCCTCGGCCGGGGAGCGTGGGGGTCGTGGCGAGCCCCACCGCCGGTGAGGATGCCCGGAGGCAGAAGCCCGGGGGCAGGATGCTGGTGCCACCCGGCACGGTGGTGTTCGCCGAGGTGCTGGGTCGCACGCTGAGCGGCCGGCCGCTGCTGTCAGCGAGGCGACTCTTCCGGCGCCTCGCTTGGCACCGCGCCCGGCAGGTTGAGTCCTTCTCTTCCATTTGCACAATTTTGCCTTACATTGGCAATGCACATATTACAGCTCTTCAAACTATTGGGCATACAAATTTAAGAATGGAGGCACGACAAACTGATCCAGTAATTTGTGTGTTTTTGTCAGGCAGATTATGCAGCTTGACGAGCCAATTGAGGTCAAAATTTACGAGTGGAACACCGGGGGCCTTCTCACAAGAATTGAGGCAAGGAATGACTTCCTCTTATCATTCTTAGTTGCTGACTTGCTGCCTGTATTCATTAGCAATTATGGTGTTTTTTGTTCGAGCCTGCTAAATTTTAGTCGACTTCGTTACAGGGGCTGAGAGCATTCCTTCCTAAGTTTGAGCTCATGGACAGGATAAAGACGTTCACAGACTTGAAAAACAAAGTAATAAACGTGGGATGGTTTACGTCCTGTCAATGCGCAAATCCTATTACTTCCTTGCCTGTTCTTTATTACTAATGCATCGCTCATACACACCTTGTTTGTCTTGGTTGAAGTAACTGGTTGCTTCTGCACACAGGTTGGGTGCAGCATACGTGTGTGCATTACAAGGCTTGATGAAGAGACTAATGACCTGATAATTAGTGAGAAGAAAGCTTGGGTTAGTGCCCTGACATATTATTATGCAGCCACATTTATCAATGAGTTCTGCTTGTAACTTTACCAACAAAATTTCTCTAAGATTACAAAGTTGAAATTTGGCATGACCTATTGTGTTGAAACCATTTAAATCTTGAGTACAGAAAGTGGGAAAAATCTTTTTAGTACATAGGTGAACGTTCATATATTTCTTGCATCTCACCTAAATAGTCATAGAAAATATGAAGAAAATAACAATATATATTAATATAATATATATCATTTCACAAACATGCAAGATTAAATTCGACTTCTATAAGCAATAGCAAATTTAATTTATATTTTCATTTTTTCTTGACTTTTTTACCGACTATTTAGGTGACATGCAAGGAACGGGTGGAATCCACCACCTATGTGCTAAAAAACATTCCCTGTAGAAAGTATGTTGTGCACTTCACTATACTTCATTGCCCTTGACCAACTGAAACTCTGTGCATGGTGCCATCATTCCGTCACTGGCAATTGCCAATGTCAATGCAATTGCATAGCATTGTGTTTTTAATACTGAAAACCAGTTCCAAGAACTCAAAACATTCATGTCCCCCAAAACCTTGATTAGGTTTCCTGTAAAATGGTCTCATGTTTAATGCACAAGTATATGTAGAAAGTTCATTTCCTTGTTGCAAGTGTTAATAGTACAGTTAGAGATGGTGCAAGAAGAAAGATACCAATGTATTCAACTAATGATCATTAGGAAATGACATATCTTAAAGAAGGAACTCTTATTCAAGGGACTGTTCGCAAGATTTTCCCATATGGTGCTCAGGTTAGAATAGCTGGGACCAACAGGAGGTATGGACGGGACCTTCGTAATGCAGTTTGTGTAATTGTGTTGCCTTTTTATGCTGTGAAGGATAGCAAATAACTCTGTATTCAACTGTTGTATGCAGTGGATTGTTGCATATTTCGAATATTAGTCAAGGGCGTGTCTTTTCAGTAAATGACATCCTAAAGATGGATGATGAGATAAAAGTTCTGGTGGTCAAGTCAAATGTTCCAGATAAAATTGCGCTTAGGTAATCCCTGACATTGCGCTTGTTGCAGTTTTCTGGATACTCTATTACCTTCAGATTTTGCTTTCATTTGTTATGGTATAATACTGAATATATTTTGCTACTTAATCGACAGCATATCTGATCTTGAGAGTGCTCCTGGTCTATTTCTTACGGACAAAGCAGTAAGATATTGATTTGAAGTTTGATCTTCCTCTAGACTCCACATTTTTGTGACAACCTTTACCTCGTATTCTTATATCCATGTATTTTCTGCTCGTGATTCAGAGGGTGTTCTCAGAAGCCGAGGAAATGGCAGAGAGGTACCGGGAGCAGCTTCCAGCTGATTCTAAGAACACTAAATTAGATGCTGACCTTCAAGGAGGTACAGTTCCATTTGATGACGAGGGTACATTGTACGCAAACTGGAAATGGTTTCAATTTTTGGAGGATGGCAAACCAGGTGAAAACGACAACTGAACGTAGTGGCAGTTTCTGCAACTTTCGTCGATTGTATGTTGTGAGGACAATTTGGTTGCTGCTGAAGAACTTAACTTCAGGCATACAAAGTTAAAATCTAGTTGGATGACCAGGAAAATTGATGGTTCTTGGTGAGAGCACATCATGTTCCAAGGAACCAGCATATGCAATCTTCATCTGGCAATGGCATCAACAACAGAAGCAACAACAAAATTTCTTTGTCAGCTACTAGCATCTATCAGCAAAGAGGAATTTCTTTGTAAGCCTCCTGTTCTCTGGCAAATTTTGACACTGGCCAGAAAATGACACGTTTTGTGAATGGACTAACTACACTTATAGCTCACTAGAGAAAACTTCTAGTACTTCGGAGTAGCATATATTTGTGCAACTAGAGTTCATTATTAGAGCGCTAGCATTTACTCTCTCTGTCCCAAAATATAAACATTTTTATATTTAAATATTGTCTCAAATGAGTTATACACTTTTTAAATACCGTAGATTCAACAAAAATGAGTAGTATGTCGGAGTAGCACAAGCATTTTTATGCACTACAACAAAAATGAGTTTTACACTTTTTAAATACTGTAGATTCAATTTTCAAATGCAGTATTTTTGTGCACTACAACAAAAATGAGTTGCACGTTTTTTAAATACTCTAGATATACTTTTCAAATCCTTTACAAACAATGTAGGATGTAGACACACTTTAAAAAAATGCACCATAAGTGATTTGTGGTGATTAGCCTTTATAAGCAAACAGACCATTTACAAAGTGTATTTATGTCTTGCAGCATTTTTACGGAGATGTTAAATTTTGAGGCCACCATAGCAAACTATTGTAGAAAAATAGAAAACAAAGTAATCTACTTGCACCTACCATTCCATGAACTCAAAGACTTATGGATATGAAAGTTCTTTATCTTCTATTCATCTTAATCTCAAGTGATTACTTGTTTATTAATATCTTGGTTTACATATATTTAGTTATTATTACGTATTAACCTTCAATTGAGTGTTTTATGGAGGTTAAAATGTCTTAATAAAGTGTCAATATATATGACGCAGTTTACAAAGTGCCATAAAGAGGTTTTTGTAAGATTAATTTAGCAAAATATGTTAGAAAACTACCTCAAGTGTCTCTAGGGTAAAAATATTATACTAGGTGATTTGCAAAATGTCTCTAGACAGTACCTCTATGCTATAGAACTGTCATTACACAAGGTGTTTGTCGTAGGCTCGTAGTGACGTTGTTTAGCATAATCTAAGATGTCAAAAATTCCATTTAGTTACTTCAGTAGTTAAATTTTGAATTTTGAATTGAATAAACTATGCAATCGTTGAAATGATTAAAATCACAAAAATCAATGTAGAAATAATTATTTTATGGTATAAATTTTATAACCTAGAAATAATTATATTTACAACGGATGAAAGTATATCTGGTAGTAGTAGATAGTAGACGACAATAAGGTCCGTTTAGTTCGCGAAAAGAAATTTTTGGGTGTGACGTCATGTTGGAGGGGGTTTTGGATACGAATGAAAAAACAAATTTCATAACTCAACTAGAAACCGCGAGATGAATTTTTTAAGTCTAATTAATCCATCATTAGCATAAGATTTGTTTCATGATTTTCTCTATAACTATGTAATTAGTTTCTTTTCATCATTGTTTTTGAGAAAAAAATTGGGCCCTAAACCAAAGAAAATGTGAGAGCAATTGCTCTGTCAGGACTCAGGAACCCAGGGTAGCTATTGTACTAGTACTACACTACTCATAGATGCGTAGGAGTTGATCGCTCTCTAGTTCCATCGGCCAGATACAGCAGGATGAAGGTAGGGCACTGTGAGATTAGGGAATGTTCCCATAGGCGTCGCTGGATCGCTTGGCTGCCGTAATCCGACTCAGCTACTACTGTACTGCTAGTATCTTGGAGTTGATCGCTTTTAAGCACACCCGAATTCGTGGATCATCCTGACGTCGTCGTCTCTTCTGGAATTTGCGTTTGGATCTCACAGATCCACCGGCAGGATTCGGCATGGAACCCCAGGTGGGAGATGACTCGCAGTAGCAGTAGTAGGAGCTGCTAGCTACGGCCACCCTAGCCGCCCGGCCAGAGCGTCGCCGGAGAAGATCTCGCTGCGGCTGCCTGACTGGAAACAGCGGCCAGTCAGCTGGTGTTTAGATTAAGAAAATCTTCAGGAGAAGTGACACGTTAAATGTTTGATTGGATGTCGTAGTGGTTTTTGGACACGAATGAAAAAACGAATTTCACGGCTACCCTAAAAACCGCGAGATGAATCTTTAGAGCCTAATTAATCCGTCATTAGCACATGTTAGTTACTGTAGCACATATGGCTAATTATGGGCTAATTAGGCTCAAAAGATTCGTCTCAAGATTTCTTTCATAACTGTGCAATTAGTTTTTTGGTTCATCTATATTTAATAATTTATTTAGGTGTCCAAAAATTTAATATGGTTTTTAGAGAAAAATTTTGGGAACTTGTCTGATGCTCAGCTTCGCTGGCAGCATTGCAGCTAGGAGCAGCACTGTCAGCATGCGATCAAATCCAGGGATTTACTGCGAGTGCACTCTGCTCACGAGTCTCTTAACACAAACCAAGATGATGGGGTGGAGCATACCAGAGAGGAGAGAGAAGAATGAACCAAAATCTTATGTAAAGGGTAATCTCTATTCTAAACTAAGTTTATTTTTTTAGTTTTTTATATAATATTTGATTTTTATCTTATTTAAAACTTTTTAAGATTAATATTTTTATTATTATTAGATTATAAAATATAAATGGTACTTTACCTAACTTTTTTGAGTTTTTTTAATATTTTTTAAAATAAGAGGGTGGTCAAACGGTGTACACATCAACCAAAATATAAAGTCCTTTGAGGACGGAGCTAGCATATCCAAAATATAAAGTCTTGTTTGGACGGAGGTAGCATATATTGAGTTGATTGGTTAATTGATAGTTAAAATTATTATACTAGAAATAGTATAGAGATGATATGTTTATACGTGTCATCTATTAATTAATTTATATAATTAAAATTAAAGGTGATATTTAACTTTGTACTACCTCTGTCCCGAAATAAGACCACTTTTGTTTTTACTCTTCGTTTTATTTGAAATCTTTTGCGATTAATATTTTTATTTTTACTAGATGATAAAATATAAATAGTATTTTATACGTGACTAATTTTTTAAAATTTTTTTACAAATTTTTTAAATAAGACGAATGGTCGAACGTTGGATATAGAAAAATAAAAAATAAAGATAGTAATAAATAAAATTTTGATTAAAGGAGGCAGCCTAACGTCGTGGAGTTCCAAGTTCCAACATGCATCCATGCTTGCACAGTCGCATGTACTCCTGCTGAAGAGACAAGCACAGGAGAGGAGGACAGCAGCAGCAGTTGCATGCAAAAAAAATTTCACTCGGTGAAATTTCGGTGCTTCCCAAAGCAAATCTAATGATTACACCTTTGGCCTCCTCTTGTCCGAGCCGCAGCCGCAGTGGCAGTCTCACATTGGGAACACACGCGCGTACTCCACAGGTAGCTGTACCTGTTAGCCTGCACCAAAGATTCAATGCGAAAAGATCCGTCGCACCACAGCTTGCATGCATGGGTATTCCTTTCCTTCGATCGATCGATCGCGTGCTTCAGCGACCACGGTCACATTTTCTTCAGACATTTCTTCAGGCAAGAAGCTCTGGAAGTCTGGATGGTTGGATCACTGATGATCATGATGGTTGCTTGTCTGACGGGGCGATTGTTCAAACAATTCTTCGGTCAAGCAAAGTGTCTCTACAGTAGTTGAGGTATGCGGGTCTCTATAAATTATCACGTCATATTTATATGTACGTGAAAAATATTTCAGATTAGTCCAAGAAAGATGAATTATATATTAATAGCCTAGCATATGTTTATATATGTTTATATTTAAATACTATATAAATTAGCTCTCAGTGATAGAAATATTTAGGAGATTTTTATTGACCTGGCTCTTATAATGTGGGTGTGTTCCTTTTGGCCTTTATAATTAGCCTATTAAGTTCACATAAAACGAGATATATAACTAGTATATGATCGAGCATGAAACTTACATATAGAAAAAATTTATAAAAAATACTATTTATCAGTTAGAAAATTGTGCTAACGAATGTCATGAAAGTATCTAATCTTATTAGGGGTGTTTAGATGAGACTAAACTTTTTAGCACTATACCATATTGAATGTTTAGATATTTATTATAAATATTAAACATAGACTAATAATAAAACTAATTATAGAAATGAGAGCTAAATTGCGTGACAAATTTTTTAAGCCTAATTAATCCATAATTAGAGCATATTTACGGTAGCATCACATATGTTAATTATAGATTAATTAGGCTCAATAGATTTGTCTCGCGAATTAGTCCAAGATTATGAATGAGTTTTATTAATAGTCTACGTTTGCTATTTATAATAAGTATCCAAACATTTGATAGGACAATGGACTAAAGTTTAGTCCCTTGTTCGAAACAACCCTAGTTTAGAACGGGCCACGGGCATCCGTTTGTTTAGCATGCATCGCTCCCAACTCTCATGCAAAATTGTGAAATTGTGCCTCTCATGCAAGAGCAACACATGCGAGAGTTAGCTTTACATATACTTCAACTAAATGCTACTCTCCTCATCCAAATTTTTTTTATTTTTAACATTGCTCGTATATACCTATAAAGGTTACAAAGACTACAATCTTATTTATTTTTTCAAACTTCAATAAGTTTGTTCATAACCTTTCCAAATTCCATATACTTGATACTTAGCAAACTCCAATACAATAATTTGTTAAAATAGAGACTTTACGAGAATAAAATAATTTGTAAATAAAATTTCTATTTACGTATTCTTAGTAATCTAAAAGCCAATGCTACAAAATAAACTACGGTAAAACCCTAAAGTCAACTTTAAATTTAAGGTTAAAAATTTAAATTTTAGGTTATAAACATGAGTAGAAGCAAAAAATACAAGGATGAAAGAAGATGAGCTAGGACGGATGCAGTACCTTAAATATGAAAATAAGACAAAGATATAGAAGAAACATAGTATGACGAATCTTATACTCAAAGCTAATCTATTAGAGTATATGTTGGGTTAATACTCCTATAAACTTATAGCTAAAATAGTTTACAAGGGTAAAAACAATAAGGATTAAGGTCAATCTCAGGTACCTAATCAGCCTACCATACATTGGACGTCACAATGAACAAATGCTGTGTTTTTAAAAAATATTATTTGATTTTTCTAATAGTTAATTAATAGTATAAATAAGAAAATTAACAACAAGGAAATTAAAAATCTACTCTACAAATATGAAGGATAAAGTTATATTTAGAAACTATTTATAACAAAATGCATCTTTTATAAAAAGAACCTAAATAGTGGACTGAAAACCAGGTAAAGATTGAAACACAACCTAAAAACGGGTACGATTGTGATCAAGAATAGGTAAAGAAATTAAGTGATCGCTGTAGTCGATTGAGACAAGTATTAGATAAGTAAGGTTCTCGTCGTTCTTCTGTAATTACTTATAGTCAAAATTATATTTTAAAGCTTATTTTTGAAGTTATTTTTGTTATTTTTTCATTGTAGTTTTTTTTACAACATTTGCTTTTTAATCACCATGAACACATCTATAAAAATTTTACACATAAATTATTTTTCGTTTGCAAATAAGCTGTTACACTATTTTTGATTTTTTTTCTCTGAAAAGCAAAATGATGAGGACCTTAAGTTGCTATAATCTGGAATGGCATTCGATATAGTCCAATTCTTAGTCATTTTGCGTGGGCAAGTAAAATGGATTTGATATACAATTCTTAGCTCAATTACTCTATGTGCAATTATATTTGGCATATAAACTATAGTTATGTTCGTTCTATTTCTCTATAAGCAAATATATTATACATATAATCTATATAATATGATTTGATTTATGCGACATTCCAGAATTATAGCATTTGCTTCAAGTTACTCTACTTTTGTTGTTTTCCCACAAGGCTTTTTTTTGCTAAGGACACTCCTGCCACTATTTTGATTTATCATCTTCTAAAGGAGAGAGAGAACATACGATTTTACCTTAGACCAGAACACAAAGTTTAAAAATGAACAAATATAGACTAAATTTAAACATTTTTGTAAGAATTAAAATAAAAATAGAAATGACATATTTTTTAAAAATATTAGCTGAATTTAAGTAACTTTCTATAAAATATTTTCTATTTATGCATTTTACAACAAGTTTTGAATTTTTATACATTATTATATTTAAATTCAACAAATATTTCCTCAAATCTAAATCTTGTAGGGTGCTCGTTGCTCAAGGGTAAAGTTATATTATACGAAGTTTCTTTTTCTCCATTAAGGGCTCCTTTGGAACAAAGAAAATTTGAGGGAATTTTGAAGGATTAGATAACTATAAAAAATTCCTATGTAGCCCTTTGGAACAAAATAATACCATTTCTAAATTCATTTAAAATTCCTTAGGAATGCCTCAAAACAAAGGATTTTTTAAAAAAGGCCTAATCTCTTGGAAAAATCTTCTATGTCTTTCTCTCTTTTCCATTTCCTGTGTTTTTCTTCCGCTCGATTCAAACGGTTATCCTTGCAATGTTCATGTGTTTCTCTAATCTATATGATTTGGGTTGATATGGCACTCCAACCCTACATTTTCCTATTCCTGTGTTTTGAGATCCGGCGTTCCAAATGTGCCGAAAGATGATATGTTAAAATAAAGGTTTGACCCTATTTACCCCCAACTATTACAATAGTGTGAATTACCCTTTTGCATTTATAGCAGACATTTGACACCCTTGAATTCTTGAAATGAGATAAATTAGCCCCCGAACCCAATCGATAGTGGTTTATGATCCTATGTGACACAAGTGGCAGTCACGTCGGTATATTAATAAAAAATGAGTGCCTAACCCATGTGTCGTCTCCATCCCTTATTCCTCAAATATTCTCCTCACTCTCACTCCATCGATTGAGCGATAGACAAACGGCGTTGCCCTAGAACTCCTTAAGGAACAACCAAGTACCTCCACCAAGTCAGCATTAGCACTACAAAGGATGAGTTCCATATCCATATTCAGTAGGGAGGCGTCAATGACGACATCCATCACCACTGCCATCGGTATCTAGCGGTGCTCCAATGGTTGTTCTTAGTGACTACACGGTCCTCTTTGTCTTTTAATGACCTACATCCTCGTCGTGGCCTAGATCTAGTGTTGCTTCTATGACTTCCATGCTCAGTGACTGTACATAAGGCCACCACCTCTCAACCCTGATATGACGCTCACTCTACCATGCGTCGCATCTTCCATGTTCTCCTCTAGCCCATGGCTTCCATCTATTTGGTTCTACCCATATCTCTTCTGCCTCTATTTTTAGTCGCCACCTAGGCCTCCTCTGTGGCTCTACCTTAAGCTTAGTTGCCCTAGCCTCCTACAAAGCTTCCCAACCCCGGCCCTTCGGGCAGTTGGATTCCCACCATGCTGAGCCAGAGAGGAGAAAGAAATTGAGGTCATTAGTGGAAGTCATCACCGCGATGTTTGCCCGAGGAATATGGATGGTAAGGCACTCATACGTGAGGCTGGCTAAATATTTTGAATTGTAACTGTTGACTAGAGTGTCATGTATGTGCCACATGGGATCAAAATCACCTTATATTGCCAAAGGAGTAGGGCGTATTTTGTCCGGTTTGAATGGTGGGAAGTTGTCATCTTTCTGATGTGTAGTTTTGGGAGATAAATTGTACATTTGCGATACTTGAGGGGGATGAAGATGACTTGCCCCTTTAAATAATGCCCAAGGTGTCTTATGACAATAGAATGTCTTACCACAAATGCCACGTACCTTCACATACCATGGATTGATTATATAGTTTTTGTCTTGACTTTCTGGTCTACACTTGTTACAGTTCAGCCATATCACAGTCTAACGGTATAATTTTATTTTTTGATTAATAATTGTAATTTGCAAGCCACCAAAACGAACATGGTGTCTTCTTTTCGAAATATCTATTTAATTAAGAGAAGGTGCAACCCCTCACATTGCCATTAACAAAAATGAGGCGTTACCACTGTAGAGTGTTGTCGACAACAATAGGAACAATAGGGAAAAAGAAAACAAGGGACAGCCGTTTCGCTACCAAAAGACCTCCACTGTTAAAATTTTTTTTAGATAATGAATTACACCCAAGAGGATGTAAACAGCCAACTTAACTGTTAAGGGCCCCTTTGAATCACGTGAATGAAAAACAGAGGAATAGAAAAAACATAGAATTCTGATAGAAATGTAAGTGTAAAACAGAGGATTACAAAACATAGGAAAAACGTAGGAATGACCGTTTGATTAGACCATAGGAAAAATATAGGAATTTAAGGAGAGATAAAGACTCAAAAGGATTTTTTTCATAAGGTTTTATCTCTTGTTAAATTTCCTCCAAAACTTGTATGGGACTAGACATTCCATAGGAATTTCATAGGGTTTATTCCTTTGATTCAAAGAGCTTTATAGGAAAAATTCTTATAGGAATGAAATCATCTGAAATTCCTATGATTTTTTTAATCAAAGGTGGCCTAAACTTAGGCCCCGTTTGATTTGTAGGAAAAACATAGGAAGTTTAGAGGATTTTAGTCCTATAGAAAAAATTCTTATGAGAGCCTTTGAAACAAAGGATTACATCATATCCTTTTCGTTGAAATTCCTATGGATTGAGCAATCATACGGAGATTTTGGAGGAAAATAAACATGTTGTAGGACCCCATGTTTCTTCTTCCCATGACTCTAAGGTCCTTTTAAATTCTTGTGTTTTTTCTGTGGTCCAATCAAACGGTCATTTCTATGTTTTTACTGTGTTTTGCAATCATCTGTTTTGCACATACATTCCTATTAGAATTATATGTTTTTACTATTTCTCCTTTTTTCGTTCATGCAATTTAAAGGGCCCTTAGATGGGGATGCTGTATACCATATATGCATCAGAAAAGCTCCTGCAAGCAACGAAAAGCATATGCTACACGCGGACGCCCAGTCTTTGTATGGAAACTCCATCCATGCCCAGCATCACACGTATACTTCGGCAGCACCTTGCTTCAGCGATCTTGGTCCCCATTCAAATATTCTTGTATCTTCCTCCTTGATCTGCAGAATAGCCTAGGACAAAATGCAGTGAGCAACGTACAAAACGACTTCAGCTGTCACGCCTATTTTTTCGCTTCTATTTGCTTATAAATCAAAATTTAAATTTTCAATCTTAAAGTTAGAGTTGCTTTTAGAGTATTTTTATCAAAATTTATTTTTGGAGTTGGTTTTTTGTTTTTTCACTAAAGTTTGTTTTCAGCATTAATTTTTAGATCTCTAAGAATACACATATAAAGGTTTTATTTACAAATTATTTTTTTAAATATGCCGTTTAAAAAGCTAAACCATCACCCCTTGCCCTCTTGGGGTACTTTTGGTAGCATTTTCTTAAAAGCATGCTCTATTTATAGTTTTCCAAATCGGCCAAATTACAACTGAGACCCCCACACCCACTAGTTTTCTATTGATTTTGTTAGAAGTTTGTACTCCTACGGTCAAAAATATTTATAAACAATTCTTCTATGTCACATGCTACTTTAAGACACTTAAAAACATATGATTATCTATTGTTTCTAGGTTATATAAATACCTCATCCAATTGGATGTGACATAATTTTCTCAAATTCGTAGTTTGTCATTTGTTTGTTAGTACGGAGTGTGTGCTCGTATTTTTTTTCTAAAAAATGATCTAATTTTCAGGTTAAATCTAAATAGCTAAAGTTGATTTATTTAGACGGAGGTGTAAACAGTACTACTAGTACACACGTGTACGAGTAGATTTGTATCTAGAGTTTTCTTTTCTGCGTGTTCCGGCCCATACAGGAGTACGCCACATCGATGGGAGAAGAAAATAACGAAAAGGACAGAAAGACGAGACAAGGAAAACGAAACAGAACGTGATGGAAAAGGCATGGGGGAAGGAAGCGAGGGGGAAGGGCACGGACGCATACAGAACGTTGTACTACGTACAGTGCAGCACTAGCAACAGTGCATCAGCATCAGCAGAGGCAGTCCATTCACCGAAAAGAGAAAAAAAAGAGGAAAACGATGGAAAGGGCGAGGGGGGGAGTGGTCAGGTCTTATCTCTCCGTTTATATTTACAGTTTTTTCGAACAGCTAAATAATATCTTTTTAAAGAAAAAGTTTATATATTTATAGAAATTTATCATCTTATATTTTTAGAATAGATCTATTTTTAATTTTAAGATAGTTAGTTATATCGTTTGTATCATTAAATAGCTATTAGAAAATCACATGATATTTCGTGTTTCAGCCGTATGGAAAGAAAAAGAAAAAAAAAGGACAGGGACGAGGAGGCAAGCTGATTGCGCGATGTTTCGCGGTGTCGGAGCGGAGAGTACGGTACTTTCGTCGGTAACACCACCTCCTACCGAACCAAATCGTGCGCAACAGTGAGCGTCCAGCCGAGGCACAGGCAATTTCCCTGCGATGATGGGCGCAGCAGCAGCGTTGTCCGCTGGGTCGGTCGGTCGGCCGGCCGGCCGGTCCGGCCCGCCATCAACGGTGCGAAGCCGTCAAATCGACGCATCCAACGGCCTACGGGAGAGGAGGCGGGAGGGACACGAGCGCGCGCGCGGCGTCGCCGTCAGTGCCTCCTCCGCGCGTCGCGGCCCGACACGTGCGCGCAGGATGGGAGGAGGAGGTGGAGGTGGTGGTGGTGACGCCAGCGCGCCACCGGCCAGAGGGGGGCAGCGGGACGTGTACCCGTGTGGGCCGGGTACGGTGTAACCAGCAGCACTACAGTACGCACTCGCTCTACTTTTAATACCGTTAGCTTTTGAGTTTAAGTATATATTTGGTTTTATTAAAAAAATTATATAATTATAAATTATTCTGTGGTGATTTAGTTTATTATAAAAAAACTTTAAATACAACTTATAAACTTACATATTTATAAAAAATTAACTAATATGAACAATTAAATATAGATTAAAAAGTCAGCGTCGTGAAATACTGGAAGTTGGGGTAGTACTCCATGTGGAAGGGGATGGACGCGACGGCCTCTCGACTGATCGTCGTTGCGGCGTCCGGTCGGCGACGTCACCCACTCCGCACCCCGCCCCGCGGAGGCGGATCGAACGTTCCAACGTCCGTGTTACACGGGACAAAACATATAGGACATATGCGATGCATACGCTACGGCTCCGCTGCTCGAGCCCTCCTGGTACCTCCATCCCAAACAAATGAGCCGTGGAAATGAATCTCGGACACCAACAGGTTTCACGGGACAATGGGATATACGATCCGTTACTTCTTATTTGGACAGATAGGATGCATCCTAATCCTAAGTTAAACAAAAATAACTTAGAGCTAGCTCATATGTTTAAGTTTCATCACCGTCTTTTCGCTAATACTTATGTGTATAAATCATAATTTGGATTTTTAACTTTAAATTTAAAAGTTGATTTTACAGTTTTCCACGGAAGTTTATTTTTCAGTATTGACTTTTGGATTGACAAGAATACGTATATAAATTTTTACTCATGAATTATTTTTTATTTATAAATATATCATTTGGCTTTTTTCACGAAACACCCAAACAATCACCTTCTTTTATCGCCAGAAATTCCTTTTTGTCGAGATTTACAGCAAAAATTGAGGGAGCTAGAGTGTTCTCCCTACACGAACAAACGGATGGTTTCACCGAGCCAATGTACTTCTATGGCAGCAACGCATACACTCCTCTTGAAAACGCATAAAATCTTCGAGTTCACCTCTATTATTCTGCATTTCCTCACGAGATTCATACCAAACAACCCGTTCGAACTGACCCATCTCGCCCGGCTCGCACACGCACACAACTAACAATTAATTGCGCGTAAGCTACTGCTCTCCACTTACCAAAGCTTTCATGCACCCTTTTTCTTTTTCTTTTCCTGAATACAATAACGCGACTTAGAGTGTGCTCCTTCTCTGTTCCCATACAACGGAAGGTTCCGCGCCGCACACATGAAACCTAAAAAAAAAAAGAAAACGTTGCGGCCACCCTAAAACCGGAACGGGCTAGCGATCGATCGGTCGAGCGACAGTTGGATCTCCCCGCGGCCAAGAAGATGTCGACACATCGTCGCTGCCGTCCACGACTCCGTGAGTACGCTGTGCGCCCCTCCATTTCCTACAAAAATTTTCCGCTCGAGAGAAACTCACACGCGACGTGTGCACATCGTGTCGACACTGCAGCGTAGAATCTCCCCGCGACAGCGACGTGCTGCTACTCATCGAACTCGAAACACAGAGCTCGCCCGCGATCCGCACGGACGCACGAATCGCATGGTTAAATTTAAACCCTGGTTAATTAGGACTAAAACCATGTTTAGATAAAAAAAAAAGTCCCTGGGACTTCTATTAAGAAGTCTTCCTTCTTCTTTCAAACGGTAGGCACTTTTTTCTAAAAATCTCTCAAAAATTAGTAGTCCCTTAGAAGGGACATATAAAGACTTTTTCTCTCTTTCCACGCGTTAACTCACTTCTCTTCCCTCTTCTTCCCTCTGCTGCCTGCTCGTCCGCCCGACGGCACCGCCCTCGCCCCGCTCGTCGGTCGGCGCCGCCCCCGCCCCCTCTTCTCTTCCCTCTTCTGCCCTTTGCCGCTTGCCCGCCTGACGGTGCCGCCCCCGCTCTGCTCGCTGGCCGGCACCGCTCCTACCCCCACCCGCTGGCCTGCCGACGTCGCCCCCACACCCGCCCTCTCGTCGGCCGGTGCCACCCACGCCCGCACGTCCCCTCTTCTCCCCACTCTTCTCAGGGTACTATAGTATTTGTACCTATAGTAAACACTTTTAGTTCCTCTTCTCAAACAGGAGGGACTACAAAAAAAAGTCCTAGAGATTACTGAAAAAAGTCTATGGACTATTAAAAGTCCCTGAATCCAAACAGATCCTAACACGTATCTTTCCTTTTCAGATTCCGCTTATAAGCTAAAATTTGAATTTTAAATTTATAGTTAATTTTAGGTTTTTTTTCTCATTTTATCTTTTAGCGTAGGATTTTTTATCGCTAAAATACATATATAAAAGTTTTTTCACATATTATTTTTTGTTTGCAATTGCCTTAAACTTGATTAGCGAATGTATAGATAATTAATAGCAGACTCGTGGAGTTGTTCACAAGGTCAATCTGCAAAACCTCATTTCACCCTTATGGTAACTTATGTAGTAACATCCTTTCTAAATTGAAATCATTTGTAGAGATAACATAAATATTAAAAGTACGTGAGAATGATTGAAGAAAAATTATGATTGGTTAAGAAGATAATATAAGGTGAATGGAGAATTATTGTAATTGGAATGGTGGAAGAAAGAAATATATTTGGAAGGGTTATTATGTCATACAAGGATTTTTGTAAAATAAATTAAAAGAGGTAGAAAAATGATAAAAACATCGATATTAAATTTAACAACGGTTTGTGATCAACTCTTCATTTATAATCTTTTTTGTTTTGGTGTAATTAGATCATTGTTTGTCTTAACTATTTTTTAGAAAAATACTACGTCCGTCTTTCCGTATCCTTAAATATAAGGGATGTCGAGAAATATTTGACAAACGTTTGTGCAGACACATCCTATAAATTTTACATTTAAGCATAGAGTAAGTCTATATCAAACTCTACATTAAATATGGCCTTAATCTACATGTTCGTCTCCCTTTCTCGAGTTAATTACTTAATTACTTGGAGTACGTACTAATAATTAAGTTCAGGAGGTTGGCGACAATGACGTCACTGCATGGACGAACTAAGCATTTGTTTCAACGTACTTAGAATATCCATTACCAATCGAATAATCCACATTATTCCATGACAAGTGGCAACGTTTTAAACAAAACACACCGAGACCGGACAAATTAACCTGCCAAGCATGCCACGTGGCGGCCGCCGATTGGCCGCTGACGCAGGATTAGACGGAACTAATTACTTACTGTCACGCCATGACCACAGTTTTTTTTTTCACTTTCTTTTTTTACGTTTACGTAGGCTTGCCTGACGAAGAAATCCACACCGGTCAAATGCTCACTCGTGCATGCATCTTTTTACCTCATGTTACTCCAGATCTTCCATGGTTATCAGTAATCTATTGCTAAAGATTAATCGTGGTGAAAACGACGGATCGATCGCTGCAGCGATCTCATCTGAATATAAGATTGTTCAGAGGGATTCGTCGTCGATGTGAATTCAGGTAATTGTCCGTTGAAAGCTTCAGACTCTATCGGCATATTTGCGAACAAAGTACTTATAAATAATAATTTTATATACACGATAAAAAAAATCTAAAATTAATTTTTAAATTTAGGATAAAAAACTTTGAATTTTTGTTTATAAATATAAATAGAAAGAAGTGGAAAGACGAGGACAGAAAAAATCAGCTATTCTCGAGGACGGATTTAAAATGGGGGCGGTCGGGGCTCGAGCCCCCGCTATCTTCGTTAAAGCCATTGGAGCCCCCACGAAGACCCCGTAAAATTTTATAGCAAATATCAATAAAATGAGGGCTAAATCTTATTCAGACCCCATAATCTCGCTAGCTAGATCCGCCACTGGCTATCCGCCACTGGCTATTCTGAATATAATTTCCGATGGATTGTTCTGTAGCTCGGTCAGAGATAGTAGTGTGGGCGAATTCAGAATCAGATCATTACGCGTAAGAGCGGCAGCTACGTGTTGGATTAACAACAAGGCTGAGGCTAGCTCAGTGCCAACTAAGCGAACAAATGAGCTGGCTTGCTGATGTATACATATGTACTCTTTTTTTAAAAAAATAAAAGAGAAGTTTTTGTTTTCTTTTCACTTGATCCACGGTCATCCTGACCGGCGCATGTTTGATCTGAAATTCGTCATGCTTGTGTCTTCTCACGCTTTTTTTTTCCGTTTGAAAAACAGGGAAAGGGTAGCAACTCATTTTCAAATGGATTTGATATGCATCACACCAGATGATATTGATTCTTGGCGAAAAATTTTGGTCCGATTAGGCTACACCGTATTCATCGCTGATTACTCTAAGAATTTGGACAATTCTGGTTCGGTGAAAAAGAACAGAATCCAGACAACTTCTACGGTGATCTTTACTTGTAAATAGTAAAGATGATTTTGATCCTTTTTTTTTCACCCTTAAAGTGATAATTGCTACATTAGGTTGAAAAGAAGAAAAAGAATATTACCGTTAATTTTCGTAAGAATCTTATGCTTCATTCTGATTCCTTGGCTAAACCGTCCAACACAATAGTTTACTTAATAATTAATAAACCATACTTAACACTTACTAAATTGCAAGGACCTGTTCTAAAGGAGATTTGCCCTTATCCAGCTCTGAATAATCAGCCACAACCCACTGGAGCTGGAGAAACCTAATGCTATATTATGTTCCTTTTGACCAGCACCGGAGGAGATCAAGAGGAGTGCAATCTCAGTTCAGATCTCCTGATGGATCTAGTCGGTGGCCGGAGTTGGACGAAAACTTCCAATCAAGTAGATAATGCTGCTGCTCTTTGTTAGCTAGCACAGGAATCTTTTGCCTCAAATGGAGAAGCAACTTCCAATAAAAAGAAGAGGAAAAGGAAGATGATGTGCAGTAGAGACAGAGTTGACACCCGGCTAATATATAGTACTGTGGTTCCATGCTAGTATGACACCAACTCATCAGAGAAAAAAAGCCACATAATCAATGTATCATCATCATGAATAAACTTAACACTGCAAATTTTAAAACAATGCTGATGATTAATCTTATGCAGACTTCAGTTCAGATCATCAGTATTAGGTCACGTTCTTCTTCCCCTTGCTGCCCCAGCTTTCTCATTTTTCACGCGTACGTTTCTTAAACTACTAAACGGTGCATTTTTTACGAGAATTTTCTATACAAAAGTTATTTCAAAAATTATATTAATCTATTTTATTTTTTATAATCAATAATTAATTAATTATATACTAACATATTAATATGTTTTCTGTGACAGATAAATAACCCTCGCCAAACATGGCCTTAGTAGCACAGCCCTTTTGTATAGTGTGCACATGCTTGGGATGCAAGACTGTCCCATGGGCACACGGCTACATATTCTATGTGCCTCCAATAATTAAAAAAAGTGCGGGAGGGAGTGGCTCATTTCTTGGACTAGATCGTAATGGATGATGTCGTGTGAACCATTTGCCCAAATTGTTTCTATTCTTTTTGTGTTTTTTTAAACCCTCTTCTCGGTGTCTCTGCGTTAGACAGTTGCACAAGAAAGATTCAGAGGCCAAGTGTTACAATTCCTCTCTGTGATGATCATCCTATCAGCCAATGGCAAGTAGTAGATAGTTCATGCACACATAATTATGTTGATTTTGTTGATTAATTAAGGAGGAGAGGACCTGAGGCATTAAGGAATAATGAGAGGATGGGAGTATCTAATGGCATGTGAGTGAGATATTTAATACACAAGAAACCCTGCTTACTTTTCGGTGACAGATGGTAGGGTGCAAAAGATTATTTGTGCAGATGCTCCTCGCGGAAGATTAACAAAACTAAACATGGGGAATTATTTATTATTATTTTTGCTGAGTAAACTCGCTAGAACGATGCACTTACTAAATGCACAGAAGGACACGTAAGTTGCTGCTTAGCCACTTAATTAATTATTATTGCAATCAGGGTACTATATTTATGTACAGATACTGGTAAGGTGACGACTGTCAAGTTTGATCTTACAAAAGACCAACAGATCTGGCACCAAAAAAGGGCAATGAACTAGGTGAGGCCAGTAGGCCACGTTTGGCAGCATGGAAATTATTCCATTGGAAGTATTAATTCTGTTCTAATTCTGTTCTTGCACTAGTTGGAATATTTCAATTTTGTTCTAATTCAGACAGGCTAGCAGGTGCCAACCTGATGATAAAAGAATATCGAGATAAAATTAATTTACTGTACAATAATTATGTCTTCTATGAAAAAAAGATATTTCAAAAGAGAAATGTATCGTGAAACAGACTAACAGAGGAAGCAGTTGCAAATTGCATACCTTGTTTTTTTTTTTTGAACTTAACGCGATTATTGAAGCGGCTCGTTTGCTCCACACTTTAAAAAAAAATACTATCTTTCAAATAACTTTCTTCTGCTATATTGTTGACCACTTATTTTGAGTTGTTTGTTAGTTTATGTATTAAAATATTTTATTTATACATATAATCAAGTACTTCAACAATTAAACGATGGCGACAAGCCACTACTGCTAGATAATATGAATCAGACAGGTTCTTAGAAATTGCCCTGTTTTGTACTGCAACAAATAGCACATGTTCAAATTTTCCTTATTTATTCTACAAACACCACTGGGTGTTTAGCACTTGGGAGTGTCGTGAAAACACCATAAAAGTATTCTTTTTAGAAAAGAAGGGGCAATTCATGTCAATTTTTTTTAGTGTTCTGAATTATCTTTTAGATAAACTTCAATCGTTGTATGTAAAATATAAAGTACTGTTACATGTCGTGGCTGGGTAACCATGTCATATCATAGGGAGAAACTCTTTAGTAACTGCTCCATCCATCCCACGACATGTACATCTTTATATTATTTATGTTTATTATCGATCGTCCGTCTTATTTAAAAATTATGATTAATATTTTTATTATTATTAGATTGTAAAATATAAATATTACTTTATATATTAATATTTTTATAAAAAAAATATAATCTCTTCTTCGATCAAATATTAGACATGGAAATCCACAAATATAGTTATATTGGGCATATGTAGTAAGTGAATAATTTATAAATAAAACTTCTAAACATATATCTATATTATTAAACATATATCTATATTATTAAGAAAACAACAATAAAACCACAAAACAACTTCAGAACTCTTTATATTATAAACAGAAGCGAATCAAGATATTCAATATAGCCACTCCGGCCAACATTTTCCAACCACGCCAGCAATTAATCCTACTACAGCGCTTTGCCCTTGCTCGGCGGCAACAGCTAGGTGTAGTAGCCATTGATCCTGTGTGATTAATGCCTCATATGATGATACGATTTGACCGCTCTGTCGATTTGAGCACGAGGTACGATTTGACCCCGCGTAGAGTACCACTCCAGTAGACGGACAGATGGTGATGTGCGATGAGTTATTGCTGGCAACCACAACGAAAAGAAAAGATAGCAAATTAAGCACAGACTTTTTGTTAGAGAAAGATAAAGTTATAAACAGCAAAATTAAAATATTACTTTTAAAAATAGATGATTATTTTTCATATCAAAATATTTTTTTAAAAAAAAAATAGACCATTTACCGGTTTGAGCTGGGTGCAGCCCTAGATGAATAATAATAAGCAGGAGAAAATTGCAGCCATGGTTCATGGCTGCGATGCGGCGTGCTGCAAAAATCCGGGTCCTAATCCCGGCCATTAATTGGGCGTCAGCAGCAAGACGACGTGGACGCTGCTGCATGCGCACGACGAGACGAACGCCAATAAATTTGGATCGGATCGTCGGTTTGACTGAACCCGGTGTTTGCCCGAGGACGCAGGGTGAAGGGAGATGGGAACGCCGGTGCTTGTCCGTCTGCTCCTCTTCACAGAATTTGGCTTGATTCATGCCGCGTTCTTCGACCTCCCTCGTTTTTTTCCGCTATTTTTTGAACCACTAAATGGCTTTTTATAAAAAAATATATAAAAAAAGGTTGATCCAAAAAAATCATATTAATTTATTTTTAATTTTCATAACTAATAAGTAATTAATCATATGTTAATTTCTGCTATGTTTTACGCGTCGGTTAATGCACCCACGAGAGAACATAGCCTTAGAGGTTCTTCGATTTCGAAGATGATCTTATATGGTGTTTAGTTGATTGCTCCTAATAACAAGTGAAGAGATTTTTACGTGTTTTGAACAATGACTGAATAATATTTTGTGTGAGTAAATTGTATTTTGGGTCTCTTTTTTTTTACCGTGGAAGTTTCACTCTTTGATTTAAGGGGTGGAAAAATTATTTTCGAGCTAACTGGAAAATTGTTTTAATATTGATTAAATTTTGATGATAATATGTGTGTCAAACTATAACTTGTTTCAATTTAGTTTGGATCAGTTGAAACAGTGTTTCAGTCTGTGATTTTTTTCTCAATCCTGATTAGAAATTTATAGACTGAAGTGAAACTGGGTTTGAGTGCAAGCACGAAGATGAACAATAGACCAACAATGATTTCCTTGAGAAAAAAAAGTTTTCCAGACACTATTGCTCTGCACAAAGGACGAGATGCCATGCTGGAAATTACCGGTATGCCAATTTGTAAAAAATATATATACCCACAGTATCAAAAGCAAGTTAATTCACAAATTCTTGAGAAATATAACACGATCGTCGAAAATCCTACGCATAAGTCAGGACATGTACTGGTCTCAACAAAGTCTAGAAGGCCTCGCGTCGGTTCAAAATTAACTAAATGGCCTATATTAATTTAGTTTCAAATTTATTCAGCTGAATAAAAAAATGATCTTGACTTTTTTAAAATAATGGAATTTACTCTTTCACAATTTTCTTTATACTCCAAAAGTTACAACCAATTATTATAGAAATTTCATGACAAATGACTGCAAAATATAAATTAATAGCTTAATTTTTTTAAAAAGAAACTATGAATTATAAGTAGTCCCAATATTACTCAAACTAGTAAAACATATCCCCGAAATGAACGGCCAATCCTAAGTGATCAAATTCTATTCTCATTATCCCTAGTGACTGGATGATAATACTAGAGAATAACATAACTATAGACTGGTCATCGCTACTGCCATTGAATCCAAACCACGAAGACATCACCACAAATATCTTCAACATGATGCCTTCAAGAAGACTGTGACATTTAAAATGTCACTGTTACTTAGATTATCGTCCGAAAATAGTAAGATCCGCTACAACAGATTCAAAAAGTTATGTGGTGTCTATATACATGACCAATATCCTTCCTAAATTGCTCCCAAGCCCAGCATCAAGAAACTGCCATGGGAATAAAAAAGAGTGAACTTTCATCTCCTTGGAGCGAAGAAATTATAGTGAACCTTTTAGGATTTAAACCAGCTCATACATAAAATTCCTACTATAAAATTACCATGTTTCACAAGAGCCATACAATGTTCGTGAGATAAGAACAAAAACAAACGTGGGGTTTTGTAGAACACGGAAAAATGGTCCCGCGCATATAAAGACGAGACAATTTCATTTGATATTTTTGCAGTGCTGATGTGAAACTTCTATGGTTTTGTTTGAACCATGAAAGGTACTCTTATACAGTCGTTTAATTACAAAATAACTTTGTTTTTTTATTCACATCTTATACATACCAATAAAAAAAAGACTAACATACCATCAACATATAAAATTATAATATAATTGTCCTTCACTCTAGCTACTTCACCCCATTTGTTCACTAATGCTGCAAACTCAAATACAATAATTAACTAAAAACAAACTTATTATGAAATTTAAAAAGAGTATTTGGAACAGATTTAACATACAAGGATGAAACTACCATTGATATTTGGTATCTAGAGCTGTCAATAAACCAAGCTCGAGCGAGCCAGCTAGGGATGAAAACGGATCGAATACGGTCGGAAACCAGCTATATCATATTCGTTTTTATTTTTTATTTAGAATCGAAATCGGAATCGGAAACTCGGATATGAAAACGGAATCGAATATTATCGAATACAAATACGGAGTGAATACGGATCGAAACGAATACGGTGACGAATATTAATCGGAACATACAAACCTCTTAAACTAAGCTTCACGTATCATTGAAGAAATATAACTTGTTATTTTTTAATATAAGTATATAACTTATTAATATTTTTAAATAAAAGTAATTACTAATACCATAAAAAGAAATATCTGTTGCGGTTGTATGGCCGTAGACGCCTAGACTACTTGAAGCTAGTTAATCAGAATCAGCTAAGGTTAACACTAGTTTGGCCGTTGGGATGGACTTCTTTAGGTCGAGCTGATTTGATTGAATGGTTAATGTATAGGTCCGGATATCGAAAAAAAATCCGGAAACTATCCGACGGATATCCGAATCTGACGGATATCACCCATACCGTATTTGTTTCTGTATCCGAAAAAAAATATACGAATCCGATTCCAAATCCAAAAATTTCCAGAATTATCTGACCGAAGCTATCCGAATCCGAAAGCGATCCGGTCGGGCGGAAATTATCCGAATCACTTTCAGCCCTAGAGCCTGTGTGTCTAGGCTCGAGCTCGACACAAGCTCGAATCAAGCATACTAAAACTTCAAGCCCTTAGGCAGGCTCGCCTCGAGCTCGATTTAAATATATGATATAGTATTTTGATGATATTTTTTAACAAAAGAAATAATTTCAAGTCAATAATATTAAATAAATTATAAATAAAATTCAAAATCAATATATAATACCAATACATATTAATTCATCATATAAATATATAATATTTTATTATTAATATACTATCTTATCAAATAAAAAATAAAAAAACATATATGTAAGCTCAAGCTTGGCTCGAGAAAGCTCGTGAGCTTCGAATCAGGTCAGGCTCAGCTCGTTAGGAGCTCGAGTCGAGCTCGAACCAAGTTTAGGACGAGCCAAGCTCGAGTAGCTGCTTCGAGCTTTTTTGACAGCCCTATTAATATTTTATTGATATATGAGACATACATGAGTCAGCGACACGCATACCAGAATAACATATATCTAATTTAACAAAATGATACGGTCAGCCTTGCAATTTCCGCTCGATATTTCCGCAGCGGCCACGTTGAAATTTCTGTTGTTTTGAGCACGATACACGAGTAAACGGCACTGCACAGGACTAGTGCTACCAACAACCACACCTTCTTCTTCTCCAAAAACGTGTGGTGTGTATGCCCTTCTCCATGACAAATAAAATAAAGTACAGTAAAACAAACTTACTTTGGGATCGTTTCCAGATAATGTTCACTCAGGGGGAGAGGAGAGAGAGATAGGGAGACGGTGGCAAGCAATTTTCGCACAAGGGCAAAATGGAAAAACAGCAAAGAAGAAGCGAAAGGCCCAATCCTTTCCCACACCCACATCCCCAACAATGATGGACCCACCCCGCCCGCCCCCATCTCCCTATAAATTGCGCGTCCGCCTCGCCCTCCTCTCCCCCACCTCATCCGCCTCAACTCGCGAAGCCCGGAGACCCCCCCTCCCCCAACCCGCCCTGCAATTTGCTCTCTTTCTCTTCCCTCTCCTCCACTCGCCCGCCCGCACGCGCCCCGACCTACCTACCCTACCCGAGCAAGAGGAGGCTCCGCCTTCGTCGTCGTCGTCGTCAGGCTACGCCGGCTGCGGCGGTGATGGCAATGGAGGCGGTGGCGGAGAGGAGCGCCGGGGCGGGAGCGGCTGGGGGCGTGGCGCCGGAGAGCGGCGGCGGCGGTGGTGGGGAGAGACGGTCTAGGTTCAGGCGGATCTGCGTGTACTGCGGGAGCGCCAAGGGGAGGAAGGCGAGCTACCAGGACGCCGCCGTCGAGCTCGGCAAGGAGCTGGTAAGGATTCCGCCAAGATCCCTCCTTTCCGCGACGAACGCCGCTAAAAATCCCATCTTTTTTCTTTCTCTCCCTCTCTTTGTTCTGGAATCGCCGGCTTGGCTACTAGTAGTAGGGATTAGAACAAAGAAGGAGCCTTTGCTTGCTACCATCTCCCTCCTCTCTTGCTTCTGCTGCTTGCGCGCGGTGGTGCGCACGAGCATATACTTTTTGTCGCATGATCACATCGCCGTGCTCGGTGCTCAGCTCGCCGGCGGCGGCGGCTCGCCGTGGCTGGTTTGCTGATGTGCGAGTAGCCTAGGACGACCGGTCATGGTCCGGATGGACAATCATGGTGCCGTGACCTCAGTTGCGTCCCGGAACGAACAATCTTTTGCTTCCTGCATGCATCAAAACGCCCCCCCCCCCCTACCTTTTGGATTTTTCTTGTCGACGCGAGGGTTTGATTGGTTTCTTGTTTTTGGTGCAGGTTGAGAGGGGCATAGACCTGGTCTACGGTGGTGGCTCCATCGGCCTCATGGGTCTCGTCTCCCATGCAGTTCATGACGGAGGCCGCCATGTCATTGGGTGAGTGCCCTCGTCGTCGTCCATGGCCCCATTGCCCATCTCTCTCCACCTCTCTCTCTCTCTCTCTCTCTCTCTCTCTCTCTCTGGGGGGCTCTGGGATGGTTGCTTGCCAGGTGAGCTGGGGTTGCTTTGAGTGCTGTGGAGGGTCTGTGAGTGCATGCGTCGTCCATTGCCATTGGATGGAAAAAATGGCAGCTTTTGATCGCCGGAGACGGTGGCCCTGGCATCTGGGGTAGGAGTAGTAGGTGCTGAGTCCCTGGCCATTTCATCTGTATCTCTCTCTCTCTTTCATGGGTCAGTGGGGGGCATTTTGAATGCATCTGGGTTTCACAGGAGTGGAAGTGCCTTTTGGCCTCTCATCCGAAAGGCTACTCGTTTGCATGCTTGAATTGTGCAGCACCACTTCACCTTCACCCTCACTTCTTCACTCGGCCTGCTCCTGCATCTTGCTGCAACCTAGCTCAGCTCAGCTGCAAGGTGCTGTCTTGCTAGCTACAGCTAGTCGCCATATCTCTTCTCTGCTCTCATTATTGTGCAGTGTTTATTTGGTCCAGCTCCAGCTCTCTATCTCTCTAGCAGTGTGTGTGTGTAGCTGTGCTGCCTGTGAAATAGGCTGGGCCTTGCCTTTGCCAGTCTCTTGCCAGGGGAGAGAAAAGTCTGTGTGGCCTGCTTGTTCTACCTGTTTGACCGCTTTTACGCTAAAAACTGATGTGCTTTTCTGTTTGCTCTCTCTTTTGTGTCCTTGGCAGGGTCATCCCGAAATCCTTGATGCCAAGAGAGGTGAGCTGTCTACTCTTGGAAACTTGTATTACAGGCTCGATCGATACCATTTTGTTGCTGTTTTTAATGTGGCCTTGCTGCTCCATTTTTGTTTGGGGTGAAATTGAATGCTTTAATTCCTCATGCTGGCTGCTGCTACCGCTCCCACTGCTGCTGTCGTGCCTTTGTGTACAGCTGAAAAATAGGAGTTGCAATAAAGAACCAGTGGCATGCTGCTAGTGCTTATCGGGGGGACATGATGCATTTATGTTCATCACATGAATCTAATGCGCCTATTCAACAACATTGCGTGCTCCTCTTAAATGGATTCGAGCATTTGCCTTGCCTTTTGGATAATTACTGTGCTTGCACGTAATGGTAACTGGAGTATTTACTAGTTGTAACTTTACTTGTAAGCAAGTACTCATGCAGTAGTAGTAGTATATCTTAAAAGGGAGACTTTTTTGATTGCCATGGTCTTTGACCATTGCATTACGTACGTGGAACTTGTCTTCCTTGTGAATTATAATGTCTATGATGATCTCACTTTGAACGACTCTGTGTGCTGTAGTTTGCATACGAATGTGTCAGACATGTATTTCTATGGACTTTGCATTGCTAGTTTCAGTAGAAAAAAAGTTTTCTAAATCTTCTTTTTAGGATGATGAAACTGAAATGATTCTGAAAGAGACAACAAATGCGATAGTGTGCCAGATGCTCAACATATATCGTGGTTTTTTTTTTTAATTTGCAGGTAACTGGGGAGCCTGTTGGTGAAGTTAGAGCAGTCTCTGGCATGCACGAGAGGAAGGCTGAAATGGCTCGGTTTGCTGATGCTTTCATTGCACTGCCCGGTATGATAATTTTAGTTGCTGCAGCGTCGCGTCTGCAGTGGATTATTGATGGTGCTAGGGTTGCAAAATTTGACACTCTTTCCTTTCGCGTGACAGGCGGCTACGGGACTCTTGAGGAGTTGCTTGAGGTCATCACCTGGGCCCAACTAGGAATCCACAAGAAGCCGGTAAGTGGCAACTAGTTCTGATTCCTCTGTATATCTTGTGAGATTCATGAAGAAATCGTATGCATTATTGCGTGATAATTTGGAGGCCATGTGTTGTGGTGCGTGCATGATCCTGAATTCCTTTCTTGTCTCTGGCTGCAATTGAAGCAATTAATAATCGCAAAGTCGTTGGATCCATTGTGATCTTATGCTAACATCTTGCC
Organism: Oryza brachyantha; assembly: GCF_000231095.2. Taxonomy (NCBI): domain Eukaryota; kingdom Viridiplantae; phylum Streptophyta; class Magnoliopsida; order Poales; family Poaceae; genus Oryza; species Oryza brachyantha. The sequence goes on along the minus strand of NC_023163.2, from coordinate 17,055,933 downwards.
TTGATTATGGCTTCGTGGTGCTCCCATGTGGTTGGCTGAAGGTTTTGCCATCTAGAAACAAATTATTGACCAATACTTTAAGCCGTCTATGATCTGCAGATCTTACAGTACATTAGACGATAGCTTGAGGATCATGAGATCTGCACTCTCTATTGTTTATGCACTCTGTTAATATGATAATGTGCTATGTATACTTTATGAATGTTCCAACTCATCTAATAGAATGATGTTTGCAGGATCTTGTACCTGTCAAATTTTAAATTCAAAAAGGAACTTGTCGTTTGCATCTATGCTAACTGAATGCTTAATGAGCCAACGGATCCGAGTAATGCATTCCAACATTATTCATCACCCGTGGCCATCAATTTTGTTGCTGGCCCCCCACAAAATTCATTTGGTGTCGTGTAACTGCATTGAGTATTAACTAGGATAGTGATCCTTATTGGGTCCATGTTTCAGAGGCATGCTCTTGTCTTTAACGAATGGATTTTCCCCGTATCGCTCTCAGTGCACATTCTCTGTTCCTAGCTCTAAAAGCTTGTCAATATCTTACCAGGTTGGCCTGCTAAATGTCGACGGATTTTACGATCCTTTTCTATCCTTCATCGACATGGCGGTCAGCGAAGGATTCATAACCGAGGATGCGCGGCGCATTATCATTTCGGCTCCTACTGCCAGGGAGCTGGTCCTGAAGCTTGAGGTGAAAAATCAAATCTTGCCACAAATTTCCTCTAGATGACAATTCCTTCCCATGACACCATTCTGTGCATGTACCCTACTGAAAAATTTCAGGAGTATGTTCCCGAGTACGAGGTCGGCTTGGTCTGGGACGATCAGATGCCACACAGCTTCGCCCCTGACCTTGAGACCAGGATCACATCTTCCTGATCTTTCGGCCATTCTTACCCCCAAGATTCTAACCGGTGGACGACGATGCCTTCTTCTCGTGCCGAAACCGAATATGATCCTGGAAGTTTGTTTTCTCAGCCAGGGGAAAGTAACATCTAACCGAGATCCTTAGCCAAAGGCCGGCCCCTAGCTTGGGTCTGCCGATTTGTTGTTTTTGGCAAAATTGTCCATGGGACACACTATTAGCAGTGTCATGTTGTTCTTTTGGCCCTCTTCACTAGCTAGAAGAAGGAATATGTATATGCAAGTAATGTTAGCAGCAGCAGCATCTGTCCATCTTCTTCTCCATGCCTGTGCAAATCTTTGTCCCTGTTTGATCCAATTCTTGGTCGATTATGCACGTGTGGATGGATGGATGATTGGATTTAGAACTGATTCCTGGCTGTATTCAGCTCCTGTGCAAATGATGATTCTTCATCTCACCCTCCAAAAAAAAGGGATCTTTCTGAAAGCCTGAACTTAGTTTGACTAACTGAGGAACGTGTCGCGTTCTCATCTGTTGTTGCTGCTGATGGAAACGTTTGCAAAAGTTGGGCTTTTTCCGGCCGGCGTCGCCGTCGGCAGCGATGTGACCTGTCGCGTCGCCGGCGCCGGGCTGTCGGCAAGGGGCAGCCGGTGGTGCTCGCCGCGGCGAAGAAAATGGCCCCCTCAGCCGTCACTGCTCGTTCGGTTGGTTTGGTTGGTTGGTTTGTTGGTTCGTTGTGTTGGTTGGCTCTCCGTTTGATTCCAATTCTAAATGGGAGGTTGACATTGGAACTCCGGTGTTCCCTCCCTGCCATGCGGAGATGCAAAGGCCAAAGGTGGTGGTCACTTTGGGATAGGATTTTCAAACATGTGGGGTCCCTTCGCTCCTGTGATATTGTTTGTTGTCACGTTCTTGCTCTCTCCGTAGTAGGTGGCTGTTTGGATGAAGCACTTTTTTGTTTTTGTTATGTCGAATATTTGGACGTTAATTAGAAGTATTAAATATAAACTGATAACAAAACTACTTGTATAAATAAAGGCTATTTTATCAGATAAATTTTTTAATCCTAATTAATCCATGATTAGCAAATGCTTGCTGTAGTATCACATTTTCTAATCATAGACTAATTAGGCTTTAATAGAGTCGTCTTACGAAATAGTCCAAAAGTATAAGGTGGGTTTTATTAATAGTCTATATTTAATACTTCTAATTAGTGTTCAAACATTCAATGTGAAAGTGACTAAAAAAGTTTGGAAGATCTAAACATGCCCTAAAATATAAGGAAATTTTAAAGATAAATCTAAATGCCAAATATTTAATATTTTAGGGACAGAAGAAGGGAGTAAGTGTTTAGTAACGCACGCTCATTTTGAATCTGAATGACTTCAACTTATATCATTACCGGATCAATTTTAAAGATGTCACTGAATTTATAGGAAAAACACTGAAAGTATGTAGGATTTGAATCTTACATAATAATTTCCTATGTAGGCCTTCGAACCAAGGAATGGAGACTACAACAGTCATGTAAGATTCCTTTTACGACAGAGATTTTGTACGAAAATTATCATATATTTCCTCCGTTCTATATTACAAGACTTTTTAGTACTATCTAAATTTATATGTGTTCATAAATCTAGATACATATACAAATCATATACATGATATATGAATAAATGTACACAAATCTAAAGTCTTGTAATAAAGAACGGGAGAGTAAAATTTAATCTTATCGAAGCTTTTCTCGTTTTAGTCTATCTCTCTACTATAATTTATATGCTTTTCTGTGATCTATGCAAATAATTATTTGTTTGCTTTTATTATTCAAAAAATTATTCGTGTATATTTTTTCTATATTTCTCAAAAATTTGTTTTACAAATGTATTTCTATCAAAATTTCACTTTTGTTTATCACTATGTTTTTTTAATTCTGCATTTCAAAGAGTTTTTCATATCCCTATGTTTTATTAATCATGCATATCAAAGGGACCCTTAAAGTAGTGAAAATGGTAAATTAAAGATATAAAGTATCTGGATGACCGGTCCTTGCTCCTATAACTATAAGATTATTGAAGGGATCATATGATCAAATCAAGTCATATATACACAGGATCAGGATAAACTGATCCTACACTCCTACAGAACAACCTAGGGTACATAGGATCAGATCATGTCGACGTGGATCAAGCCATGACACTACTTAACTTACCACTAGTTCAGCTTATAAACTTGGGAATAAAAATGAGAGACGGCGAGCAAAGAAAAAAAAAGGAAAAGAAAAAGAAAAATGGTGCCAACACTGGTTGGACTACTCACGGTTGTTTTGCGACACCATTTTCGCCGATCCTACCCTACTCCCCCACACCATCATCATAGCATGTGAAAGGAAAGAATGTAGTTTTGTGCGACACTCCTCGCACCGGTGACGGCGACCCTGTTTATTAGGTCCGTGCGCCTCTCGCTCGTGTCCATCCGGAAGTCACGACGTTTCTCACATTTATAATACTCTTGCGGTTTTTTTTATTCGATGTTGTTTGATTTTTAGTCTACATTTGACCGTTTATTCTATTTAATTTTTTATCCAAATACATAAAATTAAGGCCCTATTTAGTTCCAAAAATTTTCACCCAAAAACATGACATCAAATCTTTGGACATCTAAATAAAGTATTAAATATAGATAAATCGAAAAAAATTATTGCATAGTTACGTGAGAAATCGTGAGACGAATCTTTTAAGCCTAATTAGTACATAATTAGCCATAAGTGCTACAGTAACCCAAATACGCTAATGACGGATTAATTTGGCTCAAAAGATTCGTCTCGCGGTTTCCATGTCAGCCGTGAAATTCGTTTTTTCATTCTTGTCCGAAGACCCCTTCCGACATTCAGTCAAACGTCTGATGTGACAAGCAAAAAATTTCATTTCACCAACTAAACACCCCCTAAAAGTTATGCTTAAAGTTTCTATGATAATAAATCATATAATGAAATAATTAATAAGTATGTAATTTTTTTTAATAAGATATATGATTAAATATAAAACTAAAAGTCAACGGTGTTAAATAAAAAAAAATAAAAAGTGCTATGAGCTTTTCTTTGCCCTTGCCTGCTTTCATCAGCGAAAGCCAATAATTGGAGAAGTCCTTTTTTTTTCTGCCCAACTTTAGCTTAATCTTCTTTTACCGACCTCTTCGATGGATTCTGACGGTTGTGGGATGGAATGCACCGCTGTTTGGTTGAGAAGCTCTGAACTTTTGAAGTGATCAACTGCAGATGTTGGCAGCGATTGGTTTGGTTGAACAAGAGGCTGTCAAACAGTCATCTTCCCCTGTTATTTTGCAGGGGCTTTGGTGTTAGGATGTCAAAGAGCATGACGCTTTGTTGCCGTAGAAGAGAACTGCATTATTATTGTAGTTGCTTGACTGGAGAAATAAAATGCAGAGACTTTGAAGATTTGTACCGAACAAAACGTATTGACTTCAGCTGATTGGTGGCATACAAGGATACAATTACACAAGGCTTTGCACGAACGCCATAAGATAAGCATGCTTTTGAGGCGGGTAAACTGGTCTTATATACTAATCTATAGCATCTTTAGACTTTAGGAGCAGTGAACTGGAATACATAAAACAAACAAAGGCACACAAATGCGTAATGCATGACATCTAAGGTCTAAAAAGCAGACTCTGCTCTGCAGCTAAACAATGTGCATAGCTTGTATCTCAAGGTTGCACACTAGGAGTTCAGGAATGGTACCAGAAACTGCGATACAACCACCAATTCTTGCACGGAGAAACCTATGTAAATGGAATGTCAAACCGGCCAATTCTTCCCGTGCAGCAAGTACAAAGTAGTACACACCTTTCCTTTAGAAAAAGCAGCACACATATGAACGAGTCCATGTATGGTGTGCATTAGAAAAGTTGACGAGAATTGCCCTTGTCTGGACCATTCGCCAGAAGAATTCATCGGCAGTCATGTTATTTTACCTGAGTAAAGGAGAATGGTTCCACCTTTTTTTTATTCGAATGGAACGGGTGTGCCTTGCTTCTTGTTGACAATGGCCATGGCCAGATACCTTGTACCCATGCCAATAGGGGTTTGGTCGTCAGGACCTTCCCAGAATGGGGCTTCCCCATCTCCGACAAGACGCCAGTAGCCTGTTCGCAGAGACTCAGCTTGCTCCTCAGTGCAGTTTTGGAGCAGAGCTTCCACACGAAAGTTGATACCAAGAGAGCCCAAGAACTGGGATTGGGTCATTGGCCCATGAACAGAAATATCATCTGCACAAATCTCAAGATTGACCTAGTAAGAAATGTTTGCCTTAGCATGAAAAAAAAAGCAGAAAGAATTTAAGATATCTGTGCACCTGAAGCCTCCTTAGCAGAGTGTCTGATTGATGCAAAATCAACGTAAGCACTCAGATCAGCTGAACCAGGGTCATCCAATATGTGTACAAACTTGTGTTTGCGGATTGCCTGCATACGTTAAAGCAATCAAAGAAGTTAGTTCTTACATAAATAAAATCCAGCAAAAGCTCAGTGTTCCCTGTGTGAGCACAAAATACTGAATCCAAATAATTCATAAATTCAGGACATGAATTTAGTTTCAAAGTGAATCCAAATAATCCACAAATTCAGGACATGAATTTAGGTTCAAAGGCTAGCCATTGTGCTTTCGCACCTTATGCTACATAGGCATTAGACCAGGATTGGACAGAGCAATGGGTTCATATTTTGCAGTAAAACAATTTTCCAATAGACAAACCTGAAGACTATCAGAGACTATTCCATCTTTTCCATAGTCAATGATAAGTGCACCTCCTCCATCTGAGCTAATTCTATCTGCAATCTGTTCAGTTATCTCCATTGCTTTCGGGCAGACCTCAATATGCTCAACCTTGTCAAGTTCCTCAGAACTAGCCCAACCACACCGCTTGGAAAGATAAAGTAAAGAAGCTGTAGGCTGTGGAGATAGAACAAAGCGAAACCTGCTAAAAAGTTAGAACTAAACATTTTCATAAGGTTAACCACATTTAAAATAAAATTTGTAAATCCTACGATGAGTCTTCTGTGAGATCCACCATCTTCTCGCACCAGCCACGTGATGCTTTCTGAATAGGAAAAAAAAGGATGCTTCAGTGGAATGCCTGAACAATATTCAATCGGTCTGTGTCACAAAATATTAAGAGTTGGAACTGCTCATCTAACCAGACCTGAAATTGATGGATCGGCAGGGCATCATAAAATTCATGCGCAATAATTATAGTTGGCACTGCAGAAAATACGTATACAGAGCAAGCATAAGAAACTCTGATCATGATGTCAAAAAGAAAATAGTTTGATAAAAAAAGAGAACCAATTAAAAGCAACAAATAATTTCTCAACCATGAAACTTATGGGAAAACATTTACAATCAAAAACTGAAAATAAACATATAGCATCAGAATGCTATGCACTTTACAAAACCAAATATGAAAGGGCCATGGAATGGCAACAAAGGTGCAAGGAGATAATACAACTAATTGGGAACATCACAGTCTGTTGGCACCTTCTTGCGGCTTGCCACAAGAGTCTAACATAAAAAAAAAATCTCAAAATCAATTTAGAGATTGATTGATGGCACATTCTTTACCACAATGAAATATCAAGACGTAATATTCCCATCATCTAATGTAGCTAATGTCCTTAAAGCTTTCCCTACTGTACTTGACAATGCATGGTAAATCAGTGCCCATGCACTGATGGATGGTAACTGCAGTGGCAAAAACAAAATGGACTTTTGAATAGAAATGACGAAATAGAATGCCATCCTTTGGGTGCCAAAACTGATATTGCACTTATTTTCAGTACAACAAAAAAATTGACCAAGTGTGTAAAGTTGATTATACAAGTGCTCATGAGACTATGATAATCTTCTATTATAAAGGCTAACTAGATAGAAAAAAATTATCAATGAAAGAACTCCATACATCCTGAAGGAACCTGTTCAAGGGACGCATGCCAGTGTACAGGGGCTCCACAAAGCTTGCTAACTGTCCTTGTTTCCACACCAATGGTCTCATCCTCACATTTCAGAGTATTGTATTGAACCTTTTGCAAAGTAGGGCTGCATTCTACCAAGTTAATATCTATTGCTTTGGTGAAATTAACAAACTTAGCTGACCCCTGTTGCGATAGATGCATCAGTCAAATAAACAAATAAGGCAAGTTCAAAGTAGGATAGATGGAAGCAGGAATGCTTTACACGAAGTAGATCTGCCAACAGAGTTCCCCGCCCTGGACCAAGCTCAATCAGATTGACTTTCTCGGGCTGCCCCATTTGCTCCCAGAGGCACATCGCCCACACACCAATCATCTGAGGAAAGGTCATATCATTAATTGATGTCATCTAGCACCCCATAGCATGAACACATGAATTAATGATCCTGTAGCCATCATTTCTACTCTAATAAACCTACAGTGTGGAAAAAAAATGAAATTATGCGGCATGGAAATTGTTCAATTATACAATTATACCTCTCCAAACATTTGGCTGACCTCCGGCGAGGTGACGAAATCGCCAGAAGTCCCGAACACATCACGGTTTATGTAGAAACCTGATTGTGGGTTCGTCAGCACCTCCTCCATATACTCAGCTACGCTGATAGGGCCACTCCGGAACTAACCTTAGAATCAAAATTTTCACAACGCCAAATCACATTTCCGCATCCACATTGCAACCACAACCAAATTATCCAAATTATTATAAGAGGCTCATTAAACAACACACACCTTTATGATGCTCTTGAGGTGCTTGACTAGCTCGGAGTCCGAAGACGGCTCGTGCGAGTGCTCTGCCGCATAAACCCAACGCAAAGCCATGAGAAAACCTAAACCCACATACTGCGCGCGTGCTGCGAGCGGGGAAGGGTTGGACCTGGGGGATTGTACAGGCCGGAGCGGTCGACGGTGATGCTGAGCCTGGCGCCAGAATCGCCCGATTCCTCTCGGAGATCTCCATCCTCCGCCTCGTCACCACGGGCGGCGGCGGGGGGCGGCGGCGAAGGGGATGAGGTCGGCGTGGACGAGAAGCGGGCGAGGACGGAGGCGGAAACCGGGGGAGGGAAGCGCCGGTGGGTGGAGGAGGGGCCAGCGCCTCCGGAGATGCGGGGGGCTAGGCGGCGGAGGAGAGCGGCGGCGGCGGCGGGGCTCCGAAACATCTCGCCGGCGGCGCGGGGAGAGAGAAGGAATGAATCTGGCGTGTTTGGGCTTTCGCCGCAAGGAGGACGAGGTGCCACTTGTGGGTCTTTGCTGGGCCGCAAGGAGGGCTTTGGTTGTTTCAGGCCAATTAAAATCCCAATTAACATCATTACCAAAAATTTTTGGTAGTGGATAAGTTGAAGTGGCAAAGTTTCATCACAAACTTTCGGCACAAATTCTCTAAATATTTTCAAATGTAACTACACTACAATTATACAATTATAGTGTATTATAGTGTATATACATGCAACAACTTTTCTAATACATATTACATAAGAGAATTACAATGAGAAGTAATGACTACTACTTACATGAAAAACTCTTCTCATTTACCATGGGCACTTAATTTTTTTAATTTAAAATTAGATTTAGAAAATATTTTTAATTTATCATTCACTAATAGGAAACTTTGTTTTGGAATTATTTGTTAAAGCATCTCTGAACTTTTTAATTATTCAAAAATAACTCCTTGTAATGAATATGTTAAACAATTGATGATATTGTTCACGAAATATATATCGTGATCCCAGTATACCGTAGACGTCCATATCCATCGAGTCCACACGTTAAAATATTTGGACCAACATAAATCTTACCGTCCAAAAAACGAAACAATAGTGAACCAGAGATAAATCTGATAATAGCAAACTGAAAAACTAAAGAGGATAAATCTAATAATAGCAAATTGAATGGTAGCTAAACTAATTGCTAATAACAGACAAATCAAATACTCTAAAGATGAATATGAGCGTCTACGAAAAACATTAGTCGGTGATTAATTGATACATTATGGTCTTCGTTTTAACTAGGATGCGCAGTTTTCTCCCTCATCCCATTATATGCATAATGTATATCTCTCACTATCATATCAACCAAGCATATATACATTATACATATAAATATACAATAACATTGCATGCAGAAGAAAGCTTGGTGGTGTCTAATGCTATGTTACTCTATATCTCTACTTAATTTCATGCAGTACATATGTTGAGTAAAGTGATCATGTTGTTAACATGTCCCTAAACATGCTAGTCATGCATTTGTTCTTGGCTTCGCTCTACCCTCATGGTTTTTATCAATGGGAGTCCATACTCCCTATCACCATCATGACAACGTGGTGGCTCCAACAGCCAACAACCCTGCGTGGAGAACAAACTAAAAGTAATACATGAGATTTGTTGGGATGGTAAGATGCATATGTATTGCTGCTGTCAGTTGCATGTTTCATTATTTTTAATGACCATCTACAACTTGTTAGGCAGAGGGTGCCAATTAATTAACAACAGATGCACTTGATGTTCTCACTGATGCACAGTGTGGTTTATGGTGGTTTGACCTTTGAGAACCTTCTAGAAGAATATGTAAATGCATGAATCGTAAGATCTACTAATCATGTGGTTAGTTGCCCCACGATTACAAACATGTTTCCCTTTGCTTTGTTTATGATGCGAATTATATGTTCATTTTCATATAAATAATATAGATATTGTGTGAATTGAGCAGCTTAGTCGATTAGGATCTTATGGGTGGAACTTGCCTGCTTGGATTCGTTTTCTTAATATTAAATCCGACTCCCTCCATCCCAAAATAAATAAACCTAGTATTGGATATAAAATCAGTAGTACTCGATATATTCCATCCAATCCTAGATTTATTTATCTTAAGATGGAGAAAGTATAAAGTAGCACATTCATGCACATGTGGGTGTATTTATAGTGGTCAATACGTGTGTTTGTGCTAAGTAAGTTAGGCCTCAAATCTTATGTAGACGTGTTTGTGATATGACGTATTTGTGACTGTGGTGGATGCCTTGTCCTAAAAAATATTGAATGGTGAGGATTGATGTATTAATTAAGTGGTAATCTTGAAACATTGAACCACAGCGCCAATAACGATAGCTCCGAGCTAAAAAGTCCACTTTTTTTGTTGAAGATTTTCTTAAGGATATATTGATGATTAAAGTTTTTTGAAAGAGCTACAAGTTAAAAATTGCAGTTTAGACATTCCTATATAGGTAAAAGTTCTTAATTTGTATAAATGTAATAGTGAAAAATATCAGTGGTCGGTGTCATTAGGGATGATATCTATAGCTAGGTGAAGACTGGACGCATGTCAGCAACGTAGTTTTGAGTTACTTTATAACCTCCAAATATCAAGAATTGGCGCAAGAACCCAATGTTAATAACTATCTTCACTGTCAATATTACAGGATATTGATATTACCTGTGTAATTTGATTACGGGATGTTTATCCCGCTACAAACAACACACGCACAGATCTCGCCTGGGCTGTTAGAATAGCCACGGATTGGGATTTGGATTCGTGGCAATTGATCCTCAGAAATCTGGTGATCCAGTGTTAGCACTTAATCCTCCACTGCAACCAGTGCAATGGCGATTCGCAGTTACGACTCGAAGCAGACAGGCGGCGGAAGCATCACTCACTTTCATCGCTGTCGTAGTTTTGGCAGAGGGACTGGAGAACATTGTTCTGCGCAGGTTCACTTTTTATTTCTACGATTGGCGCTTTACCATTATCTGGGGTCGCGACGGTCTCTGTCTTCTGTTTCTTACTAGGATCTGACTTCGGCTTCACTATGAATTTCGGCATCTTTGATGGCCAGCTCTTGTTTCCTGCAGTACATGTTTAACGGTGATTAATGCAAGGTAATACCTTAAAGGTGTCTGTAAAGAAGATCGGTGGGCCATTTGTTTCCAGAATATAACAGTTTTCAATCAAGAATAGGATATGACACGGGGTATGGGTGAATTTGCAGGAAAACGCTTTGAATTCAGCGCAATGGTTATCATGATTAAAAGAATTCTGCTTAGTACCTTCTTTATTGGCATTTTCAGATCCACTAGTCTTGGTCAACACATCTGTTGGATTCACTGCTGACTCAGAGGATCCATTCATCTACAGAACAATAGAATTGTTAGCCAACAAAGCAAATAAATTCAAGAGATATCAAATGGTAACATATGAAAATAACTCTACATAAGCATAGAAAATTGACCAGTAAACTCTTGACACTGAACAATGTCTACTCCATAACGCCAATAATTTTACATGACTGTCAATGTTTGCCACCAATTTGCATGCTCTCATATTGCTTGATGACCGACATTTACCATTATCACTAGACTTATATTCAAATGGATTTCCTCTACCCTAGCTCCAATTGTTCACTAAATTTAATAAGAACTAAAAATATGCTAAAAGAATTACAACCAGGACAAGGTTCAGAGCTGAAATGCTAGCATGTATCAAGAAAAGATGCACACTTAACAGTTTGGGGCGGACACAAAAGCTTCACAAGCATTAATACCTTAAGTATGTGTCAGAATTAGTTTGGTACTATGTAAATGCCAGCTAAAATGGCCTATGATTTGTACTGTAACTACTGTAACTGACAGTTAAGAAAATGGAGCCCACAAGAACAAACAGGAAAATTATGTACCTTTGATGTGCTACTCGATTGGCCTGGTATAGCCAAATCTTCATCATCGTCATCGTCATCTTCTATCCGTTTTACATAATCTTTGGAGTTCTGCATTACATAATAGGATCACAGGTTAAAAAAGCCTTATGATTTGTGCGAAGTAACCCTCTCTCTCCACAAACAGATTTGCACATGCAGGGAGGTATGAAAGTTGAGTAGAGGATTACGTGAAAAGTGATTGATTTGATAAGTTTCTCATCTTCTTCATCTAGCTCTGCTACTGTTTTTTCCTCCTGTCATTGCACAAAATTATCAATGTTAGAAAAACAACATGAGATTTAATTACGCCGCGAGCACCCATGGATGTCAAACATTTCTAAAGGAAAAGGTATTTTTTATCCCTTCGAACTATCCCGAGTCTGTTTTTCACCCTCAAAAACAAAACCATTTTTAATTTCACCCTTCAAAACAAAACTGGATCAGTAATCCTCCACTCTATATTACATGGCTCGATGTTGACAGGGCATCTGTGGTGGAAAATATAACCAAGTCAGATAATTAAAACAATAGCAGGAAAAAAAGAACTTCCCCCCTCTGCTGCATCTTTCTACTCTCTTATCTTTACACTGCCCTTTGCCTATTTAACAAAAAATGGTTCAGGCAACCATCATCTTCACATCATGCTGCCATGACAAGCCCAATGTTGCTAACACAGCATGTTGAATCCTCACTGAGCAATCGTGCCATGTCCTACCACACATGCAAGGCATTGGGTTGGCATGTAAAGTACAAAGAGTATATAGTTGCAGGAGCACAAGCATCCCAGCAGGTAAATTGCCATGAGTATATGGTTGCAGGGGACAGGGTAACAAGCACATCAACTCAATCATCAAGTTCAACTTAATTGTCAATGTACTGTTTTTCAAATCTACTTATTTCCCAATTCAATTTATTCACGTGGTGATTCCTTTCTCTTTTCACCAAATGCAGATTATTAAATCATAGTCCAATACTCCAATTTGACTCTATAATAACAAATTCGTTCTTATTTTTTTTTCAACAAGTTCAGATCAAAGCTACATTTCTCCATTTTGCTGGGGCTCACAGATCGTAAACATCTAGGACTGAAGCAGGTAGCCAACCAACACCAACAAACTCGCCCGCTGACATGGCCTCCTAGTCCCATGTCTAGCTGTTGCCACCACCCCTGCTCCTTCACCATCGCTCTGCAACCTAGCAGCAATAAGGCCACAAGGCCAGGTACTCTGGTTCCAAACACCTAAAGTCCATGTTTCCTACTGGGTAGTGACATCAAGTTTGCTACTGCTTCCATACATATGCCCACAAACAGCATGGGAGGTAGTATATAGTTTCTTGCAGCACATACAAAGGAAGAAAGATCATAAGATTTTGCTGAGTTCTATAATGTTTTCATTTAATACAGAATACGATGAAGGGTGGTTCATGGTGGCAGCACCAGCAAGTATCTAGCACCACATTGTGAAACCAGCACCAAAACCAGGGTCATGGGGTTATTTGCTCTAGGAGTTAGAGGGTGAATATTGGACAGTTTCATAGTTGAGGATGAAATTTTTATTCTTGAGATAGTTTAGGGGCTACAATGACTTGTTCATTCATTAAACAAAAACCAAAGAAATTCTGTGAGATCTTACCTTATCATGAGCAGATTGCTTCAAAATTTCAAGCATCTGGTCAACTGTGACTCCAGCATGTCTAGACTGTAGAGAGCACAAGAAAACAATGTCAGCAATAAGCACACTAAATCTTCTGTGCATACAGAACTTCAATTTTTTTTTAAAAAAAAAAAAGACCAGGCGTTCAAAGACCATAATAAACCTTCATGGATCGCATCTCTTCCAAAGCAGCAAGTATATCCATGTCCTGCTTTGAATCCATTGCTCTATTCTCCAATGCTCTCATTGCATCGCCCATCTCCTCTTCATCCCGTTTCCTCTTTTCTTTGTCTGCTACCTGAACAAAAGAATATAAATCATGGTCACATTCAATATTGTATTAGCCGGAACAAATAAGATGTGCTTAGGAATATGCTCCAGATCACGCACCTCATCCTCTTCACGCCAAGGTTCAAAATTCCGACTAGCCCCAGATTCCACTGTGTAGTCAGAATTCTGAGGGTCCGTTTTGAAAGTTATCTCTGCTGAGCACTTAGTACACTTGAAGTAAAACCTAAATATTTGTATTCCCAAGTATTTCTGTACACAAGAAGTGAAACATGTCAGCATAAATTGGCATTAAAACCAGCAACCCAGATAGCTGGTAGCTGATATTGATATGAAATTCTAAAATTACACAGGAACATAAACAAGATAAAAACCACCTTTTGCTGTACAACAATGAATAACACTTGACCATCACTATTAAAAGTTTAACTTGACAGAATAAAGATCGGAATCAAAAGGCTGTTGTGTTTAACTATATGGTGAGAAAATATAAAACATTAAGAAGATATATAGTAAGTATTCAATATGCAACAAAAATAGCAGCTATCTTCCCATGAAGCAATGAAGAAGAGCACAAAATGAAGAGTAGTACATTAGTTACGAAAAATGCACAATCCCGAATAGCAAGCACATTTTGTTACAGAAGGGTCAACCAGAATTTGTGAGCCCTTTTATGCACTGAATCACAATCTAATGGTGATACTTCACAAACCAAGTAATCACCTTCTGAAATACTGAAAAAGGGGCCTCAAGTGCTAGATGCTATACATATTTACAAACGGTACATTTTGTCTCCAAGTTCATGATTAAGTCCGCAGTTAGTTTGGTAACCATTTCAGTTCGCATCAGGGGTTACATGGCTAAGGCAGCCACAAGCCATGAACAATGGAGGGCTTGAAGGTTTGACATTAAGCTATGCTGCAGAGAGATTTAAGCTATGCTGCAGAAACCTGATTCTAAGAAGTAAAAAAGGTAAAAACAAGCTACGATATGGTCGGCGCAAGCAGCAACATGCAAACATAGCATGAATTAGCACGATTAAGCAGTTAAAACAATCGCAAAATCAACTCGAATTAACCGTGGAGCTAGGGTCAAAACAGCTAGGTAGAGGCGTAGGAGGGAGGCACCTCGCCTTCGACGTCCTCCTTGCGCGAGTTGAACTTGGTGCCCTTGTAGATGTAGGTGCCGCAGGTGCCGCAGCGGATGCTCATGGGGAGCATCATGCGCACCTTGATCTGCTGGTTCTTCGGCTGCCGCCGCCGGGGGATCTTCGACGGGTCGAAGTCCGGCGGGTAGTACTTGTTCAGCACCTTCCGCTCACCCATCTCGACGCCTCTGGTGGGGGGGAGCTCGCCGGAACCCTAGAGGCTGGCCGTGCGCTCGCGGGAGGAGGAGGAGCCGCCGGCGCGATCGGGGAATCGTCGGGGGAAGGGGGGATTTGGGTTTGGGCTCTCTCTCTCTCTCTCTCTCTCTCTGGGAAATGTGGGATTTGGGGATTTGGGGGTACACGCCGTTGGCGGCCGACGCCGGCTCGGACTACATGGGCCGGGCCCATTAACAGTCCGTCATCGATGGGCTCAGGGGCGAGTTGAACCTTACCGGAGGAACCGATAAACTGAGGAATAAGTTCAGATACCATCCCTTAACTTTACGTCGAGTTTGCGAGACATCCCTAAACCCCAATACCAGAAATCTTAGCCCCTCAAGTATTCAAAACCATGCAGATTAGGTCCAAGGCAGTATGCATGGATGGTTTCGCTGATGTGGCATCCTAGTCAGCAAAAAATAAATTAAAAAAATATGGGACCCACGTGTAAGTCACATGTCAGTTGCAAGCTCTTCTCTCCCTTCCTCTTCTCTCTCTTCTTATTCCTCCCTCTCCTCTCCCGTGCAGGCGCGGGCGGCTGCTGCAGTCGACGGGCTGTGGACGGGTGGCGGGCGGCCGACGAGCTAGGGCGCGCAAGGCGGAAGGGTCAGTGCGGAAGGCAACGACGAGGGTGCATACGACGACGGGCATGAGCGCCTTGAGCATTTGGATGAAGGAGACGAAGAGGTAGATGTAGGCGGAGTTGGAGAAACAGAGCGAGAGCGCATACAACGTGACGATAGGCACGATGGAGGCCGTGTAAAGGCTGGGCAGCAACGCCGGTACGGCGACGATGCGAACGACACTGATGAGTACGACGGCAAGGAAGGCGCTGAAGACCATGTGGATCATGGTGATGGAGACGGGGAAGGGGCAGTTGCACATCTTGGGGTCGAGGGTGTAGTACACGATCACCAAGAAGCCCAGTGTGATCCAAATGCTCACATACGCGTAGGAGAGCAGCACCGACTTGATAGCAGCGAGGGAAGCCGACACCGGAGCTACAACCCGCACAAACCATCCAGCTACAATCAAATTTGCAAACAGTCGATGTCGAGCGCCATGAGGAGCATACAGAAGCGCGCGATGTTGCCAAGCTCGACGAGGCCACCAGTGATCCTTGCGAGGAGCTCCGACGCAGGTCGGACCAGCTCGTGGCGGCCATGGCTGCCGCTCACCCGCACCGGCCACGTATAGCACGTCGTCGCCGCCCGCGTCGGTCTGCCTGACACCGCCCCCGCCCCCGCCGGCAGCGCTGAGAGAGAGGGGAGAGGAAGGGAGAAGAGAGTAAAAAAACATGACATGTGGGACCCATCGGACACCACGTCAGTAAAACCCGTCAAAAAAATAGATCAACATTATCGAGGGACCTTTTTTGAACGGATTTATGAGTTTAGGGGTACACATTTCTGTTATTGCGGCTAAGGAAAAAAAACAAACTCGCTTTCAAGTTTAGGGACCTCTAGTGGACTTTTTCCATAAACTAATGGTGAGTATAGTGTTTATTAACCGACTCTCTTTTATCATCTTGCAAATAAATACTACTCACTTCGTTTCATAATGTAAGTCTTTCTAGTATTGCCTAGATTCATATAAATGCTAATGAATCTAGACACATATATAAATTATATACATTCATCGATGAATAAATTTAGGCAAGACTAGAAAGACTTACAATATAAAACGGAGGTAGTACCTCGGCTTTATAATATAAGATGTTTGACTTTTTAGTTGCAACGTTTGATAATTTAGTACAAATATAAAAAATAATAAGTTGTGTTTAAAGTTCTTTTGATAATAAAGCAAGTCACAAGCAAAATAAATGATATTTTCATAATTTTTTGAATAAGACAAATGGTCAAACATTGCAAGTAAAAAGTTCAAACATCTTACATCATGAAACGGAGCGAGTACGATATATTGAGAAAAAAGGAGAGAGAAGAGAAAAACTAATAGTTATACACAACAATGGCTTAGCATCGATACTTAGTGTTTATCGAAGGAAATGTCATTGAATGGGGTGGATAAAAAAAGAGTATACATTACTCCGCATTCATACATGTGCTTATAGGATGAGTTTTTGTTGGTGGTGTGTATCAGAGAAAAGTCGACCCTAGGCTCTATCTTTGAGCATGCTTAGTTTATTGTCCAAATAAACATTTTTTTTGTAAAACCAGACTTTGGTATTGCAAAATAAAATTGGCAAGATTAAGACATGTAGGTTGTGTTTGGTTTGATACCTAGACAAATTTATGCATAGTTTTGTCAGTAGAAATTTCTAAAATTACCAAATACCGGCAAGGTTACAATGGTAGGTTTTGTCATTGCCAACATTTTTAGTGGTTGATTTTGGTATAGAGTGAACAAGCCCTAAGAGGAGCATCAATGTAGCCCCGTTCCTAACCTATTCAATGTATCGTAAGACCAAGTTTGTCTCGCGCTTGGACTCTCGCTACCATAGAGATAGAGTACAAGCGAGAATCCACCCCTGCCCCTATAGGATTCGATGGAACCACTAGATTAATTGTAGATGGTCTATCAACATAATGAGGAAATGACATTTCTATAGGGGCGCCCAAGGATCAGACATGTGTTCCCTAAGACCTAAAATTGCGAGGGGGGCTTAGGATAGGTCATAAGATAGTTGAACTACAGTTGCACCTCAGTCACTTGCTTTGGAAATTGAACACAAAGGATTTCCACACTGAGTTGACAACCCAGACTTGGCTAGCCTAGGATAGCCATTAATCTAGGGACTCTTGAAGCATCCCTTGTCCCAAGCTAGGGCATCTTCCGTGGAAGACAAGATTTGAGTTGGTTAAACTCTAGCACGCCCCAACCACCTATCTTGGAAGTTATTATGAAGACTTTTCACCCAAGCTACCCTGACTTAACTGGCCCGAGCTATAGTGCCCAGGTCAATCACTAGCTCGGTGAGTCTAAAGCATCACTCATCTCCAACACGGGTATCTTTCTTGGAGGAGCTCAAAGGAAAATAACATGTCCCAAACACCCCACCTACCACATACGATGTGGTAAGCACTCATAGACGGGCGTTGCTAGGCGGGTAGCGTGGATGGGACACAAGATTGACGGAAGACATTCGAGAAAGATATATACCTCTTCCCACGAGCAAGGGTGGTATAGTTATGCCTCCTCTGCCACTATTAGGCTGGTTGGTAGGGCCATGTCGAGGGGCGTGCCGCCATGCCACCTCTCATTGCTACGGACAAGACGGATCATAACTGACCTTTTTCATATTGTAACATTTCTTAGGATGTGGGTACCTCTAGAAAGCATATAGAAGGGAAGACCTTGACTGAGAAAGAGGAGATTTCTTGGACCACAACCACTGTAGCTAACTAAGCAATTGAGAACATAGGAGTAAGGTGTTACACTCCATAACGGCATGAACTTGTCTAGGATTTGGTGTTTGTCTTCCACCCCCGATCTAACTGCATTCATTGGATAGATTCACCATGAATAGTTCACCCCCTAGGACGAACACAGAAGGAGGACCAACTCGTGCTCCCACTTTCGGCGCTTGTTCACCAACACTGCTTATCTAACATTTAGCCAAAAATGTTGTCTAAATATAAGTGCAATACTATGGTATTATAGTTCTAAAGTATCTAGCATGTAATTATAATATAAGAAAGAGTAAGCGGTCTGTAAATACACAAAGTTCATAGCTTAGTAGGGAAACACGTCCACAAGCAATCCTCGTGTCAGGGTTCAATTTTTCCCTTGTCTAGCACGAATCTTGGAGCACATCGAACAACCCAAACATAAAAGGATTTACCCCTAAAAATATGTTGAAAGTTATTAGCAAATCTCTTAATTTTACAACTGCATTGTTTTTCAATGTATATTCATATTGCTTTTTTCCAGTCCTATGCTAGTAAGATATATATATTTTTTAAAAAGTACATCTTGTTTGGCATTTTATACAATTGACTTATTGGTGAATTCAATTAGTAACAAAATATTCTTTGTTTATGAGAAGTAACAATATTGGTTTAAATCCTAAACCCGGCAGCAAGTAGACGGCATATTCGTTAATAACAAGGTATTTGTGGTAACTTTATCAAGCGTAAGATATACCCTACCCCTCCGTTTCGCAATGTAAAATTTTCTAACATTATCTAGATTTATATGGATGCTAATAAATCTAGACACATATGTAAATTATATACATTCATCCATTAATGAATTTAGACAAAGCTAAAAAGTCTTACAATATGAAACGGAGGAGGTAGTAGTATCCAGATATGCTCATAGAAGACAAAATGTGTGCTCATAGGATGGGTGTACGTGTTATAATCGTTTGAGTTTGTACTATGTTTAAAAACATAGTGAAAATAATGCTCACGTGTTAATAATTCTTCATCCTTTCATCGGGTAAAGAGGTAGGAAACTAAAACTAGAACTAAGAAAATCATAATTGAAATATTTATCATTAACATGATACATTTCTTCAAGATAGATGACAAGTACTTAGTAATAAGAACATCACATCAGTGTCTAACTAGTTATGGCTTCAACTAGAAAGAATCAAAGACACATTGTCAAATTCCATCACCAAACATTCGCTTAGCTCTTCTCATCCTCATCGACAAGAGCAGAATCAAGCATGGGGCATCTTAGGCTTAGTCTCATGCTTGGCCAAAAATATGCATTAGAAAAGCCAAATAATCATTTGTGGTTAAGAGATATAAATCATTTGACCTATAGTTGAAGGAATTAAATGGACTTCTTTCTTTAAAAAAGCCATGTTTTCAATGACCTGCTCATACGCACTGCGTGGAGTAATATTGATTTGGAACAACAAATATTTTCTTTTAAAAAAGTAATAGCACATATTTACAAACAAATATATTCACACAACAAATTCATCCTCCCTGTTCAAAATTTAGAACACCCCATCAAATCCAAATATATTTACATTGGGATAATAATACATGATTTAAAAGAAAAAAAAAGACCTACTCATGTAGTATGAAAAACGGGAGGATAGAACTATCAATCAAACGAGGCTAATAAGATTTTTTGTACCAATCCTCGGCCACCGCCGTAGTCACAACCTATGAAACTTTGGTACAAATGTAGACTGCATACTGCTACTTTTTTTTATATCCTCAGAGCTACACTGTTTGTCAACCTTGGGTCCCATGAAACTACTGTCGCCGGCATGTTCATAACGCTGCGATGCACAAAATTTCCATAGCAAGAGATTCCCTGTGGCGAAGTCCACTGCACCCCCATGCATTATTCGGTGGATGCCTAACTTTGTTACCGGCCATTGACAATCGAGGCCACCCTACTACGGCTATGTCACACGGATTGGATTATTGGGAGAAAATTAATTAGACCGGGAGAAAAACTATTCGTTGACCGGTCTAATAATATCTGCAACTAGCAGTTGTTTAGGGGTATTAGGTGTTACAGTCGCTAGCCTATGTTTGTTTAATAACAATTTTACTGACACACAGTTTAGACATTCTTCACCGTGTTCAGACATGTTGGTTAATTTAGTTAGTGGACATGACAGTTATTCTAGGTAGGGCCGGTTTGATTCTTTCTTCTTCTTTGGGGTTGTTTAGTTGGTAATTTTTTTACAAAGGGCTCACATCGAACGTTTGATTGGATGTCAAAATGGTTTTTTGGACAAGAATGAAAAAACAAATTTCAGATTTCATCGGGAAACCGCGAGACGAATCTGTTGAGTCTAATTAATCCATCATTAGCATATGTTGGTTACTGTAACACTTATGGCTAATCATGTCCTAATTAGGCTCAAAAGATTCGTCTCACGATTTCTCTCGTTACTGTGTAATTAGTTTTAATGTTCATGTATATTTAATATTTCATTTAGGTGTCAAAAATTCGATACGATGTTTTTAGAAAAAAAAATTGGAATTAAACAAGGCCTTTGTTTTGCTTTTCAAGGATTCTTTGTAAAATTTGACGATGGATAAGCCGGAATTTGCTTTAACCAAGCGCAAAAAAGGTGCATAACAAAATAATATAGAATTCATCCAGTTAATGAACCATTCAAATACTCTGTCGGGCGCTCTTATAACAAAATTTTAGTACAACGTGCACGCTTATGTCATGTTTTTAAAAGTTTCGATAATGAGTCAAATAAGACGTTCTTGATGCATCACATATTTTTGGTGCTGTCCATGTATTTATGTATATGAGAACAATGATTCATGTAGTGGGTATTCAAGATCCAGTGAAAAAGCTAGGGAATGTGATTGAGCTAATCCTAAGTTCCTAACCCTATTATTGTGAAACCTTTATTTACATTGCAATTGTTTTCTCGCCCTGTCGGCCATCTTTATTTGTAGATGCAAATTAGCCCTAAATTGTACCTTCACGCTAAGTTGAAAGAGTTGACAATACGATGTTAGTTGTAAAGGAATATCAGGGGAGGATGCAACCGTTACAAAAAGTTGTGTACAAAAGTAGCCAAAGGATTTGACGGTGGTCGTTTTTTGATGCTTATGTTTATAAACTAAAATTTAAATTTTTAATTTAAAATTTTGAGTTTTTCATCATAATTTATTTTTAAGTCTTTGTCTTTAGGTCACTAAAAACATATAAAAGTTTTATTTATAAATTATTTTTTATTTATAAATATGCCTTTTGCCATTTTACACGAATAGTTTCGTGTGTTAAGGTATCACATCCCTGTTTTCTCCGTTCTAAAGTCGTTTTGTCATAGCATTTATAGACAATCAACGACAACAAAATGTCCATCCACATGTTTATTTATGCACCCGTCAAATTAAATCGCCATCGTGCATTAAGTCCAAGTGCAGACTCTTTCTCACCCCCAAATGAGCTGCAGTTTCTTGTTATATCAAATCATGCTTAACCTTCTTTGGGGAGGACTGCCTCATCATGAACTGGTAAGTGGCACCTAGTCCTCTTCTTTTAGAGCCAGTATAATAGCATGCTATAAGCTCGCTATATGTTTATGTAGAGAAAAGAGAGGATAAGAGAGTGTAAACAGGCTGTTAGTTTGTAGTCAGCTTGGGCACATAAACCAAGAAACTCTATGAGAATGACATGTGGGTCCCACATTAATGATGAAGAGCTAACTAGTATATGGGTAGGCTAAGAGAAGACTATAATACTTGTTGATTATATAATTAGGCTTGCTTTTAGTGAATACATAAATAGTTTTGTGTGTCTTAACTCTTAACTACCTGTGCCTAACTCAAATCAAGCCCACATCTCCACTGTCTTCCCCCTCTCTCTCTCCCCCGCAAAGTCCAAGTGCTTCTTTTCAGAAAAGGACCAATACATGCAAAGGTGGAGAATTTCTTTTAAAAAAAAAAATTAGCCTCCACGTTGAAATGGTCACCAATTCTTTTGTTACTGACTCCTGCGCCACACCCAGGCCCACATGGGACCACCTCAGGGATAAGGCCCACATGTCATTGATAGCTGTCACTGTGTCCTGTAGTGATGGGCTTTTTTTTTGTTGTTGTTATTATTTTTTGGTTCTGTGGGAAGACAGACATGCATCAACGACGCGCCTCGACGGACGGCGCTCCGCGTAGAAATAGGATACGACGTCCGTTGGATTTGAAATTGACGGTGGATCTGTGACTACTACGGTCAAAGTGATTTGAAATTGAACTGAATTGTGCTGTTCAAGGTTAAACATCAAATTATTGTGAATATTAGGCATGCCAGTTTTCAATATAAACAGGGTTTTGCCTACGTTTAGAAAAAAAACTTTTCGTTTTGGTTAGTCCAATTTAAATACATATTGCATCGTTCAATGTAGGTTTATCTTTTACCGAAAAGAAAGGGATGATAGATCACCTATTCTGTTTTCTTGTTTCTGGGTAGAACTTGAAAACTGACCATACTGGCTTTGAGCACCTCCGAATAGTGGAGAAGCATCGTAGTTTATCTAAAACTCAAAATGGAAGCAAATACGAGCAAATATTATAGATTTGGATGTTTTGATTGTAGTAACTGATTGGGCTATTGAAAAGTGATTTGCATGGATACTCATTGATGTTATATTAATCACTGCCTTATATGTGATAATGGGTATCTATGAAAATTAATACTTGCTAAAGTTATAGTTTAACCCTCATCCCTAAATATCTAATTTTTTTATGGATAACATGCGTTGTGAGGAATCTCGTTCTACGTATTTACGCATAGATTCATCGGATATATAAGCCAATAAAACAAAAACTTTCAAACTCCATAGTAACATGCCATTATCATATATATTTTCTTTTAATTGCTACCATGTATCGAGCGTACTTGAGACACATCATGATATCGCCCCTTATTAATTTACACGCGTTAATTGTTATTTCTCTTATACGTATTTAAGGATATACTTCGCTCAAGGTATTCTATCTTAATGCCGAGACCAAGGAATTATTAACTTTCTGTTTTTTCATTTACTCCACGTGGTCCGTATTAATCAGCTACATGCACGTCCACATCACATGCAATGCATATTGGCTATGTACTTTACTAGTCGTTCTTTTAGTAGATCTTAACCCGATGATGTATTACTCACGAGACACAAACAGAGTAAAATTTTTAGAGGATAGGGTAAGCATTATCATGTCATGGATTTAGGATAAACAAAGGTTGCAGCCTAGAGTGCAAGAGCAAGGATATTACTACCTCCGTTTTATACCGTAAGGTATTCTAGTTATATCTAAATCCATATATTCACTAGCATTCGTATAAATATACGTAACACCAAAAAATTTTATATTATAAAACTGATGTATTATAGTCTTTATCGTGGTGGCCAATGGAAACGGGAAAGGAGACATGATATTGGAATATCTGGAGTGGCTATCTGCAAAAAGAGGGAAAAAAAAAGTGTCCAAGAAGGCACAAACGGACGGACGCTGCGTTGCCGTTGCCGGCCCCTGTAGACGGCGGCCATAAGAAGGCGGCGTCTCTCTCTCTCTGCCTCCCTCGGTTTCTTTGCCAAATTCTCACTCCGCTCTCTGCCCGACCTGCCCGGACCCTCGCCCCAGCCTTCGCCTTTCCCCTGCCCGCACTGCCCCCTCCCTCCCTACCTCTTCGCACTCTTCCCTCCTCCTCGCTCGGCTTCCGTTCCGCCACCCGCCGCGCCGCGCGGCGCTAGAGCTCACCACCGGCCGGAGATGACACCCTGCGGGCTCGCGGCGCGGCGGCTTCCTGCTGCCCTGACGATGAAGACACCGCGGCGGTGACGCGAGCCGTACGTGGGGGGCTTTTGAGCTTTTCGGGTTTGGGGAGGGGGAGGGGGTGGAGGTTTGGAGGGTGATGGGGAAGGAGGGGAAGCGGCGCGCGGAGGAGGGGAGGCGGAGGAGGAGGGGGGAGAGGGAGAGGGAGGAGGAGGAGGACGCGGCGCCCGCGATGGGGTGCTGGATCCGCATCCCGCGGCGCCTCGGCGGCGGCTGCATGTCGTCGCGCGCCAAGGTCGACTCCTCCACCAGCGGCGGCGGCGCCAGCGCGCGCGGCGGCGGTAAAAATCTCCCGCTCTCTCCTCACACACGCACACGCACGGACGTACTTGTACTTGCTTGCCTTCTTTCGCTTGCGGCGGCAACGGTTGTGCCTGCGCGTGCTTGCCTCGGTCAGTCGGTGCACGGGTGCGAGAGAATTGTACGCGCGCGCCTGAGAGATGGGCGCCATGGATGGCCACGGGAGCTTTGTTTTCTGTTATTATTTTATTCTCTAGAAAGTAGTAATGTCGATTGTGATGGGGAGCATTCTGTGATGAAAATGGATGTGTGTTGGTGTGCTCCGAGGGGTGGCTCTGGTGGGTGGTACGAATTCAAGAGTGTGAGTTGGATAGAGTGGTTGTTGTGGGGGGTGGCATACTGGCATAGGATGGCTCTGCCTCATTCACGTACGGTATTTGATTAATGAGATTGATGGGAGAGCTGTGTGTGCTGTCCTGCTGTGCTGTTTGTGTACGAGCTGGAGGGTCTGTGGTTTCGGAGTGCTGCCATTGGTGTTCGAGTGGGTGTGCTTTGTGCGTCTGGCTGTAGGTTTTCTGGCTTGCTGCTAGTGCTACGGGGGAAAATGTGTAGTGACAGTTGGGTTGCTGTGGCAGGAGCAGATTAAATTCAGTACTTTCTCTCTTTCAGTTTGCATTGGTAGATGCTTAATAATTTACTGGTGTGTGGGTGCGTGGAGGTTTGCATATTTGGCTATAGTTAGATAAGGCATGCGCTGTATACGGATTAGCGTGTTTGTCTAAGTTTGTCTGTGTTAAGTGAAACGCTGGAGATGGAAAATACTAACTTAACTTAGTAGTTGGTCGCTCCAGCTTGCAATATGTTTTCAGAATGTTGAACTTGGTCTCTAGCACTCAACATGGATAGTTAGATCTTTGGCTGAACATGGCATGCATGTCCAGCTCCATTGGAGTAAGGGAGCGGTCATTTTCTACCCCTCTCTCCCTGAATGCATTAATTTGTTCTGGTTGTGCTTTTTTTTACATTGCTTGCAAACCAAAATTGAGGGAAAAAAATTACAGATCCACTGGTGTATTCTTGATGTCATGCTGACTTAGTTGCTTTTGTTGGGAAAGAAATCTTTCTTCTTTTGACCTTTAATCTTCACAAGTTCACATAAGTTAATTGCAAATGCAGGCATATAAGAATGCCGCATGATATTATTACTTCTGATGGTTACAATTCATCCCAACCCTTTACAATGTACAAAGGGAAAAGGTAATCAACAAATCATACAGTCTGGAACATACCATAAATTACTTATTAAATCAAAGCGTGTAGAAGGTGCCACGTATTTCTGATGTTACTGTTTCTTGGGTTTTTGTCTTTTGCTAAGAAACAAGGGTAGTTTAGGATAATAAGTGTATTGTTCTTTAGGATAAGAAGTGTATAATGTTTGGATAATATAAATGGCATTTGTAGCTATTCCTCTAATAAGGATTATGTTTCACGTGCAGAAAGCAAATCAGCGAATGATGGCTGCCAAGACCATTCAGTTCCACCAATGGCCTCTGGTTCTACAACATCCAGTAACACTGGAAGTATCTCTCCTTCCTCCATAGTTGGAGAGGAACTTAAGCTAGCTTTCCAACTCCGTAGATTTACATTTAATGAACTAAAGTGTGCCACAAGAAACTTCCGACCTGAGAGTCTCCTTGGTGAAGGAGGTTTTGGCTGTGTCTTCAAAGGGTGGATTGAGGAGAATGGAACTGCTCCTGTGAAGCCTGGTACAGGATTAACTGTTGCTGTCAAGACACTCAACCATGATGGGCTGCAGGGGCACAAAGAGTGGGTGGTATGTTTTGAATTTCTTTAGTACCCAGACCATAAAGTATTGTTCGATTGTCTTTTAATTCATCATCAATTAAACTATCATTATTTCATTTTTCAGGCAGAAGTTGATTTTCTTGGTAACCTTCAACATCCGCACCTAGTGAAATTGGTTGGTTACTGCATTGAAGATGACCAAAGGTTGTTAGTATATGAATTTATGCCTCGTGGAAGCTTGGAGAACCATCTTTTTAGGAGTAAGAATTTTTATTTTCATACATTCAGTCATTTTGTTCCCATTTATTGCTGACTGTTGGATTTTTCGTTGTTAACGGTAGCAGTTTTTCTTGTAGCACCTGCATTTTTATATGCAGTTTTCTTTTCTGTACTCTGTGCAAGTGATGTAGTTGATTATTTATTTTATTCGTAGTAATCCTGTTGTAGTGTATCCTTGAATGTCTGACAGTTTGGCATTTAAGATCATCAAGCTTTGGCTGACGCCTTACTAACTGTGATTATAATTTCTGGTGGTCAATAAGGTTGTTAGGTGGTGCTAATTTGCATGTTTATAATTCCTCATTATGTATGTTTGGTGTTCTTTTAGTATTGACTATACCTTGGTGTTCATGTGCTGTTAGTATTGCTCTATTGTGTTAAAATTGATCGGTATAGCTCTGTTCTGAACTGTCTTGTATTTATTTGATGTTTGAGCAGGGTCATTGCCCCTCCCATGGGCCACCAGAATGAAAATTGCACTTGGTGCTGCAAAGGGCCTCGCTTTTCTTCATGAAGAAGCTGAAAGGCCAGTAATCTATCGGGATTTCAAAACTTCAAATATTCTTTTAGACGCGGTATGCAGCCATGTTTGATAACCAGAACACCTTCACTATGTTCATTTAGATTGTAACACACTCATGTTTCTTAAACGCTCATGTTCAGGACTACAATGCAAAACTCTCTGATTTTGGACTTGCTAAAGATGGTCCCGAGGGTGATAAAACTCATGTATCTACTCGAGTCATGGGAACATATGGATATGCAGCTCCTGAGTATGTAATGACAGGTGAGTTGATCATTACCCCATTAGTTGACTTGCTTGAATAATTTTGGAATTCACACCATACCGCTGGAACTATATTCAAACTTGCATATTCTGCAAATCTTTCATGACACATCATATATCCTTTGATAAGTTTCTTCGATAGCCCTTCAGTAGAAACTCTCAGAGACTTTGACATAGAGATGAAATTTGTGTACAAGGATGTGTGCATGGAGTATTTTATTATAGACTGCACCTTTTTTGGTCACATTCACAATGATCTGGGTGCTATCATGGCACACCATCTTAATTTATGTGATTACTGGTATTTAAGGCACTCCATGTGCTGCTGTGGTGGTGCACTAGCTGTTTACTTGAATCTCTTTCTCTCTGAGGTAGTCCAAAAGGATCATAATTGCACTGGCTCGAAATTATGTTCCCCATTTTGATTTGATGAGCTTTGAACTAGATTCATTGGCTGATCTAAGCTGACTGAATATTCTCATATACCACAGTAAAGGACAAAAGTTACCATCTATTCACTTGTTCGAGAAATGAAATGTGTGACATTGGTATGTTGCACCGCCTTATCAGTACATTTCTTGTGCAGGTCACTTGACATCAAAGAGCGATGTATACAGCTTTGGAGTGGTGCTACTAGAGATGATGACAGGCAGAAGGTCAATGGACAAGAACAGGCCAAACGGAGAACACAACCTGGTTGAATGGGCACGTCCTTATCTTGGAGAAAGAAGGCGATTCTATAGGCTTGTAGACCCCCGTCTGGAGGGGAACTTCTCCATAAAAGGTGCTCAGAAGACGGCTCAGCTGGCCCATGCCTGCCTTAGCCGTGATCCAAAGGCTAGGCCTCTCATGAGTCAAGTGGTTGAAGTCCTCAAACCCCTCGTAAACCTCAAAGACATGGCCAACTCCTCGTATTTCTTTCAGTCCATGCAGCAGGAACGTGCCGCAAGCCTTGGCCACCCAACTGGCAGCCAGAGCATGAAGGCACAGAGCACCTTCGCGCGCAACGGGCAGCAGCCAATGAGGAGCCTCTCCTATGGTCCACATGCCTCCCCATACCGGCAATCCCCGAGGCCTGGCAAACAGCAATGAGACTCCATTGTGCTCATCCATTCACAATGATCACTACAAGACTGGACTTTCTACCCAAACTGGTGCATAGGTGGTGCACCCAACCTACCATGGCGCTGGAGCATACTGTGTCGCGGAGAAGGCCCGGCTTCCAGAATGACTAGAACTGCGCGGAAACGCCTACAATGTGCAAATTTCCTTCTTGTTGTCACTTAGGGTTCTACATTTCCAATTCTAGCTACCTTGACTTGGGAGAGGGGCGGATCAAACCGGTTTTTTTGCTTGTCCTGTGAACAATGCTCAGACAGGTGGTTAGGGTTGCCTCTTCCTGGAGAATCCTGGGTAGGGTGTTGTACGTTGAGCTAGGAGAAGAGCTGCTCCCTGGACTCTTACTCAGACTGCGTCACTTGTCGGTCGCCTTGTAATTAATCGCCATTTGGAGGAAAAGGCAACAAAGGGGGAGGCAAATTGGCCATCAAAGACCGTCGCCCCCGTCCCCATCGTCGTCGCCATCATCATTCCATGATGCTCGATCGATGGAGGTGAGGAAGGAAGGAGGCGGCAAGTGCAGGCAGGCCAGTTAAGGCGCATGTGCCATTGATGGGGTGACAGAGCTAGCTCGCCTTTCAGGTAGGCGTACGCCCCCCCCCCCCCCCCCCCCCCCTCCTTTGACAGATCATGATCATGCATGCATGCGTGCTTGCTTGGTTTGGTAGTACTGTGGTAGTAATCCTAGATGCTTTGCACGTGCCATTACTTCTGATCATTTACCCATCCTTTTCCCGGCCGTCTGGTACCTAACTCTCTCTATCTGTATGTGTTGTTACTGCCCTGTTCTGCGTCGTTTTCTTTTTCTCTGAGTAGGTCATAAGTGAGTTACAAGACTAGCTTGTGCATGCCGTGCAGTATGGCATCTGGTAGTACACATCAATACATATGCATGGTACAGTGGTACCACGATATGATCTAGTAGGTCGAGGACTCGAGGTGCATTGAGCCATTTGCATGCCGTCCAACCTTGTGCTGGAAGTATTTGTTTCTTCGTGGCATGCCAGTAAAAGAGATGGCATAGGGGAATCTGGAGTTCGCCAGAGGGCAGAGGGGCAACCGGTTACCGATCTTGACGGCAAATGCTGCACAAGGTTGCATACTAACAAGAACAGCAAAGGGGAAAAAAAGGAACAACAAAAGAAAAGAAACGTGGCACCGGGCTGCCTGAAGCCTGGACCGAGAAGCCCAAACACTGGCACGGAAATTTAGGAATAATTAACTTTTTGCCACACTTAAAAATGATACTTAATATATTTATCACTAGGCTCATATGTCATAGACACATGAGGACTCACGTGTCATAGACAGCAGGTGACAAATATATTATATGTTATGTGTCATTTCTAAGAGTGGCAAAAAGTTAAATGCCCCAAAAATTTAGCCCATATGGGTCTGTCAAAAATCGCCTAAAAGCGTGCGTTTACCTAAAGGTACCTTGAACCATCAAAATGGAGTTTACCAGCCTTGATTCCAGTAGTCAACACAGCTCCATCCAGGCGTTGAGCCAACGGCGCCAAGGCCATAGTGCTTGTGCTTGGCTGACGATGTTTTATGAATTTGTTTTGCTGATCTACAGTGAAGATGTCAAAAATGACAGGCGCAGAGCATAGGCGGCCGTTTGACCAACCTGGAGTTAGTCCTACTGTAGTACTAGTAATGACTGGCTGGTATATGCAACGTAAGCAGTGGTGTCCGTTTTGTCCAATTTTATCGCCTTACTTGGACACCAAGGCCATGCTTAATTAGCTAAAAATTCTGAGATACAGCTAATGGTAAGCCAGCGACGAGAGCATAAAAAAGCTAGGCTTTATAGCATCTGGTTTCTAGCTCATTTTTATGAATTTTACAAATGTAGATTCTCATAATCTGAGTATATGAACTTCTGATAGAGATTCCACAAGAAATTCTAGTCAGAAACTTCCCAAACAAGACCCACATCATAGAGAAAAGATCCCTAGCTCAAAAACTAGGCATGGTTGAAAGCTTTGCAGATGTGTTGCGTACTACTTATTACGTGTGTAAACCTGAATTCGTGTTATAACATTTGTTCAGAAATAGTTTTTTAATATATTTCTTCATGGAGTTGCTTTACCCTGGTGTCCGTTTACTGTTTAGTAAGGGGGTGTTTGGATCCCTATAACTTTTTTTAGTCCCTTCCACATCGAATGTTTGGACACTAATTAGAATATTAAATATAGATTATTAATAAAACCCACCTTATACTCTGGACTATTTCGCAAGACGAATCTATTGAGCCTAATTAGTCCATGATTAGCGAATGTGATGCTACAGTAAACATTTGCTAACCATGGATTAATTAGGCTTAAAAATAGCTTTTATTTATACAATTAGTTTTGTTATTAATTTATATTTAATACTCTTAATTAACGTCCAAACATCCGATATGACAAGAGATTAAAAAAAATACTGGATTCAAACAGCCTCCAAGACGTCCGTTTATGCAACCAAAGCAATTGAAAAAAAAAAAAGGTCAGTATGGGCCGACCCACGGAGGGACTATGAATGGGCCAGAGAACTGTTGCTGGTTTTCTTCATAGGTCACCGTAGTCCAGATGGTAGGATCGACACGTGCTATAAGCAAGAATTTTTATTCATATATTTATTTTAAAAAAATACAAAAATACTTTCATTTCAACATTTACGGAAATATACCTCCAATGCCCTCTAGGAGGGCGTTTTTTTAAAACCGCCTACCTAGAAGGTGTTACATATGATGTGTCAACTATATATTTATTGTTGTAGAAAAATCACATTTCGATCCCTTAACGTCCACCTAGAGGGCGGAAAGAGTCTAAATGCAAAATTTCTTATATAGTTCGGTACATATTACTTTTATAATGTTTAAATATGTCATATGAAGTCAGATGGAGTCAAACCTATAGAGCTCGAAAAGATCTACAGCTTCATAGTTGACAACATTTTCATTTATAATCATTTGGAGAGACAAAGTTTCAAATGTGCTTTCACAAAATCTCAGATTTAGATTTCCAACAATCTTCGATAGAGATGCGCTCTACATAAAAGTTGTAGATCTAAACAAGATATACAACTTTGTAGTTCATTACTTTTTTATTTAAAAATATTGTATATCAAATAAGTATTACTAGTTTTTATAACAATGAAACCAGCGAGAAAGGCCTAATTGAAAAATTAAATATTTTTTGAATGAAGGTTTTGACTCTATGAATAATTTCAATGAAAAAAATAATTAACTAAAATGTTATAGATCTTGTCGATATCTACAACTTTGGTATAGAGTTTATCTCCAACGAAAGTTTGTAACATATATCTAAGATTTTATAACAATGTATTTGAGAGTTTTTAATTAATATTTATATATCTAAATGATTTTAAATGAAACTTTTGTCAACTACAAAGTTGTATATCTCTTTGAGTTCTACAATTTTGATATACAGTTTGACTCAATCTAGCTTCATATGATATGTTTAGAAATTATAAAAGCAATATATACCAAAATGCACTAAAATTTTTGCATTTAGGCCCTTCTCGTCCTCCATTAGAGCGTTAAGGGGTGAAATGTATTTTTTTTCTGTACACGAATGAATATATAATTGCCACGCCATATTTAACGCTCTTCTATATGGTGTCAGGGGCATACTTCCATAAATGTTGAAAATAAAATATATGTTTTATATTTTTTAAAAAATGAATATATATATATATATATATATATATATATATATATATATATATATATATAAGCAATGCAACCAATTTAATGATTTAATTGAGCAAGAAATGCCACAGAGACAGAGAAAATTGAGGAGGAAGGAGGTAACCTGTGGGGCCCACAACCACGTGACGTCCCACACGTTGGACGAAAGCCACTCGGGAGGGGAAAACAAACAATATTGATAGTTGAGGGAGACTTTGTAAATCAAACTCAAGTAATAGTTAATCTTGGCATGATATAATTTTTCAAAAAAAGAAAAATAGACAAACATCCCATTTGCCACAAGAACCAATTTTCAATGGAAAAAAACCCTCATTTTGCCTTTCTCGAGTGTAGACTGAATTTGATTTACCCCTTAACCACAAAAAGAGAAATAATGTCTTCCTCACCTGTCAAAACCCGTCCATCTTGTGTCCTCTGGTTCTTTGGAAGATGGTTCTGTCCTTTGTGGTGTCTACGTGAAACATTGACTTGGGCAGCGTTCGGCTCAACGAGGCAAGTTAACTTATCCTCGACACAAAAAACATAGTAATAAATTAGTATATTATTAATTAATTATTAATTATTAAAAATATAAAATAGATTAATATGATTTTTCAAAACAACTTTTCTATAGAAAATTTTTGCAAAAAGTACACGTTTAGCAATTCAGGAAGCGTGCTCATGGAAAACGAGAAAGGTAAGTTAACTTACCGTCCCATGCGAACGGGGCCTTCGTCTTCATCCGACATGGTGTTTACATAATTCTTGTGTGAGAAAACTATTAGCAAAAGGAAAATGTAGTGTCCCCACATGTCAGTCAAACAAGTAAACCACCCCTTTGGTTTTTTCTTACTCCTCCATTGCTCTTTATTTTATCCCCTAAGAACAAGGCTAATAATATAGCCAACAAGCTTGCTATAAGGTTTTTAATAGTCTTCTTGTAGCCCACTCATATAGTAGTAAACTCTTTATCATCAATGCAGGACCCACATGTCACTCTCATATAGTTTCTTGATTCTTGTGTGCAAGTTGGCTATAAGATTATAGCCCACTACTCCTCTTTCTTCTCTCTCCTCTCCTACATATATATAGCTAGCTTGTAGCCTACTATTATACTTGCTCTAATAAGTTGAGCAAACATGATGGTAGAGGAAGACGAGAAGACCATTGTCGCCACCTGGGTCATATTGTTTTACCACTAGAGTTGCAACTGACCTGTTGCTCATCAAAGCACGCCACCCGTCATCTCCTGCGAGGCACCAGATGTTGTCTATAGATCTTAGTTGAGATTAGTCAGGGATTTCAGTAGGATGACAACAAAGTGAACATCCAGCTTGGGTCCTTGCTCTCTAGGCTGAGCTCACCGCCCTAATACGCCATTACTAGGCTAAATCGAATAATAAGTAGGGAAGTGGTTGAGCAGGAGATCCGAGTAACGATGGAGACATGAGGACATGTGATGACAATGCTAGTGGTGGGCTAGGCTGGTGGTGACCCATGGTGGTAAATCCATGATATAAATTGAGATGGGGCTAGTGTAAAAAATTAATGTGATTAAAACAAATAGAGATATCCAACTAAGTATATTTTCATATGCATTTAAAGAAGTATATTTTCCAATGAAACCCAAATGCTCATATGGTCAAAAGAAAACACATTTTTTCCAATTTCAATTGTAGTTAAACTAAAATATCCACAAAAATCTTGAATAAATTTGGTATTTTTTTAGATAATGACAAATTTGGTATTTTACTTTTCATATTTGCTAGTTTGGGCCTGACTGCAAGAAGCATCGAGGCAGTTGGGCAAGTTGCATCCTTTGCATTGGGCCATTTGTTTTCACTAATGGTTAATCATATTTGTTAATGGCTAATTAGGTGCATGGATTAGAGGTGGGTTTGGCGCCCCAACCAGCCCCAACAGTGGATCCACCATTGGTGACCCATGAGTGCCTCGCTCGAGGGTTGGGTTGGAGTAGTGCCATCGTCTAAAGGTTGCCGCCGACCCGTAAGGTCTACCGACACTGCCTCCTCGCATCGATTTCTCTACGCATTAGTTCACGGGAGAGCTCTACATCAAGGATAAGGAGCTGGAGGGACCTCGTTGCTGGCATCAACATGGGAGTCGAGTTGCCTCCTCTATCACCTCTGACTATGCTTGAGCTCGATGGGAGAGAAATGGAGGAGGAGGGAGGGGCAGAAGTACTACATCGACGGGAGTGACATATGATGGATGGCAGTGGGCTGAGCTCACGGGGAACCATCGTCAGTATGAGTTGAGCTCGCTAGGAGACAAGGAGAGAGAGCCAGGGTGAGAGTGCGAGAGAGAGGAGGGATAAATAAAAGGAGAAAGGGGCAATGGCATCTAGCCCCCGAGTTATTTTTAGTTTTTTTTCTTTTCGTGTTGGCTGTCAATCCATGAAAATTTCACATAGATGCTTAGATAAAGACTAAATCAATACGCCATATGGATACTACGTACAATGAAATCACCATCCAAACCCCCTGTTAGCAGCCTAGGAGAAAAAACAAACCGTTGAGAGAGCCTCCATATTTTGTTTCGTGGTACAGAGAGATGAAAGTGCATCTCTAAGAGAGAGGGAAAAAAATCAAGTTCCAAAATTATTATATTGGAAGTTGTTCCAAAATATTTCTCCTATGAATCTTTCCCAATTCTAACGACCGGTTGGGGAGATTGAGAACACCAAAAAAAGATCTCCAAATCTAGGTCAATCTTGAGTCAGTATTAGGATCAAGGTAAATGCATTGGGCACTATTTGAGATTAATTTTTATACAAAAATTTTAGGGTAAATATTGGACATTGTTGGAGATGCTCTAACTAAAGGGGAGGGTCTAATCCGGCGCTCGGTCACGGGCGGGCTGCGCGAGCGAACGCATGGTCCTTCTGCCTCTCTTCCTATAGGCCCACACGCCGTACGGCCCAGTGAAACTGATCGGCCCATCGTGCACCGGCTACACGTGTATATATATTTTATACATACAAACTTTTATACATAAATCTTTATACATATAAACTTTATTACACATATAAAATTTAAACATACAAATTTTATACATGCAAACTTCATACATAAAACTTTTTATATATAAATCTTTATACATATAAACTTTATACCTATAAAGTTAAGATCCCTATTTGTAAAGTTTATATATACATATATGGAAAAATCTTTATATATGTAAACTTTATATATACAAACTTTATATACACACATACAAACTCTCCATATAAAAAATCTAGATAGATATAAACAAAAAATATAGATATATATATATTATAAAAAATCCATATAGATATAAATTTATACATGTAAACTTTATACATATAAACTTAAAATCCCTATTTGTAAAGTGGAAAAAAAAACAAAAAAGGTGTCAGCCAAGTTGGGCCGTAACAGTAGATGGGCCATGTTCTGTGGTGTGGGCCGGCAGTGCGGCGCGACCGCGCGCGCATTAGCCTTTTCGTAACTAAAGGGCATTAGGCTATACTTGAGGGAGCCTTTATAAACTTTTTCCTTTTCGATATGCAGTGGAGAGTGGGCCCATTAGCCCGGTGGAGGGCCCGATCCAAAACGGAGCACAACGGTTGCCTCCGGAAACCAAACGCATATCCCAGATAAATAAAAGGAGAGAAGAATCCGCACGAGCTGGCGATTCCGCAGCGGCTCGTAAAAGTGTAAAACCCAATTTCGCGAGAAGTGGAAAATTTCCCCACACCGCTTTCGCTCGACGAGCCGCAGCCGCCGCCGCCGCCATGGCGTCCGCCGAAACCCTAGCCCGCTCCCCGTCGCGGGAGCCGTCCTCCGACCCGCCCCGCGACGCCTCCTCCTCCGAGCCCCCGCGGGAGTCCTCCTCCGAGCCGCACCACAACGGGGACGCGGGGCGCAACTCGTCCTCCTCGCGCCGCCGCCGGCGCAGCCGGTGGGAGCAGTCGAACGACGAGTCGGCCGCGAACTCCGGCGGGGAAGGGGGCGGCGGCGCGGGGGCGCGGAAGCGCAAGTCGAGGTGGGCCGAGGAGGAGCCCCGCCCCATCATCGCGCTCCCGGACTTCATGAAGGACTTCGCCGCCGATCTGGATCCGGAGGTGCACAACCTCAACGCGCGCCTCCTCGAGATCTCGCGCCTGCTGCAGTCGGGGCTCCCTCTCGACGACCGCCCCGAGGGCGCGCGCTCGCCCTCGCCGGAACCCATCTACGACAACCTCGGCATCCGCATCAACACCCGCGAGTACCGCGCCAGGGAGCGCCTCAACCGGGAGAGGCAGGAGATCATCTCCCAGCTCATCCGCCGCAACCCCGCCTTCAAGCCCCCCGCCGATTACCGCCCGCCCAAGCTTCAGAAGAAGCTCTATATCCCCATGAAGGAGTTCCCCGGGTACAACTTTATCGGGCTCATCATCGGCCCCCGTGGCAACACGCAGAAGCGGATGGAGAAGGAGACAGGAGCCAAGATTGTAATCCGAGGGAAGGGCAGTGTCAAGGAAGGGAAGCTACTGCAGAAGAGGGATATGAAGCCGGATCCCAGCGAGAACGAGGACCTCCACGTGCTTGTCGAGGCTGAGACGCAGGAGGCGTTGGATGCCGCGGCTGGCATGGTGGAGAAGCTACTTACCCCGGTGGATGAGGTTCTGAACGAGCACAAGCGGCAGCAGCTGCGTGAGCTCGCGGCGCTGAACGGAACAATTAGGGATGATGAATTTTGTAGGACATGTGGGGAGCCAGGTCACCGGCAGTATGCTTGCCCTAACAAGACTTCGACGTTTAAGAGTGAGGTACAGTGCAAGGTCTGCGGGGATGGTGGCCACCCAACAATTGATTGTCCAGTCAGGGGCACTACTGGGAAGAAGATGGATGATGAGTATCAGAACTTCCTTAATGAGCTTGGTGGGAGCGCACCTGAGTCAGTGACAAAGTCTAGTGGTCCGATGTTGGCTCTTACAGGGAGTGGTGGGAGTGGTGGCAGCAGCGGCGCTGGTGCTGCTAGTGGTAGTAACCCGCCATGGGCTGCAGGTGGTGGTGCTGCCGCCGCAGGACCAAATGGGATCAAGGAGTATGATGAGGCCAATCTGTACATTGGCTACTTGCCACCCACGCTGGATGATTCAGGGCTGATAGGTTTGTTTTCACAATTTGGAGAGATTGTCATGGCGAAGGTTATCAAAGATCGCATCACTGGGCAGAGCAAAGGATATGGTTTTGTGAAGTATTCGGATGTCTCGCAGGCTAATGCAGCAATAGCTGCGATGAATGGTTACCATCTTGAAGGGAGAGTGATCGCAGTTAGAGTTGCAGGAAAGCCGCCGCAGCCAGCTGCGCCTCCTGGCCCACCAGCCATGCGAGCACCACCAACATATCCTCCTGCAGACCCTGCTGCTGGTGGCTACACCTCACAGCCTTACATGGGGGCACCACCACCACCACCTCCAGGGAGCTATGCTCCAGTTCCTTGGGGGCAACCGCCACCATATGCTTCATACCCTCCACCGCCACCAGGTTCTAGCATGTACAATCCTCCACCTCCTGCACCAGGCCAAGCTACACCACCCCTGTATAATGTGCAATATCCACCACCACCAGCTCCAATCCCTCCACCGGGCACTTCTCCGTCCACTGATGGGGCGCAGAACTACCCTCCTGGTGTAACACCACCAAGTTCTGGTGCTCCTACTCAGCCTGTCCCAGCTCCAGTATATGGAACCTCTGGTGCACCAAATGCACCACCTATGTACCCTCCACCTCCTTATGGTTACGCTTCATATTATCCATCAGTAACACCTGTTCAGGCACCACCACCTCCACCACCTGCTGGCGCCGATCCCTCTCAGAGCATCGCAAATGCACCCTGGGCAACTCACAGTGCACCACCTCCACCCCCAGCTGGTGCCGATCCCTCTCAGAGCATCGCAAATGCACCCTGGGCAGCTCACAGTGCACCACCTCCACCACCAGCTGGTGCTGATCACTCACAGAGCATTGCAAGTGCACCTTGGGCCACTCACAATGCGCCACCTCCACCACCACCTTCCAACATGGAGCAACCTCCTGCTACCTATGGTGCTGATGCAGAGTACGATAAGTTTATGTCAGAGATGAAGTGATGTGAGCCAAGCTGAAGCAATTCTTCCAGCAGTGAAAAAAAGGTAACTTAACACTATCAATTTGATACTTCTTATTAACCTTATTCAATAATTTGGTTCTAACGAAGATAACCTTGTACAATTTATGTGACTGGGGCATCATTCATGGCTTCATATGTTCACTAATTTATTTGTTTCTGCTTCTTTTGTTGTTTTAGTCAATTTGACAATAAGTGCAGATGGGGTAGGATCCATCAGTGGCAGGTTACTTTTAGGTACTGCCAAAATTATACCCTCTGAAGAGCTCGTAGATACAACTGGTGCAGGCGATGCATTTATTGGAGCAATTCTCTATGGTCAGTATGTAATTTCCAATTTTTTCATGCTAAAAAACTGGTGCTTTTATGCTACCTAACCATAGCTTTTGTTAGTGGACCAAGTAAATTTTGTTCTGTGATATGAGTTGTGTTAAACAGAGCAGTGGTATGTTTCATCTGTCATTGAAAAGTTATCTACCGAAGTTGTTGCTGGTCTGATTACATAACATTCTATAGCAGCAAAACAGGTGCAGTCTCAGCATGCAGCATTTATATGGAGCACATCTGGTAGTGGTCTTTGGGTTGGATTACCCCCATGAAAATCACGTTGCAGTTTGAAATGTAAATGTTGATTCTCTTTTGTGGATTCTGACCGCTTTAATAGCTTTTGACCTATCATTGTGAGAGGTTCCATGAGCTAACTATTGTCTGTTCTCTGGTTTGTATGCTGCCTGAGAAGATGCTGCCTTTTGCAGCACAAGTGGTAAGAGATCTATATAACACTTGAGTACTGCAGTTACTTGTAATATCTTGAACGGGTGGCCGGAGCTACAACAACACCTCCGCTAAGCACAACCACTTTAAGTACCACACACCACAGCAACATCATATGCTTTTCTACTCTATGACAGAGGTTGACCCACACATAATGTTAAAACATTCATCCCAGGAGTTGGTACTAATTGATGACCATGTTCTTTTTTTTCCCTGTGTAAGTAAAATATTGGGAGAGGGGCATGTCGCAGCCAGTATTTGCATTGGATATTAAGATTGCCCTTGGTGGATGCCTAGCTTGAAACTGAAGGTAATCTGGCAATATCTGTATGTGTTTGAAGGCTGCTTGCGGGTGCAGGGTTTTAGGGGCTCGGACACAGACCCCCCCCCCCCCCTTTTCCCTCTTGTGACTGGCTATTATTGACTCGGGAGTATCAACCAATCTGTTGGATTTGATTGGTATGCATTGTGTTTTGACAGAAGAGACTAAGCATTCCAATCCGGAATCGGTCTTGTATATAGCTGTATAAACGGTGATTGTTTGTGTTGTTGCAAGCCCCAGCTATGATATACTCAGTTAAACCAAAACGCCTGCATGCTAAAAGCATTGATCAATTTGGTCATTGTGATTTTTTACCCTGGTGACTAGTGCAAAGTGAAATTACTGACATTTTACTTGATGCAATCAAGGCAATTGAAGAGATGATAGTATTCTGTGCATAGCCTCAAAGCGAGAGGAGGCAGTAAGCCCTACATACATTCAGATAGAGGGGGCAATCTTAAGATGGTGCTAACACTCTGGATTTGCCAGGATTTTTTTGGTTTATCAGGCCCATTTAGCTAACCCTTTCTAAAGTTTACTGTTTGTCACAAATCTTCAGAGGTGGACAAAACATGAAGAGGATGTCTCTGATCGCATGCTCACTACTGGCACTCGATCTCGAGATTTCATTCTCTCGTTCGAGAAGAAACTTCGAGTGAAATGAAAGATGCGAGGCATGAAACAGAGCGTCACCGTTCCACCGGAGAACAACCCTGTTTCCAGTCTTTAGGAGGGGAGTAGTGTAGAAGCTATTTGTAAAGTTTACGTTATTGATGCTTACTACTCGATCTTTAGGGCGAAACCACTAATTATCAAAGCACTGCTTGCTATTCTTCTCCAAGTAATTATCAAAGCACTTATTATCCACCTTGATGTCTGCGTTGGAAAATGTCAAAATATCACGAAGCCAGAAACCCCATAAAATGGAGCTCACCTCGGTGATAACTGCCAAAAAAAAAAGGGAAAAGAAACATTGTGCCATCTAACAGAAGACCTCTTATTCTGACATCCACAGTAATACAGTGGAAGCCGCTGTGAGCCGCGGTCGCCGGTTCTTGACGTCCGAATCGACGGAGACAGATGTTGAGGTTCATGCGTCTCGTTTGGTTCGTAGATCAGGACTTTTGACTACGACGCCACACTGCCGTGCGTTTGGTTCCAACCCATTGCATTAATTTTATCTCATTAGTACTTTGAAAACGCATTGAATGAATCAATAGATTACCGTTGCTTACGTTCTATGAAATATAGGTTTCTTTATTCTAAAACGTTAGTATTTTTATATTGTTTAGTATGATTAAGAATGAGAAATTTCTAAAATATAAGTATTTTTAGATTGTTTATTATGGATTGAGAAAAAAATCATGTTGTTGTTACTAAGAGAAATGAATGGGATGTGATAGAAGTATACATGGAGATAAAATATGTGGAATTTTTAAATGAAAATAGTTGACTGGAGACATACCGTGTGAATAATGCTAGAAATGATATACCATAGAAAAATGATTAAACCTTATTATCTCTGTTTTAAGTTCTAATATTTGTTTTTTATATTCATATGTTATGATTTTTCTTATATTCATCTATTCCATACCAACATGGGTGCATACTTATAGATGAATATAGAAAAAAAACACAAAACATCTTATGTTTGAAATGGGGAGTATTAAATTCTTATGTTTTGAAACTGGGGATATATGTTGTGTCAACGAGTTCGATATTCTGACCAACTCGTTAATTAATTCCTCTGTTTAGAGACTTCAGAGTTCAGACCCGATGCTAATTAAGACTTCAATTAGGAGGAGGTTACTTGCTGTAGTTTATAATTGTCTGTTTTTATTTATCTTGCCGGTCAAACTCTGCTCTTTCTGGAGCTTCGCACATATCTTTCGTTTGTATTATACTTATAAGTATTTTTAACCTTAAATTTAGAGTTAATTTTAGAGTTTTTTACCGAAGTTTATTTTCTAGCATAAGCTTTTAATCGCTGAGAATATATATATATAAATTTTAGCCGCAAATTATTTTTTCATTTAACCGTTTCATAATATAAGATATTTGACTTTTTTAGTTATAATGTTTGATATTCGTCTTATTTAAAAATTTAGTACAAATATAAAAAATAACAAGTCGTGTTTAAAGTTCTTTTTGATAATAACGTAAGTCACAAACAAAATAAACGATATTTTCATAATTTTTTGAATAAGACGAATGATAACCAAAAAAGTTAGGAGGTGTTAGATTGAGAAAATTTTTGGGAGAAATGCCACGTCAAATGTTTGACCGGATGTCGGAAGGGGTTTTCGGATACGAATGAAAAAATGAATTTAACGGCTAGCCTGGAAACCACGAGACGAATCTTTGGAGCCTAATTAATCCGTCATTAGCACATGTTGGTTACTGTAGCACTTATGGCTAATCATAGACTAATTAGGCTCAAAAGATTCGTCTCAAGATTTCTTCTGTAACTGTGCAATTAGTTTTTTGGTTCATCTATATTTAATGTTTTATTTAGATGTCCAAAAATTCGATGTGATGTTTTTTAAAAGAAATATAGGAACTAAACAAGGCCTTAGATCTGAAACGGAGTGAGGAGTATGTTATTTGCTTTCTTCCTAAAGAAGCCAAAGAATCCCCTCCTTGCTCCACAAACATAAAACTGCTGGTAAAATACTCTAAGCTACTCCACTTGTCAAGATTAGTACTTTAGTAGTAGCAACACGCGCCGATCCATCCAGGGGAGTTAGAGTTGATCGAGGGGATGGGCGGCGCGACGTCGTCGTCGGGGACGACGGCGAGCTGCGCGGCGGAGGCGGCGCAGGCGCTGTGCTGCGCGTGCGTGGGGCAGTCGACGGTGGCGGTGGGCGAGTCGTGGGGCCGGTACGACGCCGTGCTGGGGCCCGGGTGCCACTTCGTGCCGTGGTGCGTGGGCCGGCGCGTCGCCGGGTACCTCTCCCTCCGCGTCCAGCAGCTCGACGTCCGGTGCGAGACCAAGACCAAGGACAACGTCTTCGTCACCGTCGTCGCCTCCGTCCAGTACCGCGCCCTCGCCGACAAGGCCTACGACGCCTTCTACCGCCTCACCAACGCCCGCGCCCAAATCCAGTCCTACGTCTTCGACGGTATAACCACCACCACCACCATCACCAATCTCAAGCTCATTTTTACCGTGTTTTCTACTGGCAGTATAAACGATCGAGCTTACAGTTAACCAGATTTTGACTTCTTTCTATGACAACTTGAATCGTCACGTTGCTCTCTACGATCGTATTCTACTGTCAGTGTTATTGTTTTTTTGATGAGAGAGTAGAAGGGTTTTAACCCGTTTAATTGATGAGTTCACGATGATCACCAATAAAAGAGCTTGACCGATACTCTTTACTGGTAGTATTCTGCTAGCGTTGTTA
The DNA here is from genome assembly GCF_000231095.2 of Oryza brachyantha. NCBI lineage: Eukaryota > Viridiplantae > Streptophyta > Magnoliopsida > Poales > Poaceae > Oryza > Oryza brachyantha. Next base: position 17,013,225 of record NC_023163.2, on the reverse strand, counting down.
TTATCTATATAAAAATCTCGACGGTTGATTTAACATTAAACTACTATTACTGTCATTAGTTGCTGTGATAGTATAAATAGATTTAATCCATTAGATTAGAAAAAAATAAATGATTTAGATTAATTAACCTACCAATACTAATAGAGAGCCGAGAAACACCTCCCAGTAGAAATGAGTGGTCGAGAGCAAAATTGTCGTTGCAGTGATAAGGGCGAGCGTGCCAAACATGAACCTGGACGAGGTGTTCGGGCAGAAGAAGGAGGTGGCGCAGGCGGTGGAGGAGGAGCTGGCGAAGGCGATGACCATGTACGGGTACGAGATCGTGCAGACGCTGATCGTGGACGTCGTCCCCGACGAGGTGGTGAAGCGCGCCATGAACGACATCAACGCGGCGGCGCGCCTGCGCGTGGCGGCGGCGGAGCGCGCCGAGGCGGAGAAGATCCAGCAGGTGAAGCGCGCCGAGGGGGAGGCGGAGGCCAAGTACCTCGCCGGCGTCGGGGTGGCCAGGCAGCGGCAGGCCATCGTCGAGGGGCTCAAGCGGTTCGTCCCCAACGAGAAGGACGTCATGGACATGGTGCTCGTCACGCAGTACTTCGACACCATCCGCGACATCGGCGCCACGTCGAGGTCGTCCACCGTGTTCATCCCGCACGGGCCCAGCGCCGTCCGCGACATGGCCGCGCAGGTCCGCGACGGCCTGCTCCAGGCCACCGCCACCGCCGCCGGAGGCGGAGGCCCCGCCGCCCTCAAGTCATTGTAGAGCACGCCGCGCCGCCATGGGGTGTACCTGCAATTTTCTGCCTGGTTTTGCTTGCATCGTTTTCAGTCCTGTGTGTTTGTCTATATCGCATATTCGCATACTTCGTGTACCCTTCACAGTCGTTGTCACACTTCTCATTTTTTTGTTCTCCTTTGAGATAAATAAATCTCAGAAGATGATCTATGGAAGACATTTCAGATGAGTGAGAGAGAATAAGAAAATAAGAGATGGATCATTAGCAAATAATTAATTGATTACGAGTTATTTTACATAAAATTCACGAAAACTAACCAAATTAATTTGATGGCTAACCTAATCAACAAATTTTTGGACGAGGGGGTTATTTTTGTTGCTAATCCACCAAGTAAATTCTTTCAGTCCGATCTGAAATACTCTCTGTCCGTTGTTGATTTTAAGATCTATTTTGGATGTTCGTCTATTTAATTTTTATTCAAATATACAAAATTATAAGTTATATTTAAAGTACCTATAATAATAAATTAAACCATAATAAAATAATTAATAATTATATATAAATTTCAACACCGTCAAACAATAAATAGAGGGAGAATCAAAGCCCGATATACATTAAGGTCACCTCCAATGGGTATCTATAAGCTATCTATAAGATAACTGTATAATTTTTTAATAGAAGAGGGATAAAAGCTCTTAATCAAGAGATAGTCTCTTGCGCATATTTTAATGTTAAGTGAGTACAAATTGTGGGGTCATTTATATTATGAGCTATTTGTTAAGAGCTAAACCATTAAATAAGTTGTCTTTTAGAATGTTTAGAGATAGTATGCTATCTTTATTGTTGGAGGTGGCCTAATGGGTCAGTCCTGGGAGCAGTTTTCAAAGAAGGTTTTATCTCGTCCCATCCTGAGAAATGATTTGGTCTACCACCCTAGAAGCACCCGAGAGGAATAAGTTCATCGGAGATCTCTCCGCTTAACGTCGAGTTTGTCTGGGGTCCCTTAACTCCAAAAACAAAAATATATACCCCTAAACTCACATAAACCGTTCAAAAAAATTGTTCCCTGACAGTATTGACTTAATTTTTACTCGGTTTCGCTAACGTGGCATATGGTGGACCCCACATGTGAGGTTTTTCTCTTTTTCTTCTTGTCTTTTCTTTTCTACAGGCTCTTCTCTCTCTCTATTTTTCCTCTCCTCTCTCTTGGGCTGCGGACACACGCGACGGCAGGCTGGAGGGTGGAGCGATCGCATGGTGTGGACCGGGGCACATACTACAGTGTGGTGCGGGCTACGGTGGCCGACGGGCTAGGGGTGTGCAGGCTGAGGTGCGGTGCGGTCGATGGGCTGTGGCACGGGCTGGGGCGGGCAACGGTGGCTGGCAGGCTGGGCATAGGCGGTGGTCGGTGGCACCAGCGGCGGCGTCGACCGTGGAAGGCATCGAGGACGGTGCCGAGAGCCGACTTCTCACTTGCAAGGCGGACGAGCTCGAGGGTTTGTTTAGGTGGGATTAAACTTTTTATCCCTATGTTATATTAAATGTTTAAACACTAATTTGAAGTATTGAATAGACTAATAAAAAACTAATTTTATAAATAAAAGCTAATCCGTGAGACAAATTTCTTAAGACTAATTAATCTATAATTAGCAAATGGTTACTGTAGCATCACATAGGCTAATCATGGATTAGTTATGCTTATTAGATTCGTCTCGCGAATTAGTCCAAGATTATGAAGAGATTTTATTAATAATTTACGTTTATTTTTTATAATAAGTGTCCAAACATCCGATATGACTAGGAATTAAAAATAAGCATGCAGAAACAAACACCCCTGAGTAGAGGCAGGACAACAGGGTCGCAGCGGGAAGCGACAACAACAACTGCTCGGCGGTGCAGAGAGAGGACGGAGAATGCGGTGAGGACGCAACGGTGTCGAGCATATTGGACACGAGCGACAAATCCTGCAGCGTCGCTGTCGGCTGCCTCGGCCGTCACCGTCCCCACCGGGCTCCGTCGCACGCCGCCTGCACGGGCCGCTGCAAGCTGCCACCACCTGCCCCGCCGATGCCTCGGCCATCGCCGCCCCACACCGCGAGCCGCCGCTGCCTTGGGCGTTGCCGACTCTGCGGGGCTCCGCCACAAGCGTGGACATCCTCTACCAGTTCGGCATCGGCCACGACTGCTACCTCTACACGGGCGAGGGTGACGTCACCTTTGGGCTCCCGTGCAACCTCACCGGCAACGACACCTACTGTAGAAGTCCTCTTCTACAGTTTTGCTGGAGTACGAGGTCGCAGACGTCATCCTCCGCTGTGGGCAGGCGCACGTCTGCAATGACATCAACACGTGGTGCTACAACACCATGTCCTGGTCGATGGACAAGCAGAGCACGTGGTGGTGGGACGTCTCTGACTCGTGGTTCCATGTCTCCGACGAGGACAACCACCCCAATATCGTCGACTACAACTTGCTAGCGTACGTGACGCCGATGAACAAGACAGAGTACATGACCGGGTGCATGGCCACCTGCCCCAGCATGAGCCGGCTGGAGAGAAAAAAAACAAAAAAACACGTGGGATCCACTGTATGTCACGTCAGCAAAACCAGTCAAAAATTAAATCAATACTATCGAGTACCTTTATTAATGAGGAACGCTACAGGACGGGATCCCGTCGATGCACGGAACAAATTATGTGAGAAACCGCGTGGAGTCTGCGCGCGGCGGGTGGCCATGTTCGACGGGCCCCACGCGGAGAAGCTGGTCGTCGAGCTACTCAGGCTTGGGCAGAAGATGAGTGTGGCGTCGCCCGGGAGGCCGCCGCACAGTTTGGCGCCACGTCACGTTTGGGTAGCCACGTGCTTGTCGCCGGCTCGACGCGCTCCAGGTCGCGTTTGCTTCGGCTTGATGGTACGTACCGCACGTTACATCACAAGACCCCAAAGTTTTACGTGTAGACTGCACCAATTAAAACATAGTCATAACGGTGTAGAACAACGTGGCTACGTGCACATCTTTGCGAGGAGAAAATCTGGTGCCCGTGTACGCCATCGTCTGCCCGCCTCCGCTGACGTCGCGCTACGCGCCACCACGCCATGCTCTCGCCACCGCGTGTCGCACACCTCCACCACCTTCATGCTCAGATGCGCCTCACGTACCAACACGTAGCTGGTACCAGATGATACCACTGGTATGATACCAGTTGGTATCATCTGGTATCATAGCGCTGCGCAACAAGGAAGCTAAAAATCATACAGGTATCACATGGTACCAGGTGATACTAAGCGGTACAATATGGTTCTAAGTGGTATCATATGATGTCAGCATGTATCAGTAGGTATCATTAGGTATCACTTAATTTCATATGAAAACCTGAATGATACCGATTAATATCAACAGGTATCAAATGATACCAAAAAATACCGGACCACTGGTATGATACCAGTTGGTATCATCTGGTATCATAGCGTTGCGCGACAAGGGAAGCTCAAAAACATACATGTATCACATGGTACCAGGTGGTACCAAGCGGTATCATATGATTCTAAAGTGGTACCATATAATGTCAGCAAGTATCATTAGGTATCACTTGATTTCATATGGAAACCTAGTGATACCGATTGGTATCAACAGGTATAAGATGATACCAAAAGATATCGGAAGGTGTCAGCATGTATCAATCTATTAGGTTCTAAGCGGTATCGCATAATATCGAAAGTATTAGCATGTATCACTGGATACCTAAGGTGTCAGGTTTTAATAACTAAGGAGCGGTGCCAGAGTGGCGAGGATGTCATCGGAGGGTGGGCTGCATCGCCAGTGTGGGGGATTTGTCCACCGCTGAAGCATTGCCAATGTTGATTTTTGTCCTATCTATGAAGAGAATTGATATGTGGGGCTGTGTGCGCGAGGGTGTCGGGAGAAGAAGGCTATACAAAGATATCGGTTTATATTAAATTAAAGACGTCGTTAACTGTCTCGTACCTAGACTGAACGTCGTCGTAAAGATTTTCTGTTTATTAAATGATTTATACAAATTTAGGGATTTATATTTCTGATTTTAGGGTTTAAAGACATAAGACAAACTCTAAGTTAAATTGAGGGAGCTCGGTGAACTTTTTCCCACCTGAGATCCACCCTGGCAGATATCCAGCATCTGGATCAAACCGGTTTCTTGCCCAAGCCCAAGCAAGAGCAGGGTCGTCCGCAACGCAAGTTCAGTCGCTGCAGCCTCCTCTAAAAGTATAAACCCTAGCACCCAAATCGGAGGTCGATCTAGCTCCCAGGCGGCGTCCCTGCCATGGCCGCCGCCGTCCTCTCCGCGCCGGGGCGCCTCCTCATGTGCACCGTCACCAGGCCCGCCGGACCCACCGAACTCCCCGTCTCGTTTGACCACCTTCGCAGCCTCGCTCGCGCGGGACGCCTCACCGACATCGACGCCGTCCTCGCGCCGCACGTGACGTCCCATTCCGTCGCCGCGATCTCCACCCTCTCGTGGCTGGGCCTCCCTGACCGCGCCTCCGCGCTCCTCGGCACCCTCCCGTCGCCCACCGCTGCCCACCTCAACGCGCTGCTGGCTCCGCTCCTTCGCCACCGCCACCGCCGTCTCGTCGGGCTGGTGCCGTCCCTCCTCGAGGCGAACCCCTCCGTCCCGCGCGACGCCGCCACGGAAACCATCCACGCCAAGGCCCTGTGCATCGCCTCCGGCGCCGAATCCGCCATCCACCTCCTCCAGCGAGAGTCCCCGCCGCCATCCATCCAGGTCTTCACCAGCATCATCAACTCCTACTACAAGCAGCGTCAGCCCCACCGCGCCGAGCAGCTGTGGAGCCAGATGGTCGACGACCGCGGCATCATCCCCGACGTCGTCGCCCACAACATCAGGATCACCTACAAGGCCACCAGCGGCACGGTGGAAGAGGTCAAGGAGCTGATCCGCGCCATGCGCGAGGATGCGAGGCTCCGGCCGGACATCGGCTCCTACAACGGGCTGATGCGGGCGATGGCGCGGCACGGGAGGGTGGACGAGATGCTGGAGGTGTACAGGAGCTTGGAGAAGGGGAGCGCCGCGGCGGCTGGAGCGGACAAGTTGGCGCCGGACTACGCAACGTACACGTGCGTGGTTGCGGCGCTGTGCAAGCCCGGTAGATGGTCGGAGGCGGTCGACGTGTTGTACGAGGCGATGAAGCGGAGTCAGGCGGCCGACCTGGGCACGGTGCGCACGCTGGTGCGAGGTCTCAGGGATGCCGGCAAGCGGCGGGCGGCGAGGCGGGTGGTGGTCGGCCTGCGCAAGAAGTTCCCCGCCCGCTTTGACGGGCCATGGAAGGAGCTCGAGGAGTTGGCTGGGCTGCCCGGCAAGGAACAGGACAACGATGTCGAACGGGACGACGACGAGCAGGCGGCGCCGACGACGATGTCCGAGTGAGCTCTCGCAGCAATTTGCGTTTGTGGACAATAACTTGTGAATACTTCACTAGATTAGCAATTTCATCGTTCAATTAACTTTGTTAGGCTAGATCGATAATTAGCAAATTCTGGATACGAGCTCTAATATTGTCAAGTTAGCTTCTTGGATCGCATCATATCTAATGGTTTTGTTTTATTGCAGTGAGTTTCACACAAATTCTTGGGTGCTGTTGGCTATTTACGAATTTGATCAAATGATGCAAAAATATAAAAGAATTTTGAAGCTAAGGCAACTTTTCCTACATGCCCCTTTGGAACAAAGTAATGGGCTACTAAGTAAATTCCTGTGAAATTCATATCACCTCAATTTCACAGGATTTGTACCGTGAGGTATAATTACCTCATTTCACATGATTTTTGGAGGATTTCTACCATGAGGACCAACTTCTTATGTGTCTCTCTCTCTCCAAATACCTCTGATTCTTCCTTTCAAGGAACATCAAACAACACATTTGAACCATTCTTATTCCTGGGTTTTATAAATCCTTGGTGCAAATTCACTAGATTGTTTCAAGCCTGAAACCTTCACCGGCCTGATAGAGTAAGTTTGGAAATGGGACGGAGGGAGTAGCATCTATGAAGTGGTTCCGTCATTAGATCAGAATCAGATTGCTACAGCATGGGAGCATAGAAGTTCATTTGCTGGAGAGTTTGCAAAAAGTTTGTAGAATTTAAATGCAAATACAAAGATAAGCTTTTGCTATAGGTTTGGTGCAAAATTGGATGTGTAGCTGGAATCTTGCAATGTGCAAACCATACCTAAGCAGATTTTTCATTACGGAAGATGGACACCAATGTATTACATATCCACAATTCTTAAAAGCAAAATAGTCAGAACAAGTAGTTATACAAGGAGTATTATTTGTTGATCGGAACTGTTGCTCTGTTCATAGACTCATGGTGCACCAAATTAACCCAGGCAATTTTTTGCATGCTTGCAGGTGCGATGAGCTGGTGTACAACATTCGTTGAAAAATGGCTTTTTGAGAACAAAGAACAGACAGTTTTGGTTTATAAGGCTAGTAAAATAGTAAGGGTTGGCGATTGATTATCTATCAAAGTGATGAGTATTCTCGTTTACAATGTCAAATTGTTCTTTTAGAGTATCATATTTTACTTTTCAAAAACTTGTATTGGGTTTATCTAAAACAATATTGGGCATAAAAATTATACACTGCTCTAACATAAATCTAGAAATGAATAACTTGTATTAGAAACACATATTTTTGTCCTCAAATTTAGAATACAAGTGAGCTAATTTTAGTCCTGTAAGTATTATGAATGTATATGGTAATCTGTTGGAGATATATTTTCTAGCCTAATTCCTAAAATTTAGTTTTAGGGATTAAATTTAGACATCTCTTGGAGATGCTATTAGTCGAAGTCATCTGGGTAAGCTGGCAGCTAACTGTTAATCCATTAGTCTTTATCATACATCACAATGGTTAGATTCGTAACTGATTTGGAACTCTATGTGTAGTGAATTGAGTTGCAAAAGTTGTATTGCATGGACCGTTATCCTGCTCTCTCAATATTTTTGTTCAATTTTATCTAAAAAACTCTTGCTGTGCAATTCCCTGTTCTACATGCTTTACCTTCTGAGGCATTCTCGTTAACAATGTCAAACTGTTCTTTTAGTTGAAGTCATCTGGGTAAGCTGGCAGCTACAGAATTGTTAATCCATTAGTCTTTCATGCAGCTACAGAATCTGTCGAGTTGGTTTAACATTTTCCATAACTTCCAACTAAAACAGTTACCTATACTTATTTAAAAGAAGATATTAAGATAGTGGTGGTCTCATTGTAAATTTTGCTATTGCCCTTTAAACTTCTTAATATTAAAAACTAATTAAATCTGAATAGCCACATATTAAATCACACCGGTTGAGTATTCCCTATACACAAGAGCTATGTAACTAATTTCATAGAAAACATTTTTTTTAAGAAACAACTAAATCTACCCACGTATCATTTCTTTCATACGTAGAAAATCACGGTCATTGGAGCATCTCTAAGAGAATGCTAATATTTTGTCATCCAAAAACTTATATTAGATTCATCTAAAAAAATTAGGCATAAAAATTATACACTACTTCAACAGAAATTTAAAAATAAATAACCTTTATTAGAAACTTATATTTTTGCTCCAAATTTAGGATACAATTAAGGTAATTTTAGACATGAGTAAATATTAGAAATGCATTGATAATCTGTTGGAGATATATTTTTTAATCTAATTTCTAAAATTTAGTTTTAGAGATCAATTTTAGACATCTCTTAAAGATGCTCTCGGACAAAAAAACAGTTAAATGAGAAAATCACGGAATTCAGGACTTCCGTTCAGTTGAATACTGTAATTTCCACGAGGATACAAGATTTCGGCCGGAAAATTGGCACCGGGCCTCCAGCACGGGCCCACATCCTCCCATTCTCTCAACTGACAAACCGTCATGCTTGGCAAACCAAGCCTTCAGTTATTACGCACCCGCAGCTACCCGATTTTTTTTATTTTTTAAACTTTTTTAATAAATAATTTTATTATTAAACCTTGGTGAAAAATATTTCCGCGGTATAAATCTTTTAGCCATGGCACCAATATTGACGTGTCAAAATTACTCTGCCACATAGAATTTTTGACAGGGTAGGATTACCATGCCGGTGACATGGCAAACCTGTCACGTCAACCAGGTTGTGTGGCAGCGTTATCCTGTCACGCCACCAATACAGCGTGGCAAAAAGTTGGCATAATAAACATATTTTTCTCTAAGTTTTAGTAATAAAATTATTTATTAAAAATATTTAAAAAAATAAAAAACCTACTACCCACGTTCTAAAATAAAATCATGTTTCAGTTTTTTAATAAATGTCACAAAAGCTCATCTCTACCGTCTTCACCTTTGGCAACAAGTTTTTGTTTGCTAGAATTTTTATGCCCCTATGACTTATGTGTCCTAATCGGTTGTGCCATATTACCTTACCAGGTTGCTTGTCTTCTGATTTGACTCTTTATATTATTTAAATTTTTTTATAATTAATATTTTTAATTTTTTTTAAATATTTTAAATAAGACAAATAGTTAGACATAAATAGAAATAAAATTATTATAGAACAAACCTACGTGCCCGAAAGAAGGGATGCCTGCCACCCCACCCACCACACCACACGCCCAGGCGGCGTCCAATGATGCGGGCCCCACTGACATCCTGGCCCCACCGGCAGCCTGACCCCGCCCGCCCGCTCGCTCGCTCCGCACGAAGCACACGACACGCGACACGGAGAAAAAAAAAAGAAGAAAAAAAGAGGCGAGATCTGCAGCCAGCGAGCGACTCCATTTTAACTGGGAGAGCCGCCGCCTCCCCTTCTCCCCCACCCGCGCCTCCTCCGCCGCCGCGATCTCGATCCCCCCTCGCCGCCTTCGGCAGCCATGGCGCCCGGGCTCTACGCCGACATCGGCAAGAAGACCAGAGGTAGGCGCCGCCGCCTCTCCTACTTCTTTTCTCCTCTTCGGCTCCTTCCTCCTCGCCGTGGCTGCTCGACCTCTCTGACGCTGTGATGGGCGGGCGCCGGCGCAGATCTGCTGTACAAGGACTACGGGACGCACCAGAAGTTCACCCTCACCACCTGCACCAGCGAGGGCGTCGTGAGTATCCTCTCTCTCTCTCTCTCTCGCACGCCCCGGTTCATGATTCATCCACTTCCACCACATTACCATTTCTCCTTTCTCGGGTGAAATTTCTATGGTACGGAACGTATCCGCGGGCCGATCGCTTCTGGTGATTTCATTAGCTGCCACCGTGGAGCCGCGGATCGCCCCCATCTTTTTTTTGAACGAAACATTTTACGATTAGGGTTCAATAGAATGTTGGACGAATCTCATGTTTAGGATCTGCAGTTCTACGATTATAAGATTTAAATTCAGGGCTGAGATGCCCAACATGAGAAAACATCAATGGCTGAAATGTTTTATATGTGCTTACATGTATATCCACTTTAAAATGAAGAACAGTTGGTATTTCTTTACAGTGGAGGTACCTTTAATACCTTCCAAACACTGCAAAATATCTCTTAGGGGATATATTTATTACTGTTACATTGCGACTGAATTTTTTTGTATAAAAGCGCAATAGGCAATTCGGCATCTTCCATGCAACAATATATCATTTTCTTTTTTGGTTATGTACCGTTTGATGAGGAGATGGATAGATAATCAGTAATTCAGTGCAGTTGTGGTTCAGCATATGTCTGCATATAGAATTTGTGCTTTTCATGTTGATGATTTTGGTTTTACCTGCAGGCAGTCACTGCCGCAGGAACAAGGAAAAATGAGTCTGTCTTTGGCGAGCTCCACACCCAGCTTAAGAACAAGAACTTGACTGTTGATGTCAAAGCAAACTCAGAGTCAGATGTAAGTCCCCACTTCTCTCTTTTACATTCCGTGTTTATGATGATACTGTAGTTCTTCCATCATAAACATGAGTTGCTGATGAATCTTAATATCTGCCAGCTTTTGACAACAGTCACAGTTGATGAGTTTGGAACTCCAGGGTTGAAATCAATTCTTAGTTTGGTAGTTCCAGACCAGAGGTCAGGGAAGGTATTTTTCAGCATCACTCCATTTGGTTATTTTGTTTTGAAACAATCCACTATGATGAGCATTGAGGTTAAACATTATATTTTGGGTGCCTTAACAGCTTGAACTCCAGTACCTACATGAATATGCGGGCATCAATGCAAGTGTTGGTCTGAATTCCAACCCTATGGTTAACCTTTCTGGTGTCTTTGGAAGCAAAGAACTCTCAGTTGGTGTTGATGTTGCATTTGATACAGCCACTAGCAATTTCACAAAGTACAATGCTGCATTGAGTCTAACTAATTCAGAACTTATTGCCTCTATGCATCTGTAAGTATTGATTCTTTGTTTCCTTACCATGTATTATATAGTTGCACTGCACATTACTTCCAAGTTCTGATCAAGAAACGGATTCTGGATAATATTTGTTTGTTTACTGCTTGTAGTGGTTATCCACTCCTGTATTAAAGTATTCAGTTTGGTAAGTGACCTTATTAATCCTGTCCAGGAACAATCATGGTGATACCTTGACCACGTCCTACTACCACTTGGTAAAACATCATTCAAACACTGCCGTAGGAGCTGAGCTGTCCCACAGTTTCTCAAGGAATGAGAGCACACTCATCTTTGGGTCTCAACACTCATTGGATCCTCACACAACAGTAAAGGCTCGCTTCAACAACTATGGCATGGCCAGTGCGCTCGTCCAGCATGAATGGCGTCCCAAGTCACTAATCACCATCTCTGGTGAGGTTGATACCAAGGCCATTGAGAAGAGCACGAAAGTTGGTTTGTCCTTGGTGCTCAAGCATTGAGATACCATATGTTTTGCATCCTAGGATTTTTTCTTCAGTTCATATGGATTTGAATAACATGGAAAAAACATGGCCACAGCTGTCTTTGTGGCATCATTTTGATCTTGAAGTCTTATTTTCCCACCATTACCCTAGGCAACTGTTAGCATTGGCTACATATTCTTATCTTTGGCGCCTGTTGTTAATAATTTTGGGTGATTTGAGACCTATTGATGATTACTACCAAATATGATGGAGATATCATTGTGTTCCTCATCTTTATCATCCTCGATCTGGTTTCCATCATGCACTGGGATGTGTCCGGATAATCAGAACTCTGAAATGTATCTCCTTTCTGTAATTTCTGTATGGTTAAATAATGGACATTTTTCGGAGAGTTTATGCATTAATTGACCTGTATTACCGCTGTGGCTATGTTTAGTAATGCCAGTTAGTCCTCCATTTTATAAGGTAAAACTTTCTCGTTTTATCTATGTTTATATGAATAAATACTAATGCATCTAAACATATATACAAATTATATGCATTAGTCAATAAATGAGTCTAGTCAAAACTAAAATGTCGTACAATGACTAAAATGTCGTACAATATGAGAGACGGATGTAGTATATATTTTTGATCACACCAAATTTTGTAAGGTAAATGTCCTATTTAGTTATTAAAAAAATGTAATCACTCTTTTGCGAATAAAGTACTAATTGAATATGTACACTTTGATGTCATTGAATAATTTCAGTTATTTCTTTTTGGTGAATATATTGGATATGAGAAACAACGTGTATCTCCAATTCTCTTCTCCGCTTTCTCTAGTGGATTGGATTAGAAAAAAGAATACTTGCAATTGCGTATAAATTATAAATACACACGAGGGCAGTTATTATAGACATGTGTGACGAGTTCCAAACATGCCTAATATGGAACATTAAGTTTTGAGCAATATTAAGTTTTGAGCAATTTTACTATCCTTGTAGAAGTACCAGGAAGTATTACTATTTTCTATGTAAAATTTAGTACTTCTTAGTATGATATCAATTTTACATAAAAAACAGTTAGAGCAGGTAGAATAGCAGGCTATAAGCCGACTATAAGTATATTTTAAAGAGATAAGAAAGCCGAGAGAAGAGAGGTAGGCTACTAATTTGTAGCTAGCTATACACATACTCCAAGATAGAGTGTATATATGACATGTGAGATCATGTATTGATGTTTTGTATATAACTATTGTATAAATTAACTATTTAATTAACTATAGATAAATTAGAACTAGTAGTTGACTATACTATTAAACTTGCTCTTATACCTCATGTAGCTCCTGAAGAATGGGAAAGATGCTCTTTAAGTTTTGACATCCCAGCAGATGCAACTTGCAAAGAGAGAGCAGCAGTGCATGAAATTTACCTTGATCCAAACCACTTGTACACATCCAAGAGGACCGAGATACAGTACATTACATAGTAGATTACCAGTAACTAACCATCTGCATCATTGCACACTGAGCAAGTGAGCAGTGAGGGGACTTCGGATGACCATCCTCCCGGGAGGCGTATTCTCAAATACTACTTTCTTCGTGAACTTTAACTATTTGTCATTGGTCTCATAGGTTTTATTGATTCAATGTCATTTTTGTCTAGTTTTATAGGATTATAGCTATACAGGATCTTTTAGCTTGATAATAATTATTTTTTAATTGTTAATTTGATTTTAAAATTTTCTAAATTATGTTTTTACATGGAACTCATTTACCTATATTCTAAATTATACTTGTTTATAAAGTCTTTCCTATGTAATATTTAATTTATAATTTAAATTCTAGATATTTCTAAATTTTATTTATATATTGACCTTTTCTTTTAATTTACACATGGACCTTTTTTTATTTTTAAATCTTAAATTGTATTTCTAATCTGATTCACTAAAATTTTAGTTGTTTACAAATTATATTTATAGATGGACTCTTCCCTCAATATGAATTTTAATATCAATTGTTTTATTTGCAATAATTTTCAATATATAAATACAATTTAGAAGTATCTGAAATTTGAATTATAAATTAAATATTATGTAGAAAAGAGTTGATGAACAAGTACAATTTAGAATATAGGTAAATGGTTTCCATGTAAAAATATAATTATAAAATTTTAAATTTAAATTAATAATTAGAAAATAATTATTATCAAGATAAAAGATCCTATATAGCTATAATTCTATAAAACTAAGCAAAAGTGGCACTGAATCAATAAAAATCTATAGGACGGATGACAAATAGTTAAACACGAAGAAAGTGTCATTTGAGAATGCGACGTCCGGGAGGATGGCAAATCACCCAAGACCTAGCAGTGAGACAGTATAGGCAACCCAGTAAACTACTCTTCTGTAATACCTTCGCAAACGCTGGCTACTGCCAATGAATGGCCAACAGCGGCGGCGGCGGCAGGAGGCTGCGCGGCCTGGATCAGCCCGTCGCGGATCTGCGCCACGGCGTCGCGCGCCGCGGCGGGGCCGTGCGGGAGGAGCGCCGCCGACGAGCACCCTGACCCGGACGACGCGGCCGCGGCGGCTGCGGCGGCGCCGATCTCCCTCATGGTGTCGAAGTACTGCGCGACGAGCACCATGTCCATGACCTCCCTGGGCGTGGCGCCCGGCACGGCGGCGCAGAACGCGACGACGCAGGCCCTGAGGCCGTCGACGACGGCCTGGCGGTGGCGCGCGGCGCCGACCCCCGCCAGGTACGCGGCCTCGGCGTCGCCCTCGGCCCGCCTGGTCCGCGCGCCGCGCTCCGCCGCCGCCCGCTCCCCGGCCGCGCGGCTCTCGTTCATGGCGCGCATCACCCCCTCCTCGGGCTCCACGTCCACGACGAGCGCGCGCGCCACCTCGTAGCCGTACGGCGCCATGGCCTCCGCCACCTCCTCCTCCAGCGCCTCCGCGACGTCCTTCTTCTTCTCGAACACCTCGTCCAGCGTCAGCTTCGGCACGCTCGCCCTCAGCACTGCATGGCCCACGCAACACGATTAACCAAATTAATTCCCCGGTTTAATAATTTCTTATCGTTTAACAACGATACAGTATCTACACTTACTATTATCTTTTAACTATGTTTTTCTATTATAATATATACAATAAATTAATATATATATATATATATATATTATTAAAGTATTTTTAAGGCTTACCTATACCTATTGTTATATATTTAAGCTAACTATTTTTAACGTTATTATAATAAATGACAGTAAGTATCAAAGTGAAATAAGTATCTATTTACGTGCTTAGCTGAACATGGTAGAGTAGCAATGAAGAGAAGCGATTACCATCGAAGACGTGAGCCTGGATCTGGGACCTGGTGTTGGTGAGCGTGTAGAACGCATGGCTCGCCTTGCCGGCAAGAACACGGTACTGAACATGCGTAACAACAGTCACGTACACATTGTCCTGCACAAATTAACACCAAAATAATACACACGAGATATTTAAGCAAGCTTTGGATTAATTGTACTATCTAGGAAAATGCCAAGTGTGTAGATGTGGGACGAGACTCGTCTCACTTCCTGTTCTCTAGCATACGTAGATCACTGATACTGATACGTGGATCCATTCAGTGTGAAGCTCACGGATGTATAATATTCACCCGTTGTTTGCATGTTATCTAAATAGTCATATAAAGATATGAAAAAAATTTGATAAGATATATAAATATGAGTTATACATGCAAGTTTAAATTCAACTTCTGAAAGCGGTAGTAAAAGTAACAAAAACAATTATGAATATATGTATAGTTAGTCTTAGTTTTGTTTGTTTTTTGCCCACAACTTGTAGAAGTTAAATAAACTTGTATGTTTGTGGAGTATACAAATCATATTTATCTATCTTGTCAAATATTTTTATATTTTTTTATGATATGCAAGTACACAGTTGGATGTTAAAAACTATTTCCCCACATATGTACGTATACAGAGAATAGTAAGTACTACCTCCGTTTTATATTGTAATAATGTCTAACATTATCTAAATTTTTTATTGATAAATGTATATAATTTATATATATGTCTAGATAGATTTATTAGTATCCATATGAATCTAGACAATGCTAAAAAGTTTTATATTGTAAAATGGAGATGGTGTGTATACAGAGAACGGTAAGTTAGAGGATCTGTTTTGGTAGAGAAGACCTTGGTCTTGGTTTGGCAGCGTAGCTCGAGCTGGCGGAGGCGGAGGGAGAGGGGGCCGCGCGCCTGAAGGCCGAGGAACCACGGCACGAAGTGGCAGCCGGGCTCCATGACGCCGTCGAACTTGCCGAACCGCTCCCTCATCGCCACCGTCGACTCCTCCACCTCCACGCAGCACAGCAGGTTGCCCATGATATGCCTAGCTTCTTCTCACCTCTCTTCTTTGTTCTTGCTGGAATCTGAAAAATTGATTGATTCTTATAGTTGTTCAGTGAAAACTGGACGGTGAGAAATGTCCAGTACGACTACTGAAGAATGAGGTTTCAAGACACTCTGCAAGAAGAAATGCTTGTTCTGTTGTGATAAATTGGCCCTTTTAGGTCAGCGCTGAGACCCTGCCACATCGACGGGAGATTGACTCGCCGTCCACGCTGGCAGTCATTCAGTATCGCTGAACTTGACGCTACTCTTCAGGATTTCAGCGCCGGCTAAATTGGCACTGACCTAACAGTCAATTTTTGATAAAGTTTTTTTCGAGTGCTAATTTAGCAATAAGTTTGCTAAAAGGGCTAATTTATCAAAAAAAAAGGGCAGTTTAATCCTTCCTAGAACTGACTAGAATGAAAACTGCATCCACCAGTGTTCAGTGTTCAGTATACAGGCTTGAATCAATAGATCAGTACTGAGAAAAAAGAATCGAGATACTATCATCTAGAGATGGCACATCAGCACGTGACTAACAGTGCCAACCTTAATCCTGCCAAACTTGTATAGAAAATGTTTAGTTCACCGTCACACAACTTCATTTTTTTTTCCGTGTTTAACGTTTGACAATTCGTCTTATTTGAAAATTTTATATAAAAACTTAAAAAAATTAGTCACGCATAAAGTATTATTCATGTTTTTTCATCTAGTAAGAATAAAAATATTAATCGCAAAAAAATTTTAAATAAGACAAAGAGTTAAAACATTATATCAAAAAACTAAAAAACGATCTTATTTCGGGATGGAGGTAGTAGTATCTTTTTCCTACACTTGCTTAGTCTTGTGGTCCACGTGTCAGACTCACTTCTTCTTTTTTTTGCTAATTTTTCCTGAATAACTTCTCTAAAAAAATGTTTGCCTGCATATTATGGTGACCTACACTTTTTTAAGGTATCCACCAACCAAATACAGTAATAGACATTGACTCACTGACTGAATAGCTCATTACCTGATGAACTAAAATAAAAGCATTTACATCTCAATTTAAAGCTACAACTTGATGAACTAGTAAGAATTCCACGGTGGAATTACCCAATGATTTTCAGGAGCAACAATGATTTTAAACACAATCTCCTGAACAAAAAAGGTGTAATGAATTGTACATGGCAGTTTTTCAGCAGAATCTTCGAAGGCAAAGAATATGATGGGAATAACATGCCCAAGTGACTAATTAAGATGATGCTGACAAACATAAAAAGAATAAGAAAGGTAAAGTTGTTTATGTAGGATGATGCAACCCAACTGAATCCAGAGCTAACCGCTATCTGAGCAGTACTTACACTGGAATTGGAATTGGTTAAGGCTGTGCAGAACAACTGAGCATCCAGCTGCTTAAATAGATGCCAAGATATTTCTTTTCCCCTAAGGAGCAAGGACAACTTGATCAGTATACAACTATATCCATCTCATGATTGGCCAGAAACAGACTAACTATGTCATCAGGAGGCCATTAATTAGCTTCATGATGAGCTAACTTACAAGCCTAGTGTGTCCTTGATGCCATTAAGGGTTGCAAAACACCAGAATGGAGTAATATAATAAAACATGAGCCAATTGCGACTATGGACCTATGGTCGGCTCTAACAAATTCATCCATGCACACAACCTGACATTGGACGGTCCTTTCAGGCTGACGAGTTGCCAAGACTCTGCCCATGCAAAGATCCTAACTCCTAAGTCCTTTCATGTACTTGTTCTTTGTACTAGAACGACAAATTTCCGACATCCCAACCCCATTTTTTTGTCTTAAAAGAACTGAATTCAGTATGAAACATTCATGTCAATGTCAAGAAGAAGAACAGGCCAAGTAATCCAATTGCAACTTCGCAAGTGGATTAGTTTCCAAGTAATTCAGATGAAGGGATAACTCATTAACTTATAGCAACTGAGGAAGTAGTGACAGTTAAGATGATGAAGAAAGACTTTACTGCCACAAGCAGCCAGGCAGCTATACACATTTGTTAATGGTTACAAGTCTCAAGTCTCGACCATGGATAAACATTATAGATATCATGAACAGAGACAAGGCTCAATATGCAATAGCTTGAGAAAGACCCGGGGTCTTCCGGCTAGCACCATAAGATGTGGGCTAGCCGGCCTAGCTTCGAGCCAAATTTTTTTATTTTTTAAACATTTTTAAGAAATAATTTTATTACTAAACTTACAGGAAAAATATTTCTAAATCTAAACATTTTGGCCACGCCACCAACATTGGTGTGGCAAGACAACGCAGTCTAATCGGTATGCCATGGAGTGGCAGTCTTGCCACGTTATTGTCGGTGGTGGCGTGGCCAAAAGGTTCATGCGGTGGAAATATTTTCCTCAGAGATTTAGTAATAAAATTATTTTTTAAAAATGTTTAAAAAATAAAAAAATTTCCTTCGAGCCTCACCCCTCTTTAATTATATTGATATGAGAGCCCTTTCTCTAATATCCAGCCCATATGCAATAGATTGTAAATATCATGAGGAGATATCATGAACAGAGACAAGGCTCAATATGCAATAGCTTGGAAATATCATGAGGCCAATAAGCCCAAGACTAATGCTTGTTGATAGTCCTCACCCAATCACAAGCCATGGACGGCCATGCATGTTTTTTGCTCTGTTCTTTTTTGCCATAAAAAAAAAGAAGGCATGCAAACCTTCCAAGTTCAAATAGGACGACAAAACTGTTATCAAGAAGAGCAGATAAAGGATGACACGCATTTACGGCATTGTATTTTGTACCAGACCACTTATAATAAACAAAAGATCGGAGAAAAAGGAAGGCAAAAAAGACACTTTGGGTTTATTTGGTTTGTTGTGGTAACAAACAACACAAAAATCTCCGCAATACTACCATTAGGATCATAAGTTCATTTGATTAATCGAAGGCAAAGCCAGTATTTTGGTTACAATACCTAAAAGACTAAATTTGTTCTGTCAAACTTTTGGCTACAAACCTAACAAGTGATCTCAGTTGGGCTGGGCATGGATTGGGCCAAGGATGAGTCTGCTGAGCTCTGGAGTCTGGACAGGATGGAGTATTCAGTTATGGGCATTGATTAGGCCAAATTAACTGTTATACATATCGGGAATCAGGATCATATTCATCCTAAACATTTGATATTTCTTACTAGAGTATCTAAGCTCTTGTATTTTACTATCAATATTATTAGGGGTTGACTCCTATGCATTTTGGCAGTAAAATTTAATCCATATCATTGATTTACTTTTATCGGACGACTGTGATTAAATTATACTACCAACGTGTAGTAGAAATTTGAAGGGGATAATATTGTTCTTTTTATTGGGATATTTATTGCCAAAAAACAAAATTATAAAATACTACTAATCAATTAATTAACAAAGTACCAAAATACCCTTTTAAATCAACGAGTGAGATTAGTTATACTGTTAGTATAATACTACCAGTAAAATACATCGGAGAGGGACCCATATTATTACTACCGGAAGAATCTTGATCATTGATTTAGGTTCTATCATTAATAAAATAAAATATTCTAATTATAGTACTTAATAATGTATTAGTACAAATAAATATAATCCATTTAATTAATAAAAACAAATGTTCTACATTTCTACATCAGTAGAGAGCAATGGAAAACAACTTGTCTTCCTATCTAGTTTGGTAAAAAAAAAACATCTTTTAATTAAACAATGTCATCTAGATTTGAGAATTTCAGTTTGCTTCATAGATAAACAGGGTCCAGATGATCAACATAATCACAAACCGGCGAAATTAGCTCGCCCACAACATCTCGCATACACCTACGCGCATGATCGCTACAATACATTCGGTCAGCTAACTGGGCCCTGTCCGGTATATTCTACCCAGTAGAACAAACCTTAGCCAAAAAGGGTATTTTTGTAGTGTGTTAATTAATTGATTAATAGTATTTTATAATTTTATTTTTAATAAAAATCACACTAAAAAGGTTGATTATACCTAATATTATTGGCATTATAATTAAAATAAATAGATCAACGCTATCGATTAAATTCTAATAACAGGACCATGCTCCGGAGACTCTACTTAGACAATAGCTAACTAATGACTAGCTTTTCGCGAAAGAAAACAATTAGTATCTCCAGATAGTTAGCTAGCTTTGGAGAGACGACGACACGGTTGGTCGGTAACTCGTTGCCGTGCCGCGCGCCGGCCGGCCGCGCGCGGACACACGTCGGACGCGCGGCGCGGCGACGGATCGCCATGGATCATATCTCGGTTTATCCTTTACCCAAACCCCTGACGGTGGATTTCTCTCACGATGTGATCCGCAAGAAAAGCTTGGAATAATGTATCGCCACCACAGCGCTACGCTACGCTGCCAATATATATATGCGTTTCTTTCGGTCGCTCGCTTGCTCATCATCATCATCATCTCGATCAGAACTTCAGAGTAGCTGCGTCGTCGTATCGGTGTAGGATTTCGATTGGAGTTTGCAGAGGAGAGGTGCAGAGCTTGAACTTCGATAATCTAGTCGCCATGGCGAGCCGTCCAGCGTCGTCGGCGGCGGCGGCGGAGCAGCAGCAGCGCGACGGCGACTACGAGCCGGTGTACGAGTGGCTCGACGCCGGCGCCAACTATCTCCTTCGCCTCAACGTCCCGGGTAACTGTACCTGTTAATCAATTCGAATGTTCATTGCAACTCGATCACGATGTGTAATTAATGGCGATGTGCTCGTTAATTGATTTGTTATTCAGTTTGTTACTGATGCTTAAGCGTTTGTCTTTTCGATTTCGATTATAATTATAATTCAAAATTTAAACTTTCAACTTTAAATTTAAACTTTTTTATCGTATTTTATTTTTTCAGCATTAACTTCTAAATCTTATTTATAATTTTTTAATTAATATTTCGTCTACGATCACCCGTTAATTTCTGAGTTGATTTTTTTTTTTGGTTTGTTTGAAGAGTTTAAGAAGGAGGATTTCCAGGTGCACGTCGACGCCTCCGGCCGGCTGACCGTCCGCGGCCAGCGCGGGAGCCTCCGGTTGAACAAGGTGTTCCAGCTTCCGGCGACGTCCAACCTCGACGGCATCACTGGCAGGCTGGAGGGCACCGTGCTTATCCTCACCGTGCCCAAGCTGCCGGCAGCAAGCGCGGCGGCCGCCACCGCGCCGCCTCCTCCAAAGGTCAAGGAGGAGGAGGAAGCCGACGCCAAGAAGCCAGATACCAAGAAGAAGAGGGCCATTGAAGAACTCGTCACCGGCAAGCCGGCAGAGCGGTTGGCCGCCGGGGAGGAGCCCAAGGCGGCGCCCGCGGCGGCGGCGCCTCCGCCGCGGAGAGAACCGGAGACGGCGCCGGAGCGTCGGGAACGTAAGGACGAAGACGACGACAAGCTGGCCAGGGCCGGCGCCGAACACAAGGCGAGGGTCGCCCGCGAGGCCGACAGGAGGATCGAGGCGGCGAGGGCGAGGCTGGCGGCTCAGCACGCACCGAAGCCGGCGCCGGAGAAGAAGGCGCCGTGCTGGAAGGACCGCGCGGCGGAGGAAGGGATGAGGCTGGCGGAGGCCATCGGGAAGAACAAGGAGGTGGTCGCCACGGCCGTCGCCGCCTTCGCACTCGGCGTCTTCGTCTCCAGCAAACTGTTCTCCAGGAACAACTGATCGATTAATGGACCCAACCCAATTGCATTGCATGTATACGTGTACACAACATGCGTGGATGTACATACTACATACCTGAGGTTTACACGATACTTGCAACTTTAAATTGTGCTTTTACACGTATATGTAAATGAAAACCTATGATACGGAGCCCAATTAATATACGATTTAGATATTTCATTTTATCATACTCATCGACCATGGACCGCTAGAAAATAGTGAGGGTGCCACGTATGATTATAAATGATAATCGGTTGAACATAGAACTACTGTGCAACATCCAACATATTATTTAGCCCTTAACAATACATCTCAAAAGCCGTTGTTCCACCCCCTCTCCCATCCTACTAGTATTGGGCATAAAATCTGAAACTCGAAGACCGAATATGAAAAAGACCCCAAATCCAAAAAAACCAAAACCCGATATCCGAGCTGTATTTGCAGGTTCCAAGTAAAAAAACCCGAATTTACTTTGGACCAATTAGGTTTGTGTCTCCGATATCAGAAATAGCAGACTAACCTAAATTTACTTCGGGCCAATTGGGCCAAATACACGTATATGTAAATAAAAACCTACAATATGAACCCAATTAATATACAATTTAGATATTTTATTTTAGCATACTCATCGACCATGAACCACTAGAAAAGAACGAATGTGTCACATATGCTTATAAACGATAAACGCCTGATCATGTAACTACTCCCTCAAGTCATTAATATTTATCATTAGAATAAACTGTTATAGTCAAAATATAGTTAATTTACATATCTGAAACATCATATATAAATGACTGGAGGTAGTAACATACCACACCCAGCATATTATTTAGCCCTTAACAGTGCATCCGAAAAGCCGCTATTTAGCTCCCTCTCACATTCCACTTCCTTTCCCCGGCAATGTAAAAAAAAAATTATCTCATCTCTAATCAAACATTGGTATGTGGTTATGCTCTTCACCTATATTCACTTGTCACTGCCCCTCCCTCTCTTTATCCCCCTCTTCCTCCCGCTTCAAATATTCTCTTCCGATATAAAAGAATTATGGGTCGTTCCTTAGTAATATCCCATAATATGTGGTTATCCTGACCGGACTCTTTAAAAATATAATCATGGGCCTTAAAATTTAAAGCCCTGATAAGTAGACTATGCATCTATGTACTCCCTCTGTGTCATTTTAGAAGACTTTTTGGTTATGTTTAGATGTATATTTATATATTTTTAGAATCTTTAGCATCCTCGTAAATATATACAATGTTAGAAAGTCTTACGTCGTTAAATGTAGACAGTATAATTGTCATACTTATAATGTTTCCTCCGTGACAAATTTATATTTCATTCGGTCATAAATATTATGTTTGCTATTTATGACAAGGCCGGTTTTGTAAAATTGTTAGAATTTTGACCATCATTCTTTTTCATAACAAATAATCGTGACAAATTATACACGCCTTTAAAAAAAACTCACCATGAGAGAAACAAAGTGTGACAAACTAAACAGTAAGTTTTAAAAGTTCGATCAACTCTTATGCCAAACGTCAAATATCTATGGCTGATGGAGTGTTTCGGTACTATACATAACGAGCGTGGCTCAGCTGTTATTACTCATTGCGGTGGAATCTAGCTGCTCATGTCGACGGATACTCCCACTATAGCTAATTATTTTTTTTCAATAAATAATGATATTTCTATCCACAACGATGTGTATCACGCCCCGACACTTGGACACTTGGAACCCCCTCGGCTCTGATAAGCTCTAGGACATCAAGACTTCCCTCACACAACCAACATGCGAGCTCTAGGACATCCCCACGTGCCCGTGAAACCGCGAGGGTCGGCTAGGGTCGGCTCTGATACGCTCTAGGACATCAAGACTTCCCTCACACAACCAACACGCATGTCTACACTTGGAACCCCACTAGGTCGGGCCTGTGCTCTAGGAGATCAAGATTTCGCTCACACAACCAACACACATGTCTTTTCTGCGCACTTTGTCCTCACTCATGCGCACCCGAGAAATGACCGGTCGGTCACCCATCCCAAGATTGCTCTAGGCCGAGCACACTTAACCTTGGAGTTCTCTCGAGATAAGCTTCCAGAAAAGAAGTTACAACTTGTTGGTATGAGTATCTATCAAATCCTATTAAACCTTGGGCTGGGATGTTACAATGTGCTAATGTCAGCCCAAATTTTGAATACGTACCCATATGAGTAGAGTTTGTGGTATGTTTAAGGAAAATTAGGGCATGTTTGGATTGAGGCACTTAAATAATAGCACAAACTAATAATCCCTCGATCCAAACATACCCTAATTTTCCTTAAACATAGCACAAACTCTACCCATATGGGTGCGTATTCAAAATTTAGGCTGATATTAGCACATCGTTGTGGATAGAAATATCACTATATATTGAACTGGACTAAAAACTAATAGTCGCTGGGACTTTTTTTAGTCTCTCCTATTCGGGAAGAGGGACTAATAGTCTCTATTTGCAGTATAAAAGTACTAAAATGCCCCTGCTGCACATACCTCTGCCACCCATTCCCTGTTCCTGTCCGGCGGCTGCGCTAGCTATTGTCCGGTGGCGGCAAAATTGTACTCTTCAGCACAAAATTCAGCTCAAATCCAGTAAAATTTCAGCACATAAAAATTGTACTGTTCAACACAAAGGAACAAAACAGAACATATACTCTTTCAGCACATATAAATTTCAACACATTTCAACCAAAAGGAACAAAACAAAACATCCTGAGCTCGGCGTAGCCATCGGCCTGGGAGTTGAGGTCGAAGCCACCGGCGTCCATCCCGAGCTCACCGCCCGCTCCGCCGGCTCCCTGTTATAGCAGACCAAACAGGCTGCCTGGCCCAGCACGGCACGACCCACTACGGCACGGCCCGTTAGGCATGGCTCCTGTAGCGGGCCGTGCCGTGCTGGCCGATGTGCCAAGGCCTCAACCCAAGCACGGCCCAAGGAGGTGTTGGGCCATGCCAGGCCAGCATGGCTACTGTAGCGGCACGTGGGCCGGTAGCCGGCCCACTAGTACATCTGGTCCATAAAAATTGAAATTTGAAGGGAAAAAAGAAAAAAGCAGAAAAACATAATATGAAGGAAAAAACGATAAATATAGGATAAATGTTAGGAAAATTTAGGAAATATATCATAAAATATATGATACAAATTGGATAAAATGTGGGAAAAAAAATAAAATATGTGAGAAATATATGGGAAAAATTAGAAAATCATACGAAAAAGAAATGGGCTGGTGGGCCGTGTCATGCCTAGGTCGTGTCGTGCCGACACGCTACAGTAAACGTTTCGTGTCGTGCCGGCCCACGGGCTGAGGCGTCGGCCCAAGCATGGCACGACCCACAGGCTAGCGTGCCGTGCTGGGCCTGGGCCAGCTAAAGTACTACCGTGCTCGGGCCGGTCCGGCTGTCCACCGGCGCCGCCAGATCCTCAAGCGAAACCTCCACCATGGGAAGACGTTGCTCCCTAGGAGAAGAAACGTGGCATTGGGGACTGGGAGAGGAAGTCCATTGTGTCGTCATCAGCTCCAGCCATCATCTCTACCGGCGAGAAATGTCACCAGACAGATCGGAAACGACGCCCCCAACGGAGCAGGAAGCGATTGCTTGGCGGCAGACGAAAACGACGCGCCGGCGGCTAGGCGGCCGGGATCCCACTTGGTGTCGGCTGTGGCACGCATCGGTGGAGTAAGTGGAGAAGAGGGGATTTGTGAGGGTGTTAACGCCAGATTTTGGCAAATTAACGTTACGAATCGAAACATGGCTAGAAACCGAATCAGATAGGAAAAGGGAATCGGTTGGAGGCAAGAATCTGGAAACGGCAAAGTGACCGCCGATAGAGTTCGAATCGGACAGGAATTGGAGTCCGGTTGGGCTCAAAGCTCAGTGGTAGATTCGGTGTTAGTTGTGAGTCCGTGTAGAATAATTAGGCTTTATCTTAGAGTTTGATTAGTAGTTAGAGTCCGAACCCTGTAAGTTAGTTAGGAACGGGCTATTATCCGGTTAGGTTAGTTAATACCTGGGACCATAAATATAGGTGCCCGGTGTCTTTGTAAATTATCTTGAGATCAATCCAATTTGGCGCATCACCTCAAACCTTCGACTTACTTGAGCTCTCGGCGCGGGGTTTGTCAGCTTCGCAATGTAAGTTCCTGCTCATCAAAACCCGTCGATCAACTAGAAAAGGATTGTCTCGGTTAAGTTCGATCTCTTGCCTAGTTGGTCGGCGTGCTGAGTGCTATTATTGCTTTAAGCGGTTTTAGCTTGAAGTAGTATTAGTTCTCGATCAAGTCCTCATGAGTTCTTCTGTTCAATCTGGTAACATGGTTTTGGTTAGCTTGATTCTGACTAGGTTCGGTCCGATCAATTTGGCTTGCCGGGTGCACATTAGCAGATTGGATGAAGGGCTCGCGAGGGCTTATCGCTGGAGTTTTTAGCAAGCATTATGCTCAAAAATCTGTTGATTGGTTTATTAAGCTCGTCGATCTTCGTATTTTATGATTATATCGTATTAGATTACATACTGTCTCGGTTAGGTCTGATCTATATATATTTGGTGTGATCTGCTCATAGAAGGTTGTCCGATCGGCTGAGTTTAATGAATTGGTTGATAGATTACTGTCACACCCGGAGTTTTGTCCCAAGCCTAAATTCGTAAATAATAATTAGCTTAATTAACTCAGGAACAATCCCTCTAAAGAAATTAATTTAATTAAATCGAGGTTCGCAAATCGATTAACTGGATTTAAACTCAAATTGAAAAAGTATAAAATTTGGCCAAACAAATTAATTTAAAATTCGGCAAAAGTGGGGCTTTCCTTTTTCCCTTCTTTTTCCTTTTTTTTCCCTCCCTTCTCAAATTGGGCCGAAGTCCAATTTTCCCCAGTCTTTTCTTTTCCTTTTCCTTCTCCCTTTTTCGTTTTCCTTCCCTCCTCCTCGGGCCGACCCAGCCAAGCCGGCCCAGCTCCCATCCTCCTCCCGGGCCGGCCCAACCGACCGGCCTCCCTCTCCTCTCCCGCACGCCCTCCTCCCTCCGCCTGGGCAACCGGCCCAGCTCGCCCGCGCCCGCGCCAAGTCCGCGTCGCCTCCCCACCGTGTCCGAGCCGGACACCGCCGCGCCGCAACCGCCGCGCCCGCAACGGCCGCCTCCAAATCCGCTGCTGGGGCCGACTTGGTCTCCACCGGCCATCCCGCCCTAGCCGGCGCCTCCTCCTCTAAAAAACCCCCTCGCACGAGCGTCGCCGCAGCCCTTTCTCCGTCCGCCCGAACCGCCGCCGCACCCTCCTCCTCCGCCGCCGCAGTTGATCTCGCCGCCCACGCCTCGCCACCCTCACCACCGGCCGTCACCCCGTGTCCCGCCGTCTCGCCGACTTGCCACCGCCGTCCCCGTCGCCGTTGAGTCGTCGCCGCTTTCCCCCTCCATCCTTTTTTTCTCCGGGGGCCGTCGCCGAGGTCGTCGTCGCCGAGGTCGTCGTCGCCGCCACGCGCATGTGCGCCTGGGTCCTCGCCGTCGTCCTTCCGCTCGCCGACACTGTCACACCCGGAGTTTCGTCCTAAGCCTAAATCGTAAAAAAAAATCCGTAAATAACAATTGGCTTAATTAACTCAGGAAAAATCCCTCTAAAAGGAATTAACTCAATTAAATCGTGGCTCGTAAATCGACTAACAGGATTTAAATTCAAATTGCAGAAGTATAAAATTCGGCCAAACAAATTAATTTAAAACTCGGCAAAAGTGGGGTTTTCCTTTTTCTCTCCTTTTTCCTTTCTTTTTCCCTTCCTTCTCAAATTGGGCCGAAGTCCAATTTTCCTCCCTCTCTTTTTCCTTTTTCTTTTTCTTTTTCTTTTCCTTCCCGGGCCGGCCCAGCCGAGCCGGCCCGTCTTCCCGCTCGGCCGGCCCAGCCGAGCCGGCCTCCTTCCGCCCGCCGCGCGCGCCCCCGCCTGGGCCGCGGCTTCGGCCCAGCTCGCCGCGTCGCCCGCGCCGCGAGTCCGCGCCGCCTCCCTCCTCTCTCCCGCGCCACTGACAGGTGGGGCCCACCTGTCAGTGACTGCTTCGCCGTTCGCCCGCGCCGCGTCCGAGCCGAACTCCGCGCCGCCGCCGCAACCGCCGCCGCCGCATCCGCCGCCGCCGAGACCACGTCGTCGCCGACTCGGTCTCCAACCTCCGCCCGCCCTAGCCGGTCGCCGCCACCCTATAAATCCCCTTCGCCGCCGCGCCGTCGCTCGCTTTCCATCGTCGCTCGAGTCGCCGCCGCGCTGCCGCCGTTCGCCGCCACCGCGCAATCTCGTCGCCCGTCGCCGGTCGTCGCCGCTCTGTTGCGTCACCACCTCCGTCCCTCTGTCGCCGACTTGTTGCCGCCCTCGCCGTCACCAGGGAGCCTCCTCGGCGCCGCGCGTTCCCTCGTCGCCCGGCCGCCGCCGCGTCTCGCCCGTCGCTGCCGCCGATCGATCTCCACCACCACCACCACCGATCTCCCGCACCCGCCCGCGTCGCCACCTTCGCCTCGGTCTCGCCGACCCGTCCGCACCCTCGCCGCCGCCGGTGAGCCTCCGCACCCACCTCCCCTCTTTCTCCCCCTTTCCGGCCGACCGCCGCCGAGTCGCGTGCCGTCGCCGGACGAGGCCGAAGCCCGCCGCTCCCGTCGGTCACCGTGGTCGTCGTCGCCTCCGCGTCGCCGACGTCTGGCCGCCGTCTCTTGCGCCCACGTGTGCCGCGCTGCCGCCGCTCGCCAGTCGCCGTCGCCGCTGTTCTGCCGGGTTGCGCCCGTGCGTCGCCGCCCCGGTCGTCGTCGCCGTCGCGCCGTCGCCGCACGCCGGTCGTCGCCGTCGCGCCGTCGCCGTCGCGTCGCCGTCGCCGTGCGCCGCCGCCGCCGCGTCGCCCGCCGCTCCCGCCGGTCGCCGCCATCCGCCGAGCCGCGCGTTCGGTCCCCAGCTCTCTGTTCCCTCTCGCTGACGAGTGGGTCCCACCCGTCAGTCGCTCCTCGCGCCCGCATCCTCTCTCCTCCCGTGGGTCCCGCGTGTCAGTCTCTGTTTCCCTCTCTCTCTCACCGACAGGTGGTCCCCACCTGTCAGCCGTCAGTACCCTCTCTCCTCGCTGACGTCAGCAGCCCCATTAATTGCGCAATAATTGATTTAGGACTTTTCTGTTTAGTTAAAAAACCCAGAAAACTTCTAAAATTCATAAGTAATTCATCTAGTCTCCGTTTAGGTCCATTCAAATTTCATCAAATTCATAAAAATATCAAGAATCCATTAAAAATAGTTTCTTTTGCTGTTTCAGTAGAGTTTGTGCCTGTTTTATTTATTTTTGTGCTTTGTCGCTTAGATTCGGACCCCGCCGAAGAGCCGGTTTACTTCGAGATCGTCGCCGAAGTTCCCCAAGGGCCAGAGCAAGGCAAGTGACACTCATCCTTGAACATATTGAACCCATTATTGCAAATTCCCCGCTTTATTATTTCAAATATGCATTGTTTTAATTAAAGTACTTACTTTATGCTATTTTCGGGTAAACCTTATTATTATGCCGTTGTTTATCCAACTTTGTTCATTGCTGGACCAGGGGTAACTTGATTAGAGTCAGGCCTAGGTTAATGCTTAGCCATGCTTAGAACAAATAGCTCATGGGATCACATATAATTATGCTTAATTCTGGATAGCCGAGATAATGATTCACTACCCGGTTCGGGTTAATGTCAACTAAAATATTGATAATGGTGGGCTGTGGGTGCATGGTTTTGAGAGTCGCACCCATGGCGATTAAGGACCGGTTCACGGGAAACCCTGGAAGTAAATAAGTGCTAACCACATGCCGAAATGGGTAAGGTGGGATTTGAAGCATGACTTCGAACTATTTGACGTACCCAGGCAAGGGTAGGCGTGATGGAGTATGGACGGGCAATCGTGGTGTAACGAAAGCTTCTCCTGCTTCCGGATCTACTGAGGCACAAGAGGGGACTGCCCGACTTGGTGTAAAGGAGGGGGTGAAACCTGAAGTGTGGTACGATTAAATAGGGAGGGTTGTGTAACGGGTCCTATCACGGTCTCCTTTCCGGTATGCCGTGGTGGTATGTCGGCGCACGTTCAAGTGTAGTGGAGTCGTGTCTTGTGGGTACAGTAGTACACCTCTGATCAGAGTATAAACTATTCGAATAGCCGTGCCCACGGTTACGGGCGAACTCCCAGCTTCACTGTGATTAGTGAACCCTAATAACTTGAGTAAAATCTGGTATCACTTGGGACTACTGCAACATGGTGTAACGTTGGGTAGTGGTTGGGCCTGTCGCAACGTGGTGTAACGTTGGACAGTGTTGTGGTATTTTACAACTGTTTACCTATTTATGCTTCACTGTATTTAATTACCTTTATTCTTTAAGCTCTGTTATTTATTTAAATTGCTGCTTTATCGCAACTAACCCGAGCCTGTCCTTGTTAATCCCTATGCATCATTTGTTTTCCCCTTGTCCGTGTTACTTGTTGAGTACGGTGGTTTGTACTCAGCCTTGCTTAACTTTCCCAACCCAGAGCTAGAAGCAGAGTCCGATGGAGGTGCCTCTCAGGAGTGAGCTGTTCCGCCGTCGAAGTGTTGCCTGTGGACTGGAGCCGTACCCGCTGGAGCTAGTCTACCCCTTTGTTTTTCTTTCCGCTGCATTTCCGCTAGAATAAGTGTAATTTTCAGTTGTTTCTAAGAACGATGGTTATGTAATCAACATTGTCTTTTTGTGTACCCTGGCTGGTCCTGGACAGGGATTTAATACACAATTAAGTTCAGAAATTCGTGTGAGGAATTTCTGGGCGTGACAGACACCCTCGTCCGGCCGTCGCCGACGCAATCCCGTCGACGCCGGAGCGCCGTCTCCCTCCTGCCGTGCTGCCGACATCGCCCTCCCCAAGCCACCGCCATCCTCCCTTTCGCGCCACCGCTCCTAGCGTCGTCGCCGTTTGCCGCCGTTCGTCGGTTCGCGCCGCCCGTCGTCGGTCACCGCCCGCCGCCGGTCGCCGCCCTCCGCGCCAGACGTTGCCGCCTTCCTCTGCTTGGCTAGCGTCGTCCTCCCCTCTCTGCCCCGGGTCACCGACCGGTGGTCCCCACCGGCCGAGCCTCCCATCCCTCTCCCCCTCTCGCTGCTGGGTGGGCCCGGCATGTCAGCCAGCCGGCCTCCCCATCCCCTCACCCTTCCCTGTGGGCCCCATATGTCATCCCCTCTCCTCCCCTCTCTCCCACCGACAGGTGGCCCCCACCTGTCGGCGCCGCCTCCCTCTCTCATTCGCTGACGTCAGCAGCCCCATTAATTGCGCAATAATTGATTTAGGACTTTTCTGTTTAGTTAAAAACCCAGAAAACTTCTAAAATTCATATCTAATTCATCTAGTCTCCGTTTAGGCCCATTCAAATTTCATTAAATTCATAAAATTATCAAGAATCCATTAAAAATACTTTCTTTTACTGTTTCAGTAGAGTTTGTGCCCGTTTTATTTATTTTTGTGCTTTGTCGCTTAGATTCAGACCCCACTGAAGAGCCGGTTTACTTCGAGATTGTCGCCGAAGTACCCCAGGGGCCAGAGCAAGGCAAGTCACTCATCTTTGATCATATTGAACCTATTATTGCAAATTCCCCGCTTTATTTATTCAAATATGCATTGTTCTAATTAAAGTATTTACTATATTTATTCTCGGATAATCCTTATTATTATGCCGTTGATTATCCAACTTTATTCATGTAAGACCAGGGGTAACTTGAGTAGAGTTAGGCCTAGGTTAATGCTTAGCCGTGCTTAGAACAAGTAGCTCATGGGATTACACTTAATCATTACTAGTTCTGGATAGCTGTTACTTATGATTCATCACACGATTCAGGTTAATGTCTATTAAAATATTGATAATGGTGGGCTGTGGGTGCATGGTTTTGAGAGTTGCACCCATGGCAATTAAGGACCGGTTTGCGGGAAACCCTGGAAGTAAGTTAGTGCTAACCACATGCCGAATGGGTAAGGTGGGATCTGGAGCATGGCTTCGAACTATTTGACGTACCAAGGCAAGGGTAGGCGTGATGGAGTATGGACGGGCAATCGTGGTGTAACGAAAGTCTCTGCTGCTTACGGATCTACCAAGGCACAAGAAGGGACTGCCCGACTTGGTGTAAAGGACGGGATGAACCTGAAGTGCGGTGCGATTAAATAGTGAGGGTTATGTGACGGGTCCTATCACGGTCTCCTTTCCGGTATGCCATGGTGGTATGTCGGCGCACGTTCAAGTGTAGTGGAGTCGTGTTTTATGGGTACAGTAGTACACCTCTGATCAGAGTATAATCTATTCGAATAGTCGTGCCCACGGTTACGGGCGAACTCCCAGCTTCATTGTGATTAGTGAACCTTTAATGACTTGGGTAAACTGGTTTTCACTTGGGACTACGGCAACGTGGTGTAACGTTGAGCAGTGGTTGGGCCTGTCGCAACGTGGTGTAACGTTGGATAGTGTTGTAGTATTTTACAACTGATATTTACTTATCCTTTAACGTATTTAATTACCTTTATTCGATTTAATCTCTGTTATTTATTTAAGTGCTGCTTTATTGCAACTAACCCTAAGCCTGTCCTTGATGATCCTTATGCATCATTTATACCCTTTCTTTCGTGCTACTTGTTGAGTATGGTGGTTTGTACTCATCCTTGCCCAATTTCCCCCTCTAGAATTAGAAGTGGAATCCGATGGAGGAGACTCTCAGGAGTGAGCTGGTCTGCCATCGAAGTTTTGCCTGTGGACTGGAGCCGTACCCGCTGGAGCTAATCTACCTTTTTTTCGGCTGTATTTTCGTTAGAATAAGTGTTATTTTCAGTTGTTTCTAAGAACGATGGTTATGCAATCAACATTGTCTTTTTGTGTACCCTGGCTGGTCCTGGACAGAGATTTTAATACACAATTAAGTTCAGAAATTCGTGTGAGGAATTTCTGGGCATGACAATTACGCTGGTTCGTTGCCTGATTATTTGTAGGTTATAATAAATAATTGATCTTATGTGTGATTATGCCTAGATCTGTACTGTCTCGATTAGGTTCGATCTCCTAGATCTAGTATGAGAATGCATGCTGTCAGTTATTGTTATTTCATGCTGGTAATTAGTACAGCATGCTAGTTTATGTTTAATTCTATACTTAGTCTTGTATCGGTTGTCAATTTTACGTGCGATAAGTACCGAAGTAGTCCGATCGGCTGATTAATCTTAAGACTGTCTTGGTTGGGTCCGATCTTTTAAGATTAATTAGCTGGTTGGTCTATTTAGTATTTATTCTGCTTCTGATCCAGCCGATTGGGAAATTTTACGCTTACTATCATGAAATTCCTGTAAAGCCGATCGTCTAGTCTATTGGTTAGTGTCCTGGGACGATATCGGTTATCCGACTGATAGCGATTTCAGGGTTAACTGTTTTCTATGCTATATCTTATCAGTTACAGGATCAAACTGATTGGCACGCCCAGTATTAGATCATGCACTGGAGTGGTCTAAGATTGATTCTCAGACCTACGTGTGTGACCGTTGATTGTCATTTTCAGCGTCAACAGAGGGCTGCGCGAGTCTTGCAGAGAAGAGGGGCAACACGTGGAAAAAGACAGAAAAAGTCCCTAATAGCCCCTCCCCAGGAACTACTAATTTTTAAGAGACTACACCCAAAAAAAAGTCCCCCTGTTTGGAACCTGAGAGATTTTTTCCTAGAAGTCCTAGGGACATTTTATAGATCCAAATAGAGTCTTAACGATTCTGTATGCTGGATCGATCTGTCGCTGACATAGAGATGGCAGCCAGCCAAACGCTCCACATCGATCGAGCACTACAATATTTCGTCACCCACTTGGATTTATGGGTGTAAGTGGACCGGCCATCAATCCGCTTATAAGCTAATTAAGTGGACCGGTCCACCAACCCGTTTATGAGCTAATTAAGCGAATAATATACCCGCTTATAAACAGGTTGGTGGATTGATCGGCTTAATTAGCTTATAATCAGGTTGATGGGTCAGTCCACTTACACTCCTACCTGGTTTTCTTCGGACGTAAGGAGTTGCACATTTCTCATGGTTGCCAGTAACCTAAGCTTCTTAACATCGTACGTAGTAGTCCTAGGTATAACATCCATGCCGAAAGGTACGTAGCTCTTGCAACTTCTTCTTCTAGCTTGGCAGCCTAGACAAACACAAAGATTCCTTCTTCTTCTTCTTCCGATCGATCACCTTCAAGAAAACGCATCGAATAACCAACTCAACACACAAACACCAATACACCATGCATCAGATCAGCACGTATATATATGGCCGGCGCCTCTAGCTCGATCTCATCTCACCATCCATCCATCCATCAAATAATCGATCCCACCTGCACTGATCGATCCACCGCGCGAAGCATCGACGGCGATCATGTCGACGTGCATGCCCGCCAGGGGATCAAGATCGGGCAAGAAGGCGGCGGCGCCGGCGCCGGCGGAGGAGCCCCGGGACGTCGACGTGGAGCCCAAGATGGAGTGGACGGACGGCGCGGCCGGCTACGTCGTCCGCCTCGACCTCGCGGGGTTCAAGAAGGAGGAGTTCCGGGTGCAGGTGGACGGCGCCGGCAGGGTGACGGTGCGCGGGCAGCGGCCCGCGGGGCACGTCCGCGTCCGCCGCGAGTTCCAGCTCCCGCCGACGGCCGACGTGGACCGGATCGCCGCCCGCTTCGACGGCAGCACGCTGTGCCTCACCGTGCCCAAGCGCGCCCCCGTCGGCGCGGCGGAGGCGGTCGTGGCGACGATGGAGGAGGCGAAGGCGGTGAGGGAGATGGAGCTGGACATGGAGAAGGAGAAGGAGCTGGCCCGGTGGGACAGGGGCACGGCGATCGCCGCCGCCGTCGCCGCCTTCGCGCTCGGCGTCGTCGTCTCGCACAGGATCCTCTCCACCAGGAATTGTAATTGACTTGATGGATAATATTGATAAGTATTTGTAAGTAAGTTCAATTCAGACAGTAAATTAATGACATGCTCACGAAAACGATGTGAAATGGAAAATTTGATTCAATGAAATCCGATTAGAGCCAACAAAGATCAAAGATGGACGCTGACTGGCAAAAAATAGATTGATCACCTGGATATAATTATGAAAATTGTTGAAAATCTACCCAAGTAACATGTTGAAGTTACTGAAATACGTATATTTTAATCCACAATTAATATGTTTAACACTAGATTGGGTATTTAAGTGAATATAATGAGTTCTAAAAAAAGTGAATATAATGAAAAAAATTCAAGAAATTCCTACGTCTCATATCGTTATCTTTAAGAAAAACGCGGCCTTTACTACAGCTAACTGTGTTCATTAGGTAATTCTATAATGGGCCGTACGGAAGGAGGCCCAGACGGCTAATCTAAAATCAAATCCGATACGTCAGAAAGGAAAAAGTTCACTATAGGTCCTTAATTTTGCGTCGAATCTAACTCAGGTCCCTTAATCTCAAAACCAGAAATGTATACCTCTAAAATCACATAAACCATTCAAAAAAGTCTCTTGGCAGTATTGACTCTATTTTTGACCAGTTTCACTGACGTGGCATACTGTGGGTCCCTCGTATCAGCGGTTTGATTTTTGGGAATTGCTAGACAACAGCCGGCTGTTTAATTTTGTTTCGTCAGCCGGATTTGTTGGCCGTTCGATCATCTTCCAGATTCGTGCGTCGTAGATCCCAACCCATTGTAAGCAAGAAGGCTCACCGGTGGCATCAGGCAAAATCGCGCGCAGAGACTCGGAGAGCGACAGAGACCAGCATGGATGGCGGAGAGCCGCAGACACGCAATGCGGTCACGATATATGCCCTCGCAATCTTCTTCGGCAGTGGAGACAGTGAGTTTCGATGTGCTTTTTTCCCAGGGCCATCGGCGAGGTAATCGTAGTGGTTCCGATGATCACTCGCGAGGATTCTTCGTGGCTCTTTTTGTGTGTGTGTGTGTGTGATGCAGCTACGATGCTTCTCGTAGTATCGGTTCAGGTGTCCAAGAGTTTCGTGTTGGATATCGATGTGAAGCTCGATCATGATTTCTAAAACTGCAACCAATATGGAGGACATAATGACTGATACATGACAGCATATAAGTTTGTCATATACTCTTTGGTTTTGTTATTTTTGTAGTTTTGTCAGATGAGGATGGATTAGCATATAGAATCTATATTCATCAGTTTTGTTCCTTTTGTTGTTTTGTCAGCCCTAAGCATGATTATTTTAAGCTAACTTAGTTTTGTCAGCAATAGTTGTATTTGTTTTGTTTTGTTTTGTTTTTGTGTGTTTCTTTGTTTGTAAAATGATGTTTCACCTCATGTGACCCGCGAGAAAAGGATGGTTCTAATCCTTAGGTCCAAGCTAGAGTGCTAGGCTTACAATTTGCTTTTATTGTAGGAACAAGACGATGCTCTTTCACGAGCTGATGTGAGGTATAAATGGTGTCTACATTGATGCTTATGTATTTATAGTGATTTATCAATTTAGGTTTTGTTTTAGCATCTACCGTCAGTTTTAGTTCCATAATTACAGCCTGTAACATACTTAAGTAACAACGATTATTTGGTTGAAATTAAACATAAGCGCAACAATTTATTAATGATTAAAAATTAATTCATATGTAAAATTTTTATATAAATATCTTTATCGATCTAAAAGTAAGCTATCGGCTTTGTTCGTGCAACAAAAGTAGGGGCCGTCATAACGCTGCGCTCGGGATACTGGATGACACGTGTCTCGATCGTACGGCTGAAAAAACAGCTGAAACTGTAATTTTTTTCAGCCGCCCATCAGCTAGATAGTCCCTTGATTTTTTTTGTTCCCTTGTTTTTCTGTCTCTTCCTTCTCTCCGGTGCTCTCCTCTCTATCTTCTTCCTCTATTCACGGGGGTGGCGGCGGCTGGCGGGCTGGGCTGGGGTGGTCACCGGAGCTGAGGGGGAGGACCAGGCGGCCGTGCTTCCTTGTCGACCCGGGTGGCAACGCCACCATGCCGAAGATGACGATGCACTTCGAGGGCATGGACATGGAGCTTCCGTGGATGAACTACTTCTCGACAGATAATAATAACCAGAGGCTAATGGCCCAGCTCACCTTCTCTCACAATCTCAGTGGTGTATACACGAACACAAGCTCGCTAGCTTCTCTCGGTGGATGGAAACACACAGATGCACAAGAACAAAAGAAGTAGCACACACAGAAGTTATTCGGTACTGTACACCAGCACCAGAACTTGCACTTATATTCAGCTCACTGTATAATCACACCACTGATAACATAGCTTAAATAAGCACACACACGCACTGATTCAGCCACGTTTGGCCGCACGACTCGGCCAAACTCTCCCGTGGCCACACACTAATCACCTTTCTACATGCAAAGCACATTTCTCTACATGCAGATCACACCACTAACCACTACATGCACGAGCTATTTGATCCACTCTTCTAGCCATGACTGATTCACTTGACTTGGCCCCAACTCCACGCCAACGTGCGCATGCATGACTGACCAAACTAACTAACACATGCATCAGCTGATTTGCTCCTAATCACTCACCACTAATTGACTAAGCGCCTGATCACACAAGCATTTCCACCATGGCTGCCTCTCTTAGCCACTAAGCCACGTGAGATACTAAGCACGTACACAACTCACACAAAATATATATAAAACAACAAGATTAATTCTAACAAGGTCGACGGCGAGCACCTCGGTCATCGGCAGCAGCATGCAAATGGGCTTCCACGTGCTGTACGATCTCAAGAACTCCGTCCTCATTTAGAAACTTGCTATGTATACTCAGATGAACTTACTTCTTTCATAAAAGATGAACACATACGAGATAGCTCTCTGAGACAAATCCACAATTGTACAACCAAACTGCCTAAAAATTAGTTAAAGATCGCTGCATCTGGTAGGCTCAAACAACAGCAAGCCTCCATGGACGTCGTACATGATAGCAGGACGTGCATGTCCTGCTGTTGCATGCTGCCGAGCACCGACATCCCCCGCGCGCTCACCATCCCGAGGCACACCACGCCGGCGCTCCGGTCCTCCACCACGGAGCTCTTCCGGGGGAGCTCCATGCGTCGAAGTGGAACATCGGCGGACGGCAGCGGCGGAGGCCAGCCCAACTTCGGTGACCACGGCGCAGAAGGAGCAGCACGTCGTTCTCATCCTCCCCGTCAGCTCCGGTGACGACGCCACCGATGCGCGGCCGAACCGCCGAAGCCCACGCCGGCCGCGGTACGCCACCACCGCGCTGCAGAAGCCCGCGCCGGCCCGGCCGCCCCCGTCGCACGCCACCGCTCGTCGGCTGCCGCCCGCTCGCGCCGGCCGTCGCACGCCGTCGCTGCCGGCTCGGCTGCCACCGCACCTACCCTCACTGGCCGCGCTCCGTCTTCCAGCACACGCCGGCCGCCGCCCCGTTCTAGCTAGAGATGCAGAGAAGGGATGAACAAGAGAGAGGAGTGGAAGAGAGAAGTTGAGAGAAAACAAATTAAAAAAACTGATACATGGGACCACCACGTGCCACGTCAGTAAAATCGGTCGTTAATACTGTCGAAGGACTTTTTTAAACAGATTTCAGATATACATTTCTCACATTACAGTTAAAGGATGAAAAACAAACTTCTTTTAAGTTTAGGGACTATTAGACTTTTTCCCGTCAGAAACGTACACACGTTAATCACTTACGGCCAGCGAGACACGGAAAGAACGCGTGGAACCGTCTTTGCCCATCACCGACTAGTTCGTGGCGGCACCTGCAGATTCTACACGCTCGTCACCGCCATGTCATTGCTCGGCAACAATGGAGGTAAGGCACTGTGGGGGTGGTAATATTGGCCCATGGTGGAGCTCACTCGTTTCTAAACCATCCGTCTCGTTTTTTTATCTTTTGCTTATATTTATAACCCTAAATTTAAAGTTAATCTATCATAATTTATTTTTTAATTTAGTTTATATATATATATATATTTGTAATTATTTTTTATTTATAAATATGTTAGCCCTAAAATAGGTTAACGCTTTGTAGCGAAGGAAGTAGAATTATACTCGCACAATCAGACGCCGTACGTGGGCGTAGGAGCTAGCCTGTGACTTTTTTTTTAAAAAAAAAAGGATGTAGCCTGTGACTTTTCTGACGCGCAGATAGAAAAAATTCCGCCTTTCATAACCAGCGGCCGTAGCTATCTCAACATCAAAATACCAGCATATATGTATGCCTCCCTGCACGGAGCATCGATCTCTAGCCGGGTACTGTGTTTCGGCGTTACTGCCCTGTCCCAAAATAAATAAAATATTTTTTTATCATTCGTATCCAACATTAAACCATCCGTCATGTTTATAAAAATTTCTAAAAAAATTAAAAAAATTTAGTCACACATAAAATACTATTCACGATTTATTATATAATAAAAAATGTTAATTATAATTTGAATAAGATAAAAAATCAAACATTCTAGGTAAAAAACGAAAGATTAATTTATTTTAGAATGGAGGGAGCACGTGGACATGGAGGCTGGCAATATAATCTTTGGATTTTTTTTTTAAAAAAAGTTCAGAACCATTATCCATGTCACTGTGGATCACGTGGTTTTTTATAGAAACATGTGGTCGAGTTCTTGATGTTGCGATTCATTCCAATATTTTGTGGAGAAAATAGGTTATACATTCCTAAATTAAGAGACATGTGTTTCGTCTTTCTCCTTTCACAGGCTTGGTTATTATAATAGTACTAAATTAGAAATTCGGATACTCTACAGTTAGTTATTAGTGTGACCGTAACTTATACAATTCACTAGCTGTTAGATTAGAATCTTATATCTAACATATATTTGACACTACAGCATGTATGATAGACACCTATAACTGATATTATTGCTGATGATCTGGACCATTCATTAAAAAAAATTGAATGAATGAGGATTCGTAAAGTAGCCTAACATGTAATCCCAATATAAACTGCATGTGATCCAATTCCTAAACTAAACTAGACATCATAGTTGACATCGCTAGTATTGTTCCTCGGGAGATAGGATGACGGTGGGCTGGGCCATGAGTGACAAAGTTGTGGCAAGGCGATGCTGGTCTCGTTGAAACTGTTGGATCTAGATAAAAACGATGCGCACGATTGAAAATAAATAGCATGAAGGAACCAAGTATGATACATTGAGTCAAAATGTGATGGAAAAGGGACTACAAAAGCAACGGGATGATTGTTTGGTTTTTTTTTTAAAAAAGACATCATATTTGCAACCTAAAATAATTTATGAATAAAGATTTTATATTTATGTCTTTAGCAAGCCTGAAAAATAAACTATATTAAAAAGAATTAAATCGACTCTATATTTAAAATTAGAAACCCAAAAAATTTCTTACAAGTACAAGTAAAACGAAAAAAAATAGACCGGCAGGTATAAACGTGTACTAGTGTTAGAAGAAGGGAAAATGTTTTAGAGGTACAAGCACACGGCGTGCACACATGGTGATATTTGAGAAGAGGGAAATATCTAAGAGGTTTGCTATGTTTTAGTTTGACAGCTCCTATTCTATTCTATGTATGAATTTATATGCATTAAATAATATATACTATCTCATTTCATAAGACCTATTCTTTTTATGATCCTGGACATATTCTTATCTGGGTAGATAGTTAAAAAGACAACCTTTTTACGAGGGAGGTGGTATGCTTATTAATCTTGTTTATCATAGTAAAAAGATTTAAAATTTAAAATATATCGGTGGTTAAAATAGAGTCGATGTCAAATATTATGAAATCCAGGAGCATGCGGAAGATGCTAAGCGCACCGAGGGAGAAAACTAATACTTCCTTTATATTTTTTTATATGACACCGTTAACTTTTGAATCAAAGTTTCGACAGTTCATCTTATTCAAAATTTATATCTAAACATACAAAATTATAAAGCATACTTAAAGTTTTTATAATAATTAAATAAATTATATTATGACAAAATAATTGATAATTATATAACAACAGCAAAAGATAGTAAAGTTCATGTTCATCGCCACATCACATGAGCACCAAGCAGAGCACCACATTCCACGTAGCCTGAGCGCCACGCTAAGTATTACCGGCATGACACGCACGTGCTTTGCTGGGCATGGGTCTAATTTTGCTACCCGACGTGGAGGCTGGAGCTATACCTCGGTTTATCTCCAGTGATTTAAAATTTTAAATCGCTCTCTCTTTCTCGATATAAAATATGATTTTAGTGATATAAATAAAAATAAAACTGATGAAGTAGCATGTTTTATATGATAAATTTAAATTTAAAAATGTTTTTTTCGTCGAGTGTAAGAATGTTTCGCAGCTTTGAGCAAATTTTTTTTAAAAAAAAACATTCTTCTTCTAGTAGTATATAGTTTGGTGCACGTGACCATTGCACACACTGGAGCATGTTTGCAAATTAAATGTAATCTTAGCGCAATGATTCTTGGAAAAGCAAAGAACTCTGCACTCTGCAACGTGCTCACTCTCCTGGGAGAAACATAAATGAGATACGTTTATACCGGATGTCGGGAGAGATTTTCGGACACGAATAAAAAAAGAAAAACGAATTTTACGGCTAGCCTAGAAACCGCAAGACGAAACTTTTGAGCCTAATTAATCCGTTATTAGCACATGTGGTTACTGTAGCACTTATGACTAATCATGGACTAATTAGACTCAAAAGATTCGTCTCAAGATTTCTTTCATAACTGTGTAGTTAGTTTTTTGATTCATCTATATTTAATGCTTTATTTAGATGTCCAAAAATTTGATGTGATGTTTTTGGAAAAAAAGTTTAAGAACTAAATAAGGCCTTACACAAACTAAGTGAGAACTAACAATGACACAGATTCTTTTGGAACAAAAATAAAAAATAAAAATTCGGCGCCGCGTGTCTCTGTTGGGAACGCGAGCGAAAAAAGGCGGGAAGAAGCAGCAGCAGCAGCAGCAGCAGGAGGAGGAAGACGACGGCGACAATTAGATCACAAGCGCATCACCTGCACACACTCGCAAAAGCAAGCAAGGAAGCAGCGAGCAGATCAGATTCTGCCCGCGCCAAAAGCCAGAGAGCTTCCAGGTCAAGAAAGCCACCATCTTCTTCCTCCTCCTCCTCCTCCTCACTCTTGCCCCAGATTCTCTCCTCCAAAAGCAGCGTGCTGCTGCGTCCAAAAGCAAGAAAAAGCATCCATGAGGGGCACATCATAAGAGAACCCTATTCCATTCGCTGCTCTCGATCGATCTTCGCCTCTCTCTGCTCTGTGTTTTTTTCTAATGGCGGCCGGCGAGGGGCCGGCGCCGCCGGCGGCGCCGATGCCGATGCCAATGGTGCGGAGGCTGGCCGTGGAGGTGGTGGACGCGCGGGACCTGGTGCCCAAGGACGGGATCGGCACGTCCAGCGCGTACGCCGTCGTGGAGTTCGACGGGGACAGGAAGCGGACGCGCACCGTGCCGAGGGACCTCAGCCCGCAGTGGCACGAGCGGCTGGAGTTCGCCGTGCACGACCCGGCCGCCATGCAAGCCGAGTCACTGGACGTGTCGCTCTACCACGACCGCCGGTTCAACCCTTCCGGCGGCGGCGGTGGCGGCGGGGAAGGGGGAGGGGGAGGGGGAGGGGGCAAGAACCCTTTCCTCGGGCGCGTCCGCATCTACGGCTCGCAGTTCTCGCGCCGCGGCGAGGAGGGGATCGTCTACTTCCCGCTCGAGAAGCGCAGCCTGCTCAGCTGGATCCACGGCGAGGTGGGGCTCAAGATTTACTACTACGACGAGCCGGCGGTGCCGCCGCCGCCGGAGGATAGGCCTCCGGAGGGGGGTGACAACGCGCCGCCGCCTGAGGTCCCGCCCGAAGCGCCCAGGGAGCTCCCGGATATCCCCGCGCCGACCGAGGCCGCCGTCGAGGTGCAGCAGCCGG
This sequence comes from Oryza brachyantha, assembly GCF_000231095.2. Taxonomy (NCBI): domain Eukaryota; kingdom Viridiplantae; phylum Streptophyta; class Magnoliopsida; order Poales; family Poaceae; genus Oryza; species Oryza brachyantha. The sequence goes on along the minus strand of NC_023163.2, from coordinate 16,970,639 downwards.
CGGTGCATCCCCCTGTCATCATCGTGGAGGAAGCGCCGCCGATGCATCCGATGATGCCGCACATGCACGGGCCGCACGGCCCGATGATGCCGCCGGTGCACGGGCCAAGGGCGCCGCCGCATCTTCATCCGCAGCCGCAGCCGGAGCCGGACCCCGAACCGGAGCCGGACGGCGGGGAGGCGGCGTACCCGCCCGAGGTCCGCAAGACGCGGATGGCGTCGAGCACGGAGCGCGTCCGCGTCGCGCGACACCTCAGCGGCGGATTGGGGCCAGAGTACTACGCCACCTCGCCGCGTGTAATCTCTGGCCGGTTCGTGTCCACCGGCGACGCCGTCGAGCCGGTGCAGTCGTCGTACGACCTGGTGGAGCCGATGCGCTACCTGTTCGTCCGCATCGTCCGGGTGCGCGGCATCCGCGCCTGCGAGGGGCCCTACGTGAAGATCCAGGCCGGCCCGCACACGCTCCGGTCACGCCCCGGCCGCGACATCTCCGGCACCGGCAACCCGGAGTGGAACCAGGTGTTCGCCATAAACCACGCCAAGCCGGAGCCGACGCTGGAGATATCCGTCTGGGACGGCGGGGCGCCCTCCCCGATCGAGGCCTTCCTCGGCGGCGTCTGCTTCGACCTCTCCGACGTGCCGGTCCGCGACCAGCCAGACGGCCCGCTGGCGCCGCAGTGGTACCGGCTCGAGGGCGGCGAGCCCGGCATGGTGACCGGCGACATCATGGTGGCGGTGTGGATCGGCACGCAGGCCGACGAGGCGTTCCCGGAGGCGTGGAACACCGACGCGCCGTACGCCGCGTACACGCGCTCCAAGGTGTACCAGTCGCCGAAGCTGTGGTACCTGCGCGCCTCGGTGATCGAGGCGCAGGACGTGCGGGTGCCGGCGCCGCCGCCGGGGCTGCCGTTCGATGTGCGTGTCAAGATACAGGTCGGGTTCCAGTCGGCGAGGACGCGGCGGTCGGTGGCCAGCAGGAGCAGCGGCTCGGCGTTCGCCTGGGAGGAGGACCTCATGTTCGTCGTGTCCGAGCCGCTCGACGAGAGCCTCATCGTGCTCGTTGAGGACCGCTCCATGATCAAGGAGCCGGCGCTGCTCGGCCACACCACCATCCCCGTCAACTCCGTCGAGCAGCGCCTCCATGAGCGGCAGCTCGTCGCGTCAAGGTGGTTCAGCCTCGAGGGGGGCACGTCCGACATCGGCATTGGTCCCGGTCAGGCCGGCGGCGGGCCGCCGGGGTTCTACTCCGGCCGGCTGCACCTCCGCCTCTGCCTGGAAGGAGGCTACCACGTGCTCGACGAGGCGGCGCACGTGTGCAGCGACTACCGGCCGACGGCGAAGCAGCTGTGGAAGCCGCCGGTGGGCGTGCTGGAGCTGGGCATCATCGGGGCGTGCGGGCTGCTGCCGATGAAAACGAAGGGCGGCGCCAAGGGCTCGACGGACGCCTACTGCGTGGCCAAGTACGGCAAGAAGTGGGTGCGGACGCGCACCGTCACCGACAGCCTCAACCCGCGGTGGAACGAGCAGTACACATGGCAGGTGTACGACCCGTGCACGGTGCTCACGGTGGCCGTGTTCGACAACTGGCGCATGTTTGCCGGCGCCGGGGACGAGCGGCAGGACTACCGCATCGGGAAGGTGCGGGTGCGCGTGTCCACGCTCGAGAGCAACCGGGCGTACACGGCGTCGTACCCGCTGCTCGTGCTGCTGCGCTCGGGGCTCAAGAAGATGGGGGAGGTGCAGCTCGCCGTGCGGTTCTCGTCGCCGGCTCACCTGCCGGACACCTGGGCCACCTACACGTCGCCGCTGCTGCCGCGCATGCACTACCTCCGCCCGATCGGCGTCGCGCAGCAGGAGGCGCTCCGCGCCGCCGCCGTGCGCATCGTCGCCGCGTGGCTGGAGCGCTCCGAGCCGCCGCTGGGGCGGGAGGTGGTCCGGCACATGCTCGACGTCGACGCCCACACGTGGAGCGTGCGCCGCGCCAAGGCGAACTGGTTCCGCATCATGGGGGTGCTCGCCTGGGCCGTCGGCCTCGCCCGTTGGCTCGACGGCGTGCGGCGGTGGCGCAACCCGTCCACCACCGTGCTCGTCCACGTCCTCTACCTCGTCCTCGTCTGGTACCCGGAGCTGGTCGTGCCCACGGCGTCGCTCTACGTCTTCCTCATCGGCATCTGGTACTACAGGTTCCGTCCGCGCGGCCCCGCCGGCATGGACGCGCGGCTGTCGCAGGCCGACACGGTGGAGCCCGACGACCTCGAGGAGGAGTTCGACGCCGTGCCGCCGCCGGAGGTCCTCCGGGCGCGGTACGAGAGGCTCCGGACGCTGGCCGGCAGGGTCCAGCGCGTCATGGGCGACGTGGCGGCGCAGGGGGAGCGGCTGCAGGCGCTGGTCAGCTGGAGGGACCCGCGCGCCAGCCGGATCTTCGTCGGCGTCTGCCTCGCCGTCGCCGTGGCGCTGTACGCCATGCCGCCCAAGATGGTGGCCGTGGCCGGCGGGTTCTACTACCTCCGCCACCCGATGTTCCGGGACCCGATGCCGCCGGCGGCCGTCAACTTCTTCCGGCGGCTGCCCAGCCTCTCGGACAGGATGCTCTGAACTTTCTCGAGGAATCACTTCCGTTTTGCTGTAATAATGAGTGTGGATAGAAAACAAAACAACAAAATCGACTTTATTCATAAGCATATATACACAATTTGAACATTACATATATTTATATATAGTTGAAGTGGTGATTTGCCACAGTTGAAATGATAAATTGGGGAGTTCATCTCTGCTTCAGCAGAGAGATAGCATCATCATTAGTGAAGCTATTGCTGCTTTACTCTGCTCCGGAGTCACAGAGCCTTTAGTTTCTAATTTTTTTTCCTCTAAAAATATCACATCAAAGCTTTGGACATCTAAATAGGATGTTAAACATAGGTAAAATAAAAAACTAATTACACAGTTATAGGATAAATCGTGTGATGAATCTTTTGAGCCTAATTAGTTCATAATTAGCCATAAATGCTACAGTATCTACATCTGCTAATAACGGGTTAATTAGGCTCAACGATTCATCTCGTGATTTCTAGACGAGCTGTGAAATTCGTTTTTTTATTTATGTCCAAAAACCCTTTTAGATATCCAGTCAAACATTTGATGTGACACTCGAAACTTTTCATTTCTTCACCTAACCACCCCCCCTCCCTCTAATCGATGATCATGTCCTGATCCATCAAAGAAGATTGTCCCCTGTCAAGATGGACTGTGTCACTGTGGAGGTTGGCCTTAATCTCACATGTCAACAGGACGGTTTCACTAGATTTGCTGATCTTGGGCAGTTCCAAAATTTTCTGGTCACTTCTATACATGGACTTGACCTTTATGATATCATGAACTTTGGTGATTTCGTTGATGCATGAATGCATGTAGATTGTAGAGTAAGCCATGGACCATACGACAGCATCACTTTGATGTTTACCTTTAACAACGGAAAGAAGCTTTTCTCTGATACCATTTGACAAGTCAGCATAACGGTAATGGATACTTATACACATAAAAATCTTGCAGCACCATATTTTTCTCTTCTCGTTAAGCTTGTAAACTAAAATTTAAATTTTCAACCTTAAATTTGAAGTAGATTTTATGTTTTTTAATTGTTGTTTATTTTTAATCTTAGCTTTTAGATCGATAAGAACACATATATAAATATTTTTGTTTGCAAATATGTAGAACAATCACCCCCTTCGTCTGCAGAGTCTACTTCCAACACACAATTTCACATTCCATTAGGCATTTGCATACAGTAACAATTACACTGGTAAGAAATGTGGTTTGCATTTACTAATGTAATTCTCATAACTTGCAATAAATTGTGCCATCCATCCATACATACTGGACCTTTTAACCCCCCGGGGTCTCATTTTTTGTTGGCAATGAAAAAAAAAATGGTACCTGTGGTTGAAGAAATGCTTCAGAGAGGCTCTTGAGTAGGTTAGTGTTCTTGGATGCTGTTTGAGCGAAAGAATATCTGATGACTCATGGCTGATGTGCCCGAGACAAAGTGGACCTTTACCATCTCTTCATTATCATGATACACTAGCAGTTTAGCATCAGACTTCTTCTTCTTTTTTTAATTAAAAAAACATTACAGTTGCATCACGCTTTGCTTTTTCCGTTATGTAACTAGTCAACTCAAACAGAACATCCGAGGAGGTTCCAAAAATAAACTAGCAGAAAGTCTGCAACTAAATCTGCAGTCTTCAGAGATTAGAACGTGAATCAAAAATAAGTTTTTCTCCAAAATATCGATCATTCAGTTCATACAGGGTAACAGAAGGATGTCATTAACATAATTTTCAGAAAACAAATGCAGTAGTTTCTATGCTTGCACCAGTTTCTTCTCCAAATAATGAGTCAGACATTAAGCTAATCCTTCTCTGTCCAATTGTACAAACAATAGAAGGTTGCTAGACCTTTGCTTCGTCATACAAGGGGCTGGGTTTTTTTTATCAACAATAATTATTGTAATTTCAGCCTATTGTTGAAATCTTAAGGTTAGTAGGACACGTTTGTGTTACATGAGTGCTATATGCATTTTGCACCGTTAAACATTTTACCATGTGGGAATTTCTTTGGACGATTTGACTATTTGACTATGGACCAAACTGAACATTTTTTTGGTTGAAATGTTTCATGTTTGTGTGTCTATATTTGTCTAGACAAGGAACATGGTGGTCTCAGAGTCCTTATTTGCATTCTCATATCATGATATTTCGATAAAGTATTGATAAATTTATAAGGAAAAAAGACAAATATTCCGTTACCGACGCTACTGCAGGATTTTCTGACCCATTCTATCATATTTTGTGGTAGGATATCTAGAAAGTGATAGCGATGTTTCAAGGAATCACTTGGTACACACCTAGATAACATGCACAGGAAAATAGTACTCCTTTTTATACAAAGTATGACAGGAACCTCATTCCATTAGAACAAAGCTCTTCCTCCCCTACATTTGTGTCTAAAGAAGTTAGATTCCACATTAAGAACAGGATACTACTCCCTTCGTTTTATAATGTAAGACGTTTGACTTTTTTACTTGTAATGGTTGACTATTTACCTTATTTAAAAATTATAAAAATATCATTCATTTTTCTTGTGACTTACTTTATTATAAAAACTTTAAGCACGACTTGTTATTTTTATATTTGTACTAAATTTTTGAATAAGACGAATGATTAAACGTTGCAACTATAAAAGTCAAACATCTCATATTATGAAACGGAGGTAGTATTTCATAGTTGGACCCTTCCTTCGTTTTTCCATATTTAAAACCATTGACTTTTATAAATACGGTTGACCATTCATCTTATTAAAAAATATATCTCGAGATCTCGACTAATAAAAGTATAACCTATACCTAAAGTAGCAATAGTGATAAAACAAATCACAACCAGATAATGATAAAACAAATCACAAATCACATAATTTTTTTCTCGATAAGATGAATAGCATTGGCCCAAAGTTCTACAGTACAACGTTAGAAATTCAAAATTGAAGAAGTATTCCGCAAAAGAAAAAAAAATCAGAAGGAGCACTACTGTCCACATCAACAAACTCACATGAGTCCAGTCAAAGCACCCAACTCCTGGCACAGCTTCAACAGGCAGGTATTGAGGACATCCAGGCCCGGCCCAATACCCAGCCTAACGAGGCCCGGCCCGGAAGGTCCCGGAGCACTGACGCGTTGCGCGGGCCCCACCGTCGACGTGCCAATCCTCGATCCCCACAGGGTCACGCGAGCGCGACCCCCGTTTCCGTTCTCGTCGACCTCGATCTCGCCCCGAGTCTGATAGCGCAAACCCCCGCCGCATCCGCACCCCCGGATCCCGATCCACCCCGCCGCCGCCGCTGCCGTCGCCGTTGCTGCCGGAGAGAGAGAGAGAGAGAGAGAGAGAGGATGTACGGGTGGGAGATGCTCTCGTTCAACATCCACGACGGCTTCCTGGAGGCCATCGTGAGGGGGAACCGATCGGGCCTGCTCACCGCTGCCGACTACAACAACCTCTGCCAGTGCGAGAACCTCGACGACGTCAAGATGCACCTCACCGCCACCGAGTACGGCCCCTACCTCCAGAACGGTACGGTTCCCCCTTACAGATCTCCCTCCGCCGCCGCCGCCGATGCCTCCTCCTCCTTCCCGCTTCTCGTTTTGGGGATCGGGTTGGGTAGCGCCGCCGTGGACGGCCGATCGATTCGCGCCTGATGGGGATCGGTGGCCCCCCGATCCGCTCCGTGCGAATTGCGATGCCAATTGGGGATTTGGGGATTGCCCTATCTGACTTAGAATTAGAATACCGTTCATTGCTTTTAACATTTTCAACTAGCTGATTAAGCCCGCGATTCGTATATCCTCCAAACCAAGTGAATTGGCATAGGCCATGGTTGTTTTCATATTCTCTAAGGTGAACAGCAGTAGCAGGGCGCGATTTGTCCAGTACATGTAGAGCGTCTAAACTAGCAGAGTGAATTCAAGCAATTCGTGCAACTTAGGTTAAGCCTGATCTTGTAACCAATCAAAAAGGTATACTTTGGTCATTTTCCTACAAACCTCTGAGAATTTTCCTCCGAGTTACTATAGTTCTCATAATACATGTCCCTGTGATCATACAACTGTTTCAGCACGTTTCCCCTTATGAATTTCACTCCTGCCTTGCAATAGATTCCTATAATCTTCATTACAGTTTCAGTCTGTTGTGGTATCTCATTTAGCAAAAAGTGAAATGATATCACCCTTTCTAATAAACTATTTTCGCTTATTAAGTTCAGCTTTTATGCTTAGAGCATGTGCCCACATGGTTCTTAATTGCCAAGGAGTCTATGTCATGTATAAGCGCCATGTGCCTGTTCTATTTGCAATGCAGATTGTCCTTGTGATATTATTGTAGTGCATCAGTGTATGCTCGTTGTATGCATCTGTGATACATGCTATGAACTTCTGATTAATTGCAGAACCTTCACCCTTGCACACAACAACAATTGTGGAGAAGTGCACCCTTAAACTGGTTGATGAGTACAAACACATGATGTGCCAGGCGACAGAACCACTATCCACATTCTTACAGTATATAACGTAAGCGACAGTATTGTTAGGATATGCTTTTTTTTTTTTACTTGTGCACTTGTCAATGTGCCTGACAGTAGTGCAGGAACAAAATTTGTTCTGATGGGATAAACATTTTACTCAGGTATGGGCACATGATTGATAATGTTGTTCTTATTGTTACCGGAACATTGCATGAGAGAGATGTTAATGAACTATTGGAGAAATGCCATCCATTGGGAATGTTTGACAGGTATACGTGTTTGTGTTCTTTATGGTTTCTGTTGAATGGAGATCTTCTCATGATACTTAGTGTTCTTGCCATGCAACAGCATTGCGTCTCTTGCGGTTGCTCAGAATATGCGTGAGCTTTATAGATTGGTTTTGGTTGATACACCTTTAGCCCCATACTTCTCAGAATGCATTACATCTGAGGTAAATAGTTGTAAACTTTTGTGTTGTGCAATAAATTCATCTCCTTATAATAATCTGAACACCAAGGTTAATGAGATTTGCCTGAATTTGTACAGGATTTGGATGACATGAATATTGAAATTATGAGGAACACTCTCTACAAAGCATACCTTGAGGATTTTTACAAATTCTGTGAAGTATGTACTCCACAGATATAGTGGCTCCAACTCTTTTTTTCCCCTCCAATTTCATCTATTATATTATCAATATTTACTTTTTATGGTGTACAGAAACTTGGTGGTGCTACTGCTGAGATTATGTGTGATCTGCTGTCATTTGAAGCTGACAGAAGAGCCGTGAACATTACGATTAACAGGTAGATCCCCGAGTTTTCTATTTTCCATTTCAAACCATTTAGTTGTGTTACATACCTCCTTGTTTATTGTTATGCCTGCAAACACCTGATACTGGATTCTCTCTGTCGTCTTTTGTAGTATTGGAACAGAGTTGACTAGAGATGACCGTCGGAAGCTGTACTCCAACTTTGGTTTATTGTAGGTTTCCACTGGAAGCAGCTCGATAGTACGTTTAGCCAAGATACACCTCTTTCACATTTGGTTGTAATATTTTCGTGTCCTCCAGGTATCCATATGGTCATGAAGAACTGGCAGTTTGTGAAGATGTTGACCAGGTTTGTCTTAATTTATGCTCTTACTTCAGTGCTAGTATGTTTTACCATACAGTTCTTCAATTGATGAAGCACATCTTGCAATGCTCATATTTGCTCACATTGGCCAACTTTGTGGTTTGGGGTTAAGTTCCATTAAACTGCTAAACAAGAAGGAACATCTATTAGAGTGTTGCCAATGTGTTCTGCAAAAGGACAACCTGTCATACTAAATAGATTCACGCATGTCCTCTTAAACAGAAATCAGGCCCTAGGCCGAGCGCCTCCTCCTCAAGAAATGGAGAAGCGTGGTATTCCATGGGAGAGGTTTTTGTGGCACACATATCACGTGTGATGGGCATACATCAAACTTGGTTTTCTAACTTCTCTATATCAATGTTAGCGGGGTAGTTGGTTCAGCCAAGACGCAATGTAGTTATTTCAATACTTGTATTAGACCTGGTATTTCAAGTCAAAGCTTAGACGAAGAGGTCCTTCTTTGAGGAAGGGAGTTACATTTGTTTGCTTGAAATTTATCCGTGTTGGAACCTGGAAACTTGAGTAATGGAATGGGATATTATTTTGGTCTTACACATGTTTTATGCTTGATCAACGCTTACCACCAAACTATTTTTGTCTGTTGCCTTACATCTGCAGCAGTTGGGAAGGATGCTTTATCTATCATAAATGTTTTGGTCCTGTGTCTTTGACTGTGCTTGTCATTTGTAGCAACTGGTTGTTTTTAGCTTGGTGCTGATCGTTTTGTTACGTTTGTTGCATGAATAAAAAAGAGAGCAGAGCATGGTGCACCATTAGAAGACTTTTAGTATTTCAAGATAGAATGCTTGTAAAATATGCTAGAGCTACACTATAAGCTGTATCCTCATCAAACTAAAGCCTCACCATTACATCAATTGTTCCTTTTCTTTTGGACTGACGTAACACCTTTTGCCTTTCTCATCATGTAGGTGCGTGGTGTAATGGAGAAGTATCCTCCATACCAGTCTATTTTTGCCAAAATTTCATATGGAGAAAGCCAAATGTTGGATAAGGCCTTCTACGAGGAGGAAGTGCGGAGGCTATGCTTGTCATTTGAACAACAGGTATGATTTTCATTGTTTGCTGGCTTCGTGTATGAACTGTTAATCTGAATGATTATAATGTGCACCTTAGATCCTCTTTGGTTGGGATGCATATGCAATCTCATTTTCGACTTTAATAGATACTCCCTCCAGACGGAAATACTTGGTTCTTTCTGACTAAAAAGATGACTTGGAACTAATACGTTGTAGATGTCAGAAACAACATATAAAAGTGACTGGAGGGAGTACCAGCTTTCTGTCTGTGTGTCTTACTTTGAAGGGATGTTCTACTTTCACTTACAAGTTTAACTATTAATCACACTGTAAAGGTCTTCTTGTTTCTCTCGCTAAAAGAATTTGCACGGCACTGATGCCCATATACATGCTTGTATGCACAGATCCGCTATTCCACTTTCTTCTGTTCGGTTTTTTTTTTTGTCCCAGGTCCAATATAAGGGGATAACAACTAGTCAGCATCTATGCCCACTGGTGCAGACTTGACTTCTAGATTCTCATGTTGGGATCTTTGACTCCATTTCTTGCTTGTGCAGTTCCACTATGCTGTTTTCTTTGCTTACATAAGGCTACGGGAGCAGGAGATCAGGAACCTGATGTGGATATCAGAGTGTGTTGCACAGAATCAGAAGAACAGGGTGCATGACAGCGTTGTATTCATCTTTTGATCTGTTCCTGCCACTCCACAGATGATTGTACAAAATGCCAGCTTTGACGATGGCACAATCGGTTGCGCTCATTATAAGCACAGGACTTATTCTGCCCCTTCATTTCTCTTTGTACGCTGCTGGAAAGCATGACCATGAGTGAATGTATTATTATCTTACTTTTTGTAGTAAAATAAAGGCTTGATTATCTTCTGGTAAATTAAATAAATCCTGTCTATTTTGGGAGATTTTGGGAGAAGCTGTAACATCAATATGTCCAGTGTACATGAAATGGTTTATATTGGCTTATTGACAACATCTAATGTGCGCCCAACTCTTTTGGTGCATCATATTCTACTTTGTAGCCTAATTTAAAGATATCCTTTTTCTCTATCTTAACATTTGGTATGCTCTTGAAGTTGCCCTCCTGGAAATCAGTCTCTTTTTTCGGGCTCAGATTCGCTCACCACTGTAGTAGTTGCATCTTATATTCAAACAAAATTTTGTACTCCCTCTGTTTCACATTATAGTTCGTTTTGGGATTTGAAATTCAAATTAAGGTGATGAATTCCCCTCTCTACCCTTGAATTTAATGCACATCCTGTTGCCCCTTTGCACCACAAGCTTTTGCACGTCGGTGCCGGGCAACCATGACTGGTCTTACAATATGATAAAATAGAGAGGCTCCAGATTGACCAAGCGGAGTAAATATTACCCGTTCATTCACAATGTAAGACATGTTTTATGACTTTCTAATATTTGCTAGATTTATATAAATATCAATAAATCTATATATAAATACAAATAATATAAGTTGATCAATAAATAAATCTAGATGTATCCAAAATATCTTACTCTATTAAATAGAGTAGTTGCTAAGATTTTCTTTAATGAGAAAATTCCTTATATGCCACTGAAAGTTTACCGGTTTTCTTATAGGCCATTGAAAGTTTCTTATTTTCTTCTATGCCACTGCTTTAACTTTTTGTATACTCTTATGCCACTCTCGTCATTTTGTTGTGAAACAAACGTTTACCCCACACCGGAAAGACCAGACTACCTTTTGTTTGCTAATATTTGTGCAATGTGGTTGTTAATAGAATACTTATACATTATTTGTACAATATAAGAGTATGTATCAAACTGCCAATATACTAAATTAACATCAATTAACTAACAAATATATTAACTGAGCAATTTTACGATCCTTAAGTAGGTACTGAAAGGTACCAAAATTTTAGTAACTTCTAGTACTTAGGTACCAAGAGGTACTAAAATTTTATACTAAAATTTTAATACCTCCTGTTACCTTCTTAAGGACCGTGAAATTGCTCATATTAACTGGTTCTTAATTGAATCCAAATTTAACATCCAGTGCAGTGTATGCTATATTGTCACTGCCAAATAGCATCCAACGCACCATCCACCATGTATCAAGGCATTACAATACCATTTTAGTTCCAAATACTAAATTGTATACTAAATAATCTCTAAATTTAAACAGTAAGCTTCTTTTTGTTTCCTGTTCCCATCGCTGGACTGTCTAGTGACACAGAGCATATGTCCTTTACTTTGGTCTAAGCTTGAGGTGTGACATTGCCATCTCCACTAGGATTTGTTTTGCTGGCAAAAGGCAGTCCGGTCTTTCATGTGTGAGGCAAACGGTTGTTTCACGACAAAGTGACCGGAGTGGCATAAGAGTACACGAAAAGTTAAAGCAGGAGCATAGAAGGAATCAAGGAAATAGAGAACTTTCAATGGCATATAAGGAAACCGGTGAACTTTGAGTGGCATATAAGAAATTTTCTCTTCTTTAATTGAAAAGTGTGAAACTATTTGACGCCTGATACAGTACATAATTGTGCTAACAGGCTCAAACTGTCAAACTAGGACCAGGATTTGACAGGAGTTATACACCCATAACTCCACTATACTACTTGTATTTTCCTGTGCAATTTTATTCTGATCTCGTAGATTACAGGAATGATTAAAACTTCTTTTTGCTACCTAAGCCTAGGAAATATGCTATGAGAATTTTACTTGTTTCAATTATGACAACTGTGGCTAATCAAATTTTTGGAGTTGATTTTGAGATTTTTTCACTGTAGTTTATTTTTCAGCATTGATTTGATTTTTAGATCGCTATGAACACGTATATAAAAGTTTTATTCATAAATTATTTTTTATTTGCAAATATGTTCTTCGTTTTTTTTCTAAAAAAGGCAAAAAGAACACCCTGTTTAGCAATTTTTTAACTATGTTTGTATGGTCCACAATCGAACTCCTAGAGTTTTTTTGTGGCGGTAGATTATATACCTTTGGATTTTGTATTCAATCCCTGGTTCTTTTTTTATAAAGACAATCTTGATTGTATTTTGTATATAGTTGTATTAATCGATCTATAATATTATTATAATTTATACCCACCGTACCATTAAACCATGCATGTTTCTCTTCTTGTCTCCCCTTAACAATGCAACTTCTTTGAGCCCTCTCTCCATAACACAATATTCCTTCTATTTCATGTTTCATATTGCAAGTCTTTTAAGCATTAACTAAATTCATCCATTGATAAATACATATAATTTATATATATGTTTAGATTCATCGGTACCCGTATAAATATAAACAATTCTAGAAAGAATTACGTTGTGAAACATAGAAATAATATATTATGCATGTATTCTTCTAGGCTAGATTATTTCTCGGTTTTTGTGAGCGTATTTTTGAAACTACTAAACAGTGCATTTTTTAAAGAATTTATATAAAATTTTATTAACTCACCTTTGTAGAGTAGTTTTTTCAATTTATAATAGTTAATTTCATTATATATACTATCAAGTATCTATGAAATAATCTTTTATGTTTTATCTATAAAAAGACACGGCCTATATGCTCCTGTCAATTTCGAGCAACCAATTCAAAGGGTGAATAAATATGCAATGGAAACCTCCACACGGAGCACTCTGTATTAGAACGGTAAAATATTCTCTGTAAAAGACTGGCCACCAGTAAAACCTCTATACCAAAATACATCCTGTTCTTCAGAAGACTCTTCTCTTCTACAACCGTAGAATACACATCCACATCCGTAGAAAGTTCGTAGAATCCTGGAAAAGGTCATGGCTATCAGACAACATCAGAGTTAATTTTCGTGGCAATTAAGTATCCAAACACCTGACCATTAATCAAGCGGTTTTACCACTACTGCTACTGTACGTAAGCTTCCGTGGTTTACTAAACGTAAAATGTACTAACACTGGCTGCATCTAGCCAGATTTTCAGTCGTTCGGTCTCTCTTTGAAAACTGCCCTGTTTCGTCAGCTATGACACCTGAAGATTATGCTGAATTTTTCTTTTTCGATATGTGGCAAGTCAAGCCCAGAGGAGAATTGAAACGACTTAGTTTTCTAGCCGAAACCCAGCCGTCGGATTCAAATTCCAGGGCTAAAATTTATTCTGGTACCGTAGCATGTACGGAGGTGTACTGTGGGGTGTTGCTGTAGCTTGTGATCTAAATCGGTCATCATAAAATAAAATTGGACGGACGATAAATTCCACATCAATGATGATGTAACAAATTTAACATTTTTCTTCATCACAGCATACCAACTTTTTTTTCTTGTAGTGTTTGTGTATAAATGAAAGATATATGTCAGTTAAGAAACAAATCCCATCAGCAAAATTTAGCAAATTAATTCCTCCAAGGTTAGGGACAGACCAAGAGGAACACACACATAAATTAAATTAAAGTACGTTGCAAAGAACTATTGCATCTTTGCATCGAGAGAACTAGAATATCATACCAGCATAATTTTTTTACACGTTTTACTCGAGTACTATATGCCTATTGGGTGTACACAAAGCTACCTTTTGTATGTGTCATCTCCTATCAAAACAGTCCTGATTCAGTGCACATCTTCTTATACTACGCATACCTCAACATCGACCTGGCCAAAAAAAAGCAATTTTCACGTGGTCCATATCAAATGATCCTTTGTTTTATAGGGAACAAATCACTGGCTTACATGCTAATCCGCAGCCAGTCAGGGCCATTCTATATTAACAAATTGGCGAAATGCATGAACGTGACCAAGAGCTCTCTCATCTCACATGGCTCATTTACTCCGGCAATTTCTTAAAAAGTACTGTCCACATGCATCCTTCAATCGTTTCATTTACGTTGATGCTAAAATAAATGCTTGTCTTTATGAAAAATTGAACACAGTAGACTGGCAAAATAAAACAGGTTTCATCAACACTAATGCTGGGCCAAATAATGGCCATAGAAATTTATATATGGAAACAAAGGACTTTTCTTTATCCCTCCTTGTAGGTTATTAGTGTTAGTTTTCTCAATATTAAAAGTTCAATCTTATATAGAACTTGTGATTGAACTTGTTGGTTATATTTTGAATTATAGTGTATTAGATTAAAAAACTGTGTATATCATATACTACTTGTTAACTATTAATATTGAATTTTAGAATTAAATAATATTCCGGATGCATAATCTATCATAATATGTCTTTTGGTGTTTCCATATTTTGTTTAATATTTTTTAATAAGTACTTTATCTACCTAAAATTATTTTATTTTTCACCATCCTACACATACCAATACAAAATCAAAAAGATAAAAAAATATTCTCCAATTTATCAAATCTCAAAGCAATTGTCCCGTACTTATATAGTTCTAATGTATTTATTTTTCTTTATTTTGACATATGTAAACTTATTTTGATACAAATAAGAGGGGATAAAGATAAACTTATCTGGAGATAACTAACGGTGGCGGGCAAAGCCAAACCTTGGGTGTCTGCCTCGTACCTTCTGAACAGTTTTCCACACCACTTTTTGTTAGACGACGATGACGTGAAAAGCTTCTAAACGGCGGCGTTGGAGACGGCACTTTTATATAAAAAAAAAAAACTCTGCTTGGCCCAAGAAACAATGGTGCCGCCTCCTCGTCAGCAGACGGTAGCAGCTCTGCAATAAATGATTTTACATATAGCTTGTAAACAATAAATTTTTAATATTTTATTTATAGTTTATCTTAACTACATAAAAACATTAAATAACTTATAGACAATAAAATAGACTATGAGTTATATGACATGTGTTTTTAACTGTTCGAGATGTTTAGAGACAACCGTCGTATGTGGGTTGAACATGTCCTAAAGATAACAACATCTCTACCATACACGCCTTGATTACATCATTTTTATGCTTAGCCCTTGATTAATGCGTGCAGCTGACTGATGTCACCGTAATTCGAGAATTTTCAAATCTACTTCCTTCCCGTGAATACGGTACGTCACTGCATACTTTTCTACGAAATTCGTCTCTCTTTCTATCAAAAAAACCAGCATATATAAAACTACAAAAAAGAAAAAAAAAGAGTGTGGCAAATGGATTATTGGTGACAAGTACCCATCACGAGGGATAATCCTCCCAGCTTGTGGCTTAGAAAAATACCCGACCCAGACCAACCAGCTTAGTTCAGGATTTCTGAATTTCTGACCGAGTTTTGACGAGACCACGCACGCACGTGCACAGCGAATTTTTCCAGCGTGCGAGCTAGTGGTGATTGTTTAGTTTTTTTCACAGAGAAAGACAAACATTATATTTATAAAAAAATAATATATAAATAAAGCTTTTACATATGTATTATTAGTAATATAAAAATCAAGACTAAAAATAAACAAGGTTAAAAAAAACCTTAAAATCTACTTATATTTAAGATTAAGAAAAATTAAATTTTAACTTAAAAATATAAATATAAGCTGAAAGATAAGGCCGCTAGAGGAAGAGAAATCGTCAGAATTGAAATGACCAAAGCAGTCACGTCTCGAATTCCGGACGAAATTCAACCGGTTTTTGGTTCTCGTTTTGACGCATGCGTTGCTTGCGCCGGGCATCTTCGGGGCTCTGTCAGAGATTGAATTCGTTATTAGCACAAGAAGTGGTTGGATAATTTGGTCAGCTTTTGACATTGTCAGGTGCTGCTTCGACTATATATATTCAGGCACAAGAGCAACGCTGCAGGATGCGTATTTCAGAAAAGATCTTAGGTAGAATAGAAGCTATAGGTAATCGGCTCGGAGAGAAGAAAGAGTGGGCTCTGTCTGAATTCAGAGGTTGGTGGAGATGAACACCTTTGCCCTTTTCAGGGATGAGGTGCACAAAGATATGGACAAGGTATACATATGTTTGTGTTTGTGCCTTTCTTTTTTTTTCATTAGTTCAGCGAGATGATTCTTTGATATTAAGGAGGTTTGTGTTTCTCTGTTTCATTTTTGCTCTATGAGAAACATCAAATAAGTGGCGTGGTAAAATTCTTTCTTTTGTTGGAACTAAATGGTTCATTGCCAATCGGTGGTTGTTTGTAATGTCCTGTGATGCAATCTGTGTTTTTTTTTTTGTAAAAAATCCATTAGCAACATATATTCTACAAATTACCTGGGAATTATGAACACTGTCGAAAGGCCATGTTATAGTGCATCTTTTGTATTGTGTGAAGATAAGTCTCAAGTTCTCAATCGATCAGTTTAAAGGATAAAAGATTATTCCATTTCAGATTAAATTGAGCTACTGTCGTTGCATTTTCATAAGATATGAATGACCCCATGTCACATATAATATCAAATTAATTTGGGCGATTATCATAGAGAATAGCAACATTTTGTGCAAACTTTTATGTATTGCACTTACATATGTGCTTTACGTTTTTACTGTATCGGCAATTCGGCATACATGAATTTATGTATTTATGTTTTATGTTTCACTGCTACTGTTTACGAGTTCTTCTCTGAATCTGAATCCAACAGCTAATTAATGAACAATATGTCTAATTCTGTCAGTATATTACAATTAATTACATGCTAAGTAAGTAAATTGGTGGCTAATCACTTAATCAGTTGTTAATTTGCTATATAGGTTAATCGCCATCGTGCGATAGATGATGGGTTCCTGTCACTTAGACTTAGCCTCGGATCGCCTGTTGAAACGAGCAACAAGGACGAAGTGGTCGTCAATGGTGGCTCGCCGCTGCGACTGCGAGGGCTACCTCTTTCAGGCCGTCGTGTCCACGCGGACACCGGCAACGACGACGGTTACCTGCAGCTGGCCCTCGCGCTGCGCCGCCACCCCGCCGACGAGCCAACGACGGCGCTCGCCAAGAGGCAGAAGACGGTCAGCAGCAGCAGCAGCGGCAGCGGCAGCGTCTGCGGCGAACACGGTGGCGCCGCCGTGGCGGCGGCGCCGGCGCGCCACGACGACCGGCCTTGCACAGCCACGGCGACATCGACGTCGACGGCACCGGAGAGGAGGCCAGGTCGGGTCGTGCTCAGGACGCGGTGCAGCGCGCCCACGGTGAAGGACGGGTGCCAGTGGCGCAAGTACGGGCAGAAGACGGCGAAGGGGAACCCGTGGCCGCGGGGGTACTACCGGTGCACCGGCGCGCCGGGCTGCCCCGTCAAGAAGCAGGTGCAGCGCTGCGCCCGCGACACCTCCGTCCTCGTCACCACCTACGACGGCGTCCACAACCACCCCCTCACGCCCTACGCCGCCGCGCTCCCGCTGCCGTCGACGTTATCGGAGCGCCAGGGCGCGCCGGCGACGGCGGCGACGAGCACCTTGTCGCCGACGCCGCCGCCATCGTGGAGCCAACAGCACCCGGTGCAGGACGTCGTGGCGAAGGCGGCCCTGGACCCCAAGTTCCGCGCCGCGGTGGCGGCCGCCGTCGCCAGCTACGTCCGCGAGCAGGGCGGCGGCGCCGGGGAGCTCTTCAACCTAGCTCCTCGCTGCTGACCAAACGAAGTATACAAATGATATTTGCTGATGCATACATGTACATTTTATTTGTTCAAGTTCGTATGTACATTTAATTTCTTTTTTGCCATTTTTAGGTTAAAAAAGTAGTGTTGCATTGGTTAGTTTTGTTTATTTAAATTCTAAATGTACACATTTTTGGGGAATAAAAGTTGAACCTTCTATCATTTGTGATGTTCTATCATTTGTGATGTGACAAGAAGATATGCACGCCGCATTCAGGATCATCGGAAAATATATTAGTAATAAATAATTTAATAATAGATTAATATGTTTTTTAAAACGATCTTTTATAATTTTTTTAAAAAACATATTTTAAAACGGTCCAAGCGCGTGAAAAACGGGAGAACCTGCTAACACGAGTGAAAGAACTCGGCCGCACTTCGTGTGTTAATCTCTGGGCCAGGTCGATCGTGGGCCTGATCATCCCAGGCCCAGCAGAAGAGAGAGAAAAAGAATAAAAAAATCACCTGTCGCACGACGTGGCCCCACCAAAGCGCACACGTGGCACACCACCCCCGTGTTGGCGAGCCACCGCAGTAGGAGGGAGGGAGCAGCAGCATCCATCTTCCCCTCGCCCTCCGCCGCCCACAGTTTCCGCCAATCGCCAGCCCAGCCCAGCCCAGCCGCCGATCTCCGAGCAAGCGGCGGCGCAGGCGGCGGCGGAACTGCCTGCTGCTGCTTCTGCTTCCTCCTTCGAGCGTCCTCGCTCGCCGGTGAGCGTCAGTACGCGCATCCTCTCTCTTCACGGTTGTTGTTGTTAATCCTCGAGTTCGCGTTAGCCTCTCTGCTAGATCCCGATGCTTTTTTGCTCGAATTCGCTCTGACCTAAGTGCTGACGAGTAGTGGCGGTTTGTTTCCGAAAGGATTGGATTGGGAGGGTTTAGGTCCACCGCCGACTGCTTAATCGGTGGGCTACATGCTATTATACGCTAGAGGCTTGTTGCGAACTTGTGATCGGGTTAGCTATGAGTATGATGCATGTGGTCCAGATTGCTGCAATCTGCTGGTGTTGGAATAATGATGTGTGGATGGATGATGGATTATTTGTTTTATGTGAGTTTTTTTTTTTTTTGTAGAAATGGACCAGCCTGATGAAAATGTGAAATTGCCAAGCTGTGATGCATACTTTGACACTATACAGTCCAAGAAGAAGTTACCTCTATCTTTACAAGAATCGCTCACTGCTGCCTTCGCCCAAATTCCTGTATCCTCCTTTCCTGATGTTCCTAATGGCCGAGGTATTCCCATCTGCCGAAACAAATAACTAGTTTGTTTTCCGCATAACATATTTGTACTTATAATCTAACACAATTTGCATTCAGTGATTGAAATTCCAGGTGACACTTCTGTTCTTGATGCTGTGAGAATTCTCTCTGAACACAACATCAGGGCAGCGCCTGTGCTTAATCCGGAATCTACGGCTCCAGCTGATTGGAAAGGGAGGTATCTTGGCATCATCGACTACTCGGCTATCATCCTCTGGGTGCTGGAAAATGCTGAGATTGCCGCTGTTGCTCTGTCTGCTGGGTCGGCAACCATGGCTGGAGTTGGCATGGGTGCTGTTGGTGCAGTAGGGGCGGCAGCACTTGGTGCAACTGGACCTGCAGCTGTTGCTGGCTTGACTGCCGCTGCAGTTGGTGCTGCTGTTGCTGGTGGGTTAGCAGCAGAAAAGGGTGTGGCCAAGGATGGACTAACTGCTGCTGATCATTTAGGAGAAGATTTCTACAAAGTTTTGCTTCAGCAAGAACCTTTCAAATCAACCACAGTATGCCATTTACTCTTTATCATGAATTACTATATGCTGCATAAATATTTGGCACTTCTTATTTCGTTTATCAATCATAGAGCCCACTTTGTCTCAAATTATTTGCCATTTATCCTATCCTGAACTTACTGCTCTAGGATTCTGCTGTGTGGTTACAATGAACTTTGGCTATCCTAGTTAGAATTATATGTTCCATCTTGGCATGATTTAAACACTCCTTGTGGTTTCTTAGCTGCAAAGCATCTTTTTGTTAAAATGTAGTTTGGATATATGTTCTCTTGATCACAGTTGAATATTGCATGATGATCTGATGTAAATCCTCCTAATTTGAATTCTTTCTCATATTAATGTAGGTTCAATCAATTGTAGAATCCTACCGCTGGTCTCCTTTTCTCCCTATTACGCTGGACAGTTCCATGCTCACTGTACTACTATTGCTATCCAAGTACAGGTTAAGGAATGTCCCAGTTATTGAGCCTGATAAGCCAGTTATTAAGAACTTCATTACTCAAACTGGTGTTGTTAAAGGACTTCAGCAGTGTAAAGGAAGGGATTGGTTTGACTACATTTCAGCACTCCCTCTCTCAGACTTGGGACTTCCATTTATGTCATTTGACGAGGTTGCTGCATCTCCCTTCTTCAGTTAGATTTAAGCCTTTTAATGCAAGATCATGTACCATATATATCCAGATAATTTCCATTTCGAGCTACAATATTATGCTTTCTTTTCATTTCATTTTGCGATACACTGGTAATTGTGACTAACAATTTTATTATGCTTTCTTCAGGTTATCACTGTTAACAGTGACGATCTAATCTTGGAAGCTTTTAAGTGCATGAAGGACAACAAGATTGGTGGTGTGCCTGTGGTAGAAGGTCCCAACAAAAAACTCGTTGGCAGCGTGAGCATAAGGGATATTCGCTTTTTATTACTTAGGCCTGACTTGTTTTCTAATTTCAGGTATGATCCATCCAACTATTTGCTACTCTCAGACAATTTTTTTAACTTTGCATCTCCATGGTCCTAATGATGATCTTCCTACAGGCAACTTACTGTCATGGAATTCATGAAGACCCTAGGTTCCACCCTTCCTGATTCAGGGAACGGCTTGGTGAAGCCACCTCTTACCTGTTCGCCTGATGCTTCTCTCGGCAGCGTGATTGATAGCATTGCGTCAAGAATAACCCACCGAATATACGTCGTGGACGGTGACTTTGAAGTTGTTGGTGTCGTGACACTGCGAGACGTGATCTCTTGCTTTATCTATGAGCCTCCTGGTTACTGCGACAACTATGTGGCGTCCGCCATGGATAAGATTGAGGACAAAGGAGCCGGTTCGGTGGACAAAAGTTGAGCTTTTCTGTAGCACGAACGCCAAAATAACAGACTGAATTTAGGAGCAGATCACTTGTAGTAGCTCTGATGAATTCAGGTTAATTTGTGGTGTTGCTGCAGTGGAAGTGTGTAGAACAAGAATGGCGCTGTTGCTCCGTGGTCTCAATGTAGATTGCTTTGTGTTATTAAATTTTTAGGAAATGTTTCGTATACCCTCTTAAACCTTGGTCTAATGTCAAATCTTACTTTAGTGCGTTGTCGTTTCGTGCGCCAAAACCACACCCCCCGAAAAACCACTACCAACGCATCATCAGTTATACAACTCATTTCTAATTGCATGTGTCCAAGCAACACACATACATATTACTGGTAACTAAAAACAAGATATAAGGTATAAGACGATGGGAGTCAGACTCGTAGCTACATATAATAAAAGATTAGCCAATATAACATTTCTAGAAATTGCATGGATTATAGTATGTCATCCAATATAAAGTAAAACACCCATTTATACCAATTCCGAAAGCACTACACGTATGTACCATTGTATATATGCCCTCCATTTCAAAATATCAGTAATTTTAGGTTTTGAATCTTGTACCATCAACCCTTTTCTCATTTAAAATTTAATCTATTTTAACCCCAGTTACCCTCGTAATACCGCACATTCCTTGTTTATTGAGAGCATTATAGTTTTTCTCATCCTTAATACCTACTAAATAATCTAGAAATACTTATATTTTAGAATGATAAGAGTAATATCCTATTACTCCACGGCGTCAACGATCATTAAGTGCAAATAAATCACCATTTAGGAGTTGTATGAGCAGTATCATAAAGTTGAAGTGGCTAGATTAGGATGGTGGTTCGAAGTTTAGGAGGATATTGTGCGTGCATTGCAACTTTATTAAAAAATCATTAACATGCTATTTTAATTTATTTTCTACATATATCATCTCTTGATTTGTTATAAACATATGGATCCATCGGTCTCAGAAATATTCTTTCCCCTTTCCAAAAAAGTAGATAGTTATATTATAAACATACGGATCCATCGGTCTCAGAAATATTCTTTTCCCTTTCCAAAAAAAGTAGATAGTTATTGGCGTAGTTGATAACATTGATCCTATTATCATTTTTGTTTTATAAAAATAGAGTTGTTGGTGGGTCATGTGGATGGCGGATTCCATGCCCGTCACCAACATTACTCTTTTTTCTTTTTATTTATAGAACTATAGATATACAACTTCAATTGTTATATTGTTTTTAAAGTTATTATGAGTTCCGTTTCGATCAAGCCCCTATATCCCCATCTTTTGGTTTATGTTACAAGCCAAAATTTAAATTTTCAACCATAAATTTAGAGTTGATTTTGATATTTTTTAATGTAGTTTATTTTTTATACTTGGCTTATAGATTGCTACGATCATGTATATAAAAGTTTTATTCATAAATTATTTTCCATTTTCAAACCTGTTGTTTCTTTAATATGATTATCTAGTAGAATGGTAATATTTTTTTTCTCTCTTACTGGTGAGACACTGTTAGAACTGGCCGTAGCCAATTTGGCCCGTTTAACAAATCACGTGGACAAAACAAAAGAAAAAGACCACTCTAGGTCGCTCATAGGGTTGGCAAAATCCCCGTTGGGGCTGGCGACGTGAAATCTTTTACCCCCGTGGGGACCCAAAATACTCAATAGGCCAGTAGACCCACCATTATTCTTATTTTTTTAAGCTCAATTAACTCAATAGCAACTTCATATATAAACTCCCCCAAACACCCTAGACCCTATCTACTCTACTCTAGCCTCCTCCCTCCAGTCCTCCTGCCGCCGCCCTCCTCCCCTAACCGTCATTGCCGCTGCCCTCTTTCCCTCAACGCCACGGACCCCTCGGTTCCTCTGCCCGCGCTGACCTCTGCATTGGTGTGTGCCCTTGCCGGCCACCATGGGCCCGTGGCAATCGCACGCTCACTAGCCGACGTCGCGTCCCATCCCCCATAGGGTCCCGATCAGGGATGGGGACCTGCCAAGGTTGGGGGCCGTTCTCGACCAACCCGGTCCTGACCCGTCCTGTTGCCAATCCTAGTAGAGGAGAAAAGAGAAAGGGGTGGGAGCCACTAACATGTGGGTCCCACTACAATCTAATTTTTTATTTAGTTGACATATGAGCCCCATATATTTGTTTTAGTATTTATCTTTCTTCGGGTGTCGTATACGCAACACGTCAAAATCGCATACGACGAAAACCAAGTTAAACATGCCATGCAGGTGCCATGTCAGGCAACACTACTTCTAATCCTGTTAAGAGACTTAGTGGCTGTTTGGATACAGGGACTTTTTTATAGTCCCTTATCATATCGAATGTTTGGACGTTAATTAGGAGTATTAAATATAGACTGATAACAAAACTAATTGTATAAATATAGGCTATTTCATTAGATAAATTTTTTAAGCCTAATTAAGCCATGATTAACAAATGTTTACTGTAGCATCACATTTACTAATCATGAACTAATTAGGCTCAATATATTCGTCTCGCGAAATAGTCCAAATACCGGTTAAGTTTTATTAATAGTCTATATTTAATACTTCTAATTAGTATCCAAGCACTCGATGTGACAGGGGCTAAAAAAAGTTAAGGGGATCCAAACACCCCCTTAATTTGCAATGTTATTAGATGTTGAGGGATGCATTCTATACTATTTGTCCGATCATGGTTTTAAATTTCGGTTTGCAATTTTCTATCGGGGGGTACCGAAATTTCTGAAAACCGGAAATTTCGGAATTTTTTCGGAATTTCGGACGAAAATTTTCAAATTCAAATTTAAAATTTAGTCAAAATTTCTGAAAAAAATCAAGAAAATGCAGAGAAAAAGAAGAGGGCAGGAGGAAACCTGCATAGCAGCAGCCAGTGGGGATGGGGAGTGGATTTGGATAGGATATTAGTGTTTAGTTTAGATATTTTTTTCCAAAATTTATTTTCACCGAAATATTCAACCGGTAGACACTGGCTACCGGACCCCACCGGTAAATCCGAAATTTCGGGAATTTTGAGAATTTCGAACCGAAATTGCAATCTCTGGTCCGATTTAGGGACGCAAATGAAACTCGACCATAGCTACCGATCCCCTTGTTTTTCCGCTCGCACGGCACTGCCAGCGGATTGCGAGACCAACTCGGACACGAACGGGCTACTGCCGTACGTACGTACGTAAATATGTGCGTGTGCACTACTGGAATTATTGCATACCTGAACGCGCGGCCGCCGTGACGAGTGCGTGTGTACGTCCCCCCTCGCCGGCGCGCGCACAGGTAGGTCTACACATGGCGATGGCCGGCGGCGGGAACTCGCTGCCGTCGGCGTCGTGCGGCGACGACAAGAAGCGGCGCGTGTGCTACTACTACGACCCGGGCATCTCCACCGTCGACTACGGCGACGGGCACGTCATGGTGCCGTACCGCGTCACCATGGCGCACGACCTCGTCGCCGCCTACGGCCTGCTCGGCGACATGCGCCGCCTCCGCACGGCGCCGGCCACCGAGGCGGAGATCGCCGAGGTCCACGACGGGGGCTACGTCGCGCTCCTCCGCGGCCTCACCCCGGACGGCTACCTCCGCGACGACGGCGGCGTCCGCGACAGGGCCTTTCGCTGCGGCATCGGCGTCGCCGGCAGACACGGCGAGGGCGCCGACAACCCCGTGTTCGACCGCCTCTGGGAGTACTGCCGGCGCTACGCCGGCGGGTCGCTCGCCGCGGCGCGCGCCCTCGGGAGCGGCACCACCGACATCGCCATAAACTGGTCCGGCGGGATGCACCACGCGTGCCACGGCGGCGCGAGCGGCTTCTGCTACGTGAACGACATCGTGATCGCCATCCGCGAGCTGCTCGGCCACTTCCGCCGCGTGCTCTACGTGGACATCGACGTCCACCACGGCGACGGCGTCGAGAAGGCCTTCGAGGCGTCGAACCGGGTGATGACGGTGTCGTTCCACCAGTACGGCGACAAGTTCTTCCCGCGGTCCGGCAATGTCGCCGACGTCGGCACCAAGCCCGGCGAGTACTGCACCCTGAACGTGCCGCTGAAGCCGGGCATCGGCGACGACGAGTACCACCGCCTGTTCGAGCCGATCATGGCCAGGGTGATGGAGGTGTTCCAGCCGGAGGCCGTCGTGCTGCAGTGCGGCGCGGACTCTCTCGCCGGCGACCGGCTTGGTGACCTGAGCCTGACCCTGCACGGCCACGCCCGCTGCGTCAGCTTCATCCGCAGCTTCAACCTGCCGCTCCTCCTCGGCGGCGGTGGTTACACCATCAACCACGTCGCCTCCTGCTGGTGCAACGAGGTAGATAAGAATTAAAAATTCAATCGATTTTTGTGTGGATATTTTTCCCAATTACACAGAATACACACGGATAACTTTCGTCTCAAAATAAATTAGTTTTTTAGTTTTTATAGAATATTTGATTCTTTGTCTTATTTAAATAAAATTATGATTAATATTTTTATGTTATTAGATAATAAAACATGAATATTATTTTTTAATTTTTTATAAAATTTTGGATGGTCAAATGCTCGATAAAAAAACTAAGAAATATCGTTGTTTTTTAAGATGGAGTAGTACACAATAGGGTCAGGTGATGGGCTAAGATTTTTTTTTTACCTGCAAAATTAAAGGGTTAGATATAAAATAGTCAGCTAAAATTTATATATTTTTAGGGGAAAAAATTTGTAAGGGTTAGATAGGATGGTTCAAAGAGGCGGGCCAGATTAAACCAAATATACGGGGGGCTAGCTATTGATATACATCTTTTTGCTTGCACGTGGAATCTTATAAAAAGTGAACTGTTTACGGTGAAACTACTAATTTTTTTTGTAGTATTATCCATGGATGAAATTTGATGTACATACTTCTCTCTCTCAAAACTTGAATCGCCGATGCTAATGAATTCCTGTCACTGCAGACGGCGGTGGCCATCGGCAAGGACATCCCCAACGACATACCGGAGCACGGCACCGACCGCTTCTACGAGAACCAGCGGTACCAGCTCCACTACACGATGTCCACTTCGCGCAAGAACTGCAACACGGCCAGGTCCATAGACGAAATGAGGCAGAAGGCCCTGGAGAACCTCTCCAAGCTGAGGCTGGAGGCGGCGGCGGGCGTGCCGTTCGAGGAGCGCGGCGGCCGGAGCACCGACGCCGACGCGCTCTACGAGCGGAGCGACGAGGAGGAAGAGGAGCGCCCCTCGCAGAGGCTGCACCGGCTCTGCTTCCTAGAAAGAGCCGATCGGCGACGACGACGAGAGCCCCACCCCCATGGAGAGGTGCCAAGCCAAGCACAGGCACACGACACCGAGCGGCGCAGCAGAAAGCTGCGAAAGGCCAAGTGAAGAAAGAAAAACAAATGTTCTTAATGTTTGATAAATGTTCGTGTATGTTTGATGAATATCGTTTGATGGTCGGTTGTGGGTATACAGAAGAAAATGATGATGACAATAAATCTGCCACCCCACACCACATATCTCGCTTTCTTTACTCTATATCCTATATGTACTCTATATCCTATAGTGTTAAAAATAATCTTTCTATATGTTATTAATATCTTATTTTATCTCTAGAATACAAGTTTATCCCTCAAAGAATCTATAAAATTTTTAATATACCATTACAAAGCATGAGCACTTTACTAGTAAGAAATAAAAATGTGAATCTTGTGCAAGTTTGAATAAAGTTGTTGCGATCAAATGAACGATACAAAAATTGTTTGTTGATGATGAAACTGGGGCAGAAAAAAATCGGGTGGGTAAAAGGTGCAGAGGTAATTTTATCCCAAAAAAAGCACGTGTTCCATTTGAACTGACCCCATCGGAAAAATATTACAATAACAGCTAGGCTAAATAAATACCACATCCCACATTACAGTTCAAAAGTTAACCTAAAATGAAACGAGACCCAACGTTGCCCAAAACTAGCTGCCATCCAAAGAATGTCCTTCGCATATATCAAGACACGACGCGAGACTAACTGACGAATGATGTTTGGCACCAAGAAGTTTTTTTTTAGTTTTCCATGAACTGGTGGTGAACTTGGAAACATATTTTGACCAGTTTCAGGTGTGCGACGAGGAGCGTGCAGTTCGATGATGGCGCTCATTTGTACAGGGATGGGCCACTGTGGATGGCAAAAATAGTACAATCTTTTATTGTACAGCAGTTTGCTTCAGACTTGTCCATGCCTGATGAGAAGGTGAAGCAAAGATGGCTTGCTTGTCTTTCTGAGGGATCTGTCTAACAAATGCTCTGGTCAGCTATGCCATTTTAGTCCATTAGATATCCTGCCACTTCATTCATTTGCTTTGATTTCATCGGTTTTAGTTTCGACATCCATGGCCAGAACTTCCTTAGTTGGTAACTCCACATCTTTGCTATCCACAGTTTGTTCAGACAGTACTGATGTGTTGGCTGGATCAGTGTTACTATCGTCAGGATCTGCCAAAACTTCTGGGGCAGGATTACCTGAATCCGATGAGCCAGTGGGTTCATCTGCAGTTCTCTCTGTCTGCATCTCAGATGACGGGGCAGAAAATTCTGGTGTTGCAGAAGCAGCTTCTATACTAGCTTCAGTATCACCATTTGAAACATCCAGGTGTTGCTCAATCCCTTCAACATTTTCTGGTTGCTCAGTATCCTCCATGCTAGTAGCCAGATGTTCAGTAAATTTCAATGCATCTTCTACCTCCTCAATAGGGCCATTCCCCAGACAGACGGTGTCCATTTGATCCTCAGTGCCAATGACCTCACCATCATCGTTTTCCTCAGTGTCTGGGGAAATCTCCTCTGAATTAGGTGAAGATGAAGGAACCGCAGCTAAACGATCAGTGATACCTCTCTCACCATCAAAAGTAAACCAATTTGAATTTGTAAAGAGGGAGCTGCTTTTAAATATATAAACACATAAATTAGTACAAGGGCAGAAAACAAGGGTACCAGACTACATTTTAAGATCACAAATTACCCATCCTGGTCATCTCCCAGTCGCAGGGAAGATATTACGACCTCTGCTGATTCATCATCAAAATAGACATCCTGAAAGGGGAAAACAACGGAATATCAATACACTCAGAAGTACAGCTTCAACCTTCTAGTACCAAAGGAAAACAAATATGGTTCTATACGCTAGATTATCCCCATGCAATGTTCCATACTTGAACATGGTTGATTAAGGTAAATATTAAGGAATTGTACCCAAAAAAACAATAAAATAGGATAATAGCATCCTTAAATATACCTCATCATCCCGTTCAAGTGGCCCTTGACTCTGCATTCACAAAGTATACAAGTCTATTAGCATCTACCGTAGTTAGGCTGTAAGGAACAGCAAAGCTGGAATATGGTAAATAACAATGGAGATATGAGTCATTCAAGTAGATAATGTAATAGCACGAGTAGCAGAATTATACTTTATCCCACATGGAATCATCTCAAATTAAACCTAACAAAATGTGCCCAGTGGAACATGTTGACTGAAGCAAACCATCAAAGCAATATACACAATAACATTCACACACCTCTTCCATATCATCATTGCTATATATCCCATATCGGAATGCCTGGCTCAAGTTATTAGCAAGAGCTGCCACATCATAATCTCTGTCTCGGAAATCATCATCATCACTATCTCTACCACGGTCATGAAGTGATGTTGGGCGCCTGCAGCAACGTGACATATAGATGAACAGAATCAAGATATGAAAGCTTAGCATGCAATCAAAAAAGAAAGTCACATACCCACAAGCCCAATGATAAACATTCTCCACCTCATTGCGCTTGACTAGAACATCTGTTTGCCACTCGACCCACTCACTATTTTCCTATTGTTAAAAAATAGTTCATGACAGTTAGCAGAACTCAGGTACTTCGTAGTTTCAAAAACTAGACTGTTGAGTCAATGGAGAGAGGAAATATCACCTGCAAGTGCGTCTGGATTGTGCTGTTATTGCTTCCCAACTGAATAAGCTTGTTCGCTATTCTTGTCATGTGACCAATATTCCCAATTTTGGGAATCGCTTTTCCTTCTGAAGGTACAGTAGGCTACACACGGGACAAAAATGATATAAGGGGATTATTACAGTCAAAATCATCAGAGACTAATAATAACTTACCCCATTAGACTCTGTTGACAAAGAAGAAAGTTTTTCCGCAGCAAGAATTTTACCAATAATGTCACAATCATTAAGAACATGCTCAACAAGTTCAGTTCTTTTACCCTCCAGGCAAGAAACAATAATATTCTCAACATGATGGTGCAAAAAGTTGTTATATGGGTACCTGCGGTTCAGAATTATATGAAAGAGCTATAAAAGCAAGGAAATAAATGAACAAAAAACCACAAAATGTCGAACTTACTCGAAGAATAAATCAACTGATCTCTTTATTGCTGATTGCCTAATAAGCTCTTTCTCAGCAGTTTCACTACCAATTGTTAGCAGAACTGAGATGAACTCCACAATCTGGGGGGAAAAGAATAAATCCAGCTTAGCATCATTGCACCAAAAAAAGTAAGGTCAATCACTCAATGCCAAAATGAAATAGAATGAAGAGTACACTGCAGATAAAGGTGAATGATAAAAGAAAATTTGACGTCATGAGGACTTAAGCAGGCATTACTCTGTTTTCATGGACACTCCTATCTCCCACAAAATAAATTGATGAACATATCAGAAATAGAGTGTTATCAGAGTCAGCCTAATGAGTTATTTTTCAGGTCACCAGGTCACTGTTTGGATCATCAGGTCATCAGATAAACCACACGTTTTGTTTGTTTTACAATAATGATAAGTTATTGGAGTTCTATATATTGAAATGTACACTCACATTGCAAAAGCAATGAAATAGCTCAACTGGTTTAGGCGTACGTGCCGTAGCTGTAGGTAATGGGTTCAATCCTGGCAGGAACAACATTTTTATGAATTTAATTGGTTAAATGGACCTTAAATGGCCCAGGTTCCACATTCTATCATACTGTGCCACCAAAAAACCACATGGGTCAACACCAATCTGTTGGGCCAATTGCAGAACCAATCCAATTAGGTTGACCAGAGTCACCAGACCAGTATGACTCCTAGGTCATGTTTTTCTGGTTAGATCACCAGTCTGGTCTGAGTCATAGCAAGACTAACCCTATAAACTATGCAATTTAAATATTTTTATCAAATGCACACATCCCTCCATTCATGGAAGGACTTTATAGAGAACAAAAATTAATTATTGAATGTTGAAATGGCCAGATAGTCAGTTCTAAACGACAATTGCAGATTTGCATCATTTTGCATCATTCAGTACCTTCAAACGATGTTTTCCAAGAGGTGGGCATAAACATCCATATGTTGTAGGCAAAACATTTTCAGCGCCAGAAGTATCCAATAACTTCAGCAAATTGCCTAAAAAATTATGTCAGGTATACCCAATATACAGAAACATAAGATTGCAAAAGGCAGATAGCAAGATAGCCTAACATGGAACATATTATAACATCTAGAATTGATAAACTAAACACATTTTTTCCTAACCTAACCAAAGTGCCATATTATAACATATTATAGCATCGCCAGCACTCACCTAGGCTCTCAAGCATGCCATCAACAGTTTCTGGACTGGCAGTGACCAACGCCCCATGACTTAAGTTGCTTCTGAACGCTTGATAGGAAGCTGATGCCAATCTTTTTGGATCCAGCAGAGATATGCATACTGACAATGAATGAACTAGCACAGATTTGGGCCTTGATTCTTCAAGTGCATGATGGAATAGCCTCCCAACAAAACTGAAATTTCATGGAACATAAGAAACAAATATTGAAGGTAACAAAAACAAAAGTGAACAATATAGAGCCTGCTTGTCCGATTGGGGCTTTGTTCTTAATCATTCAAAATCTCAGTTGATAAAGTTAAGACTTGAGTTATAAAGATTTAACTGACTGTGTAACAAACCTCAGTTGATAAATCTGCTTTAGAAACTCATGCACAATGTTCACTCGAAAAAAGTTTCGCGAAATCACCACATAAAGATTTAACTGACTGTGTAACAAAGATATAAGATGGAAACCTTGGGCTGCATATCTTTGCAGCAAGAGATGGAGGTGCACATCGAGTCACTGCACAAAGAATTTCAGCAGCATTCGCATGCACTTCAGGGGAGTCCTGCATAGCAACAGCATACTGAATAAAAAATGGAAATATGGGATAACAATATTTAAGGGATTAGCATCCCAACACTGCTATAGAAATTACAAGCAGATATATGTGCTGGCCTACTGTGTCAGATAAATGAATAAATACATTCATGTGTTTATTATATACACTTCTTGGCAAGCAGGTTTTAACTTACCGATGAGCTAAACTTATCGGCAACCATTTCAAGGACATCTGTATTTTCTAACCACTGCAATGTATCGCCATAGTTTGAATATATTGTCT
The DNA here is from genome assembly GCF_000231095.2 of Oryza brachyantha. Classification (NCBI taxonomy): domain Eukaryota; kingdom Viridiplantae; phylum Streptophyta; class Magnoliopsida; order Poales; family Poaceae; genus Oryza; species Oryza brachyantha. Next base: position 16,939,320 of record NC_023163.2, on the reverse strand, counting down.
CATCAGCACCAATCAGCCGTATCAACACCTGAAGGACCCCAAGGGCAGCATCAGCCAAGTGCAAGTGCAAGGTAACTAATAATTATTGGTAACCTACTTACCTCCATTATTGATGTGATGCCAATCAGGTCAACAAGTTGGACAACTATTTCTGGATGTGCCTGTAGAAGTACAAAACTAGGAGTGTCATAAATCCACTGAAATGGTCAACCCAGACAAAATAAAAGCTCACAGCATAAACAATAAACAAGCATAAGTGCATAACAATCTATTATGCTAAAAACAGCATTAAATTGGAAGAGGGCAAGACAAATAAAGTCAACAGAGGCCAGGACAGATACATCAAATGTTTGAATGGCAGACCAAGTCTACATAAACAGAATCAATAAATTAGTTCATTTATGCGATAAATATGAGGAATACCTGAACATAAGCCATAAGAGGAGCCGTCTTCCGCAGCATCAAACATATAACCACCTGACACAAACAATTAATCAAATTGATTTCAACCCAGGAAACACAGCAGGGTGGAATTTGACATCATAATCGCAATAAGCACCAAAAAAAAACTTTTCTACAGGGATTTTATTTTATGAATTTACCCATAGTTAAGTTATAAATAATGCCAGATCAAATGAAGTACCTTACTGAAGTAACCAGATAACAATGTGCTGTGTGGATTATCAGATTTCACAAATGAGAAAAGCAATTCCATTAACTGCAACACACAGAAGGAAAGGATAAAAAACATTAGCAGAACAATTGCAATCAGCTACAACCACTAATATGAAGAAATGCCAACCTCTTCATCCTCTACTAGAGTCCTCAAAATGACATCAATTTCACATGTAAATATCTCGCAAGCAATGAATGGGAACCTACAACATATGGACAGCAAATTGAGTGGGAAAATTCAGCTCTTTACAAGAAAAAAATGATGGCATGTATTAACAAGTGCTATACTTGAAAGAGCGCTTTTTTTCAGCATCCTCTGGTACTTCTTCCACAACATAACGAAGCAATTGCTCCACTTGAGCTCTGTCACGCAAGCTACAAGCAAAAATTTCAATTACTATGGGCAAACTAAATAAATGTAACAATTATTATCTATTTGAAGAAACACTACGTTGCAGAAATGAATCACTATACGGTAACACAACCAACCAGCTGCTCCCTAAGGGAATTCAGCCCCAGAAAAGGGAAAAAAGACAGTCATGGTAACATAATAGAGGAACTTTTCAGATCGTATACCAAGGATAAAAAGGCTTTATCACATGCAATATTCCCAAAAAAACAATCTATAAACAAGTGGGAAACTATGGATTTAGAATTTTGCAGATCCAACAAACATTAAAATTCCAGCAAAAAATAACAACCACTCTGTAAGCTATTAGCTTATCTAAGAAGCAGTTAACTTGCCTTCGCATCAATCACAATGAATAAGTGAAATCATAAGAGCACTGGTACATGTTTCTTGCTACACCCTTACATTACAAGGAATAGAATGGTAAATTGGTTGTTGCCAGTTGCTAAATGGAATAGAATAGTAAGTTGCAACTTGCAACAGATCGAAGCCCCTTAAACTATTAACAGAAATGTTTAAGGAAATTACAAATTTATGAGTCGTGTATTCAAGGCTTTGCACTCCTGAATAATTTCATCCTCGTCAAGAAGCTCTTCCAATGTAAAATTTTCCTTGTCTAAGATTGTGTCCACCTGAAGCAACAGAAAGGTCGAGTTAGGCAAGTTAACCAGAACATTTACCTGTATGTGTGTCAATAACTTCAGGCATCAAGCAGATACAAGGTTATTTTACAGTGACAACAAAAGGGCAATATTAAAGAGGGGGGGACGGTTCTCACTCAATTAGGGTCCTACAATACAAGTTCCAGAACTGAACACATTATAACATTGAAATGGAATTAATCATGGCATTTTGTTCAAATATGAGATCGGCAGCAATCATACATCAAACAAAATTTACCATAAGTTCAGTAATTCAAAAGGATAGATTTCCCATTTACAATGCCAAAAAAAAAGGGCAAGAGCCTGTTGCACTAGCACAACGATACATTCACAAAATATAAATTATTTCAGCAACGCTGATAGTGTCCAATGCATCAGAATCTTCATCTCACAATACAAATGAAACTTAAAGCTTGTTTCACGCGACATCCAGAATTTATTTGCAGCTATGCACCAGCTCCCTCTCCTAGCACAGAAATGCAGCCCCCATCCCTGGCTGATCCAATCCTCCCCGAAATCGTCAGTAAAACCTAACCAAATCGAGAGCACAGCGCCCACCAGCACCCTCCAAATCCGCAAGCAGCATCATACGCTCCACCAACACCATCCAAATCCGCCGAGAGCAGCAGAACTGCAGAAGTAAGTCCTCCCCCACCGCAAAATCACAGTTCAACACGGGCGAGTGGTACAGCCCAACCGCCTCACCCATACCGCGCGCAGCCCAAACCCAAAAGCACCCAACGAGAAAAAATAACAGCCAAAATCAACGCCAGCTCGCCGCCACACCCAATCCCTACAACAGAGCTGAGCCGGCAGCCGGGGAGGAGGGAGAAAGCACTCACGGGCGAGGCCGCGGACAGCCCGGTCATGCGCCAGAACATGGCGGCGGCGGATCTAGGGTTTCCGGCGGCGGTGAGGGCCACGAATCCGAGGCCGGCACCGCGCGAATCCGCCGCGCAGAACTCCGCGGCCGGAGAGCGCGGCGGCGGATCGGGAGGTGGGAGGGGGAGGGGAGAGGGGGCGCAGAGCGGATCGAATTGGGATCGCGAGGCGAGAGAGAGAGGGTGGGGGAGGGGGAGGCGCACGAGAGGAGGAAAAAAGAACAGCACGCTTTTTTTTATTTGTTAGTATATTTTTTCTTCCGGGGGGTGGTTTGATTTTTTTTTTTGGTTTGGATGGGAGGCTGGCTGCTCTGTGTGACTGTGTGCTTGCGGGGGGTGCTGTTAATTTGCTTTTTGGCCGAAGACTGGGGGGGGGGGGGGGGGGGAGGAGGGGTTGGATGGTGATGGGTCAATGATTTGTGAGGGCTTGTTTACAAAAGCTGCATCTGACTTTCTTCAATCAAATAAGCTTTGGTGCAGGTAAATGTTATTTGAGGGGGGTAAGAGCAATCACAATGCATGATGTCTATACCTAGTGTTATTGGAAGAGAGAGAGAGCGTAATAAGTAGTTATTTAGACCTAACCTTTCCAATGCTTTGTAATTATAATGGGTTACAAACAAGAAGATTAGTTGTGGCAATAGCCACGTAGCAAATTGCAATCAGGAAACAAAGGCTGATTAACCTCACTGCTTGGTGGTTTCTGTTGCTACAAAAATCAATCAGTACATAAAAATAATTGCACAATTAGCACAATGTTCAAGATCATGAAATTTTAACATGATTTAAACTTCATTGATTACAAAGTCATTCGAATCCCAACCCATTATAATTACAATGACCATAAGAATTTAGACAGTGACGCCATGAGATTATATAATTATATATAACTGGACAATATTTAGGTGATAATCATGAAGAAGTCGCTCTGCCAACTGCACGGCAACACTGAAGAGGCATGACGTAAGCTGGTACCATTGAGCTGCAAGAAAAATAAATACAAGTAATGTCAGTTCCAAAAAATTGATACTCCAACATTAGTACATCATGTTAAAAGATTAACTATATAGATACTCTAAAATGGCTAATTAGCAAATCATCAGCATTTGTATATCGATCTATATCTGTACCTAATTATTTTGGTGTTCCAAACTTATTCCACATATGCTCGATCATTTATGAGTATCACGACGACGGATATTAGCATTTGTTTCAAGTACTTCTTCCATTTCTATATTATGTCCATGTGAGATTGTAGCTGATTGAACCATCGATGTGCTTGTTGTCTCATTCAAATCAAAAGGAATCTGCTCTATATCTTTCTCATCCTCAATTATCATGCTGTGGAGAATGATACATGCTAGCATAGTATTCTCAAGATCCCCTTGCTCAAATAGACGTGCAGGCCGACGCAAAATACACTAGCGAGATTGCAAAATACCAAATGCACATTCAACATCCTTCCTTGCCCCCTCTTGATGTTCCGCAAATAATTTGTGCTTCTCTGTTTGTGGTGCGCGTATTGACTTAACAAAAACAGCCCACTCTGGATATATCCCATCTGCAAGGTAATATCCATTAGTATATTATCTTCCATTGACATGGTACTGCACTTGAGGAGCTTCCCCTCTTAGCTGCTCGACAAACAGAGGTGATTGATTAAGAACATTGATATCATTATTGGATCCAGCAACACCCAAGAAGACATGCCATATCCAACGATCATGCAACGCAACTGCTTCTAAAATGATCGTAGGAATACCATGATCACCACGTGTATATTGGCCCTTCCATCCTACCGGACATCTTTCCCAATACCAATGCATACAGTTAATACTCCCTAACATGTCAGGGAACCCACAATACTCACCAATCTGCATTAAATGCTCAACATCTTCTACCGTGGGGTGTCTCAAATACTCTACACCAAACACGCTGATCACACCCTTCACAAACATTTTCAAGCACTCTACTATAGTGCTTTCTCCCATCTTTAAATACTCATCTAGATGGTCTGCAGGGCTGCCATTTGCTAATTGGCGAATAGCCGTCGTGCATTTCTGAATTGGCAAGAACCCTGAACGATTAAGAGCATCTACTCTTAAGGTGAAAAATGGAGACCAACCACTCAAGGCATCAACTATGCGTAAGAACAGGGATCTCCTCATCCTAAATCTTCTACGAAAAAAATTATCATCATAAATAGGATTAGAGAAAAGTAGTCATCCATTAGCCGTTGTTTGGCTTCTTCACGAGGCCTGACCACATACCTCCTTGTACCAGGGATAGTGTTAGATATTTGATCTTGTAGAGCTTCAACATCGCCCATTGTTTCATCTACCAGATGATCTGAGAAATCCTCCAATATTTCTTGCTCCGCTAGGAATTCTTCCATAGTGTCTATGCTACTCACCTCATCAGCAGAATCATGAGGGGGAGAAGAACCACTTGGCAAAGGACTTTCAGATTGGTGGGACATCACGGGAAGGAAGAAGGGAAAACAAACAACGTGGGAGAGAGGATGGGCATACTAGTGAGAATGTGTGTATGTGTATGTATACTAGAGAGGAGTTCACTCGTTCACATTTGCATGAGGAATAAAAGTTAGTTCACACTTGCATGAGGGAATAAAAGTTTGTTCACACTTGTTCACATTTGCACGAAGGAAGGAAGCCTTGTTTAGTTCCAAAAATTTTTTTTCAAAAACATCACATCAAATCTTTGGACACCTAAATAAAGCATTAAACATAGATAAACCAAAAAACTAATTGCGCAGTTACGGAAGAAATCTTGAGACAAATCTTTTGAGCCTAATTAGAAAGTGATTAGCCATAAGTGCTACAGTAACCAACATGTGCTAATGACGGATTAATTAGGCTCAAAAAATTCGTCTCGTGGTTTCCAGCCGGAATCTGAAATTTGTTTTGTAATTAGACTACGTTTAATATTTTAAATATGTATCCGAAAACTTGATGTGATGTTTTTGCAAAAATTTTTGCAAACTAATTTAGATTGAGAAAATTTTTGGGAGAAGTGCCACGTCAAATGTTTGACCGGATATCGGAAGGAGTTTTCGGACACGAATGAAAAAACGAATTTCACGGCTAGCCTAGAAACCGCGAGACGAATCTTTTGAGCCTAAGTAATCTGTCATTAGCACATGTTGGTTACTGTAGCACTTATAGCTAATCATGGACTAATTAGGCTCAAAAGATTCATCTCAAGATTTCTTCCACAACTGTGCAATTAGTTTTTTGGTTCATCTATGTTTAATGCTTTCTTTAGGTGTCCAAAAATTTGATGTGATGTTTTTGGAAAAAAAATTTGGGAACTAAACAAGGCCTTAGTTATACACCTGTTCACATTTGCATGAGGGAAAAATATGTTCAGACTTGTTCTGGTTTGCATTAGTGAAATAATGGGTTCAGACTTGTTTGCATTTGCATGGTATGAAAAATAAAAATAACTGCGTATATTTGTTTAGAAAACATACCTTAATCATCTTTTGCAAACATACTTAGTCTCAAACTCTCCATTGTCTTGCTTCTCTCTGCTAAGGCTTCTTCAGAAAGATGACTTGTGGGAGCAAGGAATAATTCTTTGTAAGTGTCTAGCATTTTACACTTTGTATGTTTCTGTGTTGCTTTATGTGTAAGCCTAGCTGCTTCTACCTTCTTATTTGCCAAATTTTGTTGCACTTCTGACATCTTCTCACGCTCTTTCCTAACCATGGTGCTTGCTTCGACAAATTTATCAAGTTCTTCATTCATCTCAGATAAAGGAAGTGATGCCTTCCGTTTTCCTTTGTGTTCATCCTTGGCTTTCTTTTGCCCAATAGGACGCTGTCCTACAATATCTTCCACATTCACGACATGAACTGGGTTATTAACAGTTGCACTCTTCCCCTTTTCGTTGTTTTGTTTTTTGACATAAGCAGACCACTTCTTTTTCATGTCGTAATACTCTCCATATATGCTGCATTGTGAATGCCTTTCCATCATGCTCTGATGCATATAGTTCCAATGCTTGATCCATGATTTGGTCATCGCTCCTCCCACTTTGGTATACTTTAGTTGTTCTTACCCAGCAGCCATTGAAGTCAGTAACTGGTTTCTTAATGCGCTCCCAACAGAGTTTCAGTTGATTACGGTTTCTCTTACGGTTACTTTTCGTTGTAGAATTATACGCAACAGTAACATCTCCCCAATATTGTTCAAGCTCCTTATCATTTCCATCAATTGGATCAATTGAATTTTGCAGCCAAGCACTAATCTACAATTAGGAAAAGAATAAACCTTTTAATAAAACATAAATAATTTCTCAAACTCAAGGTGGACATGTATATAAACTCAATGTTTTAAAAACTAATAAAGCTAACTTACTAGTCAAATATCTTCTTCATGCAACCAAGTCAATTGCACTTCAGCTCTAGGAGGCTGGAGGGTGTCATCATCGCCAATACTAATTACTTCTTTCTCTTGTGAACACATTTGTTCATTTAGAGCAGTATTGCAAGGTGATGGGATCCCTTTAGAACATGGAGTTGCAGGTGACATTGTAGTCTGGCTCAGTGAAGCATCAACAAAATGGAAATTTTCAGGAAGATGACTTCCATTAGGATAGCTAACAAATGAATGTGACGATTGGCCAATATTTGGATTCTGTATGTAATTCATGAAACCACCTGGTGGATACAGCCTGAAAAATAAGGGAGAAGAACCTCACTTAATATGGATTTTGCTGCATGTTAATGAGACTTGGTTCACAATGCATGTACTACTGCAAATTTCACATATGTACTGCATATTCTAGGGAAATTAACGAGCTTTTTTAACTCTAACTTCACTGCATTGTTAAGCAGCAATATTGAACTAACAGAAAAATTGACCTAGTAATTCATATAATATAAATGGACAGAATCGTATAGACTATAGACCATACCATTCAGAGTTGTTTAGAGAATCAACAACAAACGAATTGCCAAAAGTAGTTGCAGGTGGCTGTTGCACTAGCATCGATGGCTGGACCTACACGAGCCCCGACGGATGTGGCTGTGGCTCTGGTGACCGCAACTCCGGCAACATCGGTTCCGGCCATGGCGACCGAGACTGTTGTGCGGGCACCGACGGATGCGGCTGCGGCTCTAGCAACATCAGCTTCGGCTCCGGTGACATCAACTCCGGCTGCGGCTCCGGTGACCGCGGAATGAGTGGCAGCATCTCTGGTGGCAAGATCCCCTTTAGCTCGTTTGGAACTTGAACAGGGTTTCTTCAATCTCTTGCCTGGTTGTAGGCTTCCCTTTCTAGATTGATTCATCCTTTCACAGAATTAGGTTTCTTTGGGGAGGATTGATTGGGGATGGGTTCTTGCCGTGGAGCAAATCGAGTACAGAGCTTGTTGCGGAGAGAATCAATCAAGGGAGATTGATTTGGGGATGGGTTCTTTTGGAGTTAGCGCGCCAAAAGAGAAGAATGGATATTCAGACGCGCGGGAAAGGTTGGCGCGGAACTAGATTTTGGCGATGGAGAGGATACGATACAACAGATCCTAGAGAAAGGGAAAATGCTTGGAATGGAAACGATGATTTGCCTCCAATGCTAAAATGAGTCCTTGTTATGCGAAACGACCCGGTGTCGTGCATGAGAAACGATGTCCTTCTCTCTCCTCTTTAACTATTATTCCACCTCAGCAAATTGTCTATGTGGCATCTCAATTGATATTATAGACACTATCCTAGTCATCTCATAAGCATTACCCTAATAATTATTGAGGTTTTTGGAAACAGAACAACTTGGAGATTGTTAATTCAACGCATGGTGACAGTTTTGTATTCTTATTTGCTTGGTTACATGAAAGCAAGGTGATATACCTTGTCTTTTATTTGAGGTTTGTGAGATGTAAATCTAATGCTAACTATATATGCTTCTCTGAAAAGGAATAGTGATGACGGTGGATGGTGACTCCACCGCCATCAAATTTCTAGTTGTTTGAAAAAAAAAGACAGTACGAGATTTATAGGGCACACGTGTTAATCCAATCCACTACACCAACTCTTTATTTTTTAGATAATCAATATAATTAACAAATAGATGCCTAAATTAAGAAATAATACATGCAAAAATTATGTTTACAGTTTAATAATGATTATTTTAAATTGAAATCCCATTACAACGTATAGCCAATTTGCTAGAGTAGAAAATATCTATTGTCATATGTGCAATTATTATTATTATATTCATGTATTGATGACTGTATGAGTTTGTCTAGCGTGATGCATATGTATGATGTGTGTCTCATGTAAATGTTGGATATTCATTTTTGCTATTACTAATGGTTTCCTAACAACAACCCAGAACAAATGTGTCACATTGTGCATTTCAACTATTGTCGAGAACTGTTCCTAATAGTCTCCTAGAACAAACATGTCACGTTGTCATACATTTCCTAATAGCAACCTAGAACAAATGTGTCATGGTATATCCTAATCATAGTAAAAGTGTTGGGTGTGGCGTTTTGTGCATCTTTATTAGCTATGTCTGAGCTTAATTGTTGGACTGTGAACGATGTATAGTTGTGTCAATTTGGTTGTATCTTGAGGCACATGCTCTGTGGTTGCATAAGGTGTTTTAATTGGACCTTCCGGGTAGTCCATATGTCCCTCTTTTATGATTTTTGTTTCCCTTAAGGATGATTAATTTCTTCTCTTTTTATATAACGATGAATAGCAAATCTTTTGGCCTTAGTTTTAAAAAGGGAGTACCATAGTTTTTGCGTGTCATCATTCCATGACTTTGATATTTGTATGATACAAACTATATAATCCCCTTACCAAGTTATTGGGTTAAGTATACAGGCCGCGTTCATTTAGGGCGAGAGGGAGGATTAAGTTATCCGGCGTGAAAAACGTAGTAATAAATTAGTATATGATTAATTAGTTATTAATTATTTAAAATTATAAACATATTAATATAATTTTTAAAACAACTTTCCTATAGAAAATTTTTATAAAAAATACACCGTTTAACATTTTAGAAAGCGTGCACACGAAAAACATGCAGCAACAGATTACTATTCAACTGTTCAAGTATTCAGCTACACATGAATCATTTCCAGTAAAACCTCATACACATCCACCTCTTCCCAGATTAAGATTATGTGATCTATTCAAAGACTACTATGCCTGTACTGACTTAAAATCGTCGCTAAATTTCTTCCCCTTTTTTAAGTTTTGGAAGAGAAGCGTATTCACGTAGAACCAGTTTCTTTGCCTACTTACAATGAACAATCACGGAAGCATTTCCCGGATGCCGGTCATGAAGAAATGGCAGGTGAAACTGCACCCGAGTGGCTGGCAACAATTTCACTGCATCTGCTGATACCTTCGAACGACTGCACGCATACTCCTGAAAATCCCATCAGGGCATGGAACACGTTTGGAAGGCTCGTCTGAAGATTGTTCAGTGTCATGGCTCGACTAGTCCTCACGGAGTGCAGATACCTAGCCTTCTCCTCCTCGACCTGCTTTCTGAACGTGTCCAGCTTTGCCAATGTAGGCTGGCCCGAATTTTGCGTTGTGTTGTTGCTGTGTTTCTCTAACAGGGAATGGAACTTGCTCTCAATGTTGTCAGATTTTTTCTTCAGCTGACGCTCCTCAGTTTGTTGTACAACTATAGAGTGTATAACTGACAGAAAAGTTCTTATTGCTTCCGCCGCTACCTGTTTATAAACAGAACATTTAGAAAAAGAACATGAAGAAGGAAATCAAAGTGAATGATTATTATAAAGCTCAAGTTCTTGCGTCAAAAAAAAATAAAGCTCAAATTCCAGCACATTAGTACAATATAAGGATGGGAACATCTTTATTTAATAAAGTGACATCTTCCTAAGCAAAAGTTTCTATAAGCTTGATTTCACCGCATAATAATTAAAAGTAATAAAACAGTTTGGTTTCACTCTACCTTTTCAGGTAATCCTGTAAGAGCTCGCTGGAGTTCTGCGCACAGACTACGAATTCCCGATGAACTTTTCATAAAGCCATCGTTGTCAGGCAGGCAATCAGTGAGTTTAATCCATTGGTTAAGGATGGTAATGTAGTCACGCTGTAAGGCGATGAGGTTGCAGAATGAACTATGCCATGCAGAAACTTCAACTTCCAGCTGAGATGTTGCCTGACAATGAGAGTCAGTTGTTGGCTCATTCCCTGGTAGGTTGCCTACAAGACTGGCTTGCTGGGCAATGTGGTTCTGAACCTGATGGCACTCATACATGTTTCTCCACATATGCACAAGCCTAGAACAGAAGAAGCAAGGAAAGAAGGGCGTCAGAAGAGATATATCATAGAACAAAATAGCATCAAAACAAGGAAATTTTGAAGTATTAGCAAAACAGCATTGTGGCCATGGCACTAAGCTGCAACAATAACTTGATAGTTGATACCTTCATCTGTAAATGATGGAAATAATTAAAAACATACATGTTACCACATTGGTGTCGCACATCAAAACTAGGGTACTTCAGAGTAATATAGCTTATATTTCGCTAGGAAACTATCATGAACTTCAGAGGGTATGACTATACCAACTTAAAAAGCTTATACTTTCTCTGATAAAAAATATTTGTCATTTAGGACAAAATTTGGCCAAACGTCTAAAATTCCACAAACAACTTTGTGTTAAAATAAATTTATAAAACCTAATAACTTTATGATATTATGATACTACTTTTCGAGGAGAATCTTTGTATATCATTTGTGTTGTATTTAAACTATGCATTTAAGAAATAATCGATGGTCGGAATTTTAGAAGTTTGACCAAATCTTGTCCTAAACGACAAATATTTTTGAAGGGAGTAATTAGGAGCTCTGAATGAAATATAAATGTGAATTAACAATGGGAATAATGTTTGAAATGCATTACTGTATAGCACTACTGCATATTAGGAACTGAAAGCAGATACTGTGCACATCAAAAGTTTGAAGCTCACCCTGCAGATAATTCAATAATCTGAGGATATAACTCCTCATCTCTGAGCTTTGATATGGACAAACATGTTAAACCAACAGCTTCCTCCAAAGAGATTATCCGAGCTTGCAATTCCTCAATATTATCTCGAACTTTCTCTGCATGCAATTTATCATGGTCACCTGATTCTAGTCTTTGTAGCAAAGAGCTGTTCTTTCTGTACTGGAGCCTTGCAAATTCTTCATCCTGCAACATAAGATGATAACAATTAACAACATATAGACTTTGAGTTTTGGTCGGTAAACTTTGGTAGCAGGTAAGCATTTCATTATCATGTATTAAGGTATCCTGTTAATGGATTACAAACTTCTCTACTGGAGAAACAACTCCCAGATATTAAGAAACCTGAAATCTACCATACGAACTATTAACTCCTACATGACAGCATTGTGCAATGTATTGTAAAGAAATTCAAAAACAAAATAACATTAGGACCTGTGTAGTTCACCTTAACCAACTTGTAGAGTTTTTGCTCCTCGTCATAAAGTTTCTCTAGTGTTTTGCCATGGTAACCGTATCCAGAGGAATCACTCGAATGCATTGAGGATTGTCTATTAGCTTGTGCAGATTTGAATGACCAGTTCCATGAAAGTGTGGAAAAAACCTTGGCGGATTTGGAATTCTTTCCTGCACCTAGAACAACAAGTATTATTCTTTCGAAGTGGTTGGTTGTATATATGTATGGAATGTTCATGGTCTTGAAACGTCTTTCACTTCCCATGGATGTATATATGTATTTTGGGGTATCTAAACACTACATACATATACCTTAAATTAATGGTAAACAATGACAAGATACTCAATATAATACCTTTGCTTGCCTCTAACTCTGAGGGATCTGGCTGCCCACCAGAAGAGTCCAAAAGTATGACAACGTCACTTCCGCTCGCCGCTGCTTTCAAGAAGTATTCATCAATTTCCTTGGCAATTCCTGCCAGCGACTTTTTACTCCTCCAGACCGCCGCTGAAGAGTCTGAGTCCTTTGTCACCCAACTAACCATTGATGAATTGTCATCACCTAGAGCCCTACTCTTGACTTGATTCAATTGGACACTGCTCACAATGCCATCAACATTGCCAGAAACACTTTCATCGTCATATCCATCAAATTCTGTGTTAGTCTCCACCCAGTTATCATCATCCATGGTCACCTGTGAGGCCACTTCTTTATCAATTCTATCGGCCAATGAAGATGGAAAATTTAAGGGACGCATTGGAAAAGGTTCCAAGTACTCCCAGTCACAACCAGGTGGTGGGGGAGGTGGTAGAGGAGTCGAGCAGCTGTCACTGTCATCGTCATCGTCTGTCGAATCGTCCCCATCGAGCTGATCATCTCTCTTTTTCCTCCTTATCACTATCGGACTAAACGGTAGAGGTGGTGGAGGGCGCGGTGAGGGTGGCAATGAGGATGTCATCGAGTATGCCGGCATTGCAGATGTCACTGAGTATGCCGGATGTGCTGGCGGCGGCAGTGGCGGCGGCGGCGGCGGCGGTGGAGATGGTGATGGAGGCACTGCAACACCTGCAGGGGCCTGCTGTGATAATGCAGACTCCACCTCGGCAAATTGCCGAAGTGTTGCTCCTGTGTTTCGGAGTGACTGCAGGTAGGCAGTGTGCGCCGCCGCAAGATCGACGCGGCGGCGCACTAGCTGCTTCATCAGCCTCCTCCTATCCTTGCACCTCCTGACGGCCTCCTCATCCTCCACTTTGGAGTGCGTGCAACCCATTTGGACTGCAGGTAACCAGTAATCTTGGAACGAATGGAGATCGCACCACAAACTGAACCCCCAAAAGCGTGCCTTCCTGCCCCAAATTCCGAATTGGCTGGAATTCGTCGCAATTCACACCAAAATCACGAAGAACACGCCGTAACGTGGCCCGGATTTCAGTCATGGAACATGTACATGACAGAATCCCCAAACAAAGCTTCCTTGATTCCGACGAAATTCAACGAAATTGCCCTCAATTTGCACCGAACTGCAAAATTGCTCCTCTTCTCCAACAACCGCCCACTAAATTACATCCTGCCGCTCCCCCCCTCCCCTCCCTTCACTCTCGCATCGAATTCTTGCAGCCAACGGAGTTGATCTAAAAACGAAAGATATCAAGATATCAGACACAGCAAACAAGAAAGGCAAAAGACAAAAAGCCACAGATTCTCGAGCAGAAGCGCGAGGCGGGCGAGTGCTTGCCTTACCCAGAAACGGCTCCACACATCCGCAAGAACTGCTCCCTCCCAGCCCAGGTCACCAATCTCGGAGTTGCTGGTCAGCTTGGAAGCTAAGCAGGATTGGAGAAAGAAGGATCTACACATCCACAAGAGAAGAATATGCCAAGAAAGGCAAAAGGAAGGATGGACAGAGGACGGAGGAAATCGGCAATGGCATCATCTGACCCTTCTCAACCCCCAAGAACCCATCTTTCTCCTTCCTCTCTATCTCTCTCTCTCTCAACCCCAAGATACAACTACAGAATTACAGACTGTGACTGGTAGGTGGCAACAATTGGGAGAGAGAGCGAGCGAGGACAACGAGAAGAAGAAGAAGAGTGGGGATTTTCGGTTGGTTTTGCGGGCAGGTACTAGTAGCAGTAAAGCAGTACTACTACTACATTCGTCTAAAGGTATTTCGTCTTTTTTTTTCCTATCTTCTTTACCGTTAAAAGATTATAATACGTTTTTTCAACCTAAATTAAATTGTCCTTACATCGTGTATATTTTCTTAAAATATACTCTATCTGTTTTATGTTTTATATTATGAGACTTTCTGCGTACGTCTAAATTCATATTTTGTACGCGTACCTATAAATCTAAATAATGCTATAAAGTGTTATAATATAAAATAAAAAACAATATAGTAATTGTTATTTTAAAGGTACTTTTTTTAATACAGCACTCCAGTGGAGAAGTTGTGCAGGAGGGGAATGGATGGATGGTGGGTGGGGGTGGTGTAGGAAAGAGGGAATGTGGTCAGAGCTGCCACTTTTCCGCTGCCACCGAAACTCCTCACCACTTGTCCTCTTCTCTCTCCATTGCCTCTGGTTTTGTTTTTCGTTACGTGCACGCCGGCTTGTTCACCATGAGCTTTTGCCATGTTCACAAGAAACAACCACCTCGGAGGGATTATGGATCCATGTGAATAAACCTCCCGATCGTCTGTAAAACAACGTTTTTGAAATAGTGGTTACAGCAAGGACCCTCTTATATGACCGAGGCAATAGAACTGATGAGATGCCCTCGATTTCTTTTCGAGAACATGGTAGCCGAGTCATTTATTCTCCCTCGATCTTGGTAGCACACCATGGTCTTACTTACTTTCTCATATTCTTCCATGTTTATTTGAGCAAAATAATCATATGGTAATAACATAATAATCTTAAGATAATTTTCAAATAGAGTTTATTGGTGAGACATCTATTTTGACGATAGATTTCAACTTGTCATTTAATTTTGAGTTTATTGACTGAGCCCGTCTTTTAACTTAATTTTTTAGCTAACTTGGCTAAAATGTGAATAAAAAAATTAGAGTCACTTTGATTAGCATGGCACATTCTTGCCACATTTTTAATTCCATGTAGAGCCTATATAATTAAAAAGAAATATTGTCACAATTATAGCTATGAACCAAACATACTTACTTATTCCCGTCTAATTTGACACGTGGTATTCATGGACAAGTTTAGGAAGCTAACCAAACAATCCATTATTATTTTCAGTAATTGCGATGGCTTCTTTGTTTCTTTTAAGTGCAGGAAAATAAGATTGTTTAGAACCGATGGGATTGAATTTTCAATATATTTCCACGCATGATCATAATATGGATCTTTCAGTGACAAATCCAGGAAAAATATTAGGAGGGGCTGAACGAAAGAGAATTGCTTATAGCCCTTCATTCTCTTTAGTAATACTAGAAATTTTGTTGCGGAGGCTGAGTGGTGGTAGATCTGTCCTTAGGATCTTTATGGTGTAAGTAAGATAGTAAGGAAGGTCATGTGCCCTTTCTACACAGATGCAAACCCGCTATGGATGCAAATATAGACTTCCATCGTTTTGTATTTTGGAAGAAAAAAACAAGATGACTTATTTACGAAAAAAAAATAATTTATGGATAAACCCCATATATATATATATATCCATAAATTCAAAAGCAAATATTATAGAATAAACTACAATAAAAAACATAAATTCAACTCTAAAATTAAATTTTATAGTTTAAAATTTGAAGCAGATGCATAAGCTACAAGAATAAATGTGTTCTAGTATATTATTATTCTATGTTAAATTAAAGACATACAATTAAAAACATATACCCTTAGAACATATACCATTGTTGTTAAAATAAAATTTTGAAAGCATTGCATGACCTGTCTACTGCAAATTGCACTTATCTTGTGTGGCTGGTACACATGACGAAAGATGGACACACGCACACACCACACTCATACGTGTTGACATGTTTTTTGTAATTATAATTACACTACAGATGGGCACGTGCACACACTGCATTCATATGCCTGCGAATGTGCCCTCTAATCCATGCTCAAAGAGACAGGAACCAACGGCACTTCCCTGTTCTCATTGAATTTCTATTGAAAACTCATCTACACACGTAATATTCGTGGACACTAGGATTTAAACTCTAGTTGATGGATCACCCACGACTCACCACCTACGCGATAAGTGCCTTCCCATACACATCGACATATTCCAACAAAGAATATTGGATTTTCTCAATATACCAAATCTTTTGATTAGGTTGTTAAGCAATCTTCATTTGTGAAAGTGATAATTTTTAGAAGACAAATTATTGTCGTACCTATCTATTGAAAAAAAATTCAAAAGATATTGCACACGTCAGAGTAGCGTGTACCTAGTACAACGATCTATCCTAGGAGTCAAAACTGATTGGTTAATTTGCAACTACTTAACAACAAAAGTGTACTTACTCCTAATAGAACAAGCCGTGTAACAAGTTTGGGTTAGCTTGTGGGTGGCGCTAACAGTTTTCCAAAAACACTGACGGCAGGACGAAGCGTGCATCTAGATGAGATATAATACACCTAACATAAGTACCACAGTGGAATAAAGAAGTGTTGACTAATTAGCTCGCTACTATTTCTTTATGGTATTGACGCAGTGCCACCAGAAAATAAATCATGAGCAAGAAACACACAATGTTGATAGGATTGGATGTAAAAATAATACAAATAATTTACTTGGAGGAAAATCTCATAAGGTTAGATTTCGTGTTAAACTTCCTCTAAAAATCATCATGTCTTAAGGCATATAATTTTAAAAATATCAATCCTTTATTCCAAACAACCAAATAAAAATATTTTCCATAACATTCAAATCCTACAAAAATTCCTCTACAAAAGAATCATTTGTCTCAAGGGCGCCCATGTAGGAACCGTAAAACATATAAACATGAGAAGAAACCTAGGATCAAGGTGGCATGTGTCTAGTTTAAATCCTTAGGATTTTGAAAAATATATTCGAATTAACTAATTTGTTGTTTTGATGCCTTATGGTAAAAAAAATATAGGGCTTTGTGAAATATCTTGAAAATAATCGCATGTCAGAACTCCTTCAAAATCACATGATTTAAACCATCGTCTAGGAATTTTGTAGGAATCTCAAATGCACACCCCTTTGTGCCAAAGGAGCACAAATCAAGATGGCGTGAGTGTGCTGTGAAAGAGATACACAAGAAATTTTTTTACCATGAAAATAATCTCATCTCAGAAAATTTTCAAAATCCCATGATTTTAAACCATCCTGTAGGAATTTTATAGAAATATCAAATGCACGCTCCTATCAAAATCAAGATGATGTGAGTGTGATTCATTTGTGTTCGACTTGTACTCGAAAAAGAAAAAAAAAACAACAGGGAAGTGCTCTATGTTCTTCTTTTTGCAAAGTAGATTACTAATATTCCAAAATCCATGGTACAGTTCACCACGAACTCAACTTTTTTTTTAAAGATGCAAAAGCTCGTAACCAACATTATCATTCGATGTGACAACGCACAGTTTATGCTGTCTTATTCAGATCGTTGTTGCTACAGTATAGGTGTTTAAGGAACTGTGGCCTCCTAAACAAATAGGAATAGATAGCCAAAGCACCTGATGGTGAAATTTGCTGGAACTTTTAATAATGGAACATAAGTACCGGACCATGCAATGTAAGTGAGGTTAGAGGTTTGCTATTGGACTTGTCGAGTCAATGTTTAGAGGGTGTATTACTGTATTTAGCCGTAGACCACGGTGGCTCAGTGGTTTTAGTAGTAGAACACTCTACGAAGTGATTTGCGGGAGACAACGTGAACATGAAAATTAGCTCGTGGACACCATATATACCTAATAGAATATTCAGTTATGGTTGAATAAGGCTGAGAAACCATGTGAAAATTCTAAGCCCCGGTCTTTTCGCTTTTGCTTATCCTTACAAGTCAAATTTAAATTTTAAACCTTAAATTTAGAGTTGATTTTGGTGTTTTTTCGCTGTAGTTTATTTTTTAACTTTGTCTTTAAATTGCCAAGAATTACATATATAAAAGGTTTATTTATGCATTATTTTTTATTTACAAATATATCGTTTGGTTTTATATAAAAAGACCAAACAATCATCCCCTGAAATACCCCTAGATTCACATGTCGGTTATCCCCTGTGGAGCGACGGAGCAGTGGGAGAAAGCCGACATCGTCGGAGATGTGAAGGCCACGGTGCATGAGTGTCTCGACGACTGGTGATGGCATTTTAAAACTTACAAGCTTACATGCAGGACCGTGCGTGAAAGAGAGACACAGATATAGAGATGGGAGATTTGACATATGGGTCTAGAGGTATTTCATAACTTTCATGTGCTTTTGTTTCTCCTAATCAACATGAAATGAATATTCTAATAAGTAAGGTGTCCATAAGATAAGTTTCACATTTACATAGTATCTTTCTCCAAAAGTCACTTCATACTGTGTACCAAAACTGTGAAGTCATGATGTGTAGCAAAATTTGTCTAAAATATAATCTGTGTGTATGTCTTTTATGTAATAAAAAGAGATATTTCCACATTAAAAACTAGTTGGTGTCCATCCGCTGCAACGGATTTACAGTGATATATTGTATACAAAAGTACAATGTTTTTTTTTTCAAATTGCATGGCATATGTTACTAACAACAAGTGCTCAATGTTAATTATGATCCATGTTGTGTCAATTCATATACAAACTGGACAACATGGGGTTGATATATGCATCTCAAATGGAAACTGGACAATATTTTTATATGCGTCTCATAAGAAACTGGACAACGTAGTAGGAGTTGGAGTCATTCCACAATTAACATTGCTTTAATACATAAATTTTTGATAAACTATAATTGATAGATTTGAAGTAAAAGCAAATATGATAAAAACAAAGGAGAGTTCTTCAGTCTTTTATTGTTGTTAGAAAAATTTAGCCTTCCTATTTCTGCTTAATGAAACAGAAGAGCTCCTGCTTCATTTCAGAAAAAAAGCCAACCTATCTACAATAACTGTAGCTACTAATGAATATAAAAAGATACAAGAATCGTCGAGTACAAATTACACCAATATATCCTTAACCAAAATTACTTTAAAATAAATCACAACCTTTCTATAAAATTTAATTATAACTCTTGCCTTTTGAAAACACATTACTAAAAAAATATGCTTATATTGTGTCCGTTCAAAACAAACATTTCCGTTTTCTTTAGCAAATACTAAGGTGAGGTAAAAAAATCGTTTTTAGTCACTTCAATGAGCTATTTTTTTATATAATTTTGAATTGATTAAATTCTCTTTCCAAGCACTTGATTGACTATGTAATCATTAGAATTATTGAAATTATGTGAATTAGTACATGAATGTCTATCTTGTAGTAAAAGAATGAATTATAGAAATACTTATATTTTGGAATGGAGGAAATAAGTTGCAACCAAAATTTGAATTTTAAAAATTATTTTAAAAGTTTTTTCCATCATAGTTTATTTTTGAGCATTTTATTTTTAAGTTACTTTGAGCATTTACTTTTAAATTACTACCGACACGTATATAAAAGTTACGGTCATAAATTATATTTTGCCAACAAACCGTTATGGTTTATGATCATCATAAGCGAAACAACGAACGGAACGTAATTTATGTGTTAAACATTATTTCAAAGCCCTACTAATTCCTAAACAAGATGAATCGTCAGGGAGACAACAAAACCTAAGGGACTCTGAGTCTTAGGCTCCCATCATTTTACTGTTAGGAAGAAAAAGAGGAATCGTGTTTTTACAAACAAAAAATAATATAAGAGCAAAACTTTCATATACATGTTACCATGATGAAAAAAAACTACAAAATCAAGTCTATAATTAAAATTTAAAATTTAACTTACATAATTAGTTGTAACTAGAAAACAACGGGAGCTTTTAAGTTTTAATCTCTTCTGCGTGGTGGCCTCACCGCAGTGAGAGTGAGCAGTGTACGTGTACGCGGTTGGGTATGTACGTGGTCGTAGGACTAGTAGCAGCGAAGCGTAATTCTGCCGGCCAAGCCACCGGTTGGCGTTGGATCCAGAAATGATGGCACGTTCGGCCGAGAATGATGACGGTGTATTCGGTTGGGTGGATGGGTGGATCCCTGACCCGGGGAAGGCCACGAGGAGGACACAAAAAAGGTCAGTAGTCACCTTCTCCCCGCTGCCTGCACGACGTCACCCATCGAGCATGTAACTACGAGCGAAGGCAGCAACTCATTAAGAGCCAGCTCAGGCTGTTTTTCTTCTTCTTAAAAGAAGGGGCCCCTGGACTTTGGGAGGGCAGAGAGACAAACACGACGAGTATTATATATATCAAGCGGTGGGTGGTAGGGATGAGCATTTTGTCCTACAGGTCTTGATCGGAGGCTGAGGCCGGAGGAGGGTTTATCCCCACAGAGACCTAAAGAGGTAGATTAAATTTTAAAAGAGTAAAGACTACTAAATTAAAGCCTCAAAAGATAAAAGCTCATTTAAATCCTACCCCTACCCCACCGTCCTCTCTCTGTCACTCTCTCCCATTCTCTCTCACATGCTATCTCCCTCTCTCTCCTCTCTCTCACGGGAGCAGGTGATGGCGAGGCGGCCCGACGGCCCGGTAGGGTAGCGTGGTGGCGGCGCGACGACGTCAACCCATGCAGCGACGTAGTGGCCCAGCGACGACGCGTCAACCAACACCTCGCCATCCCTCTCTTCGACGACAGTGGTCGCCGTCAACACTCCTTACTATCTCTTTACAATGTTTTTCGAGGTGTCACGGCCCCATCCAAGGCCTAGGCCGGGGAAGACATTGGCCCCATTTTTATTTTTAGGATCGGGGTGGGGGAGAAGTTCAGAGCCAGGGCCGTTCTTGTCTAACCTAACTCTAACCGGCCCCGTTGTCAACCCTAGTGGGTGGGCCATTTTGGGGTACTCGTTTTCTAGCTAAGGGCCTTTTAAAAATATATGAATTTTATGTAGTTCATCTTATTTTTTAAAAGAACAATTCTTTGGCCAAAGAGGCCAATTCACCGTAGTGCATGTTCCTATGAATTTGAGTCCTGTTTAATTTAGCTTAGTATTAATTTAATCTAAATTATTAAGCCAACTTACTATAAGTTGGATTATTATAAGCTGAAGTAGAATAATGATCTGTTTGTTTTATGGATTAGTAGAGTCCTAGGTTAATGAGTTTATATGGTTAAAGTCTAGATTGAATACCTTTAAGTTTTTTTATACGTGATTCATTCTTTTGTGATTTTATATAACCAGTACGAACAAAAGAATACAAGGCCAGACGTATACGACATGCGTTACCTGCCTCCGCCTGGAGCATCGTCGTCGTCGCCTGCCCCGATCAGCCGATCTGCAACCACGTCGTGCCCAGTGTGCCGTCGCTGCCGCCTCTCCTGCCCTATCGGCAGCAACTACTCGGTCCACCTCGCGCTCGGAGAGGATGGGGTACGATCCTGTTAATGGCACGTTGGAGGCGTATGTAAGGGCAGTGGGTTTTTAACCATCCAATAATTTAAAAATAATATTTTTAGAGAAGCTTACCGGATATTAATCTGAGATCTAGATTATAATAATCCGTCACAATAATCCGTTTGTTTTACCTCACTCTTAATAAGCTGGATTATAATAATTTCAAACTGAATCAAGATGATAAAACTAGAGTGAGACTGACAATTTTGTCACTCTAAAGCGGAAGCAAGCAATCTTAATACTCCCTCCATATTTTTTATATGACACTATTGACTTTTAAATGTACGTTTGACAGTTCGTCTTATTCAAAATTTATATCTAAATATACAAAATTATAAAGCATACTTAAAGTTTCTATAATAATAAATCATATTATAACATAATAATTACTAATTATATATGAATCTGTGTCAAAAAATAGATTTCTAGTAAATCATATATGAATCTTCATCTTCTAACACATGTACTCTATTTCCTAGCATCCCAACCATACATGGAAAATGAACAATCCAGGCTATGTGTTGTTGCATCCGCCACAGTAGACCCACGGGGTTACACAATCCGTTCTTATGTGTCCGGTTAGTAGTTAAGAGTAGGTTCTCAAAAAAAAAGTAGTTAAGACTAAGTGGTTGTTTGGATCCGTGACTTTTTTAATCCCTCGTCACATCGGATGTTTGGACATTAATTAGAAGTATTAAATATAGACTGATAGTAAACCTAATTGTATAAATAAAGGCTATTTCATTAGACAAATTTTTTAAGCATAATTAATCCACGATTAGCAAATGTTTACTGTAGCATCGCGCTCGCTAATCATGGACTAATTAGACTCAGTAGATTCGTCTCGCAAAATAGTCTAGAGTATAAGGTGGGTTTTATTAATAGTCTATATTTAATACTTCTAATTAGTGTCTAAACATTCGATGTGACAAGAACTTAAAAATTAAAAAAATTAGAGGGAAACAAACAGGCCCTAAAGCTCCAAATAGTACCTCTAACATCTTTACCTTGCAGAGCTGATAGACGATGGAGCTACGCCCAGATGTTCCATCCAGTCATGTATGCACATCATCAAATGGAGGTCAGAATCTAGCTGCCTTCTATTCTGTGATCATGATAGTGCAGTTTCCTCGGCGCTTTCACACTATCTTTACTCGGTCCGTCCGTATCAAGCCACATCATCATCGCGACCTCCTCCATCTTGCTTGGCTCCAGGCCGAGGAAAGACTCGATCAGATCACCATCAAGAAGCCCTGGGCCGCACCTATGCACCTGTCATCACAGAATGACCGCCACTTGGCAACACTCTTCGCATCGTCTTTTCGTTTCTGCTTATGTTTATAAGATAAAATTTAAAGTTTCAACTTTAAATTGAGATTTGATTTAAAATTTTTTCACCAAAGTTTATTTATATGAGTTTATTATTTTTCTTTTACAAATATATCGTTTGATTTTATCTATAAAAAAACCCAAACCATCACCTCCTCGATGTAATCAACAAGGACGGACTGCAGCTTCTCGAGGAACATATATTGGTGATGTCGAAGAGAGGCAATGACACCAATCAACTATTTCTGAGCCTGGATCGTGCACAGCGAGGGGACCATGATGGAATCTGTTCACATAGTCACCCAGATGGTACTGCCCAATGACTAGAAAGCCTCCCGTTAATGCCTTGTCTGCATCGTTGGGCTTGAGCATGGTAAACAGGTTATAGCAGTTGTCCGCGCCAATGTAAACATCATTGTCTAGCATCTCAACTGCAGTCATCCAGGTTGTGTTATAATCCCTAGCCACCTCTTTAATCAGGCTTTCTTCTTGCTACCCAATAGGAAGGAGCACCAGCAGTTAGTATCAAGCAGAGATTGCTGCAAACTTCAAAAACCTAAGATGCAAAAGATGGAAGAACTGAGAATTATGGATACCATGTACACCGGTAGTTGGCAAAGATATTGATCTCGTCATGTCTCCAACCAGAATGAAGTCACCACAGGTTTGAGTGTACAAAGCCAATAAAAATGCCCACCGTAGGCACAATGTTGCAATTCATGAGTACTATTGCTTTGTAACAACCACTTGTATAATCGGATCTTTTTTGATTGATAGTAGCTAACAATTTTACCACCATTTTTTCGTTTCTACTTATGCTTATAAGCCAAAAATCTAAACTTTTAATTTTAAATTTAAAGTTGATTTTATGGTTTTCCCATTGTAGTTTATTTTCTAGTCTTTACTTTTAGATCGCCATGAACACATACATAAAAGTTTTATTAACAAATTATTTTTCGTTTGCAAATATGCCATGCAATGTTTTCCCTGGAAAACCCACACAATCACCCCTTCCATTCGTCCCTACACAAAGTTGCATTGGTTTTAAAATAACAGTGATTCGATGTTCTGATTTTTGCTAAATTTCCTACGGTAGTTTTTGACTAGATGCAACTCTAGGCAAAAAAAAAAACAAAAAGGAAACACAGTTTTTTAGAGTTTATGCCAAAATAAGCATGTAGTACTGCTCAATATATCATAACACAGGGACAGTGGCTAGATATACAAATAATAAGCACCACAAACTTGCTAGAGAAGAAATGTGGGTCTGAAGATAACTAGAAGCAAATCATAAGAACAACAAACTTCCACTAGATCCCCACCCCCACCCCACACACTTTTATTTTGCACACTTGAGACAAGAGAAGAACAAAAGACTAGAGGCAATTAATAAGGGGTATATTACTTTTTAATATAATTTGAAAAGAAATTTCAGGATTCTGCATACAGTAGGACCATTAGATAAACTAATGAAACACTAGTTCAAAATAAGCTTTAAAATGAGTACACTGTACATGAAACAAGTTTGGATAACATTACCTTTGTGAGTTCAGTTTCCTCAGGCAAAACATATGCTGTTCCCACACAGTAGTAAACATTATTAACATCAGAGAATGAACAGCTGATGACATTGAGACCACATTCACAAGTAGCAAGAGTATGTGTTGACAAAACCCCAAAAGTTTGATAATCCAATAGATGAACAAAATGTGACTCGCTTAACTCGGGAAAGCTCTTGATACTGCAGAGAGAAACTGTCCGGAACTGTTCCTGGAGGCAGATGCAACGTGACTGTTCATTCAAGGGAATTGTGCGGATACGAAGCTTTTTGACATCATCAATTGATTGAACTGAAATTTACACTCTTCAGCTACCGCAAGACTGCCAACAAGAAGGCTCAATGAAAATTCACGAGAAACATTGCTGATGAAAGAGGTAACATGAGAGAGAGACCTTTAAGGAAAAACAGCTCTGTTAAAAGAGCACACATCGTTTTTTTTTTTTTTTAATTTGACATGACTATAGAGAAGCTTCTTTTCACCGCTTTATATGACACTTGTCTATCTGACGCAGCAAACACATGGGTTCTATTCTTCATGGCAAATGCACGGAGGCTGATTGGTTCTGTCTTCAGCAAAACCTTGTTTCTGTCAGACAGTTAACATGTACATGTGTTCAATACAAAACTGAAGAGGTGCCCATCTCCAAGAGCACAGAATAAATATGACACCTGAGGAAAAAGGCGCAGCCTCCATAATCTCAATGAACCAATTGTTCTTTGGCAGGAGAGTGACATGAGGAGCATACCTCTTCGATGATACACAGCAGAACAGAATGAGGAACAAATTTCTCCACCTAAATTATCCTTCCTAATAAGTTCAAGGTCAGGAAGTAAAATAATCCAATGCTTATGTCTGTCCAAATCCCAACAGCTGCATAGAAACTATAATGTAGATCTTCAACAATTGGATTTATGTCAAGAAAAGAAATCTCATATTTGAATTGTATATGTTTCACTTAAACCAGCTTACTGACTGCAATTTCTACGTACACAAGATGAACATCACCAGTTGCCAACAAAACCGGCAAGATAAAGATCACTGTATCGCATCACAAACTATAACATAAAGCTATGAGCAGCATAAAAAAGGTAAGATCCTGAATATGTGATTAGATGTATCATGTGAATCACATGTGTTTCTGATTGTGATAGTTATCTAATATCTTAATTCTAGTAAGGTACTTGGGTATTCAAAGTCAAACACAAGGTATGCCAACCTGGCTTGCATTAGCTGATGCAACATTGACCGAAAATCCTTCTGGTGCAACCCATTGAGCCAGTAATTCCTTAGAACTGGAGCTGACTAAACTAAAATACTTAGCAGTAACCTGCCAAGAATAAAATTAGTAAAGTAGCAATTGCAAGCATAAATCTCAAAAAATAGGCAACAATCTGAAAGTTATTGTCTAAACAAGACATTAAAAAAATAGACAGATGAGTCATAAACCTGTATAAGTTGATCATGGATGGCATTTTGGTAACACAGAGTTTGTGTTTGTGAATTAAATCCTTATATATCAATTTCTTCCAATACGTTTTTGATACCCATTGGCAAGAAGCGTGTCTTGTTTATAAAGGTAACTACCAAGAATGTGTCATAAGGATCATTGGATGAAGATTTTAAAGACCATAATCTTTTGTTGCCTTAGAGTTCTACTGAGGCCTGATTACACATGAAGAAAACTTTGAACAGTGTAACCCTAGCCACAGGCATAATCGATAAATTGAAATGGGAAATATCACACCTGCTCAGAAATTTCTACTCCATTTCGAACTGTCCGAATTGAACCATCTTTGTATGCGCTGGAACAAGTAATTAATTGGCCTTGCCCCTTTCTTATCAAGATTGATACAACAAAAGTCTATAATTGGTCCCACATTCACACATTGTTCAAGAACTCCAACAAACGGTCCACTCCCATCAGCTTTATTATTCAATTTTATCAGCTGTTAAGAACAATAACATGTTTAGGTACATAATACAGCACCACTTCCCATAAAGATGGAATGGAGAACCCCAAAGTTTTCACAGGGTCCGAATGACGAGGTCACACTAAAACATGAAAATGTGGTCATATTGTACATGCAGGCATGCTCATGTACACATGGGATGAGTGTATTTTTAGGTAACGTGTCATGATAAAAGATCATGCATTGACACCCTTGTAAGTAAATAGATAGCTGCAATTTAAAGTTAACATCACTAAACTGTGAGTCACCAAATTGTGAACATTGAATATAAACAACACCATTATCCATACACGATAATGTTGATGCAATTGATGTCTCTCCCATGTAGTAATCAGTAACCCTGAATGCCACCACAATGTAAACATAAAAATTAAATGCAGTGATTACCAATTTATTTCAAGACTCTGGAAACTCTGAATTCCACTAATACTAGATGGATTGATACCTTCCCTGTTCATGGGTAACTACAAGTAAATGCAGACCACCACTATTGTTGCCAAATAAATAGCGAGAACCATCTGCATCGACCTGTCCAACAGATTCAATGATAGACTGCACACAAAAAAGGAGTTTGAGGAGCAAGTACAAATGATTACCGAAGTGAAAATAGTGTGGGCAGACACAGCAGAGTACAGCTGCTAAAAACAAGAAAAGAGCCTTGCCTGTTTTATAGACAGAGCTCTAAAGGTTGTGGCCTGAAGTAAACTATTGTTATCTCACCAATAACTATGACACCCCCTAGTGGAGCTGGTACAGGCATTAACAGATTAGCACTGTTGTCGAAATTATTCTGAGACCAAAGGACCTTAAACAAATCCATCATCCTGCAATGCAACTTCATATGTCTTAACATGTCTTGCACCATTGTAGTCCTGTACATGGAAACAAAAATCACTAGGTTAGTTACTAACATGGCTGAAATACCCATAACAAATATGCAAATCAAGGGGGCTAAAGAAGAACGGTCGGCATTACAAAATTCAAGGGATGTTCACTTTATGCTACATAGAAACAATTACATGTAACATCTTCAATCACACCCTGCGTCCAAAATCCGCATTAGTTCGCTTTGCACGTTGAGCAGACTCACGTTCGTATAGTATCCCACTTACACTTTCGTCCTCGCTTCGTGTAAAAAGGGTTAATTCGGGGATACCACGGTTAGAGCACCAAGGCTTATAAGTAAGCCCTCACCCACCTAAGCTTCCAAGGTGGTGCTAAACCACCGCTACACATCCACTTCTGAATCACATGGGCCAAACAC
The DNA here is from genome assembly GCF_000231095.2 of Oryza brachyantha. Classification (NCBI taxonomy): domain Eukaryota; kingdom Viridiplantae; phylum Streptophyta; class Magnoliopsida; order Poales; family Poaceae; genus Oryza; species Oryza brachyantha. The sequence goes on along the minus strand of NC_023163.2, from coordinate 16,911,543 downwards.
ACACTACTACCAGGCTTTAAACGGGCTGGGTGTTACACCAAAATTCAAGGAATGTTCATGCAGAACAATAGACATCAGCCAACAAAATATAGAATGGATAGAAGTTTCCTACGCAAGAGAAAAAAAAGTCTCCCCACTTTAATAACAAGAACACAAAAAATCAACAATGTTGATTATCTAGTATAAGATGTTTAAATACCTACATTTTTCTATAAAGATAATAAGATGGGTTTCACAATATTGTACAAACCGAACGATCACTAAATCTAGAAAAATAACGAAAATTATACATTCAGGCCCCTGTTAAATGAGAAATTACAAACTATGTACATCTTCCAAACCATTAACGTAGGAGTAGAGAGAGGAAAAAAGCTGCAATAAATACACTCTTCATTTACTCAATGGAAGCATATTGCGAAATAGCGGATCCTCAGATGATGGACAAAAGATGTGAAACAAAGGACACAGCTTAGATGCTCTGGGGGTTAATTATTTAACGACACATTCTTGTGTAGGTGTGAGCATAACTGGTAAATGAGTACTACTGTAGGTATGTCACAACCATAAGAAATTTGATGTCCAATACTAGAAGTTCTTCAAACCTGGCACATCCAAGAGAAGAGGACTTAATGCACACAAAGAAAACAACATTCTCTCCGACTCTCAACAATCACTAATAGCGAAATGGTCTGCTGAACAAATGCTTTGTGATTTTGTGAATATAAAACTCTTAATAGGAAATATAATTGCTAGCAACATATAAATTAGCTTGAGTAAATAAAAAATATTGCATCAGACCCCAAGTATCGAAACTGAAAGCACAAGTGAGGTGGCAAATATCATAATTGATTTATAGATTACAAAAAAAATATTTGAGGGAAATGGAAGGTCATTAATGTTACAATGTAAAAACTGACACATGGTTACACAATAATATATCAATAAACAATACATATGCCATTTACTGTTATTCTATAATTTATCAACTCAAAAGGTAACTGGAAAAAGAAAATGGAAATCAAAGCAATAGCAGTAAGGGATGGCTAGTGATTAAAAAGTTGTAGCATCACACATTCATATGAAAATTGGATATCTTCAAGCAGATAATGAATTATTTATCTACCTTAAAAAGTAATTGAATATATAATTATATATCAGTACAGTACCTGATATCAAAAGGATAATCCAGGTGTCCTTTGCTACCAAATGGTATAACCTGGAAATAGCCATGGTTCCACTTATTTGACTTCCAAATGGTAATTGGACATTGTCACTGTTTTCCCACTGCTTCAATTTTTGAAAGAAGATTTCCTTTTTACCCTTGCTTGACCTAAGATTTGAACCTGGTCCAAGCCTTCAGACTTCCAAGTCCACAACACCAAGAACACATCTTAGTGGTACCGGTTTCCATTCATTAGTTAAATCTATTAACTTGTTTATTCAGATAATTAAGTTTTAGCATAACCTGAAGTAGCCGCATGGCAAACTCAACAAAAAAGAGTTCATACAAATAACTTGCCTTAAACATGCCATCATATATGTGGAGACCAATCAAACGGCAGTGAGCATCATTGGCTCCAATCTACATTTGAATTATACAATCAAATCATAAACACCCCACTAGGATTACTTAGCAAAAAAGGGGCCCATCTGTCTGTCAACAAGAAACGCATAACTGAGAACTGCACAGAACACAAATTGGAAAAATAAATGCTTCTAATCTTGAATCTCAGTACCTGTCCCTTGTCCGTGTGGCGTCCAATGTAATTATAAGCATCTCCCTCTGATCTGCATATTATATACTGATTGTCCTTTATTCAAATAAACAAAAACTGCAAACAAAATTTTCATTTGCAAGATGACTTTGCTCTGATAGCTGGTGGGAACTTGATACAAGCCAATACCCAATGTAAAGATGCAGAACCTCGTAATCATACATTTCATAAAAAACTAACATACTGAAACATTTTCCCTGTCTACTGGACCAACAGATACTTAAATTGAGCAAAACCTTCCCATGGATACTCACTCCTAAGGTGGCAAATGTTAAATTTATAGCTCCTCCAAGGATAATGAATTCTATGAGAGGCTAAAGGGGGTGGGTTGGACTTTAAATTCCGTCCGGCAGTCAGGTCACTATCACATGTATATGTTCGTTAGAACTATATCACCATATGGTTGCAGGAAAAATACTGTAGCCATGGACATATTCACTATCTACTGATGAAGGAACTTAAGACAAGAATCAAATTTAACAATTACAGTCTATAAAATAATGTGATTACGGAGAGACCAAACCTTGTAAGAAGCTGACTTTCTCCCATCCCAGTGAAGAACACAATATCTGTATCTTTCCATACAAATGAAAAGGGAATCTTGAGCTTCATCCTAGGAAAGGGAACAGAAGATCTTAAGATTAATTCTACAACAAGAATATCTGAAGGCAGGGAGATCTTTCAACTTTTAGGCAGCGAAACAGAGTACAAACTTACACAAGGATGGAAGAGGTAAATTGCTGCAATTCTTCCATACGCAGGTACATCAAGCATAAGCTGGTAAGGAAATAGAAGGTAATAGTTGCAAGAATATCATGTAACCAGTTGATCTACCAGAACAAATTCTAACTAGTCAACTTGAAAGCATATCAGCGTTAATCTGAACAACAATAGCCATCGTGAAAACCCTAAATACCACCTTTTCACAAGTAATGACAAGGCACAGTCTGTCAATATTCATAACAGTAGATAGGCTGCGACCAGGCGTGGAACCAGGGACTGATCACATGTAGGGCTGAGTTAGCGTGTACTTAACCATTTTCAGGAATTTACACAGTAAATTTATAAGATATAAGTGGGATTATAAAGCTAAGCCTAGGGCTTAAGCCTAGTTGCCCCACCCTTGATTCCGCCCTGCCAGGGACAGAAGCAATTGACATATTCTGGGGAGGTAAATGTATCTGACCTGGCCCTGATGAGTGAGCAGATAAATCTTCCTGAAAGTTGTTATGCAGTTAACCTTTGCCAAAAGAAATTAAAGGGCGCCCATAAAATTTTGGAGGAAAACAGAAGGCAAATACAGTAAAAACATTAACAGAAACACAATCAATCAAGGTTTTCTTTATACAAAGTTGTTTTAATGCTTCACCATCATCACATTAGCAAAAAAAATTAAAGAAAAATTGTAGCCTAACATCCTCTCCAACAGAACCCATATGCCAATTACTAATGAATCCAAATCTCTCCACGAACTAACAATTCCAAACAATGAAACAAGCACACATAATAACATAACAAATACACGTGGGAGCTCCAATTGTAACGCTTGTGTTAAATTTGACACGAAACCCACCCTAACCAAATCTGGGTCGCCCCCCAAAAAAGCTACAGAGCTCCTCCAGCTCAATGTAGTACGATCAACTTAGCACGAAGGCAACTAAACACCGAATCGATCATTACTTGCTACCGTAAACATCGACGAACAGATCTAGGGTTTAAGCGGAGCAAAACATACCCCATGCGCAGCCGCAAAGTAGCCGGGCGGAGGAGGAGGAGGCGCGTGCGTGCGTGAGCGAGAGAGGCAGGAGAGCGAGCGCCTACGAGACGATGGGGGTTGAGGAGTTGAGGTGTTCGGGCGCGGTGAAGCTGCCGACGCAGGAGTGGGTGAAGACCGTCGGCTTATGCGCCGTCACCACGTAGTTCCACGACCTCGTCGCCATCGCGTCGCCGCGCCCGCCGCCCACCGGAGGTCAGGAGAGCGAGCGCTTACGAGACGACGGGGGTTGAGGTGGTCGGGCGCGGTGAAGCAGCCAACGCAGGAGTGGGCGACAACCGTCGGCTTGTGCGCCGTCACCACGTAGTTCCACGACCTCGCCGCCATCGCATAGCCTCGCCGCCCCGCCGCCCACCCACCGGAAGTCAGGAGAGCGAGCGAGAGAGCCGTTGGAAGCAGCGAGCAGTGGTGGAAAGAGTTAATTAGTTGGTGTTTAGATTAAGAAAGTTTTTAGGAGAAGTGTTACGTTAAATGTTTGACTGGACGTCGGAAGGGGTTTTCGAATACGAATGAAAAAACGAATTTCACGGCTAAGCTGAAACCGCGAGACGAATCTTTTGAGCCTAATTAATCTATCGTTAGCACATGTTGGTTAATATAGCACTTATGACTAATCATGGACTAATTATGCTCGAAAGATTTGTCTCAAGATTTCTTACGTAACTGTGTAATTAGTTTTTTGATTTATCTATATTTAATGTTTTATTTAGGTATCAAAAAATTTAGTATGATATTTTTGGAAAAAAATTGTGGGAACTAAACAGGCCTTATTCCGGCGTAGGAAGGAAACCGTGGGCACGCCGGTCGAGCTGCGGGGTTGTCTTGTGGACTTGTGGTGGTGGTTGGGCGAGCTGGGCTAAGCCCATGGGCCCGCATTAATTGGGCCGGGCTGTTTAATTTGGCCCAGAAGCAAACAAAATACGGAGGCGGAGAGAGTTCGAGTAGGCTCGCCTCAACCGTCCGATTTCCCAGCTGCTAGCCAGAAGTGGCCGATGAACGGCTGAGATACGTCCGCAGCTGGCGTCCGACGTGGCATTTTTTGTGGCTCATGCATTTGATCGCCCACCCGATAAGCTGGCCACCATTGGCCACATCCCGATTCCTCCTCTGTTCCTGCAAAAAAAAAAAAAGGCACCAAATTGCGTGTTTTGCTGTGGATCAGAGCAGAGGAGGAGGAGGAGGAGGAAATGGCTGCCGTCCTAACAGCCGCCTGCTCTTCGCCTTGCCTGTCCCGGCCACCGGCGAGCAGGCGGCGCTTCACGGTGACGGCCATGGCGCCGCAGAAGAAGGTAAGCTACATTATCCTCCAGCTTGTGTGGTGGAAGTAAACCGGAGAGACGAGACCAAAGCGGAGTGCATCATCGATGGCGGATTGGGGGGTGGGGTGCAGGTGAACAGGTACGACGAGAACTGGTCGAAGCAGTGGTTCGGGGCGGGGATCTTCGCGGAGGGGAGCGAGGAGGTGGACGTGGACGTGTTCAGGAAGCTGGAGAAGCGGAAGGTGCTGAGCACGGTGGAGAAGGCCGGGCTGCTGTCCAAGGCGGAGGGCCTGGGCCTCACGCTCTCCTCGCTCGAGGAGCTGGGGCTCCTCTCCAAGGCCGAGGACCTCGGCCTCCTCAGCCTCGTCGAGACCGCCGCGGGGGCCTCCCCCTCCGCCCTCGCCTCCGTCTCGCTCCCGCTCCTCGTCGCCGCCGTCGCCGCCGTCGTCGTCGTGCCCGACGACTCCGCCGCGCTCGTCGCGCTCCAGGCCGTCTTCGCCGCGCTCCTCCTCGCCGCCGCCGCGGGGCTCTTCGTCGGCTCCGTCGTCCTCGCCGGCCTGCAGGAGTCGGACTGAACAGTAGCCAGTGCGCTCCCTTGTTGCAGAGTTTCGTCAACTAGGACATACATGTACGTATTAATTTACGTATTTTATACGGTGCTTAGCATACTACATCCTATTATAATAAGATGTTTTAGCTTTACTTGATTTATCCATAAATCATAAATACTCCCTTCGATAAAAAATATTTGTCGTTTAGGAAAAAATAGTCAAACTTCTAAAATTTAACAAGAAATTATTTTTAAATGCTTAGTTTAAATAAAAGACTAATGCTCTATAAAGATTCTCCTCGAAAAGTACTATCATAAACATATTAGGTTTTATAAATTTAGTTTAACACAAAATTATTTCTCGAAGTTTTATAGGTTTGATCAAATCTTGTCATAAACGACAAATATTGTTGATCGGAGGGAGTATATTTTATATATGTATATAGATTTACTTTTTTAAAAACAGGGTTTTGAAGCCTAATATTCATATGAATTTAAAATAACTAAATTATCTTATAATATAAGAAAACGGAGGTAACAATAGCCTACTACGGAGTTTCTGGATGAAAACAGTGGAATTCTCGAGCAATTTGAGGCTATTCTCGATTATTGTGTAATGAGGAAAGGAAAGTGAAAAAAGAGATAATGTATCATTTTTACGCTTATCGCCGTATATTTTGAAATTTAATTTTATAATTGATTTTATGATTTTTGTCATCGAGGTTTATTTCACCTCTTATAAACCTAGATATAAAGGTTTTACTAATAAAATTTTATTGCTTTATTTTTTCCATAACTTATTAACTATAGCTCAAACAATATGGGATCATTGTTTCACTTTTTGTTGAAAAAGCCAAACGATATATTTGCAAACAAAAAATGATTTATAAATAAAATTTTTATGTGTGTTCCTAGTGATCTAAAAGTAAATGTTAAAAAATAAACTACTAATAAAAAACCTTAAAATCAACTTTAAATTTAAATTTTGACTTATAAGTATTTATAAGTATAAGTAGAAGCCAACCGAGGCTATCAGAGCGCTTGTTGTCCAGGGCTTTGCGTCAGACAATACAAATATGCAGCTGTTACGTAAATACCCCTCTTGACTGTTACATAAGCCATTTGATCTCTCCATTAATTAATATTTACTCACGTTTTTATACTATAAGATATTTTAATACTAACCGGATTCATCCATATGTTAATAAATACTAGTACAATATATATAACATGTTATAATGTGAAATAAAAATGATATCATTATGATAAAAGTTGAGTTGATGAATAATGATTGAAATGGGAAAACATGGGAAAAAATTAATTATGAATTATTGCGATTGATTGAGGCTTCAAACAAAATTAAATGAGATAAACAATGATGTCATAGGACAGAGGGAGAGATCATGGACGAGTGAGGTCACATATTACAACGCAAGCATGTGCTTTAATTTGTTCGCTGGATAAACTCGGTGAGAAGGGTTAGTGACAGCTGCATTATTTATCTCAGCAAGCAACATGCACCAAAAGTAGTGAATATTAGTTTAATTTATCACGTGTTTTCCTTGCATGATTGCAACTTTTCCGCATGTAAGTTTCCTGTCACTTGTGCCCTATGACCGAGTCCATTATAGTTAGGAACGATTGTATATTAGAAAAAAAATGATCACAAACAAAGAGAACTTAGCGACAAAAGTAAATTAATTATAAAAATCTAAAATGTGCTTTGGATTATCTGTTGTGCACGTCGACCGTGCAGTGTTGTAGGTAACATGTTAAGTATCTCATCCGGGGAGCATGTTCGCATAAATGAAACTCAAAGGAATTGACAATGCCCGCACAAGCACCAGAGCATGTGGTTTAATTTGACACAAAGCAAAGAACCTTATATGGACTTGACATAGTGGAGCAAGTGGTTTAATTCGATGCAATGCAAAGAACCTTATATGGACTTTGAGATGCAGAAGACCAATCATACTTATGCTACCAATCGATTCATACTGTCTCCATTCCAAAATATATATATATTTAGAATTTAAATCTTACTCCATGATACAAGGATTTTTAAAATTATTTATAATACTGCATCAATCATTTTCTGATAGAGTATTAGATATTACATACCTTATAATTATGGAAACAATCATCTACATACCGAATGTAATATACTAACTCTGTCCCATAATAAAATTATTTTTCGATTTATGTACCCAATGCTTTGACCATTCGTCTTATTTGAAAAATTTGTGCAAAAACTTTAAAAAATAGTCACGCATAAAGTACTATTCATGTTTTACCATCTAGTAACAATAAAAATATTAATCACGAAAAATTACAAATAAGACGAAGAGTCAAAACATTGTATCTAAAAACTGTAAAATGACCTTATTTCGGTACGGAGGTAGTAAAAGACAAACTAGATATAGTTATGACTACGAGCAATGGTACAAGATGCTATGGATAAGAACAACTCAACTTAGTCTAATCCGGCTACAACTACAACAATTTTAACCGTATACGGCAATAATATCCTCCGTTCTACTTAGAAATGAGATATCACATGCTATAAATACCCCCTCTTGGCTGTTACTTAAGCCATTTGATCACTCTGTTCATTATAATATTTACTCATGTTTTATATTATAAGATATTTTAATGTTAATTGGATTCGTTCATATATATATATATATATATATATATATATATATATATATATATGGTCTTACAATATGAAATAGAACATTGATCCAGATTATCGGGAGATATAGCCTTAGCCGCCTTAGGTTGCAGACTATAATTTCTGCCCTCTCGACGAAATTTGTTGGTAGGCTAGGTATACACTCATCATACATTTTCATTGTCTATAGCCTATATATAAACTAGCTTAGCGCTACTGCCCACTCCGAAGACTTGAACTAGTGTAAATCCACCAAATTTTCTTTATAGTTGCATTTCATGACTACCCTTTGTACCATAAGGTCATGCATCATCCGAACATCGTAGTCGGAACATGAGAACCGACACTTCCTATTCAAATTTCTTTCGATCTTAGCCCCACCTAACCTACTGACTCTATTTTCATTTCATATTTATTGAAGAGCATCGAAATCTTTTCTTTTTAAATTTAGTCTCTATTAAACAATTTAAAAATAAATATATTTTGTAATGGTCCGACTACATTTACTAAGTTGACGAGTAAAACCTAAGAATTCACTTGTACTTCAGCATTTCCCCCGCTTTCCTCGACAAAGTGGACAATTCGTTGTTCACAACCAAGATACCAGTGCTGTATTACATAAATAACTACGTAAGTCATCTCTATCGGATCGCGTTCGTCACCCCCGTTAGTTAACTTATCTCTTCTTATTTTTTACACGCGCTTCCTAAACTGTTAAACGGTGTATTTTTTATAAAAATTTTCTATAGAAAAGTTGTTTTAAAAAATCATATTAATCTATTTTATATTTTTTATAATTAATAATTAATTAATCATGTATTAATCTATTGCTACGTTTTCCGTGCCAAAGATAAGTTAACTTACTCATACCATGCCAAACGCGGCCTCAGAAGGATGTCATCTCCCTTCTTATACCTCCTAAAATATAATTTAGATATGCAACTAGATAACTATAGTTGTTTCTAATTATACTTTGGGTGGAGGAAATACTATGAAATGGAGAGAGTACTACAATTGCTGAGTCCATTCCTCGTACATATCTTTATCTTGTCAAAGGACTGGGTAAACCGTAAACGTCAATGTACTTAACTTGCGCTGTCAATTTCCTCGACCTACTGACGAATGCAATCACTACGCTGTAGTAATATTAATGCTATAGTTTAATTTTTTTAAAAAGGGTTATACTTATTTTTGACATACTACAGTAGTACCATGACTGATTCACATGCCCTAAAAAACCAAATTTCTGAAGATGAATCTACTGTGGTGTCTAGATTTATTCCTAAAAGTTGGACCTTTTTTAGAGATAGAAGTAATATATTAGTTTTTTAGTAGGCACGGGTAAAAGATTCTTCGGCAGGGCATCTCAAAACCATAGCTTTTCAAATGTTTAGGGGTTGTTTAGTTGTTATTTATATATTGACACAGTTTTTCATATTTAAGATTAGACAATTTTGACCAACTGGACAGTTGTTTGTTGCAGTCATAATTATGACAAGATTCAATTTCAAAAAACATGTTCGATATGTCAATGACTCACAGAAGTATAGCAAGATCCCCTTCAGCTTGTTATAATATGGCTAACAACCACTTGTTAGGGATAATAAAGACAAAACGGAGACACGGATTTAACGTGAAAATCCTTGTGAGGGAAAAACCATGAACGTTAACCGATAATAACTATCATGAGATTACAATGCATGAGAATACAAAGGACCGTTACACCCTTCCCATACAGCTAACAAGAGATATATTTAAGGAAAAATCTAATAGTTCTAATAGAAAAAGACTACAAGTCCTATTAGATTCTAGGAGTCCTAAAGGAAAAATACTAGGAGTCATATTAGGAAACAAATAATATAATCCAAAATATATTGATTTGGATCATATCTCTAACAACACCAATTTAACCAGCCATAAAACTTTTCTTAGCACATGGTAACAAAATATGACGGTGACCAAATAACCTATTACTAACTTATGAGAACAACCATAACAGTTATGTGAAAAATAATGTCACAGTTATATTCATACCAGTTATGTGGAATGTGAGGTACCATGAAAAAGAAATAATTACAAACAACATTAGTACCAGTTAGTTTACTATTAGAAAATCAACTAATTTCTACGAGTATGATCGCTGCCCCCAGATTAACTTTAGAACTTTTGAATTATAGGAATACTGTTAGGTTTTCTCAGCTGTATTGCAATTTTAATTTGAAATGAAAAATTACAAGAAAACAACCCAAATCACCCTAAACAAATACTATGCATCCACCATATAAAAAAAAAAGTCCCATAGCCGCAACACCTCAACCCTCCCTCCCAGCTAGCCGCTCCCAGCCTCGTAGGAGTTGGCAAGCCTCCTTGGCCTATCCTGTCTTCCTCCTTCCCCCTTCCCCCTTCTTTCCGTGCCTTTCCCTATCTCACCTCCTTATCAATCATTGCCTTTGTGCCAACACTAGAAGGCACCAACAGCACTGGCAGGCCACATCCTCCTCTCACCCCCCTATCTCCTCCCATCCTCTCTAAGCTAGATGACAAAGAGTGCCCTCTCTAATTGACTGTTATCCATCTTCCCTACCATACACGCTACCATCTTTTAACCCCATCGCCTCTGTTGCCTCGTCACTAATTTAATCCACCAGCCTTCATCCTCACAGCTCGGGTGGTGCCTTGACCACATCGCCACCCATCACTAGTCTGGTTATTGCCCTCGATCATTCCTCTAAGCCCAAGAAAAACCTCTCTTCCGGTCTTCCCCCTCCACCAGGAACTCCTCCTTTCTGATCCATCTAAAAACCTAAACCCTAGGTTTTCTGTTAGAGTTATGAATTTCTTCCTTTTCCCAGCTTTTTCTTCTTCTCTACCAGCTTGAAGCTTGAGGAGGACTTCAATCCAACGGTCAGGGAGAAATGGCTCAGTCCTAGGGGAACTAGCAAATCCATGAACTAAATTGTTGGTCTAGTGATAGAAAAAGTGATCACTCGATGTATGGACCATCCTTTATTAAATAGGGTTAATTCAATATGTGTCATTATAACTATGTGCATTCAGATAAATATCACTATAATTCGTCTATTTATAGTCGTGCCACTTAAATTTATAAAATTAAAACCATGCCATTATCATCATATTTTCCATCTTCTTTCCCGTCTGCATGTGGGACCTACCCATCAGGTTCATCCTCTCCCTTTCACCATTTCTTTCACCGTTGCACTACAGAGCCCCCAGCCGCGCGCCACACCTGGCCGCACCCCTCCCCAGCTCCTGCTATGTCGCTCGTCCTCCCCGCCGTAAGTCCCGCCTTTACCCATCTCCCCTCCTACCGGCGCCCCTCTAAACAGGTTGTCGCCGTCCTCCCCGCCGTAAGTCCCACCTTTACCCATCTCCTCTCCTACCGGCGTCCCTCCAAACAGGTCGCCGTCTTTCTTGGATGTCTTCCACCCGGTCTCCTCCTGTGCTCCGGTTGCTTCTCCTCCGGCTACTGCTTTCTCGTGTCTAGCCGTCACCCGACCGCCTACACGTCGCCCCTAGCTGAGCCATGCCCAACCGCACCCCTCCTTGGCTCCGGCCGCCCCGGTGTCCTCCCGGCCAGTGGTCGCGCCTCTCCCCATCTCCCCTCTTACCGCTGTCCTATGAGGGAGAAGAAGAGAAGGAGCAGAAAGAAAGAAAGGAGGAAGAAAGAAATAAAGGAGGAAAGGTTAAAAGATGAATCTGACGGGTGAGCTCCACATGTAGATGGGGAAGAAGATGGAAAACGTGACGACAATGTCATCGTTCTAATTTTGTGAAATTTGAGTGACATGGCTAAAAATAGATAAATTGTAATGATTATAATTACGATGGTATGGATCAAATTAACCATATTAAATATCTCATCAATAGTTACATAAAGTGTCTTCCCTGTATTACTTTGCATAGATCAAACCGCTGCCAAATCAACAGCCAGATACACATAGTTCACAACGTATAACTGCAATAGCATTACAGCAACCAGTGTTATGTATTACCGCATCCATTCAGTTGGACTGAATACACGAGCGTAAAGTATTCCACTCCAGCTCATACTCCAATCCAACAATAAACTTATATTTTATATACTGTTTTCCCTATAATTATATTGATTACGTACTTTTCACCCGATTAATATGGGCTTCAAACTGGTGTGCGCTACGAAAAAAATAATTTGGATATTTAAAAGGACCTAATATCAACTATCAATTAAATAGGTAGAAGTGAGGCTTTGAATTCAGATTGGCTAGCCTACTCCTCGTGGAGCTAACGAGAAGACCATGAGTGCCGTCGCCATGATTTGCCGTTAATTGTACGCACGATTGTTCGTACACATGGCACTGCTCACTGCTCAATATGAGCTACTTCAATCGTATACTGCGATCCATTTAATCAAATTATTTTGTGTATGGATCACCTGATTAACTAACATGACATTTCGCTTGCATACATGAAACGAAAACAATACAGAGAATGCAGCTCGTGCATCAGATCATTTTATTTATTGGTAGCAATGTTGCTTGCGCTACTTCAATCCCCCATGGCTGGCATTGTATTGCCTTGCCGTGTATTGTTGTGTCGCTGCGTCGCTAAGCAGCCGGGTGCCTCGTCCTCCGCCGCGACGACGATGACGCCGCCGCCGCGGTGGCCGACGGCGACGACGAGGGCGTAGAACCCTACGGAGACGGTCGCGGCGCTCATCGCCCACACGAGGGCGGCCCCCGAGGGCGGCACCGCCGCCGCAAAGCGGCGCGCGAACGCCACCGTGAGCGCGGCGGAGAGCAGCCAGACCGCGGCGCGGAGGCGCCGGCGCCTGGAGGCGCCGGCTGGCGGCGTCCCCTCGAGGAGGCGGACGCAGAGGAGGAGGAGCGCGAGCGCGAGCGAGGGCGCGAGCGTGGACGCCACGGCCCTGGCGTCACGGCGGCCGCGGTACACGGCGGCGCCCGTGTTGAGCGCGTGGAACACGAGCGCGAGCGCGGTCAGCGGCAGCGGCGGCGTCGGGGCGTCGCGTGGGCGGGGCACCATGGCTTACGCACGGTAGCAAATGCTGACGTGGAGAAGAGATTGAGAAAGCGAGAAAGAGGAGAAGCGGATCGTAAATATTAGAATAAAAACTATAAAAAATATTATATATTAATTATAATGAGCTAACTATATAACTATTTATATAACTATTTATATAAATATACTAAAAAAATAAAAAAAATCTTACGACCGACTTGTTTGACTATTGTATTAACGCTCTTCTCATCCGTCCCGACGGCGACATACGAGGTTAAGCAGGAGCGGGAGCAGCTAAAAAGGAAGTTTTTTGTGCCTGGACCAGCTGCGTATATATAGACAGATATCACAGAGTGTTAATTACTTGGAATCTTCGTGGAACTTGTAGTAGCAAGTTAGGTAACTTGCCGTGCAGTGCATACAGTCCTAGTCAACTACAGAAGTCTTCAAACTTCGGTGGTCATCGTTCAGCTTTTTTTTTGGGAAACAGAAACGGAAAAACCGTGAATAGAACTTTTATAAGTGTTCAATAAAAACAAAGAGTGAAAGAAAAAATAAGACCTTTGCAAGGTAGGAAAATAAAATATACGTCCATCCCAAAACATAAATATTTTTAAATTATTTTGTAAGAATTAAGAAGAAAAAACTATAATGTCCTTTAATAAATAAGAAATTGATGGTGTGGGAGGATATGTAGAGATAAAATAGAAATAATCTTGTGTAAAAATTAATTAATGAGATAAACAGTGAAAACAAATTCAAATGCTAGAACTACATATATTTTAGGTCAGAGGGAGGACAAAATAGTAAGTTAAAATGGACGGTTAAAGAGCAGCTATGCGGGAAAATAGTTTTTAGCATATAGGTGGACATTCACCCATGTGCTTGCATGTCATCTAAATAGTCGTCAAAAATATAAAAAAAATCGATAAGATAGATTAATATAAGCTATATCACTCCTCAAACATACAAGTTTAAATTTAACTTCTACAAGTTATTGAAAAAAATAAATTAAACTGAAACTAAGTATACGCATATTTATAATTATTTTTGTTACAACATGTTGAATTTGAATGTGCATGTTTATAAAGTGATATAACTCATATTATCTATTTTATCAATTTTTTTATATTTTTTATGACTACTAAAATGTCATGCAAACAACGGGTAACATTGTGTGATTAAAAAACTGTTTTCCAGCTGTGCGACCATGTACTCAGGCATACTTGCTGCAAATTCAATTTCTAGTGACAATGGCAACACTGGAGAAATGCTCCCTGGCTGGATCAAACCTCAAACGCATCAAAATTCTCAACCCATGAGACCATCGATAATTTGTTTCAAGCACAGTAGACACAGAAAGCTTTCGACATTCCACTGTGTATTAGCTGGTGAAAACTGAAAAATGCTACAGTTACGATCGTTTGGTTTTTTCAGTGACTTAGCTGCTCAGATGAGTGCTGGCCGTCAGCTGGTAGGCTCTCTTCTGGCTGTACAGCAGATCGTGCCGGATTCGCCTGCTCCATGGGCTTCATCTCTAGCTTCTTCTTCTCCTTCTGGACGACCTGCCTAGGCATCACCTCCAGGATGAAGCTTCCGCCGTTCCATGTGGCCGCGCACACCTTGAGTATCTGGAAGACCACATGCATCCGGAAGGACAGGAATATGGGAACGGTAAGCGCCATCGTAGCCACCGTGAACAGCGCCTGGAGTAGTATGTACATCAGTGGCCGGTTCCTGTCGCCAAGAAGCCCGCTGAGTCTCCACCAGATGTTGTTTGCTTTCTGTGCTTTCTTTGAGAGTTCCCTGCAAGAAGTTTACGAAGATACACACATTATGGACTGCCTCGAGTTCTTTCATGTCTAAGCAGTGATTAAAACTGTGAACAGCTACCAAACTAACTTGTTCAACTAGAACAATTGAAACTATTGTAAAGTAAAAGAGGCAGCTAGAAATGAATAGGACCATAAACTTAAGGAAATAACAAAAGATGGAAATAAAACCAATATAAATTGTGTCAATCTGAACTCTATTAATAAAAAAAACTAAAAACTGGATCAATAGAGTAGTACATACATGCAAATGTGACTACAATGCCATTCAAGGATACAATCATGACTTTTGAGTATGCCACTCACAGGGTTCCAGGTGCACAACCTCCATGTAAACTCCCCGAAAAAAAAACTATCCATGTTAACCTAGCATTGGGATTCTATCTTTTTAACTCCGCTAGTTCATAATTCCAGTCATTTTAGCTCTATGAGTTTATATATTTAAGTCAATATCAATAAAACATTCCAGGATATGAATGTATATCAAGCAATGTTGTCCACATTACATAGATACACTGTTAGAAGGACAAAGATGTACCTGTATGATGTCATGACTTCAGGATCCTTTAACAGCCTTTGCCGGCGCAGCACATTTACTATGAGAAAATACATAAGTTGCCACAAGGTGTAGGCAGCTAGAGGAACAACAAACAGCCACATCCAAAGGTATGATTTGTCCTCCACATAAGGCCATGTGACTCTGGCTGCTCTTCCTTCTGGATGCATTGCAGCAAATGTTTGTGGATTCCACCACCGGATAGTGAACAGAACTATGCCTACAAAAGTTATTTTTCCAAATGTCAGTCATGTAAACTCAACATTTAAAAATTTGCTATCTGGAGAATGTAAGTGCATATTTACAAACCCAAATATATTCAGTACAGACAGGCATGTTTCATGTCTGGAGTCTGAGAGGGTCAACTATTATAATCGTGGGTCAGTAGCCCAGCACTTATTGCAATCCTTGCGGCACCCATTGGAAGATTTGACAATAAGGCAAACAAGGATAGAAAAAATTGTGGATAGGTAGAGACAGCAACGATCAGGCTGGTTTCAATAATATTAAAATTTCTCTCTTATGGGGCAACCCAGTCATCCCTATGTATAATTGTACCCCACGATAATCAAACAATAAATCTAAAACTAGTCCAACAAGCAGCAGAGGCTATTAGTTCGACAGGGAGAAGTCCTGTCCCCCAGTTTGCGGACCTTACTCACCCAGTGACCACACTACCAATAGTTTCAGGAGGTTCGCTCACACACTTAAGTCAAATTCCTTGGATAAAATGTTGATCATTTCAACGTTTCCATTGCTCAAAATTTTCGAATGGCCACTACACTTGTAATTGTCATGAAACCAATCATGCAAATAACATTCAATAGCTAACAAATAACCATCTGGCCTTAGTGTTTGATGGCAAAATGGCCCTCAAATGCAGCTTTGTTATGGTTTTACTGTTCAAAATTAAGACATAAGTATCCATGTCTATTTGATAACAAAACAAGGATCTAGTTATATAGAATGGAACTGCCAGTAATGTCGATGGAAGAAGCAAGATTTGACTAAACTCAGCTTGCTAGAATGCTTTCCATGCTATAATAAAGGAGGATTTCTACTGTACAACAACTTGAAAAATGCTTGACAACTGCTAAACTGTATATGTCCAGTTTACTTGTACTCTTGATTTCCTATAAATTTAATTTAACATGATGGATAGACTATCTTTCCCTTGCAAACAACATTTACAAGGAAATAACACCCTTTATTAGAACAGATCATGAAACTGTCAGCAATAAGAAAAAGAACAGAAGTACGGTAACTAACAATGGATGCACTAGTTTAAAAACTCATGAGCTAGCATATTGGAATAACACATTACTACAAGGTATAACCATAAAGCCTCTGTAGCGTACTTGCAAATGATGGTAAAATATATTCCATAAACAAGTATGTCATGTGATTCACTAAACTAAAATGATGCTTTACATGCATAACTAACATATCACGTAGAGTAAACTGGGACATTGAAGTGTCAAACATGAGATCACTTACCAGGCAAAAGGTGTATCAGGACACTAACAAGTTTATCAAATGAGCTAAAGACCAAGCTGCAACGCCAGACAATTAATGCCCAAGCAAGCGGCCCCTGCAAGAATTCACGGGAAACCAAAAAAATCACACACATGCTACGGGTGCAAACCAGAAATCAACATGAATACTTCTAACTTTCCATACCTCTGCAAATGAGAAGCAAACCATGAAAAGTTTTTCATCCTTTGGATAGAACAGAATCATAACAAGGAGGAAAGTGTTGGCATAATAGCAGAAGTCCTGTAGAGAAGTATTGATGGTTATAAAACAGGGGAATTGTTATTAATGACTTAATAGACAATTAATGGATTGAAACTGTAATGCTTCCATCAAAAGAGCATAAAAGGGAATCAGTTTTCAGTAATCAAAATGGAACACTCACATTACATAGTGAAACAGGACACCATAATGCTGAACTGGATAAGAATCACAGGTATAACATTCATAAGGTAAAGGGCAATTCCTAATATCCCGCCTTCAATACTACAAATAGCTGTAATAACGATATCTACCGGTACTTTCGCCATTTGCAGGATAATAAACTTTGAAACATAAATGGATTTACCAGGAGATAGTAATGCCATTTCTTATAGCGGTAGTAGATCCACCGGAGAGGAACGAAAATGACGTAGAACAGGCAGTACACATATGGCACATCCTGTGGCCCTGCAAAGAAAAAAATCAGAGCACTCTTAGCGACAAAAAAAAGCATTGAGATGCAGTAACACGCAGCACAATACAGTACTAATGCTGGAATGGCTTACTGGCACCCAAGAGGTAGCAAAATGTCCCAAATCCAAGAACACCCAGCAAGTGTGTGACCTGCACATTAAAAAACCCAGTGCCCACCTTGTAAGAGAGCAAGAACGCCAAGGCACAGCCATCCAATTATTGTTCGCAATCTTGTCCTCTTGGTAGTAAATAAATACTTCAAGTGCATGGCAATAAATGCACAAAATTGTGAGCTACAGTATCGCATTCTGCTGCCCAAATGCCGCCCCAAAACAGAAACACATACATATACCCTGCATAACGCAATGCCCACGACAATGGTACAAATGGAGAGAAAATCCCCGAATTTGAATACAGATAACACGGGCAGACAGCCCCAAGATTTTGAGCAAGAAGCAGAAGATGGAGTCAGGACTCAGGAGAGAGAGAGGATAGGAGAAGCGACCTTGAAGATGAATCGCTCGTGCTCCTCGGCCTTGGTGGCGATCTTGACGGCCTGCTTGGACAGAATCTCCTTCGCTTGGTCCCTCTGCGCATCAAACCACGAGAGAGAGAGAGAGAGAGAGAGAGAGAAAATAAAAAACCGCAAAATTAGGGGGAGAGAAGAACAAAACCAATAAACAAAACGGGAACGCGAGATATGGCCGGCGGCTGCCGCGGCGGCGGCCGGGGGGAGACAGAGACCGAGAGAACCCACCCTCCGCCGGACTTCCGCCGCGCCGCCGTTGGTCAGCGCGTCCTCCACCTCCGACGCCATCGAACCTTCAAGTCCCCTCCTCCTCGCCGAAGCCGTAAAGCCGAAGGCTTCCTTTCTTCCTTCCTCTATCAACACCACCTTTCCTTCCCTTCTTAACTAATTTTAATTATTTGATTAATTTAATTTTCGTTTTTCTTCCTTTTTCCTGTCCCATCTGCTGCTGCTCGCTCCCCTCCCGTGGATTTTAATAAACAAACAAACGAGCCAGCAGATTAATTAAACTAACTAATCGTCGCTTCATCCTCACCGTCCGTTTCACGTGGACTGGTCGACGTCGCCTAGTACGCAGTTGGTTTGTTTTTTGTTTTCTTTTTTCCGTTTTGGCTTTTGGGAATAATTAACTTTTTATCACTCTTACAAATGGCACTACTATTGGGTCCACGTATCATACACACATGAGGGCCCATGTGTCATAGATAGCGGGTGATAAATATGTTATGTGTTATTTCTAAAAGTGGCAAAAAGTTAAATGTCTCTGGCTTTCGCGTGGCGTCTAGTGCATGGGAGGCGGAGCGCGATGGCGGCTGAACACGAATGCTCTCTCGCGTCAGGTAACTTAGAGATGGCAATGGGACCGATCATCGATTTCTCACGGTGAATTCACTCATTTGGGGACAGGGATGGTTGGTATCTAGCACCTATGGGAAATCAAATGGTCCAAAAATTATCCTCGTTGGGGATGGCGGGGACGGGGACGGTGCACCATTTCCCGTCCTCGTTCTCCACGCGGCGACCCGTTTACCCTGTAGAGGGACCAACTATAGACTTTATATATTATTTGGCCCAAAAATAAACCCCAATAACTAAGATATATAAAGCAAAACCTATTCAAAATCTCCATCCTCTCCACCTCTGTAGCTGACCCTACCCACCGCCCCTCTCCATCGCTCGCCTCTACGCGCCAGCGTCGCTCTCTCCATCGAGACGTTGATTGTCTCCGCACCCCAGCGCCACCGTCTCCGTCGCCCGCCTCAGCGTGTCGGCGCCGCCCTCTCCGTTGTCTGCCTCCCCACACCGGCACCGCCCTATCCTTCGCCCACCGACGCGCGTCGGCCACTCCGTCTTCTACTGACGCCGCCCTCTCCGTCACCCGCCTTCGCCAGAGACGTCCCGCGGCTAGGGATGCAACGGGTTGGGTTGGTGCGGGTAGAGTAATTACCCGCCCGCCAACTTAAAGGCTACGGGTAGAATTCACTATCCATACCCGTACCCGTGGGTAAAATTTGATACCCGTACTCACCGGGTATCGGGTACCCGTCGGATCTACCATTTCACATGTCAAAAGCGCATCAAGATAACCATTCCAACATATACGACAAAATAAATATACTGCTTATAATACAATATTGAGTGACATATTCAACAAATACAATATCTTGCTCATAATACGTAGGTCATATCAAAGTTTTTAGCTAAAAGAGTACATCGCAAATATTATTACATGAATAATATAATAAGTTTTTAGACAAAATTCAATATGTGAACTACGTTCGAGTACCCGATGGGCTACCCACGGGTAGGAAAAATACCCATACCTATACCCGCGTCAATTCGGGTCGGGTACGGATATTACCCACGGGGACCCGTATCGAATTGCTATCCCTACCCGGGACCCGTGCGAGGTGGACGAGCGCACAGGGCCCCGAAAATTATGGGCCCCAAGATTTACGAAGTATACTAAATATATGTAATAGTTTTGGGTTTTTTAATTACAAATCAGTCTAAGTTGTCTCGTATAATAAGTATATATAACAATTTAGTTCTTTAAGATTTTATTCCACAAGAAAATAAAGGTCCGGTCTAAATTCTAAATTTGTTGAAGCGACATGAGTGTTTTCTCAATACAATCATTGCATAAACGTCATTAGTTTTTTTTGATACTCGATATTGAGCCTCTACTTAGTACTCTGAACTAGGCCTTATATTTTACGGGACGCCGATGCCTCCGCGCGTGGGCCTCTTTGCCGCTCACCGACGCTTACCGCCCCTCTCCGGCGCCTGCCCACACCCACCTGCGCCCAAACGCCAGTCAACCACGCGCTATCTCAACTAGAGCGTCACGGGGTCGGGGAAACCACAGAGAAATTTTTTACGCGGTGACTGGGGATGGGTTGATTATAGACCCCATCATGGTTAACGGGAATGAGGATAGGAAAATTTTATTTCTGTGGAAACGGGGACGCGGTGATAATCCCGGACGATGAATTTCCTGTTGATATCTCATGTTCTATCTGTGGCTACGCGCAGCGCCGCAGGTCGGACGCGGTTGGCGCGGGTTGGTGTTGCTGTTCGGGTTCGATGTGACCAGCGTCCGACGCAGCGGTGGGAGACACGTGGGGGCTCAAGTGAGGTTGTTCAGCGAGGTTGAGAACGAAAGCTTTTAATAAGAGAGAAATAATAATGGATGCATACGAGAGAATCAGTAACGGTAAAATAAAAGGATTTTTTGCTTCCTTTTGGGTTGTTTTGCTTTTATGTTTTGGTAAAAGAAGAGAAATTTCGATGTTTGATGTTTTGAGGGAAAAGGCTTTGTTTGCTTGCGTTGGTTGGGGTGGCCAGCAAGTTTGTTGTTGCTGCTGCTTTTTTTTTTTCCTTTTCTTTTTCATGTTTGTTTGTGTATATGTGCGGCGCGGTGTACTGTACTGGTCCGTAGCGTATATGTCTTCAGCGTGTCACGAGTCACGACACACCCTGGTGCGTGCGTGCTGCACACGTCAGTCGACAGCGAGCGGAGAATAAGTTTATTTTTCGTGTCCGATGTTTGAACATTTGTCTTATTTAAAAAATTTATATAAAAAACTCAAAAAAAATTGTCACATATAAAGTACTATTCATATTTTATCATCTAGTAATAATAAAAATAATGATCGTAAAAATTTTTAAATAAGACAAATAGTTAAACATTGGACACGGAAAAACAAAAAATAAAATTATTATGAGACGAAGGTAGTACAAGATCACGTCATACAGGAACGGATATAGTATGAGAACTACAGGGCATCAGTCAGTCTACACGCGTAAATTCCTATAAAAAAATAAGAGAGGGATAAGAAGAGCAAGGCTGGAGAACCCTTTCCGGATCTGCCACTAACGTCAAGCGAGTATGTGACACATATAGGTTGCGTATTTTTTAAATAAATTATTTCTTGTTTTGTGTACTATGTTTTCCTAAATAATATATTTTTTTATTAAAAATTATATATATAAGATCATCATCTCATCTTTCTAGAGTAAAATTTTAATTTTATAGGAGTTAATTTTATCTTTTATAGTATTAAATAGCTATAAAAACAAATAATCTATGAAGTTGGCCTTATATTTGGCACGGTCATCAGTTCGTTGCGCACATCCTAAACTTGCCAAACACATTCATATCAACGCCATACTCCATCCGTCCTAAATCTGAAGTTATTTACACACTTACTCACCCCAATGTTAATCAATCATAACCATCCTCCTCTGAATATTTTTCATCTACATAGCTACATTATCCTTTCTTCTCAAGTAAACTTCACAAAACTAAATATGCTTTCATCGAGCTATCGCAAAAACTATATATTTAAACTGTTAAGTCACAAAACTATAGATTCAACACGAGTTTAACATAAATCTATACATTTTATGTTGAGTGTCATAGAAACTACATATTTAGTAACAAAATTATTGCATAACTACTAGGTTTAGTGCTAATTATATCACAAACTATAACGTTTATAGCTCCAACACAATTATAGTGATAGCGATTTAAACTCTAGAATATATAGTTTTGATACTAAACATGTTGTTTTATAACATTCATTAAGTTTCAATTGCAAATACACTTACGTGTGGGTAATATTCGTGGACACTAAAATTTGAACCATGATGGGTGAAGTCATACACCTATGACTTTACCACCAAACAATATGTGTTTTCCCTCTCCTACATTATTCTCTTCTCCTAATGTTGGACAATGATTGGCTTACCATGGTACAAAAAGAATTAATCAAACTTCACACGTTTTTAGGCCTAAGCCTTGGGCCATGGTCATATCAGGGTTCCATTTATCGTAGAGGCTACCAAAACTGCCCCTAACGGTAACTCGATTATCAGCGATAATCACTCAAAAAACGCGTGAATTTGAATTCGAATTTTTTAAACAATCTGTCACCATGGTTTTGAAGTGATTGCCGCGTGGTAGGGCACGATAATCGCACGGTTTGGTGTGATTATCGTGGCAATTTTGAAGACAATGATAATCAAGGCTTTGATCACGATAATCGCACGGTTTGATATGATTATCGCGTAATTTTGAATACAACAATAATCACAGCTTTGATTGGATAATCATGCGATTTGCTGTTATTATCGCGACGATTTTGAATTCCTCCCCACTGGGCCATATTGGGCCTTAGAAACAGTTTGATCTTCAAAAACAATTCTCACCTTTTGCCCTTTTTAATTGATTCATGTCTTTTTTTTTGAAAATTTCTTTAGCACTAAATTTAGGAAAAACATAACTATCATTATGATGTTTTTTGATTTTCCTACCATTTTTTTTAAAAAAATGAATCAGACGATATTTGCCAAACCGTATTGCAAAAACCGTTACCGTGCCCTAGCGATTGTGACTTTCCATGTAATAGATGCTGCCACTTCATACAACACACTATTGGGGTGCTCGTGGCTGCATGAAAAACAAATGTACCATCCACTCTCCACCAGTGCATCAAATATAAGGATAAATAAGGAGAAACGATTAGGATTATTGCTGATGAAAAACCATTCACGGCGGCGAGAATCATTCTATGCAGATGCTAAATTCTATATCAAACCTGTTGAGAAAATTGAAAAACTGAAACCAAGGACAACAATGGAAACCATGTGTCATGAAGGGACATTCTAGCGAATGTTCATCGGAATGCAGAATATACCGGTATATATCTAGTAAACAAAGAAAGAAGGGCGACCCAATATTTCATACAATAAACGAGTTATCCTCTGATCAAGGTATCGAATTTCCAATACCCCTGTCTCCTTTTATACAACACAAAATAAAAGAAGCTTAGAATAAAATAATGAAGTGTACCGTAAATACAAGTAGAAATAAAAACAAAAATTTTGCACATATCACTAACAAATTAAAGGGATAATTATTTGCCAATTTATTTATATGATGGTAAAGTTTTATACATGATACAGAAAATAAGATATGGCACCCTTACTGGCCCATCATTATGGGATGGACATGGGCTTGAGGCCTTGAGGACCCACAGGCTCCGTCTTTTGGCTGCAGTGCAGCTGCCAGTTTTGCCCATAGATCCACGGTGCGCAGCCTGGCACTGCCATCTTACATCTTTTTCTCCCATCTTTTGCCGGTTGGCGCTTTGCCTGCATTGGGACATTGTGGGTCTGTTCACCTTGCAGCCAAAACCATGGACAAATTATTACTTACCAGCATATATAACTATACAAAAAGTAAGTTTTATTTTGGGTCATAAATATATTTGCCTAAGTTGTTCACAGTAGACCAGGGCTAAGTCTGCTTTCACTTATCCATCGTAGATGGTTCACCGCTTGGGTCACCAGGCTAGCTTTTGGCCCGGTCCATTTGAACTGTTAGCTCGTGTGGCTGGCCTGCTCCAAACTGTATAATACAAACGAAAATAATTTGTTAATGTGTTCTTCTAAAAAATAAATTATGATGAATAAAATTATAACTATCTTTTTAAAAAATTTAAATTTTGATTTGTAAGTAAATGGAAAACAAAAGTAAAAAAGATGATGACCTAGCCCTTCTTCCTCGACTTAAGTGTTTCCCCTTTCCTATGGTTCATTGTCCGAGCGTGGATTCAACTCTTGAGGGTTGTCTCGGCTTCTCGTCTATTACATGTTATTCAGATAGTCATAAAAAAATATAAAAAAAATTATGAAGATAAAGTAATATGTGATATATCACTACACAAACATGCAAGTTAAAATATGACTTCTACAATCCATAACAAAAATAACAAATTAAACTGTGAATAATATACACATCCTCACAATTGTATATTTATTATTTTTGATATAGATTGTAGAAGTCATATTTTAACTTGTATGTTTGTGTAGTGATATCACATATTAATTTACCTTCATAAATTTTTTTATATTTTTTTTTACAAATGACATACGATAAACGAGGGGACGTCTCCTTAAGAGCTTATAACAGTTTCCCAAACATCGGTGAATAGTAC
Source organism: Oryza brachyantha (assembly GCF_000231095.2). Classification (NCBI taxonomy): domain Eukaryota; kingdom Viridiplantae; phylum Streptophyta; class Magnoliopsida; order Poales; family Poaceae; genus Oryza; species Oryza brachyantha. The sequence goes on along the minus strand of NC_023163.2, from coordinate 16,886,867 downwards.
TGCACCTGCAAGCAAGTAAAGAAGGGCCATCGAGGCCCATGATCGATCACAACGCATGGAAAGTGGAACAAGGGGGTTACTTACAGTTACGTAGTGGCAAAATTTGGGCTCAACCTCGCTGACGATAATGCGAAGGCTGCTGCACCATTGACGCGTACTGGTACAGTAAGTGCTACAATGTAGAGAAGAAGCAGCTTGCCACAAAGAAAAGAACGCGAGCGCACGGCAAGATCGTCGGCTCGTCGCGGCCGGCGGCGGATCGGGCCAGCCACTGGCACTCTCATGAACGGCTGGCGTTCCTTGTAGGAGTGGACGCACATTATGGATTGGCAAGGGCGGATCTAGAAGATGGTGTAAGCTCGAGCCCTTACTATCACCGTTAAATTTATGTAAGCTTTTATTAAGTCTACTTTAAATTTTTGTGTAAAAAGTCAATGAAAAACGAGCTAAAGCTTTATCTAATTTATTCATATCCTCCAATATAATTTGCTAAATCCCCTATTGCAGATTCCATGAACTACGAGGATTGCATTTGTTTGCCAACCGCATCCCTCCATTGCCAACCAGCCCGATGGAATCCTAACGATGCAAGTTGATCCAATCCGTTCCAGTGGCTCGCTCAATCAACGAAAATTGTTTCATCCTCGTCTTTTCGCTTAACAAATCAGTTTTTTATAAATATTATTTTCTATTTTTATTAAAAAGCTAAAAGATAACCTCCTCCCTCGTGTGGCCTTCGGGTGCTATCGAGACGACGGCGGCGGTGGCGGTGTCAACCAGACTAGCCGGGCCTTGGCCCTGACACCAACAATGCATGCTTACCTGGCAGCTCATGCATGCCAATATGGCACGGATACAGTTTTTTTTATTTACTAGGAGTATGCGAACATTGTGTACGGGGTGAATGTAGGTGGAGGCGTCGTTGAAGGACCCCGTACACGTCGTTGCTGCGCTCCTCACAGCACACTCGCCGCCCCACGTGAGTGAACTATTAACTGTTTATGTGGATCGGGGCCATCGGGCCAAAGCTATCCTGGTGGCTAGGGATGGCAACGGCCCCGATACCCGATATGGCGATATTCGACAGGTATTCGTTTTATTAGGGGATGGGTATGGGATCGTATCTCTCCCCGCGGGTGTTAAAATGGGCAAAAATCCACCCCCAGCGGGTATGGCTGGTACGAAGACGTTCTGTATATACCCGTCCCCGTTACCAATTATGGAACCTACTATTGCTATTCATGTGTATATCAAAATAGGCTTAGTTAACAATTTAGCATATATTGGCCCAAGTCCAGCACAACTCGTGCTCATATACAAGAAATGCTAACCCTAATGTGCACTCTTTTCACTCTTTCACTCCAAGGCAGTCCGGCGTCCATCCCTTGCTTGCTGCATCGCTCTTTCACTCTTCCTCTCCAAATCTCCATCTCGTCTGCAGCGTCTGCTCTGGCAAGGCGGTGAGCCGGCGACCCATCTAGAGTTCCAGACCCTCCCCCTCCTACAGCGCCATGCACCTCTCGGCCACGACGACCAAGGAGCGGAAGGTCGGGCCATCGTCTTCGAGCAGGAGAACGGGTAGGAGGGCGGCAACAAGCAGCTCGTCTCCGTGCAGTCCAAGCAGATCTGCAAGCTCGTCGACCACCTCGGGCGGTCCTTCTTCCTGTCACGCCTCTTCCGCCTCCTGCCGCGTAAGGTAAATTTCCACTGCTTGCGCGGCTGCGCCTTAATCGGACTTGTCAACCTCGCCGGCGCCACTCGTCGCCATGGAAGCTGCTCGGTGAAGACCTCCTCTACTGACCCCATCCCTCCTCAGGAGATGCCGCCGGTACTAAGTGTGTACTTGGTTACGGGTACCCGACGGTATGAGATCCCCGATCGGGACGGGGACGGGAAAATGTATCCCACGAGCGGGGACGGGGATGAGAACGGGACAAATTTTAACTTACGGGGAGGAGAACGTTCTGTCAATATCCATCGGGTACGTTCCCGTTGCCATCCCTACGGGTGGTCAAGCAGTAGATGCTAGTTTTCGGTGAAAACACTTTGTCCATATTTTAATAGATGATACAATTGATTTAATTGATTTTATACATGTTTGATCTTATTGACACACGTTTGATCGCTCATCTTATTCAAAAATTTTGTGTAATTTTATGAAAATGTAGGTTATAATTAATATATATTTAATAATAAATTCAATCATAACAAAAATAATAACTATGTAAATTTTTTAATAAGATAAATAGTCAAACTTGTGTAAAAAATCAAAGATATTGTTTATTAAAATACTGAGGGAGTATTTAGCGCTAGTCCAATATGCCACTTTGGCAAATATACTTGTCCAGAAAATTTACTCATACAAATGGCATCCTATTCTACCCTGGCTCACTTTTATGATGGCATGACAAGTGAGCAACTTTTCTCCAGAAGCAACCCTAGTGAAAGCTGACAAAGCCAATTTTTGACACATTTTGAACTGTACCAAATTTTGGTAATGTATTAGTGTCGGTTTTTTATTTTTATCCCACGAAGATGGAGAATGCTCTATAGGTACCGGCGCTATAGAAAATGGCACCTATAGTGTCGTCGTGTATTAGGGTTGTGTGGTAGTGTGCTTTTACGCGAGAAACTTTTTAGAGTTACAAAAATACGGTAGAACAGTGATGGCAAGATATATTTAAACCATGTTTGGATCTAAAAAAGTTCCTGGGACTTTTAGGAAAAAGTCTCTCTTGTCCCAAACATGAGGAACTTTTTTTTTTGCCCCTCATAAATTTTGTAGTCTCTGGGGAGGAACTATTATGAAAAAAATCCATAGATTACTAAGAGACATTCAAATCCAAACAGACTCTTAGTTTGACGCACTACCAAAAGTTGATACGGTTGAGGCAGCAATAAAATGAGCAAGCCTAGTATCTTTATTTTGACCGAGCCAAGTTGCTGCCATTATCGGACATGGCTAAAAAGCTATCACAATCAATTTTCATTATAAAACTTGAGATGTAGTGTAATTACACAGTTAAATTGTAACTTTGATTTTTGGACCAATAGACTGACTGCATCGACATTGGTCCGGATAGCAACGAGATTTGTGTGGCGAGTTAAAAATCCTAATAGCATCACAATTTCTATTAAGGGTAAATTCACACAGTTTCTGTAGTTAATGGGGTAATTCAAACTTTTTTCTATTTTTAATGATAGTCCCATTCATGACTAAAGGTTGGTAGGACATGGTGCGTTCGGGGGAAGTGATGTGAACATGCAAAAAAACTTTCATAATCATTCCAACCACATGCAAAAATGAGTGAACATCCCCTCAGCCTCAAGTTGTTAACATTCCTTGCCCATTTATAATGACCCAAGTACTACCTTTCACGTTGTTGACTATTTTTACATGTTTCACCATTTATCTTATCAAAAAATTTATATAATTATTAATTATTTTTATGTCATTTTATTTATTGTTAAGTATACTTTTATACATATATATATATATATATATCTTTACATATTTTGTAAAAAAATTTGAACAAAACGAATAGTCAAACGTATATAAAAAAGTCAACGGCTCAAACATTTAGGGACGGAGGGAGTACCAAGGGGATGTTTGTTTCAGGGACTAAAGTTTAATCCCTAGTCACATTGGATGTTTGGACACTTATTATAAATAGTAAGTGTAGACTATTAATAAATCTTATCCATAATTTGGACTAATTCGTGAGACGAATCTAATGAGCCTAATTAATCCATGATTAGCCTATGTAATGCTATAGTAACATTTGCTAATTATGAATTAATTAGGCTCAAAAAATTTATCTCGCGGATTAGCTCTCATTTATGAAATTAGTTTTTTTATTATTCTGTGTTTAATATTTCAAATTAGTGTCCAAACATCCGATATGATGTGGGGCTAAAAAGTTTAGCCCCATCTACACAACCCCTGAATAGTGGATGTTGCCACGATAGCAGTAGCGAGGAATTTCCACTGCCGTAACAACGTTGTGCCACACAAATAATTGAGAAATTATTTTTAGCCTTAAATTTAAAATTGATGTTATCCCATCTTTCCTCTCATGCTTATGCTCGTAAGCCAAAATTTATATTTTTAACATTAAATTTAGAGTTGATTTTGAGTTTTCTTCACCAAAATTTATTTTCTGGCCTTGTCTTTTATATCAATAAAAATATGAATATAAAATTATTATCATAAATTATTTTTTATTTGTAAATATGTTGTTTGGTTTTTTTCGTAAAACACCCAAACAATAGTGTGTGTATATATAGTCCAATCTTTTAAGACTCGGCTCTATGACTAAAATATTCTCTAAATTACCAAGTTATGAGTAAATTAAGCACCACTCTACAATTTATAAATTCATTAAGTAAATTGATTACTAATATTTTGAGTGATATTTTTTCTACTATTGGAATATAGCGTTCGCAATTCGTAATTTGCTACACCAACCAGAGCTAACTAATCCACAACGAGCTTGCAAAAATACATTATTTAGAACCTTGATCATGGCTTTCGTTTTCAGATAATGGTCCCACCATGGCTGAACTATATTACCGATCTGATTAATACTTACAAATCTTGAAGACATATACAATCCATCATACACTCAAACTGCATAGCAAAAAAAAAAAAGTACAATTCTGTTCCAAACACTGTAGTGCAATTGTACATGAATTCGTGTAATTTTGATGAAAAATCTACATGTGTGGATGGACCGCAATGGAGTCGGGTCTCGCCTTCGTCGTCGGAGAGAACTTGACCGTAATCGTCACTGGTCAGTCGTCACTCATGCCGAACCGTGCGCGCCGCCGGCGCCGGCGCCGGCGCTTCGGGACAGTACGTCAAGGAAGGTGCAGCGAGGTGGCCGAGGTGCTCCTGAAGAGGGCGATCGCCGCCGCCTCCTCCTCCTTCAGGCCGAGCAGGCGGTGGCCGGCAGCTGGCCCGGCGATCGAGTAGCCGGCAGCTGGCCTGGGGTGCGGCGGCGCCGGGTGGTTGTGGACGCCGTCGTAGGTGGTGACGACGAAGCGCGCGTCGTCGCGCGCGCGCTCCACCCGCTTCTTCACGCGGCACCCGTCGGCCGAGCACCGGTAGTAGTTCCTGCATGCACCGACAACGCCGGCGGCGCGTCGATCGTCAGCCGATCATAAGTGGCGCGGCGTGGCCGACGCCGGCGGGCGAGATGCTCCGGCGAGTGAGGCGAGAGGGGATGGGGTTACCTTGGATTGGGGCTGTTCTTCACCATCTTCTTGCCGTACTTCCTCCACCGGTAGCCGTCGTCCAGCACGTCCACCTCCGACCTCGTCTTGAACGCGATCTTGCCGTCGTTCTTGCTCCTCGGAAGGGCCCCCGCGCCACCGCTCGCCGGCGCCGCCCCGCTGCAAGATTCATTCAGCAACGGCCATTAACAGCGAACTCTCTAAACTATGAAATCTAGCTAGCGTAGAGAAATTTGTCAGGGATTTCTTCCAAGTTCCAACGGCCGTACTTGTCGATCTTGCCATGGCTATGTTCCCTCCTCTCACCATTCTTGCGGCCATCTCCGCCGTGCAGCAGCAGCGTCGTCTCTTGGTTTGAGTGGAAGTCCGTCTCCGGCGGGTAGTACTCCCCGACGAAATCCATATCAAACGAGAGGTAGCTTGACACGGCGGCGGCGGCGGCGACCGCCATGTCGTCGTCCTCCCCCGCCGCCGCGAACCCGGCGGCCTGGTGGCACTGGTACTCGCCGGGGCTCAGCGAGAGGAGAGACGAGTACGACGACATGACGGCACGCAACACAAGCGCACACAGCTAGCGTCGTAGCTTGATTTATCAACCCAACTCTGTCTGTGCCGGTGCAGCGAGCTACAAGGCGAAAGGAAATGCATGGCGACACATGCACGCGCGCGCTGACCCCGGCCGGGCCGCGTTCAAACCGCGACGCGCGCGCGCTGCGGTGTGTGCGGTGCGGCCGTGCGGGTTGCGCGCGCGCGCGCGCGGGCGCGGGCGAGACTTTTTGCCTGGAAAATGGCGGGCAGGAAGCATCGCCGCAGCACGGTATTGTACTACACGTCTCGATCCGGATGGATGCGCGCGCGCGAGCGCGACACCGACGACGGTTGGCGACGCGACGGCAATGGCGGCCGCGGGCAGGGGGGGGGGGGGGGGGGAGTCTCCACTGAAACAAAAACAGCACCAAGTGGGTGGCAGGCTTCTGTCCACACATCGATCATTGTGCTAGCAAGATGATTTTTTTAAAAAAAATGATCTTTTTATTTCTAACTCTGAACCTGCCTGGCGTAGCCAAATAATAGTAACAAACCGGGTACTTTGACACCAAATTCGAATACGTGGCAATGTTTTTTTTCCATGCCAGAGAAGGTGACGTGGCAAAAAAAGTTTAGATTTAAAAATGAGTTTTGAGGGAAGTTTATTTTTTAAAATAAAATGTTTATGAAATAATAAAAGTTCTAGCTATATACACCATCATAAATATATAAGTGTTAATGTTATTTTGGTTTGTGCATAAATACAAGGAATTTCTAATTATGAGACAGCTTTTGTACATTTTATTATCCACCTACAATTTCTATAGTGGTTTGTTTTCACATAGCAAGTTAGCAACTATTATAGTAATTTATATATAGAAGTTCACCCTATTTCATTTCTAAAGTAGATTTTTAGTTTTGTATTAGTAGTTTACTCTATTGTTTATACTGTTAAATATCTATTAAGATAATCCTTTTTATCGTTCCTCGGTGAAAGAACACATACTGAATAGCGGGAGTAGCGTATGGACTAAAACACACGATCCCACCAGCTAGCTAACAATACATGCTGCATGCGTACGTGGAAGTTGGCAGAGAGTGGCGTGGTCGTGGTGCGCTGTTAAACAGGTCGTCGCCGTGGACCGGCGCGGCGACTTTGAACGGCGGACGTCGACGGGAGGTGAGGTAGGCTGATCGCTAGCAGGCCCTATTTAGTTTCCAAAAATTTTCAGGGTAATCCGTCGTATCGAATCTTCAAACATATGTAAACTAATTGATCTATGATTAGCTATAATTACTCACATGGACTAATAACGGATTAATTAGTTTTAAAACTAGTGATTTTCCGACACCCTATATAATTATTTTTTAATTAGTTATTAAATAATCTTTCAATGGCCGATAAAAATCTGATGTAACATCAAACCAATTTTTTTCGCGAACTAAAGAAGCCCTTGTATTGTCGGCCGGACGGGCAGGGACAGTGCAGGGGCTCGCGGGGCCGGCCAGGTAGCTCTAGCTGTCGATCGACGACGTGAACGTGAACGTGAGCGTGAGCCCGGTGGCACGGCACGGTTGTTGTGGTCAAGGCACAGCAGCGCGGCTCGGGCAGCGACTCAACGTACTTGGCTGTGTGCGTGAAAGATTCTCTAATTCTAACAATTATTTAATATTATAAATAGAAAGATAAATAATCTAAATTAAAAATTGTACTCTAGAAAAATACGATAATAAACTACTATATAAAAATATTTTATAAAAACACGTCATTTAACGGCATTAAAAATTTCGCGCTGAAAATAACACAGCCGTACGGTTGAGATGATGGGAGGGACGAGTAGTCTCGGCTGGAGACCGCGGCCACGACCGGGGGCGACGTTGATCGACGTACGCCATCCCGCCATACTTAGTGGTGAGTTAATCTGGAAGCAATAATTGAGTATGTGAATGTTTCTGGGATGGTTTTTCTTTTACACTACACGCAAGAATTTAAGGCCGCGTCTAGGTTCTAATTTTTTTCCAAAAAATATGCATTGAATATTTAGATATCTAAGGAGCATTAAATATAGATAAAAATAACTAATTGCGTAGTTAGGCAGGAAATCATGAGACGACTGTTTTAAGTCTACTCAATCCATGATTAATCATATGTGCTACAATAACTCATATGTGCTAATTGTTAGATAATTCAATTCAATCATAAACAATAGATTACGAATTTAAACCCTAATCAGCACATGATCACCGATTAATTCAAATGCGGAAAACTAAATAAACCTGCAGATGAAGCCATCTGATTCCCTTCTTTTCTTTTCTTCAATTCCGTCTTCTTTCCTTCATCTACGGCAAGATTAGGTCGCCGGTGATCTGATTTGAATCTCCGACCTTCGGGTCTCCAACGACACTGTTCTGGAATCGCCGCATGAAACCCTTCCAGCGCTTCTCTGATCGGGAGAGCTTGATTTCGAATTTCTGGTTTAGAGAATAAGCGACACGAGCGTCCCCGTGGGCTCCTCTTCTTTTATATAGCACTGGTGGGCCTCGGGGGCTTTTCCTAATCCGATTCTGACCCGTAACCACCGATCGCAGTTACGGCCCATAAGGGTTACGAATTTCAGAGTTAGAGATGGATTACGGATAGGATTACGGTGGTTATATCCTTTCCTAAATATCGGCTAACCGATAAATCAACCAACATTCTCCCATTGATTTAGAGGTTAATTACGAGTCCATCATACAATACAGCTCCCTAAAGCAATGTGTCACAACAACATTTCGCATCATTGAGACGACAAGACTTATAGTTCATAATATCATACGAATAAACCCTTGATTAATTAAGCAGGTGTTGATTGAACTTAATTGCCCCGGTTTCCAGGATCTTTATTCAAGGTCATTACACAATCCCATGTTGGCCACATGTTCTTTGAACAAGTTGGGAGGTAAGCCTTTAGTTAACGGATCCGCAAGCATTGATTTAGTGTTTATGTATTCAATTTTGATTGTTTGATCCTGTACTCTATCTTTCACAACATGGTATTTAATGTCAATGTGTTTGGCAGCTTCACTTGACTTGTTGTTACTCGTATAGAAAACTGCGGCCTCATTGTCGCAGTATATAGTCAGTGGTCTTTCAATGCTGTCAACCACTTGTAATCTCGGGATAAAATTTTTAAACATACAGCCTGCCCCGTTGCGTGATAACATGCCACAAATTCTGCCTGCATTGTCGACGATGCAGTCAGTGTTTGTTTAGTACTTTTCCATGAAATGCTCCCCCCGCAAGAGTGAATATATACCTAGAAGTAGATTTCTTGGTATCTAAACACCCTGCGAAGTCAGCATCCGAATAGCCTATAACTTCAAGCTTATCAGATTTTCTGTATGTGAGCATGTAATGTTTAGTTCCTTGCAAATAACGCAATACTTTCTTTACTGCCTTCCAGTGGTCCATACCTGGTTTAGACAGATATCTGCCAAGCATCCCGGTTACAAACGCCAAGTCTGGTCGCATACAAACTTGAGCATACATTAAGCTTCCGACAGCTGAAGCATATGGTACCTTAGTCATTTCTTTTTCTTCCAATTCATTTCTCGGACTTTGGAATGAACCAAACTTGTCCCCTTTCATAATTGGAGCAGGTGATGTCGAGCATTTGCTCATATTATATCTTTCCAATACTCTGGAAATATATGATTTCTATGATAAACCTAGCACCCCTTTGGACCTGTCTCGGTGAATCTTAATACCCAAAACGTATGATGCATCACCGAGATCTTTTATATCAAATTTTGATGACAAAAATTCTTTGGTTTCTCGCAGCAGATTCTTGTCACTGCTTGCTAATAAAATGTCATCTACATAGAGTACTAGTATAATGAATTTCCCACCTTTAATTTTTGTATAAATGCAGTTGTCCATCTTATTTTCCTTAAATCCGAATTTCTTGATAATTTCATCGAACTTAAGGTTCCATTGCCTTGACGCCTGTTTAAGTCCATAGATGAATTTCTTAAGTTTGCATCCCATATGGCTCTTTCCTTCCACAACAAAACCTTCTGGTTGAGCCATGTAAACATTTTCATTTAAGTCGCCATTTAGAAATGTTGTTTTCACATCCATTTGATGGAGTTCTAAATCATAATGTGCCACTAGCGCCATGACAATTCTGAATGAGTCTTTCTTAGAGACAGGAGAGAATGTTTCATTGTAATCAATTCCTTCTCTCTGCGAAAAACCCTTCGCCACAAGCCTTGCTTTGAATCGTTCGATATTTCCTTTGAAGTCCAATTTAGTTTTGTAGACCCATTTGCAGCCTACTGTTTTTACTCCTTTAGGAATTTCTACTAGATCCCACACTTTATTTTGGCTCATCGATTTGAGTTCATCTTCCATGGCTTGAACCCACTTGGATGTATTTTTACTGCTTATGGCTTCTTTAAATGAGGTGGGGTCGTCTACCTTCCCAATATCTTCACCCATGTAAATTCATAATAATCAGGGATGGCAGATCTCCTGTTCCGTTGTGATCGTCTTAATTCTTGATTTTCATTATTGACCACAGACGGTTCAGGATCAGGTTGCGGAATTTCTTCTTCATTGTGTATCACAGGACTCTGTTGAGGCTCATTATTTTCATGGGTTTCAATGTTTTCCTCAGCAGTAGCCGTAGCGCCAACTGTGGGAACTACAGTTTGTGGTGCATTATGAAAAATAGGGACATTATTCTCTTGGATTTCCGGAGGAGAAGAAATACTCACCCGAATTTCCTCAAGATTAATTTCCCTTTCCTGTGAGCTCCCCATTTCATAATTTTCCAAGAAGACAGTGTGTCTGGTTTCTACAAATTTAGTGACACGGTCTGGACAGTAAAATCGATATCCCTTAGAATGTGATGGGTAACCGATAAAATGACAGCTCACAGTCTTGGGGTCTAGTTTCTTTAATTGGGGGTTGAATAATTTTGCTTCTGCACGGCAGCCCCACACTTTCAAATAATTTAATGTCGGTTTTCTTTCGGTCCACAGTTCATACGGAGTTTTTGGCACGGACTTGCTTGGAACTCTATTTAGTATGTGTGCAGCCGTTTTTAATGCCTCAATCCATAATTTATTTGATAAGTTGGAGTGACTAAGCATGCTCCGCACCATCTCCATGAGTGTGCGGTTGCGTCTTTCTGCCACTCCATTTTGTTGAGGCTCCCCAGGCATGGAATATTGTGCAATAATCCCATGAATCTGAAGATATTGAGCAAATGGACCAGGACTTTGCCCAAATGGAGCATGTTTCCCATAGTACTCACCACCACGGTCTGATCTCACTATTTTAATTTTCGCGTTGTGCTGGTTTTCAACTTCTGCTTTGAATATTTTGAATTTTTCGAGAGATTCAGAACGATCGCTTATGGGGTAAATATATCCATAACAGGAGTAATCATCCGTAAATGTAATGAATGAATCAAAACCATCTACAGATGTCACTGGGAACGGTCCACAAATATCAGTGTGAATTATTTCTAGTGGACTCGTGCTCCTAGTGGCTCCTTTCTTAATTGATTTAGCAAATTTTCCTTTAACGCAATCTATGCAATGATCAGCGTTAGAAAAGTCTAAGGGGAGTAATAATTCTTCTTTAATGAGACGTTCGATTCTCCCCCTAGAAATGTGGCCTAAGCGACAGTGCCACAATTTCGATGAAGTCTCATTTTTATCATTGCAGGCATTTATGACATTCATCACAGTATGATCCAAAGAGAGCAAGTAGAGTTTGTCTCGTACGAAGGCAAGACCAATTATTTTATTTAGATGCTTAATGTAACAAGTTCTCTTGGAAAAATAACAGTCATATCTTGACTCTGCTAGGACTCTAACTGAAATAAGATTTCTTTTAACGGAAGGAACAACTAAGACATTATTAAATATTAAATTGTAGCCACTGGGAAGCTTGAGTGCGAGGTCTCCAACAGCCTCCACTTCAATCTCCGCTCCATCAGCTACTCTTAGGATGTGCTCCCTCTTTCTTAGCGTCTGGACGCCATTCAATCTCTGTAATGAATTAGTGGCGTGCACGGTGGCACCTGAGTCAACCCACCAAGAATTCCGGGAAAACTCAACATATAGGGATTCATTAACGTTGGAAATTTCATTAATTTCATTTATACCTTTACGGGCCAACCACTCCTTGAAGCGGGGGCAGTTTTTGTGCCAATGTCCATCACTGTCACAGAAAGTGCAGTGAGGATTCTTGAATTTTGGCCCAGCTGAAGGTTGAGCAATTGATTGAGCAGCCTTACTCCCTCCTTGTTTCGGAGGGTGAGGTGGCTTGCCCTTTTTCTTTGATCCAGAGGCTTCTCCTTGATGGAACTTTCTCTTGCCCTTAGAGTTGACGAGGTTGAGCTGATCAATGTGTTTCTGCCTTTTGGCCTTTTGACGCTCTTCCTCTTCCACTGCGTGGGAGATAAGCTCTGAAATGGTCCACTTTTCTCTTTGAGTATTGTAGTGAATTTTGAATGGATCATAATCAGAGTTTAGTGAGTTCAGGATGAAATGGACAAGATAGGCTTCCGAAATTTCCATGTCCATCGTTTTTAGTTGATGAGCCATGTGTGACATTTCCATGATGTGTTGTCGGATGCCTTTCTTTCCATCATAGACAGAAGAGCCCATTTTCATGATAAGAGTACTGGCATAGGTTTTGATACACGCCTTGTAGTTCGATTCAATGTTTGCCAGATACGTTTTAACATTGTCAGAGTCAGCAATCCCCCCTATAATGGAAGGAGAGATGTTGCTCTTGATGTACATTAGGGACACTATGTTTGATTTCTCCCAAGCGGGCCACTTTTCATCGTAAGCCCACTTGAGATTGGTGTATTCCTCACCATTCTCATCCATGAAGTCAGCTAATTTTGGCTCCACGGGTAGATCCTCTCTAAGTGCGAGATCATTTTCCACCAGCCCCAAATTCAGGAGCATTCAGCATAATTAGCCCCATCAAGTGGCTCAATCATTTTGAGCTGTGACAAAGCTGCAGATAACAATTTATACTATAAAACCTTTGATCAAAATAAAATAATATGTGTATAATACTTCTCCAAATCTAATCACCGTTGGGCAGAAAAGACTTAGAAAAATAAAATAAATCCTTAATTATATCACCGTTGGGCAGAAATAATCAAGGAAGAAATAATCAAATTTAAATTGACGTGAAATCATAAATAACGTTGGTCAATAAATAACTTCACATCATAAATTTTTTCTAGCAAACTTCCCGTTGGTTCCATTTGACTAGAAATAATTTTCTGAGCAATAAAATATATTTTATCAATTTTTTTTGCAATTTTAAACAGCCCAAACAAGGTATAAATTGATTTCTAAAATTAAAAAAATAATTTAAACAAAATTAAATTAAATTTTCGGCCCATCCAATTACCGGGCCGGCCTACAAGAGGTCGGCCCGTTAGGCAGCTCGCGCGCGTAGGGGCACTGGCCCACGTGGCCGAGTCGGCCCATGAGCGCCGACGGCCCAAATAACGGCGGCGGCCCAGGAGTGAGGGCACTCGGCCCCCTGGCCGTCCGATCAGATCGGGCGGCTGCGATTTGGCACGGCGAGATCAAGAACCCGACGGCCGGAAAAAACCCTAACCCTAGCCGCTTTTTCGACTCCTCCCACTTTTCTCCTCTTCTCCGGCGGCGGGCGGCGAGCGCCCGGCGCTGGATGGCGGCGGCGCGGCGGTCCGGCGGGGAGGGCGTGCGCCAAAAGCGCGGACCATCACCCACCGGCTGGGGGGCGAGCGCGCCCGAAGGCGGCGGCGCCCAAGCCGGCCGTTCCTGTCGGCGCGGAGACCCGGCGACGGTGACGGCGCACGCGCGGCGGAGCCGGCGTGGCCGGAGGAGGAGAGCGGAGGCGGTGGCACGCGCGCACGCACGGGCCGAAGCCCGTCCGGCGGCGACGGCGACCGCGTGCACGCACGCACGGGGCGAAGCCCGCACGGCGGCAGCGGTCCGCGTCCTATTTCCCTGGAGTGGAGACGGCGGGGCAGCGACATCATGCGATGGCCGAGGCCTACACGACGACGACTAATCTCACTCCGGTGAGTTTCTTCAATCCGAAGCCGGATCAAATAGTTTTGGTTGATTGCAATTTGATCTAGGGTTTGAGGTTTTGATTTCTCGGTTTGGAATTCGAATCAACAACAGTGTATGTAGTCCTTCACCGATTAGATTAATTAACAGACTGAAAACAATCAATTGATTCATAATCAATCACTGATGGGATCAAATACGACTAGGATTGGCTCTGATACCACAATGTTAGATAATTCAATTCAATCATAAACAATAGATTACGAATTTAAACCCTAATCAGCACATGATCACCGATTAATTCAAATGCGGAAAACTAAATAAACCTGCAGATGAAGCAATCTGATTCCCTTCTTTTCTGTTCTTCAATTCCGTCTTCTTTCCTTCGTCTACGGCAAGATTAGGTTGCCGGTGATCTGATTTGAATCTCCGACCTTCGGGTCTCCAACGGCACTGTCCTGGAATCGCCGCACGAAACCCTTCTAGCGCTTCTCTGATCGGGAGAGCTTGATTTCGAATTTCTGGTTTAGGGAATAAGCGACACGAGCGTCCCCGTGGGCTCCTCTTCTTTTATATAGCACTGGTGGGCCTCGGGGGTTTTTCCTAATCCGATTCTGACCCGTAACCACCGATCGCAGTTACGGCCCATAAGGGTTACGAATTTCAGAGTTAGAGATGGATCACGGATAGGATTACGGTGGTTATATCCTTTTCTAAATATTGGCTAACCGATAAATCAACCAACACTAATAATAGATTAGTTAGGCTTAAAAGATTCGTCTCGTGGTTTCCAAGCATATAAAATTAGTTTTTTTTATTCGTGTCCGAAAATCTCTTCCAGACATCCGGTCAAACGTCGACATGACACCTAAAATTTTTCTTTTCGCGAATTCAATGGGGCCTAAAAATACTCTTTTCAGTCTTTATTAACAGAGATGCTATGGACTTTAATATAAGCATACATTTCAACATTCATCTTACTCAAAAATTTTATACAAATATGTAGAAATGTGAATTGTGCTTCAAGTACCTTTTTTGGTAAATAATATAACAACAAAATAAAAGATAATTAGGTATACTTTTAAATAATAAGATGGGCTAAAGTATGTCTAAGTCATCTATTTTAAAATAGTGTATTTTACCAAGGAATATATGTTAAAATGGTCATTAAAAAATCAATAAGGGTTAGCTTTGGTTTTAAAAATCAAAATTCCTATCCTCCAAAGAGCCAGTCTGTTCGACTAGCATTTCGTAATTGGATATCCATCTGAGAAGCAATATCTTAGCTGGCATTAATTCCGGGAACACTGTTCATTAAAATGTTTGCTGGCATCATCAGCGCGAAGTTCGTTTCCCATGTAAAAGGTAAACACTGGTCCGTTTGGTAGAGCTCTAAACTTCAGATCGTAGCTTCAAATTTCAACTCCAGTGAGATCTGTTACTGTGGTAGCCGGAGAGCAGATTAAAACTATTTGGCTAGCTTGGTTTGCTCTAGAAATCCTAAAAGAGAGAATACGAAGTAGATTGACAGATTATGTGTAGTCATGATTAAACCATGATCTAATTATGTTTCTTTTCATGTAACTAAATACTGATTATTTTCTTTTAAACTTCAATAACATAACTATATGATTATAAAATATTATATGATAATTAACACCCAATATAAATATTTACTAGTGGCAGATTCAAGTAATTGCAATAAAATAATAAAGGGTAGTGGGCCTTTTGACGTAGAGTGGAGCTATGGAGCAGCAAAAACCCAGCTCCACCCCCGTAGTTTATTTTTTAGGAGCTAACTCCATCAACTCCGTGCCAAAAAAAATTAGAATCTGTATTGTTTGACACACTCCGACTCCAATTAAGTTAGAGTTGAAAGTTACAGCTCTTCCAAATGAGCCCTAATAGACTAACACCAACAAACTAGTTATCAGCTCTATTTTTGTTTCCAGCGTACCAATAAACAGACGAGACATCAACTCTACAGTTCTACACGCATGCGCTCCTGACCCAAAGATCAAATAATACGATTCTAGATTAATACTACTGCCTCTGTTGCATAATGCAAGATGTTTGACTTTTTTTATTACATGACCACCCCTCTTATTTAAAAATTTAGTACAAATATAAAAAATGGCAAGTCATGCTTAAAAGTCTTTTGGATAATAAAGTAAGTCAGCAAACTAAATGATATTTTCATAATTTTTAAATAAAATAAATGGTCAAACATTATAAGAAAAAAATCAAACATATTGTATTATAAAACGGGCGGAGGTAGGAGTAAATTTTTCCTTTGTAGTATATGTCTGTGGACAGGAGTTTAAACTGGTGGGAGGAGTAAACTTTACAGTAAGCACATCTACAAGCACATTGGATTATGGTATATCCTAGATCTCGTCAACAAAATTGGAATGACAACACAAAGCTTTAGGGATGACAAAATTTCCTGCAGGCCTTCCACCCGAAGAGCTTGCGGTTCGGTTCT
This sequence comes from Oryza brachyantha, assembly GCF_000231095.2. NCBI lineage: Eukaryota > Viridiplantae > Streptophyta > Magnoliopsida > Poales > Poaceae > Oryza > Oryza brachyantha. The sequence continues at coordinate 16,870,534 of NC_023163.2, read as the reverse complement.
GAAATGAGCGCTGTACAATTCGATTCTGCATAGCGTGCTACGAGAACACTACCTTAACCACCTCCCCATCTTCATGGTCATGATCTTCCGTCGCTTGTGCTCCCTGTGCTTGGCTGCGATGCGCAGCTTCCTCTTGGCATGGCGCGCCGGGTCCACAGCCGCGATAAGCTTCTCTGACTGCTTTCTGCTATCCCTCTTCTGTTTGAGGCCCTTCCTGACGCTGTTGTAAACTTCTACAAATTTCTCGGTGCCAATCAGGTCACACAACTTGTCCCGGACACTGTCCGCTAATTGCTTGACATCATCTGCACCAAAATAGTAAGCAGTTGTCGGATAGGTTTAAGGCGGATTAAATGCAACCAATTCAAAGAGAAATGGCACTGGTATTCTGGTAAGATATAAGAAAATGTTATGTTTAAAAAGAATGGTTAGAACAAATATTATGCTAAAAGATATATTTAATAGCAGCACAAAAGTGAAACTTAAGATTAGAAAAATGCAACAACAAGGATTTGATTGAGAATCCCAAAAACTATGCAGCATTCCCAGCTTGAAACAATGAAGACAGAGTTCATACCACTGATGACCTTCCCAGCAAACCCTTCAGAAACTTTATACAAAGGGGCCAAGAAGTGGATAGCATAGGACAGTGATACTTCAGCACCAAGAGCTGATGAAATCACGCTGAAGCAATTGAATACAATCTTCATCTGCATATGCATAGTGAAAGTACAACTCTTAAGTATTGCGTCTTAAGGTAAATTAAGATCTGAGAATAATATTCATGTTGAGAGATGCTGCTTACCTGTGTATCCTCCATCTGCATTGCAATCTTTCCCATCCTCTTCAGGATTGAAGAAACTAACAATGATGTAAGTTCTTCACTGCCATCAAGGTTGGATCCATTTACATCAGTAGATGTAGAAGTGCAAAGGAGAAATGTGTTCTTTGCTTTTGTCAAACCAAACAATTCAAAACCCTCAAGGAATGCACCGTGATCACAGGAACTAAGGCTAGACCAGAACTGATGTGGCGAGGTTTGCTTAATCAATGTATGCAAGTTACAGACAGCATATGAAAGATTTTGCACAATTAGATTGTTCGCTGTAGTATCACTTAGTTCTGCTCTCAATTGTTTCAAGAATGAAACAGCAATCAGGAACAGCCTGCTTGGTTGGACAAGCAGTGCAGACTTGCCATCCAATTTCATTTCACGCTTACTCTTCTCTACTGAAGAGAAATATGAGGCCAACAGAGAACTGGATATATTACGCAACATCAAATGGGGATGGATCAGCAACTTGCAAAGTATAATCCAAATTTCCTGCAAGTATAATTGGGTCACAAACTTGATTGCACAACCAAAAGAATAATGATGTATCTACGGAAATACAGTAAAGAGAAGGCACAAACAGAAAGATTATTCATCATTTAGATTTAGACAACATAATCTCAATGCCATATAAGTTCAAAGGCAACACTAATGAAGCAATGACCATATCTCAAGCACATTTGAATAGAAGGATTTCTGGTGGGTTTGGGGCTTTGGGCTGAAATCACAGAACTGGGATTAGTGAGTGTTATAGATTTTTTTTTTCAGTTGAACAAAGGTAGGCAAATTGAGCCCCATTATGGGTTTGACTATACAACTTTATCTCTAGCTTCGTCATATGGGTAAGCTGAGTCCCCTCAGATAGAGAGATGCTGAATAGAGATGTACATGTAGGTTTGAACTTTGATGTGCCTATCTTGTCCATGTTGGTGCGTGATAAAATTTTCTTGAGAATCAATGTGCACCTAAACCCAAAATAATTATCATCGGCTGGTTACTTTCTAGTAGTAGCTGTGTGCAATGCAAAAATAATTACTTCCTCCGGTTTTCTTAATCGACATCGTTAACTTTTGGATCTACATTTGACCCTTTGTCTTATTCAAAAATTTATATAATTATTAATCGGTTTGTTATGATTTGATTTATTACTAAAGTAACCTTAAGTATGATTTATAATTTGCATATTTGGACAAAAAAAACTTGAATGAGACGAATGGTCAAACATAAATCCAAAAGTAACATCAATTAAAAAATTCGGAGGGAGCATCAGAAATATGCATTGAGATTATGTCAATGCTAATACAATAATATGCAGATTTTTAGAAAAAAACAATTATAATACATCTTTAATTAACCATGGAAAGATTACAATATAGTGACTATCAATTTCAATTTCTTGTTGGTGCTGCAACACTCTTCCTGTGTGGTATCGGAATCTTCATGAAGCTCAGTACTTGTTTATTAGAAAGTCCAGCTTATTTGTGTTCTAAACTCAGGAGTTCACTTGGAAAGCATATGTTCTAACTTCCAACCCTGTGCTCTGGCAAGTTCTGCTCTGGGACAGGACTTCCTATTATGCTCCAATACTATTATACTACTGTTTTCTTAGACAGTTCAAGTCTGCAAGCTAGTTCATGCAGTAGACTTTAGGTCTTCGTCCAAGTGGTTGATATGCTGGACATGTGTTACCGGCCACTCTACTTTTGTACTGGTTGTATTAATTGGTTAAAATTTGAAATTTCTTTGCTGTCCAAGGTCTGAACTGTATTATATTTCTTAGTTCTCGGGCTTCTTAGTTAATTAAGAATCAGAATGCAACTCTATAGCATTCTGAGTTATTCTGAGTTGTGCATAAAAGAAAGAACTCTCATTGTTTTAGTTACTATTTTAGCTATAATTATACATGTGTTTATTGGCAGAGATCACAGATCAGTGTATATACCAAATGGTCCCAACCCATACTACCCAACGGGTTATAGCACCAAAGGGCCAACCCATTGGCATCAATGCAAACGACTTGGGTCACGTGGTCCAGGTCTGGGTCAACCCACTGCAGACCAGCCCACCCTTATGATACAAAGAGTTGTGTACGAACTACAATGGCTTTCAGCATGCAATCAGCGAAGCATAGTACAACTGTTTTAAAATACAGATCACAAGTAATCATACCTCCATATTTTGCTTGAAGTACAACTCTGGAAAGCGTAAAAGTAACCTGTCCATCATGGCAATGGACTCATATGACTCCTTCCAAAATGGTAGGCAAGTTTCATCAGCTAAATCTACTTGCGGTCCTCCAGAAGCAATGACAGAACATTCCATTATTTTCTTAGCAACAGCCAAAATACTGCTAAGGTGTTTGGCAATTCCCAACGAACGATCCCCAACAAGTAAACCAATGACCTGTAAAATACAAGGATTATTTCTCAGTTCATGAGATAAAGACTATAAATGCAATGTAACCATATAGAGAGGAGTGCTTCAATGCTCTCCCAAAATATGAAAGCTAATCCCGGGTACAATTTGCAAATGCCCACACTTCAAAATCATGCAATGTAATATTAACCTGGGCTGAAGCGCTCCACAGATTCTGCTTTTCACCTGTGTACCACGAAAGAGAATATTCAAAAATAGAATTTTTTCCCTGGTCACCAATGCGCCCCAACAGCTTTTGGATTGCTCGAAGGATCATAGAGGATACATTCTGGTGCTGTTCATTTGCTAAAGCAACTACAAGATGCAAGAAAAATGTTTGACCTTGGTCATCAATTATCCTCTGAGGAAATCTAGTAAGAATATCATGGAGCATCTCAAGCACAGCTTCTCTTCCTGATGGATGCTCGTAGCTGCAAAATTGCACAAGGTTAGCTTATAAGGTAAAAGGCGATACCAAAGGTAAGTAGCTACAGATATTCATACCTTAGATTTGTAAGGAAAAAGTCAATATGTTGTTGTAAACGCTTCTCAGAGAGTGGGTAATTTAGAAAAAATTGCAGCAGAATTTGGATGCATTGCTGACGTATAGATTCAGTTTGAGTTGTTACCATCAATTCTCCTATCCTAACTACAATATCATAAATCTCAGGGGAAACCAATTTTCTTTTGACTATTGCCTTCAAAAGTGATAAGGCAACAGGTGAAGGGTTTGTCTGGAGATCAACAAAAATAGGAAAATGAACAATAATCTGGAGCTGATCATCTGAGAGTGAAATCTTGAATCCTCTAAGTAGATCAGCAAGTAGTTTCAAACAAGATGTGACCAAATGACCATTGGAATTCCCAGCTCTCTGTGCAATGTCCATAAGTACATTCTTGATAATACTTGCATTGTCCTTGAGAGATGGCAAAGGAAGTTTAACCAATAAGGCAAGACATCTAAAAGAAATTGAGATGACACTTTCATATTTGGAACTCAGGCATTCTCCCAAAAGATTAACAAAAGGATCCAACTTTGACAAAAGTTCCTCATCTTCCTTATCTAGCTTGATGCTCTTCAAACGATTACGCAATAGCGTAACTGCAAAATTTGTAATTATATACGAATTTTGCAACCCACTAACACATAGCCCAGGGATGGTTTTTCTACAAATATTTTCCTGACCATGACCAGATCCCTCGTTCTCTTTGCACTGGGACTCACTTGCTGCAGTGGTATCCTTAATAAGCCCATAAACAAATACAAACAAATCAAATGTTTCAGTAGATGGATTGCACTCAATCCCCAAAGCTATATTATGTAACATCATCTCAAGCTTTGTCTTTAATTTTGGAGTAAGGTGCTTCTGAAGATGGCCAGAAACCGGTGAGATTAACTTCAACGAATGCGTCTTGAATGTAATACATTGAGAAATCAGCTTTAGGGTCTCAAATGACATTCTCTTCTTTGTCTCTTTCATCTTAGATGCAATCTTCTCAACTTCCTTTTGTTCCGCAACATCCCCAAGTATATCACTCTCAACAACCGCAAGCAAATCTTCTAAACAATAGTTAAGCCTACCATTTATGTCAGAAGTTATGGTTTTTGATAACAAATAATGAAGTGTGTAGCCTAAAACATGGAGTTCATAACCCCTTTTCAGTATCGCCCTCAATATCTTGACCACAAACTGCAAGTACCCAATCCCAAGCTCCTTTAGAGATGCAGCTAAAGCTGACCTTGCTTCATCACGTATGCTTTCAAGACGGTTCTTGAGGAAGTTACAAATTCGATGTATGATGCTTGAAAGTTGTGACTCAAAATAATCTATCGGTAGTAACTTCAGTATTTTAAGTGCTACCAGGTTTATGCTGACGTTGACTTTCTCTGGATCTGCTCCCAATAGCTTTTGAACCTGTGGAAATACTATCTTTTGCAGGTAGTGTTGCTTCTCAGAAGAGACTATAGTTGAGGAGAAAGTCAAGGAAGAACCCAAATCCTCGTCCATAGCATTAGAATTCTTCGAGGCATCGTTTGAAGGTTTCATGAAATGGAACGAGTCTAGCACAGCACATATAAGCCTCAATATGACCTTTTGCTTATCAGGCTTCAGACTCAACTCACGAAAGCATCTCATCAATATTGTCCGATAATGCTCCCACTGCACCTTGGCAGCAATAGATGAAAGTGTATCCAAGCATACATCTCTTACTTGTTCACCCTTCCCAGCTTTGACATCAAAAAACATGTTGAAAAAGAGTGGAACAAAGACTTTCATCATCACATCCTAAAATGAAACATAAGCTTAATGTCAACAAATAAACAAAACAGTATCTGGTTTGTTCAAGGAAAAACAACACAATATCTGATACCCATCCCTGAAGTACTGACAAAAGAATGCATAAGCCTGAAATAACAGCAAGCAAGAAAAGACAACTCAATTGTTATAAGGTGTCAGTGCACTAACTGATGATACGATGAAATGCGGCATGAAAAAAACAACTATGGTAACAGATGGCAACAATAGCTACTTTGTACAAACAGTGGGCTTTTTAATTTGATGATGAAAATAGAAAAACAATAATCTAGGAAGCTATTTAACTTCATTTGACAAGCATATTCCACTCCACAAATAAAAGCTTGATGATATTTTATCATTTACCTCAGAAAACTCGGCATCTTTGATGCACTGCTTGAAAAGAGACAATGCTTTTGATCTTTTAACAGCCTACAGCAACAGATACAATCATAAGTAAGAAGTATTACCTTTTGCTGCCTCTGGGGGTGCATAAAATAAACTTACCTGTAAATGAGTTATGTTGTGGAAAAAATCCTCTTCCAGATCCTCCTTGCAGAGAGGAACAAAAGAGTTTAAGGATGGAACATGATTAAAATTATAGACCATTTCCCGAAGTAAAATAACCCACTCCTGAAAACACGATTGCATTAGTTTCAGATTTTACCTAAAACATCATATACTAAGATTAAAAAAAATAAAAAATAAAACCTTCTGAGTCGAGATATCTTTACTCATTGCCACTCCCATATTGCGAAGGTAAGTTTTCTCTAATATATGTTGAATACTGCCTTTTGTACAAATGCCACTTGAATTATCCTCTGTTTCTATAGTATGTTTCGACTCATTATTCATGACTGAAGCAGAGAATTCGAGGAATGATTGAAGAGCTCTGGATGCACTTTGCCGAAAAATCAACTCTTCAGATGACATATCATACACACAGTGAGATAATATGGCACCCACATGCTCCTCTCTCATGTCAAGAAAAGACTTTGGCTGAATCATATCATACGTTTTAATTCTAGTGTCATAATCTAGTTCTCCAAGCTCTGAGGTAGAAACTGCATTGAGATCCCGTATTAACCTAGCCTGTAAAAGATACCACATAATCACAAAGCAAGCTATAGAAACGGACTAGGCATTGCAGAGAAATTGACACAAAGGAAAACCACATAAAAAATGTATTAATAATCACCAGAGTGGACATTGAAGACTCATGCAATGATAGTCCAACATAAATATCACAGATACATAGTCGCAGCTCCAGTCCAACAGTGGCCAGCAACGGGTTCAGTGCATTCAGAATTTTTGTAGATACTCCACATCTTAGATTTGGAAGTATTCCCTCAACAACACGTAGAGCTTCTAAACATTCATCTACCATACAAAAACAACATGAGAGTAAATAAGAATAAACTCATTTCCTTTTTCAAGCATGCAAATGCACAAAATGCATGCTAAACTTGACTAAAAAGACTTACCAGGATTCAATTCTTTCTTACTGAAAAATGGAAGGATGACATCTAAAACATGCTCTGCAGATGAGGGTTCTGTGATGTACTTCAACAATAATTTAAACAACCTCAGTTCACGTTGCCCAAACCACATTCCAGATTTCCTGTACACGCCAAAAATATCAGATTTTGGGTCAAGCTTTCAAAATTCGAAACATAAGCTCCTATATGTGGAATACTCCGTGTGGATAACCCCAAGAGAGGAAAAGAATGAATCAGACAGCACCCGATTCACATTAACTTTTTATTTTTGTTGCAGGTGAGGCCCTACTTTTTATTTTTTTTATATGAGAAAATAATAAAAAATTTGAAGAAAAAACAAGAGATAGAATACAAGCTCAAGATCCATTGTTTAACTATAGCTTAATTCACATTAACTATAAAATAATTTGAATTTCTGCAAACATGCTTAATGTTTTAGATGAACTCAAAACATGTTTCCAAATATGAGTAACACTTAAATTTAATTTTGAAATCTTATGGTTGTTTGCTCTTCAAAACTTGTAAAAAACCTAGCTTCTGTCTGATGTACTTTACGATGAGCTAGCCGTACGATTGTTACGCTTGGGGCACGCTGAGCTCAATCCAGCTGCGGCCTGTGAACAGTAGACAACACTACGAAAGTAAACGTAGTTCATAGAACAGATTGCAGTACTGACAATGAACCATCATGTATCGCTAATGGCCCATAATTCTAGCTGATAGTCAGACCATGAAGATATAGAGTATCTGATAGAACAGGTGAACAGTTTACAAAAAAATTGCATATGCAGGACATTTATATATAAAAGAATAGTTTCAAATCGACATAGCCTCTCACAAGAGAGGTTTCACTCATAATAGATACTAGATGGATACCCACGCGTTGCTGCGGCAGAACTGGGTGATAATATAGTAGATATGAGTTCGATTTTTTTTTACCTACTACACAATTTTTTTCATGTGTTTATATATTTTGTGCCTTTATCAATTATCCATAGGTTATAAATGATTGGGTGTATGGTGTGCCTTTTTGGGGAATAGATGTAATTTACACTTTTGATGAGTCATCCTAAGGCTAAAAACAATTAAGGTGATATGAAGAGATGTAATTTACACCCTTGATGTATCATCCTGAGGCTAAAAACAATGAAGATGATGTGGCTTTATGAGAGAAGAGAATTAACATTACCTATACTTAGTGGTTACTGAGCGTCCAGATTAGATCCAATGGCTGAGATTTATAGGTGACGTGGATCAACTACAATTGAGCTTTGGGTCTTAACTTTATAGTCCCAAAAGAAATGTCACTCTAGGGTTCAAATTTTGTCCCTCAATTGATTGTCATTACTTGTCCTAAACTCATTTATAATTTTGGTGGCATGGGAAATTTGGAAGCCCACGAATGACCGTATTCTCAATGGCTCAACTCCGAGTGTGTCAATGGCGCTTCAATCAGCAGTTGATGAAGGCACACTTTGGTGCTTAGTTGGAGCTTCAAAACTCCAAGAGGTGTTGGCTAGGTCGATAGCCCTTGCGGCTTCAGTGGTCTCGTTTAGTGTTTTTGTAACATACGTTAGTGTTTAGGGTGGGGAGTTCCCAGATTCCCCTCTCTGTGCGTATCTTCTTTCTTATTAATGAAATGATGTGCAGATCTCCTGCATGTCCGAGAAAAGAAGTGCTACTTGTCCCAAATTCTCCCCATCATAACCCCAACCACCATGGCATCATCCCACTCCCAAACACACATCATTTAATAAGAGTTTTTTCTTCTTAAACCATAATCTCAGCTAATCAACCTAGAATGACTTTGTTTTTGGTACAGAGGGAGTAGATAGACAACATAAAGCACATAAATCATTGTGACAAAGTGGTGTGAGATTTAGTGTCATTTGTTGGACTATAGATAAGTACAAAGAAATATACCTGTGAAGTTCTCTGCAATAACTAACAAAATCTTTGAGACTATGGAGAAGAACGTCCATGTGTGGAACAAGAATTTTCTTCAGTGAATGATCTCCATGCTGCTCTAAATCACTATCCAGCCTCATCAGATTCTCAATGAGCTCAAGTGCATAAGATGTGATGGATCCTGAAGCTTTCTTCACAGTTAAAATAGAAAAAATAGCTGGTACAAGGTTATGTGCCTCCAATAATGGTGCTAGTTTTGGGCTCTGACTCATAGCCATGAAGCATGAAAATAATGAACTTGGCTTCTCACTACTGGATGCCTCTTGTCTGAAGCAGTCAATCAGAGGTTTCACAGAAGTAAAAAAGATATTCCAGAAATTTTCTCCAAAGTCATTACTCCCATACTGACTAAGTGCCAATGAAACAATTTTAATACATAAAGACCTTAGGTCCTTCAATTGCTTGATTGAGACACTTTCCTGCACAACAGAATTAGGTAGCTGATGAGAATGCATGACACTTGTTAATATTAAAGTTTTGAGGTCGCTGGCTTATAAATCATATAAGTCGAAAAGTCGGCTTAAAAGCTCAAGCCAATAAGCCTAAGCCCAAACAAAGAGGGCCTAAAATGATATTTGTGGTTATACAATTTATTAAGTTTTTAACATATGATATTTATTTGAAATTTGCTGAATGACAATAGGAATTTGACTAGTTATCATAATATTACAAACCTTGGTATCGTCTGCTGAGAGCCCATCCTTTGAGCACCCTTTCAAGATCATAGAATTACCAGCTTCCACGGTCATGGAACAGTCGCCATCAAGGTCGTTTGATTGCTTGCTAGGATAGTCTTCTCCGTTCCCACTTCTCAGATTCCGCATGCAACTCTCCAGCAAGCGAACAACAATAATCAATAGGACATCAAGAACTGGACTAATACGTGCAATATCAAAAGTTCCAAAAATTTCTTCAATCAAATGCAGAAAACCATTTGCTTTTTTCCATGTAAGGTTCTCTATACAGATCTGTGTTGAAGCTCCCATGATGTCAGAAATATTTACAAGCAGGTTATCGGACTGAGAACCAAATATTTCAAGTTGAAGGCTCCCAGGAATCAAGGACTTCAGAAGTAACAAGAAAAAGAGCTGAAGCTCATTTGAATCAAATTGCATAAGGAAACGGAGAATTGCTTTCCGATGACTAACCCCTGTGTGCTGGCACAATAAAGCAACATATACAGGAGTTAGTTTGTCAGTTAAAATACAAATACCCTATCCCATGATACCTAAGAATTATGATACATAAAGAAGTAGCTAAGTATTGCCAACCTTTCGAGAACCAAGCAACTTTAACTTTCTTAGTTTAGGTGTCAATACACGGATAACCAAAGGAACAACACAACGTCTGTGGTCTTTCTGAATAGACAAGGAATCACATGAAACTGCCCATGTAGTGAGCTCTTCACGAAGGGTTTTTGAGTCAATTAGATTCTTAAGATTTTGACTGTATGGTGTCATGAATTCATCCTTCCAGTTCAAAAGGCAATCCAATGCTTTTGATTGTATGTCAGGATCACTCTCATCTAAGACCCTGTCAGTTATTTATAAATTCATTTACATATTATCACAAATATTTCAGCTGCAGAAATAGAAAAAAGTATATTAATATTTATTCACAAACCTTTTAGTTAGTACTTCCTGAAGAATCTTGCTCTGGTATAATGATCGAGCATTGCGCATTAATCTCAAGACGTTCAACCATTCTTTCAGAATCATCTTCCATTGTTTGCCTTTACATTTGTTAGACATATATGAATCAACACTGCACAAAATAAGAACGAAGAAGGCATTAACAAGGAAAGGACTTCAAAGCTCAGTTAGACAGCAGAAATAATGCATTTTGTCAACTAGATACCTAGTGATGTTGCTATTGTCATAGCCCATGAAGGATAGAAATAATGGCACAAGATGCCGTGAGCGAGACTCAGCAACATCAGGTATTTTCTGGAGAGACTGAAGCAACAGAGTGGCAACTGTCTCCAGAGGTGTGCAATCAAAGTCTGTGGCGAGATATACGCTGAAGCAGTCATAAATAGCTGCAACATCAACCATGAAGTAAGAAATGTAGTACAACGCAACCATCAAAACATGAGGAAAATAAAATTGAGAAAATACCAGTACTTCAAAGTTTTGATGTATGTTTATGGTCTACTGTCACTGCCAATGTATGTTTATTGTTATTCAAAGACCATAGCAATTAGCCCATTACTATGCATGATTTCAATGTCTTGACCTCCTAAAGGCCAAGTAGGAGGATATCACAAATAAGTGAAAGTTTGCAGAATTATCTGTTTGGTGAGCTAAGCTGCACTAAGGCATAATAGATATTTAAAGTAGTAGCATGCAAAACAGTATGTACAGCATGTACAGCGTAAGCACAAGTAAATGCTAGCAAGAGATAAGATATCCACTGCCAGGTAATACAGAAAAATGATTGTTTCTGCAATATCTTCCCACATAGATAGAACTAGTTATGCAGCTGGCCATCATACATATGAGCAACTAAAGCAGAAATACAAATAGTGAATGAGGAAACATGATCAGGACAGAAGAGGTTTGCAGGAGAATAATACAAATAAAACACTGTAAAAATCTTCAGACATACATTGTGGTTGGATTGAAGCTTCCAGCTTATCTGGATTTTTCACAGTCAGACCCTTTGACTGGTGGAATGCGATAAATTGGATAAACTGATTCCAGACAAGCTCCTTATGTTTGCTAATAAGGACAGCAAGACAATCCAATGCCGGTGTCCAGAGATCACTAAATCTATTGTATAATATGCCAATAATCCCATGCAAGAGAAGAGGTATGTAATCTTCATGAACCATCTTGGAGGACAGGCTCATTTGAATGCGGGAAACCAAGATAGCAATTTTCCGGCTAGTAGATACAGATATTGGAGTTGATTCAACAGCCAGAAGGGTGTCCAAGACCTGGTTTCAATGGAAACATTAGGGTAAAACCAAAATAGTTAGTGAATTATTAACTGATAGCTGACAGGACATACATTAGAATATTTCATGTCAACAGTGTCATTGCCAGAATCTTCTGTTCTTTGCCTCTTGTGTGGTCGCTCCTCATCTGTGCCTAGACGTTGATCCATCTTTCCAAAATAGGATAAAATCCTCAATGTTAAAATCCGGATATCCTTATTTGGACTGCTTAAGTTAACAGCAAAGATAGAGAACAAATCCAAAAGATTTTGTGGACCACATTCTTCTGCCATCCCCAAGGAAGCTGCTCTGCTAACAGCAACAAAGGAAAAAATAAGCAATTGCTCCATATGGTCAAACTAACATAGTACATTGAAATAGAGTGTATGCATGACTATACCCATGTAAGGAATCCAAGTATTCAGCTATAGCAGATAGTACTTGTAGACTTGTGCTGTGTCTCTTGGCAAGAGATAGGATATGGCCTGTTTCTGGATTTCTTCTGGTGTCAATAAGCAGTAATTCATGATATGATGATAATGCTGCGCCAAGTAGACTTCTCCAAGTAGTCTTTGGAAGACCACTAATGTTCTCTGCATATCGATATATACAAAATTATGCTTTTCAGAAATACAAATTTATGGTTCTTACTGTAAGGAAGTACAGATCATCGAGTGCAATCACCTTCTTCCCCTTCAAGCAGCCGATCAATGTTGCAAATTAACTTATTCAGCATTGACAAATTATCTCTAGGTACATTTTTAATATTAGGGTAGCAGCAAATAGATCCCCATAGTATAGCGGCTTCCTTTTCATTCACCTGGTTGCTTGAGTGGTTGCCAGTTTTAACCATGTTGTCTAATAGCTCTAGCCAGAAAGAGACTTTTGATTCAAAGAATTTGCACACTTTCTTCTCCCGATCTAAATAACTTCCATCAATGCCATGAAGAGTTATTTGCTTCTTCGATCTCTTGAAGAAATGCAGAAGAATAAACAGAACTTCCTCAGGCGAAGTCTCAAGAAAATTATCCATTGCACTACATGGCATCAAATTGCAGGGTCAAACCATTATGTATGTAATTGTATGAGATATATTTAAGCAATAACAACAAATATTAGCAAATACCTCAATATCTGACTCTCAAAAGTTTGTATAATTTGTGGACCCTTTGTCAATAGTTTCTTCACAAAGACAAGCACGCTGAAAATACCAGAGCCAAAATAATGAATGGGTCAAGTGGTTCTAGACAGATCATTGATAGAAAAGATAAGCACAGGAAATCTGGGATCTCCTGTAAACTCACTATCAGGTAGGGTAATATTTTACCTAGGATCTGTTAATTTGAATGCTGGACCATAGAAGGGTGATATGAAGGATAAGTTGCCACAAATAACTGGAACATCCAAAACACAAAGCAGAAAGTCCAGAACACTGCCAAGAACCTCAGATGAAGTTTCTCCAGTACAGCTACCAGGTAGCATATACTCACTGACCAGCGATTCAACAAGTTTATGGATGTTAGCCTTATCTGGAAAAGAAAGGTGAAAAACAAATTCATCATTCTGGTGAAAATCCAATAAAATTCAGGTAACCAAAGCATATGGGCAAGGATAGGGGATCTCATACCAGCCACATCACTTTGTTTGCTATTTTGTAAAGCAAAGGTAAGAAAATCGATCAAGCACTTTAAATGGTCCAGGTAGCCATCCTTGATGCAAACGTTTATTTCTTCAAATAAACAACTATATATCAACTGCAACTCTTTTTGATCTAGTTCATCACACAACCTATGGATCAGCCCAGTTATGACTTCACGAATAGTAGAAGACCCTGATTCAAAAAGGTCATATTTGTCCTTAGAAAAATAGAGAAATTAGAGAAACTAACTCATGATGAATCAATGATAAACATCAGTGTTTTTAGCTCAATTGCTAACAGGAGTGGTACTAGGATAAATAAAAAAAAAACTGAGAGCAAATGAAACTAATTGGCACAAAAAAACTACAGCAGTATATGCCATTGCATAGAAAGTTATCTAACCGTTGGGGAATTTTTCTTGAATAGTAGTGAGGTTTGACTTGCTCAACAAGAACTCCATGACCTTTCCAGCTCTTGAGTGAAACCTTGCATGAGTTCCTCTCATGACATAACACAGCAACGCTGTTACCCCATCTATATGTGTGGGTAATGAATTTTTAGCAGCCTCAAGTAGAACTTTCCTTACACCTGACAACCAAAGGTGAGAAGAATGAGTAGCTTAGAATAACATAATAGTGCCTACTCAAACAAGGTCAGCAATCTTCACAACACCTCGATTATCACATTGCAGCTTGGCCTAAACTCTTAACTTGGTTCAGATTTAACTGAACAACACAAATACTTTACTAAGCACAGAAAGGAATATGACTTCTTACATAAGAGAACTTAAGAATATGCCTTCAAAAACAGATTACTGGGTAGTTGCACAAAAAAAAGTATGCTAAAGTTAAGAAAAGTACTGCTTGAAGTCGCACAGATCATTAGGATACAGGATTTTGCATCACAGACAAGGTGTAAGCAGGCAAACGCAATTAAAATTACTCGATAATTACAAAAATTGGAAAAAAGGGCACAAAAACTAACAGGGCAAGGAATAAGCTGAAAAGTATAACACGAGGAAGATAATGAACAGGAAAGGACATAGCCCTTTTTAACAGCAGCACGGGCCCTTCTTAAGCTTCCTTTTTATGTAGTCAATCTCTTTAAGTCCCTCAACCTTTAGAAATGAACCCTGTTAAGCCTACTCTTTCAAAGTTCAGTTTAAAATAACCTTTGCTAGGTGTGCTGATACTTTAAGCTAATGGCAGATGGAGCCAATGTTTTGAATAGTGTAGAGCAGGAGCACGGCAGCAAAACATTATTTGTAGCTGATAGAAGATAGCAGCGATATAGGAAGCACCACAGCCTTGGCTATCTTTGCAGGCATGTTAATTTAAATCAAGCAATATAAAAGTAAAATGGTTTATCTTGTATTATGATTATTTGTTCCTGTACAATGAAGTCAAAAAATGTGTTACAACAGACGCAATGCTACAATAACACTAGTTACCATAACTAGTTGTAGACAGCCAAATACAGAACAAAGTGCTACAGACAGCCATTTATTAGCAGGCACTATCTCTTGTTCTGTAGCACCAGAACAGGACAAAGAGCTACAGATAGCCATTTATCAGCAGACACTACCCCATGTTTGCTATTTGGGCTATTTTGAACAATAGTTTGACCATACAGTCAGTGACTCAGAATGCTCTTTTGGACGAAGCATGAAACTTAGCTTACTCGGAAACCATCATTGAAAACAAAAGGTCAAAAGCCTAAAGAGGCTAGCTCCAAAAGTTACTTATCCCTTTTGCTAACCAGCTATTAATAAAAAAGAAGCAAAAAGGAGGAATACCTTGTATTAGTTGACTAATGGGTGCATTCCTCAGTACAAATGAAACAGATTCAGCCATAAACTCTCTAACATAATCCTTTGGAAAATATCTCAGTGGAGCTGTGATCCTTCAATAATAAATAAAGATCAGTATGATGTGGAAAAATATTTGGTGGGCAATAAATGCAAGTGGTTGGTTCCATAATGGAGCAGAAATATTTCCTACAGGTGCAGACCTCATCATTTAAAAGGGGAAGAACTAACCTGAGAATTTGAACAACATCTTTTACAAGATACTTTTGCAAGTACATCATTATATATGACCATGATGTGAAGACCTGGATTAAACTGATTTAAGACCTCTGCTGCTCAAACACAGGGATTTACAAATAGCATTAAGCAGATAACATACCTGCTCCAAGATTTCAGGATCTCGATCACCTCCATCACTAAGGAGAGCTAAAATAGCACTAGCATGTCTTCCTAGAAATCTGCAATAAAAAATGCATAAGACGGGCATGCCCTGTTAAGACAAACACAAAACCAAGCAAACAACCACCACCAAGAAATAGACAAATGCATAAAAAGTATAAATCAACAACTATGCAAACAAAAACTACAGTTAATTTGAATTAGCAAACTCACGGCAAAAAATCCTCAAGAATATCCCTGGACAGAGCTGCAATTAACCTGCATATAAAAATAATTTTAGACATATAATAATGGTAACGCAGTCATTATACTACAGCGGTAGTTGAATTATAGTAGCAGTGCTCAGGATATGCCATGGATCATGGAAAAAACAAAGTTTAAATTTCCCTTCTGGATCTACTACTCTTTTTAAACGTTATAGACAGAGTTGCATGTTAAACAGTAACTATAACAGTCCCGTCGAACCAGACACGATGCAATAGCTCGGGAGTCAGGACAGTTCATATACAAGTATTCCAGAAACATACCCACAGGTTCAGCAAGCTCAACCTGATCTCTACAAGACCGTACAGACAAGCAAACAGACCATAACAAATATGTGTTTGTCATACAACAGAAAAATCAAGGATAACAATATAAATCATGTGGTTAGGAAACATTATATTCAAATTCAAGCTCGTCTTTAGTTTCTTATCAAGTATGGAAACTTTTTGAAAAAAAAAATAAACACAACACATATCACTTCTTTAGGGGCCAAAAACTAGACTATGAAATACTACAATTCATTGTTTATGTACTATATTTGTAGTCCAAATCAAACAAATATAAAAAGGCAATGACAGTGCGGGAAAGAATTACTTCCTCCGTTCCATATTATAAGACTTTCTGGGTTTGCCTAGATGCATCCATGTATCAATGTATATGTTTTGTATATGTGTCTAGATTCATTAGCACACAATTGGATTTAGGCAAGGCCAGAAAATCTTATAATATAGAACCGAGGAAATAACTAGCAAAATGTCAGTGTATCCAACTAGGTTCATGAATACATGATCCACTTACATGAGTATTGGCTCAAGGGACAATCTTGCTTTCATATTTATTCTTTGTAGAAGTCCAGAAAATATTTTTTCACGGTGCAATATGATTTGAGGCAGTGTTTGTACCAAATGTATCATCTCTTCATAAAAAGATATGAAGTCCTCTGCAGTATTGAGCTCCTGAATCAGTGTGAACATAGCAATATTAATAGCTGTTAGACTAATTGCATGTTTGCACATCATGCAGATTTACCATTAAAAACTAAATTAGTAATCCCTTCGAGACGCTAAAACCTACTTTTAAAACACTACAGGCATTACATAGATGGACCAAAAGGTGTGCCGCTAAGTGTCATCTTCAGTTCATCGCTGCAACTTCATCCAAACCTCAACCTCAAGCATCTTAAAACCCAAGCAAATGCAGGACTAAAATTTCAAGGCTAACACCAACTTTTCTATCCACCGCTAAATGCTCTAAAAAGAACCATAAAAACTTATAAGCCACCAATCTTAAGTGAATTAGTTTCTCAACCCCTACCAAAAAGGTTGTAAAGTATTTATTTCTGACGCAAAAAGTCAGCATCAAGTCAAAACAGAGAAAATGTTTAAAAAAAAACCCTTGTACATCCAATATATAGCCTGCTAACTTAGACAACAATCATTATCCCATGGAAATGGTACCTGAATACTAATGATTGAACGATATATTAAAATGTTAGTCTAATAGCTGAAAAAAATTAATTCTTGTTTCAATGGTGCTAAGCATATAATTCTAACATATGATAGCACTCATCTGTTTCCAAACACCACAAAATGACAAAGATCACAATCAGAGTTTGCCAACACCCATAAGATGGCACACTATAATCCGAGATACGCTGCAAATTTTTTGAAGTACATATGACAAGAAATTTCCAATCATTAGAAAAAAGCCATGATCTCCAAAATGATCATGAGTATCCACATATCCTTTCAATCTTCACAGCTATTATTGCAAAAAAAAAAAAATCCAAGTGCTTGACTCCCTAATGCTGTCAAAAGGCATTAAGCAACTTGTGCACATTGTTTTCTTCTCACAACTGGCAATGCAAGAGCTTCACCAGAGGGAATGACTTAAGTACAAGTCCCAGAAAAGTAAATGTCTATATCTGCACCTAACGTTCAAGTTCAACCAGAGAGTTCCAGACTTCCGGTAATTTATGCACATACAGAACTCATGGCCATTCCAAAATTTTAAACAATTCCATTCTGCAGGAGCTCTTCTAAACCCCTGCAGAATCTGCCAGTAGAAACCCTGTCAATTCTTCCAAACTGTTCACAACACATACCTTTCTGCTATAATAACTAAAATGATTACCCTTCTGTCAACTTGACTATTTGCCTATGCAGTCAGCAAAGCTAAAACTCTCATTTGACTAAAATTCAAAGAATACAGCCTCAAAAGAATCTAATCTAAGAAAAGATGCAAAATGATTCTAGTTGTCCCCTCAAGAAATAATCCATTCATGAGATGCTGGTATTCACTGAATTTCCAGTCACCGCGAAGCTCGTGTCAAACACCAGAACAAGAAATCATAATATAAAATGACCCTCAATTCTCCAAAACTACTATTCTTAACCAAATAATAATAAAGACAGCAAAGCTTTAAAAGATATAATCCCCCAGATAAATAACAAGTTTAGTTCTATCAGCAAGCACATAAAATGCAAGCATAATTAAGCCAAAATTATCTCCTTGTCTGGACTTCTAGATAAATGCACTAAAATCCTACAAGCATGCCTAGTACAGAACATCCTAAAATTATACCCTCATCTGCAATTTTTCGTGTACACACCAAATTGCCACAAGTGCTTAGATGTAAACATTTTAGTTCCTATGCAGCTGTAGATCCCCCAGACTATGCTATTGGTACTTAAGGAATAATACTAATCTTAAATAAACACTTTTAATCTCCGGAGCTCTTACTGTG
Organism: Oryza brachyantha; assembly: GCF_000231095.2. Lineage (NCBI taxonomy): Eukaryota > Viridiplantae > Streptophyta > Magnoliopsida > Poales > Poaceae > Oryza > Oryza brachyantha. The sequence goes on along the minus strand of NC_023163.2, from coordinate 16,851,730 downwards.
AACAATTTTAATTTTACAGCATTATCCTTCATTTTCATATATGTCAATGAAACAGTAAGATGACAATCCATATCCAATTTACAAACTTCCAACATTTTTTTCACCCAATATGTATTATTTAAATAATAAAAGAAATGGAAACGGTTTGTTATTGTTCAATACATCGAATTTTCCAGTTTTAAGCCTCATTAGTGATCTAAGCACCACATTTAGCTTCCCCGCTTATCTGGGTGTGGAACTGTGGATTGTGCACCAGAAATAAAGGAGAAAGAAAAGGAGGGATGAAGTGTGATACCCTCCACTCCACGAGGGCGTCGAGGAAGAACGACGAACCGCTCGATGGCTCTGCCTTCACCGCGTGAAGGCTGCGGTACACATCGATGTCGATCTCCTCCACCCGCTGCGAGAAGGACTTGAACTGCACGAACACAAGCACGCACGCACAAACCACATCAGCAGCCGTCAAACCCGTCCCACGAGCTCGATTCCAGCGAAGGGGGGAGGAGGAGGAGCGAGAGATTGGTCGCAGGAAGCAAAGGAGCCGGATGCTCTTACCACGAAGCGCTTGCGGCTGGAGGACGACGTGTTGAGGCACTTGACCGCCGCGTACGGCGGGGTCGCCATGGCGGGCGTGCCCGCCCGCTTCCCGCCGGCGAGGTGCGGCGGGCTCGCTACGAGTGGGAGGGGGGCAGAGGGGCGGCCCGGAGCACGCGGAGACGGCGGGGGTTTAAGCAAAGGAGGGGGCAAGTTGTCTAGGGTTCAGAGGCGGTCGGTGGCTGGGACTGGGAGCCGCTGGGTCTTTCTTTGGGCGGAGGACGAGGACGACGACGACGAGATGGGCTTTGGAAGTTACACCGGCCTATTTCTAGGGCTTAGACCTGGGCTTTGGTTAATGGCCTCCTGGGCTCCCGGCCCACTAAGCTTTAGCTTCATTTCTGCAGGCTGTGTTTCTCCAGGAATTAAAATTCCTTCCGTTCACAAATACTCCGTATAACGAATTAGTGAAAAATATTAGTACATTAATAATTTAAGATGTTTGACTTTTTTGTTGTAACTTTGACCATTCCTCTTATTCAAAAATTTGGTACAAATATAAAAAATAACAAGTTGTGCTTAAAGTTCTTTTGATAATAAAGTAAGTCACAAGCAAAATAAATAATATTTTCATAATTTTTTAAATAAGATAAATGGTCAAATATTACCAGCAAAAAAGTCAATACATTATGAAACGGAGGGAGTATAAATGGTGGAATTAACTATAAATGATGGAATTAACTACTACAGAGTTGAAAAATATATTTTATAAATATGAGATGATAAACTTCTCTATATTTTTTTTGCAAAAAACACACTATTTAGCAGTTCGTGATATGCTCACAAAAGCAAATAAAAAATCTGAGAAAAGTTTACCTAAAGAACGCAGTCTAGAGTGCACAAGGCTGCTTGCTCATCATAAGCTAAACAGCAATTTGAGCAGTTAAGATACATATGCTGATATGCACTGAAGTATTCACCGTATTCTGAAAGCCAACATACTTTCTCTAGCAGGACGCGTTCTTAGTAGAAACATCGACATGACAACAACATCATTCCAGTTTGATTTATAGATTACTATACTTAGACGAGAGGAAAACTACAGAATTGAAATGATTGTTTCTGTCAAAAGTGTCAAAGAAAACTTGTGGCATCACGCAGAAAATACCAGGATGCTGAATGAATAACAGTGAAAATTCCAGCAAAATTCGGTTTCGAAAATTCCAGCAAAACCACCATCTTTAGTAACATTAGCATTACACTGCAGCACTAAAACAACCAGCACTGTTGAGAATACGTAGATCTCATCTGACAAGGCATTAAGGCAATAAAAGGAGCATAAAAATACCCATTCGGGCTTGTGGCAACATGCAGAGAACACCAGGCACTGAATGAAAATTTACAGTTGCAGAATACCTACAGAGACTGAAAGAAAACACCTTTGGCATACAACTGTACATCATCATCCCATTCCCGGTTCAGATATCATCAACGCGTTGCAGCGTACACAAACCTGAATAAATGAGAACATGAAGACCTGAATGTGGTGTACCAAACAGCACAGCAATTTCCTGGCAAAAGATCAGTACAGCAAAATCGATCCTTGGTTGCAGGACATGAACTGAAACCTGAAAACCATCGACTACCGAAGCACAGGACTCTCCTGCAATCCTATCCTACTAGCGTTATCATCTCAAATGACTATGTCAGCACTGCTGCACCACACTAGGGCAACGAAAGCAATGCTAAGTATCGTAAGCAGTAAGATGAAGAGTAACCAGGCCGGAGAGCGCATGGTTGCGGTGGTCAGGGGAACCACCAAGTGGCAGGAGCGTTGTCCGACGTCGTGGGGCGGCGATTCGCCGGAGGCCACTCCGTGCTGGTCATGTTGTCCATGTCGTAAATGCCCATGTCGTCGTACAAGTAGCGCCGCCTCTCCGCCGCCACCCTCCTGTCGGGGACGAAGCCCTCGTCGAGGAAGTAGATGACGGCGTCCTCGAATCCGCGGAACTGGTCGGACTCGAACGATCTGGAGCAGCCTCTCCCCACGAACAGCATCCGCCCCTCCAGGTAGTGCATGTCTACCCAGGTGGCGCGAGGTCGCCGGCTGATGCCGACGGAGGTGGCCGTCGGCGGCATCACCTGGAACCTGAACACCCGGAGCGCCTCCGTCCCGGCCTCGTTGTAGACGTACCTCACGACCATGAGCAGCTGCCCCCGGGACTCCACGAGGTAGCGCGTGACCGATCCATAGCCTCGGATGAGGGTCATGTCCCTTACGTAATCCGCACGCTGCAGCATGTCGTACTCCACGCGGCGCATGAGCATCTGGTTGTTGTGCGGGTTGCCGTACCCCGGCCAGTACACGACGACGCCCTCGGTGGCGGTGACGAGGTAGAAGCCGCCGTTGTAGTAGATGACGTCCTGCGGCTGCCTCGGCCTCGGGCCCCTCGGTGGGAACCAGCATTCGCTCCCCTGGAACCAGAACGCGACGCGGAGCTGCTGCTTGAAGAGGACGATGGCGGCGAGCATGTAGACCCGAGGGGATGGCGAGGCGGAGAGGGTGGCGAAGCGCGCGACCAAGGGGAATTCCCTGCCCGAACGAAACCCGATCCCCGGGGGGAGGTTGACGCGCTGGCCGGAGTTGAGGTTGTAGAGCGCGTAGCGGTGGCTCGCGTCGAGCGCGAGGACGAACCAGCCGCCGTCGGAGGAGCCGCAGAAGCGCGCGACGCGGACGTCGGGCGGGAGCGGGAGGGAGTGGCACATGTTCCCGATCCAGCTGTAGAAGGACGGCGCCTCGGTGTTGGGGAAGATGAGCCACGGCAGCTGGGGCGGCAGCGGCGGCACCTGAGGCAGCAGCGGCGGGGGCCGAGGCTCCTCCCTCACGGCGTTACGCCACTGCCTGTTGACGCAGGCCATGCGGACGCGGTCCGCGCGGCAGGGGAGGCACGCCGTGATGCCGAGGAGGATGGTGTCGGGGAGGTCCCCCCAGTCCTCCTCCTCCTCCACGGCCGCCGCCGCCACCGGCGGAGAAGGAGGTGGAGGAGCATGAGCATCCTGCCGGCGCCGGCGATAGTAGTGCTTGATTTCTGGAATTTTCTCGAGCACGGTGGTGTTCCCCCCGGAAGACGGGAAGCGGTGTCAGGTCGCGGGCGGTGGCGCGGAGCCGCTTGTTCTTGGGGTGCTCACAGTTGCAGCCTCTGTGCCGTGCGTTCGGGGGCTCGCGGCGGGTGTATGTTGCCGCCGGCGGCGAATGCACCGGCGATGCTGTGGGCGCGCCGGGAAGGCGCTCGATGAAATGGCGGCAGGGCGCTTGACTTCGCGGGCCGGAGGCGGAGAGCTGATTACCCTTTTGGGCCAGTACTTAAGTAGAGGGTTCTATTGGGCCGGCCCGTAATAGTTAGTCAATTGTGCAAATCATCCAATAGTTTCCTCCCTTCTCCTTTTGAAAAGTCTATTACACGTTCATCAAATATATGTCATGTCTTCAACCGTAAAACCGGATATAAATTATCCCATAAATTTAAAACCAATAATACTTATAACTTATGGCTAATCATGTCCTAATTAGGCTCAAAATACTTATAACTTGGTGTTGTGCATGCTACTATATTTATCCAAAGTCAAAATAACTTATAACTTGAAACGATGGGAATATAGAGGATCACGTTCAGTCTAAGGTGTTGTTTAGTTTGCAATTTTTTTTGCAAAAATATCACATCAAGTTTTGGACACATATTTGAAGTATTAAATGTAGTCTAATTATAAAACAAATTTTAGATTCCGCCTAGAAACCGCGAGACGAATCTTTTGAGTCTAATTAATCCGTCATTAGCACATGTTGGTTACCGTAGCACTTATGGCTAATCATGTCCTAATTAGGCTCAAAAGATTCGTCTCATGATCTCACGATTTCCCCCGTTACTATTTCCCCGTTACTGTATAATTAGTTTAATGTTCATGTATATTTAATGCTTTATTTAGGTGTCCAAATATTCGATGTGATATTTTTGAAAAAAGTTTTTAGAAACTAAACATGGCCTAACTACGTCTGTGCTGCCACTCTGACTAGTCACATTTGTTTGGTTTTGTGCTCTTAGCATCTGGAAAGTGGTTTTCCACATCTGTTGTCAGGTCATCGGTGTCGTTCATCTCAATCTTCACCGTACTGCAAATTGCAAAGAAGATCATAGTTGAAAAATAAAATTCACATTGGAGAGCTGACCTTTTGGTGCGTTCTGCCCAAAAACTAGATGTCTCGTTTTCGTCCTCGCTGAATAAAGAAAAGAACGGCAATTGCGCTGTCTCAAAACACTCATCAGGAGATTTTCCAACATATAAATAAATAAATCACCCACAAGAAATATCAACCCCAAAGAAATTCCAGCTGACACTGTCGAATCAATGCATATCGTGGTATATATTTTTTAAGCCCCAATTAGGATAATTTTATATTAGAAGAGGAAAATAATTACATGTGTTGTGGGTAGGTCCACAACAAAATATAGGATGAAGCAAGGAAAAATACGGGGGAGAGGGTCAGCACGCCTAGCCCTAGACTATGTTAGACGGATGTCTCCGTCCGCCTGAGTTTGTGCCATATTCTAGGAATTAGAAATCAGAGGGTAGTTGTTAACTCGCCGCTAACGACGTTAGAATCAGATTGGCAGGTATGAGGTGCCCTAGTGATGCACCTAAAGATCACACAGGGCATGTTTTGTTGCTCGTATTACTCTAGCTGGGCTCACTCTTATATCCAGGCTAAATTTGGCCAGTCTGTAGATACAGATGCTGTTGTTTGATTGCATGTATTGTCTGAGCCCGGGTATGATAGATGTTGTTTGGTTGCCTATAGCAAACGATTGCATGGAGGAGGTGTTGTTTGGTTGGGTTCAACAGACCGCTCCAGAATGGTCACACATTTTCTTACTTTGGCAGACATCTCCAGAAATGGACCATTTGGATCTGACTCTGAAGTGTCTATTATTTTTTTGCTCATTTTAGATTGTCTAAAATAAGTTTATTTATGAGTAAACATTGCATTTAAGTTAATGAAAATAAGAAATAGATGCATTAAAAGTAGATAAAGTAGAGGATAGTTGTATTAATATTTGATAAATGGGAGGATATTCTAGTTTTTTAGCTTTGTATTGGAATGTGTGCGGAGTACAAAATGAAATTATTGGGACCAAGGTTATTAAATTGATTTCATAGCCGAACAATCTGAAATTTATCACGTAACAGACCGGTTCTCAATAAAAATATCTACATTTTACTATGTGATCAAAGCATGTTCGAACAGCTAATAAACTCCGTAATAGTAAAAGTTCTATACTATAACCAAACACTATCTATAGAAACTACTACATCATATATAAAAGGCAACGTTAATACTACACCATGCCTCTTTTAAGATATAAATATTTTAAGGTTGTTTAGCGTATGCTAAGAAGATGTTAAAAGATTTACTTTTAGTCACTTTAATGATCAGTTTTTAAATTTTAAGTTGATTAGATTCTCTTTATAAGCATTCGATTGACTCTAGAATTATTTAAATCCTAGAAATCAATATAGAAATGTTTATATTGTGGTATAAAATTTGAATCCTGTAAATAAACGAAGAGGGCAGTACATTGTACAGAAGCGTGAAAATGACAACTATTTTTGTTTTATCTTGTAGCGAGTGTGTGACCTGGTTAATAACCAATTTTTCTCTCCCTCCCCCCCCTAACCTTTATTTTATCCATATCACCACAAATCCAATACGACAACCCTTATAGCATGCTAATATATGCTTATTGCCCTTGCTCTTATGGTATCCTCGTTAGGTAAAAAAATATAAAAATTCTAGGCCGCTTAAAATAGCTTAAGTTTAGGGTGAAATCACTTTGTTGCTCCTAGAACTTTACTTGGCTGAATGTCTAGCGATGCAACTAATAATGAGTAATAATGCTGTGGTTGGATGGATCACAAAAGTATACTCTAAAACCCCTTATATTCATAAATAAATAAAAATCTCTTATATTTATAAATAAGTAAACAAACAAACAAAAATGCTCTTATATTTGTGAATAGACAGCTTATACCAGTTCTTCCAAAACGGAAAATACAGTAACCTAGCTTTTTCTTGCAGCAGTTATGTCTGTCATCCTTCCCGCCGCCTCCTCCTCAGTACCAGCACTATTCCCGCTCCATGCAACCATTTTGTGCAGGCAACCAAATAATATCTACCGAATTTAGATTTATTTTACACCAAAAACCAAATAATTGCATATGTATCTCTATAAACCGACCAAACTTAACCTGAATGTAAGAGGTTTGTCATGCCAGAGAAATACATGTAAACCAAACAAACCAAACAGACCCATATACTCCCAACGTGGCGATCTCCCTGGCAATGACCCTACCTCGCCATTCTCTTCCCTACACCTTTACAGAATGTACCTGTTCAGGACAGGCAGGCCAAAATTTTTTGCTTCATCTCCTAATTGCTGCTGTTACTACTACAACAACTTGTTTAATTAGTAGTATCTCTATTCAGCTGGTCGTACGAAACGAAAAAAATCCAATTTTGGTGGGTGAAAAACAGAAGGAGAAGAAGAAAAAAAAGTTATTTTATTATCAATTCAGTGTGACGATGCACTCCAGCTGTTGGATGCGATGTGCGGGCCACACCACCTCGCCTCCGTTTCGCATTGGAGCTGGCTGGGTTTAGTTGAAGTGCATTATTATTTGATCTACTAATTAATTATACTCTTATTTGTTTATTTGGCAGGCATGGCCTACCGAGACTTTGCAATTTGCAAATGGCCAATTCCTCACCGGCATTCTTCTGTACAGTTCTGTTTACCTAAAAAGTTTCGAGTTTTCGTCTTCTTTTTCATAGGATAACCCATGGATTTCGCTGTCGAAACCACTGAAATTCTGCCATGGAACTGGCCATAAGATTTTTACTTCCTTTTCCTCTCTTGTTAATGATCTTTGAGGTGACATGTCATTGTTAACATGGTAAAGAGAACAGAAGAAGAGAAAGGCAGCCAGTGCAGGCGAAGGGGAAAGTAGCTAGCAACTAGGCTGGCAGATCAGCTGATGCCAACTGCGAAGCTAGGCCGATCGACCGATCGATCATGCGATCATGAGGCCGCGTCGTCTCTGTCGGAATCTCTAGTCTCGCAGTAGCGGTAAGCGAAGCTTAATCGTGTCATTGATTCATACTGTTCACGTGTTTGTTTGATCCTTCGTCGATTTTCCCTCTCCAAGATCTCGTATGCACGTTCGTTCTTGCGAACAAGAAGAGTAGAAAAGCTCAAGCTTCGCCGTCTCCAATGGAGGGGGATCGGAGGAGCAGCGCGGCGATCGCGCCGCCGCAGGGCGGGCCGGCGTGGCGGCGGCTGATCGCCTGGCTGCGGCTTCTGCTCAGTGAGTGATCTCTGCCGTGCTCTTCTAGCTCGCTCTCGGAGCTTGCCCGAATCCTAGCTCACCGTGTCGCTCCTCGACGCCGTCGGTTCTTGATCGGTGCCTGCTGCGCTGCAGAGGCGGTCGCGCGGAGGTACGGAGAGGCGGCGAGGTGGCGCCCGGCGTTCCTCCTCTTCCTGGCGCTCCTGGCGGAGCGGGGCCTGCGGCGCGCGTACCTGTCATGGAAGGAGTCGCGCCTGCGGCCGCGCGCCGCCGCCGCCGCCGTCACCCTGCAGGCCGCGTACAGGGGGATGGCCGCTCGCCGCGAGCTCTCCCTCCGCCGGCGGACGCGAGCCGCCGTGCTCATCCAGGTACACCACACCACACCACACTGCTGCTGCTGCTGCAGAAATGGAGCTTCTCTTACGGTGATTCTCTCTTTTGCCTGTATTGGGAAAGGCGCAATGGCGGGCGCATACGGCGGCGTGGGAGTACGTGGCGGCGAGGCGGGCCGCGGTGATCTGCCAGTGCGCCTGGAGGCGGTGCGCCGCGAGGAGGCAGCTCGGGAAGCTCAGGCTGGTCCGTCCGTCCGTCCGTCCGGTTCCTCTCGATCGATCGTCTTCTACCTCTCGCGCCTTACGCTCTGTGACACACCTCTCTCATGGCGTACCCCCGGTACGCACCGCAGGCGAGGATCGAGAAGGAGAGGGCGGAGGAGCTGTGCAGGCTCCGGGAGATGGTGGACGTGCTGCAGCAGGCGGTGGAGGACGCGGAGGTGCGGGTGATCGCCGAGCGGGACGCGGCCAAGAAGGCCATCGCCGAGGCGCCGCCGGTGATCAAGGAGATCGTCGTGCAGGTGGAGGACACCGCGAAGGTGGACTCGCTCACCACGGAAGTCGGCCGCCTCAAGGTCACTCTCCCTCTCTCTCACACACATCAATTCCCCCAAATGTGCACTTGTTCATGCGATCCAAATGCTGCATTTCGACATTTCGAGTTGCAGGATTTGCTGGGAGCAGAAATGAAGGCGACATTTGATGCGAAGAAGGCGCTCTCTGAAGCTGAGCTGAGGAACGAGAAGCTGGCTAGGTTGCTCGGAGTCGAGGAGATGAAGAACAAGCAGCTGCAAGACTCCCTGAAAAGGTTCAGTACTGAAGACTCTGCCGTGATGTTTATTCACAGTGGATGATCCACTGTGTGTGTGTGTTCATGGGAGAATTCAGAGTGTTCATCATGTTTTTTTTTTGGTACTTAGGATGGAGGTGAAGGCATCTGATCTTGAGGAAGAAAACAGAAAGCTTCGAGAGGCTGTCACTTCTGTGCCTTATGTCAGGTTGCCGTCAAATGTAAACTGTGATGATCCTGATATTCAGGTAACTGGAAAATCACATGATTTCTATGCAGAACTTTGATGCTAAGAGTGCTCAATCATGTGCTTGTTAACAGCTGACTCCAGAGAATGAGGATGACAATGACAATGAGAGTGAGAAAGCAGTTTATTGTGAGGTGAAGCCAATGATAGTGGATAGAGGGGTTGATATCCATGTAAGTATAATCCTAAAATATATTTGATCAGCATATTTGTTTGGATGAGTTTCTTATCAAATAAAATGTGATTTCAATCTAGGAGAACAATTCGCAACTACCTGGCATGACTGATCCTGAAGCTGAGAAGCAACAGCAAGTATGATGCTAATTCTGAACTTCTTTTGGTGCTTCAGACAGTGTCAGAGTTCTTAACAAATTTTCTTTTGTACTTCTCTAAATACCCAGGAGCTGTTGATCAAGTGTATATCTGAAGATCTGGGGTTCTCTATTGGAAGGCCTATTGCCGCATACCTCATCTACCGATGCCTGATCCACTGGAAATCATTTGAAGAGGACAGGACAACAGTTTTTGACCGCATCATTCAGAAGATAAGTTCTGCAATTGAGGTGAGTGACAGACATCTGCCAGAGTGCTGCTATTGTTCATAGGAAAAATACATCATAACCTGTTGTTCTTTGCTGCAAGGCTCGAGAGAATAATGAGACATTGGCATATTGGCTATCCAATTCATGCACATTGCTGCTGCTCCTCCAAAGGACACTTAAAATCAATGGAGCAGCTGCTTTGGCTCGTCAGAGGCGAAGAACATCGCCCCTGAAGACGCCACAGGTATATAGAGAAAGCTAACTCTGAGTTCTCAACAATCTGAATTATGTTGCTAATGATTTTGGGAGTTCTGGACTCAATACTGGTTAAAATTTATAGGAAAATCAAACTCCGAATCATCCTGACCGTCCAGTTTCTGATGGACGGTTGGTCGGTGGACTAGGTGAAGTTTGCCAGGTTGAAGCCAAGTATCCAGCTCTTGCTTTCAAGCAGCAGCTCACAGCATTGCTGGAGAAGGTCTATGGAATTATCAGGCACAATTTGAAGAAGGAATTGTCCCCACTGCTTGGTCTCTGTATTCAGGTAGTATTCTGCTATCTGCATCTCCGATAATTTCAAAAATATTTTTGCTGAAAGTTAAGAGATATGGATAATTTTTTTCTAGGCACCAAGAACGTTCGTTGTAAGCCCCAGAGGATCATGCTCCCAAGGAACAGATTTGGCACAGCAAGCTTCTATGGCACATTGGCAGAGCATCATCAAAATTCTTACAAATTCTCTGAATACCCTAAAATCCAATTATGTAAGATCCAATACTATAATAGTGCTAGACACAGTTTTACTTAAATATATATACTCCATTAAATCCTCTTTGCATTGCAGGTGCCTCCCTTCCTAATATGCAAGCTATTCACCCAATTATTTTCATTCATCAATGTTCAACTCTTCAACAGGTACACATGCTTACTTACTGTTTACTTCTCCATATTTCTGAGTAAATTTCAAAGAACTGCAAATTTAGTGACAAAACAATCGAATTGCTACAACATTACCAACCAATTCCAGTTTCCTACGACGATTACGGAGAAAACTATCACAAAACTGCAATCCATAAACACCCTATGTTGCTAACACATGAGGCCCACATGTCATACATGTGCATCCTGGCCTGGGTGATATAACAGGACTTGTCTTCATGACATGTCAATACATACACTCCAGCTGTATGCCACGTAACTGATAGCTCAGCCTTCCACCGACGGTCGGTGCGACTGGTCAAAACCTGCAGCTTAAAGGGAAAAGATAGGACAAGAGGGCTCCTGTGCTTGATACTGCCATCTCCCTCCAGGCTCCAGCCTTGCTATGGCACCAGGAACGCCATGGCAAGGCAAATTGCCTTCTCATCCTGCCCTTTGCCCTTTTGAAGCTGGATCGGGTTTGGACCCAGGACACCGATTGCCGGACCACAAATCGCTACTGTGTAGCCGAACCTAAGACCCTGTTTACCAAAAACTTTTGTCAAAAACATTAGATCGAATCTTGGAATACCTAAATAAAATATTAAATATATATAAACATTAAAACTAATTACACAGTTATAGAGGAAATCGTGAGACGAATCCTTTGAGTCTAATTAGTACGTGATTAGCCATAAGTGCTACAGTTAACAACATATGCTAATAACGGATTAATTAGACTCAAAAGATTTGTCTCGTGGTTTTCAGGTAGAAACTGAAATTCGTTTTGTAATTAGACTACTTTAATACTTCAAATGTGTGGCTGTACGCATCGTGTGTGGCCGTACGCGTCGATATGGTGTTTTTGCAAAATAGTTTTGCAAACTGAATGACCCTAAGTGGCAGGCTGAGTTGTTAGCTGACGTGGCATTACTATGTTGCATGTGTCGGCGTGTCATGCAGATGTGTCCCTCCATCTCACTCACGTGGGGAACCACATGTATGACATGCGGGTCCTATTTGCAAGTAATGGTAGGGTATTCTGAAAGTTGTTGTTTACTTGTTTTGTGATAGTTTTCTCTGCTATTGTTATAGCAAACTGAAATAAGTCACTAATGTTGCAGAAATTTGATAGTTTAGTCGCGTTTTTTGAAATTTATTCCTTCTCAAACTATCACCATGAGCTCACTTTTTCCCTACTATTTTTAATTGCTTCAATTTTAGTCTCCTGCTACGGCGTGAATGCTGTTCATTCAGTAATGGAGAGTACGTTAAATCTGGGTTGGATGAGCTAGAGCATTGGTGCTTTTGGCTGACGGAAGAGGTTAAAATCTTCACATTAATTCAACTAGTCTATCAGGAAACAGTCCCTAACCTTCATCTGAAAAACAGTATGCAGGTTCTTCCTGGGATGAACTGAAGCATATTAGGCAGGCGGTAGCTCTTTTGATACTTGAAGAGAAGCACAACAAGTCTCTCAAAGAAATCACGGACAACTACTGTCCTGTAAGCTTGCGGTTCACATTTATTTACGAGTTTTACTTCCATCCTTCCTTTTATACCTCGAGGTATCAAATCGTTTCTTATCATTGGATCTAGCTAAGTAGGATGTGCACTGTTGAATCCAACGATCAAAAACGATTTGATACCGTGAGTTACCAGTACCTCGAGGTAAAAAAGGAAGGATACACTACATATCCTTTTCTAATCTTACTTACGTCAGTAATAAAACTGTATGATGCGTTCCGTCCTGCCAAACAGTCACTTAGCATGCAGCAGCTATACCGAATCAGCACAATGTATTGCGACGACAAGCATGGAACACTGGGCATTCCCCCAGAAGTATGTGCTTCCAATACAATTCCTGACAAAAAAAAGCTTGTTGGATTCATTTGTTCAGTTCTTGGACTAAATAATCTGAAACAACAGGTGGTTTCGAGCATGCGAACCAAGATGGTCCAGCAGGGATCGAACAGTCCATCGGCGCAAGATGACATCAATTCCTTCTTGTTAGATGACGATTTCAGGTAGCATATTTTTCCCCTTTTTACCTTCACTGCAATCTCGGTTTGCTTGATGATCAGCCGATCCTTACAGAGAGTGAATGTATATCTGATTTTTCTTGTTGCAGCATACCGTTCTCCATTGATGACATCGCAAAGCTGATGGTTCACATCGATGTAGCAGATATGGATCTGCCATCCCTTATTCAGGAGAACAAGGGCTCCACATTTGAACCACTGAAATGAAAACCAAACTGATCAACACGCCTTTTTTCGTGCTCTGATGATGTACATAGTGCACCACAGTTTTGGGTTTTGGGCTTTGATTTTTGAGTACATAGTGCATATACAAAATTGATTTTTTTTTCTGTTTGGTTGGTGTTCCTTTCGCTTTCACCAGAGTGGTTGCTTGCGTTGTGCGTGCCTGCTTGTACAGAGCTGAGCTGATATAAGTGATATGTAAGCCAAGAAAGAGAAGAAAAAAAAGGATTTTTTGTTTGGAGCTTTCAGAGTGTGAAGCTTGCAAGTCAAGCAATCTTGCTGTATACATTTCCATGTGTGCTCTAAAATTGTTGAAATGGTACAGGGCTTATCAATCAAACTCGTTTTCTGAATGTGACACCCGCTGTTAAGCATCTGGCATTTGAATTGTATGCCTAATATCCTATCATTCTTTGTCTTGTTTGCACCCTGTCAATGTGATCCTGCGCCGACCAAAAAATGAGTAATAATTGTTCATGACAAGAAGCTCAACACCAAAGAGTTTGAGCAAGATTGATGACAGCGATGTAACAGTAAATGATAAATTAAGAGCATCGAACTCTTCCTCACATCTTTATCAACAACTGTGTGACGCCTGAAGAAAGCAAGGTCAGCAAAATGTATGATGTATCTGTCACAATGCAGTTCTTGATGAACACTTCTGAAATATGCAGCACGCCACGTTGTTCATGCAGCCACCAAACAACAAAGGAATGATCGGTTTGGTTCTCTTCTGCTGAAGTAGTACCAGAAAGGATTACAAACACCCCTGGCCTGCAAATTAATAACAATGCAACTCAGACAGCATGGTCGGGCTTCGATTCTACAGAAACTAGACAAGCAATCCATGCATGCAGTTCTGCAGTTAACCAGTAGAATTGCTGCTGATCATCCAAAGATGTCACGCGTGCCAATATGGTCTCATGTGATAGTAACAGGCAATCTGACGGACGGCTTGCATTGCGGAGTGAACCGGCAAACAGTTAGGCAGCAGCCAATTTTGCAGAGTCTGGAGCGGAAGCTGAAAATTTTCGCCACCCTGCAGCTGCAGGAATCGATCACTTGCTTGCTTGCAGATGCAGAGTGACAAACGGCGGAAGCCGTTTCGCCTGTACATTTAGAGACTATCTTTTCGTTTATACTTATAAATCAAAATTTAAATTTTTAATCATAATTTTAGAGTTTTTCCATCATAGTGTATTTTTTAAGTTTTGGTTTTAGATCGTTAATGACATGTATATAAAAGTTTTATGCATAAATATTTTTTTAGAGATTTACTTCGGTCCAACAAAAAATACCTCGAGGTACCGGTACCTCGCGGTACCAAATCATTTCTGATCGTTGGATCTAGCGGTACATATCCTAATCAGCTAGATCCAATAGTGGAAAACGATTTGGTACCTCGAGATACCAGTATCTGGAGGTACTTTTTGTTGTTGGATCGAAGCAAATCTCATTCTTTTTACAATTTATAAATATACCTTTTCAGTTATTTGGGTAACAAGTGAAAAGATGGTCACCTTTCTGAGGAGAGGAGAGCAGATGACGGCCGGCCGGTTGCCAAATTGGCCAGGCCACGCACACGAGGTTGGCATGTGAAAAACGGACGCGCGCAGGTTGTCATCCCATTCCGTGAAGAACATGCACGCTACGAGTATACTCGTCGAAAAGCAATCTTTATGAGCTCGATTTAGGACCCTCTTAAATCATGTCACATGCTTCATCCGTATTATAGCTATTTTTCGAATTTAAATTTGTTTTAAAATATATCTATTTCTTTGTTGGCTTTTTTTTAATCTTACCGATCACAACATTTTCCTATTTAATTTTTCACCACTTTCTTATTTCAATCAATTACAATCATTCATTGCTTAGTTTGATTTCTCTTAAAACGCATAAAATCTCTATATTTCGAGACATAGAAGCTACTAGGCGTCAAACTAGGGCTAAGGGCTTATTTAGTCGCGAATTTTTTTGGGTTGAGTGTCACGTCGGATGTTTGACCGGAAGGCGGAATACTATTTCGATGACTAATTAAAAACTAATTACATAGGGTGTTAGAAAACCACGAGATGAATTTTTTAAGCCTACTTTCCGTCATTAGCACATGTGAGCTACTGGTGTAATTATAGCTAATCATAGACTAATTAGGCTCAAAAGGTTCGTCTTGCGATTTTCTTTCAAACTATGTAATTAGTTACTTTTAAACTATATTTAATGCTCTATACATGTGTTCAAAGATTCAATGTGACGGATGAATGCAAAATTTTTTTGGAAAGGCCTAAGTTGAGGATTTGTTTTATAGGATCAATTTCTATATCTGTATGGTTGTATGTTCAAAAGGTACTCCCTCCAATTTGATATATATTTTTAATAACGACGTGATCGTCTAAATCTATCTTTGATTATAATGACACACACATATTTTTTATTTATAACTCAGCTATCATCTCCATATTTTCGCTTTGCTTATAGGCCAAAATTTGAATTTGAATTTTAAATTTAGATTTGATTTTAGGATTTGTTTTCATCAAAGTTTATTTTTCAGCCTTGGCTTTTAGATCGCTAAGAATGCGTATACACAATTTTTATTTACAAATTATTTTTCATTTACAAATATACCGTTTGGAAAAAGCCAAACAATCACCACTATATATATTGTCATAGTATCTTGAAACTAAATATTTTTAAAAGTTATTGCTAATCAAAGTTTAAATGTTTGATCACACTCTTACCTAAAACGACGAGAACTAGAGGGAGTACCTGGTCATTTACATGACATTATAACAATATACCTATATATATAGTTTGAGATAAACTATTATAGTATTTTAATAAAATAAAACTTAGAAGAATAATCTTGATTTGGAGTCCTTGGACAACTCATGTGAAAGATGAACTCCTCAAAGATTTTATTTTATATATAGTTCAAACTCCGTATGAAAAAAAAAGGTATCTGCTGATCACTCGGGAAGTTTATGATTGACCTTTTGAATTATTTCCTCGTGTTTGAAATATATAGCTGAACAAACCAGCCAGATATTCATATTCAGGAGAATAGTCAAGTGTGGACCTGCAGTGCCCCCAACAGAAAGATTAGGACATCAAAGTGGCTTGCACTCCATCATCTAGATCATCAAGCTAGCTAGGCCCCATTTAGAGCATGATTCGAGTGGAGAAAATAACTACTAGGAAAAAGGTGGATGGATTAATTAAGGGTGTCATATAAAAAACCCATTGCTAGCACTAATCAAAATTTTATTCTTTTCTAAAGCTACCATATTGCACATCGCAACCACATCCACCAAAACAGTGGTGGCAGAGTGCACATTTTTTTTAGGGAAGCATTGCAAGTGGATAAATGCAACTCATAGCTACTCAGAAGGTGTTCAGTTTGCAAAATGATTTTGCAAAAACATCACCTCGGTGTGTACGGTCATATATTTGAAGTTTAAACGTAGTCTAATTATAAACCAAATTTCAGATTGCGCCTGAAAACCACGAGACGAATCTTTTGAGTCTAATTAATTTGTCATTAGCACATGTTGGTTACTGTAGCACTCATGACTAATCACATACTAATTAGGCTCAAAAGATTCGTCTCACGATTTCCTCGTAACTATGTAATTAGTTTTAATATTCATGTATATTTAATATTTCATTTAGATATCCAAAGATTCGATATGATGTTTATGTGAAAATTTCTTCTGAACTAAATAGGCCCTCAGTTTGTTTATCCCTTTGAGCTAATTATTGCTGATGATGAGATGTTTTGTGAGGTTTGTTTATGATGAAAACACAATGCGCCGTTCCCATCAGCGTCTTGATGGATGGTGCCCAACCACACGAGGCTCCATTTAAGCTAAGCACAACCGGCCACATTTAAACCAAACTAAAATTAAACCACACTACCAAACACCCGATCGAATCATCGAATCATTTCATTAATTAGCCTTTGACAGCTAGCCAGCAACATACGTGCGAAGTATAGGTATCAGCAACCAAATCAGAAAAGTACATATCCATACTACCGTACATTGTTGTGTACTAAGTTTGTACATACTTGTACAAAAGAAGATGCTTAAAAACAAGGGGAAAAAAAGTAAAGCTCTATTAATTTTTTTTGGTATATTACAAAGAGCAAACACAAAGTGTACAAACAAATGTAATCCACATCACCTTGATTACCTAATGCAATATGGCAAGAGAGCCTTTTGGCCATTTTAAAACAAGCACAAAATGCTCCCTCTCTCTCTCTCTACCACTCTGTTCAATGGAGTAATTATCTCTCCCTCCCTTTCACACACCCTGGCTGCATTGATCCTCTCCATTAGTGATCAATAACCCCAGCTGTTAATTCTCCTAATTATCCAAGAATAGAGAATAAATCCGATGGGAATATAACCCCAAAAAACAAAACGGAATTCAAATGTCTTTTTTTTGTTTTTTTCCTCGATTTTTTTCCTTTTTTTTGACTTTTCCTTTTTTTTTTCAGAGTCAGTATCACACCTCGCGTTGCTACCTCATTGGATTGGATTGGATTGGTTAGAAGCCGACGGCGACGGCGGTTGCGGTGGCGGTGGCCGGCGTCTCCGGCAGAGAGATGATGTCTTCGTCGTCGTCGTCGTCGAAGAGGGAGCCGATGACCATGAACTCCCCCTCGTCCTCGGCCACGGCCACGGCCGACGACTCGTCTTGGATCTGCCTCTGCCACTTCTCCCGGTACGAGTTGATCTTCTCCATCTTCAGCCCGGCGCGGAATCGTTCGATGAATTTGTCGGCCTTCGCGTTCACGTCGGGGCTCGCGCAGTACGCCGGCGCCGGGGACGCCGTGACGGAAGGGGCCTCCTCTTCCCCCTCCGACATTGGCGGCGGCGGGGGAGGAGGCGGAGGCAGCGGCGGCGACGGCGGAGGGAGCGGGTAGGTGTAGTAGACGACAGCGCGCCTGGGATAAAACGGCGGCTGCTGCGCCTGTGGGTAAGCCTGCGCGCGCGGCCTCCCCTGAGGCGGCGGCGGCGGAGGAGGAGCCGGACGGGACGGAGGCGGTGGGGGTTTCCAGGATCGGCGGGTGGTAGGTGGAGGTGGGGGAGGCGGATGCGGCGCCGCGACGGAGTGGATGCGGCGGCTCTTGCTGCCGCCTTTCTTGAAGAGGTTGTAGAAGATGGATGATGGAGGCGGCGGCGGGGGAGGGGGAGGCGGCGGCGCCGCCGGAGCGGGGTTGGGGTTGGTGCGTACAGTGGCGTCAGGGCTCGCCGAGGTGTCGGACGACGGCGATGAATAGTGGTCATCGGAGAGGTGGTGGTGGTGATGGTGGTGGTGCCTCTTCTTGCTCTTGATTCCAATGCTCTTGCGCTTCTTCTGGTAGAACAGAGCAATGGCGGAGGCGAGGTCCTTGGCGCCGCCCACGCTCCCGCTCCGTTTCTTCTTGCTCCGTGAAACCGTCCCCGGAGGAGGAGGCGGAGGCGGGGGCGGCGGCGTTCCCGGCGGGAACATGGCCGGCGATGACGACGGGAGGGGGTTCCTGATCTCTTCCACGATTCTCTCTGCCTCAAATCCAGGCAGGCTCTCGACGCTGCGGCTGCGCCGTCGTTGCCGGACGGGCGCCGGAGGAGGCGTCACCTCCACCCGCATCTCGTCCAGCACCGCGTCCAGCCTCTCGGAGTTCCATCGCCTGCTCCTCGTCAGCGCCGGCATCGCCGGCTCCTCCACCCGCGTGTCCTGATCCAGCACCGCGCCAAGCATCTCGGGATTCCATGTCCTGCTTCTCGCCAGCGGCGTCGGCATCACCGTCTCCTCCACCCGCACCCGCGTCTCCTGCTCCAGCACCGCGTCCAACATGTCAGGATTCCACCTCCTGCTCCTCGCGAGCGGCGTCGGCGTCACCGTCTCCACCGGTTGTTGCGGCTGCGGCCTCTCCTCGACGATCTCGGCCATGCTCGGGAGCCTCTCGATGCTGCCCCGCCTCCGCCTCCTCTCTTCCTTGGGCAGCGATTTCCGGCGCACTTCGTACGTGTCCACCGGGATCGTCTTCAACTCCGGCGTCGTCGTACGCTTGAGCGGCGGATCCACGTCCCAGCTCCGCTCGGCCCGCTCCGGCCGCCGCGTCCGGTACAGCTCGGCGTCGTCGTAGAACCTCCACGCCGCCTCAGGCGACGTGAGGCCCCACACGCCGTCGCTGTCCAGCCGCAGCTCCGGGTACGAGCTACTGCTCTTCAGCCGCCGGATCCCCGTGTGCCCGTACTGGTTGTTGGCGTAGCTCGTCGTTGCCGCCGACGTGTTGAAGCTCGCCCAGACCTCCGCAACCGACGGCTCCTCCCCCACGGCCTCAGCAGTCGGCGCCGTCGAGGACGGCGACACCTGATGATGATGGTGATGATGATGAGAAGAGCTCTTTCCACCCTCCTCCGCCGCCGCCGCCGCCGCGGCAGCAGCAGCCGCGCCGGAAGACTCCCCGTCGCCGCCGCGTCCAAGCAGCCCGCACAGGATGGCGAACACCACGAGGCAGAGGTTGACGACGTCCCAGCCACTCTTCAAACTAATCCCCCCACCTCCACGCTGATACCCTCCCCCTCCACCTCCTCCACCTCCCCATGGCCCGCCTCGCCGCACCGCCGACGGCAAGAACATGAGCACGATCAGCGAGAAGAGCAGCACAAGCACCCACACCTTCGCCCCGCTGGCGCCACCATTGTCATCGCCATCCACACTCAAATACGACGCCGACGGTGACGTCGCCCCAGCGCCAGGTCCCGCCCCGGCGCCATCGCCACTCCTCGCCCGGGCATCCCCGTCCATCATCACCGTCGCGCACAACCTGTACGTATCCTCACCAACACACGCCACGCCACGACGCGACGCGACGGGGCGAGACGCCGGCGACGCCGAATCCAAAAGCGGGGGAGCAGCTAGAGGTTAGTAGCGAGCTTTTTGGATCTCTCCCTCTCTTCTTCTTCTTCTTTCTCTCGCTCGCTTTGGCTTTCCGATTGATCTTTTCTTGCTCTTTTCTCCTTCTCTCTCTCCCCGAGACCTGCTGGTGAAGTGATATATAACGCGAGGTGAGGTTTGGTTTGCTTGGAGTGATGGCAGCTTGGGTTTTGAATAATTTTTGGAGGATTATATTAGGCGACACGACATGATTTGGTTGGAAGAAAGACAGAGAGGAGCGTACATTTTCTGGTTAAGGGGGATCATTAATCATTGTAATGCGTTGGACTCTATTAAGTACAGGTGAGTGAAAAATGTTTGATTAAGACAGTAGTGACCCCGCTTCACAATACAATCATTTTTTTTAGATTTTTAGCACAGAGTAAAAATATTTAAAATGGTTGTTGTTTGGCTTTTTATAAGAAAATTCAAATAATATATTTACAAACAAAAAATAATTTATGAATAAAATTTTTATCCATATTTTTAGCGATATAAAAGCAAAAAAATAAACTCTAAATTTAAGGTTGAAAATTTTAAATTTTGACTTATAAGCATAAATGAGAGTGAAAAGAGGGGTTGATAGATTCTCTTTTAGTCAATTCGTATTTAATTTTTTAATTTTGAATTGTTTAAATTTCTTTTCTAAGCATCTTATTGGGTCTAAAAACTGGAATGGTAGATATAATACAAATCAGTGCAGAAATGTGTATAAAAATTTGTATTTTATAAATGCTTATATTTTTAGAGAGTTAGTTATTTACTATAAATTATTGGCTAATTACGCTGTTTTGTGTGCGAAAGAAGCTTCGGCGCCAAGTAGGTGGAACTAGTGTAGTAGTTGATGAGCTAGCTGACAGCAGAAATGGTCCTTTGTGTCAAACTGACAGGTAGGCCTAGCGTCTTTGCTATGTAAGTGGAACTGTATGGATGTATCACCGTGGGGTTCCTACCACTTCACCTTCTTTTCATGTTATTCACCGATTATTGAAACGTATTGTATTTCCTTCGCACTTATAAAAACATGGTTTTTCTCAAAATAAACTTCTTCTGCTGCATTGCTTAATTTTTAATATATTATTAATTGCTTAGATTTATCTTCTTATAATCAAGTAAATAATGAATGGCAATAATCTTCTCAATAATCTAAATCAAATGGATCCTTTATGTAGCTAACCCAGCTAAAGCGGTTAAATGTAGCCAAACTATAACCATGCTAACCAGCTTTACCAAAAAGAAAAATAATATAAACCAGCTAGGTTGAAATTAGCATGACTGTCTTAACTAGGGCTGAATATTGAGCTAGCTTTGGCTCGGCTCGGCTACTTATCCTAACAAGTTAAGGCCTCTTCGCTTAGTTGAGATTTAATCCCCAAGAGGAATCTTGCTTAGTTGAGATTTAATCCCCAAGAGGAATCTATCCTGAAGGAGATTGGGTGAACCCCTCCCTTATCACCTAATCCTTGTAGGATTGAATCCCTAACTTTCCTATAATCCCTTTCATAAAAACATCTATTCGTTTTAACATGAATTTATAGAAAGTGACAGGTTGGGATCTTACACATTATCACACGAGATGATGGGATTTTTTTCCACACCACCGATGAAGAGGATTAATTCCTCTCCCAAGACAATGGAAAAATCCTGGATAGGCCGGACTAAAACCTCGACTGGGCTTAACCGATCAACGATTTTTCTGTGGGCCGCGATTTTTTTCCCAGGGAAGAAATCCATGGGGGTTATGGCCCAATCCCTCTCTAACCGAACAAGGCCTAAGGGGGTGTTTGTTTGCCCAGGACTTTTTTAAGTCCCTGTCACATCGAATGTTTGGATACTAATTAGAAGTATTAAATATCGATTATTAATAAAACCCACCACATACTTTGGACTATTTCGCGAGACGAATCTATTGAGCCTAATTAGTCAATAATTAGCGAATGTGATGCTACAGTAAACATTTGCTAATCGTAACTTAATTAGGCTTAAAAAATTTGTCTAATGAAATAACTTTTATTTATATAATTAATTTTATTATCAGTCTATATTTAATACTTTTAATTAACGTCCAAACATCCTACGTGACAAGGGACAGCTGCTTGCCTGTGCATGTTATTGTTATCCATGACTAGAAGGAGCGACGGCCGCTAGAGGAGAGGGTGGCTTAAGATGCAGCTAGCAGAAAGTCGAGATGAGTGATGACCAACGACAAGTAGACGGGTCATGATCTTGTTGGCAGTGGTGCGCACTGGGTGTTGCCTTGTGCTGTGTACTGCCATAGGCGATCGATGGTGAAGGGTGCGATGCAGGTATGGAGCGAGGCAACGCCGTGAGACCGCAACCCTAATCTAAACCGAGTTTTTCTTCGGTCATTGAGAGGGGTATCAAGAGATAATGAAAACCTCATCATAAAGTTAAACCAAACATGTGTGGCATGTGGCTATGCGCTATTTAATTGCCGAACCAACAGTGCGGTTTTATTAGTATTGTTCTTTGAGTGAAAGTGCAACTTTTGAGCTAACATCTGAAATTCTGAATCCCCACCGGTGTTTTCAAAATTGAGTCGCGAATTCAAATACTTGAATAGTCATTAGCTATAAATAAACTGTGTGATTAACTACTATCTCGGAATTGAATTAGAAAACTGCTCAGTTCAAAGATTGATTATTTAAGTTATAAAATGAAAAATCAGGCTTCTTTATGAAATTAGGAAGAGCTCATTAGTTGGTTACATAGTGATCAACGTTTACTAGTTTTTTTCGTCCTCCAGTAATCAAGCTTATTCTTAGGACTAGTTTAGTTCAAAAAAAATTTCCTAAAAACATCACATCGAATCTTTGGACATCTAAATGAAGCATTAAACATAGATGAACCAAAAATTAATTGCACAGTTATGTGAGAAATCGTGAGACGAATTTTTTGAGACTAATTAGTCCATGATTAGCCATAAGTGCTACAGTAACCAATATGTGCTAATGACGGCATAATTAGGCTTAAAAGATTCGTCTCGCGGTTTCCAGCCGAGCTGTGAAATTCATTTTTTTTATTCGTGTCCGAAAACCCCTTCTGATATCCGGTCAAATGTTCGATGTGATATCTCTGGCAAAATTTTTTTACCATCTAAAACACCCCTTACGTGTCTGTGCAATGATTTCGTGAAGGGAACAAAATGCCCAGACATGCAATGTATATGATACGGAGTACGTGGAAATTTTTTTCTCCTGAGCGAGGGGCAGTTGCACAGATGGTTAATTAGTTCAAGCAACCAACGCGTGTTCTTTTTGTAGTAGCAACTTGTAGCGTCTTCCGAGTGTTTTCCTCCGGAGGAACTCCTGAAACGAACGAACGATCGAACGAACATGGACATTTGAGCTGGTGTCAACAAACAAAGGCCTTGTTTAGTTCCTAAATTTTTTTCCAAAAACATCGTATCGAATTTTTAGACACCTAAATAAAGTATTAAACATAGATGAATAAAAAAACTAATTGCACAGTTATGAAAGAAATCTTGAGACGAATCTTTTGAGCTTAGTTAGCCCATAATTAGCCATAAGTGCTACAGTAACCAACATGTGCTAATGACGGATTAATTAGGCTCAAAAGATTCGTCTCGCGATTTCTAGACTAGCCGTGAAATTCGTTTTTTCATTCATGTCCGAAAACCCCTTCCGTTATCCGGTCAAATATTTGACGTGACACTTCTCCCAAAAATTTTCTCAATCTAAACACCACCAAATTAACCTCATCTCAGCAGCCAGGGTGTGCCCTCAAAGGCAGACACAGCTTCAGATTAGCCCCCCTCATTTTCTGCTCCCTGAAGCAGAATACATCACACATTGCATATGATGAGCATGTCTTGCCAGACAAGTGACTTGTTAGCCACACCAACACAACCATTTTGGCATTCTAGCTGGAAGCACAACCGTATATAAGGACTTTTAGAGCTAAGCATAAGTATTAAAGTATTCCCAACAACTCATCTATCCCATCCTCTATCCTAGAAATAGAGGATGAAGACTACAAACTGAGCTCCAACAGAACGTCTATCCTATCATCTATTTTTAGATATCATTTATATTAGAAGAGAAAACCTTCATATTTAGATGATCTCTCTCCATCCTCCAAAGTGATATAGAGAATGCCATATATGAATGATCTAGTGGAGTATAAAAAGATATGAAGGATAAAACTAGTTTAGATGATCATCCAAATGAAGATATGGACAACCAAATTTAGATGAGCTGTTGGGGATGCTCTTATGGAAGTGTCTAAATTAAATGAGAGAATGTTATCATCAGTTGTGAATATGGAACACTGTTAAGAAATTTTAGTGGTGGAAACTTCTTATTGGTTTAAATGAGAATATATGTATAGAAAATCTTATATTTTAGGATGAAACGAGTGTTAAAAATTAGTAATAAGATGATGCGTTGGCTCTTTTGACATACATTTGTTCGTTCATCACATGTATTTACAAAACATAATTACTATTTGTCTTTTTAATATTTATATTGTTTGTTCGGTATGACTTGCACTTTACGTATTAAAAAAATTCTAAATACAACACATATCTTAAAGTCATTAACGGCGCTTGGTAAAATCCGGAGAGGGAGTACGACGAAGATAATTCACAGGTGGCTTTCGCAGGTAACATTGTGCTCGGTGGCTTTCGGTTTCTCCAAGCTGGCGCCATGATTTCCTGGGCTCGGAATCCCTCTTGTCCCTCGTGTTCTTTTGGGTGGCGAGCAAGCTCGGCCATCATCGGGCACGACAATATTGGACGGCGCCCCCCGGCCTCTCTCTTGCCTCATCATTCACGCTATCATCAAACACACACGCTGAATTTGATGTTGAGCTAACACTAGTACGGAGTACTTAACGCTAACTTTCCTTTCCTAATACCCCGGTTTTGTGTCTTGACGTTCAAAGTCCAAACGCTTCAGCACAAATGGATCGCAGTCTCCCCATGAAAACTGTCAAATTTGTTAGTTTGTTTGTCCAAACTGGATGTGTTTCAGACAAAGCCAAAATTTGTTTGACACTTGACAACTTGACACCAGCATTTGTTTCAGACCAAGCCAAATTTATTTGCATGGGCTATTAGGGCAATGCATGTCTTTGAGTCATCTAGATGTTACGAAACTTGTAAAAAAAACCACTCCCTATCTAACAGACGACCACAGCGTCTCTTCATGAAGAGACGGCACGGGTATGCCGCGTATCGTCTATTCGCTGGTACCATTGATTATCTTGATTTATGTGTCAAATGATAAATTAAATATTTTGTAGACAAACAAATAGACAATTCATTATATAAACTGTCTATTTAGCTATCTGTGTGTGTCAAATAGACAACAAACGTCTACAACTATTGTACTTGTTCTTAAATGTTTCTACCAGTACTGCTGGATTTCGTTTTTAAATGCGATATTAATAGTAGCAGGATCTATGGCTGCAGTAATTAGCATCAATTAATGGTTCTCTTCCCTCTCCTCGCCATCAAAGACGAGAACACCCGTACTGTTCCAGTGTTCCTCCCTGAACAAGATTCCAAATCCCCCAAAAGAAAAAAGGTATAGCTGAATTCCACACAAAGCAATAGCACAGTTTAGATGCCAGAAAAAAAGCGGTGATTTGGACGCTAGCCACGCACGTAAGTACGGTATCATCCCCATATTAAGGCCTTATTTAGTTCCTAAAATTTTTTTCCTAAAACATCATGTCTAATCTTTGGACACCTAAATAAAACATTAAATATACATGAACGCTAAAATTAATTACATAGTTACATGAGAAATTGTGAGACGAATCTTTTTAACCTAATTAGGACATAATTAGCCATAAGTGCTACAGTAACCAACATATGCTAATGACGAATTAATTAGACTCAAAAGATTCGTCTCGCGGTTTTCAGTCGGAATCTGAAATTTGTTTTTCCATTTGTGTCCGAAAACCCCTTCTAATATCTGGTCAAACGTTTGATGTGACCCTTTAGCGAAAATTTTTGTCAACTACACAAGGCTACTGCCACACTGTACTGCTGCCTACATGCTTCATTGCTGTTGCTCACTGATGGTGTTAGTACCAATCAGCCTGCAGCCAGAAAGGGTGAGGAGGTTGGAGAAAGCAACTGCACAAAGCTAGAAAGAAGGGGCAGAAAGTTGCATGCGTGCGTGTGTATGTATCGGTTAATCTGTATCATACATTTGCTTGTCAAGTGATGCCAACCTATACATGCATGCTTTCAGGGGGTGCTTTTCTGTGACTATCATTCCATTTTCCATCACCTGATTATTTTTTTCATTCAGTGCTGAATGCTGATCCGTCCATCTGTCCGTGCTTATCTGAAATTTGATGCCTGTTTTCGCCTTCGTTTTAATTACTTTTTGTCGTTTTGGATCATTGGATGGATGATGATGATAGTTGACAAGAGATGGATGTAGATAGATACATGGGGTGATTGTTGGGAAAAAAACCAAACGTTATATTTATAAATGAAAACTAATGTATTAATAAAATTTTTATATATGTATTCTTAACGATCTAAAAGTTAAGGCTGGAAAATAAATTTTAATTAAAATAATTCTAAAATTAACTCCAAATTTAATATTAAAAATTTAAATTTTAGTATATACACGTAAGTATAAGCGATAAAAAGACTATATCATGTGGGCGGCCCTAGCTAATGGCCATATGGACCCTGGTTTTAATTTTGGCCGGCGGGCTGGTTGTTGTCAGCGATGGATATATGTGGTCCATGGCCGATGTTGCTGCAACAACAGCTCGACATGGACGCTGTCTAGGCCTTGTTTAGTTCTTAATTTTTTTTCTAAAAACATCACATCAAATCTTTAAACACCTAAATAAAGTATTAAACATAGATGAATCAAAAAACTAATTATACAGTTACGGAAGAAATCTTGAGACGAATCTTTTGAATCTAATTAGTCTATGATTAGTCTTAAGTGCTACAGTAACCAACATGTGCTAATGACGGATTAATTAGGCTCAAAAGATTCGTCTCGCGGTTTCTAGGCTAGCCGTGAAATTTGTTTTTTTATTCGTGTCCAAAACCCCTTCCGACATCCCATCAAACATTTGACGTGACATTTCTCCCCAAAAT
This sequence comes from Oryza brachyantha, assembly GCF_000231095.2. Classification (NCBI taxonomy): domain Eukaryota; kingdom Viridiplantae; phylum Streptophyta; class Magnoliopsida; order Poales; family Poaceae; genus Oryza; species Oryza brachyantha. The sequence goes on along the minus strand of NC_023163.2, from coordinate 16,824,661 downwards.
TTTCCTAATATGAACACCACCTAAAGCGTCGCTCAACTTGTGGCTTTGCTCACGTACGATCAGTGCAGGATTAGGTCGGAGCCTCGCCTCTTGCTCCTGCCCTGTCAGTGTCTGAGTTCTGAAACTGCGTGGAGAACAATGCAACCAATGTGATTTGGAACTGTAGCTGGTGCTAGCTACTCATCCTCAACATGGACTCTACTTCTTGTGTGTAAGACGTGTTTTGATCTTAAAACGGGACATCCAAGGAATACCGGCTAAGGTTTTGCTACTATTATCAGATCAGGCGAGAGGTTTTGGGGGCTAGATAATAATTGAGCGATGCTATGCGTACACCGGCTTTGCTACTGTTATCAGATCAGGCAAGAGGTTTTGGGGCCTAGATAATAATTAGATTTAATATGCAACTTCAAAATTTTATTTATATAGCTATCACTATGTAGAAGTATGTTTGGATTTTATATGAAACTCTTAAGTTTTATTTTTATGTTTGAATTTGATATGCAGCTCATATATTTTTTTATATAGGTTTATATTTTAATACAACTCTTAGCTTCTATTCATATAAAGTTTAGATTTCATATACAACTCTTATATTTTTATTTCTACATGTATGTGGTGGATTTTATATAGAACTCATAGGTTCTACATCTATAGATATAATTGTATTTTGTATACAACTGTATCGATTAATTTATACCATTATAAACTAGATTTAACATGATCTAATGGTCAAGTTTTTTTCCTTAGATCAATGTGGTAATTTTTATCTTTCAAAGCAAATTTGGGGTTCTTTAAAACTATCTTTATAATATAATAGATAAATAGATTTGGCGAGAATGATGAGCGAGGAGGAGAGTAGTATGGTGGTAAAACCTCTACCCGTTTTGTTCCCTAAAACCTGCAGGGACAGAGGAAGCTAGCCGGTTTTGAGATTGAGTGAGATGGAGGTTGTGGAATGTGGACCGGTGGCGGTGGTTGGCGTGCTGCACTTTCTCCAGGAGGGTTTCAGCGCCAAATGATTGGTGATCACAGCTAGCATCTACTGCTACAGTAGTATAATACTCAGTCCGTTTCATTATAATTTTATTTCCAGTACTGTATAGTTAAATTAGTTATAGAAAATGATTTAAATACCTCTTACTAAATGAGAAGATTATATAGAGTGAGAGAGATAGTTAGGGGTAAAATGAACAAGAGTTGAATATGAGATGATTGATGAGATAATTAGGGCTGCCATCTTTTAGTTTTTTTTGAAAAAAATGAAACGACTATTTATAAATAAAAATAATTTATGAATAAAACTTTTCTATATGTGTTCTTAGCTATATAAAAGCAAATGCTGAAATAATAAACTATGATAAAAAACTTTAAATTTAAGATTGAAAATTCAAGCATAAGCAGAAAAGCAAAATGACGAGGGTATAGACCTCCAAATGTATTTTCCATGGGTCAAATTTGAATTCCAAAAATACATTAATTATAGAAAAAAAAAGACATTACTAATGGTATATGATGCTACTCGGGTCACGGTTGACGTCGGACAGGCCATACGCCGATCTGTGCATCCAGGGATCGCAGGCAAGAGGCAGCCAGGCAGGGCAGGCTGTGATTGAAAATTTCCTTTCAAGTCAAGGCGATCGAGGAGATTCGTCGTCCGCTGATTTTGAGGCCTTCTTTTATTGCCTCTATTTTTTTTTCAAAAACATCACATTAAATTTTTGGATATCTAAATAAAACATTAAACATAAATAAACCAAAAAACTAATTATACATGTATGAAAGAAATCTTGAGACGAATCTTTTGAGCCTAATTAATCCATGATTAGCCATAAGTGCTATAGTAACTAACATGTGCTAATGACGGATTAATTAGGCTCAAAAGATTCGTCTCGCGGTTTCTAGGCTAGCCGTGAAATTCGTTTTTTCATTCGTGTCCAAAAATCTCTTTCAACGTCCGATCAAACATTCGATGTTATGTTTTTACAAAAAATTTTGGCAGCTAAACACCACCTGAGTTTGAGCTGGGACTGGGAGCCATCAGCCACGCACGGACGTTTGTCACGCGTACCATCATCATATTTTGCGAAAAAATGCCCACGACGACTTGCAGGCGGGCAGTGGCCGCGGCGCGACGTCAGTCAGATCGATCGATCGAGCCGCCGGGCTGGGTAGTGGTTCCATGGTACGCGCGGTTGTTGCGTGGGTGCGCTGATGCGGCGAGCAGAAGCACCGCGTAACGCCGCGTTGGTTTGGTTGGTTTGCAAGGCGTTGGCCTTGAGCTGCATGCGTATTGACTGACGCCGCGGCCGGGACAGGGGTGGCTTGCGCCGCGCGTCCCCCCGGGCCCTCGCGATCGGCGTAAATTCCTTTCCTTTCTCCTGGAATCGTGCGTGTGACTGGCATGTTCGTGAGTTCAGCGATACACACTGCATCGCGTCCAGTACATGACCTGCCCTGCCCTCCACCACACTGGAAGCTCCCGAAAATTGGGCAAATGGACTCGTCTACAAAACTCATTTCAAAAACAGACCGTGTAAAAAATTAATTGCAAAAACGAAACGTCTGACGCTCATTTTACTCAATTGAACGAAACTGTAAAGATCGTAAACGCTCCCTGCTCATTTGTGACCGTGAACTTTTTAGTGCCTTGCCTAGCTAGTTATTCCATTTGTTCTACGCTATAAGACTTTTAGCCTCGCCTAAAATTTATATATGTACTAAATAATCTAGAGAATCTAGATACCTATACACTGATACATGGATTAATTTAGACAAATCTAGTCTTATGGTACGAAAAGAAGGGAGTACTTGATAAGTGCTGCAACAGTACATCGTTTTTATCAAACAAAAAACATTAGGCCTGCATGTTAATGTAATATTACACACATAGAATTTAACACGTAAAGACATGCATATATGGATAATTCTAATGATTGGCACTTATTTGTGGATTTGCCCAAGCTCAGAAGAGCCATACAAGACTCATATGTTGCACTAGCAATAGTACTCCTTAGATCCAAAGATGCCTCATATATTGTGGATAATGCTCATACGTGACGAGTTGTCTCAGCTTGTCTTATAGGAGAAGTGCTTCTATGGAGGAGAGAGGACACTGGGACTTGGGAGAGTGATCTCGGGAGGGTGGATGTGTCTTGCAGAAGACACGAGTGGCCTCGGTGGAAAAAGGGCGAAGCCATACGAGGGACGAAGAAGGGGAACGACGGTAGCCAGTTTTGAGTGTGGATCAAGAGGCAGTAGCTGGAGACATACCTAAAGCTCATCCACGCTGGTGAATCCATCATCACTCGTTGCCTCATGAAGCCAAAGGCCCTTGCACGTTGTAGTGGAGCTCGAATTTCTCTAACTCGTCAACTGTCGCCCGGAGCTTATGCCAACGCCCCACTGCGAAGTCATGTTGGTCCACACCATTGGAGCACCTCGTCAACCAGATCTGATGCCATGCCCGTCCTAGCGACATGCTCGCCTGGATTTGGTCCAGCGAGCCAGAGGTCAAATTTGAGGTGGTTGAGCGGTTACGACATGGGGGATATGGCGAGTGTGGAGAATGTGGAAAAAGCCGGTGGGGGATGCGTCGAGGTGTCACCGAACTTGATTAAGACATCATACTTTGGATACGCACAATATATGCAATGTTCAATCACTAGAGCTCGTGTCTGCAAATTATATATACATGTGAGCTCATTCCTAAGTAATTCTTTTCATAGTTTTGAGAATAGATTACTAGCTAATGATTTTATCATACTAAGGAACATTGGAGAGAACCATGAAGTCCCTGGAGAGAGAGTTTTGGAGTTGGAGAAGACCATCAAGGACGTCTAAGTAAGGCAAGTGGCCTAGTCCATCTCGAGTTTGAGTCTGCCTCGGCCTCTAGGATCAACATGCACTAAAATGGACACCTAGGATGCGTACAAACCGTTTTCGATGATCCACATATGCATGAAATATAATTTTATAATTTATCCAGTGGTTTTGGTTTGACATTAAAATCATGTCAGGATCAACATTAATCATAGAAACAAGTCAGCGTCCAGAATCTACCAGGGGCTATGGCACATTCATTTGGGTCGTTGGGTCGTGTAACGTTTTCGAACCCATTAGGGCGCGTCCAAGGGGCACCACGTCTCAAATACTATCTGTAGTCGTCATCCCCCAAGTTAGGTTTACATTAGATTAATTTGTCATGTAGTTTCGCCAATAGATTGATTTGTGAAACAGAAACGCCAATTTCAAAATGTGTGTTGAGAGCTCTATTACCTCGAGCATGGCAACCAAGTAATAGGATCTAGATCCCTTCTATTTCCCTACGCCCGCATGCCTTCTCCCTCTCTCTTGTTGTGGATCTGTTAATGCTAAAAATTGGTAAGATTTCTTAGTAAATAATTATTTGAGTTCATACCAGATTCCCAGCCGATCCAAGCTTTCAACAGCCGATTGCTTAGTCTATCGGCTAGATTCTACATCTATCGGCTTGACAACCGATCAAATTATTTTATTCATCTTGGAAGTTACATGATCAAACTAACTAGCACGCCTGCACTTTCTAAGAATTTAGGTCATGCACTAGAACGACGTATAGACTCCTAAGCATTCATGTGTGACATGTTGATCTGGTCAACCATTTTGAGTGTCTATGTGTATTTGATATTTGCTATTTGACATCTTTAATTTAATACTATCTCGGATCAATCCGATCTATTAAATTGTGTTTATCAAATAGTTTATATCAGATCGATGTATCTTACTTATTGTTTTATCAGAGTTCTAGCCAATAAGTTATTAGTCACCGGCTCATTGGCTTGATAGCAATCTTGATATATTTAGTATCTTGTCTGATATTGCTAGGCGTAATCTTGAACTGTCTCGGTTCGGTTTGATCTTCTAAAATTATTTCTAGCAAGCTAAGCTAGATATTTTATAGATCTTGATCAATTATCAGTTGATCATAACCGATTATCTTTGCAGGTCTACGTACTCATTGTATTTATATCAATAGAATAGCTGATTACCGTACAACATTGTTTCTACACCAATCGACTTTATTTAAGTCAATAGTTATTTAGGTGTTGCAACGTTTATAAGGATCACATGCAAGTTGAGTTTGGTCGATTGTAGCAGATGATTCATTATTTATTTAATTATTTGAGTTTATGTGTATCGGATTCTCAGTCGATCCAAGTCTTTTAACAACCAATTGTTCAACCTATCGGCTAAACGTTGACACATCAACATCCTATCGACCGAGTACTTAGTTATCTGTCGGCTCAATAGTCGATTGGTTTATTTTATTAACTTGTCAGTGACATGATTAAACTGACTAGCACGTTCGTATAACATCTAACAACAACGCAGAGCCTCTCAGACATTCGCGTGTATTCAGCAGGATCATGTAGCTTCACGGATTGATCTAGCATTTCGTGAAGAAGCCGAACAAGAGGAAGAGGATGTATGAAGCGGTGGAGGCACTTCACGTCAACGACAACATGCGCAAGGATGACGCACCGGTGTGAAAGACTGGCATGCAGACGCTGCTGCTACCCCTATCCCGAAATACATTTATTTTTCAGTTTTTAAATATAATATTTTGACTCTTCGTTTTATTTAAAATTTTTTGTGATTACTATTTTTGTTGTTACTAAATGATAAAATATAAATAGTACTTTATACGTGACTAATTTTTTAAAATTTCTATACAAAATTTTTAAATAAGATGAATAGTCAAACTTTAGATAAAAAATCAAAAAATAAAATTATCATGGGACAAATATAGTACCAGATATGTTCCGAACAGAGTGGAGGCAGAGAGCTGGCGGCGGTCCGACGTAGTGGTGCTCCCCGACCTCGTTGCCGATCGGGAGTGGCTCACCGCCGACGAAATAGCTGGTCGAGACGTATGAATAAACACACCACACAACACAACAGAAAACGCAGCAACCAAAATGCGTATATTTCACCCTCTATGTATGGTTCACATATTTCACTCTCTTCATTTCAGCCTCATTGCGTACCGTTATGTTGTTCGAATGTTTGCATCAAATATCTTTTTTTTTCATTTTTTCATTGTTTTATTGAAATTGCTTTGGTACATCGATAATTTTGGTCAATAGTTGAAAGTGTTGGCTTGCAATTTTCCTCTATTTTCTGAATTTTTTGTTACCCATGATTTTTATCCCTGTCATTCCTACGGTAGCAGAGAATAATTTGTAGCCATAGATTTTATGCGACTGAAAGCCTAATGAACAAACATTCGTCTGGACGGAAGTCCTTATGTTGTTTTTGACACCGACGCCGCTCTATCTTCATATCTACGCTGCATCGCGCGCTGGCGCCGGCTTTCCCCCGCCAATGCCGATCTCCACGCATGTTGCATCCCTCCTCCGCCTTCGCACTCCGGCACGTCCTTACCCCGCACTCCGCCGCCCCTCTACGCTGCCTCACCGCGAGATGCTGGTGATATCAGTTGGTATCGTCTGCTTTATAATTTGTTCCGTTGAAATGAAATCCTGTATATTCGACGTGTTTCCGACGGAAATGGTGGGGTGGTGCATGTCACCCCAAAAATCCCCTCGAGAGCAATATTTTCGTGGGTTTTTCCTCCTAGGTCCCAAACAAAGCATGAGAGAGAGAGATGCTGGCGGGCCGTCTGGTCCGGTGGCCCATGCGAAGAGGATTACATGGGCTTGTTCGAGGAAGAGCTTACATGGTGATGGGCCTTAAGCTTCCGGTCCACGGCCGCGGCCTCGCGGAGAACAAACCCCCCAAACCCGCCCTATTGCCGCTACTGCGTCCTCAGCCCTCCCTCGCCGCACCCAAAACCCTACCCTTCCGCGTCGACGTAGGTAGGTGAAGGAGGCCGCGGCGGCGACGGCTGACGGCGATGGTGTGGTTCCAGTGCGAGGACTGCGGCGAGAACCTCAAGAAGCCCAAGCTCGCCGGCCACTTCCGCTCCTGCTCCGCCTACAGGGTGACCGCCCGCCTCCCCCTTCTCCACTTCTCTCCGTCGCTCGGTTTGGTTTTGCTCCTCTCGCAACGAGCGGCCAAGTGGCTTATGATTGACTTGTTTCGTGTTCTTTTTTTTTTTTTTGTGTGTGTGTTTGCGGCGGCAGCTCTCCTGCATCGACTGCGGCGAGTCCTTCAGCCAGGACACCGTGCAGGCGCACACCCAGTGCATCTCCGAGGCTGTGAGTACACTTTCCCCCTCTACCCATTTCTTGATTGCTCATGCTGTTCTAGTGAAGAGCGATGCAGTTGGTTTGCCCATGGCAACGCTGCATAAATTTATTTATTCAGAGTTTCTAGCCTGCGTTTGAATTGTGTTTAATTTGATGGTATTGTATTGTAACAGTTTCTTGCTATTGCTTGTATGATGAGAGTCCAGGTCGAATTTCTGTCATTTCTTTTGGGACAATTTAGTGGATAGGGTGGAATCTGTGATTTCTGACAATTTCTTTACGGAGTTTGTTCTACGTAGTAGTAATTGGTAAGTAAACCTCAGAGATCGGATGATTTGGTTTGATTTGATTGGGATTGGATCAAATTATTGTGAAATTGATCGGTTGAATACTGTCTTGGATTGCATAGGTCTGTACTCAGATGTATTCCATCAAAATTACTTAGCAGTTTAGCTCCACATCACAATAGGGTCTTCTCTGAATTTTGAGGAATGTATAAGTCCCTGAGGTCATTCTATTTGTTCAGGATTGCTATAGACTGATGTGTAAATTGTGTGTTTGAATCTGAGTCAGTATCACACTACATCCCCTTTCAGGAGAAGTATGGTCCCAAGGGACAGAATAAAGGGTCCAATAACGCACAGGGCAAGCAGGACAAGCCAAAGCCGAATGCTGATGTTGATATCAACGTCGGGCTGTCAACTCATCCACCTTGGTTCTGCAGGTTTGCTAACTTCATCCTGCAGCATATTTATAGTTACATTTGCAGATGGTTCTGTAGTGGAACTGTGGAAACAGTGGAAACCATGTCCCATCATATTTGGTCCGAACAATCTATATTTTAAAATGCTCATACCTTGTGCTTTTTTACGTGCATTGCTACTATCATAGAGAAATTTACTTCCTTGGAATTATTAGATTCTTTAGTATGTGAGGTGTGATTGTGTCTATCACCAATGTTTTAGAAATCGGTCCACGGTGTCATGTGGTTAACCCAACTTTTAGTGTTTATGCGGCATAATCAGACATTTTGCAGCTTAAGTGGTACAAGGTCGGAGCACTTGTTCCTTGTATGCGGTCTTGTAGACTTTTTATTGAAACACTATCTATCACAGTAATGAAACAAATGTGATATGTTTCAAGCTGCAATCTTCTACCACATACTCTTAGAGCTAGTTTTAGTCGCCCGTTCTTTTTGTAAACACAAGCTCAAATGTACAGAACAAATGTATCATCATTCTTTAGATAAACATTCTCTTGTTTGTCCTTGTAGGTAGGCCATTTCAGCTGAAGCACTGTTCACTAATATACGTCGATATTTAGGTCTTTCAAATAATTTATGGAGATGTTCAAAATCCTGCACTTAATGTAGATTTGTTTCACAGCCTTTGCAAGACGACGACCACTAGCAAGCAAACACTCTTATCACATGCAGATGGCAAGAAGCATAGAGCAAAAGCAAAAGCCTTTCATGCTTCTCAGAAACAAGCAAATGGAGCTGAACAAACTCCCAAGGAAACTATTGCTGCACCTATGACAGAATCAACACAAGTAAATAATGCGAAGAGTACTGAAAGTGAAAGTGGTGTGGGCAAAGATGCAGTAAAAAGAAAGAGAGCAAATGATGCAACCTCAGAAGGGCCAGATAACACGAAAAGACCGAACAACTCGAGCGTGAACTGCGGAGAAGTGATACAATCTGCAAATGGAGAGCCAGAACACAAAGCAAAGATCAAGAGTACTAAGGATGAACTAGCTAGTAATACTGACTTTAAAGAATGTAAAAAACAGAAAATTAAGTGGAAGAAGATTATTACCAAAGTACTACAGACTGTAAGACTTCTATACAAGAAAAACTGCTCTGTTTTGTGTTTGTGCTTAAAATTATCTGGACATGTGACAGTTTTCTTTTTCCCCTTTCAGAATCCAGATGGAACTCTCAAGCTAAAGAAATTACAAAAGCTAGTAACTAAGGAGCTTCTGGGATGTGGTTTGATCGAAGATAAGGAGCAGTTGCATGCTATGTTGATGGATAAGGTAGTACAGTGTAAAAATTTTGTAGCTTACTCGCCAGTAATTAAGTTGCTATCCTTCAGTATTGGCCAAGACGTATTGTTTGATAACTAATGGAAAATGATGAATTGTTCCTTGTCCCAGATTTCTTCAAGCTCCAGGTTTTCTGTTGATGGCAAGCAAATTAGATTGGTTGCAAAGGATTAAGAGCCATGGATCATGCCCCTGAGGAGTGTGGACTGGTTCGTTCGCGTCAGATCAATGACGGCGTTTACCGTCCCGATTTTGTTATGGCGTAAAGCCGTGTTTTAGTTCTGTTATTGATACATTATTGTACCGCCTGAATCATCTGTACAATCATGGGGAACTGATGTGAATTTTGTATTTGATTGTTTTGGGAGCAACGGCTGATCTGATCTTAATCTGATATTGGCAACACGTTATGCTATCAATAACAATCAATATTATAGGACATTGATTTATGAATTCGAATTAAATAATATTTGTCTTGAAAGTAAGCTGCCACACGTTTTAGCTCAATCCTTTTGCTTCAGCTTATACTTATAAGCCAAAATTTGATTTTTTAACTTAAAATTTAAATTAGATTTTAGACTTTTATAGTTTATTTTTTAGTACTTTTAGATCGTTAAGAACATCTTATACAAGTCTTATTCATAAATTATTTTTATTTATAAATATGTTTTTCCCTAAATAAGACATACAATTGCCTCCGAAGTTTCGAGAAGAGCACTTGAAAGAAATGATGCCATATGTGGCTGGCACTATGGCAAAGTTTCGAATGCAAAGAGTCGCCATATCAGATAATCTAGGATTCCTACCAAACTGAGCCTGTCTTCATGAACTCAGGGAAAAACAATATTTCATCGAGTTGGGATTCTAAACTTCTGTCTACTAGTACAACCAAAATTCCAAAGGCATGAAGTCACTTTGCGGATTGGCACTTCGGAAACTTACTTAGGCCATTTGACTGAGTTTGTAACAAACTCTGTAGAGGGTCATTTAGCCGACGTGTCTACGTAATGTAATGTAATGTAATGGAATGCTTTTGTGTTCCTTTCCAAAAAAAAAAAACTAAAGAATGACTTTTTTAATGGAGTAACAAATATGAAACCATGTAGTCTGAACCCGTAGCAAATTTGCACTTAGGGAGAAGGGCAAATTTTCATTAGGGAAAAAATATTGACGAAGCAAATATGCAATTGTTTCGTTTCTTTTCTTTTCTTTCATTTTTCTTTTTTTAATAATAGGCTACAATATTTTTGCCCCAACCCAAATCCTTCTCCTTTTAACTCGGCCAAATCCGATCATGGCCCATTTCCATTTTGACTCTTTGGGCTGGCCCGTAAAATGTATAAGGAACAAGTTCATTTGAGATCCGTTAACTTCGCACTGTGTCTGATTTGCGTCCCTGAACCACAATACAATATAGAAACAAGTCCTTTAACTGTCAAAACCGGTGCACAGTAGGTCTCAAGACGGTTTGGACAATGGTTCTGGCTGACATGGCGCCAGTGTGGTTTGACTCGGTCTCGTCCTTAATTTGGTACTCTGTTCTGAACTTCTCATGAGCAACATGGTTCAATCAGAATTTGTGATTGGTTTATCAAACTTTGTAGTTCCAAATTGATGTCGAGAACTGGAATTTTTATCTTGTGCAAATCATGCTAGACTGATATGGTTGAGTATGGTTCAATTCTTCCAAACAGGAAGCTTGTGCTTTTAGTTCTTGTTCTTTTCCCACGGGTATAGCATGTTGGGTTTTTCGTGAGAGTAATGACGACGAGGTGGTATTCCTTCGGAAATTGGAAGTAATTTGTTCATGATGATTGTAAATTTGTTTGACATCGACCTCTGACTGTCATTAGTCAGTTCCCTAAAAAGGTCATTTTGTTCAGAGTTGCCCTCGAATTAACCTTCAACACGCTTTCCTTTTTACATTATGTATGCTCTGAATAGAATCTCAATCCCCCATCAGTTGATACGCTAGTTACCCTTCTTTGTGTTCAGATCATGAAAATGTGTTTTCAGTTCATTTGCAGACTTATGTGGCTTGAAGCCTACTCGTCTTCTTATTCCGATTGCAACTTCACGTATGATATGTACTCCCTCTGATTTTTTTTAACGCCTTTAACTCTTCATTTTATTCAAAAAATTTATATATTTATTATCTATTTTATTATAATTTAGTTTATTACTAAAATAACTTTAAGTATGATTTATTATTTTATATATTTAGACAAAACTTTGAATAAGAATCAAACATATATTAAAAAGTCAAACAGCGTATTCAAAAATTTATATATTTATTATCTATTTTATTGTAATTTAATTTATTACTAAAATAACTTTAAATATAATTTATTATTTTATATATTTAGACAAAACTTTGAATAAGAATCAAACATATATTAAAAAGTCAAACAGCGTAAAAAAAACCGGTGTAAAAAAGAACCCGGAGGGAGTCCCTAGTTTGGAACTAAATTCTTGTCTATTGTTAATTCTGTCAATTAAAGATGTACTCTAGTTTCGAGTCTCTGTACAGATCGTTGCTTCCATTTAGTTTTGAGAATACAAGGTGATCCGGACCCGATTCTTAGTTGAGAAGGCCGTACATCATCCTTTATACCACTCAGAGTTTCTTTGTACCCTACAGGCTTAAATATACATTGCCAGATACATGATGGCCCAGCTTAACAAAAAGAATAAGGGGGGCAACAACGAAAGAAGAACAGAAAACGGGGATGATCACCGCCATCGGAAAACATAAACCCCGGTGCGGATTTCGCAATCTGTACCGTATACATGATGAATACAGCCCTTGGAGGCTCAAATGGTAAAAGAAAATAGCGTGAGAACTGGGCTAAGTCGTGTACTAAAAGGAGTGCACTAAATTGATCGAATTTGGATTCTCCAAATCGGTAGATCCCTAGAAATTTGTCACTGTTGCTGTTCATCAAGCAGATGTTAGCTTTTGCTCTTGAACTTCCTATGTGCCTTGAGGTCAACGACAATGACGCTAATGTTGTCCTTGCTCCCCTTCTGGAGAGCAAGCTTTGACAAGCATTCAGCAGCTGCTTCAGCTGCTGGGTCTGATGAGTCACCGCTTCGTGGGGCTGATGATGAGTTCGAGCCATTCTTTTTATGCCATAGTAGTATTCGCTTGCGGGCAACATCACATACCTCTTCATTTGACATTACGTCCCAAAGACCATCGCTAGCAAGAACAAGACATTCATCATCCTTTGCTCGAGGAACAATAGTGACCTCAGGGACCGGGATTATCCATGGCTTGAGATATCTGTCACCTGTAACAGACACAACACATGAAGGATGAGATGTTTTTGCATAATGAATTCTTGAGAAGATTGAAAGATTGCATGATAAAAGCTGTTGGCTGATTGACGAGCAAAATGAACAGTAACAGCTAGTTTACAACAAGAAATTGCGTTTACCAAACAATTGGCCAACAGTTATTGAACGCTCAATAATAAAGAGGTGCATCAACCACAGTATCTATTGACAAAGCAAGGGTAATAACATAAATGTCGGTTCAGAAGATGAATCTATAATTGAACTGGTAGAGTAGACCAAAGATCCAAAGAGGTTCATGAAAACATCCAACAAAATCATAAAATGAGATAATACCATGGGGGCATAGAATTTACATTCATTTACCAATCCATATATTGTTCAACTTTGCATCTCGCGCTTCTAGTAACAAATAAGGATCTGAAGCAGTTCTAGCCTCAGTTTAAAGATTACAGAGTGCTGCAAAGTAATAACAACCGCATCCTCACCTATAAGGACTCTGTGAAGTAAGATCATCCGCACGCATCCCTTTTGTCACTATACTTATAGTCATACCCTATTAACATGTTGTGGATGAAATAAAACTTGGCATACCAATGTAGCCATCTCAAAAAAATATAGGACAATAGGATTGAACACTACATGAATGTGCAGTGTTCACTGGTTAGCATTGCAGCGGTGGGGGAACACAGAGCAAAAACACACTAATGCCTACCCAAAAAGGATAAAGAAAGGTTGGCAGGAACTTCATAAATAGATATGCTCTCATTTACGAAAAGAGATTCAACATGAACACTTCAGAAATGAATACCCTGGGATTGATACACATGACAATGAGATGTTAGAAGGACCAAAGATGAAATAACTAAAAATCAGATAGTTGCCTAACATAGAAATCACAAGCTCACAGCCTCAAAATCAGTGGATAGTGAGCGGTGCATTTGCTACGTTGCCACAATTGCCTTCCTGATCAACCATGGATCAATAAAGCATTGCCTACTAAACCTTTCTGATGAAATGATTATTTAAAAGTCGAATTATATCACTAGAAATAGCTTTGCACCTCGATTTAACAGTAGCTAGTGAGTGGTACTTTCCAGTCATCTCTGTGGGAACATTACAGAGCTAGGAAGAATGCCTAATGCACGCTGCTATTCTTTGACATTTAAGGAAAATCAGACACCAAAAGTTACATTATTAATTACATGGCTAGCAAAATGATCCTAAAATACTATGCTGCTGTTGGCATTTAAGGGAAGTCGAACAACCAACATGTGTATCGCCAATTAGAGATCAAGTGAAATGTTCCTAACATATGCTGTTAATCTATGACATCTACAGAAAGTGAACACAAAAGCTCTATATCATTACTGCTAGTACTGCTCCAAATATAAATTTTGAATGGCAGATGGCCCACAAGACCTGTTGAAACCTCACTTTAATATATACTGTTGAATACACAACTGTTAAGCAGAGACATGGGATATGGAATATACTCCTATACATAAAGGGCTCAACCGAAATAAAAACAAATCGATTTGTAGTGCACAGACTTTTTTTCTATGTTTGTTTATTCAATATCAGGACAAACCTCTTAGTCAAATAGTGTTATAATGTTTCCTTAAGATAAAGCTCCATGTGCTATTAGCTAGGTTTGTTTTTCAATTACCTTAGTGCTACAATAATACCACCTCCGTCCCAAAATAAGCGAATTTCTGAGTTTTTGGATCGAATTTTTGACTCTTCGTCTTATTTGAATTTTTTTATGATTAATATTTTTATTGTTACTACATGATAAAACATGAATAGTACTTTACGTGCGACTAATTTTTTTTAATTTTTTAATAAATTTTTCAAATAAGACGGATGGTCAAACGTTCCAAGTACAAAACCTAGAAATCCTCTTTTTCTAGGATGGAGTAGTAGGCAACAAAACATGGATAGTGGGGCCACCATCTTTCTTAGACAGAAGAAGCTCGTGATGGAACTGAATAAGGCCACGTTCAGCCCTCCTATTTCTTACCCTAAATTCCCTCGTTTTCCGCACGCACATTTCCCGAACTATTAAACGGTGTACTTTTTGCGAAAATTTTTTATAGGAAAATTATTTTAAAAAATCATATTAATCTATTTTACAATTTTTATAATTAATAATCAATTAATCATGTACTAATTTATTACTATGTTTTCCGCGCCGGATAACTAACCCTCCTCCCCCCACTATCAAACGCGGACTAAGTGGAATAAGAATAAGAATCACTTGAGCATAAGGTACTTTCTGAATTGAAATTTTATAATAAGACCATTTCTTGGATGCTTAAGAAATAATGATGTTTATGGGATGCTTATTCCATAATCAATAGAAAGTTCTAACTTCCAATAAACAGTGCAATTTTGTTATGGTCCATCATGCTGGCCTTGAATTTTGGGAATACCAAGTCATGACTCATGAGGTGCTTGGAGCAAACATAAATTGGAGAGGATCAAGACCATATGATACGCAAGTGACAGTGTGCATAAAACCGGAGTCCGGAAGAATGAACACAGGTACTGGCTAATCCAAAATCCATGAATAGTTGTTAGGTAAAGAAATTACTTTCTATGAATTAGCCCTTATTAAACTTTTGTGTTCAGTAATGCAAATGTTTGGCAGGCTCACCAATCAATACCATATTAACAAAAAAAATAGACAAACAAGTAGAGCATCTTCCTTGCAGTACTGATGGTTCTTTTATTCTGGCCCTTAAATTCATCGTTCATTTCCTTTTCCTTCACTGTGACAGACTAGACAACCTCTAAGAAATGCAAAATAGTAGTGTAACAAAGTCCTGGCATGAGCATGCGGTCAGGTCAAATGGAAATGCAATCGCCTGAACCAAATAGCCAAACAAAAGTCATGATTATTGTTCAGCAAAGATTAACATTAAACAGCATTGCAGTTGGTATATCACCCAAACAAAAAGGTATCAAGCTGCTGGTCAAGAACTAAATGAAATAGCACGTAAATTGCTGGAACATGTCAATAGCATCCTCGGCCGTATAAATTCAAGTTGGATGTAGAGGCATGGTTTTAATCCATTATCTAAAATAAAATATCAATAGCATCCAATGAGAATAGTAAACCATGGTTACTTCCACTATATCAACAAGACGCATTTCTGAAAAAGAATGGTATGTGTACCTATTGACCGCGACATGGCAAGAACCCCAAAAACTCTATAGCCATTCCACTGTATGACCTTGCCACCTTCTGCCTCAATCCTTGCATATTCATCCTCCCTGTTAGGCTGAAGCACATACCAAGAGAAAGACAATCAACATCAAGTTAATATGTGAACCAAAGTTCAGTGCAAGCAATCTCACAGGCATGGAAGCTTACTTTGTGATCCACTGATAGTGGCACAGGCAGCTTGCCACGACAGAGCACCGCCCGTGAGTCACCACAATTAGCTACGATGATGTGCGAGGAGCAGATCACAGCGACCACAGCCGTAGATCCCACGGTCTCAGGTGCTACAGGATCTGCCCCCCTGCTCGCACTGCCTCCCACCTCGTCATCCACCCTAGAGAAGCAGTCCACAAACGCCTCTTCCCACTTCTTCTTGAACTCCACAGATCCCAAGTTAGCAGCGGACACAGAACCCTCTATCCTGCTCAGCTCCTCCACCAACGCTGCGTGGAGCCGCTCCCGACAGTAATTCGCAACCTGAGCACGAGCCGGGCAAAATCTACTGTAATTGTACGGAAGTTGTTCGGTTCGTGCTTACGGTTTCAATTGCAACCAAAATTAATTGCGCAATCCGTAGTGGCATACTAGGAGGAGTATTTGGTATGTCATTAATGGCGGTCTTACCTGTGCGCCACCGTGGCCGTCGTAGACACCAAAGAAGTGTGCTGGGAGGCGGAACGACATGGGGTCGAGACCGTCGACCACAGAGTTGCCGGTGAGCATCCATAGCGGTATGTCGAAGAATCTGGGCACCGGGGCGACGGCGTCCTCCATTTCTGGGCGGCGGCCACATATTGACGTGTGCCCCCACAGTGGCACGCACTCGACGGCGAAGACGCTCCTGGCCCCGGCCGCGACGCGTGCCTCTGCCTCGACGGTGGCCGCTGACGCCGCCGAATCCTCGAACACCATAGCGGCGGCGCCATCCGCCGCCGCCCCGAAGAAGCCGAGCCCCACGCCCTCGAAATCCGCGCTGGCCACGCTGCTGCAGTCGCTGGTCACCGAGCACGGGCTCCCCACCGCCGACGCCTCCCCCGCTTCCTCCCCTCCCGGCGCCATCGCGTCGTCCTCCACCGCCGACGCCGTCCTGACCGGCGGCACGGTCACACCCACCCCGTCCATGGCTGCCCCCGCCACGACGGCCGCGATCGGGTCCGCGGCCGCCGCGGCGATCAGTGTGAGCCCAGCCGCGGCGGCGGGGCCGAACACCGGCGCCGCCGCCGGGGCAACCGCGGCCACGGCCACATCCTCCATCCCGCCCCCCTCCTCCGCCACCGCCGCCGCCTCACTCGCCACCACAACCGCCTCCAGGATCACCACCCGCGCCGCACCGCATCGCCTCCGTCTCCCACACTACACCACCCACTCTCCCCTCCTCCTCCTCTCCGGCGCCGCCTCATGTGCCTCCAGATCTGCCCCTACCGCCCCCCGATCCCCCCCCCCCCCCCCCCCAACACCTCACCTCGAGCACGCCAACGCACCCACGCGCGGCTGGCGCGTCGCGTGCGCCCCCTCCCGCCGCGAGGAACGAAGTAAAATCCCGCGCGCGCGCGCAGCAACCGCAGGGCAAAAACACGCGGCCTCGCGCGCGCGCGCGCACGCACACACCCACGGACACGAGGCGAGGCGCACCCGTCCCCGCTCGGAAGAGGTTCCTCTGACTTGAAGTCAGGGGGACACTGAGGCTGACACGTGGGCCCCACCGTGCATGGGCCCACATGTCAGCGACACGGATCCCCCGCGGAAGAGGAGAGAGAATACTGAAGACGACTTTTTACTGTAGCAGCAGCGGAGTGAGAGCGGAGGGAGGCAGAGAAGTGGGAAAGCTACGCCCACTTTTTGCGTGCGCGCCGCGTGTGTTGGGGGGGACAGGTGTCGGCCGCGCGCAGCCGGGGTGGTGGGGACGGGATCGCGGGATCGGGTGCGGCGCCGCGAGCAGCGCGCAGCGCCTTGGGGGCGGGGGGCACGTGTCGCGGCCTCGTGCAGCTGTGCGGTGCTAGAGAAGTGGAGAGCTGCAGCTTTGGCGCCGTCCCTCTCACTCCTGTGTGTGCGCTGCGCTGGACAAATGTCCTCTGTTGGATGATGTCACACTCTCGCTGCCTTTTCGGCCAGTTTTAGAGCAACTTCGACATTATAGCCGATTAGCCCCAATTCATATATATATATATATATATATATATATATATATATATATATATATATTTAATTTAATAGTTAATTTATACAATACTTATCTATAAAACATTAATATATAGTCTCACATGTAATACTCTCACATGTCATACACACACTGTGTCTTGAAATTCAAGTGCAGATAGCTATAAATTAGTAGCCGATCTCTTTTCTCTATCCCCTCTTATCTTTTTAAAATATTTTTATAGATGCCTTACGTCTGTATTGTACCTGCTCTCAGTAGGCTATATATATTTTCGGCAGGAATTGTGTTAGGCTAAAAAGTGTCCAGCAATTTTTTTTGAGTGAACTATGGTGGTGTGTTAGATTGAGAAAAATTTTAGGAGAAGTGTCACGTCAAATGATGGATCAGATGTCGGAAGGGGTTTTTGAACACGAATGAAAAAACAAATCTTTTGAGCCTAATTAATCCGTTATTAGCACATGTTGGTTACTGTAGCGCTTATGGCTAATCATGGACTAATTAGACTTAAAAGATTTGTCTCAAGATTTCTTTCGTAACTGTGCAATTAGTTTTTTATCTATGTTTAATGTTTTCTTTAAATGTTCAAAAATCTGATATTTTCGGAAAAAATTTACAGATAAAATAGACTGTCGAACAGCTTGCGTGGAGAAAAAGGGGAGGGAAGAAAAAGAAACCTGGAAAGTGACACTCCTGCTGTTCCGGCCGCCACGTGGAGGCGGCAGCTGGCAACGTGACGAGCAGGGCAACAGTGCGACACTGCCTGCGCCGCTGCCCCCTTCTCTTCTCTCTGTACGGGCGACACCATATTAGGAGCATTTTTTATGCTTGGGTTTATAAGTAAAATTTTTTAATCTTAAATTTAAAATAAATTTTAGATTTTTTAAGTTTGTTTATTAAATTTGGCTTTAGATCATTATAAAACATGTTTGTAAAAATTTTATTTACAAGTTATATCTTTTTATAAACATAATATTTCATTGGCTTTTTAATACACGTTTGATCATCCTTCTTGTTAAAAAATTTACATAATTACTAATTATTTTTATATTATTTTACTTATTATTAAGTATATTTTTATATATCTATGTAACTTTATATATTTAAAAAATTAAATAAGATAAATAATTAAACATGTATAAAAAAGTCCATAAAGTATTTGACTTTTATCAGAAATAAATATACACCCCGATCAAACGGCGATGCGGCCGCACAGCAAACATCGCGTGTATCCTTGCGCCTTGCCGTGCCGCCATGTGCGTCGTGCTGTCTCCACGCCTCACCACGAAAACCGAAAAGGCGGGTGATATTTTTTCCTTTTTTGCAATGCCGCAAGTACCCCCCACCCAACGTGTCGGGCCGTTGGGCCCACCTGTCCGTGCCAGTAGCGTCGTCCCCGTGAGGGTGATTCTGCTGCTCCGGGGGAGGTGGTGGACTGGTGGTCCCCAGCAGCGGGCAGTACCGGTTCGATCCGGACCGTCGGTCCGATCATCACGTGGTGAAATAGTACGTCAAACGTGGGTAGGTGGGCACGGCCGGTGGGCCCGGCGGAACACGTGGCCGAGGAAACCCACGCGTCCCCCCATCGGACGCGGGGCTGCGACGCGTACGCCGCCAGGTCCGCCCGGTGGTGCTCGAGCCGAGCGCCTCATCAAGTTCGTTGAATCCGTACGTGCGATTTGTTTTTTTTTATTACGAAGGCCCTGTTCACAGATAAAAGTTTTATTTTTTAAGCATTTTTTAAATAAATCTAAACACTAAGGTAAGAAAATGATAACTTTGTATTCGGCATTTGGCTGTCTAGAGTAGCAAATTTTATCAAAAAGCGCATAGGGATGCGGACCATCTCTCACTTTTATAAAAAAAAGGCAACTTTTGTATGCCTCTATTACAAAAATGCCGTACCAAAACTTTTGTCACCAAAACTTTTATCATTTATCATTTAATATTTTAAATGAATCTAAACAGACCCTAAATAGAATTCTGATTTTTCAACTGAACAATGCCCCTGATTTAACCCTTAGTTTTGCCGATAGAAACTGTAATAGGATAGCCCATGAGTGTGCTCGTTTTGTTTCTGGCGATAACCAGGTGATAGAAACTGTAATAGGATAGCCCATGAGTGTGCTCGTTTTGTTTCTGGCGATAACCAGGTGGTAGAGTGGCATGTTACACCCCTAGTTTATTTGATTTGGTAATGGCTGATTGTGAAGCCATTAATATCTAATATATGAAGCTACGGCTTACTTAAAAAAAATAGTACAGGTGAAACATTAAGTTATTCGGGTTTTTAACCCCTTGATTTTTTTTTAATAAATAAGTACCGCCTCGGTTTTAAAATTATAAATTTTCTAGATTATTTGGCTTAAGTTAAGGAGAAGTAAAATTTTGGATTGATTTTATTTTATTTCTAAGCATCTGATTAACTCCAGAATCATTACAACGAATAAAATCGTGCGAATTAGTATAGAGGTGCTTATATTATGACATAAAACTTGAATTCTAGATATGGTTATATTTTCAAATGAATGAAAGTAAAGATACTCTTACGGTCTTATCTTTTCTTTATTCTAAACCTAGGCAAAACAGAATAAAGAATTATTTATAGGTAAAACTTTTACGTGTGTATTTCTATCATTCTAAAAAATACTATACAATATAAAAATTCTTTAAGTTTTAAATTTGGTATAAGCCTATATGGAGTTGAAAAAAACTACAAGATCCTGTATATATGTTTTCTATGGTCATGTGTCTAAACCTGCAACATGGTTAAAACCGAAAGTATTTTCCCCCCTGAATTCTTGAAACATAATAGTTGAGAATGTTGTGCACATGTGGCTTGTGAATGAAAGCTGATGTTTTAGTTGCCTCGTCATCATATTCTAAAGTGAGCGATAAGGATGTTCATTTCTGTTTTCCTTTTTTACTTTGAGAGAGAACTCCGTCACAAAATAACTTTTTTCTTTCTCATGAGCATGGCAGGCAGGAACAGTGCCACCACACAGGCCACAGCGAAGGGGAAGGCAAATGCCGCTCTAAAAATCCTACTACTACTACGCTAGCCAGTAACGGAAGAGACCGGACATGCGGAGATTGCGAGATGCCCAATCTGGCGAGAGGGGCTCGCGAGCCAGCGGAAGGCGGGCGGACGCCTGGCGGCCGGTCCCCGCGAGATTTTTGGGCAGATCTCCCGTGAAAATGACCGGTGCGTGTCTCTGTGTACCGTGTCCGTCCACAAGCGGCTTCATCGCACCAACCACCATCGTACCAGGAGCAGGAGCACGTAAATCCATATTTTAAGGTGACAAGAGAGACGAGAGAATAACAGCGGATTTTTAGTTAGTTACAGTACAGACTTCAAGACACATGTGTGTATGATAGATATGATCGGATATTAATTGTGTAGCATATGTCTATCGTATAAATGGCTATTAAGTTGGCTAAAGATGATTTAGGGCCAACAGTTCGCTATGCTATTGAACTTGCTACGAGTGTTTCTTTCTAATAGTTGCTCTCTCGATGGGGATTGGGGAGAGCAATTCCAAGTTTTCAA
Organism: Oryza brachyantha; assembly: GCF_000231095.2. Classification (NCBI taxonomy): domain Eukaryota; kingdom Viridiplantae; phylum Streptophyta; class Magnoliopsida; order Poales; family Poaceae; genus Oryza; species Oryza brachyantha. Next base: position 16,803,188 of record NC_023163.2, on the reverse strand, counting down.
CACTTGTGGCTTAAAGATGTGTTTGGTCCAAAGGATATATGGTCATCGGTTCTTTTTGGTGTTTGTTCATAAAAAAATTGATAAAGTTTGTCACCGTAACTTTAGATAGTTTTGAATAATTTAATAGTTGTTTGGTTGCAGATACATTAGTGGCAAGATTCTCATCCATAAGGTCATGGGGTGACTGAAAAAGCCAAACGACAAATTTACAAACGGAAAAAAATTATGAATTAAGACTTTTATATACATGTTGTAGTGATCCATAAACTAAGGCTAAAAATAAACTACGATAAAAAATCTTAAAATCAACTTCAAATTTAAGGTTGAAAATTTTATTTTTAGCTTATAAACATAAGTAGTAGCGAAAAGATATGGTTCAATGTCACACGTATCAATGACTCAGAAAAATATGGAAAGATTTTCTTAGTTTTGCCATGATGTGGCTAATGATATCAATTGTGTCATTTTTATTGGTTCATCATGGGTAAAGTGTGGCCGGCAATCAAACATGCACTCGTATCATTCCTTACCTAATTCATTATCGCATGAAAATGAATTATTCTATTAATTTCTCAAAACTGGCTCATTAAAATGTTAAATATTTTACTACTATTATAATAAAACAAAAAAACATTCGAACCATTATATCACTGCTCTATATTATCCAACACACTGATTAATTTCTTATAACATACTCTATTTTTTCTTTGCCAAATAAACCAACAAACGTTAACGTTCTCCAAAAACATATCTTGGGAGAACTTTTCCAACAAAACATGTTTTCTTTTATGTAAATCCAAATGTGAAGAAAGTCTCTGTGCCTTACGGATGAAACCGTATACTTAAAATGCAACACAGCCCCAGTTTCCTTACTTTTATCTTTAGCTATAAATCCAGAAAAAAAAGAAATCCTTTCTTTTCCATGTAGCATGAGCAGTTGAGGCACGTTGGTGTCAGAACCCACACAGCATCCTTCTGGTTGAAAGTCGATCGCTGCGCGAGGCCACGAGCCCAAAAGCCAATGGGCCCAAGGATCTTGAACTGATCACAAGAGCCGTGGACGAACAGTTCCATCGTGTAGCCGTGGACTGGAACGTAGGTTTGCCCTTACTAACACCGATGCGGTGGCTGATGACGACCGAAGGCTCTTATCGTTTTGAGGTCTTAGAGCAAGTTCAAACAGTATAAACAACGGCTAGCTCTAATTTATCTATAGTCAATCTAATAACCAATTTATACCATAGTTATCTATAAAACATTAATATAAGTGCCTACATGTCATACACACTAAGCGTTTTAGAGCCCATGCTGCAGCTGGCTACAAATTAGTAGTCACTGCTCTCTTTCCCCTCTCTTTTCTCTTCAAAATATATTTATAGCTAGCTTATAGTCTGCTATTGTACCTGCTCTTACGGCATCCATACTGTGTATTAAAAAGTGGTCCCTAGGCCAATCTCAGTGAGAGTTTTATGAGTAATAAATAGTGTGTTATGTAGATATTTTTGATGACGTGACATCGTATTGACAAAGAGAGAGATGAAATGAGTTTTATAGAGATAAAACCCTGTATGCACAGTTAATTAGACAACTTGTGTCTTACATGTAACATATTTTTAGCTATAAGGACTATCCATATAGATTAAAATATATTATCTCTTTTCTCTCTCTTCTTTCTCGTGAGAGAGCTGAGATTATTGGATGTGATTTGTGGATCTTAACTTATGTCTATTGTTATTTTTATACATCGTGCAAATTAAAATAGCAAAAAACCACCCATATGGGTCTCATCTATATGTACCAAGTAGTTCATATATATTAGTGATGCTCTTGGAATTTTATTCTAAATTTCATTTCATGTTTTTTAATCATGGTTTATTTTATAAATTTTACTTTTGAGTCACAGTGAACATATATATAAAAGTTTTACACGTAATTTATTTTTCATTAGTAAAAACACTATATCCCCTTGATGTTATATCATGGTGTGGCGGATTTAGAACAAATATTTTATCATTATCTTTTCGCATCTACTTATGATTATAAGCTAAAAATTAAAATTTTAACTTTAAATTAAGAGTCATAGGGTTTTATTATCGTAGTTTCTTATAAATTATTTTTTGTTTATAAATATATTATTTTTTTTTACTGAATAAGCCAAAAACCGTCCTCTTAGCAATGACGGAGCTGTTGCGAACCATAGCACATGACACCATTCGAAAACCGTATTGAAATTACCCTAATAAGATGATACGAGGCAGTCTTGCTCTTGTTCAATTCAATGGTTGGACTTCGAGGTGCAAAACACATAGTAGCTCTTCAACCTATGAACAGTAACCAGTGAGTGACCACAATCCATCATCAAATGCACATTTTGCAGTCCTTCCGCTGGCACAAGTAGCGCAACACTCGATAGAATGATAGTTGCCAGTTGCCACCCCGCCATGGTTATGAAACCACACGTTATTTGCCGGGTCCACTGGGACACACCTCCCTCTCAATGTTTTGGTAGATTTAGGCTTTTCATTATTCTACTATCTCTATTTCAAGTTTGTACTCTTTTTTATTTTAATAAATGATATTGTTGATTTTTTGACACAAGTTAATCCATCCGTTTTATTAAAAATTATGTAATTATCATTTATTTTGTTGTGCTTGATTTATTACTTAAGTATATTTTAATTATATTAAATTTTTAAATAAGACGAATTGCTAAACGTGCGTAAAAATGATAACTCTGTCATCTATTAAAATACGGATGGAATGGAGTATAGTTGATCCGTCTGTATAACACCATAGAGATAGTTAGTTGTCATCTGCAACGGGATATAAAATCATTGTTGCCACTTCACTGTCAATAACGTAACAACAAGTTTACATTCGAATATAACATAAGAAGGGTCTATTTTTCAAATCTTATTCTAGATATATTAAAATAAAGTAAAACCGTATTAGCACTGGTCACACATCTGCCATGTTATAACATGCGGGGACAAGTAGGCTTTTTAACAGAATAATTACTGTTACTATGGCCACGTGCGGCTGTCCCTGCTACTTACCTAGAGGAACTCGTTTTTCACGTATACGCATGGGTTTTCCAACCTGCTAAACGGTGTGATTTTTAAAAAATTCTCATAGGAAAGTTGCATTAAAATATAATATTAATCTATTTTAATTTTTATAATTAATAATTAATTAATCATATAATAATTTATTTTTATATTTTCTATAACTTACCCTAAATCTCCACAAAACGAACACAGCCTATATGGTTCATCGTATTTGCATGCCAGTTTCTTCCAAAACGAAAACAGAAATGCACGATTTTCCAGTGAAATCGAGCCCCTTTTCCTGGAAGCATCGGCCAGGAATCGCTTTTGCAGCAGAAGCTGCTTTTGGCCTGCTTTTGATCCTCCTCCAGAAAGAACCAAAGCGAGCGCAAAATCGTCAATCAACCGGCACAACCCTACCTGAAAAAGGAGATTCTGCTGGGCTGCTGCCTGCTCGGAGTAGACGATGTGTACAGTAGGAGTACTGGGTTCACATCAGGTGCTGTCACACTAGTGACTGCAACTTTAGCTGTACCCAGCTATCTAACCGTTCAACAAACAATGAATGCTCCAGATTCAACTACGTCATTCACCGTTTAGCTATTTGACTGACTATGAACCGAACTGCTTCAAAGATTACTATAACTACTTGTTTGTTTTTCTCTTTTTGATCTTATTTTTAAAAATTCTAAGAGATACCAAATATAGTTAAAAACAAAATAGAAATACACTTCTCTTTATAATATTTTGCACATAACTGACATAATGAGCTAGAGTGTTCAACTTTTCTCTCAGAAGTTGGGTGTAATTCATCCAACGAGGAAAAAAAAATCTAATATCAACTAGCAAAGTTACTGCCAAAGTAACCTAAATCCAAAAGTTTTGACGGTCCAAAAGTTGATTAATCATCTTCCAAAATCAATACGATGGCTTCTAAGTTCTACTGACAACCTGCAAATTAAGAAGATCACAGTGAGTTGTTTTAGATGCACTAGGGATGAACTACAACAGTATGTATGAGCTTTACTTACATGGTAGTTTTTGTAAGACTGCATATCATTGAAGTTTCTTGAATGAATTATGCGATAATATGACATCTTCAATAGGGATGGCAACGGGCCCGATACCCGATACCGATGTGTATTTACTCCATTAGGGAATGGGTATGAGATCATATCTCTCCCCGCGGATATCAAAATGGACAAGAATCCATCCCCAACGGGTATGACGGGTACGGAGACATTCTCTCTATACCCGTCCCCGTTACCCGTTGGGGAATCTGCTGCTGCTATTCATGCCTATATCAAAATAGGCCCAATAAGCATATATTGGCCTAAGCCCAATACAACCCATATAAAAGTCATACAATAATAATTTAGATGAGTGTGTACTCGGGTATGGGTACCCGACGGGTATGCAATACCCAGTTAGGGACCGGGACAAAATATCCAGTTACGGATGCGCTCCACTGGGGCCGAAATACCCTTTCCATGGTAAAAATGACGTCAAGCTTGACTCTCTCTCTGCCTTTTTCCCTCCAAAAAGCAGCTGCTGGAGTCAAGGGTAAATAAAAAGTGAAAAAGCAACAAGCAATGAATCTGGAGCGTCCATGGTTTGTTGAATGGTTGGATGACTGGGTACAGCCAAAGTTGCCGTCACTAGTATGACAGCACCTGATCTGAATCCAGGAGTACTAGGCTGCAAGCAGGCACCTTCAGTTGCCAATTTTCTGTTCATCTGTCCATGGCAGAAGTGCTCCCCACTAAGAGCATATCAGTGCAAGCTTCACATGGAGTGGTTCAAACATGTCACGTAGGACAAAACTACATCTTCTACAGTACATGATGCCTCAAGTGGATTTCATGAAAAAAATTGACACCTTTTTTTACTCTAACTTTCCCCACTCTTTTCCTTCTCTCTCATTGTCGGCTCTGCTCTCTTTCCCCTCTCTCCTCTCTTTCTCTCCTCCCCCTCTCCCGGCTCTCTCTCTCTCCCCTCATCGGCGCCGATAGCCATATATCGGCTAAGGCCATTTACACTGCGAATACTTGGCGCGTGGCCTTTGCACGCCACGGAGGACAGCTAGCGACACCTAGCCTCCTTCTCCCGCCCTAAGCTGCTTGGACCTTGACGAAGAAACGTGCATCCCGGCCTCGAGTGCGGTGAGGAACCTGCTAGGGCTGGGTACTGCCCGACCTTGCCTCCTCGCCGTGTGGCCCAGGCATGTAGCATCTCCCAAAATCGCTCTCACGCGCAAGGTCCGCCGTAGTCGTCGTCGCAAGGTCCGTTCATCGGTGGCGTCGCAAGGTCTGCCCGACGGTGGAGGTGGCGTCGCAAGGTCCGTGGTGACGGCATCACTGTCGCAAGATTTTATCCGCCATCGCTAGGGAGAGGGGCATGGGATAGGCTAAAGATGAGGGCGTTGCCATAAACCCATCGAGCTGAAGACGAGGTTGCCACCCCCGTTGATCCACGCTGCCCAAGCCTCGTTGGCGTCCGCTCGCGTTCCATCCCGCTAGAGGCTCTCGTTGAACGTCCCGGTGACTAGGAGGCTCTGGTAAGAAGGGTGAAGGTAAGATCCATGCCGTCAGCATCAATGTCATCATCGCGAGGATCGCCAGATCCACGTCAACGTCATCATCGTTGCGGGGAGAGACCGGTGGGTTGGGAGGATGGGACCGGTAGGGAGGGAGAGATTAACGAGGAGAGAGAGGAGGGAGCGATGGAGAGAGAGGTGGTGGGTCTTAATTAAAATTGTTATGAGTCCTATTTAGACTAGCTTCCACCATGAAAGAAGCAGTATCCGGAGTAGATTCTACATGGCATATGGGGGAGTACCTCCGCTGTGAATGTCCTAAGTATAATGTGGTATCTCTGTTTTAAAATATAAATATTTTTATGATATATAATATAAACTATGAAGATGTTAAAATCTTTTAATCAATTTAGTGATTAATTTTTAATATATTAAATTTATTAGATTTTCTTTGTAAACATCTGACTGTAATCATTAGAATGATTAAAATCGTCTGAATTGGTGCAGAAATGATTATATTACTATACCAAATTTAAATTATAAAAATAATTATATTTTTAAAACAGAAAGTAACACATAACACAGGAATGTACTGGAGTACACACTGTTTGCAGTACGTTCGCTTTTGAGTATTTAACCGAGAAACAGTCAAAACTCATATTTTTGCCGATTTGGAAACGAATCTGATGGCTGCCGTGCCTGTACACGTGGGCACGTGGCACGGCGTTCCTGTGATTCACTTGGGTAGCTGGCATGGCACTCCTTTCACTGCAGTACTCCCGTCCGGAAGAACAGAATATCGGCCGTGTCCATGCATCAACCGTACTCCATCCGTTTAATATTACAAGACTTTCTAGATTTATATGTATATCTAAATTTATTAGTATATATAAATCTTAAGCCTAGCGATCCGAATAAATTCGTACGATATATCTACGATTTAGCCGACGTCGCCGCATTTTGCCGCTGTGTGCGGTGTGCCGATAGTTTTGACGTCGCCGTGTTTTGCCGTTAGTCGTGCATACGGCCGTCGTAAGTATAGCAGCACTGCTGTTTATTTAAGCTGTGCTGCCAGTGCTTGGAAGTTGGAACGAATCCAAGGATATGCTGTTTCTGTTTGTTTAGTCCTATCCTATTCTTCCTCTTTATGGACACTGTCTGTTTATATGCTTGCTTGCTTAGGACAGTGGAGGTTAAGTTTACAATGCTATAGTCCTAGTACGATGAATCTGGGTTAAAATTTGAACTTTTTTATATCTTATAGTATTTCAATTTTCGGATTCTATCGCTCCAAATTCTTACTCCCTTCGTATTTAAATGTTTGACGACGTTAATTTTTTATACAAGTTTGACTATTCGTCTTATTCAAAAATTTACATAATTATTAATTATTTTTATATCGTTTCATTTATTGTTAAATATACTACATATGGAGTATATATGTTTATATATTTTACAAAAGAAAATTAAATAAGACGAATAGTCAAACATTTAAGGATAAAGGGAGTATAAGCCAAGTATTATTTAAAAGTGCTTATGATATCTAGATATTCTTGACTTTGTTATGAAATCCTGCCTTTTATGTCAACCAAGATTGGTAACCCAAATTGTTTAGTTTCTTTTCTCAATTTTATTTTTTTAAAAAAATCAAATTGGATTCTAAATCTTGACAAAACATATTCAAATCATGTGTTTCTATCCGTTTGTCCAGGTTTCCGCGAAATCTAGATGCCGCTTGTAAATAAGGGGTTTTGGATCCGGTATGGAGAGCATGAACCCGATCATGATCATCATGGTACATATGTTTGGCGGCCGAGAACAAAAGCGCACAAATGGCGGGCGGACGGCACAAGCATCCAACGCGCGACGTGACGGTCGGTGAGGTCGATCGGCCAGCAGCAACAGCGGAGAAAAAAAATGGCCGTGAGTGAACGATCGAGATGGGGTCCAAATCCGAGGCGGCGCCACACCTCACATGGACAGCACGGCGCCGCGGCCGTAGCTCCGCCGATCGTTTGACCAGCGAGGCGATGGCCGGTTCGTCGCGTCGCCTGTGTGCCTCTGCTCTGACAGAACTTTCACCGACCTCTGCTCCCAATCCCAACGACCATTTTTTTTTAAAAAAAACCTCTTTCGGATGATTATTTCGTTTTCATTAAAAAACAGAACATCTACTAGCGAAAAATAATTTTTAAATAAAAAAATTATATATGTAAAGCACGGCTGAAAATAAACTTTGTTAAAAAACCTTAAAATTAACTCTAAATTTAATATTAAAAATTTAAATTTTAGATTATAAATATAAGTATAGGTAAAAAAAAGAGCACCGACGAATAGGTAAAAAAAAAGAGCACCGACGAATGTAACGCGCGCGCCTTCTACACGCCGCAAGAATGGACATTGAGCGGCAAGACTATCGGTCGTCGGTCGCTCCCGTTGGAGAAGTCCTCTTCATCGGCTCTGCCCTCTGCAAGCCTGGGAGTACCATGTCCCCTCTCCAAGATTGCATCCTTTTATCTTTGTGCACAGGCATAGCAACCCATGCCTGGTTCTACCTACAAGTCTGTTGTGTCTTTGGTTGGTGTTCAATGGACTGAATTGTGATCTACACAAAGGCACCGTCAGACTAAAAGACTAAGCCACGTTTGTCTTGGGTCGATACGAAAACCGCAGTAATAAATTAGTACATGATTAATTAATTACTAGCTATAAAATAAAAAATAGATTAATATAATATTTTAATAATATTTTAAAATAGATTTTATAAAATAATTCATAAAAAACACTGTTTAACCGTTAAAAAAACAAGGAAATCTGGTAGTTAAAAGGTATAGCCAAAAACGGCCTAAGGGGTTGATCGTGGCATATTTAGAAATAAAAAATAATTTATAAATAAACCTTATATATATACTTATACATACTCAGCGATTAAAAGTCATGACTATATATCTAAACCAAATTTAAGGTTTAAAATTTAAATTTTAACTAACATAAGCACGAGACTAAACGAAAGATAAGACTCTAAGCTTAACTAGAAGGATAATCTGGGTTAAAGATAAGTACTACCACAGTACTAGTACTGATCAATTATGAACCATTGAACACCGGAAGGACTGGTCAGGAGAAGCTTGGATAAGGTTAGGCTAAGATTGATAGTCTTGTCACATTCACCACTAGAGTAGCTCAGTACTTCATATTAGGGCCAGTTCCATTTGGATAAAAATAAACGGAATGAATTTGCTCATATAAAATAAGGTAATTTAAATACTGCATGATTAATTACATGTTAATTATATAAAACTTAAAAATGGTTTATTTATTGGTTTTAAGCAATATTTCTGTAGAAATTTTTCGCTAAACCATAATTAATTATATCCTAAAAAAATCTCGTTTTACGTGAATAAATTGGTATAGCCTATTTTAACAGAAAGCTCGCCATATACACCGTTTGTGAGTAAATTGGTCCACCCTATTTGGCTATTTCAATCGAGAGAACTGTGTGAGCATGAACTAATGAATTAGCTCATTTGACGTTAGTTTAGTTTACATTAGCAAATTGGTTTAACACATTTTCAGCCTAAAAGAACTCGCGCTTTAGTACTCCCTTGGAGATAGCAAGTAGCCCAAATTCGTTCGTCGCAAATTAAGGCGTACGAACAACTGCAACTTGGTTGTATGTACCTGTACTTACCTGTACTTCGACCAAACGAAGCTGCAAACTACAATCGGCCAGCCTTATGGCAATCAAACATACTGCTAGTACAGTAGTACTCCCTAACTTTTAGAATTAACCATTCGTCTTATTCAAAATTTATATCAAATATATAAAATTATAATACATACTTAAAATTTTTATAATAATTAATCATATTATAACAAAATAATTAATAATTATATAACTTTTTAATAAGATGAATGGTTGAAGTACTCCGTAACACCGTACGAAGAATAGAAGAGTTCACGCTCACGACAATAACAAAGCAGATGTTGCAAGCATAGATAGAGCCGAAGACATTCTCACAGAACACAATAGCAATGCAGATGTTGCAAGTATTCTAGAATTCAATCATGTATGTTGTAAATTGAACTGTATATATCTTGTCTTGATTTTGAAAACAAAACCTGCCCAAATTCGAATCTTTTTTTCACAGGATGTTTACATTTCACCAACTTTGCCCTGACCAAACCTACCAAAATCTTTCTACTCTAGTGGCTAAAAGAATCGCTACTTGTCGGGATTTTGTACCAAGGGGGGAATGCGAATGCGAACCAATCAAGAAGCGGCGGCGGTGTGACCGATCGATCGATCGTCAGAAGAAGGTTGTGCCGGCGAGGCCGCGGTGGAGGAGGTTGTGGGCGATGTTGTCCCTGGCGCGCTTGGCGGCCTCGGAGCGGACGGGTATCTCCGGCGAGGTCTCGTCGTCGACGAGCTCGTACCGGAGCTCCGGGTCGAGCACCTCGCCGCGCGTCTCGCAGATGTTGTGCAGGACGCAGCAGGCGCCCAGCACGACGGGGAGGTCCTGGAGCTTCACCTCCGTGCGCTTCTGGAGGCACGCCCACCGCGCCTTGAGACGCGCGAACGCGTCCACGGCGACGCGCCGGAGCTCGTCCACCTTCTCGTTGAAGGCGTGCTGCGTCCACGTCAGGTTCTGGTGCGTGTAGGGGACCAGGACCCAGTCCATGAGCGGGTAGCTGGCGCCGCCGACGAGGCAGGCGTTGTGCATCATCCCCGCCGCGGCGCGCTGGTGCAGCATGGACTTCTCCAGCACCTGGTCGTCCGGCATGGAGCCCGGCCAGCCGATGCAGACGTCGGTGAAGGCGCCGTCGGGGCCGACCACCCCCTGGAGCGTGATGGAGTAGGACGTCTTCTGGTTGCGCTCCGTGTGGCGGCGGTTGAAGTAGGCGGCGACGGAGATCTTGGGCGCGATGATGGGGATGTGGGTGGTGTACATGGCGCCGATGACGCCCGGGACGCCGTAGGTCGTCTGGAACTTCTCCTTGAATACGGCGGCGGTGGCCTCGTCGGGCCACTGGAGGAAGCGCGGCATGAGGACGGACTTGATGGCGGCGCAGACCTCGAGGACGAGCTTGTGGCAGGTGGAGATGCCGAGGCCGAAGCGCTTGGAGACGAGGCGGAGTGGCTCGCCGGTGGCGAGGCGCCAGATGCAGACGGCGACGCGCTGGCGCACGGGGATGGCGGCGCGGAGCATGGTGTCCTCCTTGGCCACCGCGGAGCCCAGCGCCTCGCAGATCATGTCGAACGTCTCGCGCCCCATCCGGAACGCGCGGCGGAATTCCTCCTCCGGGTAGTCGGGGCTGTTGCATCGGTCCCACCACGCCTTCGACCGGTCCTTCACCCACAGCCGCCGCTGGTGGTGGCCCGCCCCGCCGCTCGCCCGCGACGGTGACGCCGACGCGGCGGCCGTCTCGGCTGCCCCTTCCTCTGTAGCCACGACCGCCGCTGTGGCGGCCGAAGCGGCGAGTCGCGAGCGCTTGGACCGCGCGGCGGCGTCGGACTCCGCGGCCGCATCGAAGCTCCCCTCCATCTTGGTGTAGTAGTCCATCATGGCCTGCGACTTGTGGTCGGCGTTGGACTCGAGCAGCGCGAGCTCCCGCCGGGACGCGTCGGCAGCGCCCGCGCGGTCGGAGTGCTCCTCCGCCTCGAGCGCCGCCAGCGAGGTGAGTATCTTGGCGATGGAGCGCTTCCTGCCGTTGCCCCCCTCGCCGTCTACTCCTCCAGGTCCGTCCTTCCTGGACGCGGCGGCACCGTCCGCCCCATCCCCTCCTCCCCGCTTCCGCTTCCGTCCCCCGTTGGTCATGGCGGCTGCGGCCGCAACGGCGTCGTCGAGACTGAGCGGCGATGCAGCAGCACCGGCGGCGGCGGCGTCCTGGAAGAAAGAGTAGTAGAAGGCGTAGTCGTCGTCCTCTCCTCCCCCTCCCCCTCCTCCTCCACCACCACCGCTGCTGGGGCGGGCGCCGGATGTGGATCTCATATACGCACGCACGCGGGGGTTCGCTCGCCTCAAAAGTCCAAGGCCACGCACCTCTTTCCCCTCACGCTCGGTCGCGTCGCGTCGCGTCGCGTCGGTGTGTGTGTGTGTGGCGCGCGCGTCGCGGTGGGGGGCGGCGTTGTTGGTGGCCTGTGCGCGTCAAGAAGATAGGGAAGGCGAAACCCTCCTCCTCCTCTTCCTCTTCCTCCTCTGCTGCCGCTGCGGCTGCTTGTGATATGGTGGTGGATGATGATGGATGGATGGCTCGATTGGGGGGGTGGGGGTCGAGAGGAGAGGATCGGAGGAGACTGGTGTGAAAGGGGGCGCCATATAAATACGCTCTGATCGGGGCGATGTTGACGGGGAGGAGGGGGAGGAGGAGGACGACGACGACGATGGCGAGGTGGGAACGCGGTGGGGGTGACGACGCCGGGTTGCTTTCGGGACAAGGAACGCGGGGGAAGGAGGCGAGCGAGACGGACCCATCTGCGTGCGTGCGGTGGAGAGAGAGCAGGAAACGGCGGGGAAGCTGAGAGCTGACCGCGCGCGCGGAGATGCGTGCCCGCGGGTGACGCGGTTTCGCAGGTGGGGGATAGCGGTGGATAGGCTGGCTGGCCCGGCACGACACCGCGTGGACCGGCCGCGGACGTGCCTGCCCTTTCGCGGATACCGGCCACGGGAGGAGACGGGAGGAGAGGCCACCGGCCGCATCCTTGAACGCGTGTAGCAGTGTGTGGGGTGGGGGACACGCGATGCACGGGGTGACGGGATGCGACCCGCGGTCAGCCTGCCGAATCGCCCATGCGCCCCGTGTCGGCGTGGCAGCATCGCCTCGCACCGCACATCCGCGAGAATGACCGCCGGGGTCGGGGCAGAGACAACGGCATCACGGTAAAAAAGTTCGGGGGAAAACCGCGGCGGCGTCGGTGTCGAGCCCGCCAGTCGCCGACATGCCTCGTGTGCCCCTCTCTCTTTTGGCGACCTTTTCGGGAGAGGCGGGACGTGGGGAGAGAGCCCGGGGCCACCGGCCACGTACTGATTTGCTTCTGCGACTCTCGCCTGCGACGCGGCACCGTGCTGATTTGTTGGCCGGCACAGAAACCGCCCAACGAGCCAGGCGGAGCCGCATAGGCGGTGGCCGGTGGGAGCTACGGAACAAGCCGCACCTCTATCCGGTGAAGGCGGTGTGCAAGACTGCACTTTGGGTATGTTTGAAGAGATTCACCCAACAACAGTTTTTTTTAAGCTGTTTCTGCTAGAAGCTGTTCTAAACGATTTACAGTTTCTGAGACAGATTCTGAAAAATAAAGCTGGAGAAGTTGGGTTTAGAAGCTTTTCTAGATTCTCATAAGCTAGGTATCAAGCCGCTGTTTCTCGAAATCTAAAGCTCTCCAAACAGACCCTTTATATACAGTAAAACTGTACACGAATTAGCAACAATCTAAAAATCTGTGATCCATCATTTATTATATTTACAATGTATCCATAGGCTTATGTTAAGCGTAAGCCAAATAGTTTATAATGATTAAAAATAAATTATAGATACATGTTTTTAGCTATCTTGGAACCAAAATTCATAAAAAATGCGACGATAAAGTTCAAACTGAGTTTTAAAATTTTAATTTAATTTATAAATATACATATAAGTGAAAAGACGAGGTTAATAAAAAAAAGTATGAAAGAAATTGACACTGGGTGTTTCCGATCAAGGTTTCGAGGTAAAAAATAAAAAGAGTTACCTACACATAAGTGGCTTATTAGTAAAGTGCGAAGGAAAAGGATTATGCGGACCGATTAGTCAATGAGTTGAGATGTTTTTAGAAAGTTTCACGTGTATCGTATACTCTCAAGTCTTGATCTTACGTGGTTGGTGTTCATATGGATTTGCCCTCAACCGCAATATTCATATGACCAGTACTATCGTAGAATCATTGAACATACCAAACAAGGTGATAGATTAATAAATGACAATACATCTTTGATATTTAGACGTTGTTAGTTCCTAAAATTTTTTTTCTAAAAACATCGTATCAAATCTTTGGACATCTAAATGAAGCATTAAATATAGATGAACTAAAAAACTAATTACACAGTTACGTGAGAAATTATGAAACGAATTTTTTGAGACTAATTAGTCTATGATTAGCTATATGTGCTACAGTAACCAATATGTGGTAATGATGACATAATTAGGCTAAAAAAAGATTCGTCTCGCAGTTTCCATGCGAGCTGTGAAATTCGTTTTTTCATTCGTGTCCGAAAATTCTTTCCAATATCCGATCAAACATCCGATATAACATTTGCACCAAAAACTTTTGTCATCTAAACATCCTCTTACATCTTGTTCAAACGAATATAATCGGTTAAAACATCAACTAACATAAAAACTCTCAACGTTTCATCGTCTCTTATAAATATAAAACATGGGGATTTGACCTTTGGCACCAAAAAAGACCTTTTTCCTAATGAAGTCGTCGCACAAGTGGATCAATTGGAAACGAAATCTAATCGGGTTGAACAGTCCACGAGCCAGTATGAACCGGCAGCGAGAAGGAGGCGAGGAGAAAAAAAGGAGTATGAACCGGGAGAGGAAGACCAGTACGAGCCGGTCAAACCAGACGCACATGTCCTGTTTGGGCAGTGCTAGCTAGTGGCCGACTGGGAAAATTTTGTCAACTAGAAAAAAGCGCAGCAAAGAATGAGAGAAAAAAAAATTGCCAATGAGAGAAAAAGAAGGCCATGATCGGGAGTAGGTAGAGAGAACGAAAGAATGCGGCTGCTGCTGCTTGCGGAGTAATTCTGTCTCGTCTAGGTTGATAATTCCAGTTGTATTTTATAACATTGCGGTTTTTAAAATATGTTTTATAATAATTTCTGTTATAATATATGAAATAAATTATTGTTTAATTTTATTAAAATATTCTGAGACTTATCTATGAATATTGTCTACCTGTTTTTTATAAACTAAATATTTAAAGCGTCGGATCCAAACTTTATCAAAACGACGTGAATGATAGAATAGAAGTGAGTACTATGACGGTATCAATGCTGGGAGGCCACACCATGTTCGGCCTGACCAGGTTAATTAAGTTCTTGGTCAAATCTGGTTGGTTTGTTGTGACTCATCTCGACACGTATTTGTCCATCTGCACAACCCAACTGGGCTAGGGCGGTATCCATGAATGAAGACGCCTTTTTTTTTTTCTTTCTGGATGTCCGAGGTTGCACGTTCTGGCATATCGTTTTCTTTTCTTTATGGCCGTATTGTTGGTTAGACCACGTTAAAGATAGAAATATTGTCTAGTTTTTAAATAGCTATTTTATGGTACGTACAGTAAAATTAATTACTATAAAATTAAAATATTTTAGAAATAAGATAATATTTTAGAAATAAGATGATCAACTTCTATACGAATATTTTTTTTAAAAAATATATCGTTTAGCAGTTCAAGAAACATGTATATAAAAACTGACTAATAATCTAGACAAAATAACACAGCTTATACTTTTATGCCCCAATCAGTATGATATCTGAATGGGCACCCTAGGATTGTTATTTGAATGTTTACGATGGATTCATTGTTTGCTAAAGGATGTCGAAATTGAATATTTTCCCCACCTTCTATCTGGTAGTGATAATCCAACGAAGAATTACACACGTGCTCACTTGTGTACAAGTTTTACTATTACCTCTATTTTATAATACAAGATGTTTCACTTTTTTGGTCGCAACGTTTAACCATTCGTCGTATTCAAGAAATTAGTACAAATATAAAAATGACAAGTCGTGCTTAAAGTTATTTTGATAATAAAGTAAGTCACAAACAAAAGAAATGATATTTCTATAATTTTTTGAATAAGACAAATATTCAAATATTACAAAAAAATCAAACATCTTACATTATGAAATGGTGGGAGTAGTATAAAATCTATAGCATTAATGTAGCAAGGCTATGGCACTTCAAAAATGTTTTTTTGAGATAGTTATAGCCTTTCTGTCTTAAAAGTTGAAACCCGAAATATTTGGAGAGATCGATGTTAATGGTCAAAGTTTAAATATGTTGATTTTAACTACAAATGAATTTGCTAAACATTCATTTACATTTTTTTCTTGAAAAAAGAATCGGCATTTTGACGTTTGGGTGCATGTCATGATTAGTAATTTATGTCTCACAAGCAATGATGTGTCCTGCTCATCGACTCTTCAGTGACTATAGTCTGTTATTGTACATGAAGTTATATTGAGTCATGGAATGATTTCGGTGAGGTCTAATTTGAGTAGGGTAAGGGATGTATCTCTAGTTGTGGAAGTGGTAAGAGACAAGAAAAAAAAGAGGCATATGCTTCTTTCACCAGCATTTGGGGAGGGAAGAAGAGAGGTGGCACATGAGTAGGGACAAGCTGCAAGGGAGTAGGTATAGCATCTCAACATAACAAAGAAGAATATGATTATACGAAGGGAATGAGTTGTTAACACAAGATAAAACTGATAAGCCTCATATTAATGCCATGGATCATGAGGCTGAGCTCCTCTTGGGAAGAAATAAACAAATCATTCCCTTAAAAGAGAGGAAGTAATCTAGAGTTAATATGAGAAATATAAGGGGTTGGACTTATTTAGAGTCAAATATCTAAACACTTATTTAATTGTTTTTTTACAACGTATCAGTAGTTGTCATGTCTTTTGATTTGCGTGTAAAATTGATGTTAGAAATCAACCTTTTGCCCTATATTATAAATGCGTTTAGCAGACGATTAAATGTTATAAGAAAAGTTCATAATCTCATAGTTTTCAATTTTATAATATTTAATTTCATTATTTATTCTATTAGATAACTATAAAAAAGTACAATAATCACCCGATGACCCGAAGAAACAGAATCAACAAAAATCCGTAGGTGCTGACGTACGTGCACCAAATCATTTCGTGGCCACACCTACCGTCGCAGTCCACTGAGCCACTGCCGCTCGTCTGCTGCAGCCAACGGCCACGCGGTTTTGGTCACGCGCGCACGCAGGTGCGTCACTGTGGGGTGCGGGTGGTGGTGGAGGCGGCCCCCGTCACCGCGACGCCAGGCTGACGTCGCCTTGCCCAGCGCATCAATGGCTAAGAGTGACAAGCTGGCATGGTTTAGCCTCGTAATCGCCATTAACAAAGCGCAAAGCCGATCGAGTATAAGCCGGCGACGCTGACGAAGATGGCCAGATTGATAGGCCTAGTTGACCCGGGGAGAGATGTCCAGGGTTTTCAATTTTTTTTAAAAAAATATCACATCGAATATTTAAACACGTAAATAGAGCACTAACAATGGGAAAAAACTAATTGCACATTTTTAGAGAAATTGTGATACGAATCTTTTAAGTCTAATTAGTCCATGATTAAATATAAGTGCTACAGTCCAAATGAGCTATAAATTTTATCTTTTATTCGTGATAAAAAATCTCAATCAAACGTTCGACGTGAAACCTAAAATTTTCTTTTCACCCACCAAACAGGGTCTCAATGAATCACAGCAGTACGAGGGTGTTGACTTCGCCCCCTGTGAGCGAAAGTAGTGTGTTTTTGGTGATTTTGGATCCCTGAAATTTGGACTTTTTGGTTGTGTGAATTCTCGTGATCTTTGTCACGTAGGGACCATCTAGATCATGGATATTTTTTAGTTTTTGTCATATCGAATGTTTGAACGTTAATTAGAAGTATTAAATATAGACCAATAACAAAACTAATTGTATAAATAAAGGCTATTTCATTAGACAAAATTTTTTAAGTCCAATTAATCCATGATTAGTAAATGTTTACTGTCGCATCACATTCGCTAATCATGGATTAATTAGGCTCAATAGATTTATCTCGCGAAATAGTCCAGAGTATGAGGTGAGTTTTATTAATAGTCTATATTTAATACTTTTAATTAGTGTCCAAACATTCAACGTGACAGGAACTAAAATAAAGCCCCTGCAAACAAACCTGGCCTTAGCTCTATTTGTGAAAGAGTAAATAAAAACCTATATAAAGCCATTCTTAAGATACCAAAAATGCAAAAAATGCTTTTCAATAATCAAGCATTAGGGTGTAATTTAAAGCGACTTTGCCGGGAATTATGTAAAAATAAACTATGAAGTCGTTCGTCACTTTCCTTATTAAAAAAGAAAAGAAATAAACCTTGAAATCGACCTTGTTTTATAATTTATGGCATGTGGCTGTGTCAACCAGTACCTTGTGACCTTCTATCATGACTTAGGAGAATCACCATTATTATTTCGTGCTTCTTCCGTTCCAGAATAAAACTATTTGTATCATCATTGACCCTAAAATGTTGTTATTTGTGTATACATCTTCTCATCTCAACCAATCATGCTCATTATCTATTTAATTTTCTTTTGTGTATTTTCTTCTCAACCAACCATGACTTTACTTCTATCATTTTCATCTATTTTCTTAATACCCACAAAACATAGCTCGAAATACTTATATTTTGGACGAAAAGTATATCATTTACTATTGTGCCTGTCTAGTAAAAATATCACGAGTGATACACGTTTTATTCAACATATCAGTCCATGACACAATTATAAGTCTGTGTTGATATACATTTGCTGCACTTACCAAAAGTCATCACTAGCAGAAAGAGACATTGGTAGAGGCTGTTTGGATCCAGAGATTTTTTTAGTCTCTTGTCACATCGAACGTTTGGACGTTAATTAGGAGTATTAAATATAGACTGATAACAAAACTAATTGTATAAATAAAGGCATTTCATTAGATAAATTTTTTAAACCTAATTAACTCACAATTAGCAAATGTTTATTGTAGCATCACATTCGCTAATTATGTACTAATTATGCTTAATAGATTCGTCACGCGAAATAGTCCAGAGTGTGTGGTGAGTTTTATTAATAGTCTATATTTAGTACTTCTAATTAGTGTTCAAACATTCGATGTGACATGGACTTTAAAAAAAGCAGGAGGAATCCAAACACCCCCTTAGCTGAAGATCCACTTTGTAATAGAGCATCACATCAATCTATCTATAGTAACTGGATACTTGGAGAAAACTCTTGCATTAAATCTGGTATTTGGTTAAGTAGCTAAGATCATGATTTGAGAGTTTGGGTCAAATAAAGTATGCAATTGAAGATATCATGGACTCTTTAGTTTTAGTTTTCTAAAATTTGGAATTAATAAATAATGTTAATTTAATTCTAAAATAACAAACCAACAAGCTGCAATACTTTTTTTTAAGTTTATGCCACTGTAGCAGAAAATAAACAATATTTTAGAGCATGATTTAATATGAGTATCTATAATAATAACAATAGTAGCCCATACTACATGCGGGTTAATAACTAGTTGCATCAGTTTTGGAAATAATCAAATGTATAACATACTCCCTGCAATCACAATAGAAGCCTGAGTTCTTCTCTATATAATTTCCTTAGTTTTTTTTCGGGTTTTTTCACGCACTTCCCGAATTGCTAAGCGGTGCGTTTTTTTAAAAGTTTCTATTTAGAAATTCTCTTGTTACCTTTCTTAAGTAGATTTTTTTAAACTTTACAGTACTTAATTCATAGTTTATACCATTAAATAGCTATCAAAAAATTTTAAAAAACTCTTTTATCTTTATCTTCATCTTTATAAAAGAACACAACCTAGGTATTTCTAGTAATTTCAGAAGAGACTAAGGTGGAGGTAAAATGCATGAGATTTATGAGGGTAGCTGGGTAGGGAAATCAGTAATCCAAAAATACTTACTCCCTCCTTCCCTAAACGTTTGACGTCATTGACTTTTTTATACACGTTTGATTACTCGTCTTATTCAAAAAAGATACATAATTGTTAATTATTTTTATATCATTTCATCTATTTTTAAATAATATTTTTATGCATATATATAACTTTACATATTTGAAAAAAATTTTGAATAAGCAAATAGTCAAACGTTTATAAAATGAATCAACAACGTCAAATGTTTATGGACCGAGACAGTATATTTGTAGCGAATAACTAAGAGCATCTCTAACAAATGCCTAAAAATTAGTCCCCAATAATCTTGGATTAGGGTCCTCCCAAAATATTTTAGCCCTCAAAACATATCCCAACTCCAACAATTGCCCCCAAAATTGGTTCCTAAAATTTGTTAGTCAGCCACGTCGGAAATTACTGTTAGCTAGGCCAAAGTGTTGTATCCATAAAAATCTGATAACACATATATAAAATGTAGGACATAAGAGTAACTGAATCAAATAAGTTAAGTTCATGATCCACTAGAATGATCAGAAGGTGATATCATGCACCCATTGTAGCATATGTATCTTCAGATAAGTTCAGAATGACAGAAATATGATCTAATTTTAGTTCAGTGTCGAACAATGAATATCATGGATTTCTAGATATTTATAAAATAAAAACTAACAATTATTTATATTTGCTCATATGTCATTCTCCCATAACAGAGAAACTATACCTTTTTTTTACAACTTGTGATAGATAAATAACCATAGATAGGACATGAGCATAAAAAATAACGGTGGTGGTGCCGAGGTGGACAAAAAATGGTGCCAGGTGAAAAGAATTAGCGTGAATCGTGAGATTGGAAGTCCCAGTAGATGGCCTAAATTTGGCTCAAAGAATAACGGTGCTTGGGGATGCTAAAAAATTGGGAGCTTTTTTGAGCAATTGTTGGAGTACGTTTTTAGCTTTTAATACCAATATTTGATTTTTTGTGGTTCATATTGGAGTGTCGTTGGAGATGCTCTGATAGGCGAATCCGGTTTCACATATGAGCAGTATTACTGTAGGGTATGCTGTAGAGAACCCCAACCTCCCAAAAATAGTCTGCAATGTGGTTCATATTGGAGTGCCGCGTTCTAATCAACTGTGGACTTTGACTGATTAGGCGCATGCGAAGCAATAGATATAATTAATGTAAAATTAATTAATTGTTGATTATTACAAGTTAAAAAATAATTTACTTAATTTTTTAAAGTAAAAATCTTTATATAAGACGTAGTGTTTAGTAGTTTGAAATGAAAAACGTAATAACAGAAGTCGAGGAGAAATTAAGTGGCCGTTTAGATCTAGAAACTTTTTTAGTCCATTGTCATATCGGATGTTTGTACGTTAATTATAAATATTAAATATAGACTGATAACAAAACTATTTGTATAAATAAAAGCTATTTCATTTGATAAAATTTTTAAACATAACTAATCCACAATTAGCAAATGTTTACTGTAGCATCACATTTGCTAATCACGAACTAATTAGGTTCAATAGATTCGTCTCGTGAAATAGTCCAAAATACGAGGTGAATTTTATTAATAATATATATTTAATAATACTAATTAGTGTCCACTCATTCGATACGATATAAACTTAAAAAAAGTTGGAGTGAAACAAACAAGTCTAAGCTCCAGAGGCTGAAAAAGAACGCGGGATGGGCCTCAGTCTTCGCCCGTCAGTGCCCTTGATTTTGGTCCGTCCGTCACGGGAATGGGCCGGAAATTTTGGGCCTCCTAAGCCTCAGGGCATCAAACCCGGTCAGGTCCGGCCCAACGACGGCCACACGAACCCGACCGCCGGCGCAGCCACAGCCAATCCCATCGGGACAGCCGGACGGGCCGACCCGCCGGCGGAGCGCGAGCCCTAGGCGGAGCAACGCGGCGGCGGCGGAGACGAAGAGGAGGAGGTCGGGAAGATGTCGTCGGTGTACGTGCTGGAGCCGCCGACCAAGGGCAAGGTGGTGGTGCAGACGACGGCTGGCCCGCTCGACATCGAGCTGTGGCCGAAGGAGGCCCCAAAGGCGGCGCGCAACTTCGTGCAGCTCTGCCTCGAGGGCTACTACGACGGCACCCTCTTCCACCGCGTCATCAAGTCCTTCCTCGTCCAGGGCGGCGACCCCACCGGCACCGGCACCGGTGAGATCCCAAGTCCTTATTAAGCCTTTTCCTATCTAGGGTTTGTGATTCCGTACTGTACTGATTAGTCTGATCAGAATTTCTACCTTGAGCGAATGGTGTGACCGAAAGCTTGGAATATGCTGACTGGTTGATCACGGATTGTGTTAGTGTTTTGCGTATGAGCCGTTATGTAATTGGGGAATTGTATAGTGCTTTTGAATTGAAGCTGATGCTTGTGTCCAATTCCTACCCTGCAGGGGGTGAGAGCATATATGGTGCCCCGTTTGCGGATGAGTTCCATTCACGCTTGAGGTTTAACCACAGGGGTTTAGTGGCGTGTGCCAATGCTGGCACGCCGCACTCGAACGGAAGCCAATTCTTTATCAGCCTCGACCGTTGCGAATGGCTCGATAAGAAGAATACCATCTTTGGGAAGGTACCGTGTTTGCCTTGAGTGTTGACCGCTGGACAGTGCTTGGGGCTATGCATTTCATTTAGATTTTAGGGTGATTATGGTTGGTTATGATGTTGTATGCAGGTCACCGGCGATTCTATTTTCAACCTTTTAGCCTTGGCTGATGGTGAGACAGATAAGGATGATCGACCTGTGTACCCACAGAAAATTCTTTCAGTTGAGGTTGTCTTTTGTTCTCCCATTTTTGGTGCTCTTCCACTTTGTTATGGTATCTACAATTTGATAATATAATACACTTCTCAAACTACTTATGGTAAAACCAACTTATTTAATGGTTGGCTATCTCTGCTCTATTTCTGAAGGTGCTTTGGAACCCGTTTGATGATATTGTTCCAAGACAACTTAAGAAGACTGAGCCTACGGCCAAGTTGGATACTGAGGCGAAACCAAAGAAGAAAGCTGTTAAGTAAGTTGACTGCCTTTATATGTCGTCCTCGAAAATATAGATGTGCACTTGTTTTGACTTGTTTTATTCATCATACAGGCAACTTAATGTGCTTTCGTTTGGAGACGAAGTAGAAGAGGAGGAGAATGAGGCAACATCCTCTGGGAAGGACAAAATTAAAAGTATTCATGATGTGTTGGATGATCCCCGGTTTCTTAAAGGGGAACCACAGGATGAACAACTAGTAAGTACTATCACTTGCAGTGAAAGAAATTTTTATGGTACATTTATATTGGCAATTGACCAGTGAACATACCACAGTAGCAATAATATGAGAAAACGGACTATTCAGTAGTGCTAATGTATCAGAGCCTTAAAGCATCTCCAAAAGAATGGCTAAAATTTGACTCTCCAAATCTTAATTTAGATAGTCATGTCAAAATATTACATTTCCAAATTGATGTGCACTACAACAGACTCTCCATCCTCACTCTCCAAATCCTAACGGCTAGGACGATGACTTGTGGACCCAGCCATGTGGGACCCACAAATAGCAATCCTACTGGGTGGGAGGATGACTTGCTAGATTTGACCATTGAGGAGGCATGTTTGGCCATTCAAATGGTATGGCAAGTCAAATAGTTAGTCTCTTGGAGGACAATTTTTCAGCATAATTGCTCTTACAGTATGAAAACAGGACTTGATGTGCCATTTTTTTCTACTTTATCAAGGAAGATGGTCTACTTGAGCTATTTATATTTGTATTTCAGTTCCCACTAGTTCATACTTCATAGCCAAGTATCTACTTACAAGAAACTGAGCCAAATATTAGGCGTCCTTTGGAACACGTGAATTGTTATGCCTGATTCCTGCAGGAATTGAACCGTATCCTGGAAATTCCTTTTTATTAAAGGATGCCTTACTTTATTTTCCAGAAAATATGCTGTCACCGCAAAATCACTCTGTACTTAGTACTAATAGGGATTGTCTCATTTATGATCTGGTTTCCTCTTATATGCTGTTCATCAATGATGCACAATCTGTCTTTTGTTGCTTTTGGGCATACGCTGTTACTCTGCTCAAATTTTGCAACTACAATGCCACCTTTATATTATGTTAAGAATCAACTTGTTTGGAGGGTCTGAAGTAGCAAGATGCCATCACAAACATTTTATATTCTGATAAATACCAATTACTGTCACATTTTCCATCCTAACGGCATGAACATGAAGTGCCCATCTTGCCCCTTACGTCGTGCCTTTTAATTTCATTTTGTTTTCCTATATTCTTACTTAGGCAGTTTCACCCTTGTAACATGCCAAAATTTTAAGTATTTTTAAATATCAGCTTATGTGAATTTTTGGATTTTTTCAAGTCAGTAACTAGGAAAACATTTCATAATTTTAAAGCAAACATTTTTTGTTTTGAAATTAAATATAATATGGCTAATTTATGTAATTATTAAATTCATAATCTATTTTACTCCGTTGCTCATCCCTCCACGGATACTTTTGGAAGGGCAAAAACTGTCCTATTTGGATTTTGTCTCACCAAAATGGATGTTAAGGAAGTGGATGGAAAATTTGGGAGCACTAGTATTTCCCAGAATTTTTCACGTTTGATGCTCGCATTTTTCTACATGAGATATTTTGGATAGTAATTTTCAGAATTTACTGTATTAAGTAGTTTAACATCCTGTTAAATGTAAATTCCATTGTGCTTATTCCAATGTTGCAGTCCAAGGAGCAAGAGGACAAGAAAAAGGAGACCGTTCTATCTGTCAGGGAGGCTTTAGTATCGAAAAAATCTGACTTCAGAGAGCCAGAACATGATTCAGAAACAGATGATTATCCTGACGATGAGAATGAGGAGGATTTTGATAACAGAATGCGCTCTCAAATTCTAAGAAAACGCAGGGAGCTTGGGGACATTCGCCCTAGTGAAACCTCCAAAAAAACAGGTAACTGATCTTTCATATTTATTTTTTCCTTTTAGAAACCATCAATGTCCAACTGTGGAACACTTTGATAGTACTGTAACAGTTTTGGCAGGCAGTGATCTGCTATTTCCTGCCAATGTTTACAATTTTTTTCTCCATAATACTTATGCATTATGATGGTTTAATATTGGCTAGAAAACTAATGCACTTTATTTTGTTGCTTGGTACAGATAAAGCACACCGTAAAGATAAGGAGTTACCAGCTCACAGGTTAATTATCTACTGTATTTGTGTGTAACATTATCCATAACATATCTTCATGTATTGAAATAGCTGTTGTAATGTTGAAAAGGTTGGTTAGTTTAAGGCCTGTAGGCTATGTAATAGTATTAAATAACTATAATATACTCTTTTTCAACATCACCATGTAGAACATTGCACAACTATCATGTATCCCCTTGGAGTCCCTCTCTTATACATTATTACGTTATTATGGTCTGAAATGTCAGTTGGTACCGATATTTACATTTGGTAATTGGCAAACTAATATCCAGGCTTATACAAGAATCTGTCTGAAGCTCCAAATGTACGCTATCTTGCGTTTTTTCTTATTTATAACCAGAATCAATCTTAGAAATGTGGTTTATTTATGTGCGTCCTTTAACCATAATGTTGTTCAGAATTAGGGGACCATGGCATTCTGGATTTATAAACATAATTTTAAGGGAGATTTCAATGGTTTTACTAAATTTTTACCGATGTGATATTTGCAGGAGTGACGACGATAATGTCGATGACGATGATGATGAAGACCACCGGTCAACCAAGTCTCGAAAACTTTCTATGAAGAAAAAAGGCATTGGCTCAGAAGCCAGTGCAGAAAGAATGTCCACAGGAGATGCTAATTTGCAACTACTGAATCCAGCTGAACAAGAGAAACACTTGAAAAAACAGAAAAGGCGCCGTCTTCAAGGTCGTGAAGATGAGGTAGCGATTCTTTTTTGCTTGCTTGTAATTTTAACTTCTTTTTATACCATGCCAAGATGTTCATGCCTATTCATAATCTGATTAACATCACACCTACCTGTTAGCTTTTGCGTTCTCTAAGTTGAGTTGTGCAATGTTTCTTACCTGATGTTTTTCTTGTTAGACTTTAGCGAAGTTACAGAAATTTAAGGCTTCCTTTCTCAGTAAGAATCCTGCAACTAGTAACACAGAAAATAAGGGTGATGAAGTGGAGGATTACACAGGGTGGCACAGCAACCGGTTGACTTTTAAACCTGATTCCTCTAAGGTATGCTAACACATCCCCTCCTGTTCATTCTCTCATCTTTTGAGCACATAAATAGTAGATAGATTCATTGTGTGAGGATTTAGCCTGAGCTATATTCTGATATTTACAGGACGGAATGACGAGGAAAGATGATCCAGATGACTATGTAGTGGTTGATCCTCTTCTGGAGAAAGGAAAACAAAAATTCAACAAGATGCAAGCAAAGCTTAAGCGGAGAGAGCGTGAATGGGCAGGCAGATCTCTGACCTGACCGCTGCTTGAGGTGCTATATTGTTTCCTTAATAAGCTAGCTTAACACTTACATGTACCCAAAACTTTCTTTCATCATGGGTCTTGATGGTAGTAGGCCTTTCTGACTTTTCCAGCTTGCAATAATTTAACCTTTGTTTCCCTCTCAGAGCTGCATCGTGGAAAAGATTTCTCATTTCATATCAGTGCCGCGGCTGCAGCTTTGGTCGTGTTAATTGTACACTGTTTCGGATGGTATGATATGATTTATGGTAGAGGGACCACCTGTAGACTAGTGTTTTGAACATTTGTATAATTGTCAATGAAACTGTAAATAACAATTGTACAATTCAAACCGTTTTTTTTCTGGTACTATTGTCGACAGCCTTCTTTGTTTTAGACGCTCTTGTTAACATTTGCTAAGGTTCATAACATCCTTGTTAAGGAGCAGTGGTTCTCTTTTCTAGTTTCTTTCATGTTATCATGTGCAACAGAATAATTTATTTAGATGACCACATAAGTGATCTGGTTTATCTCGGAAATAACAGTTCGACGTTGTCACAGGCAGGCATCACTAACGTTGCAGGCTTGAGCGATTAGAGTTTGACTAGTCTCAAATAAACAGCCTGTAGCATGATTTGCCAACGTGGATGAAGTGCTTTTCCCGGTTCATCACTCATCAGGCCTAAATGACATTTGCATTTCGCCTAGCTTTCTTCTTGTGTTAACAAGGCATGGTACTGGATCTTTTATTTTACAAGGCATGCTCCTGGGTTTAACTAAAAAACCGTAAAGATCGTGAGAATTCTGCTATTATTTTTAGTTCAATAGCCTATTTCCACAATTCTTTCGACATGTAAAGGGTGCGCAGGCATTCCACCCAAAATGATGTACTACTAGTAATTTTTTTTCTAGTTCCAAGGTGAATTCAGGTACTCTTTGTAGTTGCACGAAACACTAGACGCCATAGATATTACTAGGAGTGGACAGAAAGCTCGTAGCTCGTTAGCTCGCTTAAATCGTGATAAACTTGGCTCGGCTCGTTTCATTTTTCTAACGAGCTGAGCCAGTATTTTAGCTCGTTAGAGATAACGAGACAGCTCGAGCTGGCTCGTGAGCTACTCACGAGCCTAACGAGCTAGACCAAAGACATAAGATTTACCGGCGTTCAGTGATTTCACCCTGGAATGCATGTTTTCAGTACTTTATAGGTTCATCATGTCATTTATTGGTTCGAACTTTAATATTTAAATACAATTCCATATGATTTGCATGTTGAAATAAAAATTTGCTTGTATAACCTATTGAAAAATTATTTAGTTTAACTTTTTATACATGGCTCATGAGCCTAACGAGCTAGCTCGAGCTTTATAACGAGCCGAGCAGACCTGGGTTTTTAGCTCGTTACGATAACGAGGCGAGCCGAGCCAGCTCGTTATATTAATGAGCTGGATCGAGCCGAGCTAGCTTGTTATCCAGCCCTAGATATCACCCTATTTTTAAGCATATTTTTAAGCATATGCTTATAAGCCAAAATTTAAATTTTAACTTTAAATATAAAGTTGATTTTGAGGTTTTTTCATCGTAGTTTATTTTTCAGCATTGACTTTTGGATAGCTAAAAATACATATATAATTTATTTTCATAATTTATATTCTATTTATAAATATGCCGTTTGGTTCAATCACCCCAAAGTATTTAGGTTGCGTTCGTTTGTGCAACTTAAACTGTTAAATAGTGTCTTTTTGCAAAAAAGTTTTAATGTATAAGTTCATCGTCTAACATTTCTAAAATAGTTTTTTAACTTTATTATAGTTAATTTCATCGTTTATCTATTAAATAGTTATTAAAAAAATTAGATAATGTTTCATCCTTCCATAAATCAGATAATAGTTATAAGCCAAAATTTAAACTTTTAACCATAAATTTGGAGTTGATTTTGGAGGGCTTCATCGTAGTTTGTTTGTCAGCCTTAGCTTTTAGATTGCCACGTATATAAAAATTCTATTCATAAATTATTTTTTGTTTGTAAATATGCCGTTTGGTTTTTCTTTGAAAAGAGAAAAGATGACCCATACATTTTTTGAACACCCTAGATCAACACACTTACGTTTTTCTCTTTTTTTTTGTCCATGTCAAAACACGCGCGTACAAGTTGGAATAGATTGATAGTCATTAATTGTGGTTGAATCAACATCCTGTATGCACATAGTTTTTGGCAGCCCAAGGCCGCCATGGAATCTTGAACTTTCACACTTCTTGGTTAGCTAATTTCGTGAAGTTTCACACTTGTAGGTTAGCTTAGGATGTGTAGCATTGTATCAGATATAAACTAGCTAGCGGAGGATGAATGAATATGAACTAAGGCTAATACGATATTTAATAGATAATAAGTTAGCATGTAACTTTATTCTAAAATATAAGTATTTTTAGATTGTTTAGTGGAGATCAAGATTAAGGAGAAAAACATATAATGCGTCTTAATAATAATAAATGAGGAGCATTGATGGTTAGGTTAGTCGCGGCCGGATCATGATACGGTGAGCGCCATGGCCACACAAGTCCAACGCTGCTGGTTTGTAGGGGTGGGTGTACATGTGTTAAAAGAGTCTGTGTTTGTATTATGGTCTGCAAAAAAAAAAACCCGCTTATGCATATATATTAAAGAGAAAAACACTTGATAAGAACTATGGAAGTCATATGCTCTATTTTTCAGACTCGACTTCCTCACCTTCTCAGACCAGCATATGGGGAAAAAAAAAATCAGAGGTCGAATGGAAGATTCATCTAGCTACTACTATCTCCGTCCCTAAATGTTTGACGCCATTGAATTTTTATAAACGTTTGACTATTCGTCTTATTTAAATTTTTTTTGTCAAATATGTAAAGCTATATATATGCATAAAAATATATTTAACAATAAATAAAATGATATAAAAATAATCAATAATTATGTAAATTTTTGAATAAGACAAATAGTCAAATGTGCATAAAAAAGTCAATGACGTCAAACATTTATGGAAGGAGGGAGTATATATATATATATATATATATATATATATATATATATATATATATATATATATATATATATATATATATATATATATATATATATCTTTAACCATCCAAACGCATTCCTTATTCCCATTGTTTTGTTATTAAGTAGGCATGGAAATACTATTGTCTGCCTTATCCAGTGACATAGCTAGCCGCATGATCTCCTTCCTTGTTGCTAAGTATCAGAAACACACCACCGTGGACAAGATGAGTAGGCTACACCAGCTGCCCCTTAGTGCCCGAACAATCATCGAAGAAGCTGATCGCAGGGACATCTCCAACCAAGGGATGCACCTACAACTCAGGCATCTAAGAAGTGCCATATGTATGAAGGCCAATATTGCTTGATGCCATCAAGAGAGACTGAGGTGAGCCAATCTTTAAATCTCAGCACAATCCAAGCCACTATGGAGAGTTTAGAATGTAAAATAGGTGATATGAAAGAGTTTATGGACTGCCCTTGCCTCCTTGGCCAACCATACAACTATAGTTGGCCAAATGGGCTTATGGGTCGCCTGGCTCGCGCCCGGACCATGTCGGGCGGCACTGGCAGCCTATACCGTCATCTCAGACACGACCCAATACCACTCGGGCCATGTCGGGCTGGCCTGAAGTGAAAAATGGTCAATCGTGCTTCTTTCCTAAATAAGTCTATATTTAGTCCGTCACTTCTTTAGGCCGTTGAAATAAGTCTATTTGTCCCCTCTCTTCTTGGGCCATGCTACATATGGCTATAATAAATCTATTTTATATACTTTTTTTTGGTCAGGCCTTATATAAATAATTTAAGTCTACTTTAGGTCCTCAAATATTTTTTGCTGAATCAGGTCGTGCCAGGCCGGCTGGCCTAGCGTGACGAGGGTGCGGCCTAGACACGGCCTAACCGTCGGGCCAGACCGGGCCATGATTGGGCCACACGGTGACGCCGTGCCTTGGGCCGGGCCGTCGGGCCTCGGGCCAGATGATGGAAGGGGGTAGAGCCTGCACCATGATCGTCCCACAAGCACAGTTGTCTTTGTGACTTGATCCTTGATAGAGAAATACTCGGGATGAAGTTCAAGGTAAGCAGAATTATTGGCTATTAATCGATAAACATAAATCAAATTTTTATTAGCTTGAGGAACATACAAAACATTGTATAGCCTAATATTGCGATTATTTGGGGTATGAACAATAGTGGAACCAATATGACTAATATCCATACCTGCTCCACTTGCATTGTGAGTCTGATCTCCTCCTTCATACCTCTCCTTCACGTTGAGTTTATCTATTTAACATGTGATATGATCAGTGGCTCCGGTATCGATGTACCAATTGGTATCAATACCGTATGAAGAGTTTGATACTGCTGATGCTAAGTGTTTTCGGATCTGGAACATAATCCTCCTCAAAGCGATGCCAGCATTCTGCAGCCGTATGACCCCTTTTGAAGCATACCTGACATGTGGGACACCGGTCTCCTTCCTAGCCTTGTCCACGTTTCAGCCACCGTTTCACAGGTGGCAACTTGGACGAGTACATCTCTTGTCATAGAATACAACAGGTATCCAAGATCCTGCTGATCTTGCGCCTCCCAGTCTTCAAAAGCTGGATTTGGCTTCATGATTGTCTTGTCGTTGACTGTCGTTGCAATCTCCATGTCTGGCTTCTTTGCCGCCCCGGTCAAATGACCTTGAAGGCGTGCGCCTCGATGGCAGCACTGATTTGTGCTCTCCACAAAGTATGATTAGGGTGTGCTCAGTTTGTAAAATAATTTTGCAAAAACATCACGTCGGATTTACGGTCACACATTTAAAATATTAAACGTAGTCTAATTTCAAAATAAATTTTAGATTTCGTCTGAAAACCGCGAGACGAATCTTTTAAGTCTAATTAATATGTCATTACCACATGCTGGTTACTGTAGCACTTATGGCTAACCATGTACTAATTAGACTCAAAAGATTCGTCTTATGATTTCCCCCGTAACTTGTTATCCAAAAAAATTTCTCAAAATAACTGTATAATTAGTTTTAATGTTCATATATATCTAATACTTTATTTAGGTGTATATTTAATACTTTATTTTTAGAAAAAGTTTTTGGGAACTAAACAGGGCCTTAGAACAAGTATAATAGCAAGCTATAAATAGCTAAATGCTTACGTGCAGGAGAGATGTGAGAAAAGGAAAGTGGACTGTAATCTTATAGCCAACTTGGGCACAAGAACAAAAAAAACTATGTGAAAGAGACATGTAGGTTCTGTATTTAATAATAAAGAACTAACTATTATATGAGTGGGCTAAGAGAAGACTACAAGAGCCTTATAGCTGGTTTGTTGACTATATTATTAGCCTTGCTATTAGTCTTCCCAAGCTTTTTCTGAGACAGGATGTCCTAAAGGGGATTGGTTGCTCTGGCTCCGGTTCCTGTGCTTGAAGCT
The DNA here is from genome assembly GCF_000231095.2 of Oryza brachyantha. Taxonomy (NCBI): domain Eukaryota; kingdom Viridiplantae; phylum Streptophyta; class Magnoliopsida; order Poales; family Poaceae; genus Oryza; species Oryza brachyantha. Next base: position 16,771,913 of record NC_023163.2, on the reverse strand, counting down.
GCCGACGCCATGGATGCGAAAAAGTATTTCTTTTCAGATCTAGATCTTGTAGATGGAAACGTTGCAGAAGGAAAAACGCTCTGATACCATGTGAATTGGGAGAAACAATCGCACTGATCCTGTGCGTGTTTATATAGGGCTGGAAACGCCTCAGCCGTGGCATTACAAAGATACGCCTGTTAATTAATACGTGATTACAAGATAATTATCATGTGTGATAATAACAATCTCTAGCAAACTCTAATGGATATGCGCTAACAATTTATCTCCAGCTTATACGGCTCTGATCAAACCTAATTCTGTTAACACAGATGGGTGCTGTTGCGTGGCTGCCGATGAGGCAAGCGTGGGCTGTCGAGCAAGAACACGGCGAACTCCTTCAGGTCACCGATTGTAGCCTCCAGACCCTCCATGGCGGCCTCGAGCTTCCTCAGCCTTCGTGCCGCGGTGGTGTCACTGCAGGTGTGTGGTTCTTGGAAGGCGTTGAGGACGTAGTAGCCTCGGTACATGCTCTCCATGAGCTGCCTGAGCTGCAGGAGCGTCCCTTGGTCGTTGGAGATCTGCTGGCCATGGGCTTCCTCGACAATGGTGCGTGCTCTAAGGAGCAGCCATTGCATACGCTCCAGCTTGTCGTCGGCGGTGCTCAGGTTCGTGTACCTTGTGGTGAGGGAGGAGATGAGGCGGCTGACAATGTCGCTGGCAACTAGAGAGAAGAGTGCGTCCATTTCTGGTTGGAAAAAAAACACTTCAGATCTTAGTAAGCTAGACAGTGGAGGCTGGCTGGAGAGAGAGGAGGAAAGGATTTCGTGGTGGGATTGGAATAGGGTTTGGATCCTTTGAGAGCGAGCAACATGTGAATATATAGTGAAGCATTGGTTGCTACATGGTCTCATTTTAGAAGCTAGCTAATGGAATTTGGGCAGGTTTTAGTCACATCTATCTATATCTATACTAATATAAAAATGAGGAGTTTGAATTTTTATATAACCATACCGCCAAATATACACATGATTTAGCAGATCCATTTTTCACCGTTAGATGCACATTCCAATGGTCCTGAATGTTTTGAAACACCTCTCTCTTGCAATCCGACGCAGGACACACCCTAAATTACGCTCACCCGAGTCCCCACGTAGCAGCCAAACGCAAGCCACCCAGCGCCATCGCCGCCCGACGCAGGAAGCCGCATCCGCCCGGCACAGGGTGTCACCGCCGTCGCCCAGCTCAAGACGTCGTCGCCTCCACCCAGGGCAGGACGTCACCCCCATCTGACGCAGGCCGCCGCCATCGCCCGGCAGGATGCCGCCTCCGCCTGGCCCAGGACGCCTGTGCCCTCCCGGCGCAGGACGTCACCGCCTGGCACTCAGGCCGCCATCGCCCAACGCCGCCCCCATCTAGCGCAGGCCGCCGCCATCGTCGCCCGGCACAGGGTGTCGTCCCCTCTCGACGCAGGACACCGCCGCTGTCGCCGCCCAACGCTCAAGTCGCCTCCGCCGCCCAGCGCTCAAGCCGCCTTCGCCCGGGGCAGGAGGCCGCCTCCGCACGCCGCCTCTGCCCGAGGCAGGACGTCGCCTCCTTCCGACGCAAGGCGTCGCCGCCCGACGCTCAAGCTGCCTCTGCCTAGCACTCAAGCCACCTCCGTCGCCGCATATATATAGAACCGGGTATCACCAAATATAATATTTGGTATGGAATTGTCTCTTCCACTACGATAACATTAAATGCTCTGTCTACATCACCAAACTCAATATTGTCGTGGTAAACAAAATGAACAAGTATACATCAATAATTCTTTATTACCTAAACATTTTTTAATTAACAATATAAACTTACCTACGCACAGAGAGTATCATGAACGGGTCCGGTTCCTTTACATTACTGCAGAGGGACACTGTTCATGTGAGTGGCACAGTAATTTAATGCTATGAACGGTACCGAAACACTGTAGCAGCAGTACTTTGAAACACTGTTCATTACTGTAACAATATACGTTAGCGCTAAATCTCATCCATCCATTTTGATCCAATGGTCACGAGATACACAAAATTCCCATCACTGTTCATCTCTGCAGTAGCATGTTGCTAGTGCAGAGGATCTCATCCCATCATGAACACCTTGTGCACACACTCTCTACCCCAGGCCCCGGCCCCGACCTCCTCTCCCTATAGGTCCTCGCCGCCTAGGCCTCGGCCTCCTCTCTCCCTGGGTCCTCGACCTGACCATCTGAGTTCCCGACCTCTCTCTCCCTGGGTCCTGTCCTCGACCTCCTCTCCTCTCGGGTCCTTGGCCTGGCTGTCCGAGTCTCGGGCTTCCCTCTCCCCGGGTCTTGGCTCTGGCCTCCTCTCCCCCTAGGACCCCAACCTTGGCTTCCTCTCCCTTCCCGGGTCCCAGCCTGGGCATCCTCTCCCCACGGGTGCCTGGCCCGTCTATCTGAGTCCCCGGCCTCCCCTCTCCGCCCAGGCCTTGACCCTTAAAATATCATCATGTTCTTTTCATCGATATTTACTTGAGAAATATATAACTTTCACCTGGCTTTTGTATAGCCTCCAACCACAATGTAATTTACATATGTACTACACGGTACAACGGACAACATTGCCAAAAATATATTTTATTGATAAGATTTAAGGCCATAAATAATTCTACTTTGTTTTTTGTGATTTTTAAATCTTTCTTATTCTCTGTTTGGTTGCCAAAACATATTTTTTTTCATTGCGTAATTGTCATCAGTAAATGTTGTTATCACCGTAGCGTTAGCACGGGCACGTTACTAGTCAAATTAAAAGAAGGACAAAGTTTAACGTATAGTACTCCTTCCAGTTTTTTATTTGATGTTATCTTATTCAAAATGTTTAAGTAATGTAAAATTATAGGTCATGTTTAAAGAGATTTTAATAATAAACCAAATTACAACAAAGTAATTAATACCTATATAATATTTTTAATAAAATGAATGATCAAAGTTAAAAGTTAACCATGTCAAATAGAAAAAATTGTATGAATATACCTATATAATATTTTTAATTGACTAACGATGAATATACAGATTTTGGATCCAAACTGAAGTATGGACTATGGAGCTGAAAGAAATTCATGCATGCAAGTACTCGTGCTCAACTCATTGATGGGGACTGGACGCTTGACACCTCATTTCCTAGAAGCTGCGCCTAGATTTAAATTTTAGAATTTGATCTTTAAATAAATTTAGGAGTTTTTCTTTGCCACTTTTTTGTCAGCCCTTTTAATGATTGTTAAGAAGATAAAAAAATCTACCAAAAATGCTTGAAAAACCACATTTCATGTTTTATAGAAAAAGCAGTGCAAAGTGTTCCTGTATTATTTGCATTGATATTTTTAAGCTGGTAATTAGAAGGTGGGTACCCACATTGAACAACCTGGAAACATCATCGCTATTTATTCCGATGCTTGTAGCTATTCTGTCATTACATTCGAGAGAAAATTATCTGTACGCCCTTAAAGATTTAGCCAATCTTTTATATACCACTGAATTTTTTATATACCACTGAGTTTTGGTCATTCTTCTATATATATCCTGGATTATTTGTTTTGATCCTTCCTATACCCCTAACAACATTAGTTGACCGTGATTGACCATTAAATAAGTATAAAAATATCGATTTTATCGCTGGATATGTAAGGAATAAGGGAATATAGTATTTACATATTAAAAATATAGTACTTTGTTGTGTGACAATAGGTTTGATGTATGAGAAAGTACTATGGGTAGCATAATACATTTTTAAATGGTAACCATAAGCTATAGTATTTACACATTAAAATTTTGAATATATATTAAAAATATATGTAACATTTTTAAATGGTAGCCATAATAAATTTAAGTTACGGGTAGCATTTTTAACGTTATACAAAATATAGCAAATCTATTATACTACTATCACAAAAATATATTAGACATATTTTTCTTAATGAAAATGATATATCTATTATTATTATAAATTATTTTTGTCATGAATAATACTTATGCTGTAAAGAATATAATAGTCACATGCAACGAATTTATAGCTTTTAATACTATATTCCAAATACTTCTATTATTTTTTCTTTCCATGCATAAGGGCAAAATTGATATTTTTACAAAAACTAAACGGCATTTAGCAAAATTTAGGGGCACACAGGGGACATGCCAAAATTTTGAGGGCATACAAGGAATTTCCCAATTGTATACTCGTTATATATGTAATTTGTTAAGTCTCCTTCAATATTTTCCTAAAAAATCACAAAAACGTCTCTTCAAAACAACAAAATTTAGAAGACTGACAAACCAAAAAAATCATATAACTGACCAATTACACTGATATACATTTTCTTCCTGTTTTTTTTACATTGGCAATCAAATTTATGGAGCTTATGGGTGAGGTCTGTCCTCCACCCTAACAAATTCTCGCAGCCAAGACTTGATAGAGTAAAGTTGCTTCATCTACATATTTCATCTGCTAGACTAATTAGAAGCCAAATATTGGCTTTATTCCGAATAACTACTAGTACTGTTTAAGGGAGTGGTTGTTTGGCTTTTTCATGTAATAAGACAAATGACATATTTACAAATAAAAAATAATTTATGAATAAAAATTTTATATACATATTCTTAGAGATCTAAAACCAAGGCAAAAAGAATAAACTTCGGTAAAAAAAAATCCTAAAATTAACTCCAAATTTAAAGTTAAAAAATTTAAATTTTGGCTTATAGGCATAAATAAAAGTGAAAAGATGGAGGTGTAAGTTATCAAACAATTGGTACATTAGTTTTTGGTTCCAATCGAAACTGGGCTATTATTCCTATGAATCATGAGTGAACTTACTCCCATTTTCAATTAATAATGAGTAAAATTTTATCCAGAGTTTAGAACACATGGAGTTAAATTAAATTTTGAATTTGCTTGCAGGTGAGCTCATAACACTAAATAGGGTATAGTACAGGAGACAAATTACACTAAAGGTCAAATAACTTACATATAGAAAGAGTATATTGGAAACATGGAATAGATACCCATTAAAGGAAACTAGCTAAATTCCATTAGAATGATATTCCCGTTGAAAATACAACCACATGAGATAATATGTTAAGCATTGGACTACATGTCAATGACAATTGAAATTTCATTTCCTAACTTTGAAAATACAACCACATGAGATAATATGTGGAGCATTGGACTACATGTCAATGACAATTGAAATTTCATTTCCCAACTTTGAAAATACAACCACATGAGATAATATGTGGAGCATTGGACTACATGTCAATGACAATTGAAATTTCATTTCCCAACTTTAGGGATGACCGTGGGTTGACCCGTGGGTATTTTAGGGTCGACTCTAGTTCAACCAAATAAACTAAATTTTATTTTGTGATGAAACTTAGTTTATTTCATTGAACTATAGCTGACCCTAAACTACCCGTGGGTCGACCCATACACATCCTTACCCAACTTTATAATCTTTGCAAATGGAACTAAGTAAATGCCCAACTAATTAGGATAAGTGGTGATGCCTTGTATCACCAAAACACCATTTGACAATGACATTAACACTGTAGAAGATCCCTAGAATAAAATTGGGAAGCTTCCCTAGTCAATTAAGGATCCAGTTTGTGTGACGTTGAACTATAAGCCTCTAGATTCCTCTAATGGAGAGAGGAATGTGGACCACACATTTATCTTTTTATCACAAGATCTTGGGAAATATGTACATGCTGCTCTGACTACCAAAATAAGATATGACGTAGTTATACAACTATTAAAATGGCTGCATATGTGGTGCTTCAGTTGCTAGGTCATTGGGTGCTTAAGGCCGCATTCGTTTGAGGGCTAGTAAGTTAACTTACCCCGGCGTGAAAAACATAGTAATAGATTAGTACATGATTAATTAATTATTAAAAAAATATAAAATAGATTAATATGATTTTTTTAAAACAACTTTCCTATAGAAATTTTTTTCAAAAAGTACACCGTTTAGCTATTCGGAAAGTGTGCGCGTGAAAAACGAGAAGGATAACTTAACCTAGAGGGGGTGGCCGAACGCGGCCTAAGTTCCTAGAGATCCTCCACCATTCATTTCAGAAGAGTGTCACCACAAAAGCTATATAAAAGTCATCTCTAAGATTTTATTTTTTTACAAAGAATTTTCAAACAACTATCACATATGGTTTTACTATAAAATTATCTATTCACATCTACATCTACTAGATGAGATCTGTTGAACAAGACTCATTTTTACAACTATATTTAAACACCCCCTAACTAAGGACGGATTTACAATGAGGTCTATGGGGTCTTTGAGCCCCCACTAACAGCCCTTGGACCATAGATGCCGCCTAATAAGTCCCTACTAAAAATCTTTGCTATAGATATATGGACATACTTGCTTTGATTTATTATGGTCCAGTTAGTTTAGCCACCACTATAATTTATTCATGGATCATTCATAACCACCCCTCCCATCGCTTTGTACCCTCAACTCTCCCCCTTCTCTAACCACTATCGCTAACTGTTCCTCTCACTCTCCAACCATTACTGCCAAGTGCCAACTGCCCCTCCGACTTTACACATGTATAGTTTACTTCCAGCATTCCAACATAGCTCCACTCCCCCAATCCCTCCATCTATCCCCAGCCCTCCCTGGCCATTTCTCCTTTGGCTACTAAATCTATCCACCACAAGCTTGTAACAACTGTGTACCCGGTTACCCCAACCTAATGGTGGCCTTAGGCTGATCTAGGCATGAGAGAGTGGGAGATGCATTTCCTAGTTTAGCTAGGCGTGGCTTGAGACAACTGTTATTTGAGGGGAAATTCAAAGAAATTTAGTTTTTCTTAAAAAAAAGATGCACATGTGAATTTGAGATATACAAAACCAAAATAGAAGTTGCCAATCATTTTCCAAAGTTAAGATTCTACCTTTTGTCCCTCGAATACATGAACTAGACATTTCTTGTCCGATGCACTTGTTGGAGACTGTTTTGGTTTACATGGACAGCTAACCTAGTGCAATAATTGATCCTGATGGCTGATATCTCACCTCTCATGCTACAGCTCCCTCCCTCCCTGAAATTCCTCACCTAAGCCATAGCCCCTTTGTTAACCTCACTTATCCTTGTTTCCTTCAGTTCCACCATCAGTGTCACCTCTTCAATGCCGGTGTCAATGCCACCTCCTCAACCATCTTAATCCCCTCTCTGGTGATGCCAAGCACCATGTTGTCCCCATCTTTGCATTGCCACCCAATTAATTCAAGCATCCACAACCAGCGAGATGATGATAGCAATTAGCAAGGAGTGCCAGGTCACACAAGCACAAGTAGAAGTGAGAAGATAAGGGTGAGTATTTACCATGAAAAGCCACGAGTGAAATCTTCCGCACGGTGGCATGCTCAAGCCCTACAGCACCTAAACACCTCTCAATGATGGAAATGATGTTGTGTTTGCATGATGGCATTATCATTTGATAGATTGTTAAGAACATCGCTGTTGCCACAAATAATGCACAAGAATTGCTTCTGCACCATCTCTCTGTTCAGTACGTACTCTACCAATGTTCTCTCTATTAAGCTGACATCCATAAGTACTTATGCTTCTAGATTGTAAACAGTATTCTCAACAAATTTAGTATTATATGTTTATCCCTGTGTAAGGGAAAAATGGTCCTTCTTACTAGAATTAAAAAGTCAACTAATGGTAACTAATGAAGTGCGAATGGAAGGGATGAAATTCAAAATTTGAGTGTACACAAGAGAGTGAGCAAGCAAAATTCATAAGCATAGAAAGGCATTCTTGAGCAAAACTTATAGGCATACACAAAGAATAATAATTTTATATTTCTACTTTTACAACTACGTCATTTTGTTTATACTTATACTTGTAAACCGAAAGATTAAAATTTTAAAACTTAATTTAGAAGCTAATTTTAAGGGTTTTTTTTATCGTAGTTTATTTTACAAAATGTCTTTTTTGTTGCTAATATGCCGTATAGATTAGCATAAGCGCAGCGATCTGAAGCCTTTTAGCCATTTTTTTTCTGTTGGATAATTAACCAGCAGGTGTGAATCTTTTTGTCTGTCCATGAGATGTCTCCCAAAATTTAGAGCCAGCACCGCAAAACTTTGTTAAATTTCAAAAGAAAACTGTACATACGCCGAGGTTTTTGAAGGATTTACCCCCGAAAAAAAGAACGTAAATGTACCATCTTCTCTCGTGTGAGCTCCCTAACAAAAACTGATGACACCACGTACTAGCTCTCGGCCGTTCTCCACGACGCGCCGCCAACCGCCGTCGGCGAGCTCACGGTGGCCTTCTCCGGCGAGTGCACGACGGCGCCGTCGACTCCGGCGGCGCTCATCCGCTGCTCGTAGGCGTGGCCGAGGTTCCTGAGGCGGTTGAGCTCGGGCAGTATGACGGTGCCGAGGTCGGGGCGGTCCCTCCGCCGCATCTCGGTGCACTTGAGCGCGAGCTTGGCGAAGCCGATGGCCTCCTCGACGGGCCAGTCCTTGACGGTGACGTCGAGCATCTGGGCGAAGGTGCCGGCCTCGATGGCCTTCTCGACGTGGTGGGTGAGCCCCATCGGCGGCCGCGCCGTCACCACCTGCAGCAGCAGCACGCCGAGGGAGTAGATGTCCGACTTGACGCCGAGCTTCCCGGTCTGCTGGTACTCCGGGTCGATGTAGCAGAAGGTGCCGGCCGTCGCCGTCAGCCGGTACTGCGTGACGCTGTCGGCCACCGCCGGCGGCACGAGGCGGGCCAGGCCGACGTCGCTGATCTTGCTGACGTAGTTGCGGTCGAGGAGGATGTTGGCCGGCTTCAGGTCGCGGTGGACCAGCGGCTCGGGCTTGGTCTGGTGGAGGAAGAGCAGCGCCGTGGCGATCTCCGCCGCGATCCGGAACCGCTGGGTCCAGGGGATCGACGGCGTGCCGCCGCGGCGGAACAGGCGGTCCTCGAGGCTGCCGTTGTCCATGTACTCGTAGACGAGGCAGCCGTAGTCCGGGCAGGCGCCGAGGAGGAGCACCATGTTTGGGTGGCGGATGCAGCTGAGCACCTCCACCTCCTGCTGGAACTGCTTCCTCCCCTGCTGCGCGTCCGGCCGGAGCACCTTGATCGCCACCGGCGTGTGGTCGAGCGACGCGCGGTAGACCGGGCCGTACCCGCCCTCGCCGATCTTGAGCTTGTCGGAGAAGCGCTCGGTGGCGAGCTCGATGTCGTCGATGTTGTACCGGCGGTAGCGGAAGTCGTGGTTGGAGATGGCGTCCAGGGCGCGCACCTTCTCGTCGGCCTCCCGGCGGGCGCGCACCTCGGCGTTGCGCCGCCGCTGCGCCTCCAGGTCGGCCAGGCGCTGCGCCGCCTCGGCCGCCTCCATGGCCGCGCGGCACTTGGTCTTCTCCATCTCGGCCACCGCCAGCGCCGCCTCCTCCGCGTGCCTCGCCTCCTCCAGCCGCCGCGCCTCCTCCAGCTTCAGCAGCTGCAGCTCCTTGGTCCGCTGCTTCGCGTTGATCGCCTCCCGGCACGCCGCGTTGTACATGTCCATCGTCTGCTTCAGCTCCAGCCGCAGCCGCCGCATCTCCACCTCCACCTCGCGCTGCGGCTGCACGTCACACCACCCCCACTTCAGCAACAACGTCGCGATTGGCACGAATAAGCAATGGCGAAACGGACGCCATGGCGCCGGAATCGAACAAGAAACGCACGGCGGAGTGAGGCGAGCTGGTCTCCCGTGGGCTGGTGGAGAGTGACGACACGTCGAGGTTGTCGCAGAAGTCCATGGAGGAGAAGCGCGTGCTCTGGCCGAAGTCGAGGTCGCCGATGAGGGAGTCGTTCGACGTGGACCGCCTCGTGGAGCGGTACGACCCGTCGGCGCCGTCGGACGCCGCCCTGACGCCGGACATGGGGACGATCTTGTTCAGCGACCGCTCGCGGAACGGCGGCCGCGTGGTGAGCTCCGGCACGGTGCGCGCGTCCACGGACCGCCTCGCCATCTCCGGCGCCGCCGGCGGCAGCTTCCCCCTCGAGCTCCTCCTCGTGTACGACCCCGCAGCGCTCCTGATGGACTCCCCGTCGTATCCCTCGCCGGCGAGGCCGCTCGGCACGCCGCACTTGGCGAGCCTGACGTTCACCGACTTGCCCTTCGCCACCACGTAGATGTTGCAGTAGTCCGGCGCGCCCTTCATCAGGCTGGACGGCACGTCGGCGTTCCTGAATTTCCTGACCAATGCACCACCACCAACACAGGTGAGGTCACCCCCATCACGCCGGAATCGGATCAAAACGACGACGACGAATGATCTCGAATTACTTGGTGAATGCGTTTCTGTTGGACGCGCCGAGCGCGATGCTCTGGATATTGCTTGCGGTGATGAACTCTATGATGGCCTTTGACACGTCTGCCTCTTCCAGTACCACCTCTGATACGTGCACCTGATCGATCAACCATGCAAAAAAAAAATTTAAAAATAAGTTCTTGATGCAATGCCAAGTTGTAATTAGGTAATTTTTGTTTTGTTCTTGCGTTGATCCGGCCAAACAAACAATCTTTACCCCGTTCCGGGTGCAGAATCCTCTGAAGGGGACAAAGATCTCCCTCATTTCAGCCTCCAGCGCGCCCTGCGTCGCCTCCGCCATGGCGAACCCATCTGCGCCAAGCACCAACAATGGAGAGATCAGTTTCTTGGGCTTTCTCTGTCGCCGAGACAGCAATGGCCGACGGCTGGATGGCTGGTTCGGTGACGTACGGTTGGCGGCGGGGGGGTGGACGGCGACGTGGAGGAGGATGATGTGGGAGGCGCCGGAGAGGAGGTGGTCGACGACCCACTTCACGGCCAGCTGGCTGTTCCGGTCACGGTCGACGGCGACGACGATCGTCGACGCCGGCTGGTGCAGGCCCGACGGCGAGGTGGCCCGGTGCTCGTCGGGGCTGAGGGGGCCTCCTCCTTGCATCGCGCCGGCCTCCTGCTAGCTGTCTCCGACGATCTTGCCCGTCGCCGACGTACGCCGCGTCCACCGTGATGCGTGACGGCGATGCGCGCCGGCCGGTGAGTGGATCAGAGGAGTGAAGGACGGCGGCGCAAAGAAGAGGAAGAGAGGCAGAGAGGAGGATGAGATGGAGAGAGAGAGAGATGGGTTCCCCTCTCCTCCTGCTCTTCCTTCTCCTCTCTTCCTTGCGTCCAACCTTGCTTGCTTTCTCCTCACAAAGGCTTCCCCCTCCCTCCCCCTACTTCTTGGAGCTAAATGCCATGGCGATGGAGGAAGGACAGCCTCATGCTATTCTTGCAACCATCTCCCTCCTCTTTTTTCTCCTCCTCTTTTCCATTTTGTTCCTCCCAGAAAAGGAAAATCCTTGAACAGCATGTCGAAAACCTGATAAGAGGTAAAAATGGGAAGGGATGAAAAGAACCTAAAAATGGTGCAAATACAGATCCACAAGATCCATCGTCCAACACTTTATTCCCTTGTTGTTCCAGCATACGCATCATCAAGTGTTCCCATTCTACATAATCTATCATTTTACTAGATCATGCATCATTTTTTTTTGAAAGGTTTTGCTGTTCTCGCATGATGAGTAACCCCCTCCCTGTCCTCCTCCTCTCATCACTATGCTATGTACAAACTACAAAACTGTACACTTCCTAGTATTCTTGTAGGCTGGTGAAATGGTTTTACAAGGTCAGGTAGGTCTTGATCATCGTTGAGCCGGTCGAGTCAGAGAGGAGATGTCTGACGAGGTTCATCCTCATTTGGTTCGGCGCAATTGCGAACATGTAGAATGCAAAGAGTATCAGATCCACCGAAGAAAGCGTCGAACCAAGGAATCCTCGCCACATCCTGCAGACAGTACAGATGAGGGTGATGAATTGGGTGGCAATCTTCAGGTCATATAAAATTGATTGTTGCAAATAGATTTTTTTTAAAAAAAGAGGTAAATGCAATCAACAGAAGGATTACCATTTGGGTAACCGGAAAAAGGTTTCAAAGAATGTCTGGATGCCTTCGTTATTCAGTTGGATTATCAAAGCCAACCCAAAAAGGAAGAATGATCGTTGACGTTTCCGTTCTTGAGGCCATAGTGTTCTCCATGCTGCAACACCAGATAGCAATTAGTACCAGGAAACTTGGATTTTTTAGGGTACCCTTCAATAATTGTGAGCCATCCGGTACTTTGCATCTGTATCTGATTTTATTATACTACGCTAGTAATATGTTTAGTATAAATTTTATAGTGGTAAAATTAGAACTAAAATATATAACATTAAGGTAAATTTATGTAATATATCATATTAAAGTAGACAAATTTTACTATACTACTATCCTTACTAGTAGAAGGTACCGTAACAATGTCCGAAAAGTTTGCTGACATATCTGAAATTGTACTAAAAATTTGTCCTCATTTGAAGCTATGTACTCCAATTTATAATGCTGATGTGCTTATCAAAATAATTGAATAAAGACCAGAATAATGCTTACCAAGCATTGATGGACTAGAACTTTGAGAGCTTCCAGGTAAATATTGTCCAGAGTAGACACGGTTTTTCAAGATATCAGATATCACAGAGGCATATCTTGGAGCTTCAGACAATGATCTAACCACCGAGTATCCTATGATTTTTTTTAGAAAAAATATTATTGCCTGTAAATATGAGAGAGATTGAAAATGCAGATTGAGGATTTGTTAGTACCGGTTGCAGGATGCACCATACTTGCTGCCGCACCAAATGCGAGATTTTTCTGGTCTGTATTTGGTAAGGATCCTCCAACAGGAATGTAGGACCATTCCTGGAATCAGTATTCATCATTTAGGTTAATTTTCACTTCACCTATGCAAGAGAAACAAGTAGTGATACCAAGTCATAACTTGTTACCTCCTCGTATACTTTTCGAATATGAACTCCCATCGCATCCAGCCGAGACATCAACCGCTTCTTAAGGAGGTCGAAGGGCATTGCTTCTTTAGAAGCTAGGCATGTTTCCTGTTATGAAATGATCATCATCAGCAACACAAAATATGGGAAAGTACTGGTTAGAGAACTAAATGGTGATAAAAGTTTTCATATAGACCTCAAAGAAAACTCGTGTGGATGACATGGGCATGGCATAGAGGAAGGTTGGATTTCCTTGCTCGGGATGTGAGAATTTCTCTTTGAAGCAATCTCTGTAGTCCATGAAAACCATTAAGCTGGGGTCATATGGATTGTTCTCCACCTGAAAATTTTCAAATCATTCTGAAAGGTGAAATAGATCTGCCCAACTAGCATATCTAAATTTTCAGCTTGAAGCAATTTCCATTTGTGCATACCTCGACTTCTACACCATATGCAGTCTGCACACAGACACGTGGACCACCAACCTCATACTCGAGAAGCCTACCAGATGCTGCTCCAGACGCAACAATGGCAAGCCTGCAAAGTACCTCACGATCCCCTTCACAACAGACTACCCGATGTCCATCTGGAGATTCCATGATCTTGTCCACCTTCGAGTTGAGGTATGTGACGCCAGCGTCATTACATCTGCCAGTATTTGAAGTTTTTTTTTTAGCAACCATTATGTGTCACCTTGCTTGACTCTGCTGAAACTGAAGATTGCTAACTAAAATTACCTTCTCAGCAACTCCTCATGCAGTAAGTCCCTGTGAACCCTGCCATATGCACGGCCAATCATAATTGGCTTGTTACCGTCTAGGTATACGATAGTATCCTTCCAAACATGTTCAATACAGCTCTCCAGGCCCAGGTCTGGATAGAAAAAGATAAGTACCATAACTCCATCATGTACAAAATATGACGGCAACAATGTTATGCAATGCTGAAAACAAATATGCTACCTTTAAATTCATCCTCCCATACACCGTAGTTGTTCGTGAATGGAAGATCAGGGCCAATGAGACCAACGTTGAGCCCTTTCTTAGCCGACTCTGCTGCTAGGGATAAGCCAGCAGGACCGCAGCCAATGATTACCAAATCAAGAACTGAATTTTCATCGGGTAAGGGCAACAGCTGCACAATAAGATTCAGAGCACATGCTTGATTTCTTGACGTATTTAATTATCGATTTGTTCCGATGGAAAGTTTCAGGAAATAAACTAAAAAAATCACGATCGGTGGTGATTAAAATGTTTCAAAGTTCAGTAAGGTTATTCACACTTCTAGAAGTCTAGTAAATTGAACAATTTCCAAGATGTCCTGGTGTTGAAACTCAGTAACAGGCCATAGAAAGAATGGCACGATCTAAGGGGGACTGTGCCTATGTTAGCATAGCGCTCCACTTGATTGCTTGAATCACACCAAGTCAAAAGGTGTACGTTGGAGTAGGCATGCTATGCACGTACACTTGATCAAATTCAACATCAGTGAGCAATTTGCAAACAAATAATACAACACCTTCCGAGTTGCACTGCATCCAGAGGTGTAATTAGTCAGCAGTTGAGCACAGTATGCTACTGATCGTATCCTATCTCCTAATTAATACACTTGTACAGGCGAGGCCACTTGTTTCTTAACTCCCTACAGGGAACGTGGAGAACAGTCCAAACGTCCAACGCCCTCGTCTTTTGGCTTATGTTTATAGCCGAAATTCGAATTTTCAATTTTAGATTTAAAGTTGAATTTAGAATCTTTTCACCGAAGTTTATTTTCTAGCATTTAGTTTTCGATTGCTAAGAATACATATATAAAAGTTTTATTCACAAATTATTTTTGTTTGCAACAGCACCCAGCATGGGCAACCAGCGGCTGCTCCTGCTTTCCTTTGTGGACATACGCAGTAGTGTGATGGCGAATGGTAGCATCAAGTGCTCCCGAATTCCACATGCGTCCTAGCACACGCGTGAGGCTACGCGACAATGGGCTCATTCGCAATCGATATGGCTAATGAGCACACGCAAAACGAGGAAAGTTCTTAGTACATGATTTATTGAGTATTGGTAATTACAAATTTGAAAAATTGATTAATCTAAATTTTTTAAACAACATTCGTATAACGATTTCTTTTACTAAAAAATATACCGTTTAACCGTTTCAAAGCACGTGTACCCTCATAATCTCATGTGTTTGCGAACACGCCTAATAATATGAATTTTATAGATTTTTCATCGCGCAAACGATAACTATGGCAGGGAAGGTAATGGTGTTTTCTCCGTTTCTTCAAGATCATCTAAGGAGTAATCGTAGGGATGAGTTGTTTGCGTACCTTGGAGGAGATCTTAGACTGGTCGTCCATGGCCTTGGACGCCTGCATTTGCACGTAGAGCAGCTCGCCGCCGCCGCCCTTGACGTAGTCCTCCTCGTCGGCGAACTCCACCTCGCCGCGGCGCTTCTTCTCCGTCGCCGCCACGCACCTCACCATCCACCCGCCGCCGCGCCGCTCCGCGAGCCCCGCCGCCGCGCCGCCGTGGCCGGCGCGCGTCCTCCTCCTGCCCTCCGCGGCCGGCGTCCCCACCGCCGGCCGCCGCTGCCCGCCGCCCCACGCCGCCCGCCAGCAACCGAACGGCGCCGAGATGGTGGCGCCGGAGAACTCCATTCTGCTCCCTCCCCCTACGAACAACGAAAGCAAGCGCGCGCCCTCCTCCCCGCGGCGCGGGCCGGCCGGCGGGCGGTGGAAGCAGCGGTGGAGGAGGAGGAGGAGGCTACCGGACGCTCGCGAGGTGGTGGTGGAGGTGGCTAGCTGTCGCCTACTGCTGCTGCTGCCGCCATGGTGGAGGGAGGTGGAGCGGTGGTTTGGAGGGAGGGGGGCGGTATCCGGGAAGTGGCACGTGGCGGGCGCTGATTGGGCGGGGCCCCGCCTTCCAAGGATATGGTTCGCTTTTGGGGGCAGCGCCGAGGGCGTGACTCACCCCACGCCACGGCTTCCCCGCCCGATGGGGCCCACGTGTCAGTGAAGCGGGGAGCTGCGGGCGTGGGCTGGATGCGAACGGGCTTGGCCTATGCGGAGTTGCAGAGAATGCAGCATTGCTAGTTTGAGGGGGGAAATATGTCCGCTTTTTATTCCTCAACTATAGGCCTGTTTCGATCGCGTCCCTCGACGGTAGAACCGGTTACATCACATCTCTTATAAGAGTGAAGACGTAGTCTCAAGATAGTGTTAGAGCATCCCAACAGCTCATCTAAATTTAGTTATTCATATTTTCATTTAGATGATCATCTAAACTAGTTTTATCCTTCATATCTCTATGTACTCTACTACATCATCCATATATGATATCCTCTATATCTCTTTGGAGAATGGAGAGAGATCATCCAAATATGAAGGTTCTCTCTTAATATGGATGATATCTATAGATAATAGAATAGTTATTCTGTTGGAGCTCAATTTGTAGTCTTCATTCTCTATTTTCAAGATAAAGAATGAGATAGATGAGCTGTTGGGGATGCTCTTAAACCTTGTTTTGGATGATGTATGGACTACATGGACTATTTGACTTCATCTTCGTCCTATGTGGTATTAATATTGTGCTTATGTGGTATCTCAAGAAAAATATAAAATAAAACAAGTGTGCATGTCTCATATGTCAACCACACAAAAGATAAAAATAGAGTGAGACCATGCGTCATTACGTTCCACTCCTTCCCCCTTACCCCTCCCTCTTTCCTCTTCTTCCCCACGGCCGACCACTGTGGCTGAGGAGGTGGTTGGGCCAGGCGCCGTCAGTGCCAAGACGCGGTATCTCATGATGTCAGTAGCACCCCAGCCAGGGGAAGGACGTGGCAACAGGGAAGGATGTCAGGCCTAACCGCATTTCAGCCTTGTTGTACTCCTTCTTACCTGTGACAGCTATTGAAGAGGACGAGGGAGAGAGGAGGCATCCAAATCCATCGTCCATGGCCATCTTCACTGTGCTCCTCGTCATTAGCTTGGTGGGGTTCCCGTGTAGATTCAAAATCCATCTCACTCAAGCTCGAGCACCACACCCTCCTTGCCATCGAGCTTGAGCTCTGACACCATCGCTCAAGCTTAAGAGGAGAGGCGAATTGATAGAAGGGAAGCGAGTAAGAGATGGTGGTGGATACGATGACAATGGAGCTTTGTGATGGCCTCTATGCCCATTTAGGCACTCGTGCGAGACTCGCCCATCGTCGCCTCCCTTCGCACGCCCTCACAAGTCTCGCTAGCCACTGCCCTACCATGGCCTCCCTTTTATCAGTCGTCTTTTGGGACTCCTCGTACTAGAGCTAGGAGGAGAGGATGTGTTTGTAGCTCAAGTTCGATCCGAAGAGCGGTCATTTAGTCATGCAGGATGACGTTATATCCGGTGATGTGCCTAGGGAGCTTAGATGGAGACGGCTCTCTCTCCCCTGCAGGAGTTACGGCGGCTACAGATATAAGAGAGAGAGTGAGATAGAGCAGGAGGAGAAAGGAGTGAGATGAATGGTGTGGGACCAATAACATAGTGGTCCCGATATATTTTTACCATGTTATGTGACTGGCATATGGCCCCACATTTGTTTGTATTTGTTGCTTTTATTTTTGCCTCCAAGACACATAAGTGTCATCTCAGCGTCACGTGGGACAAAGACCTTGTCAAATTAGCCACTTAATTGCCACGTAAGTCAAAACCACTCTTAATGCTGCTGTGAAGCGATTTAACTGATTTTAAAGGTTAAGGGATGCTATATACCCGGTTTTTACGATTAATGGTCACAAATAAAATTCGATGACGTAAAGTGAACTTTTCCTGATTTGATGAGTTAATTGGGCTTTTTATTTGGCTGGATCATAGACCTTACAATGCTTCGTTCCTGGTTCCAAAATTCCTCAAGCCCAAATTGAGGACTGCAAACAGAATGGTTGGGTTCATCATTTACGAGATTCTAGAATTCGTATGTTTGAAAATGGATCAAGGAAATAGTCTTTAAAACACTAAATCATAAACAAAATAGCGACAAAATTAAACATTGAAACAAAACCCACATGGGCATGTACAAATATGATGGTGGAATTGTGGGTACATGAAGTGCTCATGAATATTTTGTTCACAAATATGTGTTTTCAATAAGATTTTTGTGAGGCTAAGGAGTTGTGTTGGCCTTCATCTCTTTGATGTTTTTTAGAAGTCAAATTTGCGTGTTTGTGAGTATGGTTATAGTGCGTGCATTTGTCTGCTGTGTAATGAAAATAATTGTACACATTGAAGCATAGAACGAATAGTGTTATAACTCACCTTAAAAAACAAATGCTACCTCGATTCTGTTTTATTTGACTATTTGATGACTTTATGTAATGTTGGTTAGTTAAAAATTAAAATAACCAATATCACCTTGAAAAAACAGAGAGAGCATATCGATTATAGGCTTAAGCCAGATAAAATTTCTAGGACTGACATAACCATGCATACCCAGGAATTTTAGACCCCGTGGTTGACATTTTTTAATGTAAAACGTAGGATTTGAAATCCTATAGAAAATGCTACTCCCTTTGTCTCATAAAAACTACATTTTTCTCCATCTTTGATATAACCTCTTGTCTTTTTTTGGCTTTTGTATGGTATTTGTGAGATGGTAAAAATAAAGTTCTTCTCAGAAGGAGGTAGTACCAGGGTACACCCTACCTCCTAGAGGGTGTTTACCCCCCCCCCCCCCCCCCACCAGCAGCACGGTTTCCACACAATAACCTTAAAAATCGTTATGAATTTGCATTCCAAAATTTTGAATTGAATTCCAAACTTTTAAACCTATGTGGTAATACATGGTTATCACATAATAAGCATGGCAATCACAGTGTGTTGAAGGTGAGAAGAAAAAATCATAGTAAAAAATTCTATAAAATTGGAATATTCATAAAAATTGTGGATATCTCTAGCAAAGATAATGTAGTATTGCATAAAATTTGTTGCATAACCTTAGCTATATTTTTTTACATTTAAACAAAGTAGAAATCATATCCCAAGCCATCTCTTGTTTTTTATTTTTCCTAATTTTTACTGACCTCCAAAATGTGAAGTAAAATATAAATTTTCTTTAGAATATAGCAAAAGATATCATGCACTACTTAGAGGAATATCTTTTTAGATTTTTTAAAAAAAATGAATTTAAACAAAATTTCTCAAATTATAACGGCAATCATCCTTACCGTAACCACGGTGGTTAGCACAGTAGGGTGAATCTTAGGTAGTACTACAAATCATATGAAACAAAGGAATCGATTATAGTAAAAACATTGGAACGTTTCCCTTTACCATCAATCCCATAACACACTAATGTATCCACTGAAACTTTTTTATTCCCTTTGCTAATTCCAAGTGAATCGCGAGCTACGTAGAGCACCGAATGACCATACTTTAAGGACATCTTGAGAAATTATATTATAGTTTACACTTTATTGGCCCAGATTCCTATGCTTTTACATATTCTTAAGTTCCAAAAGTGATGTCTTATATTTTTCCTGAATTCTAAAATCATTTATTTTACATTTACATTTCTACTCTATTCATACTTTGTTTTCATTTCTATGTTTGTTTCAATTTTGTGCTCCAATTAAAAGAGGCCTCAACTCATTACTGATGCATGAGTTTTTCTCGCTTTGGAACGTGGTTTCTTAATTTGATTAGTTCGGCTAATGTCACATCTTGGTAGAATAAGAATCTAATAAAATTAACTTGTCGACTCATGCACAAAGTGCTCATTGACCTCACCATATATCCAAATTAATATTAATGCAACACCCATATCTGGTTTATTCTCTTTTCGAGCAGCCAAACGGTCGGTCATATCTGGAAACTTTAAACTGTCTATCACAAGTGCAAACAAAAAAAATATGATCAAAAAGAAAAAAAATACATGATACCGGAAGAAAACTTTGTATGTCTAGTCTTATCAGGGTGCATATTGGAACAAACAAAGTGAGCTTCAAAGCAGAAATGGACCAATGTCTACACGACAGAGCAAAGAGACAATTAATTAAAGAATAGGTAATTAACCATTACCAAATTTAGAGATTGAGCACTAATTCTTCATCTTTTTCTACCATTCAACTCTCTCTCTCTCTCTCTCTCTTTTCCCTTTCCCTCAGAAAATTTGCACTGAAACCGAATGCTCTTCGAATGATCGCCTCAGCCAAGTTTACTTTTACCAACAAATTATTAATATGAAGACGTATCAGATGCTTGCAGGCTGGAGTAAGCCTCTTTTCATTGCTCATAAAAACTCCAATATGAACCCTTCAATCGAATTAATCTCAAAATGAATCGAGTCCTTCCTTTTGTCATTTTAAACATGAACAATGAACAAACCTTAAAGTACTTTTTTTGCCAAAAAAAAAATCATCATTGGATCCCAATGTTTGTCACATATATAATATTTGTCGGCTGATTTTTGTTACTAAATAAAGGAATTGTAGCAAAGAATGAAAATAGACTAAATACATGTCAAATTGATTAAAAAAAAGCAGAAGGTGGTTTCGAAGGATGACATAATTAATGAAGGGAAATTGCATAAGCATGCCGAAGTCAGCAATTGTTCATGTTAATATATTTATGGCCTCCTTTGGAATGAATACCCTTGCACAAACACCTTGATATATTTTTACAAAACGCTTTCGAACACGAATGGTTGGAGCTTGGGAATAAATGTGAAATAATTGGGGTGTATATGTATTTTAATACAATATACCAAAAGAATCGTTCAACATTAGTTTAGGCACGAGATGACCGTTAAATTCTAAACTCTAGTTAATCTTTTTCATACTAATTATTCTAAGAATCCTAGAGAATGTGCTATGTACAAGTTGAAGCCTAGATAGTATTTAAACTGGAGAACATAAAGAGAAAGAACTTTTCCCAAGCTATATATATACCCCTGCCTTGTCCATTTATAACTACAAAGCATGACAACTTCATATGTATAACATCCACATATAAATAGTGTAGCACAGATGCAAGGATGGTTCCATGAAAGGTTTGATATCTACTTGAGCTTGGAGGGTGACAGAAGAGAGTGAGCACACGTGGTTGTTTCCTTGCATAAATACTAAGCTTGTGCTTGGAGCTACGTGTGCTCACTTCTCTTTCTGTCACCTTCATCCCTTCTCTCTCTCTAGGTCTCTCCGGTTCTCTTTTCACTGTCAGATTTCTAGGAATAACGTGGATAAAATTTACATCTTAATCGTTGCATGATATCCATTTAGCAAACCTAATGAAAAAAAATTAAAAGCTAGTATTTGACACTAGATTTTACAAAGCGATGCCAAGATTACATCATGAATTATATGATTTTTTTAGTTTATATTTGTTTGCATGAAGACTTCGTAAGGTGTTTTTTTTTTAATATTTGAAGGTCAAAGAATCATATCATTGAGGTTTTGGTGACTAAACTCACCTCAAGGTTGCAAATTAGGGAGCTTTCTTCTTATCCCATGCCCCCAACTCCCTCCCCCACCTTTAACAACCCGAAATCATCACCCTTCTTTTTAATTATTGTGACAAAGGCATCACCTAGATGAGGAACACATTTATGAACACTGCACTGGTGAAATCGGCTTAGAATGTCCAAAGGAAACAAATCGAAAGAGCACGCATGATTTATAGAAGATGTTCGATGTGTGCGTTCTTATTTGAAATTCAAAAATTTGAATTTGTTTGCTAAAGATTTTATAGTTTGGTGCTTAGGCCTTAGGATTACAAGGACCGACAATATATTTTACCTTTACATAGTTCAACTCATGCATGGGTTTAGACCTTTTATTTTTTTTAGAAAAAAAAGGCCATCCATTTGCTTCTTTGCCCTTAGCCCTCCCACTAATATAGTTCATGTGCACTAAATGGAGGTCTTTTTTGGGGGTAAAGTTAAGGCCACAACAAATGGCACAGTTAAGTTTACATCTGTATCACAAAATCCTCAATTGGCAAGCTTGCAATGACTTGCACATATTACTTACAGCCATAATGAGAAAAGAAACGGGTCAAGAGAGCATTATACTAATTTTTCATTTTTGAAATTTCGCAGAAACTTGCAATGACTCGAATATATAAGTTAAAAAATTATTGGTAGTAGGGGAAGCACCTAGTTCCTCCTCAAGAGGTATGGTGGTAAACTTGAGTGTGCATAACGTCATCCATTAAGATTCAAGTTGCTGACGACCTCAAATATTACACACACATGGGGTGCGAGTAGGCGGACTCGCGAACTCGTTTATTTGTCAATTAAGTGGATAACTCTTACTTGCATCCTTGGCGGGTCCACCTTTAATATGATACTCCCTTCCATATTTTTATGTATGACACCGTTGACTTTTAGAATCATGTTTGACCATTCGTCTTATTTAAAATTTATATCCAAATATGCAAAATTATAATGCATAATTAAAGTTTCTATAATAATAAATCATATTATAACAAAATAATTAATAATTATATAATTTTTTTGAATAAGACAAATGGTCAAACGTGAATCTAATAGTCAACGACGTCATAAAAAAAATGGAGAGAGTACCATGGTAAGAGATTTTCTACTGGCCTCCATCCCTCTAAACATATGTTGAGGAGGTGCACCGACTTGGGGTGTGTGTAGTGACGTGTGCATGCGTCTTGTAATCGCTAAAGAAATGACGTGTGTAAGTAACTAGCTTAGCTTAATTGGCTACAAGATTAATCGAGGGCATTAAGTGTCATCTGCAGCATAGATGGCTGGTAAGTACCCCCTCTAGCGAGGAGAAAATTTGTCAAAGGTTTATTGAAACTTTGACTATCGATAATTTGCTAAATGCTGAGTTAAAAATAATAAAAACATGTTCTAGATCTACCTTGAAGACTACTATCCTAAGATGTTAACATGTTAGACTTAGCTTAATACAGGACATATGGTAAAAAAAAAATTAAAGTTTGATCAAATTTTACATAAATACTAAATATTTATAACGGGAGACATATTAGACTTAGCTTAATACAGGACATATGGTAAAACAAATAAAGTTTGATCAAAATTTACATAAATACTACTTCCTCCGTTTTCTAATGTAAGATATTTGACTTTTTTCTTACGACCATTTGTCTTTCAAAAAATTATGGAAATATCATTATTTTGCTTATGACATACTTTATTATCAAAAGAACTTTAAGCATAACTCGTTATTTTTTATATTTGCTCTAAAGTTTTGAATAAGACGAATAATCAAATATTGCAACTTAAAAAAAAGTTAAACATGTTATATTATGAAACGGAGGTAGTAAATATTTATAAGTGAGGTAGTATACGTTACTGTGCATCGCTAGGCTGGGCCTTTCAATTCTCTCATATACTAGCATTATAAAGCAGTGCATAGGGCTGAAGGCCCAGGTGTGATATCTGATGTTGGAGCCCCATTATACTTTTAGATGGGCCCCAGGTATAAATACTTTTAGATGGGTCTGAAACTTTCTCTATTACCGTGGGTCCGTGGCTCGCTCTTCCTTGCAGTTTGCAAATCTGGGCCCGATTTTTATGCTGATCCAAATCTTTGCTGTGTGTTTGGTGATTTTGCTGTTCTTCAAATCGTTTTGTGGAGCTACTGTCGTAATCACATCCATAGCCTTTTATACCACATCTTTTCCTTTTCCCCCATCGAAGAAGGCGTATACGCCCGTGCTTTTCGTAGCTTTAATTTCAGTGCCATATGCGAGCATGGAAGTATGGCACCCTCGAAATCAAATCATTGGCAGCAGCTAGTGATAGGTACTAGTACCTCCCTTGATATAAGTGTATACAGACAAATTAGTTAAAAATATAACTTAAATATTCCTTATTAAATAAAAAAAATTCTGACATGAGAGATAAGTAGGATAAAATAGATAAAGATTTAAATACGAGATAATAGATGCGACAACTAGTACTCTACGAAATAATTTTTTTTATGAGAGAGATTTAAATTCTATAGATATACTTGTCATAGTAGGAGGGATTAACCGGGAGAAACAACAACGGCCGCGTCTCACGTGCTCGGCGACCACGAAAGACGTGCTCACGTGCACCCTATTGGTATTCCGTTCCCTTTGAGAACAGAGAGACAGACAAAAACAAAAAAAAAGCAGCGGAATACGGCCACAAAAGACGCACATATATATAGCCGTAGCTTCTTCTTCTTTGTCTCTACCCTACGTATACCTTTGGAACGCTTAGCTTTGGATACAGTAAGTACATCATAACATACCCAAAAAGAAAAGGAGATAAAAGCTTGATCCACCTGATCTCATGTGGCTTCAAAACCACGGCGCCCTCCATTGATAAAGTCAGTGTGCTGCTGGCTGCGAACACTACTCAAATCCTCTCGCCAGGGACCCTGCACAATTGGTAGGCCTCGTCTATTCTCTTTTATTTATACTTATAAACTAGTAAAATTTAAACTTTAAATTTAGTGTTAACTTTTAAGTTTTTTATAATATTATATCTTTCAGATTTTGTTTTTAGATCGTTGATGTTTAATTTATACATTATTTTTTGTTTATAAATATATTGTTTCGTATTTCTGGACAAAAGCCGAGGGCTTTAATTTAGGTGCAGCAACGGTCAAGACAAAAATGTTGCGTAAAATCGTGGACGACGGAATCAACGGCACAAGTACTGTCAGGTGATGTTTAATCTTATTCTCAGCAGTCAGCACCACCAACTAATTAAACAGATCATAGCGTGTCGTACGTCCGTCGTGTAGCTCATGGTGCATGTTCTTCTTGCAAGTGGGCCATGTATATATGCATGGCGACGTGCCGCGAGAGGTGCAGTCAGGCAGACATGGATGGAGCGGTGGATTAACCAGCGAGAGGGTTTGAATAAGCTAGATAGAGTTTAGCTCCTCTTCTATTGATCTTTGCCATAAAATTTTAGAGAAGTATTCGTTAAGACTCTAATAATTTTAACGGGGTAGCAGAGGCTCAAGCCGCCCTCGTACCTACGTTAAATCTGCTCCTGCTTGGATGCATGCATGCACGAGCTTAATTTGATTGGATTTCCTCTGTTTTCCCGGACCATGCATTGATATTCGTTGTGGCGGAGTTAGAAAATAGATTCACCTGAGACAGGATGGATCCCACTCTTCTATAAACCTACGTGTTAGGCTGTTAGCGTGTGTAATCATACTGTTATAATGGTTAATGATAAGTAATTAGCATATCATTATTTAAGTATTAACTATTATAAATTTAAAATTTTAATTTCTTTGTTTTCTTAAAATAAACTTATGTATTTGAAGTTTTCATATGTATACGGTTTAGGAAGTGTGCTCATGATAAACAAGAGATTAGCCTCAGCCAAACAACAGTATCGAACAATGTCTAAATTAGATTGTGTATTATAAACCTAACCTAATAAACAACGTATACAAGTGATATAAGTAAGATTAAACGGGTGGAGACAAAAAAAAAAGGCCTTGACTGTAGCTGATGAACGGGACAAGCGGCAAACTGAAACCGCTAGAGCCCACAGAACTATATGCGCCGTGTGGTCAAAACAGAGGAAAGATACCCTCATTTTATTCGGAGTGAAGTGTCGTGATCTCTCAAGGGAATAATATTATTCTGTTCCGCAGGTCTTATTCACTCGTACACTTGTGATTTGCATGTTAATTTGCAACACAATATAACTAACCGTAATAGCGAAAAGAAAATTTATAAGTGCCACGTTAGATGTTTGATCAGACGTTGGAAGGAGTTTGCGGATATGAATGAAAAAACGAATTTCATAAATCGTCTGAAAACCACGAGACGAAACTTTTGAGTCTAATTAATCCATCATTAGCATATGGGGGTTACTGTAGCACTTATGACTAATTATAGACTAATTAGACTTAAAATATTTGTCTCATGGCCCCTTAACTGTATAATTAGTTTTTATTTCTATCTATATTTAATGCTCTATTTAGATATCAAAGATTCGATGTGATGTTTTTGGAAAAAAAATTAGAAACTAAAACATGCATCAACGAGTCGATGCATAAACACTGATAATGCAAACCTAACAGCTGTTACAGTGGGTTCCGTTTGGTCAACTGTAGCTCCAACCAGAGAATACGCATGTCATTACATGGATAATCACAAACCATGCAGCAGCAGCAGCAGCAATAATAGAGTTCTTAGTACTAGTGACGACCATATTGACTAAGTGGCTTACATTCTGAAGCATGGTAATTAATAAACAGTAGAGTGAAAATTAATTTCACCTCTGGTTTTTATAATCCACCAGAGAAGGACATGGTTTTGAGTCCCACAGTATCACACATCGACAGCATGGTGATGACGTACTCGTATCTGCAGTCACCAACACCCTTTGTCCTATTCTGCACCGTCTAAAAACACACCCAAAAAACAAAACTTTTTTTTTCAGATAGCAAGTAATTCAGAGAAACTTGCTGATTATTCCACGTCATCCAACAACCATATTTCCAAGTAGTACGAGCCTCCAGGTCATAGGAGGGGTGTACATAAGGAGATGCTGATGCACACCCAAGCTGAAGTGTGCCTCCTAGCATTCTCTTCAGTTTTCAACTGAGATAATTAATTGTGAAGAGAGCCATCATCAGTAGGAAGAAAGAAAGGATCAAGAGTTTGAAGGATCAAAGAGACACTGGCCTCTGCTTTTCTTTGAAAGTGGGGCTCTCTCTCCTTGATGCTTTCTTCTCTTTAGCTATCACCCATCCATCTAACTAGGAATATAATCTTTAAAATCTATTTCCTTCTTGCATCAGTTTTCTCTATTTTACCATTTTTACAAAAAAAAAATAATTTTCCTTCTAGCACGTTTTTTTTTCTTGTTGAACCAATTCCTTGTTTCTTTTCAAGAAAAAAAGGTTTTTTTTTCTTGTTGAACCAATTCCTTGTTTCTTTTCAAGAAAAATACTCTTTTTTTTTTCCTTGTTTGACCAAAATTGGAGTATTTGGGCATATATACCCATGGGGCCATCTCCAAGTACACAAGGGCCATGGTGGTCATGGGGAGTTGGAGAGCAGGGCAGGCAAAGCATATGGTGGCTTGAGAGGATGGAAGACGCTGGTGGTAATGGAGGAGACGGCGGCCTGAGATTCTCCCTCCAGTTTGATCCCGGCAAGCCGGGGCTTGGCCGCACTCTGCTCGGCTTCCCCGTCTCTGCTCTGCTCAGTCATCTCCTAGGTTGGAGCAGCAGCAGCAGACAGGGGACAGGGGAGGGGTCCATGGCGATGGCGGCGGATGGCGGCGGCGAGACGGCGCCGGCGGCGGGTGTTGCTGTGCTCACCTCTGCCTTTGCTGCCTACCTCGTCTCCGTGTACGCGTCCGATCACCGGCGGCGCCCTCGCCGTCGTCTCCGGCTCCGGCCGCGTCTGGATGGGCTGGATTCTTGTAGGCTCTCTCGTTTCTTGGATTTTCTCTGGTCCTCTTTGATGGTGGTTTTGATTTGTTTCATGCTGATTTTATTTTTATTTTTATTTTTTTGGTCGGAAGCAGCGGCTAGGCCCCGTGCTGTACCAACGCCCGATGATGGCCTCAGGATTGTTTCGTCAAATGTAAGTGGCGATCCTGCGAATTTCAGTTCTTGATCGGTGAAATTTTTCCTGAATTTTCGGAAGAAATTTGAGATGCGATTGATCCTTCCTGTTTGGTATATGAAAAGGAGGAATCTTTGGAGAACGTGATCCACGGCGCGTCGGTCGGAGCCGGGGACGACGAGCCGGATATTGTGGCGAGGGTTGTGATGACTCCCACCGACGACATGGCCGCCGGAGCGAACGCCGACGGCGGCGAGACGGGGAACGACGGGCGGTCGGGGAAAGAGCGGGAGGAGGAGGTGGCGAGGGTGAAGGAGCTGTGGCTGTCGCTCATGGAGCGGGAGCAGAGGCTGCAGCTCCGGCTGGCGGAGCTCGACGAGCTGCGTGAGCAGGAGGCGAACGCGCGTGAGCTCGAGCGGCGCGTCGGCGTCGCCGCCGTGGAGGCGCGGCTGCTGGAGCTCAAGGCCGCCTCGCTGCAGGAGGAGAACCGGAGGCTGGAGGCGCAGGCGTCGGAGCTCGACGCCGTCAGGGCCAAGCTGGCACGCACCAAGGAGAAGCTGCGGGAGCTCAGGGCGCGGGTGGAGCGCGAGCAGGAGGCGGCCGAGCGCGAGGCGGCGGCGCTCCGTGACAGGGCGAGCGAGCTGGAGAGGAACGGCGAGGCGAGGGAGAGCGCCATGGCGGCGGAGGCCGCGGCGCTCCGGTGCAGGGTGGCGGAGCTGGAGAAGGGCGGCGAGGAGAGGGAGCGCGCCCTGGCGGCGGAGACCGAGGCGGTCCGGCAGAGGATGGCGGAGCTGGAGAAGAACGTGGAGGAGCGAGAGCGCGCCCTGGCGGCGGAGGAGGCGGAGCTGCGGACGGCGAACGCCGGACTGGAGGAAGAGAACATGGAGCTTGCGCTCAGGTTGCAGGAAGCAGAGCAGACAGCCTCCACGGTTAATCTCGTGCTCAAGGTAACTGCTAAAAAGTTTACGATATTTGATCATTTTTAAAAGGTAGTTATAAAAATAAATCGGTTTAAAAGCTTATTTTAAAAATAAACCATTGTACACTACGCCACCACCTAAGATGAAAAAGTATTTTATCTCCACGTCATGGCTCGACGTAGACCTTGTTAACTCAATGCTATGGCCTCGGCCCATCCAATTAATAATGAGCTCCGTGCCAAGCCCCCTAGCACAAAGATGAAGGATCTTTGTATCTTTAGGGGTCGCGCAAAGCAAATAGATTATTTTTAAAATAGTTTTCAAACCGATTCATTTCGTATTTTGTTCTCGAAAATGGTCAAATAGTGCAAAAACCGGAGGTAAACTGAGCCCATATAATTATTTATGTGATTTGATTTTATACCATAGGATAAGCATTTACCTGTTGATTCTCATAATTTGTGTGATTACAGTGAATCTACCAATCATGTGCTTCGAAAACGAACGTAAGCAATTGAAAAATCAAAATTTGATTACTAAAGTGACTTAGAAGAAAATTTTTGAACTAAACCTTAAAATTTACAAAATAACCTAGAAATGCTTATATTTTAAAACGATGTATTGTATTTTTGTTTGTGCGGAATTATGTCTTGATATGTCAGTTATGATAGGTCTTTTTTACAGCTTTTGACAGGTGATGAAAATTAAGAAACTATCTAAAAACTATGTTGTTTGAAGAACTAGTAAATATGCAATATATCTAGGTCTTTGGATGATAGAAAATATAGCTCTTGACTTGTGAATGGGTTGAAAGGTTGCTTGCCTTGAGCTCTTTTGCAAAATTGTGGCAAAATGAACTTCGTCGTGTCCTTTTGGTTTGGAATAAAAGTAGGGGCTGAAATCTGTTCCAAGTATTCCCTTGGTCGTGTCACTGTCGCGGCTTTAGCTTGGCTTGGAGGTTGTTTTAGCGAATTAGCCTTCCACCTCCCCTGTTTTTTAGTCTAATAATGCTAAGCACATGGTTGGAGCTTAGAACATTCAGAGATTGAATTATTGGTTGTTTTTTATTCAGCCTATAACTTGACGCAATTAAACGATAAGAAGGTAAGGCATTAGTTTATGTTGCCTTTTTTAGTTTGGTCAGTATGATCCAAGAGGCATATTTCGTCATCTACTCTTGTAAGAAACAAATTTTCTTTGTCATGTTTTTCACCGATTCCTTTATATATATATATATATATATATATATATATATATATATATATATATATATATATATATATATACTGAATTTGCATGTGGCACGTGATAAGGTCGTATATTTTCAGGCTGCAGAATCTTTCGGGAAATCACCTGAAATAAATAAATCTTACATTTTTTTACCTTTCTCTCTGCATCTGCATTTGGTGAAGTATCAAGCCAAGGATAAATATCTTAGAGCATCATTAACATCTCATCTAAATTTGGTCATTCATATCTTTATTTGGATGATCATCGTTTCATCCTTTATATTTCTTTGTACTCCGGCAGATCATCCATATATGACATTCTTCACATCTCTTTGGAGAATGGAGAGAACATCTAGATGACATCTAAAAATAAAGGATATGATAGATGTTCTCTCTACTTTTATCCTTCATCATCTATTTTTAGGATAGAGTATGAGATAGAAGAACTGTTGGGGATGCTCTTAGTTCAGAATTTTTGAATCCCCCCCATAGGAAATTATTTAGACAAAAAAAGCATTTGAAAAATTACACAAATTTTGTGCAAATTTTTATTGACATCCAGAATTTTACAGAAATGGTGCCATTGTTTTTCAAAGAAAAAAAAAGAACAGAAATGCCATCTTCATTCGAAACAAACATAGCATTCCCACTATGTAAGCTTCAAATTTTCGATGTAGACAATTTTGCTAGAACTTGGTGACAATTATATTGCTTTTGGGAATGAAATTTAAACAACCAAGGAAATTTCCTCTGTACTTGTTAAGATATACTACTTCCGTCCCTAAATATTTGACGTCGTTGACTTTTTAATACACGTTTGATCTTCTTCTTATTCAAAAAATTTACATAATTACTAATTATTTTCATATCATTTTATTTATTGCTAAGTATACTTTTATGTATATACAACTTTACATATTTTATAAAAAAATTTAAATAAGATAAACGGTTAAACGTGCATTAAAAAGTCAACGGTGTCAAACATTTAGATACGAAGGAAATATTATTATATGGTATATCACCTTCCAAGCAGGGGTGCATCCAACCAAGTGGGAGAGGGGAGCTGATTGCTTTCTTCCTCCTCCAGTCCCCTGCTCTTCATCTTCTTTATCTTTTTTTTCTTCATCCGGTTCTCTTATCTTCCAAGCATGCAAATTTAGATTTGGTTTCTAGACGTTATTACATAAATAACAGATTAAACTCAGAGCAGTACATATATCTACCATCATATTTATCTTTATTTTGACCTTCTGCTGTAATTTATATAATTCGAGTTTAAAGTATTTGGATGATACGAATTGCTTTATGCAACTGTCAATTCCACCAAAATGATGAAACAATACACGGCTCTGTGCTCAGACATGCCGATCCATTCTGAAATGACACCAAAGCAGCTCACGCCTCTCTCTCTCTCTCTCTCTCTCTTTCGTGTCTCGCAGGAGGACGTCGTCAAGGAGGCTACCCACCTGAGGGAAACCAACGAGCGGCTGACGCGGCAGATCGAGCAGCTGCACGCCGACCACTGCGCGCACGTCGAGGAGCTCGTCTACCTCAAGTGGGTCAACGCCTGCCTCCGCTACGAGCTGCGCAGCCACGACGACGGCGGTGACGGCGGCGGCGCCGGACGCCTGTCGGCGAGGGACCTGAGCAAGAGCATGAGCTTCCGGTCCAGCGAGAAGGCCAAGGAGCTCATGCTCAAGTACGGCACCCACGGCCTCGACGGCTTCGACCCCTCCATCTTCTCCCCGCTCCACGAGTCGCTCTACAGCGACGACTTCGAGGGCCGCAAGCCGAGCGGCGATGTGCACGAGACGCCGCGGAGCCCGAGCTCGTCCGTGGCGATGGCCTCCGCCGCCGCCGCCGCGGGCGGCGCTGCTGCGGACGAGTCCCCGTCGAGACGCAGCGGGCATGGCAAGCTCAAGTTCCTGGGGAACATCAAGAAGCTCCTCCCGACCGGCAAAAAAGGGCACGGGCACGGCCGCGGCGACCGGAGGAGCAGCAAGAAAGCGACGGCGCCGCCGCGGGACGAGCACCTAGAGAAGGCGCTGCAGTGGCTCTCCAGCCACGACGCGCTGTACGACGACGACGACGACGACGACGACGAGTCCTACGGGAGCACGCCGCTGACGTCGTCGTGCGAGCGGACGCCGCTGAGCAGCGTGACGACCACGGGCTCCATGCACGCCCGCATCGGCGGTGGCGGGGAGACGGCGTCCGCGGCCGCGTCGAGGCTGCTGGAGGCGGAGACGGCACGGACGAGGAGCGACGCCGGCGCGTCCTACGCGCGCGAGCCGGCGAGCCGGTATCACGCGCTCCGGCCGGACCACCCCGCCAGGGACGGGAGGCAAGACGACGACGTGGGGCCCCGCGCGTCGCCGGAGAGGCGGGAGCTGAGGCGGCGGTCCGAGGAGCTGAGAAGCCCGGCGGCGATGTACGCGAGTGCACGACGGGGTCCCATGCAACCACTGCACAGCAACGCTTAACCAGAAAACCTGCAGCTGCATATGCGAGATGGAATTAATATAATGCAAGTTTCTTTCTTTTTTGTTCTTCTTTTTCCCCTGCTGGTGTGTATGTTAGGAACAAGTGTAATCACATGCTAAAATGTGTTGTGAATTGTGAGTCTTGTGACTCAATTTTAATGATCTGTTCTCTAAAGGAAATGGGGCTGTGACCTGTGTGAGTTTGGATTGGAACTGCAAGAGGAGGAGAAATGAGAACAAGTTGGGACTGATGAATGAATGCCTGAACCAGAATGGGTGAGAATCGTGAGATGGTCGCTGGAGAAAAGAACAAGTCTAATTAAACTCCCTCTATATTATAGGTAGAACCTAATTTGTATCCCTTAATCACAAAACCAGCTACAACGACTCCTTCGGCTATTAAAAATCCGTGCAAAACGACTCCCTTAACCATTTTGATCGTGTTTTTCGCTAATACAAATCAGATCCGACCTATAGTTGACAGAGTCAAATTGGAGTTATTTGCCGGAGAAATGATCAACTAGGGCTCCCAGCCCACCAGAACCGGGCCAATTTCACGGCCCACTGTTCGTTGCAATGGCGATTTCATTGGGCTGCATCTTACATGGATCATCCTACTGTCGAAGTCTGTCCGCAAATGTTCACGTAAGCGTTCATGGTTTGCCAGCCTTTAAGCCTTCCTAACTTCTCTTTAAATATAAATACCGACCTATCTGTGTATGTGTGTGTGTGATTAAAACTTTGTTTTAAGGGAACATATTCTTTATTTACATGTGTTAGATCAAGGATATACATTGATACAAATGTCCTTTTACTTTTTTTTTTCTTTTTGTGTAATTTGTACTTATATCCGATAGTAGGTAGCTCTGAATTAGTTATGGCACGGTGCTTACATGGGATGTATATATTGTATTTTTTAAGTTGGACAGAGTGTTTGTCCCGTGTTCGTTCTTCAGTTGTGGTTTACACGTACGATTCAGAAACTAACAGGTTGGGCAATTACTGATATAATTTCCCCTAGTGATTGTAACATGCAAAGTTTTACTTGAGAATAAAAAAATGTGATATGCAAAGCATTATTGTCGCTTCCTTCCATTCTGATTGCGTTGTACTGATCTGTTGGTAAAACACAATATGCTATATCCTCCATTATACAGAACTTTTTATTAAAAATAATAAAAACCTAAAAAATAAAAATAATACGAAGAAAATAACAACACATGTCATTAAACCTGACGTTATTAATTCATTCATCCTCGCATCATATCAGGTTCTTGACCTGAGTCCATGTTACTGTAGCACTGATGACTGCATACATGTGAAAGTCGTTCATACCTTGGACTATGGGAGAAGGACCGGTCCAGGAGACGTTGACGTGCGCCTAAAAAAAGAACCCCACTTTGAGAGGGCAAAGCATATATTGTCGGTAGTTTCAAGTTATTTTCATAAACGCGCAAAATTTTGATATGTTAATACATTAAGAAATTTTCTTAGGGAAGAATTTGAATGTAGCCTATGTCCAGGATAATTCGTTCATACAAATTGGTTTCCTGGGACATAGAAAGTACTGATTAATCATTTCATTCTGAAATATAGCTTCAAGACGTATCCTACTAATAATGATCTACATATGGAGGATAAACGGATGTGTCCGATCATATGCTAGATAACTCTATTTTAAAACAGGAGTAGGGGTGCATTTTGAAGAGGGGTTAGGAACGCTCTCTCCTGCACACGAAGCAAAGTTAGTTATTAGCGTAGGATTAGTTATATAAAAACTAAAAATATATTAATATAATTCTTAAGACAATATATATTATAAATAATACACTATTTTATATTTTAAGAAGTGTGCTTGGGAAAGATGACGAGTAAAGATGGAGGTAAACACGGTCTTGGTGGAGAAAATTGCTATTATACCATCTTCCATATGTACATTCGCTCACATGCTATTCTAGAATTTGCATTCGCTAGAACACCACTCTCAAACAATTCAGATTGCTAAAATAACATTTGGCCTCCTTGCTACATATAAAAATGTGTATGCATATTTGCATCAATTTTATGACCAAAATGCCCCTGAGCACACTGCTTCGACAGTACAAGGTGCAGGGTGAGCGACTAGGGAAATTTAACTATTTGCCACTCTTATATTTGCACACTCTCTAAATGTCACTTTTGCATTTGCACCTACAGAAATACCACCAGAGAGAAGTTGAGTCCTAATTTTTTGCCACTTTTGCTGAGTTGGCAGGCAATGTCAGCATGCCAGCATGGAGAGGGCACGTGAAATGACAATTGTACCCCTGTGAGAGTATGCAAACCCTAGGAGAGGGAAAATCGATTCATCCCACCCGTGAGTCTGGCCGCCGCCCACGTGAGAGAGCGGCGAGGAAGCCGGGACGAAGCCTTCCGCCCGGGTGGTCGCCGCCGACGGCCGGAGCCGCGTGTCACCGCCGACGGCCGAAGCCGCGCCTCGCCACCGACGCCCGGAGCCGCACCTCGCCGCCGAAGCTACCTGCCGCAGTGTGCCGCCCGGTCGCTCACGACGCTTCCCCGACTGGTCACTGCCGAGGAAGCAGCACCGGAGCCACGCGTCGCCGCCTGCCATCCTGCCCTCGTGCATCCGCGCGCCAGCGGTGGCCCATCCACGCGCTAGCGGTGAGCCATCCACGCCGGCCAACCTCTACATCCACCAGCACTGTAAGCAGTCACCTCCTTTATCTCTTGTTCTTCTTCTTATTCTTCGTCTTCTCCCATTTTCTTTTTTATTTTTAGTAGCTTATTTTTGTTTTGTCTTTGTAGCTTTGGGGACTGGTTGTTGTTTCTGATTGTGCTCAATTTCTTGTTGCCGACGACATCAATCTGTTATTTACTGAGATTTTCTAGTGATGAAGTCGTTGGATTGCCCACCTTGGTAAGTTAATTTTTTTTCTGCCCCCTATGTTGCATGCATGTGGAGTTAGATATCTTCTAACTCCAAATTTTTGGGGTTCTTTTTGTCAGGATCGATCCTGGCAATGCTTTCAGAGTTGTTGTTAAGTGTGCTCGGTATGTAGCAAATGTAGAGTATGGATTGCTTAATATGGCAGAGCAAGAACATGACTGGTGGATTGATAGATGCAAGGGGTATAGCTTACACAGATTTCATGATGATCTTGCATGTAAAGTCATATGGGGACCTAGCCAACAAATCTAGTGTGGGGATTGGACTTTGATAATGCCACTGAATGGAAGTTGACAACCAGTGAGCAATTTGATCAGTGGATGCAGGCCCGGTTTCTTGAGAAGAAGTCCCGGTTTGATGAGAAGTTGATACATCTTGGTGTTTGAGGTTGTTAACAAGAAGGGATACAATCAGGTTGACCCATCTGAAAATGCTGTTGAGTCAACAACTCAAGTTGTCTCTAGTGTGATAAGTGCACATCCATCTGGACAGTCAATTGCTCAAGGTGCCTCTACTGATGTCATCAATGAAGATCCATTTGACATAAGTTCTCCAAATATAGCTCATAGAGAAGAAGGGGCAAACGACACCTCTACTCATGCAGAAGAGTCAACTGTTCTTGTGGACTGGAGTAAGTTGGCAATAATGCTGAATGATGAGGATGGTGATGGTCATGTATTGTTGGATGAGGACAAAATTATATGAGGCTATGGGGTTCAAAGCAGCAGATGTGAGAGCAGCCGCAGCTGAAGCACTTGTAGAAGAATCTGCAATTCCTGTGATTCCATCTTCCATTCAACAAGAGATGATAGATGCAACCATTGTAGTGAATGATGTGCTACCAATTGAGGCAGTTCTGGATTGGGATAGGGATAACCCAGATATGAGTGTGGGGACCTTTTATCCATCCATGGATGATTTTATGGCACTCAAGCAATATGCTATTGTCCATGAGTTTGAGCTTGGGACTGAAAAGTCTGATAAAGATAGATTTAGAGGAAAATGCAAGGCTAAAGGTTGCCCATGGAAAATTAGAGCAAAGACACAAGCAAATAAGAGTGTCAGGGTATTATGCTAACTTTTTTTTATTGTTGTTTTGCATTTTTCTATATTGCTTGCTGCACTGATTTTACACTTATATTGGTTTGTAACACTTGTGTGCTTCTGTAGGTTCAAATAAACAACAATGCCCATAAGTGTGCTTCAAGAAGCAGAGTTCTTGGGAAGATGGCATCTCAAGCTTGGGTGGCTGAAAGAGCTATTCCATTTCTTAAGAAGAAGAGTTCAATGGGTGCAGCTGAACTTCAAGGTGAGCTACAAAGCACTTACAAGATCACAATACCATATCAAATTGTTTGATATGGTAGGCAAAGGGCTGCAGATAAATTATTTGGGAAGTGGGATGATTCATTTGATTGGTTATATAGGTTCAAGGCAGAGGTAGAAATGAGATCCCCTGGTAGTGTAGTAGAGATTGACACAATTAGAGTTGGAGATAAAGTTCATTTTAATAGATTCTTTTGTTCATTTAGAGCTTGCATAGATGGATTCTTAGAGGGATGTAGACCATATATTAGTATAGATTCTACTGCCTTGAATGGACAATGGAATGGACACATGCCTGCAGCCAATGCATTAGATGGACACAATTGGATGTTCCCATTGGCCTTTGGTTTTTTTGATTCAGAGACCAAAGAAAATTGGATTTGGTTCATGGAACAATTAGGTAAAGCAATTGGCATAGTTGAAAACCTAGCTGTGCATACTGATGCTTGTAAAGGGCTAGAAACTGCAGTGAAAACAGTGTTCCCATGGGCAGAACATAGAGAGTGTTTCAGGCATTTGATGGAGAACATGAAGAAACTTTTTCATGGGGATATGTATGGGAAGAAGATGTGGCCTGCAGCTAGGACATACATGCCTTCTAAGCATGACATGTTGATGAATGAAGTGACAACAGCTAGTCCAGATGTGAAGAAGTGGCTTGCTGATCATCACAGCCTATTGTGGGCTAGAAGCAAGTTTTCTTGTCATGTCAAGTGTGAATACATCAACAATAACTTAGCAGAGTCATGGAATGATTGGATCAAAGACTTGAAGGGCTTGCCGGTTGATGCTCTTGCATATGCAATTAGGGAGAAAACACTAACCCTATTTGAGAAGAGGAGGAGGATATCCAAAGCTCTCAATGGAGTAATACTCCCAGTTGTGTTCCATGAATTGAATGCATCATCAAAGGGGTTAGGCCACTTGAAAGTCATTAAGGGAGATCCTAACCAGGCTGAGGTGACAGAGACATACAACGATCATGAGGTGATAAGGCATGTGGTTTATCTTGATGCTTGCACTTGCACTTGTAGGGAATGGCAGGTTACTGGAAAGCCTTGCCAACATGCACTAGCTGTTATCACAACTGTTAGGCAGCCATCCATGGAGAAATATGTAGACAAAGCCTACTATGTGGCTAAACTTCAAGCGGCATATGCATATACTATCCCTAACATCACAGACAAGAAGCAATGGCCACAAGTGGAGAAAGATTTCAAGCTTCTTCCACCATTGAGCAAAAAGAGAGCGGTGGGTAGGCAAAGGAAGAACCGGATTCCGGCTTGTACTGAGAAGGGCAAAGGGAATGCTACAAGGCAAGTTTAGTGTA
This sequence comes from Oryza brachyantha, assembly GCF_000231095.2. Lineage (NCBI taxonomy): Eukaryota > Viridiplantae > Streptophyta > Magnoliopsida > Poales > Poaceae > Oryza > Oryza brachyantha. The sequence goes on along the minus strand of NC_023163.2, from coordinate 16,734,251 downwards.
AGGAATTAGGTGGTTTTGGACATAGAAAAGGCAGTGCTAGATCTCAACTTCATGGCACAAAAAAGAGGTGGTACTCAATGTGCTTTATTTTCTTTCAATTATTGTTCACTCCGTTTATTCTTTGAACTAACATTAATGTATTGCAGGAAGAGAAACAAGAAGTCCACAACAAAGATGGGAAGGAATAAAGGGAATACCGCCACTGATGCCCAAGTATCTACCCCAAGAACAAGAGCAACTGCCGCTAGAGAAGCAACTGCAGCTAGAGAAGCAGCTGCAGCTAGAGATGAAGCCCAAAACCAACCACAAGTGCAACAGCCAACAAGCGCTGGGCCAACCACTAGGAGGTATGAAAATTATATTCTTTCGTGTGTTCTTTTCCAAACTGAACCTAGCCTTTGTTCTGTTACTTACACCCATCGCACATAACAGAAGGTTGGCATTAGATTCTATTCAAAGCTCTAGTGAAGTACTTGCAACACCCGTTCATGAAGTAGTAGCAGTGCAACCACCTAAGAAGCTTACACCCAGGAAGAAACTAGCTAGCAAGAAGAAGAAAAATGCTTCACCAACTAAGCTACCGAACTGAAAGTGCAGGCTAATTCTGGAGGTATTTTGTGATGACCGTGCTAATTCTGGACGTATTTTGTGATGAATGTGGCCTTGTATGGTGCTATGAAGCTCTTTTGGAAGTGACTTGAATATGACGGTGCCTAGTATGGCTTATTTTGCTATGTAAAGTGTTGTAATGAACTGAAGCAGTATGTGACATGGTGCTATGAAGCTCTTTTGGAAGTGACTTGAATATGATGGTGCCTAGTATGGCTTATTTTGTTATGTAATATGACGTAATGAACTCAAGCAGTATGTGACATGGTGCTGAACTATTTCTATTTTATTGCTTTTGTATATTTGTGTGGCCTTGTCTGTGACAAGATCAAGCTTATGTTGAACTACGTATGAATGACTTACTATGGGATTTGATTGACCTGATGAATATGGTGTTCAATTAGTCAATTATGCTTAATTTCTTTGTGCATGTGTGTGGAGTTGCTGATAAGATATTATCAACATGTGTTTTAACCCAGTGTGCTTATCTATGTTATTTTTATGTTTAATTATTACAAATCTGCATAAATATTTATATTTGTCTTGTTAGAGCAAAAGCAGAGTTCCTCCGAGTGTTTTGCTTGAATCAATCTTCAGGTTGTTTTGTCTATCTGTCTGTCTACTGGTTCTTGTGCAGTGCGAGTATTCAGGTAATGTCTGCTCGTTCATGTGCAATGCGAGTATTCAGGTAGCAGCTGTTGGGGGAGATCCAATATACCCTACTTCTGTGTTGCTAGTGGTTCCTTATTTTTGTTTAATTTGATGTACATGACAACTGTTAATTGCAGTTTTGTTATGTGCTTACTCGTTATAAAATATCTGTCAAAACACTTATACTATTATAATAATAATTATAATAATAATAATAATAATAATTGCTTACTCCATACATCTATCATGTTACTGATCCTAATTCTCACTTCTATTATAATAAATATTTATAAGCGTTTCATTTTAGATTAAAACATTTTTAATCTAAAATAAACAACTTATAAACATTTGTTTATATTTTTAAATGAAACAATAGCTAAGTATCCACGATAAGTAACACGTGCAGAATGAACCCGGAAGGCCAAGCCTCATCCTCCAATTCAATTGATTCATTTCTTCTAGGGTTAAAATGGTCATTTCGCGTGCTAAGTGCTGATATGAAGTGCCAGTTCAGCCAAAATGATATAAAATTAGGGCATAACTTTCCTCTTGTGGCATATGTAAGAGTAAATGTAAAAGTGGCATTTGAAGAGTGCAAATATAAGAGTGGCAAATAGTTAAATTTCCCCTCACGGGGGTACAATTGTCATTTCGTGTGCTCTCTCCATGCTGGCATGCTGACATTGCCTGCCAACTCAGCAAAAGTGGCAAAAAAAATTAGGACTTAACTTCTCTCCGATGATATTTTTGTAGGTGCAAATGCAAAAGTGACATTTGAAGAGTGTGCAAATATAAGAGTGCCAAGTAGTTAAATTTCCCGAGCGACTGAGGGGGATGAAGCGGGTGGTGCTGAGTGTAGAGGCCGGGACGGCGCAGCAGCCGAGCCCACGCCAGCCGCGGCGGGGACGAAGCCGACGGCGGCAGGGCCAAGCCTGCGCCGGCGACGTCGGGGACAAAGCAGCCCGCGCTGGCGGTGGTGGAGACGAAGCAGCCCGCGCCGGCGGCGGAGGAGGCTGTCGGGACGAACCCGCGGTGGCATGGACGGCGAGCCTGGCGGTCCCTCGATGGCGGCCGACCGACCGAGGTCGGCGACTGGAGACGAAGCAACACGCGCCAGCGGCGGCGGAGGCTGCCAGGACGAGTCCGCGGCCGAGCCCGCGGCGGCGTGGACAGCGAGGTTGGCGATGCCTCGATGGCGGCGATATTTGGTGGCGGCCGACGGGCCGAGTCGATGCGGGCGAGCCCACGGCGGCGTCAGTGGGGTCAAGCTCACGACGGCGTGGACACAAGGCGGAGGTGGCAGCGCGAGATCTGGCCGAGCCACGGCGGCGGCGTCGACACGATGGGCTGGAGAAGGCAGCGGATGGAGGCGCCAACGCCGGGCTTCGGTGGAGAGCAGCGGCGGTGAGCATGGGTGGAGGCAGCCGGGAGTTGATGGAGTTGAGTCATGCACGGACTGTGAAGAGTAGAGGGGTAGTTTCGTCCGTATTTTAAGAATAATAGGTATAATTTGTTTACTTTATATTAGTATTGACATAAATATATTTTAAAGATAACTCACACGAATACAAATTTTAAGATGATATATGACGAATACAAATTTTAAGATAACATATGACGAATGCACACATGAAAGACGGTACGATAACAATTTTTTTGCCTTTGTGGGTGGTGGCAAATGAAGCCTCTAGATAGCCAACATTCGCCAACAGTCCTACACTCCTACTAGAGGTATGTCTGACCTTTCTTGCGAATAAGATGGACTACTCAGGCCGCATTCGGCTACCCATTATCTTATTATTTTGCACGTGTATATTTCCCGAACTGCTAAACGGTGTATTTTTTTAAAAAAATTTCTTAAAAAATCATATTAATCTATTTTATATTTTTTTAATAATTAATAATTAATTAATCATGTTCTAATCTATTACTATATTTTCCGTACAGGATAAATTAACTTACTATGCCTCTAACGAACGCGCCTCTAACGAACGCGGCCTCAGTCACCGCGGTAGCACGAATTACTCTATCCGCTCAAACATATAAATATTTTTTGTTTAAGTCTTATGCTAGCATTTCTTCATTTCTTTTTATGATTTAAATCATTCCAACTATTACAAATGTTTATAGAAAAAATCTAATCAATTTAAAATTTAAAAGTAACAATCCTAAAAAAATCTTTTAATATTTCTTTAATTTATCTTTATTTTTACTACTATAAAAAGCATCTAGCGGTGGTGGCGGCGGCAGTGAAACCACCTGCTCCTATTACATTTTTATAATTTACCCCCTAGCTTCGTAATATTAAAAATCAATCAGATCTAAATGAATATCCACATAAAATTAAATGGACGTGGATATTTCCTATATAAAAAGATGACAACATATTTCATAAAAAATATTTTTCTATTTATCCTAAAATAACATAATATGCTTTATCCTTTACAAAGCATAGCTATTCACCTAATATTAATAAACAGGGTCTATTCACCTAATATTAATAAATAGGGTAGAAATAATTTATTTTAGAACGGAGCATACTATTCCGGTCTCCACTCTCCAGCGGCGGTAGTCACATCACATGCATGAGACACTGCAACAGGCAGGAACCCAATATGTACACGAAGGCGACATTTGTCTTTGACAGAGGCACAAAATACTTTTACGTTGCTGCCAGTGCGTACAATGACCGACATGGCCGGCGGCGACAAATATTAACTAAATCTCATCACAAATTAACTACTACTACAACGACCTGACAATATAATTACTTATACTAAACACGTACAATAAACCCGGATTAGTGCACGTAATGACGATTTAATTAACTAACCGAACAGCTTCTTGACGGCCTGGAACCTGGCCGCCTTGTCGCCGAACTTGGTGCCCTGGTAGTAGTCCAGGTAGTCGCCGTACCTGTACGGCCCCGGGTACGGCGCCGCCGCCGCGGCCGCCGTCGCCGGCGCGACCACGGCGTCCGGGCCGGGGTTGTAGAACGTTGCCACGGACAGGCGGCGGCCCTCGGTGCCGGCGGCGACGCGGTGGACGACGCTCTTGTACGCCCCGCCGCTGAGCACCTCCACCTGGTCGCCGATGTTGACGAACAGCCTGCCGCGCTCCGTCGGGCCGACGGGGACCCACTCGCGGCCGGCCCTGTGGAACTCGAGGCCGCCGACGGCGTCGTCCTGGAGGAGCAGGATGATGCCGCCGGCGTCGGTGTGGGCGCGGAGGCCCCAGACGAGGTCCGGGCGCGGGCAGGCCGGGTACATGGCGAACTTGGTCCCGACGAACGGCGGCGCGAAGGCGTCCCGGAGGCGGGCGGCGTCGAGGCCCAGGTTGAGGCTCATGCACTCGGCGAGCAGCTCGGCGAGGGACACCACCTGGGCGATGTACGCGTCCAGCGCCTCCCTCGCCGCCGCCGGGATCTCCGGGAAGTCGGCGGCGTTGTTCTTGGGGCGGTGCTGGATGAAGTAGGTGGTCTCCCAGTCGGCGTTCTCGGAGAGCGCGCCGTCGCCGTCGCCGCCGCCGCCACCGACGTCGTCCTTCGTCGTCAGATTCTTGGCGAGGTCGGAGGCGTAGAACCTGTTCTTGAGGTGGTCGTCGTAGTGGCCGTACACGAAGCGCTTCACCTCCTCCATAAGCGCCGCGTCCACGCCGTGGTTCTCCACCTGCATGAATCAGCAGCAGCAACTCGATCCAGCGTCAGCAATGCAGCTAGCCATGGAGTGTAGCGTATACGTGCTAGCTAGCTGTGTTGTTACGTACCCAGAAGAAGCCCCAGTCCTTACAGGCCTCGTGGAGCTTCGCCATGGTGCGCGACCTGTCGTCGTCGTCGGCGCCGGCGAGGCCCTTGAGATCAACCACCGGGATCTCCATCTTTCTCTCCCTTGGCTGGCAAACTGTGGCTACCTGCGACGAGTGCAGCTGACTGTTATTGATGCTTCAGTTCTGATGGGTGTTAGCAAGCTGGGCATGCCTCGTATTTATAGGAGGCAACAATTGGGCAAGCACATTTAAGGGGTTCTTTGGGACAACCCATCAAATATTTAGACATTTATTATAAATATTAAATATGGGCTATTAATAAAATTTATCACTAATTTGTTAGACGAATCTATTGAGTGTAATTAATTCATGATTAGCCTATGTGATGCTACAGTAAACATGCTCTAATTATGAGTTAATTAGGCTTACAAAAATCGTCTCGTGGATTAGCACTCATTTATGAAATTAGTTTTTTCATTAGTCTATATTTAATACTTCAAATTAGTGTCCAAACATCCGATGTGATATGTGGCTAAAAAGTTTAGCCCCCATCTAAACAACCCCTAAGGTTAGTCTAACCAAAAGTTTCATGGGCAATAAAAAGGTACCATATAAATATTTTTGATGATGTGACAGCGTATTAATGAAGAGAGATGAAATGAGTTTTATGGAGATAAAACTCTATATGCACAGTTACCTAGATAGATTGTTCCTACAAAACAACAATAAATGAAATTATATATCGAGAGAGGGGTGTTTTATTCTAGTTTCAAACATTTTTAGATGACATGTCACACTAGTTAATCGTGTCCATAAAACTTACATTAAGAATGGTCTAATAACTCTATCTTTTGGCTTGTACGTACACATAGGAGGCAATAATTTTTTATCTTAGATTTGAAGTTAATTTTAAAGTTTTTCATCGTAGTTTATTTTTTAACCTTGTCTTTTGACTCCCAAAAACACACATATATAAAAAATTTATTTATAGATTATTTTAGTTTATAAATATGGTTTTTAGGACTGCATACGGACCCTAAGAGCATTCCTAACCGCTCATCTAAATTTGGTCATCCATATCTTTATTTGGATGATCATCTAAAACACTTTCATCTTTCATATCCTTTGTACTCCAGTAGATCATCTATATATGACATTCTCTATATCTATTTGAAGGATGTGAGAGAGAACATCTAAATATAGAGTTTCTCTTCTAATATGGATGACATCCAAAAATCGATGATGAGATAAATGTTCTGCTGTAGCTTAACTTTTACTCTTCATTCTCTATTTCTAGAATAGAGAATAAGATGAATGAACTGTTGGGATGTTCTCAAGTACTGCAAAGGATCGTGAGGGAGCAGCCTAGTCATCGTCCACCAGTGGATGGATCCGTTGAGGTTCCGCCGGCCGGGGCCCCTGGTTGCTTCGGCGACACACGTTCGATCGTGCCGCAAGCCCGTGACATTGGGGTGCACACAAATTACTGTTACTATTGGATGCATGCATGCGCGATCCTTCCTGCCGGGCGGGCGGGCGGGCTGGCCAAATGGGACGGCGCAAAGCTTGCAGGTTGCAGCAGCGTCGCCATCGCGAGGAGATCCCGGAGAGTGGAGTCAGATCGATCCGCAGCGCGCGCGGTTTTGGTTGCTTGGTTTTTGGAACAGCGGCGCGGCGGTTTCCATCGGACGGGACCGATGTATCGTCTCCAGCCTCTGCTGGTGCTCGATGTCTGGATACGGGACTTTTTCTTAAAATAATATATATATATATATATATATATATATATATATATATATATATGCGCGCCATGAAATAGGGACGTGACACCGTGGCCACACACCCATAGCATGGCACTGAGGGAGTGCCACGATCATGCCCACTGTATATGTATATTTATGTCATTTTTTCTCTGGTATATATTAATAAAAAGAAAGAAAAAAGGTAAATATATACTTATAAAGATCTCTAGGTGAGTACCCACCTGTAATATTGGGGCTACCTATCTATCATAGGAAAATTTATGAGTCCAACTCTCATAGATTTTTAATAGCTGAATTAGAGTGTTCAGGTGCCTAAGAATCTATACATGTGTCAACAAATATCAAATAGATATGTCACAGTTAGTTTATTAGCTAGCTCCTTAAATTTTATTAAAAAAGTATTACCAAATTATCTAAATAAAAGTTTCAATGTAAATGCACTATAGTTAAAATGTAACTATATTGTAATTACATTGTAACTATAATATAATATACTGTAATTTCAATGGAAAATTTGTTTTGACATCACAAAATTATAAGTCGCATAGGTAGGATCAATTCCCCTGCGCCTCACAACTGCACGCACCTTCGTTTGCTTTTTGGCACGAATCTTGATTGAAATCCTATGGTGATAAAACTGATATATTTCTAACAGAAAATCTTACAATATATTTATATAGCCAATCCGATAGTATTGTGGAGGCAAACCCTCTGTCGTAATTGAAATTAGATGATTTTGTGTTACTGTTGTTGTATAGGTCCATCTCTTTCTGAATCTCTATGTCAATGACATAAAGTTAGGTGACATACGTTTAAGGATCCCCTCTGTTGCATGAGATGATGAACTAGCATGAAAATATGGAATGGATACGGTTGGAGATTGCAAATCTTACTACTGATTGTCGTAGAACCCCCACTAGAAAATTACAAAAGGAACGAGCAAAATGGATTCTAATCCCTCAAAAGGATGTTCATTCATTTCTTCTATATTATTTAAATAATTATGAAAATTTTAGTAAGATAGATTATTATATGATATATCGTTTCATAAAACAAAATAAATTAACTCTGATTACTAATTTAATGCATACATATTAAGAGTCATTTTTTTAACTTAGAGAAGTTAAATTTCATCTAGGATGACCGTGCACTAATAAATTACGCATATTAATATATAATATTATTTTTTTAATATTTTCATAACTATTTTGGTGATATGAAAAAAAATAAGAGGGTCCATTTGAGGGTTTAAAATAGTTCCAAAAACAAGTGACAAATTTACGGATAGATATACATACATGCATGGGATCCATAGTGTACGGGACCGAATCCAAATCTAATGTAAGTTAACTACTCCTAGTAACATACCAATAATGCTGGTATATGGTCTCGAGGGGAATTAGATCCAAATCCAATGGACTGACCCTGACAATCCGATCTAGGCAGGATACGATTTTGCAGTGGATCCAATGCAAGCAAGCCCAGGGAGCGGGCGACACGGATCGATGAACCGGCGAACTTAACCCTGCAAGTGGAGGCTTCGGTATACACGATCGGTCTCTGCTCTATCAGGGAGGGATGGATCGAGCATACATCGAGTCAGTAGATCAAATGCTAGTAGCACGTCATCACACTCATCTTTTGTTTCTACTTATATTTATAAATCTAAATTTAAATTTTTAATATATCTTAAATTTTAAGTCTTTCGTTATAATTCATTTTCATGTCTTGGCTCTTAGACCATGAAGAACATGTATATAGAAGTTTTATCTATAAATTATTTTTTTTAAACCTGTCTTGTGGCTTTTTAAAGCCAAACAATCACCCCTACGTGGTGGCGCGGCGGTCGGTCTCTGGATAAAACAGCACCGGCCGGTAGGTCGCGCCGACCTGGTGGACGGGGACGGCCGGTTCTGTCGGTCACGGCCGGCGATCGACGCGATCCGTGCAGGGAGATTAAACTCGATCACCGGTGAATGGTTTGTGAGTACGTACCACACGGTCTCCACGCATGGCTTCCTTCCCTGGACGCACGGCGCGGCTGGCCGGCGCTGCAGCATACGTAGGAGTGGGAATTAAAAACCTCGAAGCATATGGCTCGTAACGAGCCCTCGTAGTTTTAACGAGTCAAGTCGAGTTAGGCTTTAACTTATAAGGTTACACGAGTCTAAATTATTAGCTGTTCGTTTAGTTTGAGATATTTTTTTTATCACCTAAAATGATATTTTAAAATATGACGTAACTTCGGTTATTAGATATCTCGAGATATCAGAATTTTACGCTAATATTTAGGTGTCTTCGAATGTTTCTCAGCTATTGTAAAATTTTACTTAGCCCAATAGTACTATTTTACATGCTTGGTGCATTTTAACTAGTGATAGATTAGTTGTTCGATTATATCTAAACCAATTGTAGTTTGTTTCTTTATTATTTAGTGTTCATTAATACATAATATATGATAAAATTATAAATTTAGAACTCTATAGGTTGATATAATAAATCAAAGCTTGCACAAGGCAAATGCAACAACCATTTTAGGTCGTTAAGCTTAATGAGCTAAGTTGAGTTACAAGTAACGAGTTCAGACAAGCTTCTTTAAGAAGGTTGGCATGGTATCCATATATAGAAGAGTTCTCTACTCTTTGACATGAGTCAAATACACGTAGACTTATAAAGATATAGGTTCCACATATCTTTTACTTTGATAACTATAAGTTAGGACGGTTATTTCTATCCACATATAATACAATACTCTTGCCTCCAAGTAAGCCTAAGATTGTATTTTGTCGTAGCAGTGCTAAGCTATGACGCTTGATGGTAACTGAAGATTCTCTCCCCAACATCCCTTTTTACAAGAATAACACTTTAGTCTTTTATAGAAAAAGGGACAATTGTAAATTTATCACTGTTTTAAAAATTTATTCCAAAACTATCACTAAAAAATTATAAAAATGTCACTAGAATGATATTCTGGTGGTATTCTTGCAATTTAGAAAAAAACCGATGACAAATTTACGAAAACCTCTTAAAAAATGATCTCGTTAATTAAGCGTGTAACAGCGGGGCGTTGTCATCCGGCTGTTAACAACATGGACCCGCTCACTGGCTTGGCCGCTTGGCTAAGGCGACATGCACACGTGTATGTAGTTCGTTCTATCTTTTCGGTTTTATTTATACTAATAAATTAAAATTTGAGTTTTCGAATCTAAATTTGAAGTATATATATATATTATAGTAATACATCCAACTACCCATCCTCCATATATATATTTGATCATCCATATCACAAAAATATATTTAAATATAGTAAATATTAGTTAAACCTTTGTCCTAACAAAATAAAATACAATTTATATTTGATTAAAATTACAAATAGTTTTACAAAACTAACAAAAAATTATAGATTTAAAGATATATCCCAAAACTATATATTTAACACTAATTTTTTTACAAAAGTTAAGATTTATGGCACAGTATCATAAACTACATATTCAACATCAATTTTATTCCAACACTAAAACTTCTATAACTTTAAAAACGCAATAGTGAAACTCTAAAACTTGTCATTCTTTGGTAGTTTCAATGCTAAATATGTAGTTTTGCAATACAAGACTTTTAATCTATAAATTTCTATAAAAAATTGGTGTTGACTCTATAGTTTTGTGATATACAAACTTAAATACGTACTTTGTGTTAATATGGTCAAAGTATCTATAGTTTTATGAAAAAACCGTTCATATTTTGAACAGGATGGAGTACGTATATTTTGAAAAGGATGGACTACGTAACGATTTAATTAACCTATGAGTGGACATTGCAGCAGAACGGGGACAGGCCTTGTCCCACGGCGCCTAACAACAGTAAACTGTAAAGCAACCTATGAGTGGCCGGTTCTGATTCAATTGAATGATTATCAGTAGGCTTAATTACTCCATTTCTAGTTCGATGGAATAGTTGCAATCTCATCGTGACTTATAAATGACAAGCAGATCTTTTCTAACATGATACTGCTGCGACAGGTCATGTGACCAACTTTCTAATCTCCTTTGCCCACAATGCTAAGATACCTGCGTATGCTTGATATCAGCTAGGCAGTTAGCAGTAAAAAAAACGGACAAGTAGGTGAGAAAACACGATCAAATTGGGGATTATAGTGCGTGGGTCTGAAGATAAAAGATTAAAAAGGTAGCGCAAGTGACATCATTTTATATTGGCGGCCCTATTTTCTCAAATATACTTATGCTTATGCTTATAATCTAAAACTAGCATGGTGATGTGTATATATTGCGCAACTGACGATATTATAAATTGTATCGATATATATGAGATCTTATCTTGATAATAATTGTTTTTTATTTTTAATTTGAATTCATATTTATCTGAATTATATGTCGAACCTCATTTTACTGTTTTTTTTAAAAAATAGTTCTCAAAATTGTATTTGTACTTGTATTCTAGAGTGCACTCATACCTAAACTCTTTTCTATATAATATTTTTTTTCAAATTACTTCTAAATTGTATCTATGGGCCTCATTGGTTGGCTAAAACGCATATGCCGCTGCCAAAATTTAAATTTTAAAATCTACTTTTGGAATAGTTTTTCTGATTTTTTTTATCATAGTTTCTTTTTTAATATTGTCATTTATGTTGCTAAGAATGTAAATTAAAAGTTTAAACCACAAATTACTTTTTCCTACTAATACTTTGTTGTCATATTTTCCATATTTGGCCAATTGATGTTGCCTTATATGTTGAGCCTTTCTCTTAATATTACTTATTTTTAACCAAAACTTTAAATGTTTTTCAAATTGTATTTATAGATGAACTCTTTGCTCAATATTTTTATTTTTTAATCTGAATTTGGGATTTTTTTTTCTAAACTATATTTACATGTGGACTCATTCTTTTTCGGCTCCTTTTTTATTACTTTATATATATAATAAAAGATTTAAACTTTAAACTTTAATTTAGAGTTGATTTTATGGTTTTTTAATAATAGATTATTTTTCAATTTTTTTACTCCTCTGTTACACAATGTAAAAGCTACCTTGTTTATATTCATATGGATGCTAATAGATATAGATATATATAAATCATATATATTGATCAATGAATGAATGTAAATACAACCGGAAAGTAAAGTGTGAAACCCAGGAAGTATATTGCTAAGAAAATCGTATATAAAAGATTTATTTATAAATTATTTTTAATTACGCATTATGTCTGACACGAACATTCCTCTCAGGTGCTTTTTTTTCAGAACGTTCTCGACGCTAACGACTAAATTAAGCCCATCTCGATCGTGACGCGGCAACTCATGCATGCATCGACCACACGGGCACCGGCGGCGGCGCTGGATTCGCCGGCCGTCCGGTCCGGTCACCTCGCCACCGACCCCACCCTGATGAGCCCCTGGGTTTGCGGCAGAAACCGCGAGCGCCAGCACATGCCAGTAGCCCCGGCGGCCCAGCCTCTACCGGTGAATCGTCTTTCCAAATCTTTGCGGCAGCACGATGGCATGCATAGGAAGTTCATGCAATTTTACAGATTCTTTTGCAGAAATTCCACAGGAAGAGGTTTACTTTTCATGGATGGATTCTCTCCTGCACGTTCCAAATAGATGCTAGGTATTAATATGACCACGAGTTCATGACCGTAAGGTCACTATCACGTATCAGTCAAATGGTGCGTATTAGGTGATATTTAGGTTGGGAAAAATTTTGGGAGAATGTGTCATGTCAAATGTTTAGATCAGATGTTGGAAGGCATTTTCGGACACGAATGAAAAAACGAATTTCACGGCTAGCCTAGAAACCGCGAGACGAATCTTTTGAGCCTAACTAATCCATCATTAGCACATATTGGTTACCGTAACACTTACGAATAAGCAATGTTCGTATTAGGTGATATTTAGATTGAGAAAAATTTTGGAAGAAGTGTCACGTCAAATGTTTAGATCGGATGTCGGAAGGGATTTTCGGACACGAATGAAAAAACGAATTTCACGGCTAGCCTATAAACCCCGAGACGAATCTTTTGAGCCTAACTAATCCATCATTAGCACATATTGGTTACCGTAGTACTTATGACTAAGAACTAATTAGGCTCAAAAGATTCGTCTCAAGATTTCTTTCATAACTGTGCAATTAGTTTTTTAGTTCATCTATGTTTAATGTTTTATTTAGGTGTTCAAAAATTCGATATGATGTTTTTGGAGAAAAATTTTGGGAACTAAACAAGGCCTTATATAAATCACCAAGCGGTATTGAGATCACCACGACACCACCTGAGAGAATGCATATATTGTTGAATAATCAACACATGTGCACCATCTGAACACAGGCACAGCATACGGCAGATTTATTTATAAGCTGAACCAGTTAAGAGATTGCTAATTTAACTACCTCTAGACAGGAAGACAATTAATACATCAATGGTGGATTCTGCACATTACCAGCATTACATTGCAGTACGTAGCTTTCAGTAAGCAAAATCGAATCATCACGTACGAAGCAAATTGATCCTCCAAACCCAAGTATGCAAAGGAAAATTTACAAGCGTATCATTATAATTTTGCAAAGGTAGAGATATGTCATTGACATCTTAATAACATATAGGCTCCGCACGAGTCAATGACATGTTGGTCAGAATGATACATCTTTAATTTTGCAAAATTATAATGACATTCTTACAATTTTCCCATATGCAAAAGCCATTTGCACATATGGACTCAGGTTTCAGCAGAGTCTCCTATGCGCCCTTCCCCATCCAAACCAATCGTCTCCAGCCTTCCAGAGGGCCATACAAGTAGAAACCTTTGATTTCCTCACACCTGCAGAGTCCTAGTATTTCCTTAATTCCCAGTGAATTTCCTATGTAGGGTAATGTACATACACTGATTGCTTCAATCTAGCATACAGCTAACTTCTGTAACTTTCTGACCGTCCGGGCGTCACCGTTGCTGTGACTTTCACCTCTTGCCAGAAGAAGGTTGGTAAGGCGAAAACTGTGTCGAAACTAAAATGTGGGATGGTTTGGGAGCATCCGAGTTTGCGATTCAACCGCATGTAGCCTCGACAACAGCCCTTTTCATTGTCCCTGGGCATGGATCTCCACCAAATACCTCTGGGACAACGCTTACCCCGCAGCGTTCTTGACCAACGCAATTCTGCAAGAGGGCATCAAATGCATGACATTAGTTGTAGCTACCGACACAAAGACGCACTGATGCAGTGAATACAAATCCTTTACCTTCCAAAATATGTCGTACGACTTGTGCGCGTGGCAGCCTCCTTCGGAGTAGCTTCCACATGAGCCCTGTGGTGTGCCAAAGCTAGCAAACTTTATTTCAGTTATCTTCTGTCCATTATCACACTGGAGGTGCACTTTTGCTTTCTCGTAGTCCTTCGTGCGCCAGTTCTTCATTGATGGCTGCCACTCAGACACATCAGCACAGACGCTTCCAATGCTTCGTTTCGCCATTGATATTCCAGTATGGTCACCGCCCCACTCCTCAAATATGACCAAAAGGTTTCCTGTGGGATTCAGCCATGAACGAGGAACATGGTACCTGCAGACCATGGCATTAGATGTATAAGAGCTTCGCCTGTAAACAATGTAATGCTATCAAAGTATGATGCCTTTATGAAGTACCTACCATCTCTGAGAAGAGTCACCACAGTTGGTTTGACACTTTGATTCATCATATTCACCTCGGTAATCACAGGTTCCACAATTTCCAGTAGCCTTGTAGCCGGGCCAATATCGCCCAATGCCTTGTCCATTTATCCAGATCTGCCCTTTCCCCATACTACTCATGTCCAAAGCTAATGGCTCATCACCATCTGGTGCATTGAAAAAAGCCTAAACACAGAAAATAACTGGATAAATCCACTAGTAGACAATTTTTTCCTTGTAGGACCAGGAACCGATGATTTCTTTATTACCTTGTACCATGTTAGAGGCTGCTTCTGCACAGGTTCCCCCCACTCCACTGTTGAGCTTCCACTGAGGGAATGAAGACTCAAAGACTCACCTTTCAGCCCAACCTATACAAATACAATGCCTTGTTAGTGAAAAGCACAATAAATTGTTTAAATTTATGTACTCTACAGATCTGATATACAGTTGATAACTAATACACTAAAATGCCAAATGTTATATATACCTGATAGGTCCATTTCTGCCATGTCAGATCTCTTCTTCCCTCATTCAGGCCATCAAGTGTCACTGGGCCAAGAATCCCAGCATTCCAAGTCTCAAAATGTTCTCCCACGTTCTGCAATAGAGGGAAACGGTAACTGAGTCGGGAAAGAATCAAACAGCGCATGACCAAGAGTACTATTTGAGCCTCTGAGGCTGAAGATCTACTTACTGGGAGGCCAACTGCTATACTTAAGCAGGAAATTGTATTGCTGCCAGCCCACAGCTTCACATTCCCAGTATAAGTCAGTTTTGGGTTATCTACGCTACCATAAACAGTTCCTGCCAGCAAATTGAAGAGCATATTGAGGATCAAGAAACACCTGCACACGGCCACCATACAGAGTATAGGTTTGTCTGTTTTACCTGTCAGTTGTCCGTTTATGAAAACATGCAAAGCATGACCAGCTGACATCACAGTAAGCTTGGGGTTCTCCCCATTACTAAGGAACTGCTCATCCTGCTCAACATCAACACTGAAATTGAAAAATGTTTAGTACGTGGTACTGGGCATCACCATTTATTTGTATTTTTGTGGGTTCAGCTACTTAGTACTTACTTTGTGGTATACCATAAGTAGTCTGTGTTATCCCTTGTCACATTTATTTGTTCCAGTAATCCTACTGTTGTAAACGGATCCTCATCAAAGGAATTTATCTCCTCATTGTATGATTGCCATGCAAATCCTCCAGCCCATTCCATTTTCATCTGTGAAATCTGACTTCCCACCTGCACAATAAACTTATTTAAGATTAATCATTTTTTTCAATATTCAATTGATAACATTAACATGATCACATGATAAAGGGGTCCAAATTCAGATCAGATGTGGAGTAGATTTATGAAAATTTTGTATTGATTTTCATTAACAGTTGCAAAAAGGATATGCTACATGAATTAAATTGCAGTGACAAAAACCCACTTTTAAACAAGCAACTAGAGTATGATAATTAAGAAGGAAGAAAGTTATAGCATGGATCTCATGAAAAAGGGGGCTTGGCTACATCGCTCTTTACTGGTAATAGACAACAACAAAAAAAACCTTCAAGTGCCTATTCTCACCCTAGCAGTATTGAAGACTGTCGTTTTGCAGTCTGGGAGAATACTTATGGACCAAGGAGGCAGGTCATAGTGCATGCCATTGAATGCTACCCTTGCATAAGATACTTTATCCTTGTTCTCGAGGAAAGCTGCACAAGCTCCTGTGCTTGATTTAAAAACAGATGACTGAACAGGAAAATAGGAAGGAGTCAGCCAGAACAAAATGTTGCAAATCTAAGGGACCACAGAGAACAGAATGTGTAGTGAACCTTCTGAGCATTTCCAAGTGAAGTTACAATGGGGTCTCCTGCAACCAAGGCAGGTTCACAAAGCTTTATGGCTTTATGCAACTCCTTCAAGTGGCCCCATTTTGGTTCTCTCAACAAACCTGAGGTAGCAAAGGGCAGAAAACTTAGATCAATTTGGTAAACTGGATGTAACATGTAGGGACCATCCATTCATCAGGTAACCAGTCTCTTTTTTCTTAGTGTCTTGAGGTCATTTTTTCAATAACTGGATGAACATACAGCAGCTCACATGTTTATTTTGTGGAGTATAAAGTAAAAAAATATTTTAACTCAATACAAATTATTATCATTTGGTGAATCCTTATAAATTTAAAAACTTCAAAGGATTAAATCTAGGGCTCTACGCAAGCACAAAAGATGCCTTACAAATACAAAAACAAACAAGACTAAAAGTTTCACTAAATCTCCACTGGCATTGCATTGAGTGTGAAATTTCAGGTACTGACAAATAGCAAAACTATATGCACAGTAACAGAGATGGTAGAAAAAATAGAGTATTTCTTTTCATTTTGCACAGTGTCACCATTATGTTCCAAATTGTTTAGCAGATGTAGCAGCAATCATATGCAAGATACTGAAAGTACTCAACTCGCCATATTCATCAAGATACTGAAAGTACTCAACTCACCATATTCATCAATAGGAGCATCATAGTCATAACTAGTTGCAATGAATGGGCCACCAGCCGTGCGTTCAAAGTTTGTTCCACCATGATACTGATGAAAAGCAACAGGGTCACAGCTTGAGGCTACTCAATAACATGACACACTTCAGCTGTACAGCGTATTGATGGGACTTACCATGTAATAATTCACAAAAGAGCCACCCTTCTGGATAAATTTGGCAACACCATATGCTAGATCCTCTACTGGTCTATGTGGAACTGGAATACCAAAGCCTGTATACCTGAAGAGAGAACAGAAGATATATGCAAGGAGAAAGCTAAGCACATGGCAATCACAAGGACTTCAGTAAAATAAACAAAATAGGCATTACCACGCAGTCCAAGCTTCAGTCCACATGGTAGGCTTGTCAGGATTATTTGGGGAGAACCAGTCACAGTAAAATCCATTGCATGTATTAATCTGGCACAAATAAATCAAAAAGACATTTTAAAGAAACGGAATTTCAATGTATGATCAATCATACCCTTCCTTTCATGGACAATGGTCACCAAGAACATTAAAGAAACGAGGAATTGTTGCCCACAGTACATGTACTCCGTATTAAAGAGAAGTGGTACAGTACATACGATTGGATCAGGGGCGTCATCTTCTTTGCACATGATCCATGGCACACCGGTGTTGAGCCCAACCGCCATGCTGGCTGCCCATGATGCATATGCCTTGGCAGGCTCGCCCTGATCCCACTCCAAGGGCCCAAACTCGTTCTCAATCTGCAGGGGGACAATCAGAATGCAAAGGTAGGTTGCATTGAAGAGAATGCCAGCAACACATACCAACAATGCATCATCATCGATTGCAAGCATACCTGGGAGAGGATTATAGGCCCTCCTTGCCATTCAAAGAGCCCTTCGGACTTCATCATGTCCACAATCTTTGTGGTGAATTTCTGCATCTCAGCCTGTTTGGACAAATCACACAAAAGTCTTTTTTTTTTACCGAGATCATAGCAATTTAACAAAGGGAGTCAGGGAGATTAATAAAGCTTAAAGTTAGAGCTGTCAAAGGATTCTTGCCTTGAAGGGCTCATTATCAGTCCTAAAGCTGATGCCGGGGACATACTTCAGCCAAACAGGGAACCCACTGCAGCCAAAAGGGGTTTCAAGGAGCATAAATTAGCATACTTCAAATCAATTCAACATCAAGACATATATTCTAGTTATTCCTAGTCAGCCAAACTGCAGCCACAAGCAGTCACCATCAGCAACAATATCAACTTAACTACCTTAAATAAAGCAATTTGACACACACACACACACACACACACAAAAGAAAAAGAAAAACTTCTGCCGCTCCACATAACCCCAAATTCAGACATCCCACAAGAAAAACTCATCTTAGTTGAGTGCTTGATACTAGAGTTCTTACCCGAAGTTCCACTCGGCGCAGACGTAGGGGCCAATGCGGAGGTTGACGTAGAGGCCGGCCTGCTTCACCAGCTTGATGAAGTGCACAAGATCATACCGCCCCTCGAAGTAGTACTGCGAAATCGACCAAGAACACTTGAGACATTGGGAAAGCATCCGGTTTTTTTTTCTTTGCGGTTATTTCTTGCCGTCTTGCGGCGGCGTCGGTTGTTGGCTTGGCTGGCGCCGCCGGTAACCGCCGCCTACCTACCTGGCCGGGGGACGGCTCGTGGCCGTTCCAGAAGACGTACGTCTGCACCACGTCGAGGCCGCCGTCCTTGGCCTTCTGTATCAGATCCGGCCACATCTGCGAGAGCACCCCCAGACACCCAAGTTAAGTTAAGCAAGCAACCACGCCGGTGCCGCCGCCGGCGGCATTCCTCCGGGACGGCGGCGAGCTACGCTCTGGCGCCCGTCGGAGAAGCAGCGGACCGGTAGCAGTAGGAGGAGGAGGAGGAGGAAGCGCGCACCTCGGGGGTGCTCCTCGGGTAGTGGATGGAGCCGGAGATGAGGATCCTCCGCTGGCCATTCACCACCACGGCCTTGCGGTCGTACGTCACGGCCGCCGACGCAGCCCACGCCAGCACGGCCGCCGCCACGGCGACCACGGCGACGGCGACGGCAGCGGACGCCATGGGAGTGGAGAGGAG
Organism: Oryza brachyantha; assembly: GCF_000231095.2. Classification (NCBI taxonomy): domain Eukaryota; kingdom Viridiplantae; phylum Streptophyta; class Magnoliopsida; order Poales; family Poaceae; genus Oryza; species Oryza brachyantha. The sequence continues at coordinate 16,715,172 of NC_023163.2, read as the reverse complement.
GATGGGAAGCGGAGCGGAGGGAAGGAAGAAACAGAGAGGAAAAAAAAGGCCGCGCCTTTGGGTGCCTTTTCCCTCCACTGGAAGAAGCAAGCAGGTGCGAGCCAGGTGCTCTCTCACTGACGGCACATGAGGACACGCTCTCTCTCTCCCTCCCTCTCTCTATGCTTCTTTGGCTTTTCCCTTTCTCTCTCTTGATCTCTTCCATGGCGATGGCGCCTCACGACGTGTACCCACAGCTGGTCTCCTCTCGCTCTCTTTTGCTGATCTCCTTTCTTTCTCTCTCTACTAATCTTCACTCTCTCTGGGGGCCAGAGACGACAGCGAGCTCTCTCTCTCTCTCTCTCGGTAATTACGAGTATGATTCTTGCTGATGGTTTTCTCTCACTAGTAGAGGGCTTGATCGCTCGCGCTCTCTTGGGATTGGAGGGAGTTTTAGCACCAGTATCTAGCTAGGAGGGAGGGAGTGACACTACTGTGGAGTGTGATTAAGGAGTCCAAGTCCAACGCTACAGTAAATCAGGAGAGAGGAAGAGCGTGGGGTGGGGCCCACAGATAAGACCGGTGCCGGCCGGCCTAATACGAGAAGCGTGGTGCGTCTAATTCAATAATAATAAGGAATAATAATGAAATGGAAAATCTGGGTGGGAGACTGGGAGTTGGGATGATGGCTGGTGGGTCCACTTGCCTCTCATCTCTTTCTCCCTTCTTTTTTTTTTTCCTCTGCTCTGCGTGTGGGGCCGCCATCTGCTTACGTGGACTCGCCTACCAAGCAGGCAAGCTATTGCCGCCGCACGGGCACGGACTTTTGTTTACAGGATGCTACTACGAAACGATGTTCCGTCAAAACAGGATGGACCGACACCTATAAATCAAATTCGATATACATGTATATTAGACTGAATAATTAGGTATTACATCTATCCCGTTATGAATTGAGGTGCCGTTCCTTAGTCTTCTTCTTTTGTTAAAAAACCCCACTAAAAATCTACTCATCCCGTCACAAAATATAAATAAGAAAGGTTACTGTACTCACCTTAAGCCTCTTGATCCCGTAGGGTTAGATACTCCGGTGCAAAAAAGAGGACTAGTTGCCCTCGTAGAAAGAGCAACCTATACAAGCTCCAAGAGAAATAGCATATAGAAAAAAGTAGATTGGATAAATATGGTTAGAAATTAGTGTATTAGAGCCGGTGATCGAGCATGGTGTGTTCTATGTGTTATTTCTTATTTAATTATATGAATACATCCACCCTGTTATTAAACTTGCTCGCAATCTATTTTAATTTAATCACAATATAAGGTATAGCTAATTTTACCAAAAATGTATGTAGTCTGTATTTATAGAGCCGGAGGGAACAAATCCTAACCTTCACTCATACCTGCAAAACAAAAATTATTAAACTGCATCGAATTCAATTGAATGGATGAATGTAAAAATTTAATATGCGTGTGACAAAGTGTTTAAGCATATCTCAGTCGAGGTACAATGGACTTCCTTTCCTTAGGCTATGTTGTGTGAGAATTACATTTCCATTAAATATTAAATATAGGACCTTGTCAGTATTTTTGATGAGATGATGATAAGTTAATAAAAGAGAAATACAATTAGCATTTAGATAAAACTTTTCTACACGATTTCTGTGTATTACCCCGGAAACAACAAAATGAAATAATGCATTGTATATGATACTTTAACCATGAATTAAATATCTTGTTGTTTACCTGATACTCTTGTAAACACAAAAATGAAATATTCCATTGAGATTGGCATCATATATCCAAGTGGCATAAATTGTTTATAAAATTGTAAACAGTGACATGGCGCTGCCTAATTAATTACTGCTCTCCTTTTTCTTTTCCTTGTGTGGAACTTGCAACAGCACCGGGCCGCGTGGGTCTCAACTGAAAGCACCTAGCTAATAAGCTGTTTGCTTGCTTGTGTGTGGATGATCATAAATAAGGTGCATTGCACGTGTTCGCCACGTTGCTCATGCCTACCTTTTCTCGCAGCCACGTAAAAGTAACCTCTCTTTGTCAATTTTCAACTTAAAAGCGATCATCTCATGTCAATGGCAAATCGTGGCTGGTAATTGAAGAAATTCATTCCGGTTATTACCTTACAGTAACAACGAGGCAGGTGGCCCGTTGTCCTTTTACTTATGTTCATACGTTTATAAGCTAAAATTAAATTTTAAAACTTAAATTTATATTTGATTTTATGATTTTCTATCTTAGTTTATTTTCTAATATTAATTTTTGGAACGCTAAAAACATGCATATAAAAGTTCTCTCATAAATTATTATTTAACCATTAGTAAGTTATTTTTTCAGCTAACAACTATGAGACAGGGGAATAGCAACAGCCGTGATAACTTATTAATTACTGCCCCCGTTTCATATTATAAGTTTTTCTGGCTTTAGCTAAATTCATTGATAGATGAATGTATATACTTTATATACTAGGTTTATTAGCATCTATATGAATCTAGATAATGAGGGAGGCGGTAGTAATTACATGGATGCTACGGCCGGCTATATAGGTGCAGCTAAGGCCTTGATCTCGTTTTGATGGATGGATGGGAGTAGTAGCAAGAGCAGGCAGGGCATGCGATGGAACGCAATGCAATGGCAGGCAGCGCGCATGGTCGTCGTGTTCACGTGCAGGGCGATGTGGTCGGCCGTTGTCCTCTTCAGTACTACCAAAGAGCGTGTTATGACCACGATGCCTCTGCCCTAACCACCAATTCATTAAATTTGCGCTTACTGCTACTGGTAGCAGTTACCAGTTGCATATATACCTTCGCCTACTTCTGCATATAAAGGAGATTCTAGCTAGTACTATTGTAGTACTGTGTATCTTCTTCCATGGCCCCGGCTATCTCTAGTTATTATCGATCATGAAGTATCGTAAGCATTTCTTTTAAGCTCATAAACAATATGTTTTGTGTAAAAAAAATATATGTGAAAACTCCTCATATGATTCTTCTAAACAAGTTTTTTTTTCACTTACTAGCTGTCCAGTAGTTAATTCAACCGTTATAAACCTTCAAACCACTATAGAAAACCAGGAAAAAAACAAATTTATGGGTGATTGTTAGGTTTTTTACGAAAAAACAAACGACACATTTTCATACATAAAACTTTATATACGTATTCTTAGCGATTTAAAAATCAAAACTGGAAAATAAATTACATTTAAAAAACCTAAAAGACTAAAACCTACTCCAAATTTAGTATTAAAAATACAAATGTTGCCTTATAGCCACAAGCTGAAGGGAAAAAATGAGGGGTAAAAATCTCTACAAGAAACGAGTGTGTATGTGTATATAAGCTGCTGCTATGCAATATAATGCGTGCGTGATACGAAAAATCAAAATGTACAAACCCGGCGGTGCCATTGCACGAAAATTGCTTCATGCTACTCCCTCCGTTACAAGTACACCAAAGCTTTGAATGTCGTTGCATTGTTCAGCAATGTCGTCAGAGTATATATTTCTTCATTACAAGTACTAGCTTTCGTGGATAAATAGCCAGTATTATATATTAACAGCATATACGTACTGGCCTAGCTAGTTAATTACACTTACCATCTCCATGCATGCTGTTCAACTTCCTTCATCCCAATCATCATACAAGACCTGTACACTCTAACGAAGAAAAATAAAAACTCCACCACATTCCATTTAATTTGCATTAAAAAAATCCCAAAATCAACTTCAAATTTAAAGTTAAAAATTTAAATTTTAGTTTATAAATATAAGTATAAATGAAAAGACGGAGGAGCATGTGTTTCTATTGGATTCACAAATTCAAAGTACTTCTATGTGATGGAGAGATTGAATAATATAGCCAATAAATTGGCTATAAGATTTCTTATAGCTTTTTCTTAGCTCATCCATATAGTAGTTAGCTCTTTATTATTAATACATAACCAACATATCATTCTCATAGAGTTTCTTGATTCTTGTGCCCGAGCTGGCTATAAGCTTACAGCTCACTTACTCTCTCTCATCCCCTCTCTCTCCTCCACATAAGCATCTAGCCAAATTATAGCCTGCTATTATACTTGCTCTTAGAGCAAGTTCAATAGTATAGTCAATTACTAACTTCAATTCATCTATAGCCAATCTAATAGCTATTTTATACAATAGTTACACACAAAACATTAATACATGGTCCCACATGTCATATACATACTCTGTCTTGGAGTCCATGTGCAGCTGGCTATAAATTAATAGCACATCTCTCTTCTCTCTTCTCTCTTCTCTCTTCCCACTTATCTCTTTAAAATAGGCTTGTGGCTTATAACCCCACTATTGTACCTGCTCTTAACACAGTATGCCTCGGGAGTAACAAGTTGAGGGCAACGCCGAGAGTAATTAAGGTGAAAGTGCATGAGGATAGTCTTGCGACGGAAAGTGGGTGGGCGGTGGGGAGATTTGGCCGCTCATGCATGCTGTCGACGGACGACAAATAAAGCAGGCGTACGTTGAGGAAGGAATTGAAAGAGACGCACCACCAAACTCTCATCGATTTTCATTACGTACGGCCGGTGGCTGCCATGTATGTAACAATTAATTTGTACATCGATACAAGTATAGCGTAGCCTCATTTGTCATGGGCTTTGCGGCTATTAATTCCTAGTCGCCACCAGCAACGGTAGTTGTTAGTACAACTGCAGGTAGTTGGACCAACCATGCACGGCATGCACCCCACACTCCCACAGGAGGATCAAAGTTAATTAGCCACCACCTTAATTGTGTATATTGGATTTTATCATTATTGAGAAAGTAATTTTAGGTATCAAAATTTACGCTTCAAAACTCGGTATCTTAAGGTACAAAATAACTTGAGGTATTAAATTTTATGTAACTCTGTGTGCATGTGAATAAATAATGGCCCTATGAAAGGGCTTAATTAAGCCCTTAATCATAGTTGCAACAACCGTTATTAATAAACACGCGTCAACACCACTAAGATCTGGGCTTGTAATTAATGTAGTGCCTTCTCCTTTTTTTATATATATAATCTCTGTCCGTGCATTTGCACGGACCATTTTCTACACCATTCCTGCAGATAAATGCTCGGTCAGTTGAATATTGTATCTGGTCACCATGGAAAATCTTGACCCTTTATGACTCCTTGTCAAATTCCTTCAGAACCCACACTTCTTTGCCATGCCATGATTCCTTTTTTTCCTGAAAGAAAATCAGGGAAAAAACTCTGCTTATAATTATATGCTAAAATTTAATTTTTTTCTAAAATTTAGAGCTGACTTTAGAGATTTTTTATTATAGTTTTTTGTCTTTGCTTTTATATCGTTAAATATATATATATATATATATATATATATATATAAAGTTTTATTCATGTATTATTGTCCGTTCGCAAATATGCTGTGAAAAAAGCTAAAAGATCACCCATGTATGTCATATTTTATATTTAAAAAAGACTAAAAAATAGATCTCTTTATAATAATGCTCTTGCACTACTTCTTATTAGCATATGGGCAAAAAGAACAGGTCGTCAACATGTTAGTGGCTACTCCCGCAGTAAACCCGTACCCATAGAACCGCACTATTTTTTTTTCTTACCTCGTGCTTTGTAATTTGATTCTGTTATCTTTTCAGGATTTTTTTTTTGTGCAAAAGTAGGCTAATGCAGTTGTCTGATTTCCCAAAAATATTACATAGGCACTAGTAATTTTAAATCTTTCACAAGCAATCCTCTAAAATTTCATTTTATTCTCCATCAATTAGCATTTTCTCCCCCACACAATTGCTGTCACGCTCTGAAGCTAGGAGTTGTCACTTTCTCGGCCGTCACTAGCTAGTGACTGTTGGTGAAATCAACCATGCGTGCACGCATCTCGCGCAGTGGCGCCATTGTTGGAAAAGAAGATATACTTCGAGTGCACCCGTACTCGAAGGCTGGATCACAACTTCACCATTACCCATGATTGTTTCCCTAGCTACTCCACTTACGCCCTATTTAGTTGTCATTTTTTTTAAAAGGTCACGTTAAACGTTTACGAATTTCACGGCTCGCATGTAAACCGCGAGATGTATCTTTTAAGCCTAATTAATCCGTCATTAGTACATATTGGTTACTATAGCACTGATGGCTAATCATATACTAATTAGGCTCAAACGATTCGTCTCACAATTTTCTCCATAACAATGCAATTAGTTTTTATTTTCATATATGTTTAATGTTTTATTTAAGTGTCCAAAGATTCAATATGATGTTTTTAGAAAAAAAATTTGGAAATTAAACAGGGTCTAATGTAGTTTTTGCCGTGTCTTTTTTTGACTATTTTTGGTTTCATTCCCACGACTAGGGCCCCTTTGAACCATAGAAATGGAAAAACGGAGGTATAGAAAAAATACAGTATTCCGATAGAGATGTAAGTGTAAAACAGAGGATTGCAAAACACAGAAAAAACGTAGGAATGACCATTTGATTGGACCATAGGAAAAACACAGGAATTTGAGGAGAGATAAAACACTCATACGATTATTTCCATGAGGTTCCATCTCTGTTTATATTTTCTCCAAAACTTGCATAAGAAGAGACAATCCATAGGAATTTCGTAGGATTTTATAGGGTTCATTCCTTTGATTCAAATAGATTTGTAGGAAAAATTCCTATAGAAATAAAATCCTCTGAAATTCTTATAAATATTCTTTAAATCAAGGGGGCTTAATCAAGTATAGGAGAATCATCCGGTTGTTGTTATACTTACACGCTGACTACTAGCATGTAAAAGTGCGGTAGAAAACAATGATACTCAAATGCACTGTACTAGATTAGCCCTATGAACGTCTTACTCTTTTCGTCTGGGATAATTAGCCCGCAATAATCCATTTTCTCGTATGGTCCTCACAGTGTCGTCCCCCTATAAAGATAGGTTATCTCAAACGGTTAGCTAGGTCGACCATCTGCAATAATCTGTTTGGGCAGAAAAGAAATAATGGTTTCTTTGTTTTAATTTTAATGTTTTCTCTAGTCGTAAATACTACACATGTCATTAAAGAAATTTCTGTGTATGATTAAACTTGAAAGAACAAAACAACATACTCACGAAAAGAGGTTATTTTGACAAAACCAATTTATTTCTATCTCAACTCATATAAAGTCCATGAATGACTTATTTACGTATATACTCACGAAAAGTGGTTATTTTCACAAAACTGCTTTATCACAATTTATCAAAACAACATACAATATCTATTTTTATCTACATGTTCATAGGAGCCTTAAGGTCTAAAGTAGGCATAAGCTAATGGCCACGATTGATCCAAGTCCTTCGGTGAGTCATTGCACCCGTCTTTATTTTCTCCGGATAATTACTAAAGATATTTAAAACAGTATAGATATATCAGCGTCAACCAAACCTACTCGTACGCCGGTCGGACTAGGGAGAACATGTAATAGTATAGTAGGGTTCGCATCGTCTAACAATATGAAGTAATGTTAGAGTAAAACAGTGGTATAAACTTGCTCGAAACGAATAACTAAGATTCTTCCGATGTCAATATTGTTTTTATCATGGTAGAGGATCCAATTTCGTAGTACTACATGCGTTCTAATTTAACTTTATTTATGGATTTTCATATCCAACACTTGATCGTTCGTCTTATTTAAAAATTTGATGAACATTTTTAAAAAGCAGTCGCACATAAATTACTATTCATATTTTATCATCTAATAATAATAAAAAAAATACTAATCGTAAAACATTTTTATCAACATAATCAGTGAAAAATACATTCTTAGCGGGCGTAATTCTGATATGCAAACGAACACGTAGTGGACACGCCCGCACCTAAATTGAACACGGCCACGCATGCATGTGCAGCGCACGGACGCCGCAGATTTTCGTGTCCACGCGCTCCCTGCTCCATTTCCAGCTGCAGACGCGACTGGATTCCACTGACCCACCTGTACGTGTTTACGGAATCACGGGCAGCCGAGATGAGCGGTTTGGTTAGCGCCACCTAGACTCAACCATACATTATGTCTAGATTTATTTAAATCCACATCAATTTAGGCATAACATAATATCTTCTTATAATGGAAGATAAAGGGAGCACAAACAAACAGGAGTAACTTTAACGGTACAACAAATGTTGTAGTACTCCTATGTGAACATTGTGATTATAATTTTAGTTAGTATGTTAAGGACGCTCAAATTTATTTTTGCACTGGGCTCAAAAAAGTTAGACCGGCTCACGGGCCACGGCACAGGAAACCACAAAAAGAAGCTAGGAGCAGAAACGATGAACTGATGAGATCCAGGTACTCCACAGAGTAGTAGTAGGAGTTTTCGGTCAACCTTTGGCGTCAGCCAAGCTGGGCACTATGCCACTATATGACGGCCCCCCGATTTGCTTTCTGCAACACTCACGCGGTCTCTGCCAGGGTTTCACTTACCGTATAAAACACTAAAACCGCGGTACGATGCTCTCGTGGGTCCCGTATGAAAACAGTAAAAACCGTGATAAATTTGAATCCAAAAAATTTGAATTTAAACTCGCACGGTTTTCGTGGCTTACCGCGCGGTAACCGCGGTAAGTAATTGCTGAAACAACGCATGAAAACCGCGATAACTGTGGTTTCCCGCCCGGTTTTGGCAGCCGAAACCGCGGTTACCGCGATGAAACTGTGGTTATCACGAGGAGACCATACGTGTAATGTCAAATGCAAAAAAAAACTTTAAAAAATCTAAAAAAATACATGAAAAATAGGAAAAATATTTTGTGACTATATTTATGACATAGGAAAAATATAATATGTTATAGGGAAAACAAGAAAATTTATTAAGTAATACTACTATTACATTAATTTTTTTTGTCAACACTGCTCTCTACCAAACAACCTACAAAAGATTAGGTTTTTCGAATAGAGGTAGTATTTAGCTCGGATTATCACTAGAATAGTATAGTTCCAAAATAACTTTATTTTTTTACTCTTTCCACACACACTAATAAAAAAATAAAATAACCATAATACCATTCATTTTATTAGATCTCAGTATAATTATCCTTCACTTTATATACTTCTAATGTATTTGTTATCTACTTTTACAAACTTAGATGTAATAATAAACTTATATTTTAGACAAAGAAGATAGAACCATGATTCATAAAACCGTGATTATCGCGATAATCACACGTATCACCGAGATATGGTAGCGATTTTTTCGTGATACGGTTCCGTAAATATCGTCTCAATTAAAAAATGAGTAGAAAAATCCGAAAAAAAATCATGGTGATAGTTATGTTTATCCTAAACTTAGTGGTGAAGAAAAATTTCAAAAATAAGATATGAATCAATTAAAAAAGGTTAAAAGGTGAGAAAAAAATTGAAAATATCACTGTTCCTGAGGCCCAATACGGTCCAATGTGGAGGAATTTAAAATCGTCGCAATAATCGTAGAAAATCACATGATTTCATGATCGAAATCATAATTATCGTTGTATTCAAAATCACGTGATAATCGCACCAAACCGCGCGATTATCGTGATTGAAGCTGTGATTATCGTCGTCTTTAAAATCACCACGACAATCGAACCAAACCACATGGTAATCGTGTCAAAACGTACAATTTGACGTCCAAAACTGGTTTCAGTCTTTTTCATGGTAAATAAAACCCTGGATAGAACAACGATGTCCATATTTTGGGACAGACCCAGCAGTTGTGCTCGACATCTGATTCATTGCCACTGTATCTTGATGTCTCGATGTCCAAGATGCGTTGGCAAGACAGCAACTAAAAACACCTGTTAAAGGTGTCGATGTTGTACACATGCAAACAGTGAAGCAGTGGTTGTTGGACTGGAGATGCCCTTGGCGTGAATGTACCGATGTGCTACGATCAAACCGAAACCGGCCGGGGCATACACCCCCGTAATGACTGCTCCATGTACTGTATGGTGCCGCGCAAACTGCGGGAGTTCCCAGCGCATGCAACAAGGCGATCTCGTTCCGTCCTCAGATCTGCAGATTTATACGTACTCCTGCATGTGCACGCGCAGCAGGTTTGTTTGGTTCAAAGGATATGGATAGATGGGATATGATCCTTAGGTTTTCTTTTAAGTGTTTGTTTAGTGGATAAGAGATGGATATGGTTGTTACTTAATGTATATTACTAAAATATGTTGGATGGGTAAATCTATTCAATTTAACTGGATGAGAAGGATCATTAGTAAATAATTTGCAATGATTAGAATATTTTATTGTTAATTAGTTATTATTATTTTAACATTAATGTTGATTGGGGATAGTTCATGCATTTGGTTGTTAATTAGTATTAATTATTGTATGATTGGTGATAATAAATATTTTGTTATGAATAATAATTTATTATTTTGATTTCATCCACACTCGTACATCTAACCAAATAAAAGTTGGCATATTCTATCCACCCAACCAAACATCTAACTTGAATTATCGTATCCAAAATATCTCATCCCACCTTGCTCGTGAGCCAAACACATCCTAAGACTAAGTTCGTTCTTTTGTCGTGAGGAATGAAAGATTTTTTTATAACTATTTAACGTATATATGATGAGATTGTCCACTACTCCCTATTTTGTCATTTAAGACTTTCTAGTCATGTACTCATGTCTGATTCATATGTATGCTAATGAATCGATAAATTATATGCATTCATGGATCCTTGGATTAATTTTAGGAAATTTGTAACAAGGCTAGAAAATCTTATAGTATGATATGAGTATAAATTTAAAAATCTATTATAAAAAGATAAGATGATGAACATTTATCTGAAAGTTTTCTTTTTTAGAAAATGCATAGTTTTAACCGTTCAGAAAACGTGCATGTAGAAACCGACAAAAAATGAGAAAAAAGATCGCAGCTTAACTGCTTTTTCCACGGCATGGAGGCTCCCATAGTTTCGTTTTTTGGAAAAAAAAGTGAAACATGTTTTTTCAAAAAAAAATAATTTATGGTTAAAACTTTTATATGTGTGTTCATATTAACATAAAAGCAAAAGCTGAGCATGTGTCTCTCTGTATGTTTTCTTTTCTATGATGATTGTATGGTTGTATGTTTAATGTTTTTGAGCAAAGGACAACTTTAATCAAAATTTAAAAAGTACTTTAGAAATACAAGATGATAAATTTTTATAAAAATATATTGTTTAGTAGTTCGAGAAGTGTACGCATAAGATTATTTTTTATTTGTAAATATATCGTTTGACTTTTTTTAAAAAAATCTAAAAGATGATCCTTTAGGATTTTTCATCGTACTTTATTTTTTCAACTTTAATTTTCTATCACTAAAAACACATATATAAAGATTTTATTTACAAATTATTTTTTAGCCATAAATATTTGTTTAAAAATGCTAACCAAACCCAACGAAATATACAACGATGCGTCTATTGCAAACACTTAACTGCGTTCGAACTTGCCGGTTGCAAAAGCTGATTAGCTGCATGGAAAATAATATATATGATTAGTATATGATTAATTAAGTATTACTTATTAAAAATTTGAAAAATAAATTTATTTGATCTTTTAATATAGAAATTTTTTTGACGGTCGATGCCTCCCTTCCCTTGTCGTACGTTTCAATGCAACAATGCAGCCACTGCTGAGTATCGGTATCGTTGCCACATCCGCACCTCCCTCCCCTCCCGCCGGAACCTCCCCTCTCCCTCCTCCGCGCCGGCGAATCGCTCCGCCCCTTGCCACCGGAGCCCTCCTTTGCTCCTATCACGCCCGCCCGCGGCGAAGACAGCGCGCGCCCCCGCCGATGTCAGTGCCGCAGGACGGATCCGAACCCCGTAAGCGCCCCCCCCCCCCTCCCCTCGTCGTCAGTCGTCACCATGCCGCCATGCGGCCGCCTCAGCTCTCTGCTGCAGCCGCGGTTAGATATATGTACGCTCGCGGCGCGTGGGCAGTTCGTCCGTTGCAGTACTTTTGCAGAATCACGAATCCGCCGGAGATCGACGGTCCGTTTCGATGTACGGTTGCTCCGTTTGGACGACGCCTGCTGAAAAACTGCAGTTCTTAGGATAGTAACTGTATATATTTAAATCCAAACAGAAGTTTGTAGTGGCAATTGGTTATGAATTTTTTTGGCTGATTTTTGGTCATAAGTGATTCACTGAAATATGTGTACACTATTTAACAGACACACCTATATATACAGATGCTTTGGAACAAAGGGCAGTCGTAACGAACAAGCACGGAGAGAAGCTTGTGGGAGTGCTGCATCATACAGGTTCAAGCAAGATCGTGGTCTTGTGTCATGGTTTTATATCTACAAAGGTACATTCTAGTCACTGCAGAAAAGATGCCAGCAAATATTTGTTTAGCTGATGCAACCTATTCAATTTGTGTGAAACTATGTCGCGTCCTCATGTAATTCACCTTTTATTTTTGTTAGAATGACAGTCTCATTCTTGACCTAGCGGCCGCATTAACGAAGAAAGGGATTAGTGTCTTTCGCTTTGATTTCAGTGGAAATGGGTAAGTTGCTCCAGAAAACCATGTATTCGGCAGCAGTTTCAGTTCTTACAAGCAATTGTAGTTATGTTGCTTTAATCTTAGTTCATTCAGTTGCCTGGTTCTTTTTCCCTTTAGTGTGTCTTACAGTGCTATAGTAATGATGATCAGAGACTTTAGGTTCTTATATTTGGGGAGTAATTAATACTATTCTTATGTAATCCATCAAGAAATGCACTTAATGAAGTATGCAAGTACACACCATCTGGCTTTTGTGTGCTTCAATCTTGCTTATTCCCTTTTTTTTGAATGTTGAAATCCCTGTTGCTTGACAAATGTTTCAGAGAAAGTGAAGGAGAATTCGAATATGGAAACTACAGGAAAGAGGCTGATGATTTGCACTCTGTTGTATCATATCTTTGTAAGGAAAAGTATGATGTCACCGCAATTGTTGGTCATAGCAAAGGTTGGTGATACATGCCATTTATTGGTCTGGTCTGGTTTGTACTGTTATTTCTGTTGAATTGTTCTATTCACTTTTCATCATTTGTAAGTTAAAAAAAAGTCCAGTTCTTTAAGAAGAATGTGCCTATCGTGCCCCTCTCAATATGAATGTAAGTTTATTAGCACAATAGAGAGAATGATAAAACCTTGTTGTGGCATCTATTTGGAGATATTTTGCTCTGATGATATTGGCTTGGCTCAATCGAATAGAGCCTGACATTCTTATATTTATGCACATTACTTTTGATTAAACAGTTCATTATATTATTGTTCTGGGAAACACATGGTGTCATATCCAGTTTGTTGTCTTCCTCAGTTCATCTCATTATAATATACCAACTGATTTTTGCACTACTTTCCACTAGGAAAAAAAAAACTTAACATGAAGTCCCTGATAAACAACACCTTTTTCTGTTAGTGCTGCTTTATTTTTTGTTGCACACAACGTATTTGTTCAATATATTTCCTCTGTTTTTTTTGCCATATATTATTAAGTGCATGAGATCATTTTTTAAATTTCAGAAGTTGAATCTCCGCCTCTTTTTACAGGGGGCGATGTGGTAGCACTATATGCTTCTATTTATGATGATGTGTGCTTGGTTATTAATGTATCCGGTAGATTTGATTTAGAGAAAGGCATTGAAGAACGTATAGGGGAAGGATCTATTGATAAAATAAACAAAGAAGGTTACCTTGATGTTAAGGACAGATCAGGTACGGCATTATATGATACTGTGTGACCTTAATCTTCAAATCCTTTTATGATGACAATTAGTAGAGTATTCCATACATGACTGTACCTTTTGCAATTCTTATGTTGGACCTGGTGCAGAAAATGTACATTACAGGGTAACTAAAGAGAGTTTGACAGAGCGGCTTAACACTGATGTGCGTGCTGCAAGCATTTCTATTAGCAAGGATTGCAGGTTAGCAAACTGTCCCAGGCCCTAATTGTCCTCACTTGAACTTCTAAACTGAAACAGCTAGGTGCCACAACATTTGTATTTGCGATTTATAGACGTGCATGCCCAATAAAAAAAAAGGCAAAATTCTAGAGCTTAATAAGCTAGGTTACCTTGTGCTACAATAGACCAAATGCTACTCATATATTCAGATGACTTACTGTCTTTGTTCAGGTTCTTCACAGTTCATGGTTCAGCAGATAAGACTATACCGGTAGAAGACGCCTATGAGTTTGCAAAGCATATACCGAACCACAAACTGCAAGTTATTGAGGGAGCAAATCATAACTACACCGCGCATCGCAAAGAATTGGCTGATACTGTAGTGGATTTCATCACATCTAATTAGGTATAGTAAACTGATCTCTTGAAGTATCCATCTATCTGCCAGCCCTTCAGGAATTATTTTTTGTAGGTCGATTATCTAGGCCTCCCTATGTCTGAAGAGTAATCTTCTTTTGTCATGCAGGGCAAATCTGAATAGCAAAAGATGTATGTAAGTCCACACTGTTTGCTATATCGTCAGGCAATACTGAATTCTTGATGACACAAATTGTATGTTGCGTTGTTGCAGATATCTGTGTACTTTCCATTTTAGCATTCCTGTAAATATTGAACCGTAGAGAAACTTTGTATGCTTCAGGATTGTACAGTAGTACTATTTGGCATTGTAAAAAGTTTCAGTGGATTTAACCGCATCTCCTCCTCCTTCCTGAGGGTTTAGATGCCGGCGGTTTCACCTTGGCCTGAGGTCGAGTGGGCTGTAACTGGACGTTTTACCTGCTTCTGTTTTATTTGGCCCAAGTCTGTGTCGATGAAATGAACCGTGAGCCCGTGACAGGCCCGCTACTTTGCTTTTTCCCCAAACGGATTTCAAACGTACACAGAAATTTAGGGCAAAATTTACTATATGTAACTAGCTGTGAGCTATCTTAAATATCTGACTTGGCTCTATGCCAATAAAAAACGTAAATTTGCTAGAAGATACGAAAATTATTATTTACTACCTCCGTTTCATAATATAAGATGTTTGATTTTTTTTGTTGCAACGTTTGAACATTCATCTTATTTAAAAATTTAGTACAAATATAAAAAATGATAAATCGTGCTTTAAGTTTTTTTTATAATAAAGTAAGTCACAAGCAAAATAAATGATATTTCTATAATTTTTTTAAATAAGATGAATGCTCAAACATTATAAAAAAAAGTCAAACATATTACATTATGAAACGGAGGGAGTATTATTTTCAAGTTAGATGGAGTTTATTCAGGTTTTTTCTTTGAAAAGATGGGAATGCCCATCGGGCCCTCTCACTCTTGCTCTTTCCTCTTGGTAAAAAAACGAAAATAAGGTAGGGAATTGGCAAGAGCGGCAAGCTCGTCTTTTCCACACTATTTCTCTCTTTGTTTAGTCTGAAATAATAAAATAATAACTTTAATGTCATCTACTACCTCATCCCAATATAACTGCATTAATGTATTTCGGTGTCCAATATTTGATTATTCGTCTTATTTAAAAAAAATTATAAAAAATTAAAAAAATAGTCAGTACTATTCATATTTTATCATATGACAATAAAATACTACTATTTTATCAAATAGTCTTTTTCAAATAAAACGGACGATCCACCGTTAAACATGAATGGTGTAAAAATACACTTATTATATGACGTATGGAGTAGTAAAGTACAACTTTTGAGTATCCTAAAGCGAAGTCATATTTTTATAATGTTCTACTGCTAACTACACGTTTTTTTAAGTGTCTTCTAGCATTTTTTCCACTAAAACTATGATTTTCAAGTGTGAATAAATTCACAAACAACCATGATTTTTTAAAAAAACCTATATTAAGTATTGCCTCATATAAAATGGCATTTATAAAATAACATATAGGGGTTGTATGGTCGGTTGTCAAATATTGCCTACGGTTGCCATAAGCAAATTTGCTAAAGTTATCCCTTGGTTGGATCATGGCTATAATTATGATAAGATTCTCTATTAATCTCATGTTCTTTATGTCATCAACTTAATTAAAAATGGCATAATCTTATTTTACTATCTAAAATACAATTACTCTTTACTGAACACAATTGAGATATGTATAGTAGGAATATATGATAAATAGTGACAATCTTATAATAACATTCAAACCATTGGGGGTGGTTGTCTAGTCTTTTTACGAAAAAGTCAAACGTTATATTTGTAAACGAAAAATAATTTATGAATAAAAATTTTATATACATATTCTTAGCGATCTAAAATCCAGAGCTAAAAAATAAATTTCAGTGAAAACCTCCAAATCAATTTTAAATTTAAGTTTAAAATTTTAAATTTTAGCTCATAAACATAAACAGATATGATGCGGATTCCTGCGACGAGGAAACATAGTAGATCTAGGCATCTAGCACATGCATGAAATCATTATGCATCTAGTAGTAGCTTTTTTGTTTACGATTTCTTCTACGATCTAGGTGTATAGTAGTAGCTTCTTTTTACTCCCTCCGTTTCATAACGTAACATGTTTGACTTTTTTTTGTTATAATGCTTGAACATTTGTCTTATTCAAAAAATTATAGGAATATCATTTATTTTGCTTGTGACTTATTATTAAAAAAACTTTAAACATAACTTGACATTTTTTATATTTGTACTAAATTTTAAATAAGATGAATGTTTAAATGTTGCAACTAAAAAATCAAACAACTTCCATTACTAAACGATATTTTTTTTGGTTCGGTCTAGCATCTAGCGCAGCAGTCACCACCTCACACACAAACTGCTCAAAAGGTCAACGGGCCAGAAATTCGCCAGCTGCTGATCTACACCGTCCAATCAGCCCAAATCCAACGGCTCCCATCCATCCCCCTCCCTCCACCACTCGATCTCCCCGCTTCCGCCGCGGCCCCGGTTCCTCTTCCTCGGCGGCGAACCCTCCTCCCTCGTCCTGCTGCAGCCCGCAGCGACGAGCCATCACCCATGGAGCAGCCGCTCTCCGCCGCTGCCTCCTCGCAGGATTCGTCCAACCCCGGTAACCCCCCCCCCCGCCCCGTTTCTTGAATTTGACCTTCGCTTTGCTTTGCCATCTGAATTCCTTACGGTTGACAGGTTGTTAGCTGATGAACAAGTGGACCCTCTTTTTTTTTTTTTCAATTTGGGTTTGTGATTCAGTGATAGTTTGGCATAAAAGAGAATCTTAGGTTGCTCCAATATAATCAATTAAACTCTATGTATGTGGTTTCTAAGCAGCTGCACAGGAAGAACGGGTAGTGATAACGAACAAGCATGGAGAGAAGCTCGTGGGTTTGCTGCAGCACATGGGTTCGAACAAGATTGTAGTGCTCTGCCATGGATTTACAGCCTCCAAGGTGCGCATGGATATGTTGCTGCTTGAGAAATTCCCCTTTGAACCATTCTAATGTTTTCTTGATTTTTGTCCGAGAGGCAGCAGGTTTAACTACTCCTGCAGTTCTTGCTTTCTTTTTTTGATCTGTCTAATGAAGACTTGACACTCTTAATCTCGTTTTTTTCAGAATGATAGCATCATTGTTGATCTAGCGAATGCACTTACTAAGCAAGGGGTTGGAATCTTTCGCTTTGATTTCAGTGGAAATGGGTAGGTTGCTGATTGAACTACAGATATCAATATGTGATGTTGATTTAGGTTCACGAAAGCTAGTGTTGCAAAATGCTGCTCTATCCTCTGTTCATTTCATTTCACTGGTGGTATTCAGATTTATCCTTTTTCTAGAGTTGTGGATACAAGTTTGAACTAAATGAACTAAGGTGCCTGTCTGCTGTTCCTTTTGAATTTCAGATGTTACTTGTCTTTCAGATCTACATTTGTTTCCCTGAAGGCATGAGTGCATGATTTGTAATCCTTATGCGATTTTCAGAGAAAGTGAAGGGGAATTCCAGTATGGCAACTACAGAAAGGAGGCTGACGACTTGCATTCTGTCGTCTCACATCTTCATCAGGAGAAATATGATGTCAAGGCAATTGTTGGTCATAGCAAAGGTTCGTGCCATTATTTCCCTTTTTGCATGAGTTATCTTAGGTGGTGTTTAGATTGAGAAAATTTTTAGGAGAAATGTCACGTCAAATGTTTGACCGGATGTTGGAAGGGGTTTTTGGACACGAACGAAAAAACGAATTTCACGGCTAGCCTGGAAACCGCGAGACGAATCTTTTGAGCCTAATTAATCCGTCATTAGCACATGTTGGTTACTGTAGCACTTATGGCTAATCATGGGCTAATTAGGCTCAAAAGATTCGTCTCAAGATTTCTTTCATAACTGTGCAATTAACTTTTTGGTTCATCTACGTTTAATGCTTTATTTAGGTGTCCAAAAATTCGATGTGATGTTTTTAGAGAAAAATTTTGGGAACTAAACAAGGCCTTATTGCATAGACAATCTATGCAGGAGATGATAAGGTGAAGAACTTCGTGGTTGAATATTGTGCTTTCACATTTACTGTAACATCAAAATAATCTACTACTGGAGAACACAATGAAGTTTCTAAATGGATACCACAACACTTGTCCTGGAATTTATTCTCGCTGTCTCACATCATGTCCTTTCATCATTAAATTTTGTACCTTAGTGCAAGTTCTTTTATTCTTGGTAATATGGAAAATTCAGTCACTGAATTTAACATTTCCTTTTATCCAGGAGGAGATGTGGTGGTTCTGTATGCTTCCATCTATGACGATGTGCAGATGGTGGTTAATCTTTCTGGTCGATTTTATTTGGAGAGAGGCATTGAAGAACGGCTAGGCAAGGAATTCATGGATATAATTGACAAAGAGGGTTATATTGATGCCAAAACCAAGTCAGGTAAGGAAACACAGTCAGTCATTGAGACCTTTACCTGCAAAGATACTTTATAAATAAATCATTTACGCTATGTGTATGCTTCTGTTTCATGCGCATGTGTTGACTTTCAGTCATTTGAGATGTAGGAAGGGTTTTATATAGGGTAACAAAACAGAGCTTGATGGAACGATTGAACACTGATATGCGTGCAGCAAGCCTTTCCATTAGCAAAGAATGCAGGTAAGGAAGCTACGTCAGCCATTCTTATCCCTGTAATCGAATCGCCAACTAATACAGCTGGAGGCAGCAACAGAAAGTATTTACCGTAGCTGAACATGCCATCGATGTCTCGCATTCCCATGGCTGAAAATATCTAATCCATAGCTCGTGTTTTGGGCAGAGGTATCCAGTTGTGCTAGATTCTGAGGTAACTCTATCGTCTTTTGTTCAGATTCTTCACAGTTCACGGTTCAGCTGATGAGATCATTCCTGTGGAAGATGCATACGAATTTGCGAGGCATATACCGAACCACAAGCTGCGTGTCATCGAGGGAGCAAATCACTGCTACACTGCTCATCGTAAGGAACTTTCGGATGCCGTGGTGGATTTCATTGCATCCAGTGAGGTGTGCACGCCTGCCAATTATTTACATGTTCTTCCTTTGCAGGATGTATCTTTGCAATCTCTTTCTAACACTGCTTTTCATATGTACTGACCCTGGCAGTTAATAATGCAGGCTGGGGATAACCCATCGGCTTAAGACGAATTGAGCTGTGCTGCAGACTTCTGGATCACCATTTCTAAGCTTGCTGAAGTTTCTGTCTTGCTCATTTCCTCCCCATCTGGACA
Organism: Oryza brachyantha; assembly: GCF_000231095.2. Lineage (NCBI taxonomy): Eukaryota > Viridiplantae > Streptophyta > Magnoliopsida > Poales > Poaceae > Oryza > Oryza brachyantha. The sequence continues at coordinate 16,695,562 of NC_023163.2, read as the reverse complement.
AGTCATTCCAGAATCCGGACGTGTGCATTAATTCAATGTTGTTTCCTCTTTCTTGGTTTGGAACTGAAATTGCACAAGTTTGAGGAGAAGTCACCCTAAAAGAACTGCATACTCATTGTCCATGGTTGAATAATAATCTGCAGTGTGGTAATTGGTAAAATGCAGATGGAGTATGTTGCTTAGTACTACCTCCGTCTTGCAATAAGTTTATTTTTCGGTTTGACCATTCGTCTTATTTAAAAAATTTGTACAAAAACTTAAAAAAATTTGTCACGTATAAAATACTATTCATATTTTATCATCTAATAATAATAAAAATATTAATCGCAAAAAAATTTCAAATAAGACGAATGGTCAAACGTTAGATATGGAAAAACGAAAATAAGGTTATTATGGGACGGAGGTACTAAAGTGGTAATAGGAAACGGTCGTTTTTGTATGGAAGACTTTTCTCAATTGATTATGTTGGAGTATGTTGCTTAGTAAAGTGGAGTATGTTGTTTAGTAAATGCCTTAGGTTTGTCAGATCGATAAAACTTAATTCCAAGCATCAATTGATTATTGAGTTCATTTAGACAACTATCTTGAGTAGGCAATATTGCGTGAAGCAGCCCATGTTGCTCAAGGAACAACCCCAAGCGTGCTGGTCTTGATTGGTTGCCAAAAAGAGTTCACTTTGACTCACTTATTAGTTGCCGAATCTAATTCATACCCCTCGACCAAAAACTGGATATGATGACTCCTCAAACTGTTGAAAACATTGCAATTTGACTCCCTCAGCAGTTTTGCTAATGTAACGTTGACGTGGCGGCGTTGAAAAAATATTGGTGGGACTCATCTGTCATTTACATACAAAAATATATCTTGGGGCCCACTGGGCCCATATGTCATCCCCTCTCTTCAATTCTTCTGCACTCTGTCCGCACCCCTTGGCCTTCTGCTTGCCGCTCAGCTACCGCTGAGGCGCCGACTACACGCTTGCTGCTCGTGCCTGCCTCAGCCCTCCACTTAGGCGCTCTGCTGCCACCGCCGAGGCGTCGACCGCACGCGCCTGCCGCAGCCTGCAGGCCGCGCGCCGCCCGCGTCTAGCTGCTCCGTTGCCGCCGCTCACGGACCCCTCTCTCCCAGCGGCAATGGACGACGAGGAGGAGCATAGTGCAGCACCGCTGTCTTCCTTGACGCCATCTCCCTTGCTCCCCGACCCCTCTTTCTTCTCTCCACCCTCGCCCCTCGGCCCGCAGTTCAACCACCGCCACCCGCCGCTCAGGCGCTCATAGGCCACGCGTCGCCTGCGTCTGGCCATAGAAAAATTTCCCAAGCGTGGGTGATAATTTTGTAGTTTGTCCTTTGCCGTCGGCTAAATGGAAAATTCGTCGTGCTGCCGTTGCCACCCGTCTCTTGTGGCTGAGTGGTCGTTTGCCACGTCACCTTTCCGCCCTCCTAGAGAGCGGCAGAATGTTAGTTTTGTAATTTTTTAAAATATAAAATTAAATTTGTAAATTATTTAATTAATAAAATTCAAAAAATTCTTCGAGTCGGACTCTCGGGGGTTTCGCTCTAAATAGCGGACGGCCGCAGATTAAACCCCCCGTCTCTTCCACAAATCCACAGATTAACCCCATTCAAAACCCTCCCTGCAGACGGCGGCCATGCCAGGAAAGTTGAAGGAGTCGGCGGCCATGGCAGGCAAGGTGGAGGACGAGGCGGCCATGGCCGGGAAGGTGGAGGAGGAGGCGGCGGCCATGGCAGGGAAGGTGGAGGAGGAGGCGGAGGCGGAGGCGGAGGCGGAGCAGGAGGTGGCGGCCATGGCCGGGAAGGTGGAGGAGGAGGCGGCGGCGGCCATGGCAGGGAAGGTGGTGGAGGAGGAGGCGGCGGCCATGGCCGGGAAGGTGGAGGCGGCTGCGGGCGAGCAGGAGCAGGATGCGGCGCAAGTGGCTTCCGACCGGATGCGGCTGCTGAGGGAGTTGAAGGCTGCCGTCCACGAGGATCTCTACGAGGATGGACGTTGCATTATCGACGAGACCGAAGCAGCGGAGGCAATGGCGTACCTCCATGGACTGATGGCCAAGGTAGACACGAGTGGTATCGTCGTCGGCGACTGGGACTTCAACGACCCCAAATGCCTCCAGTACCTCCGCGTGGACTGACCACCGGCCGGAGGAGGAGGAGGATTCAGCTGCCGTTTTACCCAGTACCTATCTCTCTCTTATCAGTCAGGATCTTCCCTGTTTAGTTTAGTTTAGTTTTCTGATCTGAAATTTAGTTTAGTTTAGTTTCAGATAGTCTATTTTGCTCAACTGATCTGATCTGATCCTTTATGAACATATGCATCTATATGTTGTGAATGGATTGCGATGTGGTCTCCATGGCTTGAACGGATGAATCATGCTGCTGTGCGTCACATTCATTTGAGCTATACTGTTGTCTTGTGTATTAATAATCCTCGGAATTGCACGCCTTTTTTCTGAAAACATTACTCTTTTCAACCAAATCATCAAGCTAGGTGCTAGATTACGTAGCTTCAAAATACATTGACATGATGGGATGCTTTCACAGCAATCGTGCAGAATACCATACTACCAGATTTTAGACATTCATTCATGGTGTCCAACATTGTTTTGTACTACCCTAATTAATATACTCCAAAGTTATAAGCATGTCTCCTTAATTCGATGTTTTCCTAGGTAGGAATACGATTTATAATGTGCCAGCACTTTGTTTTTTGGTAGAAAGCAACAGATTCCGCCGCTAACAAATTTACCATGTGTACTGATCTAAACTATGGTTGAAAGTTTAAATATGGGTGTTGCTCATTGAGACTTGTTAAATATCTGATCCGAATTTTAACTGGAATTATATTCGGATTAGTTTCCTAGTAGGTTTCTCCCAGTTGTTTCCTACTAGGAGTCAGCTTAGTTTCCTAATAGTATTCTTTCGCCTTATCCTATTAGGACTCTTAGTTTTTCCCCTTATATATATACTCTGGTAGTCTGCACGGGAAGAGGAGAGTTCTCATTGTTTCTCATGCATTGTAATCATATCCTCATAGTGTAATTTGCCGGTTGGCGCCCGTGGTTTTTTCCACAAGGGTTTTCTACGTTAAATGTGTCTCGTTTGTGCTTTTATTTCTAACAAGACTTGTAGCAGTAAGATTAGGATTTATGCTAAATTTAGTGCCTGTCTTTTATGTGAATGAGAAACGAAATCAATTGTTCCGTAGAATATCTGGTATGCTGGCAGGAACAAAACCATAGTTCCAAATCCCGCTACTAATGAAACTGGAATATTGTATGGATTGAGATCTGTCTCTATCTTACTATCAGTTGATCTATTTCTATATTTCTAGCTCAAGTTGTCTTTATGTGACCGATCTTAGCAGCGTTGTCTTTTTATATATATTGTTGCGATCATCCCTCACATCTCTAATTTTAAGGTAAAGTCGTATCCATATGAAACAAAACAAATTCAGTGCACTATCTATTCAATACGGTCGAAGATAAAAATAATTTTAGCTGGCTTATCTAGGGTTGTATTCTGCCTAGAGATGCTTATCTGTTTTTAACATTTTTTTGTCAGTGTGCCTTTTGCTTAACGAGACCTACTCCGCCTCTAGACCTTATGTTCTTTCAATGAATATACATGTTAAAATTTCTTACAGGTTCTATAATCCTCATGTTTATTCTGACTCGCAGATACCCATTAAACAGCTTCATTAAACTAGACATGCATATTATATGTCTAGATGCTACAGATTCAGTTCAGAATTCACTTGACTTTTGTTTGTTGGTTTTAAAGCTTCTAACATAATTATGGTTTCTATATAAAACTAAAAATATAATCGGATTTAATATATAAAGTATTGAAGAAGAAAAAAATAAATTCTAACTTCCTATTATGACTGACATGGCAACTTGACTAAAGCTTCCATGCATAGTTCAGATGTACAAACATGATGATTTCTCCTGATCAAGTTTTTTATAATCATGGGAGGATTGGTAGGTTGGCTGATTATTTGGCAGGTATCCATGACATGTAATCTTCAAATGGAAGATTGGCATACGTGCTTCCTCCTTCCTCCTTGTACGTGTACCTGAACTTGAGTACTCCAGCAACAATGTTGATACTGGTGGTACTAATATCCTTATCCTTTTCATGGTTCAATTTGGTCTGTGTAGTTGCCAAAAACTTTTCTAAAAAATATCGCATCAAATTTTTGGACATTTAAATGAAACACTAAATATATATGAACATTAAAACTAATTACACAGTTATGGGAAAATCGTGAGACGAATCTTTTGAGCCTAATTAGCACATAATTAGCCATAAGTGCTACAGTAACCAACATATGCTAATGATAGATTAATTAGACTCAAAAGATTCGGACTTAAAAGATTCGTCTCGCGGTTTCCAAGCGGAATCTAAAATTTATTTTATAATTAGACTATGTTTAATATTTTAAATATTTGACCGTAAGCGTTGATGAAGTCCTTCCAACGGGGGCTTAATTTGAGTTCACCGCCAGCCATAAGTTTCAGAGTCATTACCAAACCTGAAGTTGTATTTAAATTCCTTTTTTTTCTTCCAGCGCCAGCCAACAAGAATTGCTTGCACGGGGAAAGTTGCACCGCCAGCTAACCAGGAGTGGTTGTGCGGGGAAATGGAAGAAATTAAAACAGAAAGACTACCCCACGGACTCCTATCCAGACCGGAGTCTTTTGCGCCGCCACCGCCGCTCCTCCGTTCGCCTTCGCCTTCGCCGCCAACGCCGCTCCCCCGTGCGCTTGTGTCTCCATTAGGGATGAAAGTGGTCGAACACGGTCGGAAAACATCTTAACCGTTTTCTACTTCTACATTTCAAAACGAAAACGAAATCGGTAAAGTCGAACATGAAATGAACACGAACTTACGGAATATCGAGAATTTCGGAAACGAACCAATTCGAACGAAATTATGTCGAACTCGGTCGGTATACGAAAAAATAATACGGAATAATAACACGTCAACACACAAATACATATCTAGAACAAGCAATTAAGTAGCAAGTAAATTAGGATAGAATTATGACACCTTGCTACAGTTCATTAGCATCATCCATGTTAGGATCAGTTTCCATGTCTTTTGCTTACAGCAGTAAAGCAACATTGCAAGTTTGCAACTATAGATCAATCGATGATTCGAGGCAGTAAAGTTGTACCTAGTGATGCAGCATCTGGTGCTATTGCCGGTGGCGCTAGAAGATGGCGCACACTCTTCGTCTTGGTCTTGCCCTTCGTCTTCGTTCCAAGAGTAGAACCATCTGTCCACCTTCACCAGTAGGCGCCATCTATGGAGTGCAAGTGTGCAGCAGTTAGCATGTGTGAGGGCTTGCCGGCTGGCCGCTCTCGGGAGGAGGAGCCGTGGGAGGGAGAGGGGACCTGGAGGGCTGGTGGAGTGGCAGGAATCGTGGGAGCCGCTAGAGGGAGGGGTGGCTGCCGGAGCTCAACGCCGGAGCCACCGGAGCTAGATGCCGGAGACGCGGGAGGGAGGGCGTGGCCCCGGCCTGGATGCCGGAGCAGTGGCAGCTGCTGCGGCCTAGACGCCGGTCGCCGGAGACGCGGGAGGGATGGCGCGGCCGCCGGAGCCACGGGAGGGAGGGCGCGGCCTGGACGCCGGAGCGGCGGGAGAGGGATAGCCGCGGCCGCTAGAGCCGCGGGAGGGCGGCCGCGGCCTGGACGCCGGAGCAGTGGGAGGTAGGGCGCCGGTGACCGGCGACGATGTGGAGGCCGCCGCCACCCGCGTGCCCACTGCCTTGCCCAGCCTCGGTCTCCCTCTCCTGCCTGGCTGCCTCGTCTTGTGATGTGCGGGGGCGGCTGTGGGGTTGGGACTTGGGATTTAGGGTTTTCACCCGTATGGGCTAGTATTGGGTTTGGTGGGCTGTGAGTGTGTGGTCCAAATTCGGTTTTAACCGAATTTAAAATATGGAATATTCTAAATAAAATATAGAAATATAGAAATCGGTCGAACAAGCATATAACCGTTTTCGTTCCGTTTTCACATTCCGAATTTTGTGTTCTGTTTTTGAATTTCTGATATTCCGAATTTCAATGAAAATACGAATTCGATCGGTTCAAATGTAGAAAACGGTTCGGTTCGGGATATTTCTATACCGTTTTCATCCCTAGTCTCCATGCCGTTCCCCTCCTCCGACGCCGATCGTCACATGTGGCGGTAGTCTTCGTTCATTCTGCTCTTCTCAACTGTCAACACGAGTGTAAGCGATGGTTTCGGCTGACTGGCTGGTCTGACTCGGTACTCATCCTAACATGTCACATGAAGAAAAAAAATATAACAATTAAAAAATAAAATAAAATATGTGGGCCCATAGGGCAGTCAAATAATAAAATTAAGAAATACGCTCTCCATCCCAAATTGATCATCATATAAGCTCTAGGTACAAAGACCAAGAATATATTTAATTAGCACTGGAAAACTAAAGTCACAAATTCCAAGTTACATGCATACATGCATAATCGAAATTTGCAAATCACATCAAAGCTGATTGGGTAGACGCATGTAATCATTTAATGTGCGTGCTAACCAAAGGGTTTTTCACACTACAATTAATGCATAATATGTTCTCTTCTCTTATATGATGATCAATTTGGCATTTCTAGTTTCTCTTATATGATGATCAATTTAGGATGGAGGGAGTAGCGAGACTCACATTTTAGTGGGCCCCACTTCTTCCACATCATCCCCTCTTTTCTTTCCACGTGAATTTGTCGGAGACTAAGGAAGTCGATCTGGTAGAGGGTATGGTTGCAGAGGACGCATATTTTTTTAAAAAAAATTATATTTTGTTTTCATCACCATGTCAATGCCACGTAGGACGAGGATCGAGTCAAACCAGCCACGTAAGCCAAAACCGCCATCCAAACTATCATGGGACTTCTTTTGTGCTGGTTTTGACATTTGAGGGACATGCTGTATCTGGTATCGTGATTTATGGATGAAAATCAAACTCGTCAAGTGAAAGAACATCAAATGAGCTTATTCCAAAAAAAAGAAAAATTCCCAACCAACCCAGAGCGAGCTCGTGCGGCAGATAGGCGGGTATGGGGCTCATGGGGACGGTGGCTGACGATAGAGGCTGCCGGCACCACAGGGAAGGCGAAGGCGCCGGCGCCGGTCGGAGGCTAGCTGCGGCCGTCGCTTAAGGAGCTCGACATGAATATGAAGAAGGCAAAGGAGTAGGGGAAGGGGATTGGCTCCACTTCCGCAGCGGTGGCTACCTCTGCTCAAGTTGTCGACCGTGGTGATGGCCTATGCTGCCCAGCGCAAGGAGTTGGACGATGAGTTCAAGTTGTTCCAATCTGAGGCGCGCGACAGCGTTGAGAAAAATGGCTATTATTCAGTTGATGAGCCGCGTACCAGGCTATGGTCGATGAAGAGTTGGCCAAGGTGGTGTATCATCTTTGGTTACTGGGACTACAATGACCCCAAATCCGTTGAGTTCCTCTGGTCTGATGGTCGACAACTTAGGAGGAGGGATTCAACTGCTATTCTTTATTCTAGTTCTAGTCTAGCAAAGCAATACTATTGCTATCAATTAGTGTTATATCTACCTGTTTTGTCCATGACTATCTATGGATAATGCTGAGATATGTGATATATGTTATGGATGATTTGCATTTGATTTTGGTATCATCTCTTTGTGCTGGTAGTATTAAATTTGTGCATTCATGGTGCAATTTTCCTTTGCAACTTCAACATGTTTGTATCTTGCATCTTCGTTCACACTCATGAATTGTGACTACAATAAGGCCACGTTTAGTTTCAAAATTTTTCGCATTTACCCATTACATCGAATCTCTAGACAGATACATAGAGCATTAAATATAGTTAAAAAATAACTAATTGCACAGTTTGAAAGGAGTTTGCGAGACGAAACTTTTGATCCTAATTAGTCCATGATTAGGCATAATTGCTACGCATAATTGCTACAATAACTCACATGTGCTAATGATGGATTAATTAGTCTTAACAAATTCCTCTCTTGGTTTCCTGACAATGTATGTAATTAGTTTTTAGTTAGTCGTAGAAATAGTCTCCTAAAATCGGTTAAACATTCTATGTGACACCCAACTCAAAAATTTTGACAAATAAACAAGTCCTAAATCAAACAGATGTACGACACGCTCCCATCTCGATTGATTCTTTAATGCAAATAGAAGTATGGAGCTAAGCATGTTCTTATAGCTTGTGTTCTTCCTGATATTGTTGGATGTAATTTTCACAAATCACAGCACATTGCAGCTAATTATGTTCCACTACAATCAGTGTCAGACCGTGCAACACAACAAAACAACTCAAAACTCCTGATTTCGATCAGATGCTAATTAATCTGAACCTACAGAAAACTAAATATATACAGGATACAAACTTCGCATAACATATTTGTTCACAGCAATAATTTACATTAGTCGTTAAACTGCGTCCAAACATGACACCATATGTTTTATTTGTTTTATTTAATCCCAGCAGAAAATACAATTGAGACCTCAAAGACTCGGGGCATCGGAACATATCGCCCATTGGCCTTCTTAACTTCTACCCGTACCCCATTAGACTTCTTGATTTCTACCCATGCTTCTTGTAGGTCATCCATAGCGTTTTGAAGTCTAACACCAGGTTGATCACTCTTCACGTCACCATCGACGACAAACTGAGAGCGAAGTTAATTGTGAGCTTTCATGACCTTAGCACTAGAGACAAGCTCACAGACGATGAGTTCCCGCCTTATCTTTGTCACATTTGATAGTTCTAGCACAACTAGTTGGTTTTTTGTATCAATGTCTTCGCCTTGGCTCATTAAGGTTTCTGGAATGACAAAGATAGAAACAAACTCTTGGAAAACGAATTGGCTGGGGCATAATTTGATGTCAATAGCATTTTAATAAAATTGGATTAAAAAAATCTCCAATATATACAATAGTAAATCACAAAATTCAAATTTGGATTATAAACATAAACAAAAGTCAAAAGATAGGATTGTAAGTAGTTGCAAAACCGAAATGATGGAAGTCTTTGACATGTTAGTCCTTTTAAAAAATATATTTTATAAATAGATCCCTAAAAACTTAATTGTATGAATGGACCTTTTTGGCCACACTAGCATCATCGGCGTCGTCCTTGTATAGTATGGCATGCTTAAGTGGCAGGAGGATGAGCCATTCTATACAACGACAGTACCAATAACGTTGGCGCAGTCAAAAAGGTCCATTTGTACAACAAGTTTTTTTGGAGTCTATTTATAAAATAAGTTTTCAAAAAAGACTAAAATGTCAAAATTGCAGTCAAAGGAGACGCCTCAAACGGTGATCAAACTGAAGAATCATAGCAAGATAAATAAATAAATATAGACCTAAGCACTTTGCATCAAGAACTAGTTTTCTGAAAAATCTCCAGTGTTAAAATGCTAGTGTTCGCTGAAACTTGCGCTCAGCATTTTGGGTAACAAATGATGACCTATCAGCATACAAAATGCTACCATGCCTGCCAGCAAACAAGAGACAAGTGTAAAATCCAGAACACTGGATCTGCAGGCAAAAAGAAAAACCAAGGCCAGCAGGGTAAACAAGTGATCGAATCACAAACGAGGGAGAGACTCTGCCCGGATGAATTCCTTGAGAAGAGACTTCTCTTCATTAATCTTGTTCTTCTCAGCAGCATTGTGTGGTTTGATCTTCCGCTTCTCTTCCAGCATCCACTTGTAGATCTGGCGCTGCTCGTCTTCAGATATTGGTGGAAGCACTCTTTTGGGTGGAGTAGGCTTTGCAGTCTCAGCTGTTGCGGTAGCTGGGGGCGAGAATGTGGCAGCTGCGGCTACAGCAGCAGTAGCAGCAGCAGCCTGAGCATTCTTCTTCTCCTGATCTCTTTTGTAGGTCTTTGCAAATACATATACTGCATGCACAAGGGACAAACTTACTACATGGGAATAGCTTCAGCAAACAAAACATTAGTCGTCATGCAAAAAGTGAACAGTACCATGAATGTGTGCTATCGCAGAGACAAACCTACATAAACTTTGAATGGTTCAATAAGAAAGAACAGGAGTGATGGTGTAGATATCTTGCAAGTGGGCAAAAGGGTAAACGCATGGATATTTACAGTGGTTTTGTGCTGTGTGGCCACTGTACAATCATGGAGAGCACCAGACTACTTTCCTTTCCTTCTTGCAAAGAAGAAATCCAGAAAATAATATTAATATCAATGCATACAGACACACAGCCTCAAGCAAACTTTATGCTTACTTGCTTAGTATAACATAAGCTACTTTAAGGAATAGCACATCCTGTCATATAGAAGATTCAAGAGTATACTATACTATACTACAAGGAATGTTACTATAGTCCACTATGATTCATTGTGATTATAATTAACTAAAATGGAAAAAAATGTAAAACATATATTGAATTTATCTTTACAACAGCAAAGCCCTCAAACTTCTCATTGCCGACTTGAGTTCACTTGATAACCCATTAATTACCTACGAAATAGAACAGCAGAGTGCCAGCCACTGGCTGCTCACTTAATTGTTTCATCTAGACATTCCCAACTACACAGTACAAAATCTAGCTAAAATTTGGAATGCACCCCACAGCCCCATGGATAGGTCACATATCTCCTCAGTGTACTTCAAACCTGATGAGTCCAGCTAATGCTCAATATACTCCAGTACAAACCATCAGTTTACCATGTATGCAAAGTAGAGATATTTTATATTTGGTACCTCTTATTATCCAAATCTTACTTTTATGCCCCCTGCAGCAACAAATTCCCCAGCGGCAAGCCATCCATCATAGCAGAATACCAGGACCTAACCATGTAGCCCCCCCCCCCCCCCCCCCCCCCCCCCACAACAAACATTACACTAGCAATACAAACCTGAACACTACATCACAATCAAAGTTACAAACTCTTCTGTCTGTTGCACCCTACCGTGAAATTGAGGCTCAGGAATAACTGCTGAGCCACATGTCAAACCATCCTGCTTGCACAATCCTAGAAAACTAGTATCGCAAATTTCCCCACAATCATCTCAATCTGATGATCCCAAAACCACTCCCCGTGTTAGTAAAACGCACACCACCCATCCACTAGGCTTTTGCTGCAACGCAAGCACAAGAGATCGAATCCTTCTCGCTCAGATCCATCTCCAGGATACGATGCTACCACACGGCTAGGAGATCAGTCAGGATGAAGGGAGGGGGGGGGGGGGCGGGGGGTCTCTCACCTCCCACGAAGATGTTGGCGGCGAGGAGGAACGGGAAGATGCGGCGCATGAAGGCCCCCTTCTTCGCCGAGGGGGCCTCCGGCGGGGACGCGGCGTCCGGATTCCCGGCGGCGGCCATCGCGACGGGCACGGGCGGCAAAGTCGCGGTCGACGGGGGGCGGCGGCGAGGCGACCGCTTCGGCGACTCGTCTGCGCTTCTCCGTGCTCTAATCGTGGCCGTTCATCTCGATCGGGCGCACGGCTTTCCACGCCGATAGGTGAGAGAATGTGTGGGCTTTTTTTCCTGATGGAAAGCTTGGCCTAATTACGGTTAATGGGCCGGCCCAAACAAGTGGAAGTTTATTACTTTAGCAAATATGTGAAATTTTGAATTTTGAATTCAAAGTGTTCGACTTTTCAAACAAGAAGTCCGCACCATCGGCTTGAATTTTGATCTATTGTCATATTTCGAGTTAACTAGTTTGAAAGTGAATATGTTAGATCGATATTTTGAACTCGCAACTCTAGCTTCCAAATTTTCATTTCAAACATCATAACTTCAAAATTTAAACTTTTATCTAAAACGTAGTAGTAAAGGGCATTCGATCATTTAACCATCCAATTTTCTTGTCTAAAACTACTAACATAAACATGGGGTATTATCATGTAGAAGCTGGACTAGGGCCAATAGATACACGCTTTTAATTATAGCCGATTTGACTGGACTTCAAATCATTGATGTGCACAAAATTTAATAGGGCCGACTTTAAAAATGAAAAGCCAAACATATACTTGTAAAAAAATAATTTGTAAAATAAAACTTTTATATATATGTATTCATAATTATCTAAAAGTCAAATTAAACAAATAAATTAAAAAACATTAAAATCAACTATAAATTTAAGGTTGAAAATTTAAATCTTAGGTTATTAGCGCAGGAAAATTCTAAATGACAAGGGTGTAAGTATATACACATGTGCACCTTCAATAAAAAAGGTTTTTTTAGACAAAAGGCCTAGGCCCAACTTTTTATTAAAGCTAGAAATAAGGAACATAAAGGTTCACCTGGGTTACCGGCTTAACATCACTAGGAACAAAACCACCCACTTTAGAAAGAGCACCAAGGCCAAACTCACAGGACAAACCCTAGGGCAATACATAGAAGCTAAGGGGTGTTTAGTTGGTGAAATAAAAATTTTTACGTGTCACATCAGACGTTTGACTGTATGTCGGAAGGGATTTTCGGATAAGAATGAAAAAACGAATTTCACGGCTGGCATGAAAACCGCGAGACGAATCTTTTGAGCCTAATTAATCCATCATTTGAGCGTACAGGTTACTGTAGCACTTATGGCTTATCATGTACTAATTAGGCTCAAAAAGTTCGTCTCACGATTTCTCACATGACTGTACAATTAATTTTTTGTTTTATCTATATTTAATACTCTATTTAAGTATCCAAAGATTTGATGTGATATTTTTGGATGAAAATTTTTGGAAACTAAACGGATCCTAAACCTTCAATGGAAAAGTGGGTCCTGTTATTTTTCTGTTCTTTCTCATTGTTTGTATTATTTTTATAAGAACGGTGGTGGCTTGTCATGTTACCCATCTCGTCGGCCTTTCGTCATCATCTCCTGCTTGTTTTTATGCGGAGAAAGCGACATGAAACCTGCAGAGTGCTGTTCTGAATTTCTGGCGGCGATATGTTCGACGATTGCAACTTGACACGTCAAAGTACGAGAACCAAGGTATTTCTTTATTAATACTGATGTATCGTATCGTGAGTATATCTAGACCTTTCTGTAACTCCCACCTGGTCAAATCAAATCAAACGGTTGATATCATCGTTAGCTTTAATTTATTAGGGAAAAAAATTAGTATGTGTAGCGGTGTTCTTTTAAATTTCATATTTTTACAATCTATAATCACGTTCCACTTAATTAACCGTCAGATAGATCCTATAAATTTTTAAGTCTCGTCTGTTTGTTTATGCTCAGGTCTATAAGCCAATATTTAATTTTAAAAGTTAATTTAAAGTTGATTTTAAGTTTTTTTTATCATAGTTTATTTTTCAGCATTTGTTTTTAATCAACGACAAAATGTATATAAAAGTTTTACCCCAAATCATTTGTTAATTATCAATAAGCCGTTTCGCTTATGCTTAATACTCGGTCCATTCTAAAATGTAAGTATTTTTAAGATTTTGTATCATAATATAAATATTTTTGTGCTGATTCTTACGATTTTCATCATTCCAATGATTACAAGAGTCAACCAGATGCTTAGAAAAGAATATAATCATTTCTAAAAAGAATCTAATCAATTCAAAATTTATAATCGACTGCCGAAGTAACTAATCTTTTGATATAATCCTTGGTCCATTCTAAGCAACTTATAAATATTCATACTTTGTACCATATACTAAAAGACGAGGCTGCTGAAGTGCTCAGTCGCAAGCTATCCATGGGGTCCATTCTTTTTCCCTGAATCTTGTTGTTCAATGTGACATTGATAGCAAGGGGACCCTCAGCACATTAACCTGAACCGCCCGGCATCGGCATGCCGCAATCTTATCTTCATAGTACGAACTTACTTTAGGTTGCAGCATGATTGGAACTAAAGAAGTAATTACATGGATGATGATTGCATTAGGAAACTATGGATGAACTACACATATGGAGATAAAAAAATATTCGAGTACTGTCTTGTGATAAGCGATGCTGTCCCTTGCAAGAAACAGGAATGTCCTTTGCATCACCCAAAGAACAGAAGTCACTTGTTTATACTTTGCATAAGTAAAGGCCAATCTTGATCTTGTCACCACAGGTGACCATTAGCTGGGAGGCTTTGGAACATTTGGCAGCTTGTCTGTCACTGAGCCGTCACAGTAATCACCCAGCAAGCAAAAGCATGCGTCTCAGAAAGGTTTATAGCCACAAAATAAACTAATCAGTGTGTTTGCCCTGAAAACATGCTGATTAGTGTGTTTTGAGAAATGCAAATGTGTGTTTTCTGCCCTGGACTATTCAGTATCAATGATCAGTCAATCTTTGAAGTACCATGGTTGCATGAATGAAGTAGAGAGCATGACCCAATGTAGACCGTCTCAGTGATGAACATCAGATGTTAGCAATCTCCGGTCAGAAGATATTATATGTAACAAAAACTAGAATCAAAATGATTTGCTGACCTGCATACAAAAACTTGAATTTTCCCAATACAATCAATCATATATACAGCTGCTCACTACTTGCTCCTGAGTCCTGAACTACTGAAAGGATGTATGTACACGAACTCAACTATTTGCTAGGTTTGACAATTTGCTGTTATAAATGAGCCTTGGTTTGCAGCAAAATTTGAGTCTCACAAGGCATTAATCTTGATTAACAATCACCATTTTTGGTTCTTCAGTGCGCGCTCATGATGAGCTTATATCTGATTCCTGGGAGCTGGTCCAGAATCATGCAGCACAAAGTCAGGCAACATGTCACCATCTTGTGGGGATCATGTGCGGTTCAACCTTCAAGTGATCCCTAGATTATGTTCAATCTTCAACGGCAGTGTTGAAGACAAAGCTAGGGAAAACCGTTGTGATGTCCCTGTAATATAAGATGGGCAAGAAATGAAGAAAGTAAATAAAGATGAATTTAATGAGGACCTGACTAGTATTTTTCAAACAATCTGGCTTTTGTTTGCAGATTAGATTTCTCTAGGATTCTGCACAGCAGTATCTTTGACAAAAAATTGGTAGTCCATTTCATAAAGCTATCAAGCTCATATTTAAACCTTAGATAGGGTAGTGTCATGTTCTTCAATAGATTCGGATGTCGTAATACAAATTCTTTCCATTCTTGTTGGTTTATTTTTCCATCCCTATCAGCATCAGCATCTTCAAATGTCTGAAATACAGAAACAATGTAGCAAAACTTAAATACACATAACAAAAAGGACACGTTCACACAAGACAAATAGTTGAGGTAATGGTTGGCTACCTTATTAATAATGGCCTCGAGAAGTTCATCTGACAATTTCATATCAGATTCTGTCAAAATAGCAATAACCATTTGCATAACCTGAAAAATAGACCATGCCAATGAGGTACCTCATGTCACTACTCTATTTGTTCTAGAACACAAACAAGTTGCCAATTAATACGAAGCGCCTTGATGAACTAACCTCCTCACGCTCAATAAATCCAGTTTGTCTCAAGTCATACATCCTAAATGCAACTGAAACAATCCAGGGAAAGCTTCGTTGTAGATATAACTCGACACAGGAATGTAAAAAGGTGGTGTCTGCAAGAAGTAAAACTTACAATTTATCTTGTCTTCCAAAGGTGCCAATGGATGGAAGACGCTAAGAGCGTGAATAAATTCATCAAACTCTATTACACCATTTTTCTTTTCATCAAACAAATCAAAAACCTGTATCAGAGGGAATTTTTGTTAGGATTTAAAAGAGACCAATGGAAAACATTATATGACACATGGTAGATGGTCACATAAAAAATTGTAGTATTAAAGAGAGCACTAACCCTATCAAGAAAAAGATTCTGACCGCTTGGAGTCTTAAACAATGCCAGCTGGAGCTCTTCCTGAAGAACAATTCAACATAGAAACTATTACATATGACAAATCCAGCATAATATGCAACAAGAACATTTCAGATTTTTGTTTTTGTCATTCTCATTTTTCTTATTTCAATCAATAAATCAAGATGCTCTTGAAAATACAAATTCAATGGTTTGTTGATGACTTTGACTGTTTGACATACACTCGCCATATATTGCAAGGATACTAAAGTATCTTCTTAACAAAAAAAAAAAGCAGTCATCCCATGCCTTCCCCTACCAATCAGCAGCCCACTTAAGAGTGTCACAAGAAGGAACATGCCAACCAAACAACCTGAGAAGCAGGCCAACCAAACAATCTGAGATGCAAACACTATTCTATGGTCAAGTTGCACATGGGAGCCACCCGACATGCAAGCTGTGACATTGTAAACTACAGCCAAAGAATTCTACTGGCTGTGAAACAAAAGTATTATAATATCCCATGTACTAATCCATTGCGTGCAGTGCAACATCTCTAGATCGATCGATCTAGTGCGTACCAAGTTGCGATTTTTTTTTACCGGGTCAAACTGCAACATTGCCTTCTTAACACTGACTGCTAAGTGCTAACCACATTCTTTTCACGTTGGCTGAAGCCTGACGAAGACGAACAGGCCAAGGACAGTTATCGAAGTGCGGGGCATAACCTCCCAAGAAACTATTAGTTTAGTCGATAATCACCGAGAGTTCTTGCCGTGAAAGAATGCATATGCATCGAAAGAAATTAATTCTTGTCGAGTTAACCAAACCTGACAAATTGACTAAGAACATAGACTGCAGGAGGGGAGATTTTTCTTGCACCTTGTGGATGAGCCCGTCGTCGATGATGGAGCAGCTGATCTTCTTGTAGAGCTCGAACAGCGCCTCCACCTCGTTCACGGAGACTTGATTCGATGAAATTGACACCAGATACCAGATCAGACCGAACCGCATTGCGAATTTGGACGAGACAAGAACGCGACTGAAACAATGGGCGACGAGGCGAGGTCGAGGGTGAAATTACAGCATCTGGATTCGTCGGCGAGGCGGGCGAGCTGGCCGAGGCTGAGGGAGGTGCAGCCAACGCCGACGCCGACCCTGCCGCGCTGCTGCTGCTGCTGCTGCTGCTGGTAGCCCCTCCTCTTGGCGACGGCGGCGAGGTAGGAGGACGCGGCGGACCGGCGGCGCGAGGGCGGGAAGAGGTCGGCGAGGCAGTCGGTGAGCGCGAAGAAGACGGCCTCGGCAATGGCGACGAAGGGGAGGAACGCCGCGCACAGCCGCTCCCCCACCGTCAGCGAGCTCGCCGACGCCTGCGAACTCCAAAAGTTCCCCGATCAACACAACACCACGAAAAAAAAGGAAGAGGAAGAAGACAAGAACGCACGAACGAAACGAGCAGCCATGAGAATGAGAATGAGAATGAGACCCACCACGTCGTCGTCGGAGAAGCCGAAGCGGAAGCCCGACTCCATGGCTGCCGATCGAATCTCTCCCTCCCTCCTTCGGCGGCGGCGGCTCCCTCTCTCTATATATACAGCAGACGGACGGAGACAGAGGGAATGGTCTTTCATTTCGAGCTACCGAGTCACCGATAAAATCCATCCAAATTTTTGGATCAGGGCCGTGCTTTGTTTAGATTTTGATCGTAATCGGAAAATGATTCTCAATGTTACAACTCATTCTATAGTATTTTCGCCGTCATTTTCATTCATTATCTACTGCCCCTGTCATAAAAGATTTCATTTCTAGGTCTTGTTTAGTTGCCAAAAATTATTGGCAAAAAATATTACGTCGAACGTTTGACCGGACGTCGGAAAGTGTCTTTGGACATGAATGAAAAAAATAAATTTTAGATTTCGTCTGGAAACCGCGAGACAAATCTTTTGAGTCTAATTAATCCATCATTAGCGCATATTGGTTACTCTAGCACTTATGGCTAATCATGTTCTAATTAGACTAAAAAAATCCATCATATGGTTTCCCCCATAACTGTATTTTAATGTTTATGTATATTTAATACTTCGTTTAGATGTTTAAAGATTCGATGGAATGTTTTTGAAAAAAATTTTAGGAACTAAACAGGGCCTTAGTTTATGTTGTTTGTCCTATAAAAACTTTATTTCAGAGTAATTATCGTATTAGAGTTTAGTAAAGCAGAAGAGATGCACTGAGATTTATAAAATTAGAGGCGAAATGTATTGGAGGTTTAAAAGATATAAAGGATGTTTTCGTCTTCGTATCTTTACGGAGCTATACGTGATGCATAGTGAAAATGAATTCTTTTTGGTATCATTCTACCAAAGATTTTATTTTGGTACATTCACGATAGATTTTCTTGGCGCAATGATCTGCACAGTCCTGAACAGGGGAGGGGAAGGCGACCCCCGTCCCCACGCAGCGCACGTCATGTGGTGAGGAGGCCTTCTTTTCAGCTGTCCATCCATGGATCTCACTTATCCATCAAGCCCTGTCTTTCAGTAGTATATTTCTTTCTCCTCGACTACTTAGGTGGTACTTAGTTGTTAAAATTTTTGATAAAAATATAGTATCAAACGTTGGGTTTTTGACGCGAATGAAAAAACGAATTTCACGGCTAGCCTAGAAATCACGAGATGAATCTTTTGAGCCTAATTAATTTGACAAAACCACTGAGAATTTGAGATCTCACATTGTCGAAAACCAATTCGTCAAAGAAACGCACAATGTTCATGGATCACACACATCAACATTTAGATCAGTAACCACTCATAAAATTTTACATCTATCTGTGAGCTTTGGTTTGCTGATGTCTGAAGATTAATTAGTAGCTACTCCATCGCATGGGCAGTACAGTTTTGCCGTAGATTGAGAAGCAAAAGTAGGGCCAATTCAGAGCGCGGGATTACTAGTTTCCTACATAAATCAAACAGCTTCTGCTGAAACATTTGCTTTTCAAACTTCAAGTAGTGTTTGGCATCGGCTTCAGTAAAAAAAATGGAGTCGCTTTTAAGTTAGATCTGGTTGGCGTGATGATCTGAGTGAGTATCAAATGATAAGGAGGCTTAGCCTGTCAATTTTGTCAGGTCCGTGCAGTGTTAGACACTATCCATCCATGACAGAGTTTTAAGTTAGATTAGGTTTACGGTTTTCAATTCCTTTCAATTATTTCTTCTTCATCCTACAGTTTTTTTTTGTTTCTTATTTCAAAAACAAGGTGTCCAAGTGATTTTTTTTATGTTGTACGGTGTTTACTCCTTTCTATCACATCTTTTCCGACCAGTTATATAAATGTTCGCGTAAATTCTCTCACATATTTTTTACATTAAAAATACGCCTTATAAAAATAAAAAAACATAGTACCTATATAAGGACATCACAGCCATCTCCACTATATGTCAAACCCTCACATGCACAACAATAGCGAGAATAATCTACTCTATGCCATTCAGGCCGTGTTCGTTTTGAAATATGGAAAGTTAACTTTCCTGGCATGAAAAATATAGTAATAGATTAGTACATGATTAATTAATTATTAATTATTAAAAATATATAAAATAGATTAATTTGGTTTTTTAAAACAACTTTCCTATAGGAAATTTTTGCAAAAAATACATCGTTTAGCAGTTAAAAAACGTACGTGTGGAAAACGAGAGAGATAAGTTAACTACATGGGTGAACGATCGCGGCCTCAGTCTACTACGCCAGTTCAATGTTTTTGTCAGGAACATTACCACTTTTCATGATATACCCTCTAGTTTCTCAATTATTCAACAATATGCCATTGAACCAGGGTTTTTTCAAGTACTCCCAAAATGCTCTTATATACATATAAGGGCTGACAATTAATTAGATCTTCATGCCATAGAAATTATTTTTGTACGTTTCAAGATTTTATTTATATCTTTAATTATTTTTTAAAAAATGTGGAAAAACCATCACTTACACAAAAAATAATAGCACAAAATATTTTATACAGCATATGAAAGAGTATTTACATTAATAATAGCATCACAAAAAGTATTCTATGTAGAATATAACAAATAAATTCCTCGCAAAAAATGTATAACATATAAATGATGTTTACAGAAATAGTGATGAAAAAAACATGAAACTTGTATAAAAACTTCCATATTATTTAAGGAGAGTAAAAAGTATTGTTTTTTAAACTTCTAATAGATTAAATCAAGGGTTAACCATGTATGTCTCCAAGGGAAGTTTGGCAATATTTTTTAAAGAGTAAATTTCATGAAAACATAGGTTTAGAAGCATGTGTAACGTAAAACCATAGTGATTTGTTTCGAGAACCTCAATGTTTTGAGACTAAATGTTTCAAAGAAACCCACATTTAAGCTTATATGATCTATTTGGCTAACATATTTATATGTAATAGTTTAAAAAATAGTATGTGATATTACTAACTATATATACATATTAGCCGCATTTTCAACATGCGTTAGCTATTGATAGTATAACATTTTTGTATATAATCGGTTAATCTATCTTACTATTAGTAGTGAGGATTGTGAAAAGTTTTTGCAATCCATTGCGAGAGTAATGAAGAAGATAAATTATATGGGAAGGATATGCATTTTGGTCCTGCATGTGAATATATATTAAAAACACCTTATTTCATAATGGAAATAAGTATTTTACATAAACATTGTCCTCCTTGAAACATTTTACCCTAAAATGTAGTGTTTTTTAAAATAAATTACAATAACCGGGGTTCTGCGTTACATATGTCGCGAAACTCGGGGTTTTTTGAAATTTACTCTTTTTTAAAAAGAAAATACCATCCCAATGATCTATTATAGAATAATTGATAAACTCAATGGTATGTTATAGAAAGAAGCCATGCTAATGATAAATCGTTGAACCGGAACAAAATTAGTGGTAGAGAGTAGATTCTCTCTGGCTCAAAAGGTCGTGCCACTTAGAACATGATATCCATGTGTTCATTTTTATATTGCAGATTTTCATTTCAGAAAAGCTTTAAAACTCAACTTTGACCATTGATTTCACAAAATATGTCAATAATAGTTATAAAAACCAAATGTTACGTGGAAGTACTTTGAAGTATGAATTAATTATACTCTTAATTATATAAGTTTTATGCAGTACACGTATGCTTTTATCTTAATGAATTATTGGTAAAAAAATTCCAAGTTTGATTTTCTAAAATAAAGCAAAATGCTCCTTATAAAGTAAATACATATTACATGGGGAACAAAGCTACAAAATGTAACAACAATAATAATTCCTCCATGTATTAAGTAAATGCGGACGACTCCACGACACAGACAAATAATCCCACTTATGAGTACCACCCACTTGCACATCATCTATTAAAAAACTCACATCACATAGAATTGCGACAACATCTGAGCTGAACTTATCCTACTTGCATTCCCAAACTCTCTACAAAAGCAATTACTCCCTTCGTCCAAAAAAAAAATTCTATTTTTCGGTTTCTGTATCCAGCGTTCACCATCCGTTTTATTTAAAAAAATTATTAAAAGAATTAGTTACATATAAAGTATTGTTCATGTTTTATCATATAGTAGCAATAAAAGTATTAATCGTAAAAAAAATTTAAATAATACAAAGTCAAACATTATATCCAAAACTGAAAAATGAACTTATTTTGGGACGGGAAAGTATACAAAACTAAAGAAATTCATGGAGCGTGCGGACTAATATAACATGAACCATATAATTACGAATTTGAATTTGAAGCTCCTAAGCAGACTAGAGATGCTCTTGTTTTCTTCTTTATTAATCCTACAATATATGATATCTATAAAAACCAAAACCACTCAGAAACTCCCCTCACATTTAGAATTAAATAAGATCTGAGTTTCTGAATGGACTTAGCCTACTTGCATCCCCAGATTTTCTTGAAGGCACTAGTGCAAAAACTAAAGTAACTCCTTGAGCATGGAGAAACTACAATGTGGATCACAATTACACATTTGAAGCTCCTAAAGGAGATGGTTAAAAGACTAGAATTGCTCCAGTTTTCTTCATTAACCATACAAGATATGATGCATCTCTAGAAATCAACCAAGACGTGATACCTCACTCATATATCATAATATCAACCTACTTCCCTTAGGCATGCAAAATCATTAAGAAAGTCACATCATTTGGACTTGTGATAAAAGGATAGTGTATGTGTATTAGTATTATAATGGGGGACAAAACCTTTGAGGCCTCATAATACAACATGCACAATGTTCATGGAGACACATCACACACTTTAGGTTCCGTTTGATTTAGATATTGAGCAGATTATTGCTATGGATTATCCATTTCATTGTAGGGATGGAACAAATATTTTGGGAAACAAACTTAACAAATAGCTTAAAACAAGTAGTCTAAACAATAGAGTAGAGGATAGTTATTATTTGAGAAAATATATTTTGAAAGGAGCAAACGATCCATTTTTATAATTTATAAATAAGCTAAAAAGAATTGAAAAGATTAGTAGCCACTTTGTCCAGAAGTGCATATCCCTAAGCTTTGGTTTGCTGTAAGTCTGAAAATTAATAGTCAACTCAGAGATATCGGGGTGATTGTTTGATTTTTTTTATAAAAAAAGTCAAATGTCTTATTTGTAAATAAAAAATAATTTATGAATAAAATGTTTATATATGTATTCTTAACGATCTAAGACAAGGCTAAAAAATAAACTTAGATGAAAGAACCTTAAAATCAACTTCAAATTTAATTTAAAAAATTTAATTTTTGGCTGATAAGTCTAAGCAGAAGCGAAAAGATATAGCGCTACATTTTGCCTTACATTGAGCAGCAAAAGTAGGGTCGATTCATAGTATGAGGTTACTAGCACGCTACATAAATCAAATAGCTTCCGGTGAAACATGTAGGGCCTCAACTTTTCCTTTTTCTCGTGCTTATAAGTTAAAATTTAAATTTAGTTGATTCTAAGGATATATATTATAGTTTATTTTCTAACTTGTTTTTAAATCGTTAAGAATACGTGTGTAAAAACTTTAGCTTGCTATAAGTCTGAAGATTAATTAATAGCTATCTTGGAGGCATCTACATTTTACCGTACATTGAGCAGCAAAAGTAGGGTCAATTCAGAGTACGGGATTACTAGTTTGCTCCATAAATCAAATAGCTTTCTGGTGAAACATATACATCATTGTCTTTTTTTACTCATGCTTATAAGTCAAAATTTAAAGTTTAACTTAAGTTGAAGTTGATTCTGAAATTTTTTTCATCGTACTTAATTTTTTATATTTATTTTTAGATTGTTAATAACACAAATATATAAAAAATTTATTCAAACATTATTTTTTTATTCATAAATATGTCTTTTGACTTTTTTTTAAGAAAACGAAAAGAGGACCCGTACTTGTTTACTTAATTTGCTTTTCAAAATTCAAAGAGGACTCGATGTTTGTGATCTGTTAGATTCCTGGACCCACCAAACTAGACCGTTTCTTTCAACCTACGAATCTGATAATGACATCGTTAAGGCCAGTCTCAATGCATAGTTTTATGGTATAGTTACCAAGACTATAAACTAGGTAACTGAGCCAGATGAGTTCTATGGGGATGAAACTCATCTCTCATCTCATAAAACTCCTTTATTTGATAACTCTGTCAAATCAGTAATTTTACTGATGTAACATTATATTTTATATTTAATGTACGTGACATCCCTAAAAATATGCATTGAGACCGGCCTAACAGGTTCTTCCAGCGTGCGAATCTGTCGTCATTAGTAGGTCACAGATGTTACCCTTCCAGAGTGACTGGTGCAATAAACCAATGGTACAAATCATGTTCTCTTGGTGGTCTAGGCCCTTATTCCCTAGTTTTTGTGTCTATCCTTCTCAATCCGATAAATAGTATGTTTTGTAAAAGTTTCTACGTAGAATTTTATTGTCTCACATTTCTAAAATAGATTTTTAATTTTATAGTAGTTAATTTTATTGTTACTAGTAAATAGCTAACAAAAAATCAAATAATATTTTATTTTTCATCTACAAAAATAACACAAAGAGTGGCATTGATGCACAAGAGTACAAGACCAACCGTCAATGTTGTACTCTACCGCTTTTTGATTTAGACGACGGAGTTGATTTTTGCTTAACTTTTGACTATTATTGTTTATTTTAAAAACCAAAACCAGGATGTGTTAGATGATACTCCCATCACCTTTAGAATTAAATAAAATCTGAGGTTCTGACTGTACTTAGCGTACTTGCATCCCCAAACTTTCTTGAGCATGGAGCAACTACAATGTGGATCACAATTACACATTTCAAGCTCCTAAAGGAGATAGTTAAAAGACTAGAATTGTTCAAAGGAGATAGTTAAAAGACACTGGAATTGCTCCTATTTTCTTCATTAACCATACAAGATATGATGCATCTCTAGAAATCAACCAAGACGTGATACCTCACTCATATATCAACCTACTTATCTTAAACATGCAAAATCATTAAGAAAGTCACATCATTTAGACTTGTGATAAAAGGATAGTGTATGTGCATTAGTAGTATAATGGGGGATCTATCTCATGATACAACATGCACAATGTTCATGGAGTGACACATCACACACTTTAGGTCCCATTTGATTTTGATTATTGGGCATATTATTCTTATGGATTATCCATTTCATTATAGGGATACAACAAATATTTTGAGAAATAAACAGCTTAAAACGAGTAATCTAAACAATAGAGTAGAAGATAGTTTCTATTTGAGAAAATATATTTTGAAAGGAGCAAATGATCAATTTTTATAATTTATAAATAAGCTAAAGTGAATTGAAAAGATTAGTAGCCACTTTGTCTCAGAAGTGCATATTCCTAAGCTTTGGTTTGCTGTAAGTCTGAAGATTAATAGTCAACTCGGAGATATTGGGTGATTGTTTGATTTTTTTTTCATAGAAAAGTCAAATGGCTTATTTGTAGATGACAAATAATTTATGAATAAAATGTTTATATAATCAACTTCAAATTTAATGTTGAAAATTTAAATTTTGGCTTATAAACCTAAACAAAAGCGAAAAGATAGGGTGCTACAGTTTACCTGTACATTGAGCAGCAAAAGTAGGGTCAATTCATAGTATGGGGTTACTAGCACAATACATAACTCCTCAAATAGCTTCGGGTGAAACATTTAGGGCCTCAACTTTTCCTTTTTTTCTCATACTTATAAGCTAAAATTTAAATTTTTAGTCCTAAATTTAGCTCTTAAATTTAGTTGATTCTAAGGATTTCTATTGTAATTTATTTTTAAGCTTGTTTTTAAATCGCTAAGAATATACATAATACTGTAGAAAACTGTAGCTTGCTATAAGTCTGAAGATTAATTAATAGCCATCTCGGAGGCATCTACATTTCGCCGTACATTGAGCAGCAAAAGTAGGGTCAATTCAGAGTACGGGATTACTAGTTTGCTACATAAATCAAATAGCTTTCCGGTGAAACGTATACATCCTCATCTTTTTTTTAACTCGTGCTTATAAGCCAAAATTTAAATTTTAACTTTACATATGAAGCTAATTTTGAGATTCTTTTCATCATACTTTATTTTTTTAGATCGCTAAGAACACATATATAAAAGTTTTATTCACACATTATTTTTTTTAACGAATATGTCTTTTGACTTTTTTCTTAAAAAAACGAAAAGAGGACCAGTACTTAATTTGCTTTTCAAAATTCAAAGAGTACTCAATGTTTGCGGTCTGTTAGATTCCTGGACCCAGCAAAGCTAGACCTAGAATCTGAATATGCCGTCATTAACAAGCTTCTTCCAGCATGCGAATCTGTCGTCATTAGTAGGTCACACATCTTACCCTTCCAGAGTGATTGATACTCCTATGCAATAAGCCAATGATCATGGCAATGGTACAAAACATGTTCTGTTGGAGGCCTAGGCCCTTATTCCACGGTTCTTACATGTATCCTTCTCAAATCGATAAATAGTATGTTTTATAAAAGTTTCTACGTAGACTTGTATTATCTCGTATTTCTATAGTAGAATTTTAATTTTATAATAGTTAATTTTATCATTTATACCATTAAATAGCTAATAAAAAATCAAACAATATTTTATTTTTATCTGCAAAAATAATGCAAATGGTGACATTGATGCACAAGAGTACAAGATCATCAATCAATGTTGTACTCTACCGCTTTTTTATTTAGACAACGGGGTTGATTTTTGCTTAACTTTTGACTATTATTGTTTATTTTAATATGATTTATTTTATCGTTAAAGAAACTTAAAATTGAGTCCTGTTTTTTTATATTTGTTTTAACTTTTTTAATAGAATGAACGATCAAACGTTACATTAGTCATCTCTCGAGTATATGGACCAACGGCGAGTGAGGCCGATTGATGAGTAGAAAGAATATTTTCGTGAGTGTACAATTGGATGCAATCACTCCCCCACACACCACACTCACGCACTCAACTCACACACATCACTCCGCCCACACACGCCACAACACAATGCTACAACCACAGTTCCATACAAGGTGTAGCTGAAAATTAAGGGGTGTTTAGTTGGTGAAATAAAAATTTTCGCGTGTCACATCAGACGTTTGATCGGATGTCGGAAAGAGTTTTTGACAAGAATGAAAAACGAATTTCACGACTGACATGGAAACCGCGAGACGAATATTTTGAGCCTAATTAATCCGTCATTAGCGCATGTGGGTTACTGTAGCACTTATGGCTAATCATGTACTAATTAGACTCAAAAGATTCGTCTCACGATTTTTCATATAAATGTGCAATTAGTTTTTCAAATGTTTAATACTCTATTTAGGTATCCAAAGATTTGATGTGATGTTTTTGGGTGAAAATTTTTGGGAACTAAACGGGGCATAACTCATCAGTATTAGAAATTTAGAATACATGAATTTTACTTAATTTCTAGTGTCATCTTTATTACTTAGATTATATAATTATGGATTTCACCGATGTCAGTAGGATCGGTTCTTCCCATGATGGGTATAACATGGGTGCGTTAGAAGTTGGGAATGCCAACTAGTCTAATCAGCGTACATGAAACGAAGAAAATCATTAGCATATGATTAATTAAGTATTAACTTTTAAATAGATTAATCTGATTTTTAGACAACTGTTATATATATATTTTTAAAAAAATATTAGCAGTTCGAAAAGCGTGTATAAGGAAAATAAGGAAAAAATTTCTCTCTCGTGCGAACGCGCCTATAGCTCCACCCTGAACAGCACACGTTGACGAATGTTTAGAAATACTCTCTTTTAAAACCAACTCCAAGATTGGAAGGATTTAAATCTCGGTAAGTTGAGTGCACAACGACACCACTTAGCCATCTGGCAGAAACTGGCGTCCAACAGGGAAAACAAATAGAGATATAAATGAATGGATCTTTGCATACATTTTATTTTGAATGAGCCAAAGTGACACGATTCGAGACTCCAATGGTGAATTTGCTCTGGCTATTCTGCTACTCAAAAGTCCCCTTTTTAATGATTATTACGCTTTGCTGCTCGACAATCAGCATCGTAACTAAAAGGTTAGCTTCTAGAACTGGATGATGCGTTTCTCAACCAAAAAATGATTAAACTTTTCTATGATTATTCGCTTCACCAGATTAGGAAATACTCCCGTCTTACCTTTGGACACCATTAACATTCCTAACATTCAAAATAAATAATAATTACGAACATGGTTAGATTGATGCTAGTTTTAACTGTAATTTGTTAGCATTTGGATTGATGAAATTTTTCCCACACTAACCTATAGCCAATAGAAGAACTACCCTGTCTAAATCTGAAGGTGCCAAAACCCATCATTTTGATAGAGCCTTGAACCAAACCCACCCTGCAAGTTTTTATTAAAACAAATGATTAAACATATAATTAAAAAGTAATAACATCATCATTAAAACCCGAAGGAGTATCAGCATATCATGTTGCTGCTAGCTGAATCATTCCAACATAACTGAAACTTCACTGCCAGCGTAACACATGTGAACCTGATTTGAGCAAGATAATCAGAAACGGGAAATCGCTCGGTGAAAGAAAAGGCATGGCAGCAAAATCTGGCACTCACATCTTTCGGCTTTTACTTCTTCAACCTTAAATATAAAATTGATTTTAAGATTTTTCCTCATCACCGTTTATTTCCCAGCTTTGACTTTAGATCACTATAAACACGTATTAAAAGTTTGTCATAAATTATTTTCCATTTGCAAATATATCACTTGACTTTTTCCACCATGCCAAAAGGATGACCCCAAGACTAATTAAGCACAGAACATATGGAGCATGTTCTGATATCCTTCGCAGCCATCTCTACCATTTGCGATCACCGAGATAAAATGGCACGTCCGTGCAGAAACATGACTGTTTCTGATGCTGCAAGATACACGCAGAGACACAAAAAGCAACATGTGGTGAACGTCAGGCTTGGTTCGATTAAACAGTTGCGAGTGCTTTTTGACGCGAACAATGGCTTTTGCATTGACTAACCTTGTGAGATAAATATACAGGCTTATACAAAAGGACGGCTGCTGCTGCTAACAACATGGGACCTCGTGGACAGAATATACAACCGGGCCCAAACCGGGGTAGTAACATTTTGACAACAAAAGAAATTTGCCGTTACAAGAACCACCCTCTCAGCAATCTAGAATCTAACTAGCTGAGAGGTGGAAGCCAAAATGGCGCAGAAATAATTATCTACCTGACATTGAGGAGACTACAATTAGCTCAAAGTTGGGGGGAAATGAAGAGACCACTATCAGCCGCGCAGCTTCCACAGCACGGGCACCTAGCAAAGAATAACATGTAGGAGATCAGAAAACCGGAGAGAGAGCTGATGTTTCAGTACATTTGACTCATGCAGTTTCAGTCGGAATGGCCGGCATGGTCATTCCCATATGGATTCAGCATTTTACTGAGAGAATAGGTTTGTTACAGCTAGAAGAAAATAAAAGTACATGCTTGATCACAACTAGCAAGTATTTATCATAGAACAATGTTTCTCATATATTCAATCAAAAGTGGATCACATCATGAATCTATGCGATTTTTAACAATTTTTATAACATATACAAGTTTCCACCTAAGTTGTTACTATCTATGTGGAAACCATGGAAACTACATCATAGAAGTTCATAAAAAGTTCCAAACAATCTCACATATAGATAAGATGATATTAGGCAACCATACTAAATTTTACGAGGAAACTCAACTTCATTGGTGAGATACGAAAGTGAAAAATAACAAAGTAAAAGACAAAAAATCAGAAACAGTTATTTTTTTCTTCACCGTGTGCTAATTTCATGTCACATAAACAAAGTTGAGTTTGCTCTTGAAATTTTGTATGGTCGTATAATACCACCTACTCATATGTGAGAATTTTTTCAGAACTTTTTAGAACTCATATACAAAAGTTTCCAGCTAAGTTGCAGTTCTCTACATATTTTTCCTGATAAACACCATTTAACCAAATGTAACAAGAAAGATTGCATATATGGGAGACCATTAATGTAGAGCGGTGAGGCATTGTGGCCTCAAATCTAAAATTTTGAGGTCATACTGAACACTTGGTCTAATGTTCTATATACTGCAGATATCCCCAAGAACAAATCAGATCAAGATAAGTGAGACCTATTGATAACATGATAGTTTATAAAACATTATGCAGTAATGTTTGAAATATAAAGCACCATGATGTCATGCATTTGGGAGAAGAATTTTCTCAAAAGATGCTGAGGATATAACATTTCCATATGCATAAGCCAACATTTGAGACTATGATAGGATAAGGATTAAGGAATACCTGTACAGTAACTTTACAAAGGGGTAAGAATTTTCTGCAAAAGCTACCAGCCTAATTTCACCATCATCCTGGTCCTGAATTTGAAGGATGAGCATACACACTGCCTTGAACAGCAGGCCTCTGCTGCTGTGACTGCTGTTGCTGCCGAGATTGCTGTTGCTGCCTCTGCCCACCAATACCATGCCCATGTATAGGCACACCACCTGACATTTGCCTTTGCAACATGCCTTGGCTAGACACTGATAACAGCATTTCATTTCCAACAAAGGTGTCTTGAGGTGAGCTCTGCGAGGTTGATGGAACTGCAGTTGGATCATGAGATGACTCTTGCCTACGCTGGCTTATAGATGAAACACCACCTGGGCTACCTGAATCTGTACTCTTTGCAATGGATGTAGAGGGAATTATCTGATTATGTTGAACTTGCTCAACAGGTGATTCTATCCTACCGTCAGTGTTCAGATGTCGGTTTTGTTGCACCATCAATCTCTGGATGTTGTTATGCGATGGATTCATGTACCGTTGTTGCTGTTGCTGCTGCTGCTGTGTAGTCAATGGAGATGATGAATGAAGTGGAGCTTGTTGGGAAGCTAACAGAGTCTGGTTGGGAGAACCCTGCATTGAGTTTTGATTACCTACATCCAGTGTTTGTATTGGTGAGTGAGGCATCTGAGACCCATATATCTTGGGTTGATTCCCAGGTTGAAGCACTGATGGAACCAATCCCTTGTTACCAGAAAAATATCCTGGGCCTTGTTGCACCATACTTTTGTCAGAAACTTGGTTTTTAGGGGTTGTAGAAACACCACTGGCTTGAGGGGCATCAACTGGAGGACTCTGGTGCATCATATTCCCTCGGCCTAAGCTCTTCATAAGCTTAGCCTGCTGGCTACCTTGATTTCGTTGCTGCTGGTTTTGTCTAGACTGCTGCTGACCCTGTTGCTTCTTCTGCTTATGTGAAGTTGTATTGGCAGGCTGGTTAGGAAGCACTGAACTATCTAGTGGATTTTGTGCCGGATGCTGCTGTTTATGCTGTGACTGCAAAGATGGGACAGCACTGGAACCGGGCCCTTGGCTCTGCTGTTGCATTTGTGAGCCATTCTGCACAGTCGACACTGCACTGGCTCCAGAAAGTGGGTGTTGTTGGGTCATCATGTGCTGTTGGATGTGCCTGTCTTTAGCCATGCGCATAGCATAAGCCTGCTGCTGTGGGCTTGACTGGGCTGTTCCTTGAATGTGGGGATGATGTGTATTTCCAATAACGTGTGACTGTTGTGGCATCTGATGTGGTTGTGGCGACTGAACCGGAATGGATTGACCAGGTGAAGATGCTCCGACATTGGAAAATGGACTACCAGTGAAATGAATGGACTGGCTATTTCCCTGTGACACTTGCATCTGATACTCCTGCATCATCTGCCTATGTTCTTCCATATTCTGGCCAGGCTACATCAAACAAATTATAGCATCAGCAACCACATAACAGCAAAAAAGGATAATTCTTAGCTTCTTATCGATTAAATTAAGCTTGGATATCACAAGTATGTCCATTGGTTAAAGCAAACAAAAAAAAGGCAAATTGATGCATGCATCATTACCTACAGGGTGTACTAACATTATAAAAAACAACATGAGTTACTCTCTAGCTAAGATATCCTTTCAGATTTGTAACACAATGTCTTAAAAGTGCCACATGCTTACAATCCAGCAATTGAATATTGAATTGCCAGCTGGATAGACGAATACCACAAATTGACTGGTTTACTCGCCAGATAAGTTCGCCCACAAACAGACAATACAGTAGCTTGAATTAAGGTCATATATGTTCAGTCCATATATTTATTACTTTAAGACTGGTTTTGGAACTGCAGTGTCATCCAGATGATGAGAAGAGAAGGTAGGCAGAATGCCAATTATTCTATGCTTCTAGAGCACCAACCAATGGAGCAGAAGATATGCTGAACAATAAATATCATAACATAGAATGGAAGGGAATGTTTACCCGAAGCATCTGCATTGGATCGCGTGGCCTCAACATAGTATTTCCATGGCCAGGTATGGTACCAGTATGAACATTTGTCGTGTTTTGCATGCCTTGCCCGTTATTGGGAAGCATGTTTCCAGGTGAAACCATATTTAGCATTCCTGAGGAACCAAGCCTTGGAAAGGGCGGCCTGGTCACAGGAGTACCACGATTTAGTCCAGTCATCATCCCTATACCATGAGCACCAGGCATCATTCGAACACCACGGTCAACTCCAGTAGGCAATGCACCAGGAACAGGCACCCCAGGTTGCTGAAGACTTCTGCTGTTGAGCATCTGGTTATACTGAATTCTTTGTTGATCATCACCCTGCAGAGAGGTAGGTCTAGGCATTCCGTACCTAGAATCCCTAAAAAAAAGATTTGACGGATTTGAATATTAGAATTTAGATTTAGTTTTATAAGGTAGAGAAGGAAAACAGGATTTACCTAGGAGCATTCGGTGTTGAGGGTGATGGCAAAGTATTGGCTAAAATCATACCAGGAGACCCTGGTATCCTAGCATTCAGATTGGCAGTAGGAAGGGTAGGACCAATGGAACTGGGACGGTTTGGAAGCATTAAACCAGTTGCGTGAGATCCCGAGTAACCAATAGAAAGTGCATCTTGGTTTGGAGTCATTGCATCACAAAGATCAAGCGGCCTAATGATAGTTTGAAATACGAGTATTATATAAAGCATAAAAAAGACAGTCAGGGACTGAGGGTACAGACAAGAAACATATAAATAGAACAAGCACTGTTCATACATCAAAATGACTCCAGGCGCACATGCTTGAGAAAGTGCATGAGCATGAGAAGGATGTAGCTGATTTATCTGCTTGAGTTCTTGGTTCTCCCCCTGCATGACCAAAAAATGACAAATGTGTGAAAAGGAAAATCAGAAAAATGATCAGATCATGGATAAACATGTAAATTCAGAGAAGAAACACAATTTAATTTGCATATCGCCAAAATAATTATAGCATGACTTAGAACAAAAAAAACAACAAAACTTACTCGAGAGATACCACATATGTCATAAAAATGTTGAGTAAATTGCACTTTTCACAAGGTAAAGTGTGTCCTGTTTCACTTTGCACCAGATTTATCACATACTCTCACTTTACACCCAGTTGTACTAAAATAAGTTTCACTTAACACCAGGGTACATCATAAACTGAGATTTCATGAAATCTTGTACAACCTGAATGAAAGTTCATGAAACATAAGGTCTGTTTGGGGAGCTTAGCAACTGGTGAGAAGAGAAGCAGCTGGTAAGAAGCGAACTTCTCAAAATCTGCAAAAGCTGGGTTTTCCAGCTTTTGGCTTCTAGTTCATTTTCTAGATTCAACAACTCCAAATTCTTAGAAGCTAAGAGTTGTTTGGCAGAACTTTTGACTTCTGGAGATTTTATAAGAAGCTGCAGCTGCCAGAAGCTCCCTCAAACAGGCCCATAGTCTAAGTTTAAAAAGTTTCACAAGATTCACTCATGTTTAACAAGATTTTCCTCCAATTATATGACATAACCTAGTGCAAAGAGAAACTCATTTCAATCAATCCTGGTTTGAAGTGGAAATATTTACTGAACCTAGTGTAAAGTGAAACAAGATACACACTACTCGGTGAAAGGTACGATTTACTCTAAGATTGTATCCATTTTAAGAGTACATTTGTCTCGTTCAGTAAAACATATGCATTCGGTTGCCAGTGTTACGTATCGATTATGTGTAGAAAACGAAGGCATGCATAACAAATCAAAAGGAAGGACCGCAATTCATTAGCATTTTCAATAATTTTCTTCTGCATGTTAAACGGTCAGATGATTTGTCATTATTGCCAGAATTGGAATACTATACACCTCCGATTCCATAATATCTGCTGTTTTAGGCATAATCTCACAAACCAAGGAATCATTAAGTGGGTGCCTGTTTCCTATTATACTCATATTAAATACCGTTGAGGGTACATAAAGCAACAATGAATTGCATTCAGTTTGCTGCATGTGTGCTGGAGTCTAAGACCTCCATTAGATTCCCATGCATACTATATTTTTTGCACTTCCCAGTGTGCATGCTGTCCATCTTTAATAACACCATTAAATATGCCCTCCAAACATGCTCCAACGACAGATTTTCATCCAACAGCAACAACCCATCAGCAACTAACATCAAGAACCAGAGGGAGTACGAAGCAAGAACATATAAAACAACTTGACAAAACAACAGATTAGCATTGAACAAACAAGAATGACAGATCAACAGATTAATATCAAATAAACAAGAACATACAAAATCAAGACTGTAAAATGTTTTTTCCAAAAGAAAAGACAAAGGGATCATCTTTTCGCTTTTTCAAGGAAAAAGCCAGATGGCATATTTTGCAAATGAAAAATAATTTGTGAATAAAACTTTTATATATGTGTTCTTATAGTGATCTAAAAGCAAAAGCTGAAAAATAAACTACGATGAAAAACCCAAAAAATCAACTCCAAATTTAAGGTTGAAAATTCAATTTATTGCTTATAAGCAGAAGCATAAGTGAAAAGATGGGGGTGAAAAAGAACTAACCTTTCTACGAATTGGATGCAATTTTTGCCCAAGGAATATTATTTTCTCAAAGTGTGCCTTAAGAGTCTCTTCCTCGAACGGTCCTTGAAGGCGCTGGAACAGCTGTCTAGCACTACCCTGATATATTTACATGGAACAATGTCAACAGATCATAATGTTTACTGTTAAAAAGATGACACATTTTAATCATCTGTATGAATGAACAATATTCATTCGGAAAAAAAAAAGAAAAAACTAGCCTGACAATCTGCAGGTTGGAACAAAAGCTGCCGACTAGATCTTCGAAATTTGGAGCTTCTAAATCCCATTTACATGCTAAGAGGGATAATTACAAGAAAACATAAATGGAGAGCAAACCTTTGGTATGCCAGGTAGTGTAGATTGATAGTGTTGCGATGAGCCTGAGTCATCTGCGCTATCAGCACCATCACCTGAACTTTTCTCTGTGAGAAGTTTATGGCGATCCTTGCATTCATTAGGCCTTCTGTATATACACTGCACATGTGAAATACCAAAATCCACAATTAAATAAAACATCAATGTAAGTCATCAGATTATTATGATGACAAAATTTGATATTACATAAGATCCAATGAACAACTGAGGAAATAAATAAACACTAATTAAAAAGAGATTTTACAAAAAAGAAAACAAGATGATAAGAAGTGAAGAAATTGCAATAAAATGAATTTTACAAGGAAAACAAAGGTAAAGGTGGAACAAAAGAAGATTTTCATCTCCTAAAAAAATATTACCTTCAACTGGACAATGCTGTTCAGCGCGTCACTAACCAGTTCCCAGTTTTGACCCATATCGTGTACAAGCACAACAAGAGCCTGATATTATAAAAGATATTAATTTATTTCTACATGATATAGCAAGGCAGAAATGATCAATTACTTCAGCATTTAATAACCTGATCCTCAAAGCTCGACCATGGACTTCCAGGACCTGAGTGACCAGGAGCCATCTGACAAAAGGATCAACATTTTTAAGAAAGTAGGCATACTAGTGAATGTGTGACATCCAAGCATAACATGTATTGTACTGAAGAATGGACTACATCAAGTGTTAAGTGAAGAAAAAAGGAATTAAAGAACAAAAATAATATCACATAAGCATTTTTCCTTTATTGTAAACTTCCAGTTCTTTCCCATGCTACCTTTAATAAACTATCACAGAACCACTTTTAGATGACATTTTCAGAGAACCACTCTTTTTGCACAAAATGTCACAAAAGAACACTCTTTGAAGCACCACCCTCATATTGATGAATTGTGCACCACACAAGCATGATTTCAAATACCGGTACTTGCACACAAAAAACAGTAACATACCACTCTATTGGGCCATATCAATAACAGGCTGGTTACCAGAATTTACCATACAAAATTTTAGATTCAAATATTGGTAACTAACTGGTAACTGGACCAGTTATTGGCCAGAAACCATCAGTAAGCAACTGGTACTAAGTGGCCCAAAAAATGTGACATTCATGAAACTGCGTGCTACATCAAATAAAAATGGAATGTGAATCCATGACAAATAAACATTATAGACTATAGCACAACATATATCACTAAGTGCATATGTGGCAAGAGTCTGTAGCATAAACTTAACAGACAAGCACAGGCTGTACAGGTATTAGGTGGAGTGGCATGCAAAATTAAATACACGTGATGGAATGTAACAAATGAACATGATATGTGAATACATCACATACATATATCATTAGGGCTATAGTACAAATACGTCACATACAACAGGCATGGTAGAGTTCCTATGCAAACAATAGGACTATAGGAGGTGTAAGAACATTTTTGAAGATGTGATGACATGAGGATAACACATGATATTATGACAGTTTGACAAAATTGAAGTTTTAAAATCATTTTGGTCAGTTTGTTCCAATACCAGTGACTGGCTTTGGACCGGTCACCGCCAGTATTTGAAACCTTGTTCACATAAAAAGATAGGATCGTGAGATTTACTCAATTCTTTTGGTGATTTATCCTGAGAATATAGTTTAAGGTTTTTGTAGTTTTACCATAGGTAGTACAGGTTTGTGAGATGTACTCAATTCTTTTTGGTGATTTATCAGCACTGTTTTGTATTAGCGATTATACGACTATATAGAATGAGCGTAATTTTTAACAACAGCTAAATTCAACTTCAAATGCATATTATGAAAAGTAATGTGACTGGGAAGTTTAACATATTAAAATTGTGTGTTTGTATACAGATACGAAGAAAATATAAAGCCAGAATGCCAAGAGGTATGAATACCTTGAGCACTTTATTTTTTCTCCCACGATCCCGATTTGTGTGTGTAATGATCTTTATAATCTTCGTAGGATTTGCCATGTTACTCATTTGTGAAGCAGCAGGAGATGCCATTGGGCCGACTGGTGTAGGTGCTTCTAATGAGACATCTGGCGTTTGGTTCATCAATTTAGGCTTCTTGGCAGCATGCTGGCCATTTATCACTGTTGACAAGTCACGTGTGAAAAATTATTCCCATGTGCTCTTAAATAAGAACAAGAACGACTTATTATAATAGCACGCTGACAAGGTATGTGATCTGAAGTAGAGAGAGATACCTATATTTCCATTCGAATCAAATTGGTGAACCTCTGGTCTCTTCTTCAAATAATCCTTCTGATATAGAAAGGAGAAAACATTAATAGAAGATTAATGAAACTACAAGCTTGCTTTGCTATCCGAAAGCATGTAGTGCAGGCTGGAATTTTTTGGGTGGGTGAAAGTTTGTACACCCTCCTCGTTCCTTGTCATTTAGGACATTGACATAGCATCCAATCCACATGTTTGATAATTAATATTTTTAATCATATATTCATCAAAAACATTGTCAATATAGCTATACGGAAGTATTTTCATGACAGATCCAATGCTGCTTTCACATATCAAATAATTATGCATACATTAGAAAGCTATGATTTCGAGCCTTAACTGCACGTATTCTAAAACATCATCTATTTGAGGATGGAGGCAGTACTATTTGATGTTTTCACTAAAAGATGCAATGCTGATAATCCCAAAATTACAACATACAAAACCCCAACAATTCATACAGATGACTAAAGTTTATTCGTTGTCATATAGATCAATATCCACTATCTCATTGTTAACACATATGTATAGCCACTTAAAAGCACTCATGGATTCACCATATAGATTTTGTATGCAAAAGGTGCAAATGACATTCATGTACTACAATCAGTACAGCCAAAAAAGTACCTGCTCATATTGAGCAATCAAATCAACCTGAGGTCTAGGATCACAGGCAGTGCCCTGAAATATCAGCAGAATAAACTTACTCTACAACATTGTAAACAAGACGGAGAGAGAGAGTTGGCATAAAGATCTTAACCTTTCCAGCAATCAAAGAGCATGACTCAGCCACACTTTGAGGTGTCTTGTATCCCGGGTGCTTAGACTTTTTCTTCTTTTTTGACTTAGTAGACACCTCACTGCCATCATACAATTGTCTATCAAAATCAACCGTCGATTCAATATCCACATTCTTCCTTGGAAAAGATCCTCCATGCAATGAACTTTGGTCATCTTGACAAGAGTTTGTGTCTCCGCTAGAAGCATCTGTTTTACTTGTAAATGCAGTGGCTCCAGAAGCATTAGCAGGGTATGGGCTTACAACTCGTTGTCTAGCAGCCGTCCTGATGCGTTTCGTGGGAATGTTAAAGAAATCTGAAGGTCTTTTTCCATTTGATAAAAATGGCTGGTTTCCTGGCTTGTTCTCCACGTAAGGATCATAAGGCATGTCAACACCGGTACCGTAATGTCTTGTGCCATTCATCCTCTGCTGCATCAGGTGTTTCTTTTTGTGACTTGATTTTGATGGCAAACCACCATCGTATGTACCAGGCAATAAATAAGTGCATGCCTCGACATCATCATCTTCATATGAATTTCCCCTATGTGCATCTAAACCACAAAAAAACAACGATAAGAACATGGAATACATGTAAACATTTTTAAAAGCATATCAACGATAATACAGAAGCCAAGAAATAGTGGTGTAATGGATATCTTACCTGCAACAGAGCATGTTGTAGATGGCTCATAATCATCGATCTGTCGAGAGTTATTGGTTTTCTGAATGGACATAATTAATTCTTGATAAATATACGCAGACGACAATAAAGTGTATTTTCGAAAAGAAGATATAATAATGCCAAAGTAATGGACGTCAGACAATAATATGCAATGTCAGTTTATATCAGTTACTCAGATTCTAATGCACAAAAGGTTTGGGAAACAAATGCTATTGTTAATATAGCATTGAGCCATTGGGTAACATCCAACAAAATGTAGTAGCTTATAAAGCCAAATAAAATCTAAAACAACAAGAGGTTCAATTGTCCCAAATTTTATCAAACCAGTTGAAAACAAACAAGAATATTTTACTGTCTGATAATCAAAGACCAAAAAAGATGTATAGCATAAAAACAATTACTGTTATAATGCCATCAGAATACAAAAGCATGTCCTTACCTTATTAACCACAAAAGGACCCACCACATACTCTCTGTATGCCCGCATTGCACCAGGAGCTACCCCATAAAATAGATTTGCCTAAAAGTTAGGAAAAATCATAAAGCACTATCAATCAACAGTTTTTGTGTATAATCCTCCTTACAGAATTCACTTTAAATTAGATGAAATGTTAAATGGTGTCATCAGATAGTTTACTTCTGAAAGCTGGTCTGGCACTTTCAAAATGCCAAAATCATTTAGCCTGTCAGGAGTAGCTGGTGCTTCAGCTAACGACAGACACTCTGATATGTTACAGTTCTTCTCCAGAAACCTAAGTGCGTAACTTTGAATAGGAGACTGAGGAGAACACCTAGGCTTCTCTTGTTCCAGAGATTCGTTACACTGTTGAAATTCATGAACCACATCAAACACAAACATGTCAATCCCTATAAGCCTGTGAACAAAACTTATGCAGCATATATAAACATGGTGTCCCTATTTCATTCCAAGGTGTCTAGAAAGATCTGAAATCTTAAATTGTGTTGCGAAAGTCCTTGCATGTAAATGAAATATAAAAATAGGAACAATTTTAGCAAATTGATTGTGCTGACCTGTTCTTTTTCTGCTTTAACTCCAGCCAGCTTTGTTTCCACAAGCCCAATTGGCTCCTCTGCTTGCTTATCTTTAGGCATTTTACCACTAGTAGCTCGTAAAGTCTCAGCTGAACACCAAAAACTCATAATACTCTTGGCTAGGATTCTAGCAATTGATTTCTGTTTTCTGTAGATGTTTGCTTCCTCAAATGTTGCTCGACCACTGAAGGCAATCCAACGGCACATCTGGGCAGCTGCTGCACTTTTCCACAGGCGCTCCTTTTAAATAGAAAAATCATGTTACATGATAGAATATGTAAATACAATAAAAGAAATGCTACACAACAAGGTGAAAGCCCTTGCAGCCTGCATGGGAACAATAATTAATTACAATATCACTCTAGAGAGTACCTGCATGAAGTCATTTGCCATCCAAGCCATCTCCTCCAGGACAAATTCCCAGTGACTCTTTGGCTTCTTCTCCAAAGAAATATTGCAGAGGGATCGTTCACCAGCTTTCTTGATATTGACCTGAGAAATAGTAAATTACTTTTCAGAAAAGCGATATCAGGAAAGGAGAGAATTATATAGTCTAAGTGTACCTCTATTAATCGTGCCCTTTTAAGGATAGAATCTTCATGGTCCTTCTTGGCAACAATAGAATCTTCGCATTCCTTTTTTTCCATCGTTGGCATGTTTTCACCAGATTCTTTTACATCATTGTCAAGGTTCATTGATGGCACAGAATTAGGCACCTCTTCCGTGAGCAAACCAGACGCCATGGTAACAGGATCCGACTTATCAGCAATATTAAAATCAGGAGAACATTTATTATTTCTTTTCAAATTAGAACTTGATTCCTTATTGACTTTGTCATCACCAGAAGTAGCAAGACTCCCTGTATCCTCTTGCCCAATAACCATCTTGTTGTTATGGACTTCAGCCTCATCTTTGGCATAAATGGTATTGCCGACTTCTGGTTGCACAGAATTAGAAACACCATCAACAACTGTTGGCATGTAACTACCTTCTGCTTGACCATCTTTGTTTCCATCCTTGTCACAAGGTATAGAATCACCTAAAACGTCATCAGACACCTTCCCTGATAAAAAGCTCTCATTTTTTCCAGGATGCTCATCAATGGTCTTGGACGC
Source organism: Oryza brachyantha (assembly GCF_000231095.2). Taxonomy (NCBI): domain Eukaryota; kingdom Viridiplantae; phylum Streptophyta; class Magnoliopsida; order Poales; family Poaceae; genus Oryza; species Oryza brachyantha. The sequence continues at coordinate 16,655,056 of NC_023163.2, read as the reverse complement.
ATCTGTGCATGGTATATCTGCTTCATTTTCATTCAAACTGGCAATTTCTACCTCAGAGGGAGAAACTGCACTTTTGCTAACCATATCATCTGCCTCAACAACCAAAATTTTATCTGAGCAACCATTACCTGCTTTTTCAGCAACCTGGGCTTCCTTCAAGACTTCATTGCATGAAGATGGAAATGAAGAAGCTGGCACTAAAGCAGCTTCTTTTGGAGTTGTGTCAGGGGATTCTGCAGAAGTAGCTGAAGTAACTACCAAATCATCTCCAATAAGCTGTGAATTACCAGTCAGTGAGATTTCCGGTGTTTGCGCACCATCTTTGCCATCTGTTGTTTCATGATTGGCTTCTTGGTTTCCTTCATTAATTGCTTGAGCACTGTTCATCTCCATCGCATCATGATCACCTAATGAAGCAACCTTCGATGTATCATTCCAATTTGGACTTGTTGGTTTTGAATTGCCAATAGATGAGACACCATGATCTTCCGTTTTTGTTTCTTGTATCATCCCTTTTGCATCTTTCCCTTGAGAATATAGTGGGGAAACTGGAAGAGAGCCAACAGACATAGTAGCATTCTCCCTGCTTGATTTTAATCTGCGCCGAGCATATGCCTGGTTCTTTGCCCCAAGGCGGAACAAACCAGGATCTTCAGCCTCTTTCACATTATTTTGACCATCACAACGCACAGACACATCTGGTTGAGATGTGTTAGTTCGTTTAGTACCATGTTTGACAAGTTTCTCCCCGCCTGTGTTGCTGGTATCTCCATCCAAAAGCATAATATTATCAGCTGTGTTAGCATCACGGCATGATGAACTTCCTGGCTTGCCACTACTTTCAACAGAATCCCCATGGGGTGAGGCAGCAAACACAAAGCTGCCCTTAGCTTCACTGCAGGGCAAGTAAGATATAAGGATCATATCAAACAATAATGGCAGCATCGTCATCATGTGACAAACCATGAAAATCATTCTCACCTTATCACATTTTGTTCAGTTGTATGGTCTGCGACTGAAGTGGATTGGACACTAAGTGATGCTACATGCCCAAGTTTGAAATCCAAGGGGTTACCTCCCTGCAATAACAGATTAATAAACCAGGCCAAATGATCCAATGCAAAGTCAACGTACATTATTCAAAACCAGGGAACCAATTGCAGCATACCTTCTCTAAAAATTCAAGCTCCCTTCTTCGTTCTTCACGGACATCATATTCCTGCCTGAAGTTTGTAAAGAGGATTAGGAATCCATAGAAAGTATAAACAGTTTCATGATAAGAGGGTGGTCAATGTACCTAAGCTCCTCCTGAGCTTTCTCTATGGCTGCACGGCGTGGCGAAGCTTTCTGATCAATGCTCACACCACATTCTGCAATTCCTCCCATAGAGCACAGGTCAGTATCCACACAGGATCAGGCTCTGCACAGGCATCACTGCAAGCATTATCTACTCAGCATTCCATGTCATCAATGGGCATGACCTTCTCAAAAGTCCCCGGAAATGGGAAACTTGTTTCCTGCAAATCAAAGCATGTTTTGGATAATAACAAATTTAAGAACGATAGGAGAAACTCTTAAAGGCGACAGCATCCTCCCATATTTAAGATCATGGAAAATACAATCCTTACCAAAAATAAAAAGAAAACAAAATAAATGTGTACTACTAACCTTTTCCCAGTCAATAATATAGCATGCCGAGTCCGACCACCCTTGCCCAATCAAACATGCGCACGCAACGGTTCGACACCCTTTTGGCCTGATTGAACAACACACACATTACGACGGACCGTGCCACAATGCTAGACAGTTTTTCACTAACAAACTGTCCACGTGCCATATAAGACGTACCAAAAAAAAGAGCCCCATTTATTCTAAGCAGCCTGCGAAATTCCGCACTACCAGAGCTCAAAATCTACAGCATGCTTTAAAGCCATGTAACAGTTACAGTTATAGCGAGCGCGCAAGCTGACTACGTTGGAGCACACGTACCCCGACTCCCGTCTCAAATGCAGCGGCAACCAGCCCCAGCACCGGCAGCAGCAGCAGCACCCCCACCCCCCACGCCCACACAGACGCCACAGGCAGCCAGCCAGCCAGCCCGTCCACGCCACCACACGCACACCTCAATTGCGACCCTAGCAAACGTCCGCCAGCCCTAAGGATGCCCCCGAAGGGCGCCATGCAGAGCAGCAGGAGACTCACCTAGGCGGCCCCCCCGCGCCGGGGCGGGGCTAGGGTTAGGGTTTGCGGGGGCAGGGGAAGCCCCCCGGGGGAGGCCTCGGGGCGGGGGGGCCCTGGGCGGCCGGGAGTCCGCAGCGGGGAGAGGGGCCACCTCCGGAGCGCGCGAGGGGATCTCCGGTGGGGGGTGCGGGGTCGCCGGAGATCGGAGGGCGGTGGACGGTGGTGGGTCGCGGGCTCGCGGGGGCGCGGGGAGGTGGTGATACGTTGTATATACAAAGGGGGCGCGAGGGAGGGAGAAGGAGGCGGAGGAGAAGGCGACCGTGGGTTCGTGCCAAGCGGTGCGGTCGGACCCGGTAGCGAAGGCGGGGTTGGGGTTGGGGTTGGGGTTGGGGTTTGGTCTTTTTGGAGAATGGGCGCGCCGGTTGCTCCACTGCTGTATACTGTAGCCATGGACCACTGCGAGTGAGTGACTCGCGTGCTTGCATATGCACGTGGCACAACTGCATACATCTCGGTAGTTACCGGTTAATAGTTACTGCTATTTGGAATAGGTGGTTTGGTTTTATCTGGTCTTCGTTAGGGTTAGGCTTATTGTGCTATTGGAATAGTAAATTTGGTTTTCCGTAAAACTAGACATTGATATTCTCTGAGAAGCTGATCCTCGGTATTTAAAATACAAATTTTCAATATATGAGCTCATCTCTTGAAAATATATGGCGCACCCTTCATCATGGAGATTTTTGGAGGTGACTCTATGATAATGCTAGTGTCGACTATAAAGACGACACTCTTGGTCCTCATAAGGTTGATTCCCTCCATGAGTGACTCGCATGGTTGCGTATGCACGCAGCACAACTGCACACGCCTCGGTGGTTACCGGTTAGTGGTTACTGCTATTTGGAATAGGTTTGGTTTTAACTAGCTTTCGTTAGGGTTAGGCTTATCGTACTATAGGAAAAGTAAACTTGGTTTTCCGTAAAACTAGACATTGATGTTCTTTAAGAAGTTGTTCTTCGGTATTTAAAATATAAATTTTCAATATATGAGCTCATCTCTTACTGAATATATGGCACACCCTTCATCGTGAGAGGTTTTTTGAGGTGACTCCATGATAATGCTAGTGTCGACTATAGAAAGCCGACACTCTTGGTCCTCATAAGGTTGATTCCCCCCATGAGCAAACTTGACTAAAGGGCTATGGGACACTAAGTGTAATAGTCTAGGCTCTCTTACACGGTGGTTTGTGAGTAGATGTATGTTGTATGTTCTGTTATTCTTTAAACTATATGTATACAGCGGGTAATTTTAGTGTCGGATAACGTTGTAATAGTAAGATTGTTTCAACTCTCTTAGACAACCACTCTATGGCTCTACGCCTTTTACATTCATTGTCAGTGCCATGAAGCCACTAAGCTGTTGGCAACTTGGCAGAGACTAGGCTACTAATTAAGCATCTAGATGCTGGTTTCGTAAATGGGTTCTTGTTCATCATTTTATTTTATATTTTAGGTGTTGCAATGTTTTTCATCCCATCTTTTGTTAAGTAATTGTCCTTTTGATTTTTTTTGGTATTCCCAACGACACATACTGGAGGGCTATCATGGTTAGTGGATCGATAGTCTAAAAGGCATACTTTGAAATTGAAAATGCACGTATGTAAGCAAAGAGATATCCATGGAGTTGAGTTCGCTCTAGGTCTCTCAGAATTCTCAAACCAACCCTGTTTATTAGGCTTCCTAACAAGACCTATACTACGTTACATCCTATTAAGCTCCGGAGTTAGTGTGAACGGTGGTAGTAGTGCTAGCCATGCAACCAAACCACCATTATTAGACAACTTTCTCAACGACTATCTCTTTGCAGCAAAAATGATGACTAATGAAATTGTAGGTTCGGTTGGAAATAGGAAAGTGAGGTGCATTTTTAATTTATCAAGGTAGCATTTAATCAACCAAATATGGTATTGTTGGTTTATTTCCTGGTTGATCGAGCTAGAGAGAGAGAGAAATGTGTTGGGCTTAGTCCAACCCAAACCCACATCCCACTCACAATGTCGTCGAGTCTTTAGGCTCGTGCACACGTTTCGTGGTGAAATGCAATAATCAGAAGCATGTGTCGATTTCATATGGGCATGCCCCTAACTCTCTCAGTGTAAAAATATAAAAGGAAAACTCATCCATATGACTAGGTGAAAATCAATTCACGGTCATCTCTAGCCCTAAATCCAAACTCTACCATCCTGCCACAATAAAAGGAATCAATGGGTGTTTTTTTCCCATAGCAAGTCCCGTCGTCACCTGTTGTAGGAGATGACTCCACTATCGTCTCAACTTATACGGTGACCTTCTACCGCTACATCAACAATACCAAATTAAAAGAAATCATATTCATTTTTTAAACTTTGAATCGATATTTAACGTAAGAAAAACAGGATAAAAAATTTCAACACTTTGATTTAAATTTTGGAATTATTCATGTCATTGTTGGCCGCATCAAGGGGCAAAATGGAATAGTGGTTATATCTAACAAGTTGCAAAAATTAAGAAGTGAATATTCACTACCGACAAGTTTCATTCAGTACCACGTTTGACAAGTTTCTCCCTACCTATGTTGCTGGTATCTTCGGTCTAGGGCGGGGTAACCGCATGTCGGCCAAAAGGGCTATTGATTTGCGAAATTACTTGCCACCATAATTTAGAATTTGCAACTTGGGATGTGTACATTAGGGTGTAAACTCATTGGCTTGTCAATAGCATCTAAAAATTGAATTTTGGAACTTAAGTTTATTTTGAGGTTTTTATCATAGTTTACTTTTAACACTGATAATTAAATAACTAAAAACATTGATATAAAGTTTTACTCATAAGTTATTTTGGTTTCTTTAATTGTTTTTCATGGCTTATCAGCATGGAGCAAACAATGAGAGTCCCTTTGCTAATACCAGTTTTTTTTGCCAATAAAAAAAATACCATTGCTAGTAAAACGTTTCCCATCTATTGGCAAAGCCTTTCATTTGTTTGGTATAAACCCCATGGTTGATTTCCATTCAACCAAACCCAAAATGTTTGATCATGTTATTGTTTAAAAATAGAAACTAACTAGCATAACCAATATTTCGTCGTTTATGGGTTACTGATACGTGCATGAGCACCAGTGACGCTCGATCGTCAGCACTTGCGATTTTCAAGCTAGGGGAGATGGGCCCATGCAAACTGTGTGGTTGAACAACTATACAGAAGTGGGGGCATCCAAGGCTTCATGGACATGGGGAATTTGATGGGCAAAAATTTGAACTCAAAATTAAGAAAAACAATCCAAAAGTTAGAACTCCAACTTAAAATTTGAAGGTATCAACTTCAAAGTGAAATCTTCAACTAAATATCGAAGTTTGAAACTTGATTTGAAAGTTTCGAAAATTTTAAAGTTTCAGCAAGAAGTTGCTCATATTTTTCAAATTTATATTGGTCTTGCAGGGCAGATATAATTGAAAACTACTGTGTTTTGTTAGCTAACTTTGTATTTCATAAGAGTGTACTTCAGTCGTGATCCATCATCGATCACTCAAGCAGATGTGGCCCTTGCATGATGCCCGAGTCAAAGCGTAGTGCGTGCACTAATTAGGAACACACTAGGGCTTCAACTTCTAATTTTAACTCTAGAGATGGTCCAAAGTCCCCTCAACCTCTCTAGTTCATTTCTCATGTCACTTCAACTTGTTTCACTCCCTTTTAGGTAGAGCCAATAGTAAAGCCACCTCTTGGGCAGGTCGAGTGAGCTCTTAGACTATACTACCGATGCTTTCATTGTATTTTTCAGCTCAATGCACGTCAAAAAAATTTGTGTTAGCAAAAACACTTCATCGCTTGGGCTAGACAATAACGTTCGCTCCGCCACTATATAGAGATTGAACCATTTGATCTAGCCTAAGTGAATTTGGTAGCTGGAGCCACGCAAAAAGAGTATGGAAAACCCTAGGGCATATATGGTTCGTGGCCATTTTATCCGCAACTAGGGTTACGCGAGTTGTGGCAACTCATAAAACCAATGCAATAATTTAATAGCCGCAAATGTGACAAACTAGCATGAAAAACAAATCTATAATATGCGAACCACTATGGTAGGAAAATGTGGAAAGTCACGACTTTAACAGTACACCAAACACATGCTAATAAACTGCAGCAAACCAAAAAAATATATGCGTAGCAAAGTATAAAGATGAACCAAACACCGTAGTCTTTAGTACACTCTTTTATCCTTTTGTCACCCCATCTTTTCGTTTTATGGTTTATTCTTATAAACCAAACTTTGAAATTTTAATCAAAATTTAGAGTTAATTTTGAGATTTTTCACCAAAGTTTATTTTTCAGCCTAGGCTTTTAGATTACTAAGAATACATGTATAACAGTTTTATTCGCAGATTATTTTTCCTTTGCAAATATGTTGTCTATTTTTTCCATTAAAAGCGAAACAATCCCCCCTGTCATGAGTCCAAATCCCCTAGGGCTCATGTAGCCTAAGGCCCCAAAACAAACTGGGGACTATTTGTAACTCGGAACAATTTTTTCCTTGTATATTTAAAATACACTTGTATTTATTGGTTTACCAAAATTATTGGTGAATAATAAGTTAACGGTATGCTTGAGCACTTGGTCATTTTGGAGAACAAGATTAATAATTGTTCTCATGTGTTAACCGTAGATTATTTTTGATTCGAATTGAACAAAAAACCAATTGAAGTAAAGTCCACTTATATACCAAAATTTACTGGGATAATCTATACTTAAGCCATATTATGTAGATTAAATTTCATTGAAGTTGCATAAACCACAGGCTCTATGGTATATGACATGTGACCACAAGTTCTATGGTCTACGGGTTTCACGTAGCCCCATTTTCTAAATATCTAGTAAATTTAACATTCTGAATAATATTATGCATAGCGAGGACTTAAGGCAACAACCTGTATTAACGAATTGATAATTATACAGGGTGAAATTTGTTAATATAAATGTATGCTCAACATACATAGTGGCAAGGTTTTTTGAAGTCTAAGGACCACAATACTTGGTGTTATGTGAGTGACATAAGCCGTAATACACACTATATTTTATATATTTATACCGTAATTTTCAAATTTCTGAGTATGATAACTATTGATTTTGATTTTGAGGAAAAACTAGTATAAAAATAACATATAAGTAAAAATGATTTATCAATAAGAAAGAAATATAGGTGAAGCCTTTTGTGGCTAGAAGAAAGGAATGATAAAATCGTTGTGCCTTGAGTATATTTTCTCGTCCTCTCGACGTCAATAAATTGGGTTAATTAGATTCATGCCATTATAAATTTGCCTGTTTTGAATTTTGTCATTACTATTTGACTAATTAAAAGGATGTCATTATAATTTCAGAACTATTCGAGATATGCAACTGCGTATCCTTTTGGTGCGTTTAGAAAAATTGGACCAAATTACCCTTTACACTTACAATGGTGTCTCAAAGGGTGCGGTGAACAATACGGAGGGCAATATGGTCCAAAATTTTTAAAAAGTGCATCGAAGGGGTACACAATGACATATTTCGAATAGTTCTGAAATTGTAATGTCATTTTTCCAATTAGTCGAATAGTAATGACATTTTTTAAAACGGACAAATTTATAACGACATGGGTCTAATTAACACTAATAAATTTGCTATTACACCACATCACTGCTAACATATGACATCAAAATATTTTCCTATTTTAAAAATTAAGGTGTTTCCACCATCCGCCGGTTGGTGACGTCATCCGCATGTCGGCTACATCCTCCGCGCACTGTCCACTTGCCCTGAAAATGTACACGCGAGGTGGTGAGAATAGAATGACTTGATATGACAAAAACGTCATTGGAAATCCAAAATCAGGAAGAAATCTATCATCGCTCGATTAAGCTCGCAAAAAAAATAAAAGTAAGACATGTTTAGAGCATCCCTAACAGATCATCTAAATTTGGTCATCCATATCTTCATTTGGATGATCATCTAAAACAATTTTATCTTCTATATCTCTTTGTACTCCAGCAGATCATCTATATATGACATCCTCCATATTTTTTGGAGCATGGAGAGAGAACATCCATATATAGAGTTTCTCTCTCCAAATATGGATGACATTTGAATGACATCTAAGAATAGAGGATGTGATGGGTGTTCTGCTGGAGTTTAATCTTTACGTTTCATCCTCTATTTTTTAGGATAGATAATAAGATAGATGAACGGTTGGGATGCTCTTATCTCATAAAACATCAATGAATATGTGTAAACAAGCTTGACCAGACCTATAAGAGCATAACACAATGATGACTCATTTATGGTATCAAGATGCAAGGAATTAGACCACCTCGTTAACACAATACTTCATATATGTTTTAATAGACATCGTCAGTATTTTTAGATATTCAACTATTCGTCTTATTTAAAATTTTTTGTGTAGATATATATAAATATAAGATAATTTGATAATTTAGTAATAGATTCAATTATAATAAATAAATAGTAAGTTATAAGTCTTTAGTAAAACACATATATAGTCAAATACATACACTATTTATAGCTTCAAAACTCGACGTATATACAAATGAAATCAAATATGATCGTAGCATTAGTCATAGTAAGTCAATTTTTCCCCGTGACCGGTAAAATATACACAAGCTTTTTTACTTCCAGCCACCTGTAAAGGGGAAATTTAACTTTTTATCACTTTTATGAATGGTTAAAACAGATTTATCGCTCGTTGTATATGATATATGGACCCACGAGTATATGATACGTGAATTCAGTGAAATGTAACGTTGGTAAATGCTAAAATGTTAAATGCCCCTGACCAAAATGACCCGTCTATTCAACTTTCCGTCTTCTCTCCGTCCTCTCTTTCCCGTAGGCGGCAGCGACAGCCGGCCGGCTGGCGAGCTCCCCCCCTCCGCCCGCGCTCTCCCTCGCGGCGGCCCGGGACGCGCTTCTCCTCCCGCCCCCTGCGCTGATCTCCCGCGAGCAGGGGGGCGCTGTCGTTCCTTCGTCCTCACCGGTGAGCATCCCTCCACCCGCATCCTCTTGTCTCATCTCTCTCTCTACTATCCACGCGCTCTACTTTTCTTCTCTCGTGGAATCTGCATCATGAACCCTAGATAGGTTCTCTTATGGATCCGTCTCAATTTGCCTCAATAATAATCTTAAGGGAGACAGAGACTAATGACAGGTTTTCTTTTGTTCCCAAAAAGTTTGGGGGGGGGGGGGTTCAACTGAACCTCCATGTCCCACAATCGATCCGCCCCTGCTGAAGATGTTCTCAAGGTTGCCGGCAAGTGCAAGGGAGCAGATGGGCCAAGCGCTAGCAGTGTTCTCAAAGGTACAATCACCCTAGCTTCAATGCAATTCCATCATGTTTTCTCATGAGTGAGTTTCAGAATACCCCATGTTTTATGGTCAAGTTGCAGAAAACCCACGGGTACTCTGACTTGCGGCACGTAACCACATGTTTTATGATCAAAGGGTTTCATAGAACCCCACCTTACTAAACTTTCATGCAAATTTGCATATCTAAAACAATATTATTCAGAATACAGAAAAGTTAAGCCATCCATCGGTATTAAGAAATCAATGGCTAAAATGTCATAGGCATTTTATAAGATGAAAACTTTAAGTAGATCCATACTTAATATGTGTAGGGGTGTGGTTTTGTGAAACCTGAGGGCCATGATTACCATGGTTATGTGCTATGAGTCATAATACCTATGGTTTTCTGCAACTATATAGCTACATGGGGTTTTATGAAATTTATTCCTTTCCTTATTGTGTAAGGGAAATAATGCCCTATATAATGTGGTATGTACATATACTTTCCTTCTGTGGAGTGGGTTGGTGTGTGTGTGTGGGGGGGGGGGGGGGTATAGTTTTACTGATCATCAAACAGTCTTTGATTCTGTGAAACAACACTGACAAAGTCCTGTTGTGTCTTGGAGATCCTTAATGTAACAATGGACCATAATTGCACTTTTTCCCGCTCATGTGAATATTTGCAGGTGCCCAAAATGCATGGGATATGCTATCTGATGAGCAATCACGGAAGCACATCAATACTGGATCTGCTGACCTCAACAACATACTTGGTGGAGGGATTCACTGTAAAGAGGTTACTGAGATAGGTGACTTTACATTTTTAACATATCTACTAACAAAGGAACAAGTAGATGCTCCTGATAAAACTGTTACTTTTCTCATCGTCTCACGAATTGTATTGAGTTTATAACTTTTAGCTATATATGCTTCATATTGCCCATGTCGTGTGTGGATACTGAATAATACATTTGGTTTTAGTTTATTTCTTTGTAGACGTAAAGTAATTATGCCTATTTTCATCTGAAGTGGCTGGCCTAATCAACAAACCTAGTTTGATTCAGGTGGTGTCCCAGGGATCGGTAAAACTCAACTAGGGTATGTCATACGCACTCTTGAATGCAAATCCAAATGAAGATTTCCCTACTAAAGACTAACTTTTGTCAGGATTCAACTAGCAATCAATGTCCAAATTCCATTGGAGTATGGTGGACTTGGCGGGAAAGCTGTTTATATAGGTACATAACTACATAGTTTCATGATAAAGCACTTAACATCTTTTGTCTTAGTGATAAGTCTTAAGAATATCCTTGTATTGTAACAGATACAGAGGGCAGTTTCATGGTTGAGCGTGTCTACCAAATTGCTGAAGGGTGTATCAGTGACATACTGGAGTACTTTCCATACTGCCATGAAAAGGCTCCATCTGGACAAAAAAGACTGAAGCCTGAGAGTTTCCTGGCAGACATCTATTACTTTCGAATATGCAGCTATACTGAACAAATTGCAGTCATAAACTATTTAGAGAAGTTTCTTGAGGAGCATAAAGATGTAAGTTTCTTCAACAGTTTAGTCCTGAATTCTAAGTTTATAATTGCCCTAACTTCGCCCCTTATTTTCATCAAAATAAATCTGTTTTTCCATTACTGTAGTTCCACGGTATTTTCATGCCATTTCTTTACTTTTCCAATGTGCCATAATTGCTGTAATTATTTAAGTTACTAATTTTGTCTTCCTACTTCACAGGTGCGAATAGTTATTATTGACAGTGTTACTTTCCACTTCCGACAAGATTTTGATGATATGGCACTGAGAACAAGAGTGCTCAGCGGATTATCATTGAAGTTGATGAAACTTGCGAAGGCACATAACTTGGCGGTAAGCTGCCTGTCCTATTGGATCAAGCATAGCAGTATAGTGTTTACTACTACTATCAGTATTGGTTTTGTTAAATGGATATTTGTGTTCTTTCATTCAATCTGTGCAATATATGTGATGCCATTGTTCCATCCATCTTGAATGATGTATTATTTTGGATGTACACATATGGTAATAGAAAGGCATTATAGTTCTAGCAAAATGCTATATTTCATTCTTGTTGATTGCCTACTAGTTGAGCTAGTGTGAAATTCTACTAGCTGAACTGAGATTTGAGGTAGCTTTATAAGCATGTTACACCTCAAACTTCTGATAAATTAAATGAGGTCTATTCAGCAGCAGAACATGGGATATTATCAGTGCACATCAACAATTAGAAGGAACACATGCCGTTTGGGTGAAGATATACTATTGACCTCTGGGAGCACGCCGGCATGGTCTGCTTTGAAACTACAATAGCTGTTGTCTTCATGTTCATTTCATCATTCACCAACCGCATTTCTATTTTCTGCTATCGTTGCCTTCACGAGCATCCCCATTCACATTTTTTTATCCCATCCTGTCATTTCTCTGTACAGTAGGAACAGTTTAATGAAGGCTTTGCCTAAGATGAGGCTATCATACATATCATCTTATTTTCTTTGAGCAGGTTGTTTTGTTGAACCAAGTCACTACCAAATTCATGGAAGGATCATTTCAGTTAACTCTTGCTCTAGGTCAGTTTCTATTCACAAAATTATAACCCCCTTTCGAGCTCTCGATCACCATCAAATGCTTAGATTTGTATTTGTTCCCTAATAGTCACTAGTGACTACTAAAATGAAGAAAAAAAACTGACATTATATTGTACTGCTGTACGCTTTAATATGATGGGCTGTGGCCATTTCTCATTTGACAAGGTTGCGACAGCTATGCACATGCTTAGAGGCCTCCATTTGAGATGAGTATTAGGAGTTGCATTAGAGATAAATCCTAGGGACTGATATTATATCCTTTTTAGGTGAGTATTAGAGATACAGTTCCCATATTTTTATGAAAATCTCATTGAATAGTTGTATTATTAAGAGATGGACAAAAGGAGCCACTATGTTCAATCTCAAAGCATAAAAGCCGTAGAGATTACCACATTAATCATGACAAAGAGTGAATTATCTGTCATTGATCATGCTGTGCCCAAATTACGATGACGTGCATTGATCACCTATAGAGCATACCAAATACATTATATTATAGAAATAAAATCTAAAGTTGTATATTAAATACATTTCTACTTTTGAATAAACTGTAACCTAGCTGTGTACAATTTTTGTGGGAAATTCAGCTAGCTGTGTACTGGTTTAAGGTTGTTATGGGTGGGCACCTGCCCTATAATGGCTTTGGACAGTTTGATAAGAACTTATTATGGAATAAACCAAATCTCCAAATCTCTGTCTCACATTTATCCAGGCATCCAGATTTCTGTCTCCTCTCTGCCAAGTTCACTCTTTCAACTTATGTGTTCTATCTTAAATTGTCCATGTGTGATCTTCCTCCAATGGATGTTTACCTTCTTATCAACTTGGTCTGTAACACTTACTAAAACAGTAAGACCACACTTGGCTGCTATACCTTGAACATATTTATTTTAACACGAAGATATTCAGACTGCTGAAACTTTGATTTATGGAGTTGATGGCAAGGTGTGGGTTCCTTCCGGTTAGTGTAGCTCACTTAAGAAACCATGATAGTGCAGGTGAATTAACATTATATGTTAATGTCATGCCATTATTATTTGTTACAAAATCAGAACAGATTTCCCTACTGAAATGCAAATAAAATATACTATAGAAATATATATGGTGCACTACAACCTTGATGATATATTCCTTTTGTGGAGTATGTTACTTGCAACACATCTTTTCGCTTCTGCTTATACTTATAAGTCAAAATTTAAATTTTCACGTTTAAATTTGGAGTTGATTTTGAGGATTTCTCATTGGAGTTTATTTCTAGCCTTGGCTTTTAGATCGCTAAGAACACATATATAAAATTTTTATTCACAAATTATTTTTCGTTTGCAAATATGCCGTCTGGCCTTTTTCACTACAAAAGCCAAAAAAATCACCCCCTTGTTATTTCTTGTATTGGATGGTTTGAACCGTTCATAGTAAGGAATGATAACAATGAAATGGTGCTATGTAGGTGACAGCTGGTCCCACTCATGCACCAATCGACTAATTCTGTATTGGAATGGGAAGGAGCGGTATGCATACCTTGACAAGTCTCCTTCACTTCCAGTAGCCTCAGCGCCATATGCAGTGACAGGTAAGGGTGTGCGAGATGCTGTTAGTTCAAGCTGCAAGCGAGTCCGGGTAACGTAACAATCTTGGTGTTGAACCCTTGTACCGTTGGTAACCATCATGTCCAAACCGTGCGGCATTATCTTTAGATCTTTCGGTCTAACTAAGCTGATTGATGGTAGGACCATCTATGACATCGTCTTGTTTGCTTCTGCCCCTAGTTAATTGTACAGAGCTAACTGAAGCAAAAATGGGTGCTTCTTTTTGGTTGATCCAATCATGTAACAAGTACTCTACAGGCTCGTTACAAACATGGAGATACATTGATCACAGATGTGTGCTCCTTTGGTTAGTAAACAAAAGATAAAGAACTACAGTATGGCTGCCGGAGGTGGTTTGTATTGTGATAAAGAAAAGTGCAAATTTGTAGCATATGTACATCTGAGAGCTAGAATATGGTTCGCAATTATCCTTTTTTTTTTTTTTGCGGTTTATGCTGCGAAAGTTCTTGCAGCCTCAGCTCTTGACAAGCATAAGAGAAACTGCTTATTAACGATTAAAAAAATAATTTATGGGTAAAACTTTTATATACGTCTTCTTAGTAATATAAAAGCAAAGGTTAGAAAAAAAATTACGATGAAAAAAATCTAAAATTAACTCACAAATTTAACTTTCAAATTCAAAATTTGCATTATTAGTATGTGGAAAGATGGGGCCTTAGTTTGAAATATCATCCAGTATATATGTATAGTTTTAGACAGTTACTACCATATATGTCAAAGGTTCGTAAGATTGTGCACATTGTAACGAATAAACCACATGCCCTATTGGCTGGAAGGTTTGAACTTTTTGTTCATTCTGGAGTTTAGTGTTCTTTTTGGGTATAATGGAATGGAACACTAGCTGAACAGCTGGTTGATTGGATGCGAATAAATGAGTTAAATATTTTAAAAGTCACACCTAGTTTTTTTTAATAGAAACCATCGAGTTTAGTAGCTTGAAAAGTACTTATTTTTACCCAATTCCATTCCGGGGAAAAGAATAGTGTTCGAAAATGTAATGTGCTCTAGCTACACTGATTTTTCCTTAGCAATTCATATGCCGTGTGCCGATGCTTGGTCTGCGTACAAGATCATATGCTGGTGATTCAGGCGTCAGTGCCTGTTCAACACGAGTATTCCTATATATTACCTTCGGTTTATTATAAAATGTTCTATCATAAGCATATTCATTGATAGATGAAGGGTTCTTCATATAGAAGATGAATTCTAGATATAATTAAAGTATTTTATAATATGAAATGGAGGCAGTAACATGTAGAACTTCTTTGCGCATAGTGTCTAAAACTCTAAGGTGATCATCCATATTCATCCATGAATAACAACAGCAAAATCAGGGCTGTATTCAGGGGAGAGCATGCTAACCTTTCATCGTGTATGAAAAATAGAGCAACAAAATAACGTATGATTCGTTAAGTATTAACAAAAAAAAGTTAAAAATGGATTAATATAAAATTTTAAAGTAATTTTTCATAGATTTTTTTTAAAAGATAGGCTATTACCCGTTTAGAAAGCATACATACACATGGGAAATAAAGGAATATAAGCTGTGAAAGGTGAGAAAAAAACTGATCATCCTAGTGGGCCTAGCTGCAGAAATTCCTCATCAATACAAAAAATGCAATGACGAGCAACGTACTATGCCCAATCAAGCGATCGGTTATCATCTTGTTTCCCGTGTGGAACCCCATCCTAAGTCAGTAAAAAGGATGGTGTCCTGTTCACACCGATGCCAAGGCCGCCCTTTTTTTCTCATGTCGTTTTCAGACAAATTATCTCGTTGCCGCCAACTCATTATCTTAAACACTCCATTCTACGATAAAGTTGCATCTAACTTTTAAAAACCTAACTCTTAAGTTTTTAAGTTTCTATTTTGATGTTGCTGTGTCCGTTATACTGTACCAAAACACCTCACCCATATGGACAAGACGGATTCATTTGAGTGAGGGAGAGGGGTTGATTTTCTTCTTCTTCTTTCAGTCCCCTAATCTTCATCTGTTTTCTTACTTTTCCTCTCCCGTCCTTTTATCTTATCCGGCGATTAGGGGGACTTAAGCCCCTAACAGGCCAACCCCCACGCTGGATCCGCTAGCTTTGCTTCCCAAAGGGTCTTATTGCATTAATGCATAGCGCTTGCTCTTTTTAGTTTACTTCTAACTCCCTCTAACAACTTAGAAACATGAGAAATTTAACTTTTTGCCACTCTTACGAGCGGTCAAAACAGATTTGTCACTCACTGTCTATGACATATGGGCCCTCATGAGTCTATGACAAGTGGGTCCAGTGACAAATCTGTTATGAAAATCCGTAAGAGTGGCAAAAAGTTAAAAGCCCCTAGAAATATACTCCCTCTGTCCCAAAAAACGAATTCTCTGGTTTCTGTGTCCAATGTTTGACCATCCGTCTTATTTAAAAAAATTTTAGAAAATTTAAAAAAATTAGTCACACGTAAAGTATTATTCATAATTTATCATCTAATAAAAACAAAAATATCAATCGTAAAAAAATTTAAATAAGACAAAGAGTCAAAAATTAAAGGTAAAAAATAAAAAATAAATTTATTTTGGGACAGTGGGAGTAGCTCTATTTTGGTAGGGTGTGTTGTAGTATAGCCTTACTTCTTAATCCCTCTTAACAATGCAATAGCTATATTATGGTAGTAGTACAGCCAGCAGCACATGATGCTCTCCTATAGTACTACCAGTACCGGTAAGGAATCTCATCATTGTCATCCTAATTTGTACGTGCTGCTGCCATGGTTTCACTGAAGATCTGTGTATGGTCAGCCGCTAGGCTCATCACAAGGAGAGCGGTCAAACTACACAGCAGTCAGGCATTCCGCATTTTTACAGCATGATCTACTTTGTTTTTTTTTCCCTCTACAATTCCAAGGTAAGCAGCCTGCGTTCAGTCAGGTTTGACTCTAGGTAAACGGGCCATCTTGACACCTCGGAGCAATCGGTGCTCCCTCTCTCTTCAAAAATAGAAATATTTCTAGAATTTCAATTTTGTGCTATGATATATACATTTTTCACACTGATTTTTATGATTTTAATTGTTCCAATAATTCCAAAGCTAATAAGATACTTAGAAAGATAATCTAATCAATTAAAAAAAATTCAAAAGTTGACCATTAAAATGACTAGAAGAAAATCTGTTGACATCTAATAAGCCCACACAAATAATATAGAAATGTTTATATTTTAAGCCAAACAACACATAAAAACCTATATTATAAAACCGAGACAGTGAGATGATGTAGAGAACAAGGACAAGGATTAAAAAAAAAAGAGAAGAAGCATGTAGAGAATACAGCAACGGATGGCGACTCCCCTCTCCTCCATACGTGGTGCAACTTTTGAGCAAAGGTGAAAATTTTAGCGGATGTGGGGAGCAAAAGCTGTCGTTTTTGTTGCGAAAGCAGACGGCCGATGGGGGTCGATCGATTGCAATGCAAAGCATCAGGAAAGGAGGATGGATGTGTAGAGCTGGCTGCAAGCGCCCGGCAGGGCGGTGCTGATGCTGCTGGTGGTGGTCCTGAGATACCCCAGGAATCTTTTCAGTCTCGACAGAAAGGAAAACTCGTCAGATCTTGATGTTCTTCACTGATCCCCTGGGAATGATGAATTCGTGATCAACAGCAAAGCTTAATTATAAAAACACTCCATTGTTTACCCATTAAGCTTAGAGCGAGTTGCATAGTATAGCCAACTACCGGCTCTAATCTATCTATAGCCAATCTAATAGCTAATTCATACAATAGTTACCTATAAAACATTAATATATAGTCCCATATGTCATACACACATTTTATCTTGGAGCTCGTATGCAACTGGCTATAAATTAATAGCCCACATCTCTTCTCTTCCCCCTCTTAGAGCAAGTTTAATAGTAAAGTACCTATAAGCTTATATAATAGTCAACACATATAATAGATTGTCTATAAGGTTGGCTATAATTTTTATCTCTTATCTCTTTCTTTGCATTTAATGCATTTTTTTAGAGTTGGTGTATAGCTGGCTTTTGCATGAGAGCCAACCCCACTCCTTTTTCATTACCTCTTTCCTCCACATCAACGTATAGCCAACTTATAGTCTACTATTATACTTACTCTTATCTCTTTAAAATATGTTTATAGCTGGCTTATAGCCTGCTATTGCACTTACTCTTATAAGCGGCAGACAAAGTTTTTTTCTAAAAAAAACTGATTTCAATTTTTGTATCATTGATTTATTTTTCAGTGCTCATTGTTAAATCAGTATATATATATATATATATATATATATATATATATATATATATATAAGTTTTATGTACTATTTATAAAACATTTTTAATTGTCGATAAAATGTTATGGCTTGTACATGATTAACCATGATCAGGAAAGTTTATATTGATAAGTTAAAATAATATGAAATTTTAGGCGGAACTAGGTAACTATTACTCCTAATTGGACATCGAATTATTTATCTTATGGGCTTTTTTATTATTCTCAAGATACCAAGAATTTTAGTATAAATTTTTGGTATCTCAAGGTACCATAAGTTTTACATAAAAAAGGTGGTACCTTGAGGTATGT
The DNA here is from genome assembly GCF_000231095.2 of Oryza brachyantha. Taxonomy (NCBI): domain Eukaryota; kingdom Viridiplantae; phylum Streptophyta; class Magnoliopsida; order Poales; family Poaceae; genus Oryza; species Oryza brachyantha. Next base: position 16,636,710 of record NC_023163.2, on the reverse strand, counting down.
TTCAAAGACGGTAAAAAAACTCTTATCTTATTCACCATTGATTAATCATTAGACTTTTTCCTTGCGTATAATTGTAATTATATAGAATTCCCTTCTTACGAAGCATGAGACCAACGCTTTTGAAAAAAAGGAAATAGATTGTCATTTCAATTTCGAAATACCATGTGTGTTGCATACTAAACGGCCATGCGATGCATGCGAGGTTATTATGCGAGATTGGTCATGGAATGATATAGGCCCATCTCCACTGGAAACCGGGAGGGGTAGGTGTGGCTTCGTGGTGGTAGGATCAACGGTCCCGGCCAGATCTTGGCAAGCATGGAGAGAACAAGGACAAGCGGCCTTAAATTTTGTTCATCCTTGTTCGTCGACTATAGCTTTGTTCTCTTCCTCTGATATATACCTGCACCGTATATATGTTGATTATTGGCTGTTCAGTACGGAATACATTCGCCGGCAATGTTAGTAGGAAGTATTCCCTGATTAGGTTTTATACGGTCTTGGAACGTTGAATTTTCACAATTGATTTCTTTGAAGATAATATAATAATATAACTTTAACGACTACGAAATTATATAATAATAATAATAATAATAATAATAATAATAATAATAATAATAATAATAATAATAATAATAATAATAATAATAAACTTAGCTAACGTCGCTACCATTGCCACGGTTGCTTTCCGTGGATGGAGAAGTCCCTCCATCCGCATACCACCGTCAAGTGATCCCCACACGCAAGCTCGTGGAAGTAGGATGGGGGTGAGGCAGAGGCTAAGGAATGAAGGTTACCGGCTGCTGCCTATGCGTAGGGACGTTGAGAATGAGGTGCGATGGCGGTGAGATGTCGAGGATGGAGGAGGAAGATTAAGGCCGTCTTCTTCACCCCCTCTAAGTTAACTTATCATTCTCGTTTTCCGCACTCACGTGGGTATATTTTTTTAAAAAAATATATAGGAAAGTTGTTTTAAAAATCATATTAATTTATTTTATATTTTTTAAATATTTAATAATTATGTAATCACATATTAATCTATTACTATGTTTTCTGTGCTGGGTAAGTTAACTTACCCCCTACCCACCCGAACGCGGCCTAAGGTGCGCAAAAGGGATAAAGTACATGGAGATTGAGTGAATTGTTGATGTCGGCTTAGCTCAATCGCGATCGCGAATGTATCACCCGCCGGTGCTGGTTTCTTCCTTATGAATTGCATGCACATTGTCACCTATCTGTCGTTGTTCTACTTAGGAATGAAATCGGTTCGGATAGTCTCCGGAATCTGTATGACTTTCCGGAAACGTATAATATCGGACGAATATTTATCGGATGTTCTCGGAAATGAAAACATATTTAGATATTTTTTTGTTGGAAACGGAAACGGCAAAGCCATTTAATGAGAACTTATCATTTTAAAAACATAATCTGAAATTTATTCCTGTAAAGATTTCAACTGAGGAACTTAAAAATGCTACTCAAATAATAATAATGATAATACTTGTATACGGTAGTACTTTAGAGATATCAAATTTGTGCACTTATGTACCTAAGTACACACGCCGCCGGTACACATCAATACGTCACTGATGCAGGTACGTGATCCATGCCCCCATCCCCCAAGAAAAAAAGAAATCAATAATGCATATTCTGAAGATGAGCACCTTTGCTTGCCTTTGCAGCTGGCTTTTCCTACCATGCATGCAGGTAAACACCACACTCTACTACACATACAGTAGTACAGTACCCATGCAGGCTATGCTACTATCTGTGTCCATCTTTTGGTTTATTTCACAAATATATTTATAAGAAAAATATAATTTATGAATAAAGTTTATATATATACATGTTATTAATAATCTAAAAGCTAATGTTGAAAATAAGCTACGACAAAAAGCCTCAAAATTAACTTCAAATTAAGTTTGAAAATTTAAATTTTGGCTTATAAGCATGAATATAAGCGTAAAGATGATGGGATCATCTTTAGGCCTATTGGTAGAAAAACCAAACGGTATATTTGCTAACGGAAAATGATTTACAAATAAATTTTTTATACAGGTTCATTGCGTTTAAGAACCAAAGTTAAAAAAATAAACTTTGATACGGGAACACTTAACATTAACCTCAAAATTAAGGCGAAAATTCATATTTTCGGTGTTAGATGTCAATCAATCCAATCAAGCAAGTGCTGTCATCCTATGTAGTAAGTAGGTTTCCACGGGCTCCCTGCACTCCAGGGCTAGCTGCAGACAAATCTCGTCACGTAGCCACGCACACAAAATGCCAATCGACGGTACGTAACGTATGTACCTGCGTCACGGCTACAATGGGCTCACAAGGTGACAATGTTTGCAATAATGTTGTTGAGCAATATTGGAGAGGGTAAAAAAAAATGTGTTTAATTTCTCTACTAGTAAGTTTGAGGCCAGTTTCCTCGACATGTTGGAGTACTTACTGCCATCGTTTTGAACGTTTGGAATGATTGGTCGTGGCTTCTGTGCAGGATTTTTATTTTTATTATATTATATAAAAAAGTAAATGGAAAATAAAATTGACCGGATTAATCCTTGGTGTTGTCATCACGTGTCTTTTGTACTATTAAAAACGACGGCATCCATTTCAAAATATCAATATTTTTAGCAACCTAGACATAAGGATAACCGAATAAATACTCATAGATGCTGGTATTTAAAAATGGATTGCAGTGTTTGAGCGCAAGGTTTTTTTTGGCTTCCATGATAACATTATTTAAACACATAAGGTCAACATTGAAAAGAAAAATAATCTTATAAAGATTTTTATAATTCTACTCATTCATACTAATAAGTAACGTTCATAGCGGTCGCTATGATCCTAAATCATAGAATATAGCACGATGAATCTTGGTGGCTGCTGTAGTAGGATCATGAGGCTGGTGAGGTTGATCCCGTACCGTAGGTGACGATAACGAATGACGAATTTCACTCTTAGCATTCAATGGTTTTAGCTTGTAAGATGACACTAAGGGCCCGTTAGTATCTCTAACAGTTCATATTAAAATAGCGAATGAAAGGTAAAGATTGAGCTCCAGCAGAACATCCATTTCATCCTCTATTTTTAAGATGCCATCCATATTTGGACAGAGAAACTCTATATTTGGATGTTCTCCAAAGAAATATGGAGAATGTCATATATGGATGATCTGCTGGAGTTAAAAAAGATATAGAGGATGAAACTATTTTAGATGATCATCCAAATACAGATATGGATGATCAAATTTAGATGATCTATTGGGATGCTCTTAGTTTCCAAAATTTTTGCCCCAAAACATCGAATTTGTGGAATCAAAATAGAACATTAAATATAGAGGAAAAACTAATTACACAGTTAAGGAGAAAATCGTGAGACGAATCTTTTGAGCTTAGTCTACAATTAGTCGCGGTTTTTAGGTGAGCTATGAAATTTGTTTTTTCATTTGTGTCCAAAAATCTCTTGTGATATCTGATCAAACATTCAATGTGACACCTAAAATTTTTTTTCGCAAACTAAACACGCCCTAAAAAGAAACATATATACCATGACAGTATTAATTCAAGCCAGTACCATCCAGATTAATTAATTATACGAACCAAAAAAAAAATTAAAACGTTTCCCACTTCGCTGTCACAATTAGGCAATTAGCGATTCCCCGTCTACACGGGTTGAAATTCTTAGCGTTAATTATGGCAATTAAGTACGGAGATGGCAGCTGGTTTTGACTATTGGGAAGAGAATGCGAACAGTAGACCAACGTGTGCCTAACAATTTAAACAGGTTCCCTAAAAAAAAAACAATTTAAACAGTTCAGATGTTTGAAATTCTACTCACGTCTCACGTGCAAATATTCTCCTAAATCACGATTCTGTTCACACAAAACAGGTTCACAAAACAAAATTAATTAGGCCGTTTCCGGCACCATGAGTATGCAGATCGAATCTTCGTTGACAAAATGCAGGGTGCTGTAGCTAACTCTACTTTTGTCACTCTAAGCAACTTGCATTTGAAGTGTTGAAGAAGGAACAAGAACATAATTTGCTCACAGCTAGGTAAATGTAAGTCATTTAGACTTGTGCACATAGTTAAGAAAATAACTCAGAAGGCATTGTTGTCATTCATTTATAATATTTGGTAAAATATGCATAGTTTTTTTTGTAAGAAGAATAATATTTGATAATATGAGAAAATGACTAAGGGTCCATCTAATTTGTAGGAAAAACATATACATTTTGTATGGTCTGAATCTTATAGCAAAAAAATCGACCTAATCATTTGCTACAAAGGATTGTGTCTTCAACAATTCTATGACATTCTTAGTAATAGCTCAAGACAAGGAGATTTTGGGAGAAAGTTAGAATGAGATTGAAATCTTAGATAACTTTCATTCAAGTATATCTCTACCCTAATTCCTATTTTCCTATGATCATAATTATCATTTATACTAAAATCCTTTGTTTTTTTGAGTTCTTATAGGGATACAATAAAAATATCTCGAACGAATTTGATCTCGTAGACACACCTAGTACATACATGGCCAACTCTACACATGGGCGATGAGGGTGACGACTTAGAGCCCACACCTAATGGGAGGGGGGGGGAGGACTACCTCGAGATAATGTGTATTATCATACTAACTAATCCTTTCGGCTTCAAATACGTGACATGTCCTACTGGTTCTAGTCACCGCCAAGTTGCTGGTGTCGGATTCTCCTGAAGTCCTAGTCAGCCACTCGGATATGTAAGTCGCCAACACCAACTCCATGATTCACTGATCGGCGAAGGGCTGATTCTTTTGTCTTGCTATCTCTAATGGTTGACACCGCCTGACTCCCTATCTTTAGCCTGCTGCACCTAGCAGAGGAGGTCTGCAGAGGAGAGGACCTAGACAGCTAGACGGCGACCCTAACCCTGGTGGCTGTCTGACCGGTGTCTGCCCTACTACAATACTGCCCTATAAATATAATCTATATTATCTTTCATCATCTATAAATTATAATCGATATTATCTATTCATCCATGGCCCCACGAAAGTCTAAGCATTTTTTTGCATGGCCAAAATAATTGTCTGATTGTCATTTACTAGTGCCGAACAACCGGTTGACCATGACTCCATGAGCGAAGTGCCAGCAGGTACAGTACATATTTGTGTGGTTGTGTCATATGACTTATATTTCCGAATTCATCTAGGGCACTCCAAAGCATTGCGTGGTCCTGAGTACATAAGCACCCGATTAGTACAAACTTTACCCCACATCGTACTGGGTGTGCAAGCTGAAGCCATCTATGCTACGTGTGTTACTCAGGTTATATGTGATTTGCATGAAGTTGGAACGTCCTCTCTCCGTTTATAAACAGTCTTATCTTTTTTACTTATACTTATGTTTACACAGTATATTTTAGATTTTTTTATCATACTTTATTTTATTAGCCATTGTTTTTAGCATTCTCATCTTTTCGATTTTGCTTATTCTTATAAGAAAAAAATTAAATTTTTAACCTTAAATTTGGAGTTGATTTTGAGGGGTTTTTTTAAGCAAAGCTTATTTTCCAACCTTAACTTCTGGATCACTAAGAATATGTACATAAAATATTTATTCATAATATTTTTTTTACAAATATGTCACAATCACCCCAGATTGCTAAGAATATTTATTTCTAAATTATTTTTTATTTGTAAATATGATATTTGGCAGGCCAAACAATCACCCCTTAAAAGATTTATTTTTGATTGAAACAACTATCTCATAAAATTATTACTTTTAGACGTGGGATCCATTGCACATCATTATTGTCCCCTTTTTCTCTCATTTGGTTAGAGATCACCACCCTACCTCTAATTATCAGGTGTGAAAACATCATTAATTAGAGCATGAGACTGCCTAAAGTCTGGCCGAACTCAAACCTAGAAGAAGTATATCCGTCCTTTTACATTAATAAAAAATGCTAAATACACTTGCTTTGATATGAATAATAAAATAATTATACTATTGCTTAAAACAGATACATAATAAATTAGATTTGGATGTTTCTGAATACTACTTTTTTCTTTTAGAAAATATAAATAATGTCTTTGTGGAAAGAGTGTGTGTTTAGATAACGGAAGTTCTATTAAACTCAAATAATTATATCAAGATGATAAAAGAACACCGAAAACACCTTCAGCCTTAACTAGGACAACGGGATCGAGTTTATAAATTACTATTAATATTTCGCTTTAGGTTGCTTCTCACCGACAAGATGCCAAAGAAGCTAGGCTGCATCAATGTTACTAACTTACTACTAATTTACTTTAGCTAACCCCACGCTAATCTTAAAGGAACTCTTCCCTAAGCATGTGCACAGTACCTTTACTTTGTCTTTATAAATGACAAGGATCCCTGCCAGCTTATCAATCTCATGTGGTAATTGTTTGCTTTTTTAAGTGAAAAAAACCAAACAATATATTTACAGACGAAAGATAATCTATAAATAAAATTTTATTACATGTGTTGTTAGGGATCTACAAGCTAAGGCTAAAAATAAACTATAATAAAAAATCTTAAAATAAAATTTAAATTAAAAATTAAAGATTTAAATTTTGGCTTCCAAGCATAAACAAAAACGGGAGAAAGAGCCGTCCGCTCCGATCTCGCCAACAACAACACAATTGTCAACTGAAACTGCCAGGGCAAAGACTGAATTTTTTACTACCATTCCACGTGGTCCCGTCTTCATACTTTGGCAGCAGTTAGTTAATTAATCCAGGGGTTGAGGCAGTTAAGAAGAGAAAAGCCTCCTAGGGCATCTGGTTCCTGGAGAGAGAGAGAGAGAGGCTTTATTAATTATCAGGTGAGTACATGAGCAACAACCAGCTAATAGGAGTGGAAATTCTCGACTCTCGCAAGTGATTGATTAATTCGTGGCTTGTAATTATTAGGCCCTAAGGTTAAAAAATATCAGGCAAATACTTGAGTAACAATTTTAAAATTCTGACTATAACTAATTTCTTAAATGTTTGATTTAAATACAAAGTAGATGATATAATAGATTTTTCTCTGATAGTAACATTATAATATCATAAACTTATAAAATATTATAATTTTATTCTAACATAAAATTGATTATCAGAATTTTAGACGTTTAAGTAAATCTTATCGTAAGCGATAAATATTTTAATAGGAGGGAGCACTAAAATCCTGAATACCGGTGCCTTACGTTGCATAGTTGGTGCAAGAGGCGAAAGATAAAAGAGTAACAAGTAACTAAACAAACCTGGGGGGCGTAAACACACGGCGAAGAGCCGGTGTCCGGTTTATTTTTGATTTTTAATTTCAGAATGGATATGTAAGGAAAATGCATCAACAATTGTGAATTTCTGATTTGATTTTCTTTAAAGCATGTTTGAGTATATACTATACGGTTTGCAGTTGCCTAGCGGGTGATCATCTAATTTCACGATGTTTAGACGATTGTTTACGCTCAACCACACCTAAATTTTTTGGTGCCGACTCCCGTGCAGTAGAATTTAATTTACACCGTTGATCTATTTTTATTGGACGACTGTGATTAAATTATACTACCAACAATATTCGGTGTAGTAAAAATTTAAAGGGGTAATATCATCCTTTTTATTGTGATCTTTATCGCAAAATTACAAAATACTGCTAATTAATTAATTAATAAAATACAAAAATATGTTTTTTAATCTATGGCTAAGATTAATTCTACTGGTAGTATTATACTACCAGTAAAATGTACCGAATAGTTATTCAAATTTTTTTCCATCCTCCGTCACCGCTCGCAGAGTATTTTGGGGCTCTGGCTCGTAACGTAGCTGACAATAAATTTATAAATTTATAGCATGTTTTTTCGATCGCCTCCATATAAACACAAGTATAAGATGTCACTTTTTTAGCCCACTGACACTACCGTACTGTATATGCTCTTATATAAAAAAAATTCTGAGGATGACGTTAACCGTGGCAAACCATGAGTATTAACAATTTAAACTATTTTTTATATCTATTTGAATTTTGTGTGGTTAACGTGGCATTACCATTTAATGCATCGTAACAATCACGATAACTACACTGTAACCGGTAATTTGGGAAATAAACATGGATGCTATTCGGTTCGAATTTTCTTTTGAAAATAGAAGAGAGTGGCAGTACTTGAAGTTTAATTATTGTGTAATTATAATCCAATTTGCACGTAGTTACAATGTAGCTTAAGTATAAGTCACACGTAATTTACGATCGGGGACCAATCCTCAACGCACATGTGATTTTTGTTTCCTCTGGTGCACATAGATCTTGGTGCTTAGAGATGGGGATGGTTAGGATACATATAAATATAAACCTGTCTGTACTAAGCTACCGTTTAATAGGGTTAATTCATACTAAGCTAATTATGTAGATATGTCATCCATGGATAATCAAATGGGTAGCCCAATTATTAAGAGGAGAGACATATATTGCCAGAGCCAGAGAATAATGTTACTGGGGCCACTCTTTGAATATTGTCTGCCAAACCATGTTTATTAAAGCAAAATTTCAGTCTTAAAGTAAGATTAACAAAAAGTTATTGGGGTCATATGACCCCAATGATCACATGGTAGCTCCGCGCCCTGTATATATATATGTAGGTCCACGTATAAAATAGATCAAAATTTATACATAGTTGCACTTTTGCGTAATAAAATATTTCACCAAATTTCAGTTAAATTTGATGTAGTGTGAATATGAGTTTAAAAAATTTAAGATCTGAGTTTATATATATTAAATGTGTATGAAAAAATTGGATAAAATGAGTACTGAGTCCAAAGGATTGATGCATCGATGATCATAGGTTCTTAAGCTTAGAACCATCTGATCCATTAGATTCCAGAGGCACCATTTCAAATCTATTGGAGCATTTTTTAACCTAACCATTCTATCCTGATTGGTTTGTACCCAACCGCTAGTACAAATCTTGGCATACATCCAACGACCAAAAAGAAAATCAGCGTATCTCTACCCAATCTCCAACAGAAAGAGAAATACTAAATTAGCTCCACAATGGTTGAAATTAGTGTATTAAAGCTATCGTAGATGCAGTGTGTTATACGTGACACCTCTGGATTAATGAGTTGCATGCTACGTGAACAAAAAAAATAGATCTGATATTTGCTTTTGTTATAAAACTTGCTGTTATGCTGTTATGCATCGATCAATTGCAAATGTTTATATATATATACATACTTTTTGCTTATGCGACGATCAAACGTGTATGTAGGGAGTAAGTAAGAAGTATGTAGGGAGTAACTAAGAAAACTGATTTTTTTTTTCATATAAAAATCGTACTTAAATTAAACGTTAAAATTGCTTTGAACTCCAATATAATCCACAGTTGAACCGGTCCAGTTTGGATTATTGGTACATTAGTTGTCGGGTCAGAAACCAGGACAGGGCGTCGTCTGATGGACTGTCAGCTGAATATACAGTTCTCTCTCTGCACCACTGAATCAAAGCTGGGTGGTCCGATCGTACTGTTAACAGTGTGCGCTTGTTTACTCCTGTACCGCTATACATCTAGCCCCCCATTGTTTGGCGCTTTTTTTTAAAAAAAAAAGAAAGCAAACCACATATTTACAAATGAAGATAATTTATAAATAAAAGTTTTATATACATATTTTTAGTGATATAAAAGCAAATACTAAAAAATAAATTATAATAAAACCCTCAAAATCAAATCTATATTAAAAAAAAATTAAATTTTAGCTTATAAACACAACTAAAAGTGACAATAGGCTCCACATTATGCATGTCCTGCAAAGTACTCCCTCCAGTACTTTTATTAAGTCCGGTTGATTTTTGGGTTGACCATTTGTTATATTCAAAAAATTATATAATTATTTTGTTATAATTTTTTATTATAAAGGTTCTTTTAAGACTAGTTTATAATTTCACGTATTTATATTTAAATAAGAGGAATATTGAAAATATATTTAAAAGTTAATAGTGTTAAATAAAACAAGGGAATGTAGTAATAAAAAACTGACCAAATCGTGGTACATCTTGTCTTGGAAAAGAAAACGCTATTGCATCATCTATGTGATGTGTGATGGCATCACTGATGCCACCGATACCTAGGACAAAGGACAAACGACAACAGTAACCATGGTCGTTTATATACATCCACGTCGTCGAATTAATTATTCTACGTGATATCATTAACGAAAAAAATTTAAGATGCATCTCCTCGTTCGCCTGCTGATTGAGTACATACTCTCAAGCTGTATGCAACTTTTTTTTAAAAAAAATTATGTATTAGTTACATCCAATAAATACAAACATAAATAATATATTAAATATTATATAAACAACCAACCACGCATTATATAATTTGTTTAGCGTTTGTGTATACCACATAGACAACAATTTTCTCTCATCCTTCGTGTAAGCTTAGCGTATGATTGCACCGAATACTAATGTATGGGATGATCACGAGTCGACGTTGCTCTGCCGTATGGGCATGCCACAAAGTACTCCATCGCATGTATCTCCCGGGTGTTATGCGCCGCATTGTACTCCACGATACTTAGGGGTGTTTGATTCCCCTCAACTTTTCAGTCCATATCACATCGAATATTTAGACACTAAATAAAAATTAAATAAGATTATTAATAAAACTCACTCCATAATCTAGACTATTTCGCGAGACAAATCTAGTGAGCTTAATTAGTCTATGATTAGTAAATATTATGCTACAGTAAACATTTGATAATCGTGGATTAATTAGACTTAAATATTTATCTAATAAAATGACCTTTATTTATATGATTAGTTTTTATTATCCGTCTATATTTAATACTCCTGATTAACATCAAACATCCTATATCACAAGGACTAAAAGAAGTCCTGGATCCAAACAGCTGCTTAGCAGATACTCCCTCCGTCCCAAAATAAACCAATTTTTCACTTTTTACCTTCAATTTTTGACTCTTGTCTTATTCAAAATTTTTTTGCGATTGATATTTTTGTTTTTATTAGATGATAAATTATGAATAGTATTTTACATGTGACTAAATTTTTTAATTTTTTTAAATAAGACTGATGGTCAAACATTCGACACGGAAACCGGAGAATTCGTGGTTAGAAAGGGAGTATGTCCCCATCTCACCCGGCCCCACCCCCACTGACGCCCGGGGCCCACATGGCGGGGACACCACGCCCCGCCCCCGGGCGCACCCCGACCGCCTCTCTCGGGCATCATCCACGTTATTGCCACTGACCGATCCACTCCCTCCTCGAACGACTCGCCACCTCGCCCACGCGCGCGCGCGGCAGCAGCAGCAGCAGCAATGGCCACCTCCTCTCGAGCACGCGGCAGCGTCGCGCTCGCCGCCATTGTTGTCGTCGTCGTCGTCGGGGGGTCTTTTCTGTTGGGGGTGGCGGAGGCGGCGGGCGCGGGGGAGGTGCGGGCGCTGCTGGACCTCGGGGCGGCGCTGGACCCGACGGGGAGGCTGCTGCCGTCGTGGGCGCCGGGGAGGGACCCGTGCGGCGGCGGTGGAGGAGGGTTCGAGGGCGTGGCGTGCGACGCGTCGGGCGCCGTGGCGAACGTGTCGCTGCAGGGGAAGGGGCTCGCCGGGTCGCTGCCGCCGGCCGTGGCGGGGCTCCGCGGCCTCACGGGGCTGTACCTCCACTACAACAGGCTCACCGGCGCGCTGCCGCGCGAGCTGGCGGGGCTCACCCGGCTCACCGACCTCTACCTCAACGTCAACAACTTCTCCGGCGCCATCCCGCCCGAGATCGGCGCCATGGCCTCCCTGCAAGGTCAGAGCTCCTGCTCTTCTCGGAAGCTTCTTCCTCGCGTCGCCTTGCCTCCATGTGAGGTAGGGGTGGAGCCGTGGACTCCGCACCACCAACGAAGCATCGGATTGTTGCATCGCTTGGACCGATTCGACTTCATCGTTTCCTTTCTTTAGTTTATTTTTTGGGTCTTCTTGGCGTTTGTCCACTCCAAAATGGGCCTCCTTTACCTACCAAAAAAAGGGATTTTCTTGGCAGGATTTTGTCGCCCCAATCATCCAGCGCCGCAACAAGTTCGCGTCTTTCGATTGCAACGTTTCTTGGCCGATACCTATCATTGTTTTGCATTCTGATCTTGCGCTTCTGCGTTTGTCCCTCTTCTTCTGGATACTGTTCGTTCTTGCCCCGCCGCCATGTCCGTCGGTCCTCTGAGTAGTAGTAGTAGTAGTAATTAGCAGTAGCGCAGCTGAATGATTTGTGGAGTGAGCCTGACATGAATCAATGCTGCTGTTGCGCAGTGGTGCAGCTCTGCTACAACCAGCTCACCGGGGGAGTGCCCACGCAGCTGGGGCTCTTGAAGAGGCTCAGCGTGCTGGCGCTGCAGTCCAACCACCTGAACGGCGCCATCCCGGCCAGCCTCGGCGACCTGCCCCAGCTGGTGCGCCTCGACCTCAGCTTCAACAACCTCTTCGGCTCCATCCCCGTCAGGCTGGCGCAGCTGCCCCGCCTCGCCGCCCTCGACGTCAGGAACAACACCCTCACCGGCAGCGTGCCTTCGGGTAATCAATCGATGAATCCCATCATTCAGCAATTGAGGTTGGCTAACTAGTTTTGATTTGTGTTTTTTGCTTCACCAAGAACTGGCGAAGCTGCAGGGTGGATTCCAGTATGCGAACAACACTGATCTGTGCGGCACCGGCCTGCCTGCGCTCCGGCCGTGCACGCCGGCCGACCTCATCAGCCCCGACAGGCCACAGCCATTCAGCGCCGGCATATCGCCGCAGATCACACCGGGGTCCCCCGATGGCCATGGGCGTTGCAGCGGGGCTCGCTGCCCCCCGTCCACAAAGGCGCTCGCCGCCGTCGTTGTCATCGCAGTAATTCTTCTTGCGGTGACCGCGGCTGGTCTCTTCGCGTTCTCTTGGTACCGATGGCGCAAGCAAAGGGTTGCGGGCTCACCGGTGGTTGTGGGTGGCCGGTGCAGTACCGAGGCTGCTGTTAAGGAGTCATTTCGCAAGAGCGTGTCGTCCACGCTTGTGAGCCTTGAGTACTCGAATGGTTGGGATCCATTGGCCGATGGGAGGGGCGGCGCTGGGTTCTCCCAAGAGGTGGCCCAGAATTTCAGGTTCAACATGGAGGATGTCGAGTCCGCGACTCAGTACTTCTCAGAGCTGAACCTTTTGGGGAAGAATGGCAACTTTGCAGCCACATACAGGGGTACATTGCGAGATGGGACATCCGTCGCCGTCAAGCGGCTTGGCAAGACTTGCTGCAAGCAAGAGGAGTCCGAGTTCCTCAAGGGATTGAAGCTGCTTGCCAAGCTGCGGCACGAGAATATTGTTGGCTTGAGGGGTTTCTGCTGCTCCAGAGCGAGAGGGGAGTGCTTCCTCGTCTACGACTTTGTGCCGAACGGGAGTTTGTCGCAGTTCTTGGACATCAATGATGAAGTTGCTCGCAGCAATGGCCGTGTTCTCGAATGGTCCACGAGGATTTCCATTATCAAGGGCATTGCCAAAGGTATAGTGCAGCTATATCCCCTGTCTCTGTCTAATTATCAGTTATTTCTGCTATAGTGGATGGTATGAATGGCCATATCTTTTTTGCATTCACACTGTCCATAAAAGAGCAATGCGTGTATGATGCTTCTAGGCTCTTGGTGCTAGCTAGTTGTCACTTTGTCTAAAAGCATGGTATGCATGCAACACTTGGGTCTATCTTGCAATGTTTGCCTAGTGTGTACAAGTGATGCATGCTACATTGCCACTGCGAGAAAAGTCCAATTTATTGATGCTAGTATTGTGTCTCTGCTGATTACCTGGTTCTTCACGTGTTTTGCGGAAACCCGGCCTGTGATGTGCACCACTGGTCACATTTTGTCTGAGCTGTCTATGCTCTGAAAAACATTGTCTTCTTTAGTTCTGTGTCTACCTTGATCTTGATAAAACCTGGTAGTTTTATCTTGGTAATTGTTCCATAGTTGTTGCAATTTTGTCATTGTGAAAAATTTTAGCAACTTGCAATAAACTGATGTTTTTTTTTCCTTCAGGAATTGAGTACTTGCACAGCAATAGAGCAAACAAGCCCCCTCTTGTTCACCAAAACATATCAGCTGACAAAGTTCTGGTGGACTACACCTACAAGCCTCTGATATCTGGTTCTGGCCTGCATAAGCTCCTTGTCGATGACCTAGTTTTCTCGACACTCAAAGAAAGTGCTGCCATGGGATACCTCGCCCCGGAGTACACTACCATCGGTCGGTTGTCAGAGAAGAGCGATGTTTATGCATTTGGGGTAATTGTATTTCAGATACTTACCGGTAAAAGCAAGAACGCGCAGCTGCCTGTTGAGTCTGATAACATCGAAGATCTCATTGACAGTAACCTAAAAGGATGTTACTCGGCAGTTGAAGCAGCTAAGCTGGCAAAGATTGCATCAGCCTGCACCAGTGAAAATCCAGACCATAGACCTACGATGGAAGAGTTGCTCCAAGAACTGTGCACCTTATGATCATGGGCATCATCCACCTGTAAGTGTCCATGCTGAGCCACATGCCTGACAGTGCCATGAGCTTGTAACCTACCTATCTAGGATCACTAATCACTGATCTTAGAGGCATACCCGAGGTACCAATTAAATGACCTAGGATCCTGAGATCTTGTATCATGCTAATGTTTGTATTAGTGTTATTACCAGTGCCCCGAAAAGCGTGCATCGATTAGCCTGGATGTTCTCCATGTTAGGTGAATGCAGCCATTTGTTTGCTCAGCTCTTGTGACTCCAAAGTGTACCATCAATCAGTACTGTGTACCAGCTTGGATGGATCCTGTGATGGTTCCATCCAGGGAGGAAGAGCCAAGAATCCTGGAATGCATGTGAGGTATACATTGTTGTGTTGCCTTGTTTGTTTGCTCATCAGCTCATGCTTGGGTGCAACCTTGTGATCACACATGTGTACAGGGTGATGAAATCTCACTCAGCCCAGAAAAGTACAAGGTGGTCCTGCTTTTTTTTTTCTTTTTACTTTTTTGGTGCTAACTAGCTGCTAAGAGGCCGGACAAAATATAGACAACAAGCGAGAAAATTATGTGTTATGTATGTACTGGCAGTCAACAACAGTAGCTCCAGAAAACCCAAGGTGAGACTGTAAATTCCAAATCGTACTCATTGGTTATTTATCCTGTTCTTTTTTTCTAATAAAAATGTTTTCACACCTTTTAGTTGGCAATGTAAGTGGTGGTGGCCACAACCTCTTAGGTCCTAGCACGGCTGCTTGTTTGAACAACTTCTGTTAATACAAAGATGAGCAAGTTTTTTGTGTATTCCTTAAAAAAATACACCACAAAAGAAATTAAGGGCTTTTAGTGTGTACATATTGATGTTTCCATGCCAAATTTAAACTTTAACAGGCAAGATTTAATTTTAAATATTAAATATGATTGGAATACTTTTGCAGATAAGATTTGCAAAAATATGAAATATAATTGGAGCATCATACTTTAAATTGTATAACAAAGTATGAGAGAACATCTATTTATCAAGAAACCAATTTGTTGATTTGTTCTATCTATGGTTCACCTTTTTTATTCATTGGATCAACATGTGCATGTCTATTTTTTTTTAAAAAAAAGTGACGCAAACAATCTTCTAACTTTGAACTAATGAAACTATACTTCGATGTAGACACCCAACATATGACAAATAAAAACAGAAACATATCTAAGCTCGTCCAAATAATACAAATATAAGAAAACTAAAAGTTTCAGCTATGCTATACCAAACTTGCAGGATCCAAATATCTGCATTACCGCAGACACATACTGTTCATGTGAGGGGAAGATGAAAAATGACATGAATAGTGCCAGAATACCGTAGATACAGTATTCTTAAGGTACTGTTTGCTCATGTAAAGATTAGTGTAGCAACCAGTCTGAGTCTTCTGTTTTGATCCAACTGTAAAGTGATACCCTAAATATTTCCCCCGTTCTATATTATAAGACTTTCTAGACTTACAAGATTCATATGTATGATAATAAATCTAGATATATATACAAAACACATGCATTGATATATGGATGAATCTAAATAAATCTAAAAAATCTTATAATGTAGAACAGATGGAGTACTGGTTAGTAGTAGCTCTATATAGATCCCAAATCCAAACTTGCAACCTTTGAATTGTGAGCAATATCACTTAGGGCCTGTTTGGGAGCAATCCAACTCTAGAAAATCAACTTCAGAATCAGCAAATCTAGGATTTGCAACTCTAGGATTAGCAAATTTAGGATCCCGAGTACATGTTTGGCAAATTCGTGTATCCAAATCTAGGAAAATGAGAGCTTGGTGAGATTTGACTTTTTTGCCCTTTTACTATAGCAAATACTTATATTGCAGGGATCACGAAGATTGAGGAGATCTATTCTGTCATCCATGGAGGGCCACTGACGACAACGGAAGGGGCGGCGCCCTGGGTTTGGCTGTCAGGGAAGGGGACAGGATACTGTTCATGATGAAAAGTAACGATGGGGAGGTGATTTTTTTTTAAACGAAGGGATACGTGTGTAATGTGTGACATTGGTGGGTAATTACCCCTCAACTCCATATTTAGGTTGATAAGATTGATTTTTGGAGCATCCTTGAGGAGCTCCAGAAAAAACATGGAGTTGGCCTCCAACTTCAGGATTTTTTTAGATTTGAAATTTCTAGAGTTGGATGCGTTTGGCAGGAAAAAATTAAAGCAGAGTTAAAAATATTGGAGTGGAACTGTACCAACCATGCCCTTAACTAGCCTGCTTGGAGTGGGGTGGGGGGTTGGCCCAATTTAGGTGCAAAGCACAGGTCTGAAAGTCACACCGTGAATAAAAGAAAATATTAGACGGGCAGTGACACTAAATTTACTCTTGTGGTAGGTGCATTCTGCCAGGGGAAATGTGTTTTGGGCCCATTCTGCCATGAAAAGAACACGCATTTTTTTGCCCTTAGAAACTACTATTTCCGTTCTGTTTTCTAGGGCTACGGTTAATATATTTTTAAAAGTTCCGCATTAATTTTAAAAAAATATTATTGTGTTGTATATCCCTTAAAAGACATGAACCCTCCACAAGCTATAACTCCCTATCTTTAATTATATATAACAATATATTATATGGTATCTCCATAACACTGTAAAAGATAAGATAAACGGATGTGACCCGTTATTACACATATTGTACATGGAACACAATGATCCTCTTGGAGTAGTTCTGACTTTCTGATTCCAGCATTATTTTCAATGCATATTCGAGGAACATATTATCTTTTGATGTGCCAGCGCTCTCGAACACTAGTTGCCCACGGCTGTCCGGAGAGCTTCGCCGATCATCCCAGGCGGCAGAACTGGCAATACTGCAACAGTACCAACACAACTACATCAACAAATGAAAGCTCCGTTTATATACTCTTTCAGGTCATTATTGTTGTTTTAGAATGCGAACATAGCTTAAGTTAGTTTTATCATGATTAGTATCGTAATAATTATTGTTTAAAAATGAGTTTTGAGGATGTGAAGAAAACAACATAGCCAAATTTGTTAGTATAAGAAAAACTTTCACAATACTACACTTGTGAAACTATGGATATATTCAAACCTTACTAAATTTTAGTAAAGTCAAAATTTGACATTACCGAAGATTGATAACCCAGGTAAAAATATATTTGGTTTCAAATTTCACCAAATTTCGGTGTCGTTTTAAGAGAAGTTTCTGGAATTACACAATTCTAGTAATGCTATAATGGTTAGAGCAGGTTTGTTCTATTGCCTTACCAAAATTTTAGTTATGGCAAAATTTTAAGGTTTATTTTGCCAACAAGCCAAGCATGTCCTATATCTTATGAATTTATACAAAAGAATCAAGTGATTAAAGTTAGTTATAGTTTACCAACTTTAAAAGATGAAAAACAAAAAATGGCGCTTTTTTTATAAATGTATGGGGGTATGTAAGCAAGAACATGAACACCAATTACAGATTACAGTTTTGCTAATATTATGGCACTACATGTCTTTATTCCAGTCACTTTTTTCATATGTGATTGCTACCTCCTCTTTCACGTAGGCTTGCAATCATTTGATTTCATCCTAATGCACGTCACTCGGAGAGCAGCCAGCTGTGGTGGTGCTCTCTCTCTCTACTCCTGATCAGGAAAGCTAAAGACCAAATATGGATTTCATAGCTCAAAGACCTAAGACTCAAAATGATTTTACTGTTGAGTGATGAAAATCGCTCGAAAACCCCAGCCAAGCGACCATATATGAATTTTCATTTAGAAAGAAAAAGGAAGGCATACTGGGGATGCTTGATGGTTTGTTAATCAGTTACTGACCTCATGTTTCCAATGTTCGCTGTGAACTCTTGAGAGGCTCGGCATCCTATGCTCAATTGTCAGAGGATGTAAAACTCTCAATGCTCAGAGAATGGACATCAGGTTCTGAATTATAATTTTTGCAGGGGATTATAAGTACAGAATATTTATTAGGTGTTTACTAAAAAACAATGATGGTTAAGTTTCAGGAGATGTACCTGATTCGTGCATACAGAACACTTGTACTGAGTACTGACCTAATCTTTTCTCACATGTTTGCTTTGTTCAGCTCACCCCATTTGTTCTAGATCATTTATCCTAAACAATCTCGACCCATTTGACATGGCTGATCTTCATTGTATCTTCGTTGCATTCCTTCGATTTTCCTTTTATCTGAAGCTTCCTCCTGAGCTCATCTGAACATTTAAGTTTTATGTACTCAAGGGTTCTCACATGCTCGATGCCATCAGGAACATCCCTTAATTCTGAACAGTCTTCTATGAATAGTTCAACAAGATTTTGTAATGCACCGTGCTGGATTGCAATTTTTCTGAGATTTGGAGCATCCTGTACTGATAGTAGTTTCAGTTTCGGAAATGATGTTGCAGAGAAGGTTAGCTCCTTTCCGTCATAAGCCTTTAAAAGATGAAGCTCAACTAAGTTGTGCAAATTCAAGAGGCATGCAGAAGAG
The DNA here is from genome assembly GCF_000231095.2 of Oryza brachyantha. NCBI lineage: Eukaryota > Viridiplantae > Streptophyta > Magnoliopsida > Poales > Poaceae > Oryza > Oryza brachyantha. The sequence continues at coordinate 16,617,681 of NC_023163.2, read as the reverse complement.
TCTTCATTGAGTTTGGAGAAGCACAATTTTAAACGGAGGTGTGAACTGGCTGAATTCAACCGTGATATAGATTTCTCGCTTAGCTGGCCAATTAGTTCAATATTTGAAATAGTAGAAGGTAAACAAAGTGTTTCTAACTGTATTACTTCTTTCTCATCAGCTGAACCAATTGTAAGATGAACAAGATGAGTCACTCATGATTGCATCACACAAATCTGCACAATGTTCAGTTCTAACTTTACCGATTGAAAAGGTTGTTAACTTGGTTAAACATCCAATTTGACACAGAATCTCAGTGGTAGCTTCAATAAATTGCAGGGCTAGTAGGTCAATCAAATTACAGATACCCAATGGTACCTGAATCCCGCCAAAAGCAAGAACTCTGTCAAAAGATTCCTTTGAAACTCTTACCACATATAAATATTTCAATTTCCGAAGTGTGGCCACTTCCACAGGAAGAATCGATAGCTTAGAATTATAAGCATCCAGGACTTCCAAGTTCTGTAACCTACCCAATTCTTTTGGGAGATATTCGATATCTGTTTGGCGAAGACCCAAGAACCGCAGATTAAACAAGTCAAAAACAATCTTAGGTAGCCTCTTTATTGAAATGCCCTGAAGATCCAATGTTGACAGAAAATTGAATGATATGAGGAAAGCCTTCAGTGAATCAGTTCTCAGATGACTATTGAAAAAATGGAGGGATCGGAGACATGGTGCACTAGATCCAGAAATGTGTTCAATACTTGCATTTTGGATTGATAAACGACGTGTGTTCTCAATTGAACATGCTTCAGAGCCCTTGTAAACTTCACAAAAACATTCCTCTTTTGATTTTGCAAGGGCAAGTAAACAGATTATATCATGCATTCGGCACCAGCGCACTCGACCACATAGATTGCGCTTGACCACCTGTAATAGGCTTTTGTTTACTAGTTCATTTAAGTAGCCCTCTGCCACTTCCTCTACTGTTTTGCTACCTATCTCTTGAATGTATCCAGCCGCTATCCAATGTCTGATTAACCTTTTTCTGTTGAATACATAACCTTCTGGAAATATTGTGCAGTGCAAGAAACAGTTCTTCAAATTACGCTGAAGATCTTCCAGGCTGACTTTTAGAACAATATTAACATCAAGGATCACATTGTTAGTGAGCTGAAGCTCTAACTCCTTGTACACATCTTGCCATTCAGAGTATGTCGGGTGTTTGCAGGATAATAAGCGGCCTATGCATGCGATAGCAATGGGCAAGCCAGCACACTTCTCTACAAACATCCAAGCTATATCTTCTAGTTCCTCAGGGCATGTTCTGTTCTCAGTGTTCCAAAATGCTTCTTTGCAGAACAGTTGCCATGAACAATGTACATCTAATGGTGCCAGTTCAATCGTACAATTTTTAGTTGCTAGCAATGCTACTTCCTGCATTCTAGTGGTGAAAATAAACCGGCCAGTGCTTTCAGTAGGAAACACATTTCTTATCTTAAACCAAACATCTGGATGCCAAACATCATCCAGAACCAAGATGTACCTTTTGCCTTGCAGATGGTTATGAATTCTCTCAACTAGGCTTGCAACGCTGGCAGCGTCGTGTCGTCGTCAATCGGAACCTCCAATTCGCCGGAGATCTTCTTCAGCAGGTCATCCAATTGGTAGCTGTTTGTGACAGTCACCAATCCAGAAACATCAAAACCCAATCTGACAGTCTTGAACACATGGGAAACCAGAGTGGTCTTCCCCACACCTCCCATCCCCCAAACTGTTGCAACCCTACACCCTCTCCCGGAATCCCCCACCATCCACTGCATCAGCACCTCCCTGTTCTTCTCAATCCCCACAAGATCCTCTTCCCTCGCAAACTGAAAAGATTGTTCAGGAGATTTCGAGCGACCGCTGCTCCCACCATCGTTTCCAATCCCACCCAGGCTGAGGTCATAGCGAAGCTTCCTCCTGTCAGCATTCTCCAGCCTTCTCTTGATGTCTTGCAGCCTGCGCGCGAGGCGGCGCCATGTCCTCAGATGCTTGATCCTTTTCTTCGTCTTGGCGGCGAATCCCCCGTGCTTGTCCTCCAGCTTGTAGGTGAACTCGTCGACAGCGTCCTCGATCTCGAAGGCCAGCAGTCGGATCTTCCTGACGTAGATCCCGGTGGTCTCGTCGATGTCCTTGAACCGCTCGGCTCCATGGAGGAAGGCCTCCATGCTCTCCAGCTCGTCCTTGACGTCCCTGATCTGGGCAAAGAGGGCCTTGAGAGCAGAGGCTTCTTGGCAGAGCAGCGACGCGCCATTGGTTGCTGCCTCCTTCCCTAGGGCTGCACCGAGCTTGCCGATCAGCAGTCCTACCACGCCCTCCGCCATGGCTGGTGCCTGTGCTTCTTGATTCAGATCTTAGAGTAAAATGTGTATGCCACTACTACCTGTGGAGAGAGTGCTAGAGATGCTTGAAGTCAACGGAGTGTTTGTTTAGGTGGAGTGAAAACAGAGTGCTGGTTAGTGTTAAGGCCCCGTTCAGTTAGAATTTTTTTTATTTGGGTCATATCGACACGTACTGTGTCACATATATATTAAACATCGATGCGTACGATCACATATTTGAATTATTAAACATCGACGCGTACAGTCATATATTTGAAGTATTAAACGTAGTTTAATTACAAAACAAATTGCAGATTCCGGAGACAAATCTTTTAAGTCTAATTAATCCATCATTAGCACATGTTGGTTACCGTAGCACTTATAGCTATTGGCTAATCATGTATTAATTAGGCTCAAAAGATTCGTCTCACGCTTTCTTCCCTAACCGTGTAATTAGTTTTAATGTTCATTTATATTTAATGTTTTATTTAGGTGTTTAAAAATTCTATGTGATGTTTTTGAAAACTAAACATTACCTTATTACAATTCGCTATTCTCCTCCCTTTTCATACTCTAATAATCCATCGGTATCTATGATGATGTTTACTTTTTTATACATTTGACTGTTATAAAAATAAATCTAATCATAATTATATAAATCTTTTTAATAAAACAAACGGGCAAACGTGTAACAAAAATTTAACGTCGTCATCTATTAAAATACAATGGGAATGCAGTTTAACCTTGCATAGATTTATCTATGGATTCGTTTATATAGTTTATATATGTGTCTAGATTTATTAGTATCCATATAAATCTTGGTTAGAAAACTATGGTGATGAATGTTTATAATGGGGTGCCGAAAAGTGCTGGCGTAGAAGTTGTTACATTATAGAAAAATTCTAAATGTGGTGTACAAGTTGTTATATTTTACAATAAATTTTGAATGACATATGCTATTGTATTTTAGGACGAGGAGGTAGTACAATAGAGATGGGGATGATATTTACGATTTCTGTCCAACATTTATTTAATTTTCTACGTGAATCTAAATGTACTTGTTTAAATTTAGGGGGAAAATGAAGCCTTTTTCGTCCAAGGGAACAACCAAGTATCTTAAGTGAATCCGTATACTATTACAAAAATTGAAGATGCTTCCATCATTTATTATTGGGCCTTGCCTGATTCTGTAACATTTTCGTTCGTATGTCTTATTGTCGGCATAGTATGATGTCATACGTCTACGACATTGGGTTTGGGGGTACCCGGCTAGCGTTGTGGTCAGGGTGCACAACCCCCAGGGGAGACACATCCCTTGGCATGACGAGAGGCGCCCGATCGTCGGGGTATTAGGCGGGGTAGCCTGACCTATCCAAGGGATGGGACGATCCCTGTTAGACAGCGGTGACCTCCTGATTGATCGGCTTGACTTCTAGACTCTGGCATGACCTATTCGAGATGGAGCTTGAGAGGGTTGGGCTGGGTAGCATAACTACTGACCCTTCCAAGGAGTGGGCGTGCCCAGGTTCTTCTATGCCTCAAACCACTGGTTCGGTGCTTTTGGTTCCAAAAACACCGACATGGTATTTTAAATTGTATTATACTTATAAACCTCTTATTTAATTATGTTTACACAATTTATTATTCTTGATTATAAATCAACTATATGTTAAGCATAATTTTCTATTCTCAATTGTAAGCTCCTCGTTCAATGGCATAACAGGGTTTGGTGTGTTACTATCTTTATTTGTTGTAGAAATGACCACCGCTATGTAAAATTTGCTATTCTTATTATAAATGAACTTTACGTTGATCACGATTTATTGTTCTTAATTGTAATATTTCTGTTACACAATTTAATTATGTTTATAATAAGAATAGCAACTATATGTTACACAATTTCTGTTACACAATTTAATTATGTTTATAAGTATAATATTTCTATTATACTTATAAACCTCTTATTTAATTATGTTTACACAATTTATTATTCTTGATTATAAATCAACTATATGTTAAGCATAATTTTCTATTCTCAATTGTAAGCTCCTCGTTCAATGGCATAACAGGGTTTGGTGTGTTACTATCTTTATTTGTTGTAGAAATGACCACCGCTATGTAAAATTTGCTATTCTTATTATAAATGAACTTTACGTTGATCACGATTTATTGTTCTTAATTGTAATATTTCTGTTACAACACACGTTTTCCAAACCCAATGTTTGTTGAGCACAAATTACTATCCATTTGTCATGCAGGGGTGTATTTCGTAGCCAAAAAAAAAAAAACTCAACAACCGGGATCACGTTGTCACCAAGCCTACAATGTGTCAATGTGCATGGACACGTAGAGTAATGCACAGCTTTATGTAAAAAAAATCAAGTTGGCAGTACAGAACGCTAATTAGCACCCCACTTGCGCGTTATTATAAGCTCCCAAATTAACTCTAAATTTAAATTTAAAAAATTCAAAATTAGACTTATAAACATAAACATATCTCTCTCAATGTTTAATTATATATAACAATATATTATATGGTATCTTGGTAACACGTTAAGAGGTAACATAAACATATATATGTCATGTGACGTTATTATACATACGGACATACCTCTATTTCTCCGAGAAAGACCTGAGCCATGTTCGGCTAATCGGCTGGGTAAAAAGAAGGTAGTTGTCCGTAGCAGAAAATTATTAATATATTAGTATACTAGCAAAATGCCCCTGCATTGCAATGGGCTTAAATTACAAAAGTGCTCGATTGATCAATACTTATTTCAACATTATAATTGGCCCCAAGATCCCTGTGTGATTTTGTGTTAAACTTGAATTTTCCCAAAATGGAAAATGGCAGTGTGAGGGACCAAACAACCTCTAAATATAGGGATAAAAACATGCATACACGGTAATATTATTTTACTTTATTTTTAGAAATGGTTGGAAAATTTTCAAATTATGAATTCAAATATTTCGTATCAACTTCAATACAATGCTGAAAAAAAATAGAAAAACTACATTTTAGATTATTAGCAAAATGCCCTGCGTTACAACAGGTTTAAACAAAAGTCAAAAAATTATAAAAATGCTCGATTGACCTTTAAAGATTATAGCTGGCATATAATGCCTCTTTTTGATTTTATATCCGAGCTTGAATTTTTGTCAACATTGAAAATACTACCTTTGTCCCATAATAATCTCATTTTTCGTTTTTTCGTGTTCAACGTTTGACCATTTGTTTTATTTAAAAATTTTGTACAAAATCTTAAAAAAAATTTAAAAAATTAGTCATGTATAAAGTACTATTCATATTTTATCATCTAGTAATAATAAAAATATTAATCGCAAAAAATTTCAAATAAGACGAATGGTCAAACGTTGGACACGGAAAAACGAAAAATAAGGTTATTATGGGACGAAGGTAGTAGATAGTTCCAAATATAGGGATGAAAATGGATGAAAACTATTATTATTTTATTTTATAAAGAATTCAACTATTTAGTGTGAAATTCTAAAGCAGATAAAATACATCATAAAAGCATAAACAGAAGAGAAGACCAAAGTTAAGAAAGACATGATCGGCATCGTCGTTTCATCAAGATATTGTAGCTAAGCTGTAATACCCCGCTGTTCAAATAAGATTTTTTTACAACAATTAATAGGAGGTGTAAAAAAATTTAACTTTTATACCATTTCTCAAATCATCGATCAGAGACCGTGGACGCATAGGGTTCATCGAGTAATACGAAATAGATTTTAAGTTTGTATTAATTGGAGTCTGAATGAATTGATAGTGATCGAATAAATTTGGACCATTGTTAATATCCTCTATTTAAGAAATAAAAAAGAGAGAAATATAGACCGATCGGATCAATCAATCCAGCCTCCTTTCCCATGTTATTTATCAGAGAGACGACAGACATGGACTGAAATCGTACGTGAATGAAGTGAAAAAAAAAAGGAACTGCCTCGCTAATTTTCAGCTGCGGAGATGACGTTGGATTCTTGGTGGAGCTGATTTTTTTTTTCTCCTATGGATCGTGCGGAGACGGTCTCGTGGTCGTCGGAGATGAGACTTCTTCAAGCTACGTGTTGCGTGCGAAAGAAGCCTAGTGGGCTCTCTGCTTGATTGGGCCGCACCGGAGGCACGAGCGCGCCCGACCTGGCGGGGGTGGTCGTGGGCGCTGCGGGAACGTCGGAGGGGGATCACATTGCTGCTGCTACTAACGTCATCATAACGCACGGACATAAAATTCTCGACCGAATTATTATTTTTTTATAATAGTATAGATATAATTAATTAGTTAATTATAAAAAAATATAAAATAGATTAATATGATTTTTAAAGCAACTTTTTTCTATAGATTTTTTTAATAAAAAATACACAGTTTAGTCGTTCAGGAAGCGTGCACGTGAAAACAAGGAAATCTAGGTAAACATAGGGGTGTCGAGACACTCAATTATCATAGATTTATTTTCAGAAGTTAATTTTTTTAAGGACTGGAGGGTGTATTGTCCATGGAACAAATGAAGAACAACAACCCTCTTGGATTAGTTCTGAACTCCTGATTCCAGCATTATTTTCAACGCAGACCGATCCTGTTTTCGTATTCTAGGAACATTATTTTTTTCTTGATGTGCCGACGCTCTCGAACACTAGTTGCCTACGGCTGTCCGGAGAGCTTCGCTGATCACCCCAGGCGGCACGGCTGCAGAACTGGCATACTGCAACAATTCCAACACAGCTACATCAACAAATGAAGGCTCCATGTATATACTCTTTCAGGTCATTATTGTCGTTTTAAAATTAAAAAAAATTCAACATAACTAAGTTAGTTTTATCATAATTATTATTGTAATAAATATTGTTTAAAAATAAGTTTTGAGGACGTGAAGAAAACAACCTAACAAAATTTGTTAGTATAAGGAAAAATTTCACAATGTTACACTTGTGAAACTATGGATATATTTTGGTTTATTGCCAAAACAAACCTTAATAAATTTTAGTAAAGTCAAAATCTGACATTACTGAAGATTGATAGATCAGGTAAGAAACTATATTTGGTTTAAATTTTTACCAAATTTTGCTGTTGTTTTGAGAGAAGTTTCTGAAATGGTTAGAGCAGGTTTGGTCTATTGCCTTAACAAATTTTAGTTATGCCAAAATTTTAAGGTTTATTTTGCCAACAAGCCAAGCATGCCCTATATCTTTTGAATTGATACAAAAAAATCAAGTGATTAAAGTTAGTTGCAGTTTACCAACTTTATAAAAAATGCAAAACAAAAAAAATGAAGTTCTTATTTTATGAATGTATGCATGGGGTATATAAGAAACATGAACACCAATTACAGTTTTGCTAAAACTATGGCACTACATGTCTTTATTCCAGCCACCTTTTTCCTATGTGATTGCTATCTCTTGCGCGTACTCTTTCCGTCTCAAAATAAGTTTCTTTTTTAGTTTTTATATAATATTTGACTCTTCGTCTTATTTAAAATTTTTTACGATTAATATTTTTATGGTTATTAAATGATAAAGAAGAATAGTACTCTAGGCATGACATTTTTTAAATTTTTTTAAATAAGATGGATGGTTAAACACTGGACACAAAAAAATAAAGCCACCTCCGTTTCATATTATTGTAAGACTTTCAGGTCTTGCCTAAAACTCTATAATGTATATATGTATAGATTCGTTAGTATCCGTATGAATTTAAGCAATATAAAAAGTTAGTCGAGAGAGTAGTAATTAATTGAGAGAGAGAGAGAAACCTTGGCTCGTATGTTGAGTCGAAGGAGACCGTCCGGCGCGGAGGCCTGCACCGAGAGGACGTCGAGGCGGAGGCTCTTGATGGCGTCGAAGACCCGCGTCATCACCAGCTCCTTCCACCGGCACCGCACCTCCACCTGCAGCTGCTCCTTCTCCGTCACGATCATCACATGCACGTCGCTCGCGGTCGCCGCCCCCTCCTCCTCCTCCTCGGAGTGCACCACCCAGCTGTGGTGGTGGTGCTCTCTCGCTGCTCCGCCGCCGGCGCCGGCGACCTCTGAAGACGGCGGCTTCTTCCTCTTGGCCTTGGCCCCTGCAGAGGCCTGCTTCTTGTTCCCGGCGATGTCAGGTTCGTCTCGGGGCACGCCTTGTCTGCTGGACTCGAGCTCCTGCACCCTCCTCTCCAGCTCCTTGAGGTAGGCTATCGTCTCCGCAAGGATGGATGCCTTGTCCACCTGAAACCACAGTTCGATCGATCTGTCTGTAGGATGAACAGCGAAAAATAAAGAAATTAACCTTCTGCGCTCTAATAGTTTGGTCTACGATTGCTTAAACTGTGCAAAAATGAGAGACTAATTAAAATAACTAGACCTTTACATTCATTTTGTGCTATTAGTTTGTCAATATATCACAGATAAAACATATACATTGGTCTATAAATAAATGTACTAAAAACCAAAACATCTTGTAACCTAAAACGGAACGCATAGATTACATATATAGAAGATTGAACAAAGGGCGGGGATCATGACACCCCAAGGAGCACACATAAACCTGCTACAATTAAACTAGCTAGGGGATGAAAGGAAAGAGGTGCATAACGTTTTCACCAGTCAAAACACATAAACCATGTTTCACCGGTTAGAACACATGATAAAGCTCCAAATTAAAACCAACGTTTCCATCTATCCTGGCTAGCTCGCTGACGCGCCAAATCAAGCTCATCGGCCATGAAGACACATCCACATATATATGTCTAGCTTTATTAACATCCATATATTAAAATTAAAACCATTAATTGTGAAACATAGATATTATGTTTTACTAGATTAATTATACGTACTATAAATATAATTATTATTACCTTGTTGATGGACGGGATGAGTGATTTGAGAATGAGGAACATCTCGTTGAGCTTCTCCCGCCGCCTTCTCTCCGACACGACATGGTTCTTCATGCTATTACCTGGGCCACGGCCATTGTTCTTCATCCACGCGCCGCCGCCCACGGCTTTCTTCAGCAACTTCTGTCCCGGCGACTCCCCGGCGACCACCGCCGCCTCCTCCTCGTCCGAGCCCGTTCTCTTCCAAGCCACGAAGCACGACGCGGGAGAGGCAGCAACGCGGCGCAGGAGCCAGCCGCCGCCGCCGCCGCCGTTGTTGTCGTCCTCGACGAGCGAGGGCACGACGAAGATGTCGGCGTCGTCCAGGCCGTCCTCCTGGCAGTCGCCGATCAGGCTGTAGATCATCTCGTCGATCTCCATGGCGGTTTGCTCGAGGTCGGCGGCGGCGCCGTCGCCGATCTCTGCTGCTGTCGCTGGGCCTGGGAGCATATCTTCGAGGACGGCGCTGTGGACGAGGTCGTCGAACAGTACGGCGCTGGCGTCCGACGAGGTTGCCGGAAGCTGAAGCTCCCAGAAAGATGTGGCGATTCTGTTCACCACGTTTGGTTCCTCCGACACCTTTGGAAATGGATATAACTCAATTAATCCATATGAGTAATTGAAAAAAAATTCTACTGGTTTTTTTCCCAGCAAAAACAATAAAAGATATTCTAATGGATTAAGAATTTAGATATATATTGAGCAGATTGTTGCTGCGGATTATCGATTTGATGGTAGGTACACATGAATCATAAGTTTAAGAAAAAACTTAATTAACAAACAGCTTAAACAGTAGCCACTCTGTACACATGAAACCATATATAGATAGACAAAATTGTAATGACACTCGATGTATATTAATTGCACATTACTTTTAATTTAATATATTGTTGTAGAAGCCATTCCTATGGTATTTTTCCAAACAAAATAAATATCTTAGAAAGTGCTCATTTAAGCATTGCACGCAGTGGAATGAAGTATTTTGGGGAAAAAATGGACTGTTTGAAGCGTGGAACAAATAGCCCGTTCACAATGATCCGATGAATAATTAAGCTGAAAAGAACCGGGCTGAGGGCCATCTATCCTATTTGACCGTATCCTTTAGTTTTTATAGAAAACAACTATTCAAATTATTTGAACTACCTAATAATTTCATCCGTGCACATGAACCTTTACAATATTCTGTACTCACTGTAACCATACTAGTATATATTGCCCATGCGTTGCAATAATATTTTATTAAAATAATATGATTTGCATGTTATTAAATTATTTTTCACACATGTCATCTCTTAATTGCTACATATGTTTTATTACTAACATGTGAACCTATTAGTACACGGTTGTCATTAGTGGTGATAAATGATACTCATTCCCTCTATTTTTTTTATATGATGATGTTGACTTTTGGATCTATATTTGATCATTTGTATTATTTAAAAATTTTATCCAAATATGCAAAATTATATGTCATACTTAAAGTTCCTATAACAATAAATCAAATTATAACAAATAATTAATAATTATATATTTTTTAAAGTTTCTGTAATAATAAATCAAATTATAACAAAATAATTAATAATTATATTTTTTTAATAAGATGAATGATCAAACGTGAACATAAAAGTTAACGACATCATATAAAAAATTAAAGAGAGTATGTAGGTCTCACATTTATTTTTTTAAGAAAACATAGAGTTGATGGGGTGGGTGGCACCCACCACAACCCTACTCCTTTTTTAGGAGTACAGAAACTACTTAAAACAACTCAATATTTCTTTATATTATCTAGGTGGATTAAATGTGATTAAATATTTCTTTAAAACAACTCATGTTTTACTTTTAAATAATTAAATGTGAAAATTTTAGATCATTGTTCTGATTGGTAAGGCGAGATTTTAGAAATATAGAATTCATTGGATCAAGAGCGGATCTAGAGTGAGTGTTGTAAGTCATCAAGCCCCTCCTAAGTTTGGGGGGGGGGGGGCATGTACAAGATAGGAGGAGTGAATAACCCTCTAACCTCAATTTAAATCAGTCCCTACATCGAGTCATGTAAAATTGAGTTATATTTTTTTAAGTTAGTTTTAGTTAAATTTGCGGTGGCTACATTAATCTAGGCCATTAGCTTTCAGCCTATTATTTTTTGAATATAGCAACTCACATTAGGGAAATAATAGGAGATAGATCAGGGGTGGGCATCCATTGGATTTGCTCCACTTTCGCTGTCATCCCTCGTGTCGCTGTACGTACCCTAACCTCATGCCCCTTCAATAGTCTAGTGTCAATGATTGAGGCATTGTTCTATTCTTTTTTACTATATGTTAAAAGTTGCAGACAGTTTCACTAGGTGTCTAAAGTGGTATTTGTTGCTATATTTAGTTAAGTGGATTACAGTTTACAAAACAGTAAGTAAATGAGAGTAGGCTTTTGGTTTTCTAAAAGAAAAAGTCAAACGACTTATTTGCAAACAAAAATAATTTATAAATAAGTTTTTTTATATACGTATTCATAATGATTCAAAAGTCAAGGCTGTAAAATAAACTTCGATGAGAAAACCTACTTCATATTTAAGGTAGAAAAGCACAAGCAAAAGCCAAAAGATGGGGTTGAAATATTTTTTGTTCATTAGGTTTGGAGGGTTTTGGTGGTCATCATTGATGATGTTTATTATGAAGGTTAAGACAAGTTCATGGATGAACTTGTTTGCTTGTGATGAGTGGAATGATTTTCAATGTTTAGTCTTGTTATACCATGTTATTATTCATGCGATTCCACACAGCTTGATTGTGTATTCTCAATTTCATACTTCACGTATGACCATATTCATGCCATTCTTGTTTCAAAGTTCTTGATTTTCTTCTAGTTAAATACTATTCAAGTACCATTCATTGAAATGGAGCGTGATTTCTGGTTCTTTATTCGAGATTTTTTTTAAGTAGCTATATATGAAATGAACCCGCTACTTGCTTTTACACGTGAATTTTCTGTTCTTCCGGTTTTTGTTCTGATTATTCTATGTATATTTCTAGTTAGATATATTGATTGGTTAGTATTCTATACACACTCTTGTATTCCCAACTAAATTAATGAAGAAATACAAGATTGGAATTTGGATTGGAACATAAAAGGGGTCATCTTTTCATTTTTTAGGGAAAAAAAGCCAAACTGACATATCTGTAAACGAAACATAATTTGTGAATAAAACTTTTATATAAGTGGCGATCTGAAAGCCAATAAACTATGAAGAAAAACCTCCAAAATCAACTTTAAATTTAAGCTTAAAAAATTAAAGTTTGGCTTATAAGTAAATGGAAAGCGAAAAAAATTGGGTGAAAATCTTTTAAGGCTCTGGTCCATCGTCTATCCTGAACATACGGACCGGCATGAATTAGCGGTTCGTGAAATGTACTAGCTACTAGCGCTAGTACTCAATCTAGTCCTATCATTACCATGAATGCATCACCAAGTGTGGGCAGTGATTGCACGGTTGCACCCTGACCTCCGGACACAACTGCCAAAAAAAAAAAAAACTCCGGACAATTACATGTACTAACGAAGGCCTGCCTGAGTAAACCCTCTGACCCCGTATTTTCACTTCTGTTTAATTAAATTTTAAATTTTTAACTTTAAATTTAGAGTTGATTTTAGAGTTTTTCACCAAAGTTTATTTTCTTGCATTAGCTTTTAGTCGGATAAAAATGTGTATAATTTTTTATTTACAAATTATTTTTCATTTGCAAATATTTCGTTTGACTTTTTCATTAAAAAAAACCAAACAATCAACCTCTCGCGTCTCCAAATACAAAAACTTCTCTATATAGCTACAATATTCTTTTGTAAACTAATAATAACATACTTATCTATTTATTCTCTACATATTTTCTCTTTTTAACTGATTAAAGTCTTCCCTCGTTTAGTTCCAATTACTTTCTTGATACCATGTCTAATTCTAAAAATTCCTATATTTTAAGATGATGTAGTACTATATTACATAATCATACATATGTATTATATATCTCTACTATCATTCCATCCGTCTCTGACACCGTTGACTTTTTAACACATATTTAACCGTTCGTTTTATTTAATTTTTTATAAAGTATGTAAAGCTATATATATGCATAAAAGTATATTTAACAATAAATAAAATGATATAAAAATAATTAATAATTATGTAATTTTTTGAATAAGATGAATAGTCAAACGTATATAAAAAAAATTAACGACGTTAAATATTTAGGGATGGAGGGAGTAATACTTACTGGATCAGTGGTCCCAAGCTCAAGAACGCCATTCATGAATGGAATGCAGACAATTGTCTGTAAAACCGATCACGATTAATTCATTTCATTAGCCGATGAAGTCAGAAATAATATATCTATATGGACGTACGTATATCAGTTTGCATGACGAGAGCATATGTACAATACGTACGTACCTGAATAGAAGCGCTCTACATGCGTGCATAGCAAATTATTGGTCAAAAGAGAAAATAAGTTAGATCTCAAATATGCCATGAAAGAACTGCTTTTGTTAATTAAAGTAGGGTTAATTAGATACATATCATTATAGCTTTAATGATTTTATAATATATCATAGCTATTTACCTATTTGTAACCATGTTATAATAATGTAGCAAGTACTTCCTCCGTTTCATAATGTAAGATTTTTTAGTCTTATTTAAATTTATATATATGCTAGACATATATATATATATATAAATTATATATATACATTAATTGATGAATTTTGCCTAGGCTAGAGAGTCTTAATATGAAACGGAGATAAGATAGTATTTGAGATGTGCCACTATTTATGCTGGTAAAACGTCAAACTAAAAATGGTTTTCTAGCTAGACCATATATATATATATATATATATACACCCCGATCGTCGTCTTCTTCTCCCCATGCATGCATCTCCCCGGAGCAAGGAGGTGACGTACGGCGCATGCATGCAGCTGGTCAACATCTCGAAGAGGGACATATTCCGCCGTCGCTCTCCGCGCGCGCCGGCCGGCCGGTCTACTTCAACGTACGTACCAGTCCAGCCCGCGCGCTGATCATGGCCACAGCCCGGCCGCCGATCGACGGATCTCAGTGGTAGAAGATCGATCGAGTCGAACGTACGTGTTGCACGACGGAGCTAGGCCGACGCCGGTGGCCGGCCGGCCGGCCGGGCAGACATGATCGATGCCGGCGTCGACAACGACGATCGATCGAGCATCAGCCAGGAGTTGGTGATGGTGCAGCTTTATTCGAGCGGGCCGGAGACGTCCACCTCGGCCTGCTGCTCCTCATCATCTCCGGCCCCGTGAATGATCGATCGATGGTGTCCGTCCATCGCATCGTCTTCTGGCCGGATGGTGCACACGACGGCGCTAGCTCGCTCACTCAGCAAGTAGATCCATGTGCGCGCGGCTGCGTTCATTTTAATTTGGTGGATTATTTCTTTGATTTTTGTCCCTATATATCCTTTCCAAACTGCCCTAGCGCTAAATGTGTATTTTTTACATAAGATTTTTACATAGAAATTAATCATCTCGTATTTTTAAAGTAGAACTACTTTAATTTTGAAATAGTTAATTCCATTGTTTGTACCATGAAAATCACATAAACTTAATTTCATATAACGAGAGAACACAACCGTAGTTGCTCACTTTAGTGGTTCTGCTCTATGGCATCGTTTTTGCCCAAAATGAGATTGTTCTGTTCTTAATTAAGCTATTATGTGAATTAACTTCTGAAAAGGATAAGCCGGGAGGAAGGGGAATATGCTAAAACAAGTGGACGAACGAAGAGGGGGTATTTTTGTCCAAAAGAAACATTTCACTTCATTCAAAGATCCAAATTAGTGGCATATCTCATATACCCGCTAAATTATAATGGTATGATTTCAAATAGGTCAATAATATAATGGTATACTTCAAAACCATAAATAAACTAATGATATGCATCCAATTAACTTACTAATTGTATGGGCATGCGTACCTTTGCTAAGAGTTTGCGTGGGAAGGTTTTGCTGTCAGCACACTGAGCGTTGCACAGCCAGGCACATCCATTGCTTGCAAAGCTTTTACCTGGCAAACTGACAGTGCATGCATGTGATATGTAGTATATCCATGCAAACCAGCACATGATTAACGACAACAATTCATTACTGTAGACTATAGTAGATTTCATTGGTAGCATATAAACTTACTAAGGCCGCGTTCGGCCCTGCAGTTAAGTTAACTTATCTTCTTTGTTTTCCGCGTACACGCTTCCCGAACTATTAAATGACGTATTTTTAAAAAAATTATAGAAAGTTATTTTAAAAAATCATATTAATATATTTTATATTTTTTAAAAAATAATAATTAATTAATCATTTATTAATCTATTGCTACGTTTTCCGTGCCGAATAAGTTAACTTATCCACACCTCTCACGAACGCGGCCTAATATGGGATATATGCGACTGTAAAACGCTTATTTCAATGCACAAACATGTATATATATATATATATATATATATATATATATATATATATATATATATATATATATATATATATATATATATATATATATATATATATATATATATATATATATCATACGCACACATGAGAAGGGCATAATGCACTGTATATATATATGAAAATAATCTCTATGTCTTGTGTATTTATTTTGTTCTTCCATTGTTTTTTATTCACTATATTGTATCCTATATTAATATGTTTTTCTCTACAGAATCTGTCTATAATATTATTGGTTGTCTGTAGTGAGCACATGTAGCATTACACCGCACTCATAAGTTCATGTACCACTAACACATTTAATTTTACCCCGTAAAAAGTATATATCTTTGTCAAGATAAATCAAGGAGATATATATATTGATCTATATCAGCTAAGCTTTTTGTGTTAAATGTTTAATCTGTTACAAGTAAAGATAGACGGCATTACAATGGATATTACACATTGATATCA
This sequence comes from Oryza brachyantha, assembly GCF_000231095.2. Lineage (NCBI taxonomy): Eukaryota > Viridiplantae > Streptophyta > Magnoliopsida > Poales > Poaceae > Oryza > Oryza brachyantha. The sequence continues at coordinate 16,601,489 of NC_023163.2, read as the reverse complement.
ATTATAAGTAATCCAGAGTCGGGCCCATCTGTCACATCCACATAAACTCATGCAGTTGCAACTCGGCCCCTATGTAGTACACACAAGAGGTTAAAGTTGCATTGAAAATAGTTTACTATAATGTATTGTTGTAGTTTTGAACTAATGTTTGCAGTGGTGTAGTATGTAATAGGTTTGACCAAATAGTTAAGTTGCAGCTTTTCAAAATAAAGTAATTGGAAGCATGCATGCATGCAGAGACAAAATTAAGGCTGCTTTCGGTTCGCAAAAAATTTTGCGACACATGTATCGACGCGTATCGTCACACTTGAAATATTAAACACGTCTAATTACAAAATAAATTTTAGATTCCGTCTGAAAACTACGTGACAAATTTTTTGAGTCTAATTAATCCGTCATTTGCATATGTTAGTTACTGTAGTATTTATGGCTAATCATGTATTAATTAGGCTCAAAAGAGTCATCTCACGATTTCCCCATAACCATGTAATTAGTTTTAATGTTCATATATATTTAATACTTTACTTAGATGTTTAAAGATTTGATATGATGTTTTTAGTAAAAAATTTTAGGAACTAAACAGGCATTAAGATTCCAAGTTTAGTTTCTCCACTAATCAAGTATATAGTACTATATGCCACAACATTATTCTTAATTGTTCTCGTACGGACGTAACCTGCATCATAGTATGTGCATTAATTAATTTAGAGACTGCAGTGAATTAATGAAAGCTCTCTACGGCTAGTTAAAGCAAATTAATTTAATAATAGAGGTACTCCAACCGTTTTAAAATATAATACATATTTTGTTTGGTTGGAACAGGATATTGACCAGCAATTACTTCGTTAGGGTATTATTTATGTAATACAAAAGTATAATAACAAATAACAAAACAAAATTTATCTTATATTTTAAAACCAAGGGAGTATTTTCTACCTCGTCAAGAAACTGTATCTCACATGAGAGGATGATTTTTTTCCCCTTCATTTCTCTGTTCATCCTATAAGTTACCTGACATATAGAGATTATCACTGTTGCAAAACCTCTAGCTATTGTCAGATGCAAACCTAGCTTAGAGCATCCCCAACAACTTATCTATATTTGGTCATCCATATCTTCATTTGGATGATCATCTAAACTAGTTTCATCCTTCATATCTCTTTGCCTCACTAGATCATCCATATAGGACATCCTCTATATCTCTTTGGAGGATGAAAAGATATCATCTAAATATAAATGTGCTCTCTTCTAATCTCTTCTAATATGGATGACATCTAAAAATAGATGATAAGATAGCCGTTCTGTTAGAGCTCAATTTATAGTCTCTATCCTCTATTTTCAGGATAGAGGATGGGATAGATGAGCTGTTGGGGATGCTCTTAGATGCCAAATACGTAGCCGCTACCAAGTAGTATGTAGCACCAATGACCCCAAGCAGGCCCACTGAACAAAAAGTTGTCTTTGGATCGTTTGGGTCCCTTTATAGGTGACAGTTTTTAAATATGATTGACATCTGAAGTAGAGGTGCACACCATTTTATGTGAACCAACACCTGTAACATCGTATAGATGCTGTTTCACTTTCTTCGCACCGTGCTCTAGAGGCGGAAGCATAGTGTATTTAAAGACATTGTATATACATACTTGCTCTTATTGCTATATCTTTAAACAGAAGTTATCAAAAAAGAGATAAGCTAGATGTTACGTAGGTATATAGGTACCATTGTCCAGGCCTGAAGGCGTACGTCATGCAGATGACGTAGTACCATTCGACGTCCCCGAGATCCTCCGGTGACAAGGCGGTGATGGGCCTCCTCCCACGGCCACGGCCGCCGTCGCCGGAGAGGAGAGCGTTGTACAGTTCTCTCAGTTGCTCGCTCCTTTGCAGGACGAGCTGCTCAGCCGTGAGCTCCATCGTTGACCTTGTTATCTTCCTCGTCTTCGTCTCGCCGTTGTAGAACCCGTCATTCCATGTCAGAACCCTACGTACAACAGTCAATTTCATCATGCATATGAATCTCGAGCTCGTTCGTGTGTGTATATATATTTGCTTCTAAAATTCAAAATTTGTTTAAAAGTAAGTCAGCTTCCACGCTCTTAATTACCTCTTTTTTAATGCCGGTCTTTTTACATAGCCACCAACCTATAATTTTATATATATTTGTTGGAGTATTTTGGTATTTTCTTCTTATTGTTATTATTGCATTGGGATTTTAGGAATATCTTCTTTTTAACACATAGGGAGTATACATGGGAGCTAGTGTAATACTACGTATTAGAGAGAGAGATACTAATATATATTCAATTAATATATCAGGAGATCGATGTAGTATTATTGGGTATGTTGAGGGCGAAAAATTAAGAAGAACATTTTAAACCATCGAGGGTGATCGGCGCATGCCCGGCCTCTCGTTAATTTCTTCAATACGCATGGTCCAAATAGATTAACTGAACCTTTTCTTCGGGAAGTATTCTAAACTCTTGAGAGAGATGTCCCCTTGTCTATTTCATGCTATCTAAATAGTCATCAAAAAATTTATAAATATAGATTAATATGAAATATATCAGTACACAAACATGCAAGTTTAAATATGACTTCTACAATCCATAACAAAAATAACAAATTAAACTATCAATAGTATATGTATACCCATAGTCATATTGTTATTTTTGTTATGGATTATAGAAGTAATATTTGAACTTGAATGTTTGTATAGTGATATATCTCATATTAATCTATCTCCATAATTTTTTTCAAATTTTTTGATGACTATTTGGATAGCATGCAATAGATAAGGAGACACCTCCTCGAGAGTTTAAAAATCCACTCCCATTTAATTTATGATATTTTTAACTTTTAAACTCGATTTTTTATCATTTATCTTATTTAAAAATTTAGTGTAAATATTTAAAAATATATAATGTGCTTAAATTACTTTTAGGAATAAAACAATCACAACAAAATAAATGGTGCTTCTTAAAAACATCGAATAAGATAAACGGTCAAATTTACAAAAGTCAAAGCATCGTATATTTAAATACGAAACAAGTACTATATTTATGTATATATGTATGTGTGTGTATATATTCATATTCAGCTACCGTGGTGTATGCATGGGCAACAGGTTTTAATGATTTATCTTCAGTAATTTTTAATTTGTGTGCATGTGTGTATATATATAAGTGTTGAGTTTTCATGTTTGATCATGTACATATGATTCGGACCATGCATGCAAACCTCTATATTATTGACTTATGTCTTCTTTAAAACGTGGTATTGTGAAAACACAAGAATAGTAAAAATACACTAATAAGATGCCTATGTTCCAAATACCTATTTGAATGATAAACATTGGAAAGTTTTTAAAATATCAGTTGAGGAGAAAAACAGAAATTCAGTCATAAGAAGAAGAAAACGTGAGGTAGAGCCTTATGATTATTTTACTCCAAAAATCTGATATATGGGATTGCATATTTCATAGGAAAGGATGCAAATCAATCATTTGATTCAAAGGATTGCTTAGGAACTTTTCCTATAAGACTGGAATCCTACAAATTTTCTCTGTTTTTTCCATAGGTCAAAGGGGCCCTAAGCTGGACTCTACATATTAATTACTGATAACCATAATGTGTATATCAATTGAAACTGATCCTGTATTCCTAGGATTATAACCGTTAAATAAATTAGATGGTTATGATTTTATCTTTCTCCTGGTAAATTAATTTATGTGAAAATCTCTATACTTTTTATTAATATAGAAATTTATTCTTACCTCTCTAGGATTTGATACAAGGTTATTTTTAGGGCAATGTTATGGTACCTCGCATTACTAGCAGTAGAATGTGGTAAATTTAGATCAAACTATATATTTTTAATAAGCATATTAAAAATTTTATATGAAACTTTGGTAATATATATTTACCAATTTATCTATTTTAATATGACATGACACACAAATAATTTATCCCAGTGTTATATATTTTAGTTTCCATTTTACCCATATAAAATTTCTACTATACCTGCTACCGGTACAGTATAATACAATCAAAGCCCTTGGATCTAAAGCAACGAACGGCTCACAATTATTTGAGTGTACGGTAAAAAAAATCAGTACATGGAAATACTCGATTTTTCGCAGTCCTTCAGTTTACCGGCAAGGACGATCGACCAGCTGCAAAATCGTTTATATGGCTGCATGTGGTTACCTATATATATTTCGCAGTAGTACTATCTGATGGGGATTAATTAATTAGCTTAGAAGATGCTCCATTGGCATATATAACCAGTTAATATATAATTAATTACGTACCCTGGACGAGACGTTGAAATGGACCAAAAGATGGCGTAACTCCAACTGATGCTCCTCACGGCAGCAGCAAGCTGTTTCCTGAATCGCATCGTCCCTGGCTCTAGGGCTTCTTCTTCTTCTTCCCCCTCAACTACTGAATTAGGAGCAGACCCCATCATCGATCACCACATGTACCTAATTAACAAAAGCAGCAGATCAACCAATAATTAAATATTTATGCACGTACAGCACATTCATCGATCCTAAAAATTTACCTCCACACACACATATATATACGTAATATATATTTGCATGCGTCAAGGATATATATATATATATAACCAATTAACTATACTATAGAAAAAACATTCCTGCGGCTACCTGCAGTAGTACAAAGCAAGGAGATGATGGGCAATCAAGACGCTGTAATTAAGATAATTAACTATAAGTTTTTGATTCATATTCATGCATGAAAGAAGATGAAGAACTTAACAAAACCAACCCAGAAAGTAGAGGGAATAATAAGCAAGATAAAGCAATAGTGACCTGGAAACCTAGAGATTGATATGGCTAGCTAGCTGATAAGATACAGACGGAGAAGAACCAGAAACCAATGAAAGCTAGAACAAATTGAAACGCAGATAACATGCAGCTGGCCGTCTACCTGTCCGGTTGTATATATAGGCCTTGTTTAGTTCTTAATTTTTTTTTCAAAAACATCACATCGAATTTTTGAACAAATAAAGCACTAAATATAGATGAACCAAAAAACTAATTGCACGGTTATGGAAGAAATCTTGAGACGAATCTTTTGAGCCTAATTAGTCCATGATTAGCCATAAGTGCTACAGTAACCAACATGTGCTAATGACAGATTAATTAGGCTCAAAAGATTCGTCTCGCGGTTTCCAGGCTAACCATGAAATTTGTTTTTTCATTCGTGTCCGAAAACCCCTTCCGACATTCGATCAAACATTTGACGTGACACTTTCCCAAAAATTTTCTCAATCTAAACACCACCATAGCCTAAAACCCGCTCGTCTTTTCGTTTATGCTTACGCTTATAAGCCAATATTTAAATTTTAAAACTTAAATTTGGAGTAGATATTGAGATTTTTCATCGTAATTTGTTTTTAATACTTTCTTTTAGATTACTAAGAACATCTATGTAAAAGTTTTATTTATAAATTATTCTTTAATCGTTAATAAGTGATTTCGCTTATGTTTATAAAGAGCAAAACAATGAGGCCATCGGCGTGCTGCTCCGTTTATATGTACACTGTTCTGCGCAACCTGTTTGTACAACAGGAATTAAGAACGAAACTGTAGTTTATATGACGAGGCACCATTAGGAATCCAAAACGAACTTATTATTTTTTATATTCATCTATTTATAGAAATATAACTACAGGGAAGTGTTTACCGTCTTAAATTTATTATTATCACATATGCATATTAATTATTATTGTTGTGCATTTATTCTACTCCCTCCATTCCAAAATAGGATAACTTTAGTATTTAAAATTTATATTAAAATATAACTGCTTATCTACCTAAGTTCTTTTTTGAACCAATTATAACCTTTCCTCGTCAACCTACCTAATTTCTTCGCTCAGTCAATATCAATAATTTTCCTATTTAATTCTACGTATTTCTTAATATTCATGCCCAACTTTAAAATTCTTATATTTTAGGATGGAGATAGTAATAAAATAAGATTTCAAGGTTTGACGACATACATTCACTACTACAAATCTTTCTAGACACTCTCTTTGTATATACAAGTGGACTGAAAAATGACATGTCCGGAAAAATTGTTTAGGGGGTGACTAGTAAAAACCCGCCCGTAAAAACTGTTTTTTGCATGTAGACCAGTTAAGCTACCCACCTACAAGAATAGTCCTATTTTTGCACGCAGGTGTGTTAAGAGGCCCACTTGCGACAGAGAGGATCAATTACATATGCCTGTATGCACCTCATCCTTATCCTTGATCGACACAACCATCACTACTTCGGCTCCTCTCCCGTTCTCCCTCTCTGCCAAGCTGTCAAGCACCTCGCCCTAATTCCTCCTCCTCCTCCAAGATCCCTAGCTTGCACTATGTCTCGCTGCTCTCACCCCACTATCTCCCACTACCTGTTTCGGCCATTATAGGTTACTTCTCCCTCCCTGATCCAGCCACCAAGCCTCCTTAAACCTGGAGATTCACTTGATCCATCTCCTTCGTACTCAATGGTGCCATATTTGGTGCCTAGTAGGAGGAAGGATGTGGAGTGCAGAAGGATCGGGGCATGCACCCACACAGGTGACAAAGATGATGAGTGCGATGTGTGGCTTGGGAAAGTGCTACCCATGGTTGTTTTGCCCTCCTTCTATGAAGACGTAGTTGATGCGGGTAAAGATGAGGTCATGTTGGCTTAGATGTAGCCAGCTCTCCCAACCGAGGATGGAACGGAAAATTCAAGGCAACTCTCAATCCATTCTTAGTTTCTTGGCTGTTATTATTCTCTTTTTTGACAAATTGATCCTTTTTAAAAACTTATTTTGAAAATAGCTAGCTCCGGCCAGAAATTGGTCCTTCAACCAAAAATAGGTCGTGGGCTCAACGCCAATGAAAAACTGATTGATGAAATTAGGGTTTTCCAATGGGGTTTACCTTACAAATCGATCCCCAACGCAATGCCCATAAAACCCCCAATGAAACCCCCTTTGATTTGGGGTGGATTTGGGGAAAGGAGGAGAGATGGTGACCTTGTTAGAAGGAACCTTGCACAGGGGGAGAGAGAGAGCGAGAGAGAAAGAGGAGGGGAATAGAGTGGTGGAGCGACTAGTGGGGGTGACTAAGTGCCCAAGCTCAACGCCAACGTATTTGGCGTTAAGCTTGAGCATGTTAGGGCTAAGTTCATTGGCACTGAGATCCTTGCCACGTCGACAAGGGGATTGGCTCGCTCTCCCTGCTGGCAAGGGCTCATCGCGAACACCTATGGCGCTGCCTTGTTGGACCTCTATGCAAATTCAATTACGCTAAGCCCACGACCTATTTTTGGTTGAAGTTGTTGGTAGGGACTAGTTTTAAAATAAGTTTTTGAAAAGGACCAATTTGTCAAAAAATGAGCTATTCTGGACTCGTTGTCATGTGATTGGAGGGGATGAGCCTGAACTGTTGCTTGTTTGGTTCTGGTTGGGTTGAGTAACATTGGTCATGGAATGTGGATCAATTGTGGGACGAGCTAAACTATTGCTTCTCCATCCCATTCTCGTTCTCAGATCCAGTGGATCCCACGCTGGTGGGGCTTGGCCCGATAGCGGTAACAGCGGGCAGGCCGTGGTAGGCGCAACGACCTTGTGCAGCGGTGTACCAAATGTGGGGCGGTGGTAGGATTTTTTTTTTAGGATTTCATTAGTTGTCTTTTTATTTTTAAAAAAAGCTATTGCGAAAGGCTGGCTACCAACCCCTTGCATAATACCTTTTTGACCCTATGTAAAGGTGTTTCTTTTCGTTGTTGTGATTGGATGGTATCTATTCGTGAGAGGAGAGAGAGAGAGATACGAACTTCACTACATGACATCTATTGGATCCAACAGAGGATAACTACTGTGGCAGAAGATACATATACCGTTGGACAAAATGTTAGCTATCTTCAACAGCTACCTGTCGGAAACCCGCCGCTGGGATTGAGACGTCGGAGATGCAGCTTGATATTTGACAGCCATGTTGGTAGCATCGTTTTTTGCCAACAGTGGAAGCTGTTATAGAACTCCAAATATATGTAGATTTGTTTTTTTCCTGGTGTACACATGAATTAAGAAAGTTGTGATTGGTACCTATGTACTATAAAGTAACATATCTAAGATCTGAGTAATCATGATTTTGAGGTACCGTGCGAATAAAGATGAGTCATGCATGTAGCTTTTGAATTATAGCAATCGTCTTAGGCCGCGTATGTTTGGTCGGCTAGTTAAGCAAGATTCCCTCTTTTTTTTCGAAATCCGAACTTCTAAACGGTTGATTTTTTGTAAAAATTTTCTGTTGGAAAGTTGAATTAAAAAATCATATTAATATATTTTTTAATTTTTTATATTTAATAATTAATTAATCATATACTAATCTATTACTACGTTTTTCGTACGGCTTACTAACCATACTGCCAAACACGGCCTTAATCTGTTAGATCACGAGATAAATAACCGAGAGCAACTACTATAAACCCTTCGATACATGCCCTAAAATCATATCACATAGGCTTATATGGTGAGGCGGGGAGAGAAAATAGAAGATAGAGATCAGTATAGGCCACTCCTAATATGCAATATGCAACTTATATACCAACTCCCAGAGAAATGGAAGAAAAATAAAGAGTTATTTGGGCAAATAAATAAATGAAACTGATATATTATACATGCTATCTCTTATCTATATAACAAATAGTATATATAAACAAAAATTAAAGGTAATAGCTATCTACTAACTCCGTTTCATAATGTAAGATGTTTGACTTTTTTGTTACAATGTTTGACCATTCGTCTTATTTAAAAATTTAGTATAAATATAAAAATGACAAGCCATGCTTAAAGTTCTTTTGATAATAAAGTAAGTCACAAGCAAAATAAATGATATTTTCATAATTTTTGAATAAGATAAATGATCAAACATTGCGAGCAAAAAAAAGTCAAATATATTACATTATGTAACGAAGGAAGTATTTTATAAAAGTTGTTCTGAGATGACATATATCACATGGACAACAATAGGTAAAGGTGACATCACACACATGCATCGATAGTTTGGGTATCACTTCCAAATCAATGAGTATCTTGCTCGGTCCCGCAAAACCTAGGTAGACGACATCTTCCACAATCTTTTTATGATTGCCGACATGGCATTTTTTCGATCGATATTTATGTCAATATATCTCCTCTTCAAAATTAGTTAGCTTTTTTTTACTGATTGATGCTACTTTGATATTCATGCTTTGTTTAGCCCATCAAGCGTACCCGGTTTTTTTTCATGCTCCTCCATGCAGTGGCGGATCCACCACCGGGGCTAGGGGCCATTGAAGCCCCCTGCTTAGCACCCGCAACAAAAATTTTGGTATTACTAAAGAGAAGGATGGGCTAGAAACAATTCTCTCTCGTTCCACCCCTCCTAATATTTTTTTTTATCCGCTACTGCTCTCATAGTATTAAAGTGTTTGTATGTTTTGTTTTCTCGTTGCTTTTTATTAACCCTAATTAGAGCAAAGCTCGTAATATATGTCCTTTTTTTGGGCTTTAAGTTTATTTGAGCTTTTACACCGATTTTTGGACTTATATAGTTTATAAGTTGATGACGTAAAGGCTTTAAAATTTAATGGTGGGGGTGCAGCGTCTACTTTAAATAAGCCAAAAAAAGTTACACGGACCTAGGTCTTGACTTAACAATATAAGAGTGATTTATAGTTCTAAAAAGCTCAATGAAAAAACTACTTGTTTGTTTAGAGTTATGTTTTTTTAGCTTAAAATTCAACTTATAAGCCCAAATAATGAGCGCCATAGTAAACTATACTAGTTTTATCTTATTCCCATACATATCGTATACAATCAATCTAATAGTCTGCATTTTTATCGCAGATTATTCTCAGTTTTTTTAACTTTTACACACATGTTTTCCGAAATATTAAACAATTTATTATTATTATTTTGCAAAAGGTGCTATATAGAAGTTCATCATATTCTCATATTTTTATATTTTTAAAGTAGATTTTTAACTTTGTAGCGATGAATTCAATCGTTTATACCATAAATAGCTATCAAAAAAATTAAATAATCTTCATATTTTATCCTTGATCAACAAAACACAACCATAATAGGCAGCTACACCATCAATACATGGTCCATCTCAGTCTCAAGCAAAGCTTGGAGCTTGTGCTGCCGATGACATGCAGATGTGCAGCCTGTTTCTCTTCTCTTGTCTCTCATCCAACTTAGCACAAATATGATATGGTAAATCATATAGTGCATTTGCATTACTTATTGCACTTGCTCTTACTATTCATCTGTTTGCACCCCTTTAATTTGTTGATATATCCAGGGGCGGATACAGGAGTAGGGTAGCTTAGGCTGCAGCCCTACTCCTGATCCTAAATATGCACTGGAATTTCATTTTAAAACTTTAGAAACTAGAAGATAAAGGCAAAATTTTATAAATTCAACTAATTGAGCCCTACGTTTAAAAAACTTTTGGCTCTGCCACTGTATATCCATGTTGTACTTTCTCAAGGAGTGTGGCAAAGTGATACTGATACAAAATTGCAGGATAACACTTTGAGGTTTCAATGAAGTCTCTTGGTCCCAAGCAAGTGAAGATGCATGGTAACCTCATCATTTTGCTTATACTTATTATAAGCGAAATGGCTTATTACCGATAAAATATAATTTTTGAGTAAAAATTTTTATATATGTGATCTTAACGATTTAAAAACACATGCTGGAAAATAAACTATGATGAATAAATCCCAAAATCAACTTCAAAGTTAAGTTTTAAATTTTAAATTTTTTCTTATAAGCTGAAAGTTAAACAATATGGCTGAAAATTTTCCAAAATAAGTTAATACTTTATAGTACTACTTGTAATTACCTATAACACCTCGGATTTTCACCAACCTGGAGTGCTACACAAAGCACACAAAAAAACCACCATATTCGAACCTTCACGGAGCACATACATGGTTGGATCATCTAATCACAAGGTTATTTGTTAAATATATTGACTAAATTCAATTTGAAGATGTGTGTAAGTGTGGAGGTAAAAGGTCGCTACTTCCCGCCCATGCATGCCAGTGTTACTAATTAGTACCTAAAAACCAAATAAAACACAAGAGTGAGTATAAAATACTCAGCAAGTATAATATAGAACTAAAATATATTATATATTTAGGAACAGAGAGCAACAAGAATCAATTTTCTTCTTTGAAAAGAAACTCGAAGTTTAATTCGACGGTAGTTTCCATCTACTGGTAAGCCGAGTAAGCTGGGCCAGCGCTTACTACAAGGATCATGAATGAAAAATCAACTGAAACACTCCATTTCTATGCAGGGTACTTAATTGAGTTAACCAGAAAAGAACCGGACTCATAAAACTTGAAAACAACATGAGAAACTTAATTATCAACTCGAAACATGCATAAATTTAATCCGAATAATAATATAAAAATAGGTTCAATATTTATGCACGACCAAGTAAGAAAATATATGATAATATAGCATTGCCATATAAGTTCGTCGTGCGCTTGCCTCAAACCTTGATGTTAAATTTAGCGTAGCACCTCCTAAGTTTGAACCCTCCACACCCTTATGGATTGAACACCCAGAAGTTATAAGAACTTGAGGAATTCACAAGACCCCCCCCCCCCCAAATTTTTTTCTCTTCTTCCTCATTTCCTTCTTCTTTGCCTTCCTCCTTTTCTTCTCCTTTGACTTGATGATCGTAAGCAGCAACAGCCAATTAGCAGCACCGCGACGGCGGCGCAAGCAGGAGAGCGGCGGCGGCAGCGGCAAAACAACCTAGCCGCAAGGGCTGGATCGATCTAGCCAGGGCGGATCCAAGAAAAAAATCATAGGGGGGCTGAACAAACCGGTTGCCCTGTGCGGGTGCGCCCCGCTCTCCGCCGTGCCACGTGTGCCGGGCTCCCTGCCATGCACGCGCCTCTGCCGACCCCTACCGCATGCGTAGGCCACTCGTCGCTCGGCCTGCTCCTACGCGCTCGTCGTCGACTGCCAGCTGACGACCGCCTCCGCCGCTCTGTGCATCCGTTGTCCACCGCCAGCCACCTAGGATTGGGTGGGTGTGAGTGAGGATTAGTGTATTGTGGTGGGGAGGGGATGTGGATTGGGATGAGAATGGACGGTTTGGACGGAAACAGATGAAAATGGATGGCTGAATGTTGATGGTTATGTTCTAAGTGGGCTAGGCTAAGAAAACAAATTTGCTAGGCTTCTTTTCATAACGGTCCAACAACTAACTTCATCTTCTACCTCTAACCACGAACTGAAGAACTCCATCCCCCATCCCATGAAACCATGGAGAAAATTTATAGGAGGGCTTAGGAGGGGGCTTAGGGGGGTCTGCATGAGATCGACGCCGGTAGTGGGGGCTCAACACCCCCAGCCCTCATGCCACCTCTGCCGCTGGATCTAGCAATAGATCGATCTGTTGGTTGGTTGGATGGATTTTGTTGGCTAGACATATATATTTGGTACTCCCTCTGTTTCATAATGTAAGATGTTTGACTTTTCTAGCTCTAATGTTTGATCATTTGTCTTATTCAAAAATTATGGAAATATTATTTATTTGCTTGTGACTTACTTTATTATCAAAAGAACTTTAAGCATGACTTGTCATTTTTTATATTTATACTAAATTTTTGAATAAGACGAATGGTCAAACGTTAGAACAAAAAGTCAAACATCTTACATTATGAAACGGAGGTAGTAGTTGATAGGGTCTGTACGTGGCTGGATTAATATATCTCTTATTTTCTTTTTTTCCCTATTGGTTAAAAAGAGTTTTAATGAAAATCAAGCGGCCCAGATTAATTCGACAACTGTGAATTCATCTAGACTCTGATTAGCACCAACTTATACTCTATTTCGTATTACTCAACGAACCCTACGCATCCACAGTCTCCAATCGTCTATTTGAGAAATGGTATAAAAGTTAAATTTTCACACCTCCTATTAATTGTTACTGGAAAAAGATCCTATTTGAACAACGGGGTATTATATTACCTCACATTCAAATTTTCTCCTGTCTTACCCTAGCCACTCTCAAACATTGCTCATGTAATAAGGGGCATCTATGTAATGTTTCTCCCATCCTAATTTTCCTTATAAATGTCAAAGCTGTTACTTATTTTAGGATGGATAAAGTAAATCTTATTTAATAAATTTTTAATTATATTATATTTTCTAATTTAAACCACATTTTTAAAATCTTAGTAATGAGTTTTATGTGTTTGATATGGTTATAATGCAAGACACATGTTGCTAATAGGGGTATACAAATTTGACTGATTTCGAAGAGGAAGTATAGCAAATAACGTATAACTACTCCCCTTTTGAGATTTCTGAAATAACGTATAGCTAGTCCCCTTTTGAGATTTCTGAAAGCACGGTATTGAATTTGGATATTTTAATTTAAATAGTATTCTTTTAAAAATTCCAAGAATGCGACATACTAGCTACCATTTAAATTATTTACATACATTTGTGCTTATTTAGCAAGATTGTCAAATAAAAAGTAGTACATAAGTCCCAAAATAAGATCACTTTTGGTAATCAACGAAGATTACCATATTGATATTCGGGGGTGTTCAAAATAAGATAGAGAGGAAACATACCAAAATACCCTCATTATTAGTAAAGAGGTATGGTTGGTATTTAGATAATGGGTTGTTAAGGGGTATTAAAGGAATAAACTACTTTCATTTGAGGATAGAGGTAGGTGAGGGAAGAAAATTAAATCTATTTTAGAATAAATAACAGTAGAAAAAAAATGAAATTAATCTGATACGGGAAAGTACGAATTAATATAGATTTTAGGAGTAGGAGGCCACTAAACACTCTGCTGGCCTCCATTAACCTCCAATCTCTTAATTTATTGAAAGCGAAAGTACGCTTGTTTATGGTACATTGCATTGGACTAATGCCATTGAAAAGCTCTTGTTTCAGCAAAAACAGTCCATGCATGCTGATTTTCGCTTGAAGTAAAAAAATAAAATAAAACAGTAGATCGAATCTCATCATTTTTAAACCCTTCTTTGCAAGAGCTCGTGCGTTACCGTAAAAGAAGAAGAAGAAGAAATTCGCAAAACATACAATTTTGCTACTGGTGAGCAAAAATTAACCATGGCAACTCTCCCTGATAGACGAGACGTGCATGGCGGATCCGGCCATTGGCCGTACGTCCAATGAGGAGGAGACAGCTCAAACGACTAAACCTTGGTGTGATCGTGGACGACAGGTCGATCTGGCTTTTGCGTCAGCGAAAGGCGATTAGACCCTGTTGGGATCCACGCAACTTTTTTTTCTCCTGTCTCATCGAATGTTTAAACATTAATTAGAAGTATTAAATATAGACTATTAATAAAACACACCTCATACTCTGGACTATTTCACGAAACGAATCTAATAAGCCTAATTAATCCATGATTAGTAAATGTGATCCTACAGTAAACATTTACTAATCATAGATTAATTAGCCTTAAAAAATTTGTCTAATGAAATAGCATTTATCTATGCAATTAGTTTTGTTATCAATTTATATTTAATGCTTCTAATTAACGTCCAAACGTCCAATGCGACAAGGGATAAAAAAAGTCTCTGAATCCAAACACCACCTTAGTCAGGTACTATAATTGTTTTCATTCCCGGTGCCACGCAACGGACGAATTTTTCTTTCTAGTTCGTGACCCCTGCCATAAGGAATTTATGATGGATGAAATGACATGCGCCACATGTAGGGGTGGACAGAAAACCCGTGCTCGTTAGCTCGCTCGACTCGTGACAAGCTCGGTTCGGCTCGACTCGGCTCGTTTTGTTTTTCTAACAAGCCGAGCCGGCATTTTAGCTCGTTAGAGATAACAAGCCAGTTGTGGCAGCCAGAGCTCACCCCTGGCCACAGGCCATAACCCAACACGAAGGCCCACCGGACAGCCCATAGCCTAATAAAGAAAAACCCTAGTCAAAGGTCAAGGCAACAGCTAGCGCTAGTGAGCTCCTCTACTGTAGTGCCCTAAAATCACCTTAAATTTAAAACATTGTTTAATCCGAATTTCGAGAAATTTTAAAAGATGAAGGAAGCCTCCAACAATTAAAAATGACCAATACTGAACTCAAATGGGCTTGTGGGTATTTTTAATAAGTTCCACGTGCCTCAAAATATGTAAGTAATTTTTACTGGAATTTTCAGAGCACTCTAGCTAATTTTAATGCAACAAAAACCATTAAAATAGTATACTAAAAAGAAAATCAATTTAAATCTCTCTCCCTCAACTTGGGCTGAAAGTTGGCCCAAGTCCTCCGACCCCTCCCCTCTATGAGCCCTCTCTCCTAGCTGGCGGCCCAGCTCTCCCTTCCCCTTCTTCTCTCCCTCTTGGGCCTTTCCTCGGCCCACTCCGCCCCCTCCCGGTGCCGCCCAGCCCAGCTAGCCAGAGAGGCACGCACGCACCTGCTCTTCTTCTTCCTCCAGACCGACGCCGCCTGTTCCTCTCTCTCCCGTGAACCCTAACCGGCGCCGCCGCCCGATTCGCCTCCTTCCCGACCGTTTCTCTCCAAATTAAATAGAAAAACGGAATCCCCACCTCTCCCTCTTAATTTCCCCCTTAATTCCTCACTGAATCGTGACTTAAATCGCCGGTTTTCCTCACTCTTTGTCTCGCCGGCGTTTTCATGGACGCAGTGAAGAAGCTGCCGGCATTTCACCTCTCCCGCGACCTTCCACCTCTCGGGACCCTATAAAATGGAACCCCCTCGTCCTCCTCCTCCATTTGCTAGCCCTGGCCCGAGCTCGCGAGCTCTCCTCTGCCCTCCCACCATCTTCCTCCCTCCTCTCCCCGACGAACTTCGGCGGGCTTTTGCCGCTGCTCTGGACGACTTCGGAGGATGCCGCATGCACCGTTGAGTTCGTGTGATCGAGGAGAACACCGGCCAACCCTCCGTTCGCTGGAACAACAACTTTCCCTGGGAACCCATCAAGCCACCAATCGTCGTCTTTTTGGTGGTAAGCCGACGATTTATCACCCATCATGGTTACTGTTGCAGCGACCATTCCTTTCTCTCTTTATCCATTACTTATTATCCAAAATAAAAAATCTAAATTAATGAATTCGCAAATTGTTCACCCGAACAACATATAAAATGCAAATGGTTTTTCTTGGCTATTTGAACTTTGAATAGGATCTGTTAAAATCACTAATCCCCTCCAACGAATTAAAGAACCCATTTTTGTATTGTTTGGTTCTTAATTTTATTGTTGTCTTAGCCGTTTTTGCTTCCTTTTGTCGTTGGTCGTGTAGATTCTCTTGTTTCGGAAGACTATCTCTTCGTAGCTGTGGAAGCAGAAGAATTTTGGAGCGACCAAGGCAAGTCAATCATCCCTTGAACATATTGATCCCAATATTGTAAAAATCTATGTTGTTTTAATCCTTATGCATTGCTTTATAAAATTATATAACGTTCACTGTTTTATTTAGTTATTATTGTTTATCTATACCTTGTGAACCTTAGTAAAATTGTAAAATAACTAGTTTGACTCCCTATATGATGGACTCACTAGTTGCTTTAGGTTGGCTTATCCATGCTTAGATTCAACATAGTACTCTTTTATATTTAAAATGTGGTAATAACTAAAATGTGGTTTAGATAATAAGATTATGGCTGGTATAGCCAGAACTTGATGGATCCCTATTCAAAATTCTGAAAATTGTTTTTGGGTGGGACACGAGGTGCATGGTTGTGTTAGAAGCACCTCGGCCGATATAAGGACCGGTCTTCGGGCCTCTGTTGCGAAGCATATCAGTACAACCACATGTCTAATGGGTAAGGCCTGACCGGAATGGTAGATCATCTCAAAACATAGGCCACTGGTACGATGAGTCCGGAGCCAGGGTCGGCTGATTCTGACTTGGCGCAAGAGGGGGCATATCTCGACCCGGGGATCCGGCAATGGTTTAATTGTTGGGAACTGGCGGGCTGCGAAACCTCAGCGGGTCCTTTGTTTTGGGATGATATGCTTGAAAGGTCTTGTCACAACTTCTATCTAGGCACCTTTGTGGTGTTTGGCGCGTGGTAACGCGTGTTGAATGTTGTGTCTTGTGAGTAAAGTTGTACACCTCTTATCAGAGTTAAAACTATTCGAATAGCCGCGTCCGCGGTCATGGGCAAGCCTAGCAATGTACCCAAGTTAGATTTCTCTCTCTAAATAAATTGAATGGATGGAATTCTTGGTGTGGTAAACAGGTAGTTTAACCTGGGACAGGTAGTTTAACTTGAGGTTTAAGGCCGGCAATGCGTGGTTTAGCGCAACCGTGGTAAAATTGCTCAGACATAAGTCTGGTTTTATAAACAGCTTTAAAATAGTAAAATATTACAAACTTAGCTTTGTGCAAAAATGTCAACCATACTATGCCTTTCCTTTGTTTCCATATGCATTTATATCATTTTTCCGATTGACTTGTTGAGTACGGTGGTGTGTACTCACCCTTGCTCCAAAAATCCCCAGAAGTTGGACCAGAAGAAGGTGAAGGCTTTGGTTTCTAGTTCGCTCCGCCGTCAAGTGCCTATGGCTGCCGTTGTTTA
Organism: Oryza brachyantha; assembly: GCF_000231095.2. Taxonomy (NCBI): domain Eukaryota; kingdom Viridiplantae; phylum Streptophyta; class Magnoliopsida; order Poales; family Poaceae; genus Oryza; species Oryza brachyantha. Next base: position 16,583,865 of record NC_023163.2, on the reverse strand, counting down.
GTCTTCCGCTGTTCTATTTGTTTATCTTTGGTTGTAAGGGCCTAAGGTCACCCATTTTAAGTACTCTATTTACGCTACCGTAAAGTTTGGCTTGTAATAATCAACTATGTCTTTGTGTACCTCGCCTTTCCTGGGACGAGGATTAATGCACTAAGCGTCCGGGCGTGACATCTACCGCCGTCGCATGAAGCCAACGATTGACGCTCGCATTGCCCCGAGCTCCTCCCACCCCGAGCCGCCGCCTCGCGCCACTCCTGGCCGCCGCCCCGAGCTCCACCGCTGACGGTCGCCGCCTCGCGCCGTTCCGCCGTGGCCGCCGCCCCGAGCTCCACCGCTGACGGTCGCCGCCTCGCACCGCTCCGCCGTTGCCGCTAGTCGAGCTCCTCCACCGTGGCCGCCACCCCTTGTGCCACTCCACCGACGGCCGCTGGTCTGTCGTCGCCCCGAGCTCTGTCGTGGCCGCCGCCTTGCGCCTCCACCGACAGTCGTCGATCTACCGCCGCCCCGAGCTCCTCCTTCCGCGACTGTCGGCTCGTGCCGCTCCACCAACGGTCGCTACCTCGAGCTCGCCCACCGGCCACCGCACCAAGCTCCTTTGGCGCGTCGCTTCCTAGTCCCGGGCTCCATCTGCTCACGAGCCTAACGAGCCAGCTCGAGCTTTCTAATGAGTCGAGCCAAGATGGGTTTTTAGCTCGTTAAGATAACGAGCAGCTAGACCGAGCCGAGCCGAGTCGAGTCGAGCTGGCTCGATATCCACCCCTAGCCACATGGAATCCCTCCGTACTCTAGGTACTAGTTGAGATAGGTCGCGTTCGGCAGTCATGGTTAGATATCTAAATCTCCTCGTTTTCCACGCGCACGCTTCCTGAACTGCTAAACGGTGTATTTTTTACAAAAAATTTGTATAGTAAAGTTGTTTTAAAAAATCATATTAAACTATTATAAATTTTTAATAATTAATTATTAATTAATCATAAACTAATCTATTACTACGTTTTCTGAGTCAGATAACTAACCCACTTTTTACTTCTACCGAACACGGCCGTAGTAAGATTTTACCCCTCTCGGTCCCACAAAAAGTAAGTCTAATCAACCTACTCTGTTCAAATTCATTATATTAGGACGTGTCATATCTCGTGCTAGATTTATTTTGTTTTTGATACGGCTGTACGGAGGGAGTAGGATACATTGGTGCATCTTTTAGCATTTTAAATCTAATACATCTTCAGCACAAATATCAAAATATATGAAAATTTTGACATGTTTGTAGCATATTTGGTCCCCAAATGATTTTAAATAAAAAGCAATTCAACTATAAAGTTGTATATCTCAACCAAATGTGGATTAATTTTTAACAGCATATTTTCAAAACATCATGTAAAAAAATCACACTATTTTCATAGGTGCTCCTATTGATAAAATGTCTCTAATATTCATGATTTTCACATAGGGTTATTTATACATATGATTATCGTCAAATAGAGATTCAACTATGGTATGTGAGGACATAAAGTTCAGTCGATGTCATGGTATACGCGAGACAACAACAATAAGAAGAGCACGGGGAATTATATAGGTTTGGGCCTCTTGATGACGAGTAATTGCCCTACTCCTGTCAATGGAACGTATTCAGTTTCGTCATTATATCAATCTACTACAACATATAAGGAGGAAGTCGTAGCTTGTCTAGTACAACATATAAGGAAGAAGTCGTAGCTTGTCTACTATGTAACTATATAAGCATGGTAGCATATGAGTGGTTGTTAGCGGCTATACATCGTCGGGCTTCTCCAATGTTGATTTCATGAGTTTTTTGTTGTATTGCCTTGTCTCCTAATTGTTCCGCATGGTTTATTGGCCTCTGGTATGTAGTGCTCTTGCCAAGGTCAGTGTATGTCTACGAGGTATCACATATCTATAATGCAACAGTAGCCCCCAAACTCTACTCAAATAGAGAAACTAACTAGTACAATCATCGCAAGTAGTCAACTTATCAGAGTAAGTAATAGAGTCATCAACCAAGTAGCTTACATTGACATCGTTGATCCGAATAAGTTTCCATCGTAGTTGGTTCTGATATTTGAGTAGACTTCAGAAGTTTTGCATGTCATAAAATATCGACAGAGTACCCACTTTATTCTTTCTTTCCTTTGAAATACTTGAATAAACTCATCAGCAAACATTAAAGCCCCGATGTAGCCCAGTAGCTCAATATAGGTGTATTATATAAAAAGCAAACAAATTACAAATATAAAATATTCAGTAATTTTTTACTATGTAATTTGTCCATACTTATAAACTTTTGCTCTCTCATTCCGACTAGTCTTAGGTTGTCTATCTTCTACATCTCATTCGGTCTATGGGCTCTTGGAGTAGTAAAAATCTTCGGATAATGCAGGTTTCTTTTTCCCTTGCAGATGTTGTCAAAGCAAAATATCTGAGATTAGGCCCTTTGCTAATTCAAAAACAAGAAATCTCAAATCTATATATTACTCATACAGTATGCACAATCCATAGTTTGACAACAAGGAATCCCCCTAGTCTACCACCGACTACTTGGTGATTATGCAAGTAATTGAAAGGTACACGTATATGGACACAAAGTATAAAATTTAAATGCATATATATGTAAACTTATTAATATGTTCTTCTATATCTGCTACCATGTACGCTTGGAGTACTCAACCCACCTAATTGGAATCTTCCTTTGCATGATAGATACGAAGAATATTGGTGATATCACATGATGCGAAACACCAAACATAGCCATTATATATAGGTCATCAGGCTTTTTTTTTATCTTTTTTATGAATGGACTTATTAACCCGACACATGACCAGTCAATGTAGGTTTTCGACTAGTCAGCACCTCTGATTGTGTATATGATTTTGAAGTTGAGTCATGGAGTTGTTGGTTTTAGCTTCACTTATTTCGTATTCAATAATGACTAATATAAAACCCTTGACTAGTCTTTGTCTTATTCCATATCAGACCAATTGTTTTGTCATTTGACTTTTTCTTAAAATCAACTATCTATAAAAAATAGTTAAATAACAAGCCCCCGAGTGAACTCTCAAGAGTAAAATCTAAATTGAAATTGAACATTTTTCAGTATATAAATAAAATATATATTTTCACATCCACTATTATCTTCTCATAAACATTGTTAAATGAGTAGACAATCTAAGTAAGACAGTGGTATAAAGAGTATCAATCTACCTAACAATTTGATGTCTTCGGCCACGACCTTGGTGGCATTAGTTGTTGTTTGGAACAATTCGCTTTTTGTGGTGCATAAATAACCAATATGATGAGTAACATATAGAGGCGATTATGTCATGACAACTCCCATGGCCTCTTCATGAATAGTAGTGTAGTAAGATCCTAACAACATGTACTATTGGTAAAACTATTGTGAACTGACTAGTTTTGAAGTGGCATAGTCAGAACTTTGACCACCATTTAGGTGGGAGACCCTTTCCCCCCTGACCTGGTCATAGTCGAAGCTTCGACCACGTATAATTGTACTTGGTTTGGTTGCTTGAGGCACATTTCATATGGTTAGCATGGATTGACATTTATTTTTCCAATTCACAAGCATATTTTCCACATATGCCTTCTATGTTTGGGCGATGACACGGTATGTGTTATTGTCGTTCTACGTCTATGCCAATATCATCTTCTCAGATGTCATAGGCAGTGCCTCGGGTCCTCTGGTTGATAGCAAAGAACCTCCTTCATCCTTGTTCCAACTAGTCAACATAAACGGTGCGAACACTGTCTCAACAACTATGTCAAATTATTGATCTAGTTACATTACCTAGGTATTGTTCGATAGTATAGCAATGACATGTATCACCGTTCAAAGTAACTGACTTGATCATTAGTGTCATCAGACATGGCTCCAATTATGGTATCTGTGGGCATGTGTTCATTGGTACCAAGGTATGCACGAGAGCGTAGCAACAAGTATGACACAAAGATTTTTTATACTAGTTTAGACCCCCTAGTAATGGGTAATAGCCCTACTCCACTCAACCAAAGCTTATTTTTCTCTTATATGATCTCAATGAGAAGTACACAAATACAACACTTGGAGCTATCTGCTAGGTTAGACTACCCTATGGTTAGGTTTCGATAAAGTCGGCGAGATTGTATGGTGTGGTCTCTTGATGAGGGTGCTCCTGGTTCCGTGTAGCTCGTGTATCACTTGTGACTTGTCCACTCCCCTCTCCTAGGAGGTCCTTGTATTTATATTGTAAACTCCTCGCCCTTTACCAAGTTGGACTCAGGTAAAATCTTACAGAGTACAACTAGGCAGGTGCGTTCGTACCCGGATCAAACTAATCATATTGTTTTATCTAGGTACAATTCCTTGTTTAATCGCATCCTCTTTGGAGTGTGCAGTTTCCTGTTTGTAGTCAACAGGGTATGCGGTATTGCTGGATATACATTGGCGCAATATCGTAGGGTATGTCATATATGTAACACTAATAATCACGATAGATGACATAAGCTTAGCATCATATCCTTTGTTTATGAGTGGAGCGCCTTCATTGTTGGTGTCTTGAGTAGTCAGGGAAGACAACATAGACATATTCTAGACAAAATATGCTAGATAGTACCAGTTATTTTTTTTCTGAGAAATTGTCCTAGTATGGCAACCTTTTCACAGCTATCCTAGGTGATATCAATGACTATTGTGAAATATGTTGCTTATTGTTCATGAAAAGAAATTTCTATAAAATATTGAGCATACCCGATAAAATATGTAGATATTGTAGTAAGTATATTCAAATTATATATTTGTCACCATATTCACCATGATTGAGCGTATTTCATGCATGTATTGAAAAGTACAAGTCCCAGTCATAAAACCATAGTCGGTCTAATATGACATGACCTCGCCAAATAAATGTCGTGTATAAAAACATTCTAGGTAAATACAATAAATTTATGATATGAAAGAAGCTATGATAAATTGGATAAACTATTACGTACCTGGTAGATACGTGCTAAATGTATTTACGAAATTAGTAAATTGTCCTAAAAAGTCCATCTAATAAATACCATGTTATGTACTCGATAGATATGGTAGCCATAATGTCTCCTAGTGCGTTCTATCATAATGTAAATGTATGCATCCGATATCTTGTTGAAGATCAACATTTTCATCAGTGCACAAGCATGTTGTGGATCCTAGTTTAGAAGTTATTAGCCCGGGTTCTTGATTCGAGGCTCCATTATCGATAATTTTGGGCTACCGTTTTTCATGGTGATAATGTCTTGAAGCCATGTCAATTCTAGTATATTGAATTGTCGATGATTGAGATGGTGATGGTTCCAATCTAAAGATAGGTGACCATTGGCTAGGTTGAATCTCCTAGGCTCAAGCTATGACAGAGACGTTGTCAAAAGTGTCCCTTCTTGAAGTTTTCTTTGATGAATACCTTAGGCACACTAGGCCTGTACCTACTGTGCCAACTATAGTTAAATAGAGATCTGACTATGGTATATGAGAACATAGGGTTTGATTGTTGCCAAGGTATACATGAGACAGTCGAGAAGGACACAAATATTTTTTACATGTTCAAGCCTGATGATGGGTAATAGCCTTACTTCTGTCGGTCATAGCCAGATTCGCGTTTATATCAATCTCGCATGAGTACAATATACAAGGAGGAAACCTTAGTCTAGTTTGCAACTATGTGGGCATATTTGCACAAGAGTGGTTGTCGAGATGGCTAGGCATCGTCGGGCTTCTCCAATGTTAACTCCGTGGGATTTGTATTGTATTGACTTGTCTTCTGATTGCCCCTCAGGGTCTATTAGCCTCTCAAGCACTATTCACTTATCCAACCCTCTCTAGGCTCTTATATTTATACCCTTAGATGTTCCCTTGTCTAAGTAGAACTAGGAAGACAAGTGTGGATGTATATGAATAGTCTTAGTATTTGGTTCCATACCTCACACTCTTTTGTCTACTTTGAACATTATCCATACGTATGGATTTTGTTTCCATATAAGATTTGATATGTTACTCCTGCCGAGATAAACGCACATATATGGAGTATCCCATATTTACACACTAAAAATTGCTCTTCTAAAGAACTATATGTAAAAATGGTTTTTAACTATAAGGACCTCTTGCTATTATCATATACGAATTTTGTTGTAATTGTTACAGTCTATTGTATCCTTATAGAAATGCTTCATAAGAATACTACGGGAGATGTAGCGGTTACAATCAGACGGTTCCATTTATTTTCACATGCTATACAGCTAAATAGTAGTATATAGGTTGGTCTCTTGACCAGACTGATTGTCCTTTAAACTATTCCCTGCACCATGCATGTTGTTGTATGTCTCCTTTATATTGAACCAAAAGCTAATGCTAGTGTACTCCCTCCGGATTTTTTAATTGGCGCCATTGACTTTTTTATCTATATTTAACTCTTCGTCTTATTAAAAAAATTATACAATTATTGATTATTTTGTTATGATTTGATTGTTTATTAAAATAACTTCAAGTATGATTTATAATATTATATATTTGGATAAAAAATTTAAATAAGATAAATAGTCAAACGTAAATTAAAAAGTCAACTGTGTCAGTTAAAAAAAATTGGAGGAAGTACTACAACTGTAGATCGACCAACATCCCTCCCCTATGTCTGCATGTCACCGTCCCCCTTGGACATCTCATCTGGACTCCTCCTTCCCTGCCAAATTATACACATTTTTAGAATATAGAATTTATATAAAAATATAAATATTTTTATATTATTTATAGTACTACTTCTCATTAATCATTTTACATTCTAATTTTTTTCTATTTTACCCTGACTTACCTCCGTACGCCTATTTATTCCTCGTTTATTAAGGGCCACCATAATTTTTTCATCTCAACTTTAGTCCCTGAAATAATGAGAGTGCTAAACGCAGTTAGCAAGATTAGTACATTGTTAAAATTATTACCATTAGATTTTAGTAACCACATAATAAGAAAGGATGTGAAGACAATATTTAGTAAGTCATATACACTCTCGAGATATATTAAAATAATCATCATAATTTCATTCCATTTTTCTTATATTCAACTAAGGGGTTGTTTAGATGGAGCTAAACTTTTTAGCCCCATGTCACATCGGATGTTTGGACACTAATCTAAAGCATTAAATATAGACTAATAAAAAACTAATTTCATAAATGAGTGGTAATCCGCAAGACGAATTTTTAAAGCCTAATTAATCCATAATTAGAGCATATTTACTGTAGCATCACATAAGCTAATCATGGATTAATTAGGCTCAATAGATTCGTCTCGTGAATTAGTCCAAGATTATGAATGAGTTTTATTAATAGTCTACGTTTACTATTTATAATAAGCGTCGAAACATTCGATGGGACAAGGGACTAAAAATAAGTCCCTTGTCCCAAACACCACCTAATACCCTCGTCTGAGAATCATACCATCAAATTCCCTACTTTTGTGAGACATTCTTTCTCTCACACTGATATCGGCCGACCAGTATATCATTATTTCAGGTGTCGGGCATCTGACGGTAAGTATTACAATCACATTTTATTATTATGACGTTAATACTATTACCAATAGATTCATATTAATCAATATATCATTCAATATTTTTGTTATTGTTGTTAGTGACAATAAATACAGTGGCGGATCCACCACTGGGGCTAGGGGGCTTCAGCCTCCTAGCCCCTCTGCACCATTGAAGCCTAACTAATCCATAATTAGAGCATATTTACCGTAGCATCACATAAGCTAATCATGGATTAATTAGGCTCAATAGATTCGTCTCGTGAATTAGTCTAAGATTATGGATGAGTTTTATTAATAATCTACGTTTACTATTTATAATAAGTGTCGAAACATTCGATGGGATAAGTCCCTTGTCCCAACCACCACCTAATACCCTCGTCTGAGAATCATACCATCAAATTCCCTGACATTCTTTCTCTCACACTGATATCGGCCGACCAGTATATCATTATTTCAGGTGTCGGGCATCTGACGGTAAGTATTACAGTCACATTTTATTATTATGACGTTAATACTATTACCAATAGATTCATATTAATCAATATATCATTCAATATTTTTGTTATTGTTGTTAGTGACAATAAATACAGTGGCGGATCAAGCCCTCTAGCCCCTCTGCGCCATTGAAGCCCCTGCTTAGCCCCCGCAATAAAATTTTTGGTATTACTGAAGAGAGTGATAGACTAGAAGCAATTCTTTCTCGTTCAGCCCCTCCTAATATTTTTTTCTAGATCCGCCACTGAATAAATATATGCTATCAGAGGAAAGTATGGGTTTGAGATTAAACAGTCGTGCACCCCACCTTTCACATTTTCTTATGCTTACGAGATAAAATTTGAATTTTTAACCATAAATTTGGAGTTGATTTTAGATTTTTTTTCACCGAAGTTTATTTTCTAGCCTTGATTTTTAGATTGCTAATAATACATATATAACTTTTTATTCATAAATTACTTTTTATTGCTAAATATATTGTTTAGCTTTTACGTGAAAAACCCAAACAACTATCCCGTATGGGAAATATAATTGACTCTCATGTGGTTCAAATTGTAAGCCCCACCTGATTGGCCTGGATGAGCCTGGTTCCCCACGCCCTTTGCTGCCAGAGCAAGTGGGAGTGATACGTTGATGCATGTACGATTTTTATTGGGTAGTAGGTACCTTCGGGATGGAGGGGACATTGATGAGATTGAAGGGACATATTTTTGTTAGCCAGAGTACGAATTATTATTATTATTATTATTAGTGACGCGGCTGGATAGTATTTTAAAATATAAGTATTCCTTTTAGCATACACTAATAAAATATTTTAAAAATTCTTTTTAGTCATTTTAATAATTATTTTCTTAATTTTCAATTAATTAGATTCTTTTATAGGCATACAATTGGCTCTAAAATTATCGGAATGATTAAAATCTTGAGAATCAGTGCAAAAGATGCTTATACTATGGTAAGTACTTTAAATCCTATCCTAGACATGTTTATATTTTGGAAAAAAAATATTTATCTGTACTACCCCACCTGAGAAAACTTTTTGAGTGATGAAACCTTAGTGTTAACGTCAGATTTTAGCAAATTAACGTTATGGATTAAAACGCAACTAAAGACCGAATCGGATAACAAAAGGCGAATCGGCTAAAGGCAGAAGATTGAAAGTGATACGAAGGCAACCAATAGAATCCGAGTCGGACAGGAAGTGGAGTCCGATTGGGCTCAGAACTTAGAGATAGATTCGGTGTTAGGTGTGAATCCGTGTAATTTAGTTACGCTTTATCTTAGAATTTGTTTAGGATTTTTAGATTTAATTAAAGTCTGGATACTACAAGTTAGTTAGTAGCGGATCCTTATCCGGTTATGTCAATTAACACCCGAGGGTATAAATATGTATGTCTGGGGTCATTGTAAAATCATCTTCAGATCAATCAACTCAACTTCGGCGCATCGTCAAAATTCTCGACTTGCTTGGGCTTTCGGCGCGGAGTTTGTCAGCTCTGTAATGTAAGTTCTAGTTCGTCAAAATCCGTCGATCAACTAGAACAGGATTGTCTCGTTTACGTCCGATCTTCTGTCTGGTTGATTGGCGGGTTGAATTCTATTATTGCTTTAATCTGTTTTAGCTTAAGGTGGCAGTAGTTCCCAATCAAATTCTTGCAAGTTCTTCTGTTTGATCTGCGAGCATGATTTCGGTCAACTCGATTTTGTCTCGGTTCAGTCCGATCAATCTAGTTTGTTGGGTTCATGTTATCATATTAGATCGAATGCTCGTGAGGGTTTATCGTTGGAGTTCTAGCCAGCATTAATCTAACAATATGCTTACTATATATGATGACAAGCTCTCTCGTCTCTCTTCTTCGCCGAATGAATGGTCTTTAATGTGGGGTCGGGGCATTTAACTTTTTGTCACTCTTAAAAATAGATGATAACAAATTTGTCACTCGTTATCTATGACACATGGGCCCTCATGTGTTCCAGTGACAAATATGTTATGACCAGATGTAAAAGTGGCGAAAAGTTAATTATGTCCTCGATTAAATATCTTGACTGTTAACTCTCTCTTTCAACATTTTTTTTATTTGGGCCCGTTCGACTGAAGCATGGCACAAATTTCGGCCTTTTAGCCACCAGGTCCCGGTCCAGGTAAAGTTTTGCAGTGGGCTTAGTCTCCAGTTCACCGAACATGAATTTTTTGAATTTTTAATTTTATTTTATTAAATAATTTACAAATTTAATTTTGCATTTCAAAAAAAATCACAAAACTAACATCTAGGAGGGCGGAAAGGTGATGTGACAAACGGCCACTCAGCCGCGAGCAACGGCCATAAACGGCGACACGACAAATTTTGTATTTAAGCCCTTTCCGCCCTCTGTAAGAGCGGTAAGGGCCTAAATGCAAATTTGCCGCACTACCCAAGAATTTTATAATTGAACCAAGAACTTTTCGATTGAATCACAATTTGATACATATATGTATATTGTATATAATTGTTTAATTACAAAAACTAGCTAAGCTCAGTGGTCATTGTTTCACTCTTTTATTTAGGAAACCAGGGGTCGAATCCTAATAAGAGCATAGAATTTGATCCTTGGTCTCCTAGATAGAAGAGAAGAAGGATGACCACTGAGCTAAGTAGTAGTATTGATTAGAGAATTTCATACATTATACATATATCTATCAAACCCTAGTTAAATCATAAAATTTTTGGACGGCGCGGAAAATTTTACACTTAGGTCCTTGCCGCCCTTATAGAAGGTGGAAAGGGCCAAAAGAAAATTTTACCGTGTCGCCGTTTCCGGCCATTGCTCGCGACCGAGTGGCCGTTTGCCACGTCACCTTTCCGCCCTCCTAAGGGCAGCAAGAGGTTAGTTTTGTGATTTTTTAAATACAAAATTAAATTTGTAAATTATTTAATAATAAAATTCAAAATTCAAAAAATTCTCAACTTACAATTTACAAACAGTACCGTCCGGTTGTTTTTTCTTCTTCTTCGTTCGTTTTGCATAAACCTGCGAAGGCGATTCACGAAGGATTCTTTAAGTGGGGGTTGCAAAAAAGATGGTATATTTGTAACGAAAAATAATTCATAAATAAAACATATATATATATATATTAATACTAATATGTGCATCTCCTTAGTATAACATATTCTATACCTCCCTCCATTCCAAAGCCTCTCAAGGCCCATTCGACTTCTCACCCTTCTACCAAGACCTAAAAACCACTCTCACTTTATTTAAAGGCTGGTTAAAGGGTTAACTCCGTGGGTCAACCCCTTATGAGCCTCCTCTCATGTCTATCTAAGCTCACCCCTCGTCTCACAAGAATTATACAGTAACACGACGACTAATTTACAGTAACAACGTTGAAACATACCCATGAGGGATCTACTTTTTAAAATATTTTTTTCAAACAATATGGCACATAAGTTTTTTAAAAATAATATATGAGGTGAAAGATAAAGTTGTTTAAAGTTCGAAATCTTAAGAAATATCTATAAGTGCAGTACCAATACGCCTTCCACGTAGTAATAATGCTGTGTTGCTATAAAAATATGTGTATTGTTACTATAATTGCATTAACAATGTGATATAAGTGTATTAACATTGAGATATACGTGTAGTAATATGTGTGTTGTACAACTGCAATAACGTTGTGATAAAAATACAGTAACATCACGATAGAAGTATAACATTGCGATAGAAGTACAGTAACATCATGACTGCATAGTGTTGCTATAGTACAACTAATGCATGTGAGAGAGTAAAAGATTGTATTGCCAATCTTTAGAGAGCAATATCTCATATGTTTTATATTATTTTTTAAAACCGTTTTCACCACAATGGTTAAAAAATATGATTTAAAAAATAGATCCGTCATGACTATATTTTGACGTTGTTACTACATTTTACAAGGCATGTTACTGTATTTTTGTTTTCGTGTTACTGCACTTTTCAAATAGACGGGAGTTGACAAAGGTGGGGTGTGGAGAAAAGTTAAAAGACGGGTTTAATCGGCGGGAGAGAGCTTTGACCACGGTAGAAGATGAGTTTTGGGCATTTGGAAGTGGGGAGGGTTTGGGCCTTATGAGGGGAGGGAGGCATAGAATATGTTATTCTAAGGGTGATGCATATATTAGTTTTCTTAGCGATCTAAAAGTCAATGAAAAATAAATTACGATGAAAAAATTAAAATTAATTTTAAATTTAAGGTTAAAAATTTAAATTTTTGTTTATAAGTATAAATAGAAGTGAAGGCGAGGCTGAAAGTTTTGGAAATAAACATTCTACTGACCTACATTTAATTTCCACCAATCCATTTGACCGTCCTGCAAATCGGTACTAATAACTGATCGCCAGAGTCCGAACAAAATTGTCGACCAAAAAGGTTTTGGTCAACTCAATCGACGTTTGGATAATCGCCCCATGTACAAAACTGCCGTAGGATGAAATCAAAATTTTTGGTTCATACGGAATTACCAAATTACAAGTGACATAAATAAGACTTGAGGATTTTGAGTAAAAAATAAAATGTACGGTCTTTTCGTCTTTTGATTAACTCAATAATTTTTAACATTCACCAAACAACATGTAAAGACAATAAATAAGATTCACTTGTCCAAAAAAATAAAATAAAATCAACGAGTACCATAGGACTTGATAGTATGGATGTCAACACTGAAAATACCCATTGAACAAAGTGGGCCGGCCGGCCTAGCTACGGTCTGTGCCGCCCCCACCCCTCTCCACCCCCTGCAGCTTAGGCCCAGGAACAGCCGAACAAGAAGGCAACCCAGAAAATGATGCCCTAACTAGTCTTCCATGATCGACCGTGTCATCAACACACAAGGCACAGTTCATGAAGCGATTTTTTATTTTTTTTATTTTTAAACTTTTTTAATAAATAATTTTATTACTAAACCTCCGGGGAAACAGTTTCATCGTATGAATCTTTTGGCCACGCGACTGGCAGCATTGTCTTGCCACGCCACCAACATTGACGTGATCAAAAGGTTCAGTTTTAGAAAATTTTTGTCCGATGGTTTAGTAATAAAATTACTTGCTAAAAGGGTTTATTTAATAAAAAAATTCCCATGAAGCCCTGTGGTCATCAGCCCGCCCGTCGCCCACTCGTAACCGCCACCCGATGTTGACTAGCCTCACCGCCACCCGCTAGCTTGCCAGAACGTTCCCACCGAGCCACACACATTCGTCGTTTGTTGTTTGAATAGGACCCTCCTACAAAAGTGAAAGTATATATGGTTAAAAGACAATGAAACATGGGGAGTATGCAAAAGAGCTGTCACAAATACATCCATGTATCCAACATGATATATAGAGGCTAGGCAAAATACTCTTCTCTAAAAAATGAATCCATCTGAACTGTTTGGTCAGGAAAAATGTGGAGGCAACATGGGCTCTTAAGTTAGATCACAAAGGGAGTATGAAGATTGCTGCAGAAAACCTGTATTACCAATTGGCACCACAGTTCCTTTAGTGAAAAAAAAAGAAGATGACACTGAACATTGTCTGGATCAAGCAATAATCAAGAAGAGCGTAACGATGACGTGAGGACTGCTGATTGAGCTGCTGGTGATTCCCGTGCAATACCCCCAAATGATTATAAGTTTTCTTTTTGAAATTCTTTTTACATGTTTTGGTTGATGTTATTTTGTATTGGGCCGGAATGTGCAAGCTCCAAGTCAAAAGATTATAGCGAGTATGACCAATCAACCTACCTATTGACCGATGCATTAGGTCAAAGCATCCATGGAAATAAATCCATATCATCTAGGGTCGTGACAATTTCGAATTGTTTGTTAAATAATTTTAAATTCAAGAACTAAATCAACTACTTATTAGTTTAGTTTGGTGGCGTCAACTCCACATAGCTCCCAAACTTCATCTTGCATAATATTATGGCATGAGTCGCGTTCGTTTGTCCATATCGAATATATATCGTCTATATTTTATTCCCGATTTTGCACCACATGATCTAAGGCTTATTTCAACCAAAGTACACCTGATTTTAGTGGGTAAATTAAATTTACTACTAATATTTGCTATTTTGCAAAAAAAGCAATTCAAGCTACAGTTTTGTAGCAATATTATATTATTATAACTCTTTAAATATTTTTCTAATAATGATTTAAAAAACCGGCAGATTTAAATCGGTTCCAGGCTTACATAGTATCATCCATGATTTCGTACTGGAACTGAATAAAATCTTAATAAATTTCTGTGAGAATCACGTAGAATTAGGAGCTGCTTGGATTCAAAAACTTTATTAAGTCACTTATCACATCGGATATTTGAACATCAATTAGGAGTATTAAATTTAGACTGATAATAAAACTAATTACATAAATAAACTATTTCATTAGACAAATTTTTTAAGCCTAATTAATCCATGATTAGCAAATGTTTACTGTAGCATCACATTCGCTAATCATGGACTAATTAGGCTCAATAGATTTGTCTTATAAAATAGTCCAGAATATAAGGTGGGTTTTATTGATAGTCTATATTAATATTTCTAATTAGTATTCAAATATTCGATGTGACATGGAGTTAAAAAAAGTCGGGAGTATCAAACACCCCCTTGGTGTGTTTCCATGCTGGCATCTTCCCCATTGTGAGTTTCCAAAAAGTTTCTCCAAAAACATCATATCAAATCTTTGGACATTTAAATGAAACATTAAATATAGATAAACCAAAAAACTAATTGCATGGTTACGGGAGAAATCGTGAGACGAATTTTTTGAGACTAATTAGGTCATGAATAGCCATAATTGCTACGGTAACAAATATGTGCTAATGATAGTATAATTAGGCTCAAAGGATTCGTCTCACAGTTTGTAATTTATTTTTTTATTTGTATCAAAAACCTCTTTCGATATCTGGTAAAAATCTAACGTGATATTTGTTGAAAAATTTTTACGATCTAACCGCACCCTGAGATTTCGTAACGAGTCAAACCGAGAGACCCATCCGTACCCGCGTGGCCTTCGTCGTCGTCCTCCTCCGCACCAATTCGCGCAGACCCGAAGCGAGCGAGCGAGAGAGAGAGAGAGCTCAACCAACCAACGAACCGCGAGCAGCGCGGGTGCGGCCGATCCCGGGATCCAGCGGGGATGGCGTCGTCGTCGGCGTCCCGGATCTTCGAGTACTTCGTCGTGTGCGGGCTGGGCCCGGAGATCCGGACGCTGGACGGCGTCAAGGGCTTCCACGGCGCCGACGACATGTACATGGCGGCCTTCCTCGACCAGCTCCCGCCTTCCAGTCACGGGCTCTACCCGCCCCCGCCGCCGCAGCTCCCCATCGTGAGCACGCATGCAGATCCTGCCCCCCCCCCCCCCCCCCCCCCCGTCCCCTCCTCCTCTCTAAATCGCCTCAGTTGATCCATTCTCGATCTGCTTGGGGCGCTTGTTGCTCCATTTTTCATGGTAGAACGATCCCCGATTGGTTGGTTGCGAAATGTGCGTTTGCTATTAGCAATTGCTCGGGATGCGTGCCCGCTAACTACGAAATTCTTTAGCGTTAGAGGTGAATTCGTGATTCTCTCCTGCCCAATCGCCTGTTTAGTCACTTTGTTGATTTGGTAGGCTTGAAGCTTCCGGTGTTGATTTAGGCATTAGTGGCTAGGATTGCTACTTGTTAGTGCTAGGGCAGTGAAACATACTCTGCCATAGTCATATAGTTACTGTCAATTAGAGCAAACCTACATAACCAATAGATGATTGTCCCCTTCAACAATTTCCTGCCCTCTTAGGTGAACATCATGATTGGCATTTGTTCTTAAACTCATTTTAAGTGAAAGAAAATGCCAAAGTACGCTTGAAAGGAACCCCTTGTTGTGTTTGGAGTTGCAGGCTTTGTAGGGAAGTGCCCCGGATTTGCACTCACGCTTGGTCTGGCATGATACCATTGAGCTGGTGGAATCAGGGATTTGAACTCAGTATATCTGTGGTTAGAGTCGCTGTACAGGGAAGGCCACTATTTAGTCCATCATGATGCTGCTGTTGCTGAAATGGTGACAATGTTATGCATGTAGGTTTATGTTGTTGTTTTAGCATGTGCAATTCAGAGTTTTATCCCTCTGCTGTAAGATAATTTTACACCAACGCAAATAATTTATACCAAGAAGGGCTTTCAGTGCTGAAGTAATATTTTGAAAGCAGCACATCAACACAACCTAGTATGGAATAGAAAGGACAGGAGGTGCAAGGCAACTGTTTAGCCAGTTGTTTTATCAGTGATGGATAATACCATGACATTCTAGGAGGGAGAGCCTTGTAGTGATGCTGTATGCACTATTTTAAAGCAACATGACAATGTATTGAATTATTTTTACAGATGATGTATTATAAAAAACAAAACAATTTAAAGCAAAAGGATCTTGTAGTAATACTTTTGAACTGTTTGCTGACAATTGTAATACCTTGACTCTTTATCTCTGCACCTCATTTTTTGGTTATATTTTATAATTTGAACCTCTATCGTTGACTGGTGATAATTGCAGTGTGTTTTGCCAGCGGGAGTAAGGATATACTCATCTGGGTTGGATGCAAATGATCTCTCAACGTATCCACGGAGCTATCCCATAGTTTTGACAGGTGCATGCAACAGTTATTCAGATTGATTATCCTGTTGAAAGCTGATATTTCCCAAACCTTCTGACATTCTGTTTGATTCTTCTAGTTAAAACTACTATTGGTTACCATGTATAGACTGCTCCCTTACCTTTGTTGTCACTTCTTGTAGAGGGAGATGGTTCAAAAATTTATGTTAGTTGTATTGCATTTCGGGATCCAATATGTGAAGATATTATTGAAGCCTATCAAATTCCAGCGAATTCGTATGCTGATAAATGCATATGCCTTGTGTCCCATTCTCCTAGTTTCCAAGTCCTCCGTGATGCCCTTGAAGAAATATTTGTCCTTTGTTTTTCTCCTGCTGGGTGTAGGTAAGCTTCAACATTCATGCAAATTGTATGTTCTGGTTCAGACCTTCTATGGTGATATGGTCTAATTCTTGTTGGCTATGATTCAGCAAGCCGTTGTGGGACATAATATCACATGTGGTGTCAAATGTTCCATTACCAACACCAGGAAAGGATCGTGTTTTATTTGCCATAGAGAACTGCCTTCTTTCTGCGGAGGCTCCCCCAAAAGAATGGCTTCCTCATGCTGATGTATGTCTCCCTTTTTTTCCATTGTTCTTTTGTTATCTATTGTATTCCCAGTACATTCATCTCTTAAGCTAGATAGATTTATTTCTAAATAGCCATTGCTTAAATTAAGACATTGTGACTGCAGATATCCTTCCAGCCGTTGGTACAGTGTCTAGATGTTGATAAGCTAATACAACTATTTACTGCTGTTCTTCTTGAAAGAAGGATATTACTACGATCAAATAAGTTCGTTGAATTTTCAGAAGTTGTACTTTGAAAGGTTGTACTTGATTGCCATTCTGATTAAGGTTTGATGGGCTTTCTTTTTTGTTCATAATGCAGGTATACACTGTTGACTCTAGTTTCAGAGGCCATATGCCATTTAATATACCCACTTAGGTGGCAGGTAGGTTTGATTCAAAATGTGTCCTTTTTCCTCTAAGTTTTTCAGCAGTTTTCCAAATACGTTGGATGACAATTGTTGAAACTCGAAACTGAAGAGTTCATTTACCCACAAGTCCTTTTGTTGCTACTTGCTACATTACCTAATCATGAGTGAATTACTCTCAAATTGTTGTGCTGCAGCATGTCTATATCCCAATAATTTTCTCTAGTGGGGTTGATTACATAGATGCTCCTACACCCTACATGATGGGGCTTCATTCAGGTGTTGACACATCCACAGTGACAATGGATGGTGTAAGTTGGTACATTAATATGGAATTGCCATCATTTAATTTTTGTTTTTTACGTGCCTCTCTTATTTTGGAAATTACACTACTTCTAATTCATCATTGTGAAATAAATTGTCACAATTGTTTTGGTCAATTGGATTCTTCACAGACATATTTGCTTGTTTATTTGAATTGTCATATTGAACCACACTGATGAAGTTGCGATGATGTGATTGCAGGTAGTGGTGGTAGACCTTGAATACAACCGGATTACAATCTCGGAAGAAATCCCTCCAATACCAGAAACTGAATATAATTTCTTGCGTGGTGAGATATTAAAACTACTACAACCCAATGTAATGGGTATTGATTACATGAAAATCAATCTTGGCAGTATGGGTGACCATTCTCTCAGGACTGGCACAAAATCATGGGGGCAGGAACATGATTTTCAGCTTAGGTAATTCTATTATGCTTTGTTTAAGTTTAACTGTAAATGATTTCAAAGTTGTTCACCTAAGCACGGCAGGTCTAGTAGGATAGAATCATGCTACTATTCAATTGAATACCTGGTATGTTGCTACAATGCCATTAAAGGTAAGACTAGTAACTTATACACAATAGATATAGTTTCAAATTAATACAACTCTCATCAAAGCATGGTAGGTAGGTAGGGCTTACCCACTTAATTGGCCTATAAGCAGGTTTGAGGGTCACCCCACTTGCACCCCTAATGGTAGGTCTAATTCTAGCATAAAATTAGACTAGTGTTCAACTGAATGTTGGTCTATTATCTTGCTATCATTCTATTGGGCAGTGCCTAGTAACTTGCACAAAAATACGCTAAGTTGCAGTTTAAATCAGTGTCTGCACAAGCATCTATATACATAAAACGAATACTTTGTCAATTTTACTCTATTCTTGCTTGTCCCATTGGAACAGCAGGCATGATGACTATTCTCAGTTACACATACACAACAACCTCAAAACCAGCATATAATAAATAATTAAAACTTGAAAGAAAAAGGAAATATGTTCAACATAGTTCATACAGGCAGCTTAGAATTCTTAATGGTGAATGGTTGCATTGCAACTTGACACCAGAGACTGAGATTAACATGAATATTTATACGACTATGGTAGTCAACTAGTGACTGAAATTCAAGGACGTCCTTTCTCCATTGGGTATATGTTATCATGAGAACAATCTTATCAATTGATGTGCTGCATTTATGCAGGTTGATTTTCTTAAGATTCTTTGCGTTGATTATGAGTGGTTACCGTAACTTCATTGTAAGTTATGTCTAATATGTTTTTCTGACAGCTATTTGTCTACAGTGCTCTTGATCGGTAACTTGTATGAGTTTTTGTTGTCAGGATAATGCTTCACCAAGTGGTTTCAATACTCAAGCATTTCTTAAAAAACGTTCACGCGCAACTAATCAGCCTGTTGAATCAATGTTGATGGTATGCTTACTACCATTTCTTTTGCTTTCTTTTTGGGAGTTTATTCTTATTATCCAAATGTGATGCTTTCGTCAACAACCATTTGAATTATTAGACATTTCAGGATTATATGAAAATAAAAGGTGAACCTGGAAAAGTATCTTTTTAATTTCTTAAGCTGTTTTGATTTATAAACTCTAATAGTACTAGTTTTGGTGTCTCAACTTTGGATCTGGAATTGTTTTTATTTTGTTCTTTACTATCTGAATTTTTTACTCTACTTAGATTTCATCTAGTATATTAGATACTGACTTTTCATATATGGCAATGTCTCCTGCACCTCTGAATATGCTGTCCAGACTAAAATGAGTTATGATTTTTCTTTGTTGATGCTACGTTTTTACATGAATTTCTTTCATTGTACCATCATGTTTCATACCCCTGTTGATTTATAGGTTGCCCCCACATTTCCAGATTCAAACTTCATAAGTTTTATCGACAGTTACTCAATTAATTTAGCAATACAGGTCTCATGATTTCATATCATACAGACTATGCTATAAGAGACTAATGATCAAAATTTTGTTTCGAGACTGCACTGAGTCAAACTGTGCCTTGTAAAAATCATGTAGAGAGGATTTATTATTTCCTTGATAGATCTTAATCCTACACATAGCTAACCAGAGTTCCGTATTTTATGTTATGTGCCTCGAGATATTTTTTATGTTAATTATTTAATGTCAATTTAACTGTATATGTTCTTAATAAACTACAAAATTTCATGATTATTTGGCAGATTATGCAGTTTATAGAGACACAGGGGTTCTTGGATTATCTGGAAAGATGCAGCAATGCAGAAGAAAACACCAATAATCTTCTTGATAAGTTGCAGGATGCAACTGGGAGAGGACAAAACCCTCTGGCAATTTTTCCATCTCATGCAGCTGATCCTGAGATCATAACAATAGCTGATTCTGAGACTGGAGGTTCAGGTATTTAATCTGTCTCCGTTCTTTCTTAAACATCTGTACTCTCCAAATGTTATTGTGTCAAAACCAGAATATGCTGCCTTGAAACAAATATAAATATTCATGCAAAAATAGATAAACTATAGTGAAGGATGTATGAACATTAAGCATGATTTTAATTACTCATAGAGGCCAGTTTGCCTGTATTACTCTGCATTACTTTGTTGATTAAAATATAATGTTGGCAACATAGTGGACCCATTTAGAATCATGCAGTTTCTACATTATTTCATAATGCCTGTAGAGTGGGGGCTGATGTGTTTTGGGGATGATAATTGAATATACACTTGTTTACAGAACCAGGTAAACGATTCTGCTATAAAAGATTTCCAGCAAACGCAAGGACAGAAGAACAAGAAGAAAAACGTAAATCAATTCTAGCGATAGCTAGTGGGGCTAGTAAGCAAGTACCAAGGTAAGATTAGGTGCCAAGATTTTCTGCTGTTATTCTTTCCAACGACTACAGTCTATAACTGCAATGCTAAATGACATGTGATTTCAGCTCTCCGTCGATCCCAACTAGTGGAGGTCATAAGGTAGAAAGTTTGAGTCCTAGAGAGAGGGCGGTAAGTCATACATACTGCCATGGGAAATGATCTTTCCATTTTTTCTCTACACGCATGAGAGTAACTCTTTGTTTTTACAAAATGTTATTTTCTGTTTTTGAACAGGCGGAGAGGGAAAGGATGGTTCTAGACATAAAAGTCAAGCTCCAGGTAATAGGCTGATTCATCTCATTTGCTCTAATCCATTGGTTTCATATGTTCCTGGCAATGCTTTAATTGTGATTGTTATGTTCTGAAAGTATTCCCAAATAAAGCATTTATGAATTATCACAAGTATGGCTGAAGGCAGTGAATGTAACACTTTATTTTTAGTGATTTTATTGTAGTTAGTATCCAGTTCCAATAAAAACACTGCTAAGCTGACGATACAAAATAAAACAAGAAAGATAACCGTATCCTAGTTGGAATAGGAAGTTGGTACACTTACTCCTAAGTGTGAAGTAATTAAGGGTGTGTTTGGTTGGTGGTCAAGGTGAGATGAGATATGGTCATCCATATTTTTAGGGATATGGTGATCCGGATTTATGTTTGGTTGGATGGATGGGACGATCCAATGTTTTGTTTGGTTAGATGGATGGGATGATCATATTTAATTACTAATAAATAATAATATTAATTAATTAACATAAATATTATCCTAATTGTACAAATTAACTATGAAATATATCTATCATCACTAATTAACACTAATTTAAACTTATTAATTACTAATTAATAACAAAACACTCTAATTATCACTAAACAATCACTAATGAACACCGTTAGTAAAGGTGGATGAGCTCATCCAGCCAATTTGGCCGGATACACCCATCCAGTATCTTCATGGAATATTCCTCTCCTGGGCCACTCTATCCAGCTTCACCCGCGAACCAAACACAACAAAAAATTGGGCGGCCATCTCCCATCCAGGCAAGTCTAGCCAACCAAACACACCCTAAATCGCAGCATTTGAAGCTATTGCACTTACTCCAAAGTATGATGTAATTAAATTGCACCTTTGTTGATTTGCTTATTTGAACTAGTTGTAGGGTTAATGAGAGAGCTGACATCTTTTAGATACAATGAGGTTTGACTTAGTGAAGATTCTTATATCGTGTGAACCCTCATTAAGTCAAAAGCCACATGTTCTATCATGGTCAAGCTTGTGTGGCAGGACACACATAAATTGGAACCTTCATCTCTAGATATTTTAGTGGCTGCTATCACTGCTATAGAAAACATAGCTGTGATACCATGGAAGTGGTTTACAGGTAGCCTCAGAGGTTCAGAACTGTAATAAGAGGCATTATAGCCTGCGATATAAAACACTAATATTCAAACTCTTCTATAAAGCCCAACTTTCTAAATATTCTCCTGCAAAGTAAAAACTCATCTTTTGAATATAAAATTCTATTCAGATGATTCCATCGTAGGCCAGAGTTTACCATCATGATGTACCTGGTTCATACATAAACAATACAGATGCATTCTTCATGTATTGCACATTACAACTTTTGAGCATATTAAAAAGTATCTGCCCTTTTATCTTCAGGGACTGTGGCTTCGTCTTCTGAGACTTGGGGCAACTGAGGATCCCCTTTCTTCATTCGAATATGGCACCATTCTTGGTATCTTGAAGTCTCAGTCAAACCAGAACATTGTGCACTCTATTTATCTGTTGCTGCCGTAACCAACATAATTTCTCTTCTCTTTGCAGCTTTGATTGAGTCTGATGCAGAAGGCATTGGGGGTAGTGGCTTTGTTGAGTGCATCAGAGAGCATATTCATTCGGTAATCTTGATCTTACAATCAGTGAATGTATACCTTGGCACTTTCTGATCCACACTATATTTAACTACTCTACCTTTTAGGGTTGGCAATGCCGATTAACTGATGAACAGTTTATTGCTGTAAAAGAACTGGTGAGATGAATTTCTTATTCCACTGCCACACTCTCTATTAGATATAGATAGTTTTTTTTTTCTTAAAACTGTTAATCTGTGTTGAAATTAGTCATTCCCATGTTATGTTTTAGCCGGCAGGCAGGTGGTATGCCAATGTGATACCTGCTATGTAGGTGGAACTGTTGAACCAATTTTAGTAACTCATTAGATTTCATTCCATCAATATGGTATTTTTTTCTTGTGCACCAGGTGGCGGTTTGTGGGTACATTCTAAAAAACAATGTACTCATCATTCATAGACTTACACTTGCTTCTCAGCTTAAAACATTTTATTCTAGTTCATTTTTCTTTATACATTTGTTATTATATATTTGTGTTACGGTGCTGTTTTTTTAAAGAAATCATATCCACATAGAGTTAGCAAACTTTTTTTTAAAAAGTTTACAAGACTAAGTTTTGGGTTGATGCAGAGCTATCAATATGCTTATATTTTCCCCCCTGTGTCGTATTGATTGTTTGAAACAATCTCTCAGCTCAAGACGGCTATAACTCGTGCCAACTCCCGCAATGACATGCTAACCATCAGAGATGCTCTTGAAGTTTCTGCTGAAATGTATAAGAAGGACCCAAACAATGTTCAAGACTATGTTCAGCGTCATCTATTGTCTCTGTCAGTATGGGAGGAACTTCGGTATGTGGCATGAGACAATTTAATCAGCTTTGTTTTGGAATTTACTCATTTAGCTTAATTTCTGCAATACAATTGTCATGTTGTTCTCTAGTATCTACGACTGTCCATGTTAAGCTCACAGTTCCTTGTTATGCCATTTAGCTTTATTAATTGGAAGTAATGCTGGTATTTAGGAACTACAATACTAAGTTGAAAGAAACTGAGGATGTCCATATTTGAGTAGAATTTGAGGTACTGTACCTCAATTTTGTCTTTTAATAATAGGTTGTTCTGGAATTAGAAGAGATGTAAAAAAAGTTGAAATATGTATTGCCTGTCATTGGCTAGCAGCATGTGTATCCAATGAGCTCATGCATCTGCTGCTGTCTCTGAAGCAAACACTCAATTAGCTATCTCTGAAGCAAATACTCAATTAGTTATCTCCAGAGCAAGTTGAAGGTGCATCAGTTATTAATTTCTTACCTGTTGATTGACAACGATAGGATATTCCACATGATAACACTTTCTACCGATCAACTGCTGCCTTGCTCTGTTTGTCTGAGTTTATTTTTCATGCTATCTGTTTCAGATTTACTTTTGAAATGATACATGACTGCATTTTTTTTATTTTTTTGCAGCTTCTGGGATGGCTATTTTGAATACTTGATGGAAAATTGTTCAAACAAGTATGATGTGATTTGCCTGCTCTCACGTTCCTCTATTTATTTTGTTCAGTTTATGTCCCAACACCATGCATGTATTCTTGGTGCAATTTAAGAATGCTAACTGAAGACATGCCACATGTATATAGCATTGAATACTGTAAATTTTCCTTTTTATACCATCACGTATATGCCACATATACATGATGTACAATATTCCTTGGATTAGGTTGGCTGAACTAAATTGCGAAAAGTGTTTTAACAACATTAAATATATTGCTATTTCCCAATGATCAAATTTTAGTGCAGCTGGTTTGAAATGAGGAACTTTATTGCAATTGCATAATACATTCTTCTTTTTCGCAGGTCAACAAATTATGTAACATTAGTTACTGCACAACTTATTGTCATGGCAACTCACATGGTACTTGACATATTTCATCTTATTTATACTCTTGGTAAAACAATTGCTTTTAACTGTCCTGACTTGTTTATCTTTTCTCACTAATAATGGAGGCTGGATTGGGACTACCTGATATTGATTCTTGGAATATGATTGAGAAAATAGCTGAGAGAAACAACCTGGGTTATAAGCAGATGGTGAGCCAAACAAAGACCAGATTTTATTTTTGAAAATTTAGTTGGTTTAAATATATATTTCTTAACAGTTTTTAAACTCTCCTCAGATCAAACTTAGAGCATTGCTCACACATCTGCAACAACTGCGCATTGGCTATTGGGGAATAGCTACAGGGAAAGGCCAACAACTGCCATCATATGGCATGGCTTCCCCCCGTGCACTTGATGTATCTGATGAAAGCCAACAACCTGCTGAGGCATCTGGGTTGGGCCGAAATTGGGTGCAAAGCATGTTTAGTAGGGACAGAAGCTTACGGGCTAGCTCTTTCAACCGATCTAGTAAGTTTTCAGCTACTACTACCTCTCCTGTTTTTAGGACCTGAGTCCAGTAGATCTTATTTTTTGCTATATGCTGATGTGACTTTATCTACATTTCTCTAATTTGGTCAATGTCAATTGATTATTACAGATGATCCAAAGGTTGGTCCTACCGCAGGAAAAACTGATCTACCTGCTGCACAGAAGAAAACTCAAACAAATATGAGGACCCTTAGAGGACATACGGGTGCTATTACTGCTCTTCATTGTGTAACAAGGAAAGAGGTCTGGGATCTTGTTGGTGATCGTGAAGATGCTGGCTTTTTCATCAGTGGAAGCACAGATTGCACGGTTAGGCTTAGCTTCACACTGTTGTGTTCCTCATAACCTTATTTTCATTTGTATGGAAAAGGCAAATGTTTCTATGATTAAGTTATTTCTAGGCAAATTAGAACATTCATCATGGTATTTTTATGATTTAGGTATTACCAAAATTAGAACATTCATCAAAGTTGCGAACTCTGTTTTAGCACTGGTCTAATAGCTGAGTATTCACATTTTGTGAATACCATATGACTTAAGAGGCAAATGTTTTATGTTTTAAGGTGTTTCTAGGCAAATTAGAACATTCATCATGGTATTTCTACCCAAAATTTGCCAATATTACAAAAAATAAAAGTTTGGCATGGAAACGGCAAATGTTTTTATGATTAAGGTATTTCTAGGCAAACTAGAACATTCATCATGGTGTTTTTAATAAGAAAAGAGTCCATTTTACTCCCCCAAACTAATTGATTGGACCACTTAACCCCTTAAACTATTTTTTGGCTTATTTTACCCCCAAAACTATCGAAAATAGTTCACTTCACTACGTAATAGCATTTCTCTTTGTTACTATTGTTAATACAAGTTGCATTTTAAACTAATTTTTTTAGAGCCATAGATGACATTATTATCAAAGTTTTAAAATATTTTCAATTTTTTCACGACTATTTGCTTGAACTTTAAAATATTGATGTTTAAATCAATCTAAGGAGCTTTCAAGCTATGTAAACAGTTTGAAAAATTCTAAAAGATTGGCGAGACTTAAGTTGTAATGCATTTGTTATCCTAACTAAATTTCAGTGCAAACTATGACGAATACAGAGAGAAATAAAAAATGGAAGCAGTGTTAGAGAGTAAAGTGAATCATTTTCAATAGTCCAGGGTGTAAAATAAGCCAAAGAATAGTTTAGGGGGCTAAGTGCTCCAATGGAATAGTTCGGGGGAGTAAAATGGACTTCTTTTTCCTTTTAATAACACTATATTTCTTGATACAGTTTTACTTTTTGTGCTGGTTTAGAACAGCATTGGCCCATAAGTTTTTTCTCAAATGTCTTCAGTAGAATAGTTTAAAGGATTTCTTGTGTTGATGGCCTATTCAGATAAACCAGAGTGCAAGGCTCAAAATGGAGCAGAACTGGTAAAAATGCCCTGCTGTTTAATGGTTTGTTTATTCGGTTAGTTTCTGACCAGTTACTTGTAACAACCCGGCAAGCCACCACCTTTGATAGCATGCAAGTCTATTGTTCATTCCCAGCAATAACTCGCTTGACGAGTACTGAGGCTGAACACCAGCATGCTGCCAAGGGTAGTGGCATGTCGAGTTGTCAGGAAACAAAACTTTTCAATTGTTTTCTAGGAGGAAACAAAACTTGTCAATTGTTTTTCTAGAAGTTGTTATTGGGTTTGAAGATGAAAACTGGCTTCTGTAATGTTCTCTCTTTATTGTACTGCTTGTAGCTAATGCTGCATTAATAGGAGATATGTTGCTCAGAAAAATGTCTACATTATATTTTATTAATACTTTGTTCATGTACATTTTACAGGTAAAAATTTGGGATCCAAGTTTGCGCGGCTCTGAACTTCGGACAACACTTAAAGGGCATACTAGGTAGAATCATCATCTAAGTTCACCAATTTAATGTATTACACCACTATCACTTAATTTGATCCCATCGCAGTTCAGTGTGTTGTGGACTAATTACAACTGCTTAGTAGGCATGATTACTATTATTTGGGGCCCTGTACATATATAACTTGAACCATCTTGTAAGTGCCCATTTGATTTGGATCCCGTACTTGGATTTATTCCGATTTTAGGTTTTTTAGATAATGGAATAAAAATCCCAGGCTCTGGCATCATATGACGCACAACTGCACACAGCCGTTGTTCCAATTTGTGTTAGATCCCAAAAAAAAAAATCTAAGAAATATTTGTCCAAACTCCCCTAAATGTGCATACCCAAGATGCAACTCTAATAGGTTTGTATTTAGTGGTACCATCCATTATATTTTCCGCTGTAAAGTGTGTTGTGTTATATCTAAAATTCTGCTTAACCATGACATTTGCTAAATTTCCTTTCCTTTTGGGGCTGTGCATGGTATCACGAAGTCTATATTTGTTTCTAAGCATCCATACTTGGAATACATTTGTTC
Organism: Oryza brachyantha; assembly: GCF_000231095.2. Classification (NCBI taxonomy): domain Eukaryota; kingdom Viridiplantae; phylum Streptophyta; class Magnoliopsida; order Poales; family Poaceae; genus Oryza; species Oryza brachyantha. The sequence goes on along the minus strand of NC_023163.2, from coordinate 16,556,327 downwards.
TAGATTTGTTCCACAAAAGTATTACATAGAATAGTAAGCTAAATATGTTGGGCCATCTGCCATCTTGAATTGTAAAGCTCTTACCAAGTGCATTGCACTGCGGTACTTTTTTGTTTGTCTGTTCTCTTTCAAGAGCTCAGCTGTTTGTTGTGAGTTTAGGCTTCTTTAACTTGATCAACAGGCTTAGTGATAATATCATGCTCTCTTCAATTTTTGCAGGACAATTCGAGCAATCAGCTCAGATCGTGGTAAAATTGTTTCTGGAGCCGATGATCAATCCGTCATAGTCTGGGATAAGCAAACATTTAAACTTTTGGAGGAGCTTAAGGGTCATGACGCACCGGTCAGAATCCTTCATTCATAGTAGTAACTTTCCTATCAATACATGAGTACAAATTTGCTATATTCAGGAGTAGGCAACATCCAGTTTGAGCTTTGTAGCTGTTTTCTTCAGAAAATTATACAAACATACACATTTAGGGAATGTTAAATTGTTAACATGTATAAAAAAGGGGGGAAAAAAATCTTCCCATGACATGGCAATTTTTGTCAATTCTTTTTTGCCAGTCCTTGTGTCACTGACATGTGGGAAGTAGTAGATAAGGGATTGCCTCAAAAATAGAAAAAAAAGTCAATGTCAAAATATGATATATGATACTCCCTCCGTTCCATATTGCAAGGTGTTTTAGTTTTAGTCAAGCTTCTCAACCTTTGACCAAATTGATATAAAAATATAGTAACATCTTTAATACCAAATAAATACACCATCAAAACGTATTTATGGTGGATTTAATTAAACTAATTTGATGTTGTAGATGTTGCTATATTTTTCTATAAACTTGCTCTATGTTAAAAGTTTGACTTAGGACAAAACTAAAATACCTTACAATACAGTGGGAGTAGATACAAAACATACTAGAGAGTGGTCTTTCTTTGACAAAATATAAGAGATATTTATCGATTTTGTATGGTGCACGTATATTTGTGTGCAAACACTGTAACTTGTTTACATGTATATATTTTTAGTTATTCTTTTGAAATGTACAAATGCAAACACGAAAATGGGGCAGTAGGTTATTGCTTCACCACTTTACCTATAACCTCTTCCAATGTATCCATATAACTTACACTTATGGATTTCCATGTACAATTGACAATGGTGCAGGTTAGTTCTGTCCGGATGCTCTCAGGAGAACGTGTTCTTACTGCATCTCATGATGGCACTGTCAAGATGTGGGATGTCCGTACTGATACTTGTGTTGCTACTGTGGGTCGTTGTCAAAGTGCAGTTCTATGTATGGAATATGATGACTCAACTGGAATTTTATCAGCTGCTGGAAGAGATGTGTATGTACATTTTTTTTAACCTCAAGATGTTTTTCAGAAACTTTACTTCTAAATTCACTTGAGCAACGTGGGTTGCAATTTAATCTGAAAAATTCATCCATCAGGGTGGCACATGTCTGGGATATTCGTTCCAGTAAGCAGATGTTCAAGCTTCAAGGGCACACAAAGTGGATAAGGTAATGTCTGTACTCAACTGGGGTTGGGGTGGGTGTGGGCAACTTGCACCATTAACCTACAGATGCTTACACATATTCTGGCTGATTAAAGATCAATGAGGATGACTGGCGAAACCATCATTACCGGGAGTGATGATTGGACAGCTAGGGTATGGTCTCTTACTCGAGGAACATGTGATGCTGTGTTAGCATGCCATGCTGGCCCAATACTCTGTGTTGAGTACTCACCTTCAGATAAAGGAATTATCACAGGTATGTGGCAATTGCTTATTTTAAGACTAGTGGAGCTGGGCTCTTCCACATGTCCACTGTACTCTACAGTATTCATCGCCAAATAATGCTTTTTGTATCACATATGCCTCTGATCCTTAATTAACATCCCAGGTTCCTCAGACGGGCTTATACGTTTTTGGGAAAATGAAGGTGAGATCTGCATTTGTTGTTTCATGCTTGGGGGGTGGGTGGGAATTCTGCTCTTGTAACCTTGTATGTACACCCAACATGATAGCTGAGTATTCACATTGTGTGAATAACTACCAAAATATATCTAGTAGAGAACATAAGTTGAGTGGAAGAATGAAGCCCTTTCGGTTTGAGTTAACATAAACATGAAAAACTCTCGGAAAAATTACAGAATGCTTTTGTAAAATTATTCATTTAATGAGTGCACTTGTGAGCATGGCTCTTTATATATGTGTTTAACCGGTATCAGTTCAATGGTAACCTCATCTCATTTTGCTATTATTTTGATCCTTTTTTCATATATAGTGCCTATGATCTATCCACCTGTTGGTGTATAAATGAGACATCTATTATAAATGGGGTGAACTGGTGACTGAAAGATGATTTTCATTCTCTTGTAGGAGGAATAAGATGTGTCAAGAATCTTACACTTCACTCCGCATCTGTTCTGTCCATTAGTGCCAGTGATCACTGGCTAGGAATTGGTGCTGCTGACAACTCTATGTCTCTTTTCCATCGACCGCAAGAAAGATTTGGGGGTTTCTCGAATACAGGATCAAAAGTTGCAGGATGGCAGCTTTATAGAACTCCCCAGAAAACCGCTGCAATGGTATGCAACTTTTCCTCACTATTAGTTATGTCAGTACCATGGCCTTGTGTTGGCAGCTGTTTCACAGGATCAATTATACTTATGCTTGATCACAGAAGATATATAGTATATTCAACATATGATGTTCATATTTGTGGAGTTAATATTTCTGAAAGCATCAACGCATGTTCGTAGTATGCTTAAATTCTGAGGTTAACAATAGTATATGTTGATATACCGGTACAAGAATTCTAGAAGCAGAGTGTAGGATTGAAAGGTTATGTAGTTCTTGGCTTGAGTGCGTATCATTTTGCTTCTGAGAAGTCTGTTGTGTTGAAGTTAAAAGAAAATGCTTGTGATAATAATACATTTAGTTATACACCGTTGTCATTTTTTTCCTTTAATTTGGGAGATCATGTTGTTATAAGTTCACAATTTTGCTTATGATAGGTGAGATGTATAGCATCGGACCTGGATCGGAAAAGAATCTGCAGCGGTGGTCGCAACGGACTTCTTCGGCTGTGGGATGCCACAACGAGTATCTAAGTTATACCAGGACGCATGTCAATGTAAAGAAATGGCAATTGCCACGTTGTGTTTGTTGTATGTTATTATTTTTAGTTGTTCTTTATAAATAAGATAGGAACTCTATTCGTTCATCCATTTTTGTAAATCTAAAAAATTCTCTTCTGATACCTCGAGTGGGATTTTGTTTATATTTTAATGTCGATCGCCCTAGACCATTCTCAGCTTATCTCCTTTACCATCAATTACCGGCGCGCGGTAGATGCCCATGTTCATGGTATGCAGAGTGCGTTGCGGGCTTGCTGCCGTCTACTGGGGGATATATGCACGCATGATGCCAGAGGAATACAAACTGTGGTCGCACTTCCATCGTTTGTTTTTTAGTTTGTAAGCCGTTGCCAAAATTTCAATTCTGAAACTTAATTTTGGAGTTGATTTTATGGTTTCTTTTAACATTTGTAGTTTATTTTTTTAAAAAAAAAATCACCAAGCACACGTGAAAACTTTACCCGCAAAATCTTGGGACACAAAACACACGGAGACATGCAAGAGGCCAAATCTCAGCCCAAAAAAAATTCTTGCATACAATGCTAATTACAGGAGGGAGCTTGACAGTTACACTCTTGCCACGCTTCGCCACATCTACACGAGTTCTTTACACTGACAAAATTCACACGACAATCAGCAGCAGAGCCCTCCAAGCGATCAGCTCAGCTTCATTGAGAACCACGGCATCTCGAGCGCGGCGGCGGCGGTGAGCCTGTCGCCGGCGACGTACTGCAGGAGGCCGTCGAGCACGTCGAAGCCAGGCTGCGAGAGCTTCTGCACCGGCACCTTGGTGCGCAGCCGGCTCGGCGTGGTGACGCCGAGGCCCATGCCGTTAACCTCGTCGGGCACGCCGAGCAGGCCGGCGACGAGGACCAGCTGGAGGTACTCCGTGTCCCCCGGGAAGAGCGTCTCGCCGGTGAGGAGCTCCGCCATGAGGCACCCGAGCGCCCACATGTCCACCGCCGGGCCGTAGTCCTTGCTGCCCAGGTACTGCTCCGGCGCCATGTACCAGAGCGTGCCGACCAGCTGCGTGTGCGGCGGCGCCCTCGCGGCGGACTTGCCGAGCCCGAAGTCGCATATCCGGACGCGGCCGTCGGCGGCGCCGACGAGGACGTTGCCGGGCTTGATGTCGCGGTGGAAGACGCCGCGCTCGTGCATCTGCTTCACGCCGGTGAGCAGCTGCCGCATGATGCTCTGCGTCTCGGCCTCCGTCAGCGCGCGCTCCTCGTCGTCGACGCGGCGGGTGAGGTAGTCGGCGAGGCTCGGGCCGACGTAGTCCATGACGAGGTGGAGCCTGCCGGTCTTCGCGCCGCGTGCCACCTCGCGGAGCGTCACGACGGCGGGGATGCCGGCGCACGCGGCGAGCGTCCCGGCCTCCCGCAGCAGCGCCTCGTCGTCGCTGTCCTTGTGGGCGATCTTGATGGCGACGGTCTCGCCCGTCGCGATGTGGCGCGCCCTGAAGACGGCACCGAACGCGCCCTCGCCGATGAGCCTCCACCCCCTGTACGACCTCATGCTCCCGAAATGCACCCCGGCGTCGCCGCCGCCGGGGGAGGAGAAGGGTTTCTTGGCCACATCAGCAGCACCGGGGACGGCGACGGCAGAGGGCGAGTCCGCAGCCTCCGCAACGGCGGCGTGCTGGTCGCGCCGCCTGGCAGCGATGGCGCCGGCGACAGAAGACGAGCCCTTCGGCTTAAACGCCCCCATGCCTCGGTAGCTGGATCGAGGCGGCCGGCGACCGGAGAAGCGCACAGAAGGTTTGGTCGGGGTAGCGGAGGACTGCGGTAAGAGGTTGTGATCGCAGGAGCAATGGCGTGAGGCCTTATATCGCAAGAATTCTCAGTCCGACGCCGATTCCGAGTCGGCTCCGACTCCGAGTTCCCATCGCGCGTGCTGCGTTTAGCCGACGAGCCGCGCGCGGGAAGGGACCGATCGAACACCAGTTTGATTTTTTTATTTATTTATAACTACTTTAGTTTTATTCTTAGTATTTACAAAATTATATTTGTATTCTCAAAATTGACAAAACATCTTCCTACCGCCCTCTTAGAGACCTCTTTTAAAAGTGGTCTTTTATCGAGTGTGAATGAAAATGTGCCGTATAGTTTGCTTTATAATATCTATAAAATTTTTAAATAGATCGTCTGAAATCGGATAGAGTCAAACTTTATGAGAGCTATAATTTTTTAGTTTATAACTTTATCATTTAAAAAACATCTAGATTACATTACCAAATATTCGTTACGAAATCTCATTTATATATTCACACAATCTCATATCTACGTCTCAAACAACTTCTGACAGAAATAAACACAAAGTTGCAGATCATATTAAATGAAAAATTAGTCAATTATAAAGTTATTGATCTCGTCAAGTCTATAATCTTGATATCAAGTTTGAATTTATCCAACTTCATATGACCAATTTACAAACTATCTAGGTCTGCCCCGCCCCTGCTCCCACCTCGTCGTCGCTGAAGCCGCCATCATCTATCGTCGCCGAAGTTCGTCGATACAGGGAGGGAGAGGGTAGCAGCTAGCTTAATTAGGGTTTGCATGGGGAGGTTGTCTGATTTCACTTAGGGCATGTCCTTACATTGGGCCAAAGGGTATCTTTGTCATTTAAGAAAAAAAAATAGACAACCAACCAAATCCTATTATCGGTGAACAACAGTTGAGTGTCGACGGTATTGAGACAAAATGGTGCGTAAATTTGACCGAGTGACCTGAAAGGAAGAGCTAGTTTGTTGCATTATATAAATAATTCTCTCTTATATTATTTTTAAAAAAAGATTAGATTACATTTTGTGAAAAATAAAGATACTTTGTATATTAAATGTGAGGGAGCACTTCACACCTGCATGGCATACATGCGCGCCCAGTAATAAGCAGAATGGGATGCATAGCACAGGATAAAAGATGGACACAAAATCGATGCCAAAAATCTATCTCGGTCGAAAGAGCGAGGTACAAAACAGAAAAACAAAAAAATATCAGAAGCATACCGTATTTTATAGATGAAAGATACGTACGTGAGGTCGAAGTTAAACTTTAAATTCTTGTTTATTTTAGAAATAAATATATATATATATTACTTAAAAATACGGATATTTCTATTTTGGTACGTCGCGTATGTCCGTTTTGGATGTTTTGCCGATCGCCTGTATACGGCTGCTCGTATGTGGGCCGTTATTTGGGCCACGGAGGATTTTAACGGACCAACAGGTAATTGGGCCATTATTATTTCGTCTCAAACATATATATGGCTCACGTACTCGTTAAATAGGCCAGACTAAAGCACACCAATGGTTTTCGGCTCAGGTGTGATTATGCTTCAGTTTCGGCCTTCTTTTTGGACTTAAAATTGGACCGCCTTCTTGTTTCAAGCTCAAGTGCAAAAGGTATGGTTTATGCATACAAACTAAGCGACTATTAGAATGCTAATTAATGAGACTTTGATTAAAGAACACGCTATCACGTTAGCCCCTCTCTCTCTCTAAAAATGGGATGGGTACTCATCAAAGTTATATAGTCCACGCCAATAAGCTCCTCATCATCCCGTATTTCTTCTATCCATGGCAAAACACAGGCACGGTGCTAGTGTGTGTATATAACACCCACTTTATTGAATCGGTCTGACAGCTATTTACATCTTTCGAGGAAAAAATATATAAGAATACGCCTTTGCTATTTTGCAGGCGCCTAATTCTTACGTTTTCCGGCGGTCGATTTGCTGGCCATTAGGCCATCTTCAACAATAAAGATATCATACTAACTCTAAGCATTCTAAAAGATAACTTTTTTAATGGTCTAGCTCTTAGTAAATAGCTCATAATACAAATAACCCCATCATTCATCCTCACTTGACAATAAAATATATGCAAGAGACTATCTCTTAATTAAGAGATAGTTTTTATCTCTTTTACTTTAAGATTTGTGCCCTTTTGTCAGGCGTCGTGGTCTCCCCTTTGTTGGGCCTGGCGGCCATCCCATCGGACCACCCTGTGCCTCTCTAGTGCTCCCCTCGCACCTCGGCTGCTCCGTCTTCCCCCCCACCCCTCACCCCAAAATCATCTTCGTGCCTCGTGGATCCAGCCGCAGCCGGTGCCGGTGCCTCCGTCTCTCCGTGGAGCCATCGCCGCCTACGCGTTGATCCCGTGGTCAACACCGCTTGTTTTCCCTCATGCTCGCGGGGACCGGCCGATGTTGTCGTCGTCGCTTGCCCATTGAGCTTGCAAAGCTAACCAGCGGCATTGCCACCCCATGGATCCAGTGATGAGTGCCTGATTTTTCCGCTTGTATCGACCTCGTCGAGCCAACTAGTGCTGCTGGATTTAATTTTTTTTTACTTTGCTTGATTCACTCTGGCTTAGATTTGTGTACTTTGCTTGCTTCACTCTGGTTTAGATCCGTTTTGGGGGATTTTTTTTTTCTGAAGAGGTGAATGAATTGCCTCTCCATAAAATTAATTTGTTGATTTGTTTAGGTTTGATCTCACACAATGTGCTGTGGTTTGGGATTGGACAGAGGAGGAAGGTGGGTATTGGGGTTGATGTAGGTCCAATTTAGCAGCGAATCATCAAGTTGAACATGCGCTCCATACCATGCACTCCATTGCAAGTTAATTGCGAAATTTTTTAATGGCTGCTGCATCTTCTCAGTATAGGTGTGCGAAGAGTTTATTGCTGGTAGGTTTTGGTTGTGTGAACATGAACCACTTGAAAGTTTGTGAAGAAGGTACGAATCGCTTCAGAGTTTTTTGACCCACAAAAAAGCTGTCGCACTGTAGCACTTTTTTCCTACAGTGATTAAATCGATGTGGTAATCACATTTTTTTGGGTAGATGGGGTTTATCATATACGGACTTTTGCTTATGATTTTTTGTTTGTTATGAGCCATGCAGGTTTTTTTTCTGGGATGTGAAAGTGACACATACGAAAGAGTACTAGTTGGGCATGTGTTTGATTTGCTTTGCTTCTAGCTAGGCTCCTGGATCTATATGATCATGTGCAATCATACAGGTATATACACAGCTACATATGGAGTAGTGGCTTCAGTTTTAGCTCCATAGTTATAGCCTTGGCTTAAGTTTGGCTCAGAAATTAGATAGAAAAATATATGCTCTTGGATCTTAACCTTTTAGGTGCTCTCTCACACAATCATTTTGGTGGTGCCTATCTGGAACCATGGCATTTTTTATGTTCGTGTAAATCATTGGGTTATGTACAAATCAAGCTTAAGTATGTTGATCCCTGAAGCTTTTTTGTTTTGTTTTGTTTTTCGCAAATTTATTTTCCGGTGTTGCATAGATGTATTAATAGGCAATGAAAAAACGTTGGTGTGCATTTTTCTTAATTCGGCTCAACTAAATAGTCATACTTGCATAATGTGTAAACTAAAGTTGCACCTATCTTAGCCTAAACTTGCATAACTGAAATATGCAACTTTATTATAGGCAAAATGCAAATTTAGAATAATTGAAGTTAATTTAGTGTCTACTTTATATTTTCCGTAATTCAATTACTCTAAATGTTTTTTCTATGGTTATATACTGACTTTGAAAATCACAAAATTCTACACCAAAGGGATTTAGTTGAAATCACAAATTTGTTTGCTTTGTCAATGTCTAATCTAAATTTGCTATTTATCAGCTCTCTGATTTTTTTTCTAAACTATCGGTCACCTATACTTGCACAATATATATGCTAAATTTGCACATAGCTTAACCTATAGTTGCAAAATATGAAAATATGCAACTTTAACATAAAAGAGTGCAACTTCAATATAAATTAAGTGCAATAATAGATTTCATGATTGTGGTTGAGTTGGAAAATTTTTTTAATCTCGGATTGCTTTATGTCATTCTATCATAATTTTGTACCTAGGTGGGGAATTTTTGTCGAATTGAGATTTGATTGCTCTATCAGAATCTAGTCTAAATTTTTGCTATTTGCCATGTCTTTTTCTTAAACACTGAACTTGCACATAGCTTAACCTATAGTTACATAATATGCAAATAAGAAACTTTAGTACAAATGAACGCAACTTCGGCATAAATTAAGTGCAACAATAGTTTTTATATGTTTTGGGAAGCATTTTGTGTTAGCACAAAATCCAGGTGTGCGTTGTGTTGCTGCTATTTGCATCTACTCTTCTTTCTGCTGATTTTTTTAACTGTTTTGCTTGTGATCTGTAGGCCAATATCCTTTGTGCCAATTCTCTAGAGAAATCGGTCTGCAGTAGCAAGAGATACAAGAGAGGTGGGACTTCACTCCCCTAGCTATATGTGATCCTCATGCTTGTTCTATGTATAATTGAATGTGTGTCAATTCTTTCATATTGTTCCCCGAAAGGCTTTGGCCCCACTAACATTTTTGGCAACAAGTGGATTGCCCTAGTCCAGTTTGATGGCTTAGATGATTCAGAGTAAGAAGAGTTGAAGAAATCTAGTTTTCACAAGGAGAGGTACCAGTGTCTCCCAATGAACCATGGCTCTTTCGTGAGATTGAGCTATGCTCTGAATATGCCATTTATCTGTGTAATTCAGGTTACACTCTTCAATTTTGTGTTGGTTTTGGTTACATACTTGATTTTCAGCAAACTGGACATGGAAAATTCAGTGTTGCGTTCAAAGTTCTGAAGAGGACGGATGGCTGCTTATATTGTGTAAAAATGCATCAGGCAACTGCATAATGACAGGGAAAGCTAGTCTTGCAGCAGTCGTTCAAAGTTCTGAATGTGCATGAATTGTAGAAAGCATGTGTACTTTGGGTGAGTGTTTGTCATGTGAAAGTATCTCAATTACATGGCATGCTGATGCTTAATTAAATAATTGATTATGCATCAGAAATTGATCATGCATGCGTTGTGTGCTTGTTTCTCTGTGGATTCTTATGGCACAAGCTGCTGCAAGATTAGCACTTTAAGTAACAGAATTCTGCACATTATTTTTGTCTGCGAAAAAGAGAGGAAGGGAAAAAGGTCCTACTTGAATCTTTACCTTATACATGATACTCCCTCCGTATATAAAATATTTTTTATATGACGCCGTTGGTTTTTACGTCCACGTTGATCATTCGTCTTATTAAAAAAAAAATATAATTATTAATTATTTTATTATAATATTATTTATTATTATAGGAATTTTAATTATACATTATAATTTTACATATTTGGATATAAATTTTAAATAAGACGAATGATCAAATGTGATTTTAAAAATCAACGGTGTCGTACGTAAAAATATAGAGGATGTTTCAGGGCCCATGGCCTAGCTACAAGCAAATCACATGGCCTGTGTTTCGTAGATGTGTTTAAATAGATAATAAAAAACACACAGAAGAGACAAAAACAGTGTCGTAAAACCCAAGCTTAGAAGTCCTGCCTGAAACACAAACAACCTTAATGCAAAATAGATCCACAACCCATTAAGCTGACCCGAAAACACTTTTTTTTTGGGTGTGACGGGCCCATTATCTCATTTTGTGGTCCAAAGGCTATATTTTTTGGTTTGCACCGGTGCTGTTAGATGGAAATCCAACGATTTGCATATTTGACTGACATATCCAAAAATTTCAGTCGACTGTGCAATAGGCGAACCCATAAGAATATCTATTTAGATTGACGATAAGACGGGTGAAAACACACACGAGAAAACAAAGCCCTTGCAACGCTTTGGATGGCTGAGGAGCATATGGCTACCATCGTTTCGTTTTTTAAGGAATAAGCGAAAAAGCATTTTTACAAACAAAAAATAACTTGCAGGTAAAACTTTTATATATATGTCCATAGCGACTCAAAAGCGAAACGTGTAAAACAAACCATGATGAAAAAAACCATAAAATCAAGTTCAAAATTAATAATTTAAATTTTGGCTTATAAGCAGCTATAACTATGAAACGAATCAACGATGGAGCCCTATATATATTAATTTATCACTATAACTATTTACAAGGGACAAGTGGATATCCGCTCATGATTTCAAAATCCGTTTCCCTTCATATTTACATATGTACATGAACCTCTCACGTAACTACCAATATCCATATAGTTCTGCACGCCAAACCATCACACAACAATAACAGCTCTCCGTATATATGCGCAGTAACCCTAAATAGTCAACTAGACGAGTACACCTCATTCAAAAAACCAACTTCTAATACTAAACCTGAACACCGAGGTGTTCAGGTAAATCCCCAGAAGTTGGTTTGTTTGGAATATATAGGTAGCAAATGAAGCGCCGTCACCGGCAACCTAGCTTGTGGCTGCACTAGGGCACGACTGGTCCACTGCATGTACAACTACTTCTAATCTAGCTTAGCTAGCACTGAATAATTAACCAAAACCCCAAACCTTAAAACTAATTCTCCTTTCCTCTTTGCTTGCAGAGTGTGTCCTCTCGATCATCTTCATCCTCGGTCAGATCGTGTCACCGTCGTCCATCCGTCCGTCCGGCGTACGTGTACGTACACACACTGTTTTTTTTACTGCTTCAACGTTCAACAATGGCTGCGCGCGCGCGAGAGAGAGAGGACGAGATGAACCGGCCGGTGGTGACCGCCGCCGCCGCCGCCGCTGGCTACGCTGTGAGCGCGAGCCGGTGAGGGGCGCAGGAAAGGGTCGCGTCGTTCGCCGCCTTCGTCATCGCCTCGTGGAACGACGCCTCGTTCCAATCTCCTCCCTGCATATTTTATTTTATCAATCAGTTTACTAATCACATACTAATTAATACTATCGCTGTTACAAAAATATACTCCTACATACATACATAAAAAAGGATGAAATTAATTAATTGATTGATTAGTGTGGTCGGAAACAATAGGTACCATGATGTGGAGCTTGATGCTGGCGATGGCCTTGAGGAGGAGCTGCGGCGAGTAGGTGTCGGCGTCGACGGAGAGGACGCTGACGTGCTTCATCCACCTGAGGCAGCCGAGGATGTGGAGCACCAGCTCCACCACGTCGCACTCCACCATCACCATCACCGTCAGGTTAACCAGCTGCTGCTCCGGCGAATCCTCCTTGCTGATCTGCACCTTGGCCCGCTGCTGCGCCCGGCGAGCCCTCATCGCGGCGTCCAGCCCGCCGCCGCCGTCGATGTGCTGCTCCAGCTTGCTGTTCTTCCCCTCCAGCCCCGTGATCTCCGCCTCCAGCGTCTTCAGGTACTTCGCCGCGTTGATCAGCACCGTCGTCTTGTCCTTCTGCACCGTCACACACAATTACCCAAACCCATTAGCAACTTAATTATTTTTTTGCCGCCTAAATTTTTGAAACATATAAATTTAACATGGTATTAAAGCAGCAGATTATCTAAAATCAAAGAAAAGACTCGAGCAAGGATTATATAAACGTTTTTGTGTTATTAGCATCTTTTTTGAGTGCATTCTAACCCAATCTACTTGACGAGGTTATCAAGAATCGCAACCTCAGAAATCTATCACTGTCATGAAAGGGTGGCTTCACCAATATTTATTAGTTAGTAGCTAATCCTGCTTTGCTCTAACTGATTAGGACAGCTCACGTTTGTCACTTCAGTTCCATGAGAGAGGAGGTGGTTTCCTGGTAACCACACAGGCACTGTGTAAAGCTGTGTGTGTGTCCTTTTTTATAGGTTTTCTTGCCAAGATTTGCCATCAATCTAATTAGGCTTTTTGGACAAGCTTTCTTGCCATCTTCTGCCATGACAACTACCCTTGTCTCTCAACTTGCCAATTTGTGGACCAGATTAGGAAGCAAATTAAGACCCTTCCAATCGCCTTCCTCTGCTGATGATGGATGTCCATAACTTGAAAACAAGATTAGTTGACCAGACACTATGCTTGACCTCCAATTAAAAGTCATTCCTTTTTTTTTCAGCAATTGGCAACGCTTAACCGCTATAATGTCTGCAGTTAATCCTTGTTTAACTACTGAAGGAACAATGATTAGCATATCCTTCTCATTTATTTAAAAGTTTATTGTCATATTGTTAGTTTGTTTAACAAGAGTCGGTATTGTAATATCAACTTGGAATCCTTGAAACTGTGTATTCTTAGGTTTGACTGGATTGCATATATTCCATCTCCGACGCAAAAAGAAGAGTTTTTGTTGATTTTGCATTGTTCAAGTGCATTTTGTGTTTAACGGTTCAATGTGCAATTTGACAACATTCAACTAATTTAATAGTATCCTCATTTGTTACGACAACAATGAAATTACATTTTTTTAATTATTAAGAAAATGACCCGGTTTGTAAAGATTGCATGGCACGGTTGACTGGAAATTATTGCACCCATAATTAATACTTTATGAAAAAGGGCCCACGTAAGGTAGCATATACCAAAAAGGCCCCAAAAAACTATTTTTTGACACCTTTATATACATGAAAATAGATAGTCTATCCCTTTCCCTCGAGCAATTGGCTCATTGAATACTTTGTATTGGAAACTTCCTTATGCGTGCCTTTCCAGCATTTTAGCATGTAAACATTTTATTAAGAACCTAATCTAGTTGCCTGCCCTTCTAACCACCTTCCTCCGTCAATGTTCATGTACTGTCTTGTACTCCACTTCATGATGTAAAATATTTGACTTTTTTACTTATAATGTTTGACCATTTGTCTTATTCAAAAATTATGGAAATATTATTTACTTTGCTTGTGACTTACTTTATTATCAAACGAACTTTAAACACGACTTGTTATTTTTTATATTTGTACTAAATTTTTAAATAAAATGAATGGTCAAACGTTGCAACCAGAAAAATCAAACATCTTACATTATGAAACGGAGGTATTAGTTGTTAAAAAAAAACACTTGTCTTGACAGAGCATCTAGGATGGCTCTTCCTACTGTCAAGACTCACTCTCTTATTTCTTCCAATTCCACTTTGAAGAAGATAAAAAGGACACATTGGATCGATTCGATCCTATGTGTGTCTTTGCAAAAAATTCCAAAAAAGAAATAGAGGCTTGTGTGCTCCTACTGGAACTATTTTTGGCCATCCAATTTGCAAATATAAAAGAGTGGATTAGATTTGTGTTTGACTGTCATTTAAGCAATGTTTTTTTTCTAGATGGACGGTCTAAATAGCATGGTGCATATATAGAGTTATGTTGCTAAATATTTTCAGAATTTTTCGTAATTGTTTCTATTGCATTTAAAGAGTATAAAAGCATGAAGGTTGAAAGAATTGGAATCTATGTCCAGTAGGTATGTATGTCTGATTCACAACAAAAAAAAAAAGGTAACTAAATATTGCTAATGGACAGTATGAAGCTAAAGATCTACACATATATAGATGGATGTTAAATTGTTAATTCAGACATCTAGATAATATAGTGTCTTAATTAGCTAGTGAGAAAATCACTGGTAAATAATGTATGCATTGGGAGACATAGTAATTAATTAAGGATTAAAGCTAGATTTGAGATTGAATGAGCTGGGTTTATAGCAAGTATATACATACCTTGGAGCATGGTGGGAGGAGTGATCTGAGGGTGTGGAAGCTGTCGTTGAGCTTCTCCCTCCTCTTCCTCTCCGACATCATGTGGTAGAGCTGGCTGTTGTTGCCGGCCGCCGCCCTCGCCTCCTCCGGCTGCGGCTGCTGTCCCCGGCCGCCAGCCTTCTCCGGCGGCACGGCGAGGATGCTGCTGCTGCAGCTGCTGGTGCTGCTCTTGACCACCACGTGGCCGGCGCTGCTCCCCGCGCGCGGCGTCTGCTGGTGCGGCTGTGGCGCCATGGCTGGCTGCGGCGGCGCGCTGTCCCGGCTGAACGGCGTCGGCGAGGAGGCGGAGCCGCCCGAGGAGGAGGGGGACGCCGAGGCGGAGGAGATGACGGCCATCATGGCGCGCATGATGGCGTCGTCGTGGTCGTCGGCGGGGGCGGGCGCGAACAGGCCGGGCGGCGCCAGCTGGTACTGCGGGACGACGGCCGACAGCGCCGCGGCGGCGTCGAGCGAGAAGGAGGACATGGAGCCGGCGCTGTCGATGGAGAGGGAGCGCCTGGACGACGAGAGCGACGACGGCGACGACGTCAGCATCAGGTGCTCGGCCGCCTCTCCCACGAAGAAGCCACCGTCGCCGTCGTCGTCCATGGCCACCGCCCTGCAGTCATCGCCCATAAGGTCGACGTCCGCGACGCCGGCGAAGCACGCATTGTCCCCGTCGCCGCCGGCGATGAAACTCGCGGCGCACCTGAATCGACCGAAACACCACGTACACACGAAACTCGATCAACATCCGAGCGAGCAATGAACAGAAACAAAGAAAAGAAAGAGGCCGGCGGTCGGTCATCGTACTCGGCGAAAGCCGGCCAGAAGCTGGGGTCATGGAGGTCGGGCGGCGGCGGCTGGTGGTCCTGGATGCCGGCGGCGATCTCCTCCTCCAGGCTGCACCACACGTCCTCCATGGACAGATAGATCCGCAAGGAAATGATCAGCCCAGCAAGCTAGCCAGTAGCTACAAAAAGCTTAATGATTGCCAAGAACAGCTGATCAATCGAGCTGGGTGGAGGAGAGTGGGAGGGGAGGCAGCTGCGCGCGCTGCTATATATGAAGGGCAGGCAGCTCGGCCATGGAGGAGGAGGCGGCCAGGTGGTCAGTCTCAGTAGGTGGGAGAGGGGGTGGGGTGTGGCGCCCGAATTTTCAAAGCGCAAGTGGGGGTAAAAACGAAGCTGAAAAACCAGCGCTTCGCTTGTTGGCGCGCGGAATAGTCGCCATCGCCATCTCGGTCAAAAGTCGTAGGAGGGGAGGGGATGGGGGGCACGCGACGGGAAGACGAAGCTGCCAGGAAGGGTCAAATCCGGAGGCAATCACCATGGATCAACGGCGAGGCTTTTTTAAGAAAAAAATTACCTTTTTTCCTCTCGCTTTTTTCTGGGGTCATTTGCGTGCACGTACCCGAGGTTCCTCGTCGTCGGGGAGACTTTCTTGTTCTTTCGTGGATTATGGATTTTTGTTGTTTTTTTTATTCTTTTTCAAGCTAAACATGTAGGAGAACCGTCGGTTATATTTTAATTAAGAAGGAATAAAACTCTAGACAGGTTACTGGAAAAAGAAAAAAAAATTAGCCGGTAACACCTCACAGCACACAAACAACATATCGTTCATCACCGTCAACTTAGAACAAAGACGGAGCACAACGCAAGGCATTGATATTGAGATTGTCGTAAAGGAGGCACCAATGATCTGAATTTAACGAACCCATATTATCGTTACCAAACATGTCGCCTTGCGACATAGCAGCTCCGACTCCACGACACATGAATCATCTTTACTAATAGTGCCTCCAAAACAAACAAAAACAACACCAATTTTCCAAGAAGGATATCATCCCAAGATACTAAGCACCAAACCTATATCTAGAAAAGACCAACACTCCTAGCAAGAGACTGCAAGGTATTATCGTTGCCTAGCTTCACCACACACACCCCAACAACGAATCAACTCTGACTTCACCTAGCAGAAATAAGGAAGAAAGGTTGGTTGCCCACTAGCTAGGAACAGGAACAGAACCAAAACAACAAGGGCCTCACCTCTAGGCTTGAGAGATGACGCGATGGTTTGCCAATGGTCATCGCAACACAGGCAGGTGTTTCTAAAGTGTTGCCCCATAGAGGACACGACGTGAGTGCCGCCACCACTCATCTGAAAGACTGAGCAAGGTTTTCACCTAGAGATAGGTGGGGAGGGATGGAAAACGCCATGACACCGTCTCTAAGAAGGGAATGACATCTAGCCAGATCAGCCAAAGGCGTACCATAGCTTTCGCCAACGAAATCTTCCTAGCCCCATGCAATCAACCTACACACCCGAGAACCACTGCCAAACACCTGCACTCCCTCCACGACCAAGCCTTCTTCTCCACCACCCACCAGCCTTCACACCGAAACCAGTGGCTCGCCACCATTTCTCCCCCACTCTAGCCTGAGGAAAGACAGTGTGCAGCCACGAGAGCACACCGATTTGTCCAAACAAAGCCAGGTTTACGCGAGAGGTGCTAGATCCCGCCATAACTCCCTCCCCACCAAAGGCATGAAGTTCGTCATCGTGAACCTAGGCCTGAGCCCTAGGCTGTCTCTTTGGCTGCCCAACGGCTAGCCACATCCGTGGAGACAATGCCTCCACACCCACCCACCCACCTCCCGGGCACGACGTCGCCACCACATGCCCCCACGTGTCATCACCCATGTGCCAAATCTTCATGCACGTATGCCTATAGTTGTAGATGGTGTCGTTGACGAGAGAAGACCTCAGGCACCACCACCATCGTCACTAGTGCGACATCTACCTTTCCTCGTGCTACCTCTAGATCCAGTGGGTTGGATCTGTTGAAGGGGGAGGCTAGAGATCCAGGCCCCTAGCTACCGACAGGCCCTCACCGGCATTGCTCTCTCCTAAGATCCCATAGGTCGACGGCCTCCTTGCTTGTGACCTTAGCTTGACCCCAAGGATCCTATCGACGCCTTCCACTGAGACACACGCCTCCGTTGCCGGTGAAGCAAGGGAGAATAGCACCCCACCACCACAGTCCTTGCCTCCACATGGTTAATTTCTAGTGGTAGACTTCGATGGTGACAAGGAGAGACGGGCGAAGCAAAGAGGAGGGTTGCCAGTGGTTGGGTCGCCGCCTGAGTCGCACTGAGAAGGACGATGCGGAGGTTACTAAATAGTGTGATTCGTGTAAGAATAATTTGTATGAAGTCATCCGATCTTTCTAAATCAATATTTCAATTTTGGTACTTGTTTATTTGGTCGTTGATTTCATTAAATGGTCATTACGTAGTTAGGTAATCTAGAAAATATAAAAATTTCATGACAAAAGAACACCTTCCTCCTACGAGGAATTGAGCTAATCGGATGGTCCCAAGCAGGTTCAATGGGCTCCATCGTTACGCAGATGCAACTGCTTATAAGCTAAAATTTGAATTTTAGAACTTAATTTTGAACTTGATTTTGTGGTTTTTTCATTATGGTTTGTTTTATACATTTCGTTTTTGAGTCGCTATGGACACCTATATAAAAGTTTTACCTGCAAATTATTTTTCGTTTGCAAAAACGTGTTTTTGCTTATTCCTCTAAAAAGCAAAACGATGGGAGCCAATGTGTCATATAAGATCGTGTCTTCGTTAATTTCTGGTAGATAATTCAAGAGGTTGTGCGTCTATGTGTTTTTTTTAAAAAAATGTCATTATAAATTACACTCGCAATACACGAGCTTGACTATTAGGTTAATTAGGTGCGAGTGCAAGATCTTGAGAAATTAGCATATACAAGTAATTACTTGCCGAGTGGATGCATTTTGGTAAAAACAAGAGCCAGTGTTTGTATTTGTTTTAATGTTCACTGCTCTAGACATTGCTAAATTTCTTGGTTTCTAGATTAAATTTCGCAGGTCTTGGCTAATAATCCTTGCACGTGCTTTTATTTTTGGAATGTTCTTCATTACTGACAGACAGCAAATGATAGGTTTGAATGAGCAAACTGCTTGCAATTATATTATTTTGCAAACTTTGTTTAATTGGACGATCATTACCTTATTCACTTTTAAGAAGCATGTTGCTTTGACAGAGCTACTGCCGTGCATTAAAAAGAAAAAGATGCATTACACGTAGATATTTGCAGAGGTAGCATGCATATACATGGCTAATTAAGAAATCTCGTGTAGCACATCATTTTACCAAATTGGACATAATAGCCAAGTTCATTACCTCCAATTTGATAATTCATGTTTTCTGATAATGATATGTTCTTCAAAATATATATTTAACTATGATTTTTCTATTTAATATAAAAATAAATAAATAGTTATTAAAGTATTTTTAAGACTTATCTATATATACATATTTTTTTAGTGTTTTTAAACTAAATATTTATAATCTATTAATAGTTTTAAAATTTTAATCATAACATTGTCCAAACGTGAGTAATTATAGAACTAGAGGGAGTACGCTTATTCCTCAAGTTCTTGCACTGGATAGAGCCCATCAACCATGTTTTTCCACGAGTATAATTTACTCAATTACAATCATCGGTATCACCTACTGCTCCATAAACACGAGTACAATTTACTCGATGGCTATTATTGGTATCACCTATTGTTCCATAAACACATATTCTCTCCGTTACATACGGTTAGATACTATAAGATTTTTTCGACTTTGCCTAGATTTATATGCATATATACAAAATATATATTAATATATGGATAAATCTAGCTAAATTCAGAAAATCTTATAGTATGAAACGAGAGGAGGTAGAATTAATTTAGAACGATAGACAAGATCGTAGTGTGATTTTGTTTCAATACGTCTAACTAAATCAAATTTTGATGTCAGGTGATTGCGTACGTACTATGTGTATGTGTATATATGAGTATATGACACGTTAATGTATTATATTCTATTTGTAAAGATTGTTTATTAATTATTCAGACTGCAAACAAGAAAGAAAGTGCCCGACGTTGAGGGCTGACACGGCAATGTTTCATGCATGCAATTATTTTCTATATGTTTTTAATGTTTACTGTGTTTTTGCAGTCCTGTATTCTAAAGAGACTCAATGTATGGCGTGTGCAGAGCGCATGCAGTTACCATTCCGTATCAAGCTTAAAATCCAGTGATTATCATCATATATATGGTTCACTGGGTCTTTTCAAGTACGTAGCTTTGTGAAGATCTAATTTCTCTGTACCCGTTTTAAAGTGCAGGGCATCCACACCACGGAAGCAAGCAACATGTCATTAGCCTATATACTAATGCACATATATAAACTAATGAAGCCTTACAAATGCGTGGCCCCATGGTTTGATAAACAACCGATGATCCCGTTTCTACAAATTCATTATACAGACAATCATTAAGCCTTTCTTTTAGGTATATTAATACCTCTCTGTATTTTAATAGATGATGATATTGATTTTTTTCATATATTTTTATCTTATTAAAAAACTAACGGGCTATCATTTATCTTATTTTGTTATGACTAAATTTATTACTAAGTATATTTTAGTTATAACTTAAGTTTCTGTATACTTGTACAAATATTTTGAATAAAATAAATGGTGAAACTATATTAAAAGTTTCAATTGTATCATCTATTAAAATAATAGATAGAATAAGTATCTTTATTTTTATATTCTTGCTTCACATGGATAACTATGCACCTACCGGCGGCGCTCCGAATCTACCCACACCAGTTAATTTCCTGATTAAAACTGGCTGGCCATGACAATGACAGGTAGGACCCAGTAGGTCCAAAATGCCACAGGACAAGCAGAGATGACTCGATTATTTTTATTACTTTGTTTATTTGCATACTTTGGACTGTCATATATAAGTCGTCGTCGTATGTGTGTGCTCTCTACCAGGAATATGACCGAGTCATGCTCAAGATGTAGACCAGAAAAAAAACTAATCGGGAGGCTGCTCTCCTCAGTCCTCGTCGGACGTGATGCTGGCATGGAAATAGTTTTCGCGACGTGCAATTCTCCGTTTATTTATAGTGTTTTTGTGTTTGTATCGGGAATTAGTCATGAAATTGAGTTTTAGAAAATGGATTCAAAACCTGACCTCTACATCCAATGCACGTGTACACAGGTAGGCATAGATTAATAATTAGTGCAGCATATATAGCATTGTTTTGGACATAGCTGCTGTTCTTTCCTCTCTCTCTTTTTTTTTTACCGAAGGTTGCTAAATAATTTTGGTTCACAAAATAATTATGGGAGTATCAAGCCCCTTTATATTGGACGCATTCTTGATAAAAAAAATCATAATAATGTACTGTGTCATGAATACTGTCATGGATAACCCGTCAGTGACTTACATAGTCATTGCCATGGGATCCTCTCATCGGTCTGTTAGGGCCAGTGTATCATGATCAGAACCATCTATAAGTTACTATCTAAATTAGGACATCTTGTCTCCACAGGACTTTATGAATTTTAAAAAAAATCTAACCGGCCGGTGGGAAACATACCGTCTCCATGATATTATATTAAGAAGAACATTTCAGCCAAAGCCTACCAAGAAATTAAGATTGTAAACCTTTGTCCCATGACATGTGAACTCGTCTCCTATGATTTATGTATTAACCCATGCCTCGTAAAAAAAATCTATTCATCAACAAGTGATATTTTTAAACCAATTCTAAAAATTCACCCAAAAAAGTCAACCGCAAGAACTGATAGATGCTACTAGCATGCTGCAACCGCTAGGCTAAAACCAAGTCGAAATCCAATATATCGAAAGGGATACACGAGAAGATATATGAAATTTGATTGTATCATTCACTTTGTTTTCCCTTGTTTTTCTATTATCTTTGTCAACAAAATAAGTACTCCTTAACTAATAAGTATATACTATTAAATAGTTTTGGTGTTTGATCACATGGCCCTTTTTTTTTCTGTAAACTGTACATGAATGCAAATAAACAAAGTTAAAAAGAAGCCCGTGAAAATGGTTTGGAAGAAGGACGAGCACTCCCTTGGAGGAGACCTAGGTCCAAGGAGATAGACAGCAAAGGCAAGACAAACACGTACTTTGGGTGTGAATATTAATTACGAAAAAGATTTCCAAACCTCAAAAGTTGAGATGGACGTATGCTTGTGTCTCACTCGAATGTGAGAAAAGAGTTGGAGTTAAAGCTGGAGATAGAAACTTTGCGTGCTTAGAATTGATTTGCAGAGCTTAAAAGCATGTAGCATTATCTTTTCACTTTTGCATATACTTACAGCAAAAATTTGAATGTTCAATTTTAAATTTAGAGTGGATGTTAAAGATCTTTTCGTCGTAGTTTATTTTTTTTAAGCCTTACCTTTTAGATCGTTAAGAATATGTATATAAGAGTTTTATTCATAAATTATTTTATATTTGTAAATATATTTTTTTATATCGTCAAAAATATGCATACAAGAGTTTGACACAATCACCTTAGGTTGCATTAACCAGCAGTTCACGGCAGCAATCATTACTGTCTCCAGCAACCAATCTCTTGGAATTTTTGCCTCTTCTTCCTTGCACAGCGCGCTAACAGATAAGTATAATAATGTGTTTAAAATACGTAATCATAATAAAATAATATGTTTAGAGGGAAGTAAATTTTAAACTCCGAGGGCATCACATATGCTCCAAACAGTTGTGAACTTTTTTCACAAAAAAAGACCGACAATATAGATGTTACTGTCCCATTTTCCAAAGGTCAAATGTGATCTACCATTGTTAAAAATGATAAATTACATTGCAAATGTAATGTACTTTTCATTTATCTTGTGGGGTCTGTTTCTTTGCGTGTGAATCGAATTTGATTTACGACTAGCAAAGTTCAAAGAAGCTGAGGAACCCCAGCCCCGAGAGCACAGCAAAGGTACATCTAGCAAAGGTGAGGACGAAGGACTTTTGGGGGTGCGAATGACTAGGCGATAGATTTCCAAACCTCAAAAGTAGAGATTGATGCTCTAAGGCCTCTTTCGAATCTACTCAAGCTTGTCGTGTGCTCTTTATGGTTTAACCTCGTATGATAACCTCACCGATTACTATTAAAACCTCACTTTTTTTACAGCAACTCATAACCCCTACCAAAACAATAGGAAATATGGAGAACCGAGCAAATTGTACACAGGAGATGAGAATATTGCATAGCCGTGGACGGCACCGAGCAAATTTACTATTTATCTTAACCGCACGTAATTGTGACAACTCGAAGATGCCAACAGCACTTGTGAATCAGATGTACCAGGGTGAAATGATGTTCATGTATGAAGACTGGCAACAAATACTTCAATTCAGGCCAACTAGGTCAAGTTCAAAGCTCAAACCATTTGCAAACGGCTCACAAAATCGCAATACATTCTTGTTTTAAGCAAGACGGTGACTGCAGTTTCAAGACATGTACATACTTTCTCGTGTCTGTGCAATCAACTCTATATATAGTAATGTAGAATGCACTGCTGTGCTCCCCTGGTCTCCTTGGGTTGAGATGATAAGAACCACAAATCTTCTATACAACCATCATATATAAAGCTGTTACAAAAAAAAATGAAATGAAAGATATTCTACAGTGTTTCTTACAAACAAACTCCCTGGCCCAAAATCCCATAAATAACCTCTTGCTTGGGGCCATCGAATTTCGTCGTACATCAGATTGGGAAGGGCAAGCTTACAAAAACCGCAAGGCGCTTCAGTATCAGCCGCTGAAACTACCAACTGCTGGGGTTTTCAGCTAAAAGCTAGAGAGGAACTGATGACTGATCAGTGTGCTATCGGGCTTGAATATTCAGGTCCACTCTCCGAAGAGGTTATGCTGGATGACCCTGCCGATGTCACATTGCTGTGTGAACCATTCCTTGTGGATTTTGGTTGGAGTTCCATTTCTCTTTGCCTCTCTGGGGCAGCAGGTCTCTGCCCCTCATCAGCTAATCTCTTCAGAATGTTCATTATTGTGGGAACGAATTTTGTGGACAGTGAAAGGAGGGCTGGAAGCTGCATACAACATTGTAGACATGAAGACAAGTATCATGTAAGATAATATTTAGGAGGCTTCAAATATATCATAATGGATATATGGCTTCAATACTCACGAATCCATTTTGGAACTCCTTGGCAATGTCTAGCTGTACCCACATGGCTTTTCCAACAAGGAAAACAACAAATATCACACCCAGGTAAAGCGGATTCCTGTCATCCAAGACAACTCAGTAAGGTCAAACGTGTAGATAGATCATCAAACATTCAAATATAACTAAGCAGACAGAGGAGAATACTTTAATAATGTCATGAACTCATTGAATCCAAGAATAGCCATTGCAGCAAGTGCCCATGGAGGTGGCAGCCAGTTGTTGTTCCTCTTATTTGCTTCCTGGTGAAGGAAACAGTAAAACACCATCATGTACAATCATACATCATTTTATACCTGATAGATTAAGCTCACTCTACAATATTTCAGGTAGCAAACCAAAATCGCAGATTGAGTTTGCAGAATTTTATCGAACACATCAAATATGTTGTCCAGATACCTGAGCAGCTATGGCCTGAGTAACAGTATATTCGGTTTCAGCCTTGAATTGTCTCCACAAAGATTTGCACTGGACAGGTGTAATTAAAGTCTTCTCCTCTGGAACCTGCTCGTACAGTGGCGTCTACTTAGCAAAAGATACGGTTTGTGCAGAAAATAAAGATAAAAACAGCGAGTTTCTTGGACACAAAAATGATAAATGTAAACATAGTACACAGTTTCCTTACCCTTTCCCACGAGCTGGAGGCAAGTGGATCAAACGATTGGATGCTCCTATCTGTAGTACCTGGCCTTGCTGTGTCAACTAGAGCAAGGGACAGTGTGTTCTCAATGTTGTCACTGTCCTCCTCCAATCGAATTGCAGCCATTGTAGAAAGCAATTTCATAGACTTGCACAGAGATAGAGAAGTTGATGAATTAGTTACGGAACCAATTCCTTTGTATTTCAAAGACACAGTATAAGCATTTGACATACAGCTGAGCGAGCAGTTTTAGTAATGGCTTTTATGTCCTCCTTCCCAGTCCATACTCTTGGCATTGAGTCAGCATCACGGCTGAATAGCGTTGAGAACCTGCGTGTTATTCATGAAATTAGTATATGAAAACATGTGTCATTTGAATCAGCATTTGGTGTGCAGTTCACCTATCCTTCATCCGAATCAAGACCCTTGCAGCTTCCTCTTTTGCCTTTGATTCAACAACAGTCCTTCCATGATTCTCCAGCTTTGAAAGCAATTCATTCTGAGTCGCTTCATCAAGTTCAAAAGATGCCATGGCAGACTCAAAACCTGAAACAGCAGATTTTGTCTCACGTTGAAGGAGTTTCCTAATTGCTGGCCAGGTTTCTTCACTGGCTGAATCTAGAAGAGCTTCAACTGGTTCTGCCAATGCTTTGGTAAGTTGCCCCTAAAATAACAGATCTCGAATTAGATAATGGCTTATTTTGTCTTATCAACTATATCAATCATTTGATTAGATAAGAATATCATCAGTGAATTATAATAGGGAGCAACCTCATATTTGGCACAAAGTTCAGATAGCTTTTTGGCACGAACTGATGCCACATGTGCCTCAATGTCACGCTTAAGCTTATCCTTAATTTTTGACGGGTCCCATTTCACTTGCTGGATAGCAGCATCTGTCAATGTATACAAATATATTGTCGTTATAAGATACTTTGTACATGCATTTCTGTAGAAGAGTGAACTGTAACATACAACATCCTCACGTAAGAGTTTACTCATAAATTCATGTTAGCTAACATTACAGTTGGTGTTTGGCAGGTGACTATTGCAGTACTTCAAATTATTAAATAGTGATAAATGTTTTGAAAAACAGAAAACATCAACAGCAAATCATCATTGTTTCATTCCGTAGTTCATATAGTCAACCACCATTTTCACATTCCCAATTTCATTCCTGCCGAAGCCGGGTGCCATTCTCATGCAAAAACAAGAATGTACCTGGCCTTTTTGAGGTACCAAAACTAGGTTTCAATGTTTCATAATGGCATAGAATCCATCAGGAAAATATCAAGTAGCCAGTATTGGGCTCTTGCGAACAGGCCTCTAGCTGAGTTGGTTAGGTCACGCTAGTAGCGCCCCTCAGGTCCTAGGTTCGGCTCCCCGTGAGAC
Organism: Oryza brachyantha; assembly: GCF_000231095.2. Taxonomy (NCBI): domain Eukaryota; kingdom Viridiplantae; phylum Streptophyta; class Magnoliopsida; order Poales; family Poaceae; genus Oryza; species Oryza brachyantha. Next base: position 16,530,559 of record NC_023163.2, on the reverse strand, counting down.
CAAATTTCAGGCTGGGGTTAAAAAAATCCCCTCATCTGTCTCACGCCAAAGCACAAGTCTAAGACCCATCCCAGGTCGTTCTCTGAGAAGGTCTTCTTATATGCTTAATGCCCAAGGACTGTCTTAACACCCCCCCCCCCCCCGGAGGTCGAGTATTGGGCTCTTGGCAGATGACTGGATCAAAACACATATTGCTTTTGGAGAGTTCACTTTATGACTTTTTAGTCTCGAAAGATGCCAACTGGATTGTTTTTCATGTTATAACAACCGAGGTAGTTCCCACTCCCAGTTAGGGCAATAAAACCAAAAGTACACAGGACTAAGTTACTCGTAACGAACATAGCTGCTGGTAACAAACATAGCTACAAGCCTACAACAGAGGATCACTATTCTCTAGTTAAAAAATTCAAAAAACATACCTTCAGATCCTTTATCAAACTTCCCCAAGAAAACTTTAGTACAGTCACGAGCAGCAACAGCAAAACCCTCAGTTTCTAGGGACTTGTCAAAGGACTCCTTGAATGCTTCTAAAGTTCTAGCCCGTAAATGATCCAAAAGATTTTGGTATGCAGGGTTGACAAGCTAAAAAGGAAACATTCAGACAAGAACAAGTCAAGATAATAAACAGCAACAAAAAATGTAAATGTACTAAGATGGAACTAGATTAATTAAACAATTTAATAGAAAATGAGACAGGATAAGTAAAATGTTTCTTTTCATTTTGAATAATATAACAAAAATAATATAGTGGGAAAATGAATACACAGCATTGTTCACAGATTTCATGTTAGATTTTCAGGTTCTGTAAAACATCTCTCTTCCACTAATATCAGAAAATATGGTAAGCAGTCATCGAGAAAGGAGCATCGTGACTTGTATTTGATTGTAAAGATGGAACTGATCATTACTGATTTTTACCATTGTAAAGATCTCAGTTGAAAAATATCATCGCAAGTGCCATTGACATGTTGGCCTAGGCCCCTTATGTCATTCTCACAAGTAATTGTATTATCCACTTCCAACTTCTTTCAGATCGAACCTACCTAATATTCTCTTCATTTTTGTATATATCACTTCCTATTTCAACTGTTGGTTGAACATCATGCACGAGGACAAAGGCAATTATAATGTGATAAAACAGCTAAAATGCCACCAACAAAAAAGCACATAGGAAGTATGGAGGAACCTGCAAAAGTTTAGACTCAAGTTGGTGCCTTTTCGAAGTTCTGACACCTTCATCAAAATAAATAGCCTCCATGTCATACCTGAAAGAGAGAGAAAAACATCACAGGCTTGTTATTACCTAGCAAACCAGGAAAAATTGCATTGTGATTTATATCCCAGTTTTATTTGAATCTTTAATATATTGTTTTGCAAAGATAATTGTTTGCGGTTTCACAGCTTTAAGATTGCTTAGTCATTTGCAAGCACCTAATCCATCTTGACAACAGAAGTTTGTTTCACAGCAAGAAAATGAACAAATAGCATCCAAATAAGGGCCAAGTCCTGGCTTCCAGTTACCAACAAACATGTGATTTGTTTTTGGCTTAGATAAAGTTGGTACGAATCGTCCTATGCGACTAGGAAAAACTGACGAGGCCTACATCAGCAAGTATCAATAGTACCAGCCAAGCCCCACAAGTTCTGTAAAGCTTGGGAATATCACAACCGGAATGAGAGCAGCATTGGTCAAAATATATTGACACTCACTCTGATAAGCATCTGTCAAGAAGGCTGCTGATCTTTTTCCCAAACCCAGGCACATAGTCATTTTGAACAGCCTCCTCAAATTGTTGCCATTCCTTTTAAAGAAAAAATACACATGGTATCAGCTGATTTCTTGAATCTATTTAAAACATAGAGCAAGCATAATATGTATTGTAATCACCTCATCATCTGTAAAACTGGCAATTTTCTCGTTACCAATTTCCTCGCAGCGTACAGTAGCGACCATAACCTGAATTAACGCACAAAAGATGTCAGTATGCATAATATCGATAACTCGAAACTGAAAGGGGCAAGGATGCTCACTTTATGTGCAGGTAGATCAAGGTCTTTATTCTCCTTAATGACCTTCCAAAATTGTTGTGAACTGAAAGAAAAACCAGATGCTGGGACGACCCCCCGCCGATCTCCAGCAAGTCCACCAGGAGCAATAGAATGTTGGAACCTATCTCTTAAACTGACAACCTTGATAAATTAATTTATTATCAGTCACAATTCTCAGAATATCGGTAACAAGCACAGGTTTCATAATTCACGTTCAGCGATACCAACCTGCTCTTTGAATAACTCCTCCTTTTCCTCATAACTGGAGAGGGCCACAACTTCAACCTGCATGGAAAGCACACTTGACACTAAGTACATATCTAAATCTATACTACTCTAAAAGAAGATAATGGTGGTGCCAGTGAATCCGCCATCCACCGACTATATTATATATTGTCTTACCAACTACTTCTTTAGGTATATAAAATATTTCAAAATAGTCCTATATGTTGGTTCTATTTTTTTCATCTCCAAAATACAAGTTCCGGACAATACTAACATGCATATAATTCATATTCCTCCATAGCAAAGCACGGGTATTTGGCTAGTAGAATATAACATTAAGAAGCAGAAAGATTGCATTATGGATTTTACATTGAAAAATTCACTCAGTGGAGTTTCCTTGTGAGCATGAGGTTTAGGGACACCATCCCATATCTGCAGCAAGACAAAAAGATTAATGTATTGAGAACAGAAGAAAGGTTAAGATGATAAGAAAAGGGTTATTAATTAAACACATACCTTCTGAATATCTTCCCTTAGGATAGGTTCAAGATTTTCCAAAGGTGTCTGGTGTAAACCAAAATGGACACATATTAGTTGCAGTACATGGATTTAGACCTGGAATGGAATAGTAGGATTGCCAGCGCTTGCTCAGGAAAGTAACATCCTAATGCACCCTAGCAAGCACTCACCTTTGATTTGTCACGAATAACAAACAACAATGTTGTTTTACGTGGACTGAACAACCTCATCATGACCTATTCATGTAGACAAAGGCACAAGGATATTATGGTATCTTCCATACCACTGAAGAATAGGAAACCAAAAAAGTAAGCTACATTATAGTATTAACAAACTGACTTGGAAAACAGTCTTCAAAAGAGGTTTGTTGGCAGCCTGTTCTCTACCAATATCATGACACCACCTATGGAAGAAAACAAATAAAAAAATCATTCATTTGCAGCTAGGAACTAATAGGTCCAACACACATTATCGGTAGAACTTACATATTGATCAACACAATATCTGAAACAGCCAAAGCAAACAATGCACTTTGTTTTTCAAAGGCTGTGTCATCCTGAAACAAAATAACTGAATTAGACAGTAGGTTCTGAAGCGAAAGTTCAATAACAAAAGAACTAGCAGTAAAGTGCCTTGCCATCATGTATTTTAACCCCCGTCACACAAAACACCTACTTTTGTGACAATTTCGTTTAACACGATCTTTTAAGATATTGTAGCATAAGACATATAGTATGTACACGAGGCAGTTCACTGATATTAAGGTTCATGGACCAAAAGTCCTAGTTGTGCCATTTTCTGTTTACAGTTAAGTCAAAACCAATGGCAGGAAGGTAGGCAAAATGGCAAATCATCGATGCTAGTGTTTTATGAGACTTGGGGTCAAAATACGCAGCGTGTGCAATTTACTCCACAAACAACAAACATCTCATATCCCTGATGCCTATTAGCAGTTGAAAGAATCAATGTGAGAAAATTTCAGGTTAATCTTGTTGACTTATATGATGAAGCCAAAATGCAAAGTACAGTACTAAGATTATTTTGTAAGCTATACCTTCACAAGCTACACCATTACATATCTACATGAAATACAATTCAGAAGAAATATGCCAATATGAAATCAATGGAGGGTTAGGTTTATTAGCCTTTTAGACTGGTAATTGGACACATCCTGCTAGTACAGGACACTCCTTAACTCAGAACTATGAGATACATAAAAGCTTTGTTTCAACAAACAATATGTTGGAAAACAAAATGTGAAGTGTGGGTCTCTCACACTAATATTGGCATCTACACCATTCAACAATAGATCAGGTAAAATATTTATTTTGTACTTACCTCTCCCCTCTCTCGGCCATCAGTCCCTTCCAAATCCATCACAAGGGTACATGGTTCAATATTATGGGCCTTCGCCAACCATATACCTTTTGTAGTCTGCGACCTGAAAAATTCACAAAGTGGTAGTGAACTTGATAAGAACAAGAATCAATTCCACCAAAACCAGTAAAGTTTCTACCGAGAAATGGAATGAACTACAAAAGAATAAGAACGTGCCTTCCTTTAAAAGCATCCATTTCCCTAAAATTGGTTCTGAAAAGATGATTTAAAAGTGTACTCTTTCCTGGAAAATATAAAAGAGAATTGATGAACAATGGTGCAGGGATAAAATATAGTATTCAATAAAAAGAGAGAGAGAAATGATGGAAGGAAAAAAGACAACATACCACTACTTTGCGGACCCATTATTGACACGACAGCGTATGAAAGCCCACATTCAGCCATTTTAACTTCCTTCATGAAGTTCTCCAATCCAGAAACATTGAATACTCCATCTCCGTCAATAAGCTGTGTTGAATAACAGGCATCCATTTCTGAAAGACAAGTATTAAAAAAACAACTAGTAAGCTCTTGAGTGAAAATGATATGACCAAAAGCAAATAGACCATAATTCCAATGCATAATGCCTGTGGGATTATTGCAAGAACCAAATGGTGGAAAACTGCTTGGCTCGCGCAAGATATGCAAAAAATACGTAGTGCTTAAGTAAACTGCTTGGCTCACGCAAGACATGCAAAAATATTTAGTGCTTAAGTGAGAACAAGTTGTACAGCAGGGCATGCACACACACTTGAGAGTGTAGAGTCAAGATGCTGATTCGACAACATATCATTAAAATACTATCATCATGAAGGATTCCATTGCAAGAAACCGACTGAAATATTGAAACAACGAGCATTAAATGGGGGAGACAGCTGTATGAAGTGCCATTTTTACTTAGCGTACTTAAGGGGGGCAAATTGATGGATGCATGATTCCCTTTGGTTGGGTGCTCTATGTACGAGAGCATACTACAATTATTATTACAGATAGCACACTGCACAGCCTCGCATCCAACCACCCGGGTGATACAACTTGTTACCGTAAGCACGAATCACTCAACGGAATCGCCGTAACTGGTTTTCTACGGCAACTTAGAGTGATAGTGCCACCCCCCAAGCATCATTAACCCTAGCCAAATCGTACGGCTCCGGAGATCACGAATCGAGCTTCCAAAAAAAGCTCGAGCTTTTCCGGCCGATCCAGCGGGCGATCCAAGCGAGCGCGGCGAGCTCCGGGTCGATTCGAGCTCCAATCCCCCCCACCCCCAACCCTAAACCCAAAAACCGCACGGGGACCCACCCGGCCGAATCAGCCGCCCGCCGCCACGACCCCGCCGTCGATCCGACCACCCCCGCCGCAGCGACCCACCGCGAAAAACGCGAGGGGGGGGGTCAGAACCAGCAACGGGGGAATCCAAATCGGAGCCCGGGGAGGAGGAGGGCGCAGCGCCGCGATCCAGGTCGGCGGCGGCGTCGATCAGATCAGGAGGGAGAAGGGAGAGAGGCATAGGTATAGCCACGAGGGAAGGAGGGAGAGAGAGAGAGAGACCCGCACCTTGGGAGACGGCGCCCCGGGGACCCCCCGACCTCCCGCGGCGGTCGGCGTCGGCGGGTGATGGGAGAGAGGAAAGCGAGGGGGGCAGGAGAGGAGAGGAGAGGGAAGGAGAGGAGAGGGGAGACGCGAGGAGCACGAAGGTGGAGGCGATGATGGGCTTTTTATTTGGGAACTTGCTAATTGTAATTTTCGAAAAGGGCGATGAGCTTTCTTTTTTATTATCAGTTATTTGGTTTGATTTGGATCTCATCTCGTTGATTTGGCAAGGGAACACGAAAATCTCTCAAAATCAAATTAAAAAAGTACTTAGTTGACGTAATTCAGCAGCATTAAATATATATATATATTTTTTGATGAGAAATTAAAAATATATTTTATAAAGATGAGATGATAAATTTTTATATTAAAACTTTTTAAAATATAGTTTGATAACAGGAATCAAATATAAAAAAAGTCTAGGAGTACACTATTTCGTGGTTGGACGGTAGAGAGATTATCCAACCGTTGGAATAAATGTGATTGCGAAACATTTGATTGATTTATTTATTTATTTTTAGCATGTTAATTTTGTGTCAAATTTTTAATGTTAAAATACAGCCCGGGGCGTACCATATATTTGTTTTTTTAAAGACTCGCCCTTATACGGAGTATCTGTTGAGAATTGAGATGCATGCGTGGGAAATATTGGAACTTTAATCCGTATATATTATACATGTATTTGCATCAGCGGGGTGACGTGGCATGGACCCAGTTCCACCGACCTTAATGACATTATAAGCCACAGGGGAGGAAGCAAGGATAGACGGGATCCCCTGCGGCGTCTCGGCCGTACGCTGTAGAGTGTATAGGCCATAAGGCTACAAGAATTATACGATCTGGTAGGAGGAATGATGGCGTACTTTTAACCAAATATATAATATAGTTTGGACCAGGATTTCCAGCACTCAATAGGTGTGGTTACGGACTTGGAACAAGGCTAATAATATAGCCAACAAGTTGGATATAAGACTTTTTCATAGTTTTTTCTTAGCCCACCCATATACTAGTTAGCTCTTCATTATTAATACAGGGCCCACATATCACTCTCATAGAGTTTCTTGGTTCATGTGCCCAATCTGGCTACAAGCTAACAGCCTGTTTACACTCTCTCTCATCCCTTCTCTACTCCACATAAGCATATAGCCAGCTTATAGCATGCTATTATACTTGCTCTTATACTTAATGTTAATGACATCAGCATTAAGCTGGTTTAAGACGAACGTTTTTTTTCTACTTATATTTAATATTTATAAACCAAATTTTAAATTTAGAGTGACTTAGTGTATTTTACCGTATATTTTTCATTATAACATTTAGATAAAATAAGTATATAAAAATTTTATTTATAAATTATTTTTCATTTGCAATTACGATCATCCAAGTAATCACCCCCAAAAAGAGGCCAAAACCGATGGTAGGTAAGTGGTTCTTTTGAAATACTAGTAGATTGCTGAAGACGTATTATTGAAATATCATGGTGTGTTTTATCCTATGTGAAATTAAATCTATAAATGCTTGACTTTTATGTGTTTAGGTGGTTTCAAGGGAAATTATGAGATTTTTGAGATTAAATGTTGCTTAAATTAGAAAGAGTTTGTCTTATAAAGTTGAGGTATATGAATTTATTTCGTACAAATCTGATTGTGATCGTTCATCAAAACAATTTCCAGGACTCCTTGAGAAGAAACGAGTACAAGAAAAATACAAAGCATGCGCAAAACAAATTGTTACAAGAAACTAAAAGGTACAATAATTAGCATTTGGATATAGATACGTAAAGGGAAATTCTCATAAGCTGTATCTCATCTTAGATTTCCTTCCAAGTCCTAGTGGTTAAGCATTTGGTAAAATTAGGACCCACGTAATATTACCTCTGTTCCATTACAGAATGTTCTAGATTTTTTATAAGTTCATATGAATGCTAATTAATCTAGAAAAATATATATATATAGAAAACATTAATTTAATAAATCTATGTATAACTATAATATTTTATAATATAAAATGGATGGAATAACATAAGGATTAAACAAAAACACATCAAGAGCCAAACCCAACACAATTCCTACGTAAACATTTGTTTTTAATATATCATAAGGAAATCTTCAAGAGGAGTAAGCTACATGTTTCACGAGAAGACAAAAGTAGCACTCATTCTTTTGAGTAAATTGGGGTCATTTTCTTGCTTTTTTTATGAAAAAGTCAAACAACATATTTACAAATAAAAAATAATTTATAAATAAGTTTTTATCTATGTGTTCTTAGCGATCTAAAAATAAATATTAAAAAATAAAGTGCGATGAATAAACATTAAAATTAGTTTAAGGTTAAAAATTAAACATTTAACTTATAACATAAACAGAACCGAAAATACGAGCCGAAAAGACGAGGTGACTGACTCCAAACAAGACCAGGTTACGTCTTTCGCACATTTTCTTTCAACAATTCACTGGTAGCACTAGTACTAGTAACTGTACTACTTTTAACAATAATAACAACAGCGTTAAAAAAAATCGATCTGTCTATTAAATCACGCGTACTAATCATTTCTTCACGCTCATGCTTGTAAGCAAATTTTGAAATAGATATTGTGGGGGTTTTCATCATATCATACTATGTTCCTTTCACGGTATAATATTTTCTAGCATGGTTTAAATTTGTATAGATAATAATATATCTAGACATATATACAAAATATATAAAATAGTTCGTAAACGAATAAAGGCAAGATTAAAAAGTATACCGTATGAAACAAAAGGATTAGTTTATTTTATAACATTTATTTCTAAAATGATGCAAACATGTATATAAAATTTTTGCCATAAATTATTTTTTAACTACAAATATATATTGTTTTGTTTATACTTATTATTCTATATGAGCATTTGCACCCACCGGGTTTCGTCACCTCCATGGCTGGTCACTGGCCAGTTCATGGTTCCTGACGACGATCCGTTAATTCCAATGTACTACTAAATGGAGCACCCCAAGATCGCTCACAGAATCACACTCACATAGCAATGCACAGAAAATCCCAGGGTGCGTGTCGCGGCACCGCGACGTAGGGAGAGAGCGCCCGTCGATGACAGATGGGCCCCACTCCGACCGGGGCCCACCCGTCAGCCGTGCGCAGCCAGAAATGTGTATAAATAAATAAAAAAACGTGACGAGAAAAGGAGGAAAAAAAAAGAAGAAGAAGACGCGTTTGGGTGGCGGAATTTGTTTGGCATGAGGAAAAGATCGGGGTCGTTGGGCGGGAGGAGAGCCGAAAGCAGGTGGCCAGCCGCCCACGGGATGACGTGTCAAGGGCCAAGCTAGCTCGCCTCCTTTTCCGACCTTGCTTTGGACAAGAAGAGCCTGCCTGTCTAATCGAATCATCAACAAGATTATTTTTCTTCTCTTTTAGAACAATGGCGGTGCATATAAATAGAGAGATGGAGGGATCTGCATGCTCATATTTACGTTTTTGTTTATATAAATTTAGTACTTTAAATTTGAGTTGATTTTGAGAGGTTTTTTTTATCATATTATTTTTTACTCTTGTTTTTTTATCGCTAAGAACCCGTATATAAATTTTTATTCATAAATTATTTTCTGTTTATAAATACGTTGTTTGCCTATTTTTTATTTGAAAAGTAAAAAAAGATAACCCCCTCACCCAAACAGCTAAGATATACTACTATGCCCTGTTTGTTTCTTCTGCTCCCTACTTTAAAAGTATATATATATTACAAGGGAATTATTTTGGGATAACTAAGTTTTGAATTTTTATGGTCAATTTTTTCTAAACTATTAAACAATATATTCAGTATAAAAATTATATAAAATATTTTCATCTAATCTTTTAAAGAAAAAATTTTTAACTCTTCTGATAATTTCAATCATTTATATCTATTTATAGTTATTATAAATATCATATAATCCACAATTCTAAAATCAGCGGAAGAAAAAAAAACACCACACATGAATAGGAGAAGTGGTCATTGATCATCAGCCGTAGTTGCAAAATGGATGGCATGATCAGCTGTCCGAATGATTACATAGATAGATCTCGAGCGATTAATGATTGAAACCAACCCTTTTGACCACCCCCATAAAAGCCAACGGTAGATACATATATAAATAAAATCTATCTGGCCTGGTCACCAAAGAGCTGCAGAGATGAGAGATCATGAGATGAAACAACTTTTGATGACGGGTATTAATTACTGTCAGGGGAGGGACCATACAATCCATCCATTTTTCCCATCATATGTCCTTGCTGCATAAAATATGCTTGGTAATCATCTCTCTTTGCTCTTAAGCCTTTGATCTCGACGTTACCTGGGGCCTAATATAATAATATTATTACTGTCTCCGTCCCTAAATGTTTAACATCGTTTGACTTTTCTATATACACTTGACCATTTGTTTTATCCAAATTTTAATATGTAAAGCTCTATATATATGCATAAAAGTATATTTAACAATAAATGAAATAATATAACAATAATTAATAATTATGTAAATTTTCTGAATAATACTGATAGTCAAACGTGTATAAAAAAGTCAACGGCGTCAAACATTTAGAAACCGAGGGAGTATTACCCATTAGTACTATGTTAATTAGTGTAAGTTGTGGTGATCATGGTTAAGCAAAAAAAAAAAGGCTTTGACCAGCGAAGGCTAATTAAGCTTTAAAAAAAAACATGCGGTCAAGCAGGGCACGCGCACGTAGCGTGCGTATGCAGGGCAGGCCGGTCAAACCCAAAGGCTGGAGACATTCGTCGTCCATTGCTTCGGCATTCGGTTTCCCTTATGTCCCATTTTAACGACCTGGAATAATGCGTAAAACCTTCGAGATAGTATCTGGTTAATTTAGAATTATTGCCTACTATATATTCATGTTGATATTATAAGACTGACAATATTTATTAATTTATGGGTATCGATTAATTTGATCTTTTATTTCATTAGATTGTACTATAGAATAGGACAAAATGATTTGTTTGTATTTCTACGTTATAATGCATGGAAGGGGTTATATTATAAATTTACATCATACATACGGAAGCGCGAGAGATTAGGGATAAAGCAAGAACTAAAAAGTGGGGCGTAGGGAGGAATCTTATTGTCACCGTGTGTTCCATAATCTTCCTCGTGACGTTCCATATTCATGCACAATAAGTTAGGTTAATATTTGGTTAAAGTGAAATACAAAAGTACTATGCATCATCAACATATTATACCATAAATTTATCATATGTAATAATAAAAGAAATTAGTTTAGTATGAAATTTTTGTGCTTATACGTTTAGCTGCCAAAAAAGATAAAGACGAAAAGTATAAAAAAGACGAAATACCCTCTAAATCAATTCTGTGGTGAATATTTTAAATTTAAAATTTGACTAACTTGTAGCCACGGGGCAAGCAAGCCGTCTACCTCTAACCAATGCTTTTATTCTATTTTTACGATACACGTAGATTTGGCTTTAATGCCACACATATTTATTCATGTACAAGGTACGAAGCCCATCCAATTCACCCAAAGTCTAAAACAACTAATACAACATAATGTACTGCTCACACTTGTCTACATGCTTTATTTGTGGTTTAGGGTACAAAGATACACCTCACCGTTTGCTACACAATACATGCCCCTCGAATGTCCAACGTAGTGAAGCCGATCGTGTCTCACCGTCCGTTGTGGCACCATTGTGTTACTGAGTCTCCAATACTCCGTCCATGTCATGTTCTCTAGGGGAAAGGCTAACATGATCCGTGGATTCTGGTTCGTCGTTCATGCCGTCTACCAATCTATCGTTGGGTTCTCCCAAATACTAGGCTCATACAAGCCTCCCTAGAACGCTAAATCCTATTTTCCCCCTTATTTTTTTTAATGATATCCACACATAGCACTGATTCAGGGAAAAAGTCAACTGTACTCCCTAAAACACGAGGAATCAAGTATGAACGAACCTCAGAATCTAGCACAGTGACGAATGGCAAGCACGGCATGAGCATGGGAGAAAAAAAGGTGAGGTGAGCTCCAGTGAAGCGAGGGAATCAAAGCAGTGAGGCAGAGGAGACGGGCGTGTGCGGACAAAAGGCGGGACGAGTGCAACCCATCAGAGATCAGATCTGATCAACGCGGTGGTCTGCTGGGAAGCAGCTGGGCGGCAGGCAGCACGCGAATCCCTGACGGCCGCGGCGTCCTCTCGCGACGACAGGGTCCTCGTGGTCGTGATCCACCACCACCGCCCGCACGTGCAGTGCTACGCCCTGCCGTGCGTCATCCATCCCCCAAGGCACACCCCATCTCGGCGGGATCAACGTTGTTAGACCCCTTTCATATTAGGAATTTCTTTTCAATCAAAGAAATTCATATAAACTTTAGAGCATTTCATTCAAATAGGATTTTTTCCCTACAAAGTCTTTTGAATCAAACGAATAAACCCTATGGAATGTCTTTGCCAGGAAATTTAACAAGAGGAAAAAAAATCTTTTGAGTCTTTATTCTCCTCAAATTACTGTGTTTTTTCTTTGGTTGAATCAAACGGCTATTTCTACGTTTTTCTGTGTTTTGTAATCATCTTTTTTACATTTACACTCCTACAGAATTCTATATTTTTTTTCTATTCCCCGTTCTTTTTATTCCTAAGATTCGAATGAGCCCTTAAAATCTACTGCTACCTCCGTCCCATTCTTCAGTAACTTCTTTTTTTGATTTCTGTGTCCAACGTATAAAACATATAAAAAACTTTAAAAAATGGCAGGAGGCATTTTATAATTATTCAAGCCAAAATAATGTCAGATTTATGGCGGTAGGAGGTAGCATTAGCAAACGTCAATCTTAGCTGCGAAGGCATCATCAGCTTTCACCTTTCGCTCTTTCCGTCACGTAACTGGTCTGCATCTCTCTGTCTGGTCGCCGATCGACTCGGAGAAAAAAAAAGAAAAAAAAAAGGAGAAGGACAAAATATTTTCATATATTCTTTGAAAAGCAAGGAAGCTAATTAATCACCAAGTAATGCTAGAAAGTATCCTTGCAAAAGAAAAAGGAAAGAGAAGGCCAAAGTAACTTACGATGAGCAAACCCATTGATTGGTCATTGCTTGGCCCATTTTATTTTCCAGGCCGCCCAGGCCCGGCCCATGCCCATCCAAATGTTTCTTCAGTATTGGGCTTCCAGACATGAATCCTTCCCAAGTTGATTCTGCTCTATGGGCTCAATAAGGGGCCCAGAACAAACGGTCAAATATATGGGTTTGACTCAATGTCTGCTCCAGTTAGGTTGTGGTCTTTTCGTGATCTGATTTTTTGATAGCTCTTTAATAATATAAATGACGAAATTAAATATTAAAAAGCTTAAAAATCTACTCTAGAATGGCGGGATGATGAATATTTGTATTGAAACTTTTTGTATAAAATATATCGTTTAGCAGATTATGAGGCATGTGTAAAAGCCGAGAAAAAAAAATTAAGAATAGTTTGTGCAGAAGAACGCAGGACTTATGCTACGTTTAATTTTTTCCAAGATAAACCTCAAGGACCTCTTTGACATATAGGTTAGAGAAGTGATTTTCCATACATCAAAGGGTATCTTTAAATCTCGATCATTCATTCTGTCCACCCCATTCCATCGTAACCATCAATTCATCCCACCCTCACAACCCATTATCCAACCATGCCTCAAGAAAAAGAATGAAGTGTTCCTATTTTATATAAAGCAGAAAAGTAATTGACTTAGTTTATACAGGACACCATACAAATGTACCATTATCTAATGAAAAACCAATAATCCCGCACGGTGAGTGAAACAAGAGGAAATTGCAAACACTATTATTGGGACCTGACACATTGCCGAGTAAAAAAAAAGATAAGCAACTTCGACTTTCTACGACAAAATTTTCTCAACCACCTAAAGACCCTAACCGAGGAGCATGATCATATAGGCAAAGCCTCCAAAGGTGAAACAACACCAAAGATACTGAAAATACCAGTCCAAAACTTTGGGCAAGGTTTTCACATGAAGAAAAGAAACACCGAACAAGATTTTTGTCTAAAAGAAAAGAGAGAGCGACATAGTGATAATCTATAGGAGAAAAATGTCACCCACAATGGTCAACGTCACCACTCACCACTCACCACTCAGAGATCAAGCAAGCCTTTCACCCTAAGATCTCTCATCTATAAATTATCTCTATGTTGAACAAACAGAGGCGTTGAGGGGTTTCCCCAACTTGGCAGCTGATGCAGCGGCTCACCACAACACAAACTCATTTTTTGAGAAGGGTATTTTTACCCGGCCTCTATATATGCAGCCATTTTTTTTTATTTCGAGAACTTTGGGAACTTAGTCTAAATAGGGAACTTAGCTCCTCAAATACCCAATCTAAAATTCATGCTCCTATGAAGATTTGAATCCAGTACCTTGGGTGCTACTCAGGTCACTGCAACCGCTAGAATACATGTCCTTTCGCTGCAACCACAACACAAACTCTACCACACTATAGAATAAGCCATTTTTACTAAAATTCGTTCTATAGTCTACACTTAATACAAGGTCGAGATATCCCTTCTTTCCATACTTGTCGCTATATTTTCTTATGACACTAAAGAGATATATGCACATTTGTGAATGTGGCTCTACCATATGTTCAAAGTGAAGGGGGCTAATTGTGAAGCCTTGACATTACTGAAATTCTATTGAAAACACCATCGTACAGCCTGTGTTTCCTCTAAAATTGTTGATACTTGTATAGCACCATGCTGTCAAATGGCTGGCTATACGCGTCCTAACCTTGTCATTTGGATTTTATTAATGGCAAGCTTCAAGAGAGATCTGGTAAGGTTTCCAAACTTTTGGAAATGTTCTCTTAAGATCTACTATAAAGACTTTGATGTTCTATTAATATTGAGATACAAGAATTTCGAAAAGAAGTCTAATTACTACCGGAATCGAAGAACAAGTCGTAAATGACTGTGCATAGTGTATATCCCTAGCTCATGCAGAAATTGAAAACACATTTTTATAAGCACTGTACATACCAACTTTTCATAAGCATCAATCAAGTGAAACTGTCCCATTTCCACGTGATCACATACCACGGGAACTGTTGCTATCTTATTTTGCACATGAACAGAGAAAATCCCCATTACCTATACCTAGCCTAAGATATTTACGCTTATGCTTATACTTATAGGCTAAAATTTAAATTTTTAAAACTTAAATTTGGAGTTAATTTTAGGATTTTTTTTATCATAGTTATTTTTTATCATTTGCTTTTAAATCACTGAGAACACGCATATAAAAGTTATATTTATAAGATATTTTTTACTCGCTAATAAGTCATTTCGTCTATGTTTACTATACACCAAAAGATGATGCACATATAAATTTTCTAAAATCCCTAAACAGAGAGCTCATCCTATAATGAAGAGATGGGCACCTGCAGGTCCTTGCACCCACAGGCCAGGGGGACCAAAACAGCCAGGACGTCCTCTGCTTGGCTTCATGCATCCCCTGATCGGTCCAAACTCACTCACCCTGCCATCGCATCTATCTGCCAATTTTTAAGGTCCCCATCCTGAAGCTAACTCCAAGATAGCCAAAACAAAATGAAACATTCCGAGTACTATAAAAGCTGGAGAAAACTGAGTAAATGACCCCCCCCCCCCCTCCATTGCAAGGGCAGTACTGTGTACTGCACTGTGATACAGTCATACCACTTAGTACCCCTGTCTTTTCGCTTCCGCTTATACTTACAAGCCAAAATTTGAATTGTCAATGTTAAACTTGGAGTTGATTTTAAACTTTTTTTTATGAAAGTTTATTTTTCAGCCAAAGCTTTTAAATGGCTAAGAATACGTATATAAAATTTTTATTTATTTATTATTTTTTATTTACAAATATGCCAAGCCAAACAATCACCCAATAACTCTCCATCGGATTATTGCTCTGGTGATCTGATCTCATTTTGTGGTGAGCTGAGGTAGTCAGAGGCAGGGAGCCAGGGACCAAGAACACAGTGAGACAGCAGCTTAATTAACCTGCCCAGCTTTTTCTCTGCTGCGAATTAATCCAAGCGCGAGATTATTTGTGCGGTCGGGGTAATGACCGACTGATGATCGATGGTGCAGCGATGCAGATGCAGGCGATCTGCATTGAAGGCGGTTGATCCGTACTCATCGTCATCCTGGATTTGTAACTGCAATTTGCAAGTGAGAAACACATGCAATGCAGCAGGCAAGCTTGGTGACCAGATGAAATAATCAGTGCCCTAGTTTTTTTTTTTCATTTTTGGATTGCTGTTTAGTACTATCTCTGTTTTATTTTTGGATTGCTGTTTAGCCCTGACTAAATTTATCAATTGATGAATATATATGATTTATATATATGTCTAGATTCATTAGCATCCATATAAATCTAGGTAAAAATAGAAAGTCCTACGTTGTGAAACGGGGGAGGGAGTAGTATTAGGGGTTGTTTAGTTTGCAATTTTTTTTACAAAAACATCACATCAAAATTTTAAACACACATTTAAAGTATTAAATTTAGTCTAATTACAAAAAAATTTCAAATTCCGCCTGGAAACCGCGAGACGAATCTTGTGAGTCTAATTAATCCGTCATTAGCACATATTGGTTACTGTAGCACTTATGCTAATCTGGTCCTAATTAGACTCAAAAATTCGTCTCACTATTTTCTCCATAACTGTGTAATTAGTTTTAATGTTTATATATTTAATGCTTTATTTAGATGTTTAAAGATTCGATGTGATGTTTTAGGAAAAAAATTTGGGAACTAAACAGCTCCTTAGTCTGTGAGGATTTCCACTGAGTTTGACAATTTCTTGGAAGCATTGAGGCAATGTGACTTTGATTGCTTAGATAAACAGCCAATACAAATATAGCAAACTAACACTAACTAATTAACCATAACATACCCAAGTGAAGTTCCAAGAGAAGGAATTAATCATGTCAACAGGAGTAGGCTTATCTAAACATGCAGAGTCACATTGGGTATTATGGAGGAGTGATTAATTAGCAGAGAAATTAGCTAGCTAGCGACAGGAAGCATTAGCCATGTCTGTCTGTCTATCTATGCAATGTCACTATGCGTGTACAGTATAGTGTCATCTAGTGGATCCTCAAATTGGGCCGTTAGTGCTGTGCACGACAACTGATGGATGGATACATGCCACCGGCTTCCGGCTCGACCTTCTGTACTATCTCCTTCGTTTGTTGTCTTTTTTAGGAAAAAAAAATCAAACAATGTATTTAATAGTGAAAAATAATTTAGGAATAAAATTTTTGTATACTACTCTTAATGATTTAAAAGCTAAGACTGAAAAATAAACTACGGTGAAATATCCCAAAGTCAACTCTAAATTTAAGGTTGAAAACTTTAATAAGCATAAGTATAATTGAAAAGATGAGGTGCCACTTAATCATGTGTTGTTCATAGTAGGAAAAACAAAATGAATACTCTTTCATGCCAGAAGCAATGCATTCGTATCTCTGTCAATATATTCTGTTGGAATATAAAGCAAATTATCAGGTATTTCCTCACCAGCTTAATCTTTTAGGTTAATTTAGTCGGTGCATGTAACTTATTAATTTCTTTTTTTAACCCTTTATATTAGAATTCTCTCAGTTTAAAATTTGGATGGTAGCATAGAGAAGGAACCTTTATTGTTTTAGGAGAAAGAATCAATGAACCTTGAAACTGCATTTTAAGATAACTAAGTTCGAGTTCGGCACTTGGGTTGATTAGCCGGCGCGGAAAAGATGATAATAGATTAATACATGATTAATTAATTATTAATTATTAAAAAAATTAAAATAGATTAATATGATTTTAAAAGAAATTTTCTATAGAATTTTTTTTGCAAAAAACACACCGTTTAGCGGTTCGGTGAGCGTGTGCGTGAAAAAGAATGAATATGGGTTATTAAGGTGTGCAAACGATCGCAGCCTAAGAGCAGGTACGACTATAAGCCAGCTATAAATATATTTTAAAGAGATAAGAGATGAGAGAAAAGAGCGATGAGTTTAAATAAGACAAATGGTCGGCAGTTAACTACGGAAAAATAAAAAATAAAATTATTATAAGATGAATACGTTGAAATGACCAAAAGTTGACAGATTATTTTGATTTTTGAGCTTTTGACGCTGGAATCGGTGGCTGGCTGCACCAGCCGCGTTGATTGGATGGACGAGTGGTGGCGGTTGATTGATTGCAGAGAGACGGACAGAAGATAGGTAGAGATACGGACGTGCAACCGGTTGTTCGGAATACGTACAAATTAACAGCCAAGCCAGCCAGGCATCCTCCTATTATACGTGCACTAGTAAGGTTTAGTTTGATCCGTTTTGGAATTTTACAGGATTTTATTTCTTTAGAAATTTTTCTTACAAAACTCTTTAAATCAAAGGAATGAACTCTATTAAATACTTTGAAATTCCTATAGATTGCATCTTCATATATAAGTTTTGGAGAAAATTTAGCAAGAGGTTGAACCTCATGGAAAAAAAATCCTTTGAGTCTATATCTCTCCTCAAATTCCTGTGTTTTTCGTGTGGTCCAATCAAACGGTCATTTTTATGTATTTACTTTATTTTGCAATCCTCTGTTTTATACCTATATTTCTGTTAGAATACTATGTTTTTTCTATTCTTTTATTCCTTTGATTCAAATGGATCCTAACAGTATATAAACCATGGAGGGGAGGGGGGACGCGGACGCATACGACACGCCACCAAACCCACCCCATTGGTTCGGTTCCTCCCATGACCATGCATGCCACTACTACCCACACCCCTACTACAGGCTGTGCTCCGCCTCCTGCTGCCCATGGTTTCATAATTCATGGTGTGTTGACAACCGCATATTTAACTATATTTTTTTCATTATAATCTATATAATAAATAACTATGTATTTTTATTATAATACGTAGGTTGTTAAAAAATATTATTTTTTTTACATCTCACACGCTGGTGTTCCAAAATATTAAGTTGATTATATTTCACCTTAAACATAATATGATGTGATAAGCATGGATGGATCTAGCGTAGGGGCTTGAGTTACCCAACATGCTAATGCCCCATAGAGATAGGAGAAAAATGAGGGGACTAGAGGTAGAGGAAGAATAAGAGGGAGGTTGAACAAAGAAAAAGAAGAAAACGATGAGCTCCACTCTATCCAAATCCTATATCCGTCACTATAACAAACTATACCTAGCGATTAAACGTACCTCAATTTTCTCTCCTACCATACCCTGCACCGGTGCACGCATGATCTAAACATGAAACAAATTAAAAAGTTCAAAAAGAAAAATGAAGAACTCACAGCTGACACGTCGTGATCGTCCAGCGAAAAGAAAAAAACTCAAGCTAATTAACGAAACCTTGCACAAACCACGGGAGAAGATATATTCAGATGTTCCCTCCATGAGAGGTACAGTTTTCAGGTCCTGTTTGGACCATAGGAAATCTGATACGTACATTGGAATTAATAAGGACTAATTAACGTACAATTTTGCATAGGTTACGAATTCGCACAAGATCAAAAAAAAAACAAAAAGAAAAAGAAAATAAAGTCCTAGTTGTCAACGGGACGTAACGTACGTACGTGTGCCTATGTGTGCTTGATATCATGCACTCACAAGTCACAAAAAAGATAAGTAAAATCTTTGTTAGATTATAAGAATATAATGGAAGTGTGTAGTGAGTGAGTGTCAGTGTGTGACACTGACAGCGACCTCATGCGTGGTATTAGCCGATAAAGCAGGATAAGCTTTAGGTGATCAGGACACCACCCGCCCTAAACAAAGATGTTTTTGTGTGGGTGCAAAATGCTTGGTCGTCTCACTGTCACAGCAAGAACATTTCTTGGTGTAGTGCCACACATGCATGCAAGGTCATGTCAGGTCAGGTCGTTTCGCTAAAGGTATTAGTCTCCGTTTTAAAATATAAGCACCCATAGTTCAAATTTTATACCATAATATAAGAAATTTTCAATTGCTTCAAATGATTTGAATAATTCCAGAGGCAGTCGGATGCTTGCAAAGGCAACTTAATAGATTCAAAATTTAAAATTGATCCCTGAAGTAACTAAAAGAAGATCTTTTTTATATCTTCATAGTCTATAGTAAACAGAATAAAAATATTTATATTTGAAACTGACATAGTATAATATAATCAAGCTACCTATAGGGTTAGAATGAATGATGATTCAGAGGAATAAAAGGGAGAGGCATGCAGCATCTACCTACAAAGAAAAAGGTGAGCACCTATATATACTATAGTCATACTTGTCTGCCTCCACTTGGTGTTATTCTGATTAATCAGGTCTTAATCCCCCCCAGACTTTGTCAATTGGATCATGTTTAATGTTATCTAGGTATCCCTGGAGGCCTGATCTGTGGTGTGAATGACACAGAGAAGGTGCATTGTGGAGTATATTTGTGTGATAGTGAGTGTTTTTCTTTTGTCCACTTGCTTTGCTTTTTAATTTCCCTTTTTTTCTTATATGGTGCCCTAGCTAGGCAGAATGATTGTAACGCTCATTTCGGCCCTAACCACAACGGCCTGAGCCTGATGGATCTCTGACAGGTCCCTCCCTGCCAAAGGATTCATTGCGCTCAGGAGCTCTGTTGCTTTGCATGGCCTTGCTCTAATGAGAGAGGCTGGTGAAATTAATTAATTAACTAACCATTTGGTTCTCATAATTTGTAACTGCTTGCTCCTTAATTTCTATTATGAGCCTTGCCTATAATATCTGCTACGTGTGTTAGAGGTTGAAATGGTTCGTTGGTATCTTTACTTTGTTGCTTGAGGAGAGGCTTATAAACAGTGTGATTTAGAGTATACAATAATTTACAGCACAATATCTTCTCAGCCATTACAACTATGGCTTGATAACTATAAATCGATAACTATAATTACACAACATTTTAGTGACTATCGTAACTTATAAGGGCGGGAAGTGTTTTTAGAGTGGTTGTATTGTCTTGATGTAATTGACTGAGATTAATAAATTTTTTATTATCTATAAAATTATAACAGAGGATGATATAAAAGTAAGAAATAAACAAATATGGTGTATAGTATACATATTTCTTTTCTTTGACATTCTCTCAACGACGTACAAATCTCGCCAATGCCAGAAATGCATTGATCAATTAAAGCCATTTGTTGGCTAGCCATACTTTACCATTGTTTGACAAAAAAAAGTTGTCGTAAATGTCTAAATTGATGCTATCAAGTTCTTTGCCACATCTTAATAAGACTAAATGAACTTTTATACTCTCCTCGTCCCATGAAAAATGAATCTAGTATTGAATGTGACACATCCTAGTACAACGAGTCTGGACAACGATATGTCCAGATTCATAGTACTAGAATATGTCACACCAGGTATTGGTTGGTTTATTATGAGACGGAGAGAGTATATTGTTTTAGTCATTAATAGCTGGAGCATAATCTATCGAAAGAGAATTCTATCATAACTCTCACCGCAACCAATCAACCGTCAAATACGTTAAACTTTCCTAACACTAGACGTGGCAAGTTGGGTTAAAGCATAGCCAGCAACCAAACAACATGCATTGCACATATGCCACAAACAGGGCCACAGTGTTGGCGGCGCAGCGGATGCCGGGGCTGTCTGGATCAGACAACTAAAACCCACTAATAAACATTGTGTGATAATTACACCTCCACAGCCCACACAAACACACACACACAAGTGTAGTAGCAGCAGATGCCAACCCCAAATCCCCCTCCTTATCCGCTAAACCCCGGTCCCCACCACCAGAGGCAATCACCACCCCAGCACGAATCTTGATGACACCAAAATCAACATCTGTAGCGTGCACCGTAACAATGAATACCCTCACGCTCGTATGGTCACAGCCGTATAGCTTGCCTAGCTGTAGTCTATAGGTTGTAGGCGATGCCATATATGCCATGTATTCGTATCGCCCATGATTATACCGTAAACACGGGTTGAGATCCTTTGCTATTTGAGCAATTCTAATACAATACATTAGCCATGATTTCTACGTTTTTTATGCCACAGAGAAACTAGCTGATATTAGCTATCACTCTTGTAAAGCAAACACTACTGATTCACATATAAATTTAGTATTACTTATCTCTTTTCATGTCTTATGTGTTGTGCAGAAACATTCATCTCATGGGAGACATTGTTTCTCCTTCTTTCTTTATTTAATCACTTACCATATTATTTTCATCATAACTCATTTAATTCTATGGACATCATTATAATTATTGCACTGTGAATGCTCTAATTTCAACAACATTACGATCATTAATAGGTGGATCTCTTACTCGCATCCTTCTAGGACTCACATGTATTATTGCCATAATAGTAGAATATGTGCATCCCATAAACATCATATGCTTGTCAATAATATTCTTTTAGATTTTATCAAGTAATTTAAAGGAACAAAGTGGGCATTTTCCTATATATACATGGTGCACCTAATGTTCTTGTATTGTATAGACTATAGAGCAGTCAATTCTCATTTTATATATCCATGTATATACTAATTATACTTTGCATTCTCATTGTTTAGCAGTAAAATATTTATCCACAGCCCACTTTGCCACCTCTGACAACAGATCAAGGAAACACAACATCTCTGAGAAAACAACACCATTGATTCCCAAACTCCTAATAGAAAAATTATTACTGGTAGATTTTTTTCGTCAGGCACAAAATAAAAATATATGTTCAGAGTTTATGAGCGCAAAATTACTGTGGCTATATATGGATCGATCTGCCTTAATATGCAAATATTTCCAAGCAAACAGTTCATGGAGGCAACGAATAAATATTATGAAACGGAAAAAGTATTTCAGAACACATAGAAGGAACGTATGAACTAATTTTACTAGACTTTCGAGAAAGCAGTTCATTTTCTCTAAAAAATTCCGAAAAGTTCCTCCAAGTCAAATAGACCTTAAACATTTAGATTACCTACGTAATGTTCTTAAAGTTCGGTCTTACGTATCTATATTGCAACTCTAGAGCTAATAGTTTGACAAAAACTATAGAAATTATACATCAAATTTGGTAGCGTTCAGATGTAACCCATTTCATTATCTTTAGAATATCCACAAAATACGGGTAGAAACCCTAGAATATTTTCTAAAACACTTGTGTTTAAACTAGTGTAACTATCTAACAATATGATTGTATCATGAAGTTAAGCATAAGAAAAACAACTTATTAATAATTAAAGAATAATTTATAACTAAAACATTTATATATGTGTTCTTATCGATCTAAATATAAAAAAATAGAAAATAAATTATGATTAAAAGAAAATCTAAAAATCAACTTTAGATCTTTGACTTATAAACATAAACATGAGCTTAAACTAGAGAACAAGCAAACTACCAGCTGGCTGAAGGTTTATTCTCACTCAAAACTTACATCGAATGAATAAACTACACATAAGAGGAGTTGACAAACAGATCGAGATAGGCAAAAAATACAAAATAATACATAATCATCATATAATTCATATCCCTATTAGATCGGCGGGACATATATATTATATTATGGAGACACAAATCCGAATATCCCTATTAGATCGGCGGGACATATATATTATATTATGGAGACACAGATCCGAAGTCCATCTCAGACCTAATTCTCAGATGCCTTCTGTTAAGAGGATTTTCCTCAACACAAGCGAAGTACACCATAATAACTCACAAAAGTCACGAAACAAACAAGAAAAAAAAGCCAGAAAATAAATCATAACAAAAATCGAAAACTTTACAGAGAAAAGAAAACCTCCGAAGAAAAACCAAAAACAAGAGTGAGTGACCATAGCTGGCGACCAGCCAGAGTTGCAAGAGAGAAATGGCAACCAAAAAAAAAGAAAAAAGAAAAAGAAAAGCAAAACAATATTGCACAGTGCACATATATAAATGCACCCCACTTATTGCTTCGCGTTCTCTCTTTCTTCCTCCTTTACTGCCTTGCTTGGCTGCCACTCACTCCCAAGGTGTTCGTCCTCTTCCTCCAAGCCGGAGCGCGAGACGAGCGGAAGCAGCAGCAGGTGGGGGGCGGCGGGATGGGCGACCGGGCGTACGCGCCGGCATCCAAGCCGGTCCCAGTGGCGGCGCCGAGGGCGGCGAACGGGGTGGCGAACGGGGGCGGAGGGGGAGTGGGAGGGGGCGGGGCGGCGCGGCCGCCGCCCATGGTGCCGGGGCGCGTGCCGCCGCCGCCGATGTACCGGCCAAAGCCGATGCAGGCGCCGGCGAGGCGGAGGCGGAGCAGGCGCGGGTGGTGCTGCGCGTGCTGCCTGTGGATGACGCTGGTGTTGGTGGGGCTGGTGTTCCTGGGCGCCATCGCGGCGGGTGTGTTCTACGTGATGTACCACCCGCAGCTGCCGTCGTTCGCCGTGACGTCGCTCCGGCTGGCGGCGCTCAACGTGTCCGACTCCGACGCCGTCACCTCCCGCATCGAGTTCACCGTGACCGCCCGCAACCCCAACGACAAGATCGCCTTCGCGTACGGCGACATCGCGGCCGCCTTCGCGGCGGACGGCGCGGACGTCGGCGACGGCACCGTCCCGGGCTTCCTCCACCCGGCCGGCAACACCACCGTCATCAAGGGCGCCGCCTCCGCCTCCTCCGCCACCGTCGACCCCGTCGTGGCCAGCAGCCTCAGATCCAAGAAGTCCCACGCCATGTCCGTGGAGATGGACTCCAAGGTCGGGTTCCAGATCGGGCGGTTCAACTCCAAGAGCATCAACGTCCGCGTCCTCTGCGCCGGCTTCACCGCCGCCCTCGCCAAGAACACCCCCTCCCCTCCCCCGATCGTCGTCGCCGCCGCGCCATCGCCGTCGCGGTCGCGGTCGGTCATCAAGTCCTCCACCTCCAGCGCCGGCGCCACCACCACGACGGACGCGAAGTGTAAGCTCCGGGTCAAGATCTGGATTTGGACATTTTGACGGATTTGACGCTAGAGAAGACTTCTTTTTCCCCTCCCTCTCTCTCTCATTTTTTTTCACCCCTTTTCTTCCTTTTTTTCCTCTCTTTCTCACAGTGTATGTGGATTTATTGGAGTATAGTTTATATGATTTTCTTTTACCACTACACCTTTCTCTGCACATTTCAGTGACCCAAACCTCAACAGTACTCCCAGTACCACACCACTCCATAATCACAGTAATTAATCACCACAATTACTTCTCTTATCAAGAACGAACCAATCAATCAAGCAAGTGCAATTGCAGAAGCATTATTATTAGTTCTCTCTCTTTAATTTAATTTCCGGGGCTGTTTTTATGGCGCAATTACGGCGCGCGCGTGTCGGTGGCGTCACTCATCACGGAGGAGTCGGGTTTTTTTTTTTTTTTGGCCTTTTTGCCTTTTTGTTTAGGTCGCCTCCAGGCTTCCAGCTAATACCGGACTGGAGTACTAAGCTGGGGAACAGGTGTACCTTAGCTGGCAGCTGACGTGGTGGGCCCGGCCGGCGCCGGGCCCACCTGTAAGCGGCGGGGGGTGTCCGCGACGAGGAAAAGAGTACGTGGGCGTGGAGGACGTGTGTCGGGGGGACGATGAGAGAGAGAGAACGGGACGTCACTCGCTCACTCACTCTCTCTGAAGAGAGAGAGAGAGAGTGTGTTGAGTGTGTGTGAGATGTGTGGGTTTACTGCAAAATGTGTGCAATTTGTGCGGTAAACTGGAGATGATGATTAGATTAGTGGAGGATTGGAGGGAGAGTTGGAGATGGGGGCAAATTTAATGGGGCGGTAGTGGTTGGGCGTGGGGGGCATCGGGTGCAATTTGCTAAGCCCACATGGACCCAAACGTAACGGTCATCTGATCTAACGGAAGCAGGGAGTACGCTACCCAGGAGGTTTTTTTATAAAACCGTGGAGGAACCATTACTGCCCAGCGGCACCAGCGAGAACTGTGTGGTACCCGCGGCTGAGCCGTGTAAAACTACAACAAATTTAACTAAAATTTCATACCACTTTTAATTGTATATGTGTGTTATTAACTATTTAAAAAGAAATGCTGAAAAATAAACCATGATAAAAACCTTTAAAATTACGATTAAAAAATTTAAGTTTTGATTTATAAGTAAAATTGAAATCACACGATGATCGATCCAAAATTCGAAGGGATGTTATATGATTGGTATGATTTGATTCATCATTCATGTGGCTTGCGAAACCGCCCGGGAGCAATTATTTTTTTCTTGTTGAAATTACTCCAACTCATTCTCCATCAGCACTCTGTCACGCTAAACGCCAAGCAATAGGAGGAGGAGGAGGAGTATTGGCACTGCTACTACACCCCGGTACAGTACGTACGAGAAAGGAGAGCAGCAACTTGCAGGAAGCGGTTAGTACAACTCCTGTGGGTAGCATCGGCTTGGTACCCGTAGCAGGAGGGCCAGCGCGGGCGGGCGGCTCTCAACCTCACGGCGCCAACGGGCAGCGGAGCGTCGACAAACAGGTTAAAAAAAAAGAAAAAAAAAGAAAAGGGGGGGAGGATGACAGGTGGGCCCAGACGTGGTTTTTGGTCTTTGATGAACTCACTCAGCGGCGATCCTCCGGGCGCGACACGTATGGGCCTCCAATCCTATCCATCCTGGTGCCGCAGGGCACATGGGGAGTGTTTATGACGCAATCTTATCTTCTCTCTTTTTTTTATTATTGTTATTTGTTGTTTGAGGAGATATGTGCTTTTATGAAATATATATAAGGTGGTGTTTGTTCACTTCATTTGTTCGCAGCAACAGAGAGAGAATTCTGTATGCATAGCTAATCATGAGCCTTTGTTCTTGCGGTTTATTTTTATATTTTTTTACTTTTTAGTGAAGGATACTTTTGACCTCTATATCTAATTGATATATTACCATTTTTTAAAAGAAATTTAGGAACTCAGTCTTTTAAATAATTCAAATCTCAAATTCTCTTCGTAACCTTGGTGCTATTTATGACATTGCAAGTTTACTACATGTTTCATTTTTTACAAAAGAGAAGCTATTTATATGTAAAATATTTACATACATGTTTTTCACGCATTGAAGACAATCATGGCAAAATAATGTATGATGAAAAAAAAATACAAAGATCAACTTTAAAATTAAATCTTATCATTAATAAATTAACTTTTGAACGTTTGTATAATTTAGAGTAAGCATAAGCGATAGCGAATTCAACTTCGACAGATATAAACGAACCTTACAACCAGCATTTGGTTTGTTTCTACTGTGGGAGAGACAACTTTTGTCTTCATTTTCTCTATTTTAATACTCATACAGTCATACTAGATCAACAAGCAATATCCCTCTTTTTATGAACGTTGCAACAGCAATGTGATTAATAAATAGTAGTTTGTGTTTTTCTTTTTCATGTCCTCCTTTCGTGCCATGTGAAACTAACACACCAGAGGAAACGGAAGTACTGTACTAAGCTTCGAAATGAACTAGAAATAGAACAGTGGAAGATAAGAACTGTTTTTGACAAGAACAAGCCAAGTTTATCTTGGGGACCTTTTTGTTTTTGCCGACAAGGGATGATGACGTCTCAGTTTCTCGCTATTGTGCATTTCACTTTTGCAATTTCAGCCAGTACGCAAATAACAGTACAATATGTATGCATACTAGCTAAATGACAATGCTTTACTTATAGATAACATAAAAAGGAATATTATAATATTGTCTAGAATAAACAAAAAACCTATTTTCATAAAATATCTTAATCTAATGTTATATGTTTCTATCCATTTGTTGTGATGTAATATTAAGAAGTTTTAAAAGAGTAATATGTAAAAACCAAAATGAAAGTACAAGGGGTGCTCGATTTTCCCACACCACACCACCATTCGTAGTATTTTAAAATATAGCAAATTTTATAGGAGCATATGTATTATGATCTAAGTTGCAAAAAAATATTGAAGTTTTTGCACATGGCGCGTAACCATGATTATTGTAGTATAAGAGTTTTAGAAAAACACACTATTAATCAATTTGACTTGATATTATAGTAAAAAAAATTGATTAATTTTAGGCGGTCGCAATTTGTGTACAATGTGTCAAACAATTTTAAATATGTTATTATTTCATATATAATTTTATAACTCATATTTGTCCAAACATGTGGTTTATGAAACTATATACTCCCTCCATACCTGAATATATGAGGTTGGTTAGTTCAATTTTTGAACTAACCAATGTCATACAAATAAAATGGGAGGGGAGGGAATACTATAATACATGCTGTTATTTGCCATATAATAGAAACCTTGTGGTTCTGAAAATTGGTTCATTACGCATGTAGTTTTATAAAATTTACTCTTTCATATAAAGATATTTAAACTAGTATGAGTTATAACAATAGGGAAATGCTTCCAATGCATATATAAATTGTGGCTTCCATATCTCCAATCTAGCTAACTATTAAAATAAATAATAAAATATACCTAAGTTTGAAGACTTCATTTTGAAGGGAGGATTTTTACGGGAATTGTGGAAGATTTTTTGGAGAATTTCATAGGATTCAAATTTTATAGAAAAAAATTCTATTAAGCCCTTCGAAATTTCTTAGGAATGCCTCAATACAAGTGGATTTAGAGAAAAGTTAGGGCTCTAATCTATTGAAAGTTTTTCTTTAAGTTTATCTCTCATCTAATTCCTATGTTTCATATGGTCTATTGAAATGTTTATTTCTATGCTTTTTTAATCTATTTTATAATCCTATGTTTTCATACGCATTCCTACCAAAATCCCATGTTTTCATATGCATTTCTACCAAAATCCCATGTTTTACCATTCCTGTGTTTCAAAGAGTGCATGCACTCTGAATGCCACATGAACTGGTTAAATGCTCCTTTGAAATATGTGATATAGAAAATTAAGAAATAGTAAAAAACATATTATTTTGACATGAATGCAAATGTAAAAATGTAAAAAGGATATTACAAACACACACGAAAAAAATAAAAACAACCTTTTAATTGGATCCCAAAAATATGAATTTAAGGAGAGATAAATAATTAAACAAAACTTTCTGAGTTTAAACCTCAGGATAA
Organism: Oryza brachyantha; assembly: GCF_000231095.2. Taxonomy (NCBI): domain Eukaryota; kingdom Viridiplantae; phylum Streptophyta; class Magnoliopsida; order Poales; family Poaceae; genus Oryza; species Oryza brachyantha. The sequence continues at coordinate 16,501,716 of NC_023163.2, read as the reverse complement.
ATTTTCTCCAAAACATGACTAGAATGAGACACTCGTAGGAATTTTATATGATCTAACATGATCGAATCCTTTCAAATGACCATATAGGATAAACTATTCAATATTTTGTCTTTGAATCAAGTGGGCCTAAAACACTAGCACCCATATAATTTTTACTAATTTTTGAACTTCTTTAATTTTAAAACTAACCACCCAAAACTTATTTATATGTCTAAAACTTTTGGGCACGCCGCTCTGCCTAGTATATCAATATCACTGTCGAATGATGTGACCAAAAGGTTCAGATTTTGATATAAGTTTAGGAGAGAGTTTAGTTTTAACGTAAAAATAAAAATGATTTAAAAAAATTACACCACATGCCACGACCTAGATTTCCACCGTCAACGTGTATGTTTCGAGACATACTGATCATGCTGGACGAGTCTCTTTCTAATTTATTGTCATATGAGTAGTTATCGATATATGGATCCGTTAGACCTGGGACTTGTATGTCAGTCATATAGAGTCAGAAAACGTTTCAGGTGATATACAGCAAGTTAAGAATTTGTTTCCATGGATTGTAATTAAGAGTAATCGTTATGAACTACATATTTAATCATCTTTAGAATCAGAATGGCGACGTGGTGCATTATAGGACAACTGTTAACGTCATTCAGGGTGGATCCAACAACGCTGTTTTTTTTTCTTCTTATTACCGCAGTTAGTTTATGCGATGATGATGGCATGGCACCGCACTCACCGTTCTCTCGTCGTCCTGCGGAGGACACCTGTGCGGTCCACACCATGCGCAGGCGCAGCGTTAAGATGACGTACACCGCACACGCTGAAATGGATTGGTGAATTTTGTTTCCAGTGTCTTGTACTTGCATCCGTCTGTTCCATTTCAAGAATATAAACGTTATAAAACCGTAAATATTTTGATCTAATTATTTCAGAACTACAATAATAAGGGTCTTGTGTCAGAGAGTTATATATATATTTAATAATTGATCATTTATTTTATGAAAACCTTTTCTGTGAATTAATATTGTTAAATATATTTTAAGCATGACTTTTTGTTGTGTTTGTACTAATTTTTTCAATAATAAGACGAATCAAAAATCATATCCAAAACTTAACGTCAGTATATGTTTAAAGAAACTAGTTGGCGTCCCGCGTGTTGCCACGGGTCCGTGCTTTGAAACACTTAATACTAAAATACGTGTTCAATAATTACAATAAGTATGCCACTAGTGTAGAGGCGAAAATATAGCATTGTTATAATATATTATAAAAACTGCAGCAGATTAGAAAAAGAAAAACAATTCAACCATTGCGAACAACAGGCGTGCGGAGTGGTCGAGAGGAGGAGACACGGAAGGGCTGAGTCCATGGGGACTCGGTGGTGTGTCGTCGTGTCGATCTCTCCTCCTGCCTCCTGCCGTAGCACCCTGAGTGGGCATGGGACGCTGGACGGCCCAGATCGTAGGAACACATCAAACTCACAGCAAATCAACGGTTAAAAACAGATCGATCTCCTATTGTACTGTAGCAACCGGAGGCGGGCACGCAGCGACGGCAAAAACTAAGAGTTTTATATGATATATGCAGCTGGATTTGCTTTGAATATAGGTATAGCTTGATTTACTCTGAAGGTATTGTAAAATTAGTTATGCCTGTTCTAATGTATAGCGTAGCGTTCAAATTTTGTAAAAAAAAAATGTAACTACTTATCCACCTGCTTTATCATCCAATTAATCACACTTATCTCCAATTTTTTATATACTTTTTTATCAAAGCCAATCACAATCATCGATTTAATTAAACCTATTTTTAATATCAGCGAAAACTCTAGAGATATTTCTTGTTCCCATAGTTTGGTCTAGATCGAGCTGAGAGGGGGTGAGTAGTAGGTTTTACATTTTCATGCTAATGAGCTCCAATCTTTCTTGATATCATGGCCGCTGATGTGGCAATGAACTCAAGATAAACACGCCAAATGGCATCCAATGTACGTGTTTTTAAGGCATAATAAAATCCTTAATCCATCAAGTCTTTTTTGAGAACCTTTTTCCATAAAGACTAGTACACACACCATTTGCATATACCAGGCAGAGTGGCACTCCATTATAGTGTATAAAAAGGAGGAGGAGGAGAAAAAAAAAAGGGGGCCACATCACATGCCCTATGCTGCTGCATACAAAGGTGAAAAAGAAGATGTGGGGAGAATATTTGCAAAGCTAAATCAGGTCATATATATCCTTCATTAATTCCAATGTAGTGCAATGATTTGTCTTAAGTCCCACTTCTCCCGGTTCCCAAGTAAAGGAGGGCACGGAGCATATATGCCTGCCTAGACTATGTACGAGAGAAAAATAAAATAAAATAAAATACAGCGTATGATCCTGTCAAGGAGTAGTGATGATCACTTTGAGATGATGAAGAGTCAACGATATGAATCAGATTCTGGTAATACTCTAAATATTTGATGCCGTTAACTTTTTTATATATGTTTGACTATTCGTCTTATTCAAAACTTTTTATCAAATATGTAAAACTACGATGGTGTTTGGATCCAGAGACTTTTTTTTAGTCTCTTATCACATTGAATGTTTAGACGTTAATTAAGAGTATTAAATATAGACTGATAATAAAACTAATTGTATAAATTAAGGCTATTTCATGAGACAAATTTTTTTAAGCCTAATTAAGCCATGATCAGTAAATGTTTACTATAGCATCACATTCGCTAATCATAAACTAATTAGCCTCAATAGATTCATCTCGTGAAATAGTCCAGAGTATGGGGTGTGTTTTATTAATAGCCTATATTTAATACTTTTAATTAGTATCCACACATTTGATGTGACAGGGACTTAAAAAAGTTGTGTGGAACCAAACACCCTCTATATATGCATAAAAGTATATTTAACAATAAATAAAATAATATAAAAATAATTAATAATTATGTAAATTTTTTGAATAAGACGAGTAGTGAAACATGTATAAAAAAACTAACGGTGTCCAACATTTAGGGACGGAGGGAGTATTTTGTTGAGATAAATGGTCTCTGCGATTGGAAGATCAAGCCTTGAATGGAAGAATATGAAATCATGTATGAAGTCATCACGTGACAAGTTCTAGAGAGGAAATAGTTGCGGAGACCTATTTTTTTTCTTGTGTTTATAAGTTAAAATTTAAATTTTAGTTTGAAGTTAATTTTAAGTTTTTTTTATCATAGTTTATTTTTCAGTATTTGTATTTAGATCACTAAGAATATGCATATCAAAGTTTTATTTATAAATTATTTTTTTTTAAATATGTCATTTGATTTTTTTTCACCAACCATCCTAAGAATAGGGGTGACGATTTTCTAACATTTAGGTTCAACTTGTGATTCATGCTCCATATATGATCTTATTCTCCATCTTCGATAAAATGCCAAAGAAAAAGCTTATGAGTGGTTAGATTTCAGGTTCTGGTGAAGGAGAGAACAGAGGTTTCCCGTCCTAGAGGTTAGAGGATGGTGGCCTACCACAAAAAATGGAGTACGGCCAGGGGCAGAAGTATGATAAAAAATAACTAGGGATATGTATCTCTACCTCATAGAACAGTTAAAAAGTCAAGTGAAACTGATCATATCATTGCAACTTATAAAAACTCTGAGATATTATCATTTTTCTATTAAAGTAGGAGCCCATAAGTCATACTACTATGGTCCTATGGATATACCTAAGGAGCATAAATTTTGATTGGGGTCTAGAGCCTCTCATCATTTGTATGTTAAATCTGCCTCTGGTAATGGCGACGGGAATATGTCCTGAGTGATAGATAGACACTGGAAAAAGAGAGAATGCAAAAGTTCTTTAGAACTGCAGAAGGCAGTGTGATAAAACCCCACCAAAAAGTTGTGAGTCAATGACTACAAGTTATGTATGACAATTCATGATATAATAATTCATGATATAATGATTTGAATTTCACCTCAATTCAAACATATTTCATCCAAAAATTATTGGTGTGTGAGTCTGATGCATGTGTGTTATGGCGTGCATGTCTTTATGCAACATGGAAAAAAATATTGGTTCCGCATATAGTTTTTATAGAGAAAAATTTTCGCCCATTGGTATCTAAGTGTCTTAGGCCACGTTCACCACCTCCCCTAAGTTAACACCCTCGTTTTCTACGCGCACGCTTCCCGAACTACTAAACGGTGTACTTTTTGTAAAAATTTTCTATAGAAAAGTTGTTTTAAAAAATCATATTAATCTATTTTATATTTTTTAAATAATTAATTAATTATGTATTAATCTATTGCTACGTTTTCCGTACTGGATAAGTTAACTTACCGTACATCCAACCGAACGCGGCCTTAATGTTATTTATACATAAAGCTGTTAACTTTTAATATGACGTTTGATCACCCATCATATTAAAAACACTATGTAAATATTACATATTTTGTTATTATTTATGTTTTTTCATTAAGATTAATCGTAGAATGACTAATATACTTGTGTATTTAAAAAAACTTTAAATAAAACAAATAATTCAATGTTACGTGACAAGTCAGTAGAGTTATATATTTATAAAGTGAGAAAGTAACGTTATAATCCCAAAACTTCGTGAAGTGAAAGAAAAACAACTGCGTAGCTGAAGGAGGGGCCATTTAACTATCTGTCACTGTGCAACAAGCATGTTTAAACCCTTGGACAACATTTTCTCCGACACAGTGCTAAATATTTTACCATTCACCTCTTTAGAGCGGTAAAAGTATTACACCCCCGTTTCATATACTATAAAACGTTTTGAAAATGTTAAAATTTATCTATTAATCAATATATTGTTTATATAAATCGATTATAGGACAGAATCTCATCCGGATAAGATACATTATAAACCAGATGATACCAGCTGATATAATATGATACTATCGGTGTTGTACGCCAAGGGTAGCATGAAGGGTGTTGACGGAGTCACGGAGATAAGTGTCGGTGAACGGGATAGCATGGAGGAGTAGTGCCGGTGAGTTGTGTGGAGGAGCTTGGAAGAGACGACACTGGCGAGTAACGCGGAGGAGTGGCACCAACAAGCGGAGGTGGGCACATACGGTCAACTTATTAGGATGTATTTGGTTAACAATCAAGGTGAGATGGAAGGTAGCCCTTCATGCTTTCAAGGATATGATTATCTAGTTCTATGTTTGGTTAGATGATAGGATAATCCAATTTTTTGTTTTGTTGGATGTATGAGTATGAATGGGATGACCATATTGAATTACTACTCCCTCCGTTCTATATTATAAGATTTTCTATATTTGTCTAGATTTATACGCATATCAATATATATGTTTTGTATATATGAATCTACGCGAGAACAGATTAGAAGTCTAATAATATGAAACGAAGAAAATATTAAATATTAATATAAATTAATCATCATATGTCTTATCATAATTAGTATAAATTAACAATAAAATATATATCCATAATCATTAATTACTACTAATGTTAACTTTACTAATTAATAATAAAATAAGCTAATTATCACTAAATAATCGTTAATGATAACGGTCAGTGAAGTTGGATGAGTTCATTTAGCCAATCCGTCCGAATAAACTCATCCAATATTTTTCATGAAATATTCATTTCCTGAGCCACCCTATTCAGCTTCGTCCATAAACAAAATACATTAAAAAAATAAAACTAAGCGGTCATATCTCATTAGGAATATGCAGACGACCGAACACACCCTTAAAATGAGCTTGTTCGGAACGGAACTTTCTTATTTAGACTCTGTATTGTTTGCGTATATTTAGATTTATTAACATTCGTGAAAATATAAGTATTAGAAATTCTTACACGGTGAAGAATGAGTAATAAATATTTCTGAGAGACCACACACGTGATATAACACGTTGGATGCCACCTTTGTGTGGCTGGTGGCATCGACAAGTCGGAGACGACTCGGATAAGATCGAACTCAACACCAGCGTGGAGAGGAGAGGAGGAGCCGCGTGACGCGCGCGCACGTGTCCGGTCGGGCTCGGACCGCACTCGCACCCGCACCGCACCGAACCATCACCATGACGATGACGCTGGTTCGGGTCAGACCAGGTCGGGTGGAGCCGAAGTGGCGCGTCGGCGTCGCGCCCAAATCCGGACGCGAGGCCGCCGCCGCCGCGGCGGCAGCAGCAGCGCCTCCTTCCTTATCCCCTCTCTCCCTCTTTCTCTCTCTCTCTCTCTCTGCAGCTGCCAGCTGGAGGCGGCGATGGCGGCGGCCTCCTCCCTCCTGTGCGGCGCGAGGGCAGCGGGGCCCGCGCTGCGGCTGGGTCGCGGGAGCGGCGCCAGGGGAGCTCGCCTCATCCTCTCGTGCTCCGCCTCCGCCGCGGCGCCGCCGGGGGCAGGGTTCGGTGGGAGGGTGGGGTTCCTGGGCCTCGGGATCATGGGCGCCCCCATGGCCGCCAACCTCCTCAATGCCGGGTACGCCTCCCTCTCCTATGACATTTTTTTTGTCCTTGCCCTTTCCCTCTCCTGTGAAATTTTCTCGTCGTCATCTTCTGCTTGTGCGGTTTCACTGCTACTACGTGTCCATGGCTTCTCCTGTTCGCTGCTGCTGCTACATTTCTCCTCTTTGTCGCCGCCGCAGGTGCGATGTCACGGTGTGGAACAGGACTAAGAGCAAGTGCGACCCGCTCCTCACCCTCGGCGCCAAGTATGTCACCACCGTTTCGTGCATTTCACGCATTTCACCTTATGATCTAGTAGTGTAGCTAGCTTGTTGAATGGATCACACAATGGTGCACCATGGATAGACGACCTGCTGCAATGCGATGCAGCTCTGCATCACTGGTGCAACTGGAGGACCTGCGTTCCATGTGTGGCTGTATGCTTTCTTTTCAACGTGATTTGCTCTTTTCGTGAAATCCCACTCGAAGAGCACAGATGCTTTACAGCTACGAGAAATTTTCTGTTCATCCGTGTTAGACAGCTTCACACTGTTCATGCTGACCCCAGACAGACGGAGAGAAAAGAGAGAAAAAAAGATGCAGCATTCTATTTCAGAAATAAAGATATGTGCTACAACCACTTTGCTTGATACAAAGAGGATGCCTTGCCTGCCTACAGGTACGAGCCTTCGCCGGCCGATGTCGCTTCCTCCTGCGATGTGACCTTTGCGATGCTCGCTGATCCTGCGAGCGCGGTATATGCTTCGCTACAGAAATTTTCAATTCTTATTTGTTTCTCTCTAACTTTTTTTTAGCCTATGTTACATCGAATGTTTGGACACTAATTAGGAGCATTAATATAGACTGTTAATAAAACCCACATCATACTCTGGACTATTTTGCGAGACGAATCTATTGAGTCTAATTAGTTCACGATTAGCGAATTTGATGCTACAATAAACATTTGCTAATCATAGATTAATTAGGCTTAAAAAATTTGTCTAATGAAATAGCCTTTATTTATGCAATTAGTTTTGTTATCAGTCTATGTTTAATACTCCTAATTAACGTCCAAACATCCAATGTGAAAAGGGACTTAAAAAAATCCCTGGATCCAAACAGCCACTCAGACTGCACATCTGCAATACGATTCTCTGTTGATGAAAGCTCACATGGCAGATCTAATCATTCGTATAACGGTTTTGTACGTCCACAGGTTGAGGTTGCATGCGGGGCCAATGGAGCTGCGCAAGGGATGTCCCCAGGGAAAGGGTAAGCCTTGCTCTCAGAAAGCATCAGAAAGCCTGGAGCATCAGCATGTGCTGGCCTAGATAGCATTATCTCTTAATATTGCATTGTCTGTCACAGGTATGTGGATGTGTCGACGGTTGACGCTGCTACGTCTAAGTTGATTGGCAAGCACATTACAAATACTGGGGCATCTTTCCTTGAGGTAGTTTCTGGTCCCTGCCATTGCATGTACCCTACTCGTCATGTGTTGAACTGTTGATTGCGTTGTCTCGATGTGTCGCTAGTAATGCAATTTCAGCTCTTGTACTGTTTGGTCCAATGCTAACTTGACGCCTTTTCAGTAGGCTCCAGTTTCAGGCTCAAAAAAGCCAGCTGAAGATGGGCTGCTTATCTTTCTTACTGCAGGTAAACTTCCACCTGACACCTCCAAGCTTGGTAATTCTGACACTGAAAATGCATCTACCATGTTCCTTATTATGTTGCCTGAAATTGTCCATACGTTTGTGTAAGGTGATGAACCTTTGTACAATAGAGTGGCACCCCTCCTTGATGTTATGGGCAAGGTTAACTTCTCTTATCTACAACCAGTACTTCATTTAGCTCCTCATATTGAACCAAGGAAATGCATTAACACACTGTCCTTACTCTGAAACCAGTCAAGATTTTTTCTTGGTGACGTTGGTAATGGTGCAGCCATGAAGCTCGTTGTTAATATGGTTATGGGGAGGTACCAAAGAAGTCCTTTACATTCAATATTCTAGCAGCCTTACTCCTGTAGTCTGTGGATATTAATCACTGAATTCTGTTCTTGGCACAACACTGCAGCATGATGGTTTCGTTTTCAGAGGGACTGCTCCTGAGTGAAAAAGTCGGTTTAGACCCCAATACTCTTGTTGAGGTAGGTTAGCTCTTATCTGCAGTGGTAAAATACCCAGGGAGAAGAATCTAATCTAGGATATGATACATTATTCCTTTACAGGTTATTTCGCAAGGTGCTATCAGTGCTCCCATGTTCTCCCTCAAGGGCCCTTCCATGGTTAAAGCTGCATACCCTACTGCTTTTCCTCTGAAGCATCAGCAGAAGGTAGCCCCTACTTGCATGTTAATGTTGCCAGCACTAAAAACCAGCAATAATTGATTTCTGGGCACTGCAAAAAACTGGATTTTCATGGCAGGATTTGAGGCTTGCATTGGCCCTGGCAGAATCGGTGTCCCAGTCTATTCCTACGGTTGCAGCTGCAAACGAGCTGTACAAGGTCGCGAAATCGCTTGGGCTGGCGGACCAGGACTTCTCTGCCGTAATCGAGGCGCTGAAGGCAAAGGAGCAGAACAAGTGAACAGATCATCACAGCCATAGGAATTGTTTGTTGAGTCGCCATTGATGTAGCATGGGCTTGCAACTGATTAAGAGTTGGAACCATACCAATTTTATCAATTTTGTTGCAGGAAGCGATGCTTGTTTTACAGACAGAATAAAAACTTGATTGATGACAGGAGACCTGAAACTGTCAAGTATCTGATCCCAACATTACTGTTGGCCATTACATGTAAAATTCAGCAACGATACAGAAATGGACTCAGTAGCTACCTACATGAGCACACCATTTTAGAGAAGACAAATACAACAGCTTTTCTGTTAGGTATAACCATCCAACGTCTAAGGTAGGCCGAACAGTGGCAATTATTAGGATGTAAACAACAGTATTTTCCGTGTGTGTGGTAGCCATGTGGTACAAAATTCAGATTCAAGCACAGTCTAAATGTGCCTGCTACAATGTACAATCTCTGTGCTTTCTTACCACACACTTGAGGAACATGAAATGAATTACAGCTTACACACGATCAAATATGTTCTGTTGAAAACTGCAGCAGCATTAGCAATTTAGCATACTCTTCGCGATCCTCAAGAGCTGTCAATCGATCTAACAATCATGTGGTAACCGCTAAGATCCGATACCAGCGATTTCACCCTTGGCTTTCGCCGCAGCTTGTTGCGCTGCGGCGGCGGCGGCGGCTGCCGCCGCTGCAGCTGATGCCGCCGGAGATGGTGCAGCTGGTGTCTTCTGTGGAGCTTCGATGCCATGCTCCTGCTCATGCTGCTGTTTATTGTTTACCTGGGCCAATATGTTCTTTATTTGGGCTCCGCTGAGAGTCTCATGCTCAAGAAGTGCGTTGGCTAGAGCATGGAGCTCCTTGTTGTGTTTGGTGAGAATAGTCTTTGCATTGTTGTATGCATTCTCTAAGAAAACCTTCACCTCCTTCTCAATCAGGAGTCTTGTTTCTGTGCTCATGCTCTTTCCATCGTCCTCATAATTGTATGAAACAAAGCCAAGCTGCTTGCTCATACCGTATTTGGTAACCATTGCTCTTGCCACTGCAGTTGCTTGCTTAAAGTCGGATGAAGCACCAGATGTCACCTCACCATCCCCGAAAATAAGCTCCTCTGCGACCCGCCCTCCCATGCACACATCCAACCTTGCCAGCATCTGTTTCCGTGACACGCTTGTCTCATCTTTATCCGGAAGTTGGGCCACCATCCCAAGGGCCATTCCCCTGGGCACTATGGTAGCTTTGTGAACAGGGTGAGCCCCTTCTGTGTGGATGGCAACAAGGGCATGCCCTCCCTCATGGTAAGCCGTCAATTTCCTGGATTCATCAGAAATAACCGCTGACTTGCGCTCACTGCCCATCATGATCCGGTCCTTCGCATACTCCAGGTCGTTCATTGTAACGGCTTTTGCCCCATCCATGGCAGCCTTAAGAGCAGCCACATTTACCAAGTTAGCAAGATCTGCACCTGAGAATCCAGGTGTTCCCCTGGCAATGATCATCAAATCCACATCATCACTCTTTAGTACCTGCAATCATGTGTAAGGATAAGACATTCCATTTGTCAGGACAAACATGAGTTCAAAAGTTCTCAGGAAATACCTTCGACATATGGGACTCTAGGATTTGCCGCCGACCTTCAACATCTGGATTTGGAACAACAATATGCCGGTCAAAGCGCCCAGGTCTCACTAGCGCTTTATCTAGGGACTCAGGAAAGTTGGTTGCAGCAATGACAATAATCCCCTCATTCTGCTTAAAGCCATCCAACTCGACAAGCAACTGGTTCAACGTCATCTTCATATACTGTTGATCCTTTGGATTACGACTCCCACCGATCGCATCAATTTCATCCATGAATATGATACAGGGAGAACGTTTTTTAGCTGCAGCAAAAAGGTCCCTGACTCTTCTAGCTCCTACACCTACAAACATCTCCTCAAACTCACTTCCACTGCATGAGAAGAAGGGAACACCAGCTTCCCCAGCAATAGCCCTCGCTAACATGGTCTTCCCAGTGCCAGGAGGGCCAACCAGCAAGACACCTTTTGGAAGTTTTCCACCAAGACGTGTAAAACGCTGAAAACAAAGAAGCAGCTTGTCATTTGTGAACGCCATATAACATATGCATGTGATGAAATTAGGGGATAAATCCTCGCATCATTTATGGGCTTAACAATGCATAACAGATATATGTGACATAACTGGACATCAACTCCACACGTCATCTAAATTATCAGATGTGAGCTAAACAACCTAGAATTAAGAAACAAATTGAAAAGGTCTATCTATAAAGCTTTTATCAAATATATAACAACATCCAAAAAATAGAACCAACAAGATAGACATTGTCAACAAAATGAAGCAAATGTTTTAAAGCATTAGTTTATCAATGCCTCGTGATTCAGTAAAATGAACAAAGTTAAGATAATCTATCGCAGAACAGTTTACATTGTTAGTATGCCAAAATTAATCCATTGCACCTGGGCAACTTGAACCTATTAAATATTAATATTTAATTAGCATAAAATCATTATCAGATGGGAGATAAACCTGTAAGAGACATGTTCAACTTGAGATAACTCTTCATCCAAACACCTAGACTCTGAACATTTTTTCTGACTAGTGGCTCAAAAGCATTTACCTTAGGATCTCGGAGGTAGTGAACTATTTCCTCAAGTTCAGCTTTGGCTTCATCTACACCCTTTACATCACTGAATTTCGTATTAGATTCCATGCTTGGTTGAACCTCTTCATTTAGACCAAGGCCTACACATATTTATCAATCAGAATTACACCAGAATAAGTATAGTTAACAACAAGGAATTAGTCATTCAGATATTCCACAAATTCAAACCTTTGCTTATTCCTCTATCCTCAATAAGAGCCCCAATGCCCGAAATCAGGAGGAATGTTAGTGCAATACTTCGAAAGGTACGCCAAAGCTGCTCCTTAAATTGACCTGTTTCTGCTGTAACCATGTGAATGGGTGCATTTGCAGTGCCAAGAATTCCATCTTTTGTCACTTGGCCAGCACTCTTAAATGATGAAACACTGCCAAGGTTTTCTTCCTCCCTTGCTGAAGCAGCAATACCTGTAAGGATGATGCAGGGATGGAGTTTTAGACCAAATTAATTAAAGACTCACCATTATTGATTGAAGGAACTGTAAGCAGGCCTCAAAGTGAAAGAAGTTTAGTCAAAGGCAGACAAGGACAGTACTATACTATTCAGTTTCACTCAAACTAAACTTGAGAAGGCGAAATCAAATAGGACTAGCCTTGCAAGCTAGAAATATGTGGCTCAAGATTATGGTCCATCCCACTGTTGTAAAAACCAATAACCAAAAAAACATGATAACCACATGCCATAAGGAACTACTTTCATGGCAAAAATTATATGCCCTATTAGGATGGATGTCCATAAATTTGTTAACTGCTGAAATTTGTACTATCTCTGTCCCAAAAGTTTACTGTACAAAGGTAGTAATATTTGGGGATGGAGGCAGTAGTAATTTCCTTGTTAAGAGTTGAACTATCATAACCACAGTCCACAGGATATGAAGAAATACAAATTAGTATAAGCAGAGGTACAGTAGGAGATGAAGGTGTCAAGGTTACAAAAACGTGCTAGCATACGAATAATTGTTTTCTGTTGTTTTGTTTAATTTCCTTGTATGACCTAATGACAAACTGAACCATCATATTAGTGATAACTGACAAGCACAATCTCTTAGATAGCAGGCAACAAATGCAAGATTAACATAACAGCATGACATATTTGGCAAGCTAATGAAGCCCTCTGCAGTCTTCAAATAAGGAAAATAAACAATATTAGCATGGCCCACACAAAAGCAGCAGAATAGTCCCAGAACAGATAAGGTGTTGGTTGATATTAGTACCTCTCTGCAATGTTTTAAGCAAGGTGCTCTCCTCCAGCCTATCAACCTTGACAAGAGCTTTTACATATTCAGAAAGTGCTGAGGGATTGGAATGCAATGAAGGTTGGCTTTCAAATATCTGTATGACACGTTCTGGATCACTTCTATATATTTCTTTTAGCAGGGAGGCTTCACTTGGTGAGTCCATCTGTCGCATCCTCCGTGCAAAGCTACCAACATAGCTTGACTGATACCTCTCATGCAAGTTTCTAAGTGTTCCACCTGTATTAAGAAACCCCCAAAAAATAGTTCAATAAGAAAGTGCAAAGAAATTCATCATAACTGGAGATGGAAACAATAGTGCTGCTTATAAGAAAGTAATATGGAGTAGAATAATGAGTCATCATGAGCAGATTTTGACAGCTCCAGAAAAGGAAAAAAGAGGAACACACCAATCGTGGTATGTGTTTAATATTTGGAGACTAGAGATGCCAGATATCCCAGTAAGCAGAATCTCATATTAAATTTTGAAAAGCCGAAATTTTAGAACTGCCATTGCATGACTAAACTGGTTGAGCTCGCATATATAAGACAAAAATTGCATACCTGCGCCGATGTCACCTCTAAGAATCCTCGATGGGTTGGAGGTTATCAGTTCATTGCAGATTGCATACGCCGATCGGTTCCTAGCAACCTGTGATGAGAGAAACACCATAACCTTGCATCAAATAATCGTAACCAGTGGTAAAGCTGCATGTACGAGGGGGGGTTCCCAGGAACCCCCATTGGAAAAAATTTTAACTAAAGTTTATGAATTTTCACCATATATTCATTCCTCCAATCCAAATTCAAATACCTGTAGCACTAAAAACTAAATCAGTGGCACCCCCCTCTATTTCGCTCTAGCTTCGCCCCTGATCGTAACACCAATCCTTATTCAACCGCAGTTTCCTTTTGGTGTTTACCAGCACCAATAAGCTTGGACAAGCACACGTCTGCAAGCTAACATAACTCATGGACTTAATTTTAGCAACCTAATGCAAAATTTTCATATAGGTTGGCACACTAATCGGATAATATTCAACACGAAAGAGAAGCCGTTAGATTAAAAACAAGGCGCTTTTTTTCTGTTATTTTAACGCATTAGTCTAAACTACAGACATCCAGACACGAACAGGATCATGCTAACCAGGTCAAGAAATGACCAGCTTAATCGGCGAGAGCATCTGGCTTCCCAATACGGGGCATATTGGGCATCCACACGAACGTAGCCGGGGATTACCACTCCAAGAAGAAACCACACCCCCGCCCCACCGCCCAAGATCGAGTCCTCCCCGACCAGCACCGCCTCACCACCGGCCAGAAGCGGCGCGCGCACGGGCGCGGAGGGAAGAGAGAGAGACAAGAGGTCAGACGAGAAACGCACCTGCGAAAGGACGCGCCGCCACGCCATGGGCCGGGAAGAAGCCCTAATCCGCAGCCCTCCGCTGCCGCCCCTCCCCCACGAGATCCCAACCCAACTCCCAAGGAAGCAACAAACCCTGCTGGCGGCGGCGGCGGCAGGGGCTGTGGTGGGAAGGCGAGCGAGCAGGAGAGGCGGCGAGAGAGGGTAAGAGAGGAGGGCCCCGAGCGGCGGCGAGCGGAGGGGAGGAATTCGCCGGCGGCGGGCAGGAGAAAAATGGAGGCGAGGGGATGGCCCACGTCACCGCACACACAACACAAGGCGAGCTGAGAGGAGAAGAGAGAGAGAAGTTTTAGTTTTTCTCGGCTACTTGCCCGAAAAATTATACTCCAGTATTATTATTATTTATTGTATTGTTATTAAATATGTGTGATTTTCATTTGCGATAGGAATCTGCGATATTTTTCACTTCTGGGACGGGCTTCCCGGCCCAGCCCAGCAGGCCTCGCGGTTTTTCTTTTTCTTTTTTTTTTACTGGTTCGTTCAAATTTTACTAGGACAGGCAAAATGTGGCCATTTCCTTGCTGTGTGGACTGTAGAAATGAGTTCTTTGCTGTGGTGTAACATGGTTTCCTTTTATATGTGCGCGGATTTAAAATAAACTGTTTATTTGCACCTAATATTAGGTCGATAATGCCTCTCTTATTGTTTGGGTAACAGCCTGCTCGTGTCGCTTATTTTATACTTGATACAAGGCTTGAGGCTTATTAGCGATCAAAAATTAGTCTCTAGGTAAAAACTTTTCCATATGCATCCTTAACGATTTAAAAATAATACTATAAAATAAACTAGGCTGCAAATAACCCTAAAATCGACTCCAATTGAGTTATAAAATTTAAATCCGCGTTATGCTTAGCAGCTTGTCCTTGTGTCATACCTAATTCTGTTTGTAATCGTCAACAGTCAGTTCCGTAGACAGATAAATAAAGGGGCAATTTTATTCTTATCCCTATTTTGATGTTTGATTTTAAGCGCTTTCAATTTTGCCTCTGTTTTTTCTGTTTTTTTTTAAAACTGAAGCCATAGTTTGTTTCTCTTTTGAACGGATAACAATATATCGATAAAAGTGACTTTTAGCCTTACTTAGAATTTTCGTTTTTATACCTATTTATTTCTACAACAAAGATGTACTGGTGGAGGGAAAAAAATACAATTCATGAAATAAACAAGGTTAAAGAAATTCCAAGTAAGGATAAAAAGATACTTTTATCGACAACTTAACGCCGGTTACTATTGTCCATTCAAAAGAGGGGTAAAATATGGCTTCAATTCAAAAACCAGGTGAAAAGAAATGAAAACCCTAAAAGGTAGAGGCAAAATCAATATTAGACATCAAAACAATGGTAAGAACGATTGTTCCATAGATTTAAATGATACCAGACTACGGTTAGCTATCAAATTATTACAGTACAATATATCAACACTAGATAGGCCCCTGACTGGAAGACAAGGTCCCCAGCAAAACAGCTCTGACCTGGTCAGAACATACCCAAAAGCAATCTTGCGCACAAGAGCAAGTGAGCACACATTTGATGAATCTCCAACATTAGCTACTTTAGATTGTACTACTACTCCTAAGTTATCTTGGTGATGGTAGCAGCTTAAGATCCGATACCAGCAACCCCCTTGGCTTTCGCTGCAGCTTGCTGTGCTGCAGCAGCTGCCGCCGTCGCCGCCGCTGCTGCAGCCGATGAAGCTGGAGACGACGGTGCAGCCGGCGTCTTCTGTGGAGCTTCAGCAGCATGCTCCTGCGCCTGCTTGTTATTTGCTTGGGCCAAGATTTTCTTTATTTGTGCTCCGGTGAGAGTCTCGTGCTCAAGAAGTGCTTTGGCTAGAACATGGTGCTCCTTGCTCCGTTCCACGAGAATAGTCTTTGCATTGTTATAGGCATTCTCCAGCAAACTCTTCACCTCCTGCTCAATCAGAAGTCTTGTTTCTGTGCTCATGCTCTTTCCATCATCCTCATAGTTGTAAGAGACAAAGCCAAGCTGCTTGCTCATACCGTATTTGGTAACCATTGCTCTTGCCATTTTAGTTGCCTGCTGGTAATCGGATGAAGGACCAGATGTTACCTCGCTATCCCCAAAAATAAGCTCCTCCGCCACCCGTCCTGCCATGAGGACATCCAGACATGCCAGCATCTGTTTCCGTGAAAAGCTTGTCTCATCTTTTTCTGGGAGTTGGGACACCATTCCAAGTGACATTCCCCTGGGCACTATGGTGGCTTTGTGGACAGGGCGAGCACCTTCAGTGTGTATGGCAACAAGGGCATGCCCTCCTTCATGGTACGCGGTCATTTTCCTGCATTCATCAGAGAGAATTGCTGACTTGCGCTCACTGCCCATCGTGATGCGGTCCTTGGCATACTCCAGATCATCCATTGTAACAGCTTTTGCTCCATCCATGGCAGCCTTAAGAGCAGCCACATTTACCAAGTTAGCTAGATCGGCACCTGAGAATCCAGGTGTTCCCCTGGCAATGATCATCAAATCCACATTATCACCCTTTAAGACCTGCAATCATGTGTATAAGGATAAGGCATTACATTTTAATCTGGACAACATGATATCAAAAATTCTCAAGAATTACCTTCAACATATGGGACTCTAGGATTTGCCGCCGGCCTTCAACATCTGGATTTGGAACAACAATATGCCGGTCCAAGCGCCCAGGTCTAACTAGTGCTTTATCAAGGGACTCAGGAAAGTTGGTTGCGGCGATGACAATTATTCCCTCATTCTGCTTAAAGCCATCCAGCTCAACAAGCAACTGGTTCAAGGTCATCCTCATGTACTGTTGATCCTTTGGATTTCTGCTCCCACCGATCGCATCAATTTCATCCATGAATATGATACAGGGAGATCGTTTTTTAGCTGCAGCAAAAAGGTCTCTGACTCTTCTAGCTCCTACACCTACAAACATCTCCTCAAACTCACTACCGCTGCATGAAAAGAAGGGAACACCAGCTTCCCCAGCAACAGCCCTCGCTAACATGGTCTTCCCAGTTCCAGGAGGGCCAACCAGCAAGACACCTTTTGGCAGTTTTCCACCAAGATGTGTAAAACGCTGAAAAAGAGGAGGCAGCTTGTGATTTCTGAACACATAGCACAAGCATATGGCAAAAACAGTTGTGAATTCATAGATCATATGTGCACTCAAACTGTGCATAACAGATATCTCTGTAACTCTGACAAACCACGATGTTAAGTCCACACATATGATCTAAATCATGAAGCACAGATTTAAGAAAGCAATTGAAAAATGCATGCACTTGATAATTCCAAGTCAAAGTAATGGGATCCAGAAAATAGGATAAAAAAGCTGAACACTATCAACAAATTCAAGCAAAGGTTTTGAATGGACCAAGACATTGACACTATCAACAAAATCAACACCTCAAGATTCAGCAAAACAACATTTTATATAAATCATTTGCTGAACATTTTACATCATAGCATGGAAAAAATTTGCATCATAGCATGGAATAAATAATCCATGTCGGCTTGCAGACTGACCACACGTGCAAAACTAGCTAAATTTGTTATAACTTGGTTTTATGAAACTCCAGTACCATATTTGTTGTGGTTAAGAGCCAAGCGTTAAACCTACAGTGGTTTCTGCAACTTGGGACTATAAACATGTGTTTTTTTTGTGAAATTTACTCATATTAATGTTTGTTTTACCAAAATAAGTAACTGGTAAAACCATTGTGAAGCGAGAAAATATATACCCTCTAGGAAACATCGTATAAATTGTAATAAATCTGCATCCAAGAAGCCATAAATATTTTACCGACTTTCATGGCCAGTGTTTCAGAAAAAAAAAATACCTTGGGATCTCGAAGATAGTGAACTATTTCCTCAAGTTCAGCTTTGGCTTCATCAACACCCTTTACATCACTAAATTTCGTTTTAGAATCCATGACTGGCTGAACTTCTTGACTTAGACCAAGACCTACACAAATTTTATCAATCAGAATTATACAACAAATAAGTCCAGTAAAGATATAGAGAATTAGTCATTCAGATCTTTCAGAAAACGAAACCTTTGCTTATTCCTCTATCCTCAATAAGAGCACCAATGCCCGAAATTACAAGGAAAGTTAGTGCAAGGCTTCGAAAGGTACGCCAAAGCTGCTCCTTAAAATGACCAGTTTCTGATGTAACCATGTGAATGGGTGCGTTTGCGGTGCCAAGTATTCCATCTTTTGTTGCTTGACCAGCACTCTTTAAGGCAAAAGAGCTACCAAGGCTTTCTTCTTCTCCTCCTGAAATAGCCATGCCTGTATAGATGATATATTGACAGAGTATTATGCCAGTTCAATCAAATAGCCACCATTACTAACTGAAGGAAATGTAGCCAGGCTTAAAAGTAAAAGTAGTTTAGTCAATGGCATACAAAAATCGTTGCTTCAGCCTGAACAGCAAATAGGTTTCACTGAACCTAAACTGGAGAAGAGAATAAAATAGAAAATAGGAGTGCGATGCTAACCACAGATCATGTAGCTAGAGATTATGATTTATACCACCAGTATAAAAAAACCCCATGACAGAAAATTAAGATACTACAGGGCCATGGAGAGCTACTCTATCCAGCCCATAATACAAGGGATCCTAGCCAACCAGGTTTTTTTTGAAGAGATTAAGGAGGAAGGGAAAAAACTATAATGCCCCTCATGAAATGGGATTAAGTGGTGAGTGGAAAGATGTTGGAATAAGATTGGGAAATATTAAATGAGGGATGGTTGTGATGGGACAAGTAGTACCCTAGAATCAATTATATTCGGGGAAAGATTTCAATTCCTAGATCCTTTACATTATGGGATGGAGGTAGTACAAGTTAAATTTTGAGGGAAAACAAAAGCAATGGGAACTAAAGTAGAATATGATGAATTCTTCAAGGAAAAATATATATGAATGTGTTATAGTGAATATCTTTGAATTTGTTATATGCTTTAATAAGTTGTACTTTCCTTCCACGGGCATGTAGACATACAAATTCCACTACATGACCAGAACTACCATAGGCAATGAAGGTTTCGATGCGACACCTATATGCTACCATAAAAATAATTGTTTAGTGCTGTAATATCTTGTAATTCCCTTGTACTACTCAAACTGAAAGATTATACTAGTAATAAAACACACCCACAAAATAACTTGTTAGTTAGAACTATTAAATGCAATTGTTTGACAAACTGATAAAATCCTCTTCACTCTTTAAAAAGGGAAATTAACATAGCCCACACAAAAGTAGCAGATGCAATGCTTCATAGCCGTGAAATAGATAAGGTGTTTGTGGATAATGGTACCTCTCCGTAGTGTTTTAAGCAAGGTGCTGTCATCCAGCCTATCAACCTTCACAAGAGCTTTCACATACTCTGAAAGTGCTAAATGATTGGAGTGCAACCATGGTTGGCTTTCAAATATTTGTATGACACGTTCTGGGTCACTTCTGTATATTTCTTTCAGCAG
Organism: Oryza brachyantha; assembly: GCF_000231095.2. Classification (NCBI taxonomy): domain Eukaryota; kingdom Viridiplantae; phylum Streptophyta; class Magnoliopsida; order Poales; family Poaceae; genus Oryza; species Oryza brachyantha. The sequence goes on along the minus strand of NC_023163.2, from coordinate 16,481,894 downwards.
AGAAGCTTCACTTGGTGCATCCAGGTTTTGCACCCTGCGTGCCAAGCTACCGACAAAGCTTGATTGATACCTCTCATGTAAGTTTTTAAGTGTGCCACCTGCATTAAGCATAACTCAATAAAGAAATGCAAAGAAATTCTTCCACAACATGCATAAATGGAAATGGTGGCGCTGCATACAAGAAAACATTATAATAAATTATAAAAGTAATTTTGAGTCATTCGGATAGCTTTTATGGAAGCTCCAGCAAAAGGGAAAAAAGGATGAATACACCAATTTATCTAGGCATATGTTTAGTACATGGAAGAATAGATGCCAGCTATTCACATTAGACATAACCTCTAGCGTGTCGCAATTTTAGAAGGTTGCCATTGCATAACAGCTACTGCATGACTAAAATGGTTGAGCTGAAGTATTATACAAAGAATCACCTTTGACAGCACCTCTAAGAATCCACGAAGGGTTGGAGGTTATCAGTTCATTGTAGATTGTGGATGCCGGTCGATTCTTCGCAAGCTTTGATGAAGAAAAGAAAGACCTTGTGTTACATAAACCATTGTATATATGTAGATAAATGCATATAATAACAAGAATAACAGAAAAAAAATAGTGGAATAAAGCAAATCATCGCAGCACCTATCCGTATTTAACTACAGTTCCCTGGTCTTTATACGCCGAAATTAACTTCCACAAAACACATGCCCTACAAGCTACTCCTAACAAACAGCATATGGGCTCCTGAACTTAAATGTAGAGATCTCACATAGGTTGTCACGGAAATCCTCACGATATTCAGACATAAAAGAAATAGAGAAACATGACATGAATCGAGGAGGTATTTCTAATTTTAACCGATTAGTCTAAAACCTCATGAACCCGACATAAACATGATCACACTAGCTAGGTCAAAGAGCATCAAACCTAATCGCGCAGAGCAATGCAGCATTCCGGAGCATTATAATCATAGGCAGCCGCGTGAAACACTATTTCCCAAGATCACTACTCCAGCAGGAAGCCGTCAAACCACACCTAAACCCCCCGCCCATCGGCCCAAGATCGATCCCCCGAGGAGGTACGGTTCGGAGGAACGCACCTGCGAAAGAACGCGGCGCCACGCCATGGATGGGGGCAGCAAGCCCTAATCCGCCGCCGTCTCTTCCGCGAGATCCCCAACTCCCAACCAAGCACCAGCGGGTCGGAGGGAGGAGTCTAGGCCTACCGCGGGGGGCAAACGAGCGAACGGTCGGAGCGGCGGAGGCGAGAAATCCGCCGTCGCCGAGGAGGAATGCGGGAGACGAGAAGGGTTCTAGCCTTTCTAGGCTTCTTCTTCTTCTCAGGGAAATAAAGAATAAAAAAATGGTTTTGAGGATAGTGGGCCGGAAAGCCCAGCCCAACAAGCCGCGATCCTATCAACGGTCAGTTCGCCGGCGGCGAGCCCTTCCGGCCTTCCTCCTCCCTTCGCCGGAAGCAGTGCCTCGCTCTTCCAACGTCTAAGAGCGTCTCGTGTTTTCTAGCTAGATAGTACTGGAAACATCATTTTAGTGTGCTTTACTTGACAAAGGCACTGTTACTGTTTAGTTCGTGAAAAGAAAATTTTTGAGTGTCTCGTTGGATGTTTGACTAAATATCAGAAAGGGGTTTTCGGACACGTATAAAAAAAATGAATTTCATAGCTCGACTGGAAACCGCAAGATGAATCTTTTCAGCCTAATTAATCTGCCGTTAGCATATGTGGGTTTCTGTTAGTACTTATGGCTAATTATGAACTAAGTAGGCTCAACCGATTTGTCTCATGATTTCTTCTCTAACTGCACAATTAGTTTTTTCATCAATGTTTAACTGTTGTGTAAGATAATTATTTGTTAACTATAGTCAATGATGACCAAAAACTTGGCAGCATGTTTGAGTTAAAAATAACTTATACCTGTCCCTACCGTGTTTGTTTATAAACATAGCTGAAAAACATCAAGTAAGCAGAAAACCTCATAATACGATAGACCATCAACTTATCACGTTGCATAATATAAAGTTTGTCACCCCCATCGGTAATAGTAAAAATATATACATTCATCTTGCATAACAAAAGACACAGAGTGTGGAGTTAAAAATTAACTCGTGTTCACTGGCTTGTATTTGTGCTTCAGTAAGTTAAAATTTGATTGAAAAGAGTCAAAACTTAACTCACTTTATTCAGAGCACCCCGTAAGTAATTCAAATAGTTAAAATTTAACTGCATCTTGTATAAGCGGGATGGTTGCTCGATTGGTGGGTGGTGTGGGGCCTGAGTTGGTTGAGGTGTGTCACGCGTTGTGTATTATGTAGCGTTGTATAGTGTGTGTATATATATATAAATTTTTGCGTGCTACAAGATTTTGATAAAAAAATCTAGTGAGCCATATAAATCGAAATTTAGAGGTGATTTGATATGTTTTTGGACCCCGTCTCACGGAGCAGCCCGTGAGTTACAACTCACCGTAACTACTCTCTCTATATATAAACAACGTCGATACATATGTGTATATATATATATATGAGAAAATCTACTCCATACTATTGAGTTTGCATCGATTAAATGATCTATCATTGACTTTGTCGAGTTTTAAGATATAATCTCGGTTAGTAGTTTTCTCTATAATATACCCTTGGAGCCTATGTATTTGTAATAAATATCCAAAATGCCTTTTAGACATACAAGATTGACTATTAATTTATCATGTTAGAAGATTGAGAAAATTATGAAATTTTTTTGTCTAGCATCCTAACAAATCATTATAGTTTTTGGGTATATTTTAAGATTATTTTTCATATTTTATTTTTTGGAAAAATATTTTCTCGATCTTAGAACATACCCACAAAGTATAATGATATAATGATTTGTTAGGATGCTAGACAAAATTTTTATAATTTTCTCGATCTTCTAACATGATAAATTAATAGTCAATCATGTATGTCTAAAGGATATTTTGGACATTTATTACAAATGCATAGGATCCAAGGGTATATTGTAGAGAAAACTGCTAACCGAGAATATATCTTAGAATTCGACAAAGGCAGATCGTTGAATCGATACAAACTCAATGGTATGGAGCAGATTTTCTATATATATACACACACTCATGCTTCTAACAAGTTGTAAGACGAAGAAGAGAGCAATTAATGCACAGTAGTTAGCTTACTACAAGATTTATTGGTTATCATTTATTACGATATCATTTAGTAATTAATTCTTTGGACAAACTGCTATTTATCCTCTATCCAACCACAAAACACTATTCGCCATTTTTTTCTCGTGCTACAGCTACATGAAACTTCCCTTTTGGATCGGTTTCATCTACAGCAATGCGGAGGAGCACATATTTCTACCGAGACTTTACTCTATAGTGTCCTTTTTTTCTGTAGCAGAATATCTGAACCATCCGTCACACATCCAACGGTCTATAGTCCCACAGTGTCATGTATTCTGTCCTATTATTTATTCGATGCAGTTATCTTTTGGATTATATTATATTGTTTGTTTTGTTCAAATTTTTTAAATATACATAATTATAAATTATTCTTAAATTTCTTTATTAATAAATCAAATCACAACAAAATAAATTATAATTATATAAATTTTTAATAAGATAAAGAGTCAAAAATAGACTAAAAATAAATAGTGTTAAATAAAAAAAAGACGATCCAATCCTAATCCCTTTAATGGATCCTTCTGTAGCTCCATACGGTAGCATGTTGTATTGTTGATACATCCTTTCTTCCCTCCTCACTACCCTACACAGATTTTTTTTTCTTTTTTCTACTGTTGCACATAGAATTGAGCTAACATGGATCCCATTGTAAGGTGCTAAGTCATACTTTATTGTAGTACTTGAGCGGTGTTCTTTTTGCCAAATTATTCCTCTATTTTTGGGCATATATTTTTTAAACTCTTAAAATAGTATATATATATATATTAAAAAAATATAAGTTAAAGATATACATTTTTAGACTAGAGGAAGGAAAATGTTAATTCATATCATTATCTTTTCATTTGCCAGTCATGATCAAGTGGTTAAGAACATGCAATTAGGCCGCGTTCGGCCGAAGATTTGTTATCTGACGTGAAAATATAGTAATAAATTATTACATGATTAATTAATTATTAGTTATAAAAAATAAAAAATAGATTAATATGATTTTAAAGCAACTTTTCTATAGAAATCTTTCATAAAAACACCTCGTTAGCAGTTTGAAAAATGTGCACACGAAAAACAAGTGAATCTAGGTGAGCAAGAAGGAGAGAATAACACTGCCCTAGATGACAAAACAACCTGAATGGGCAACTTTTTGGATTCATAAATGATGATGCTTGATAACTAATATCAATATTTAGCACTAAAATAACAACATGCCAGTGGACACGAACAAATAAAATATGGTTATATTATAAATAATGAACCATAGGAAAGGTTGAATCTGGAAAAATAGCACAAGGGGTGTCCTAACTTCCCACAAGCCAATGATTACAACAAGGTGATGGACGGTACTTGCCAGTATAACCTGAGTGGTAACTACTCAAAGCAAATATAATATATAGCAGATGCTTAATTGATAAAGAATTATCAATCATTCAGACGTGGCAAGCCCTAACCTATAGCCTGCTAATAATCAATCCAACAATACTTTTGGTGAATAACATATCATTGCCGAGAAAACCATAAAAAATACTATTTTCAACAAAAAAAGAGACATACACGTAAAAAATGTCTCAATTCTAGCAGAATCAAGGATGCCCCTGGAAATGGAAAGAAGCTATGCCATCTTGTGTCTGCTGATTGTAGCCTGATGAGCATTCTCCTCCGGCGTCTATAAAGGAGAATGTGTCATGCTAAGAAGATCATGGAGAAACGAGAACACAACGAGAGTTCATAAGCACACGAAGGTGGGAGTTGGGTCCTGTTTTCATGGGCCGACCCAAGGCACGGTAGCCTGGCCTGGCATAATAGAAAGCACGGCATGGCCCAATACGAATTGGGTAGAGCTAGCATTGCATGACCATGGGTCGGGATTGGGCCTAAAACACAAGCACGTTGGGCGGCACGACACGTCACGATTGGGCTGTGCTTAGACCGACACGGCCCAAAAGAGGCACGGAACATTCACGCCAGGCCGATTTTCTTCCTGAACTGTGCTTCCACAATAGTTTGATTTTCACGGACACGACATGTCTGTTTCACGGACATTGTCACGCACTCACATGTCTATTTCACACACATTGTCATGCACTCACATGGACGCGACCACTTTGTCGATCGGGCAATTCTTTTAGTTCAGTGCTTCGACGCAACACAACGTTGGTGACTTAATGCCTTTGACGCATGGGCCACTGTAATATGACATGACAACACGACAACAAACCAGACAACCTGTACTGGGCTGTGCTTGGGCCAACACGACCCAAACAGACACGACATGCTTTTGGGCCGTGCTTGGGCAGGGGCGTCACCCTCGACGTGTCGACACAGTGAGCAAGTCAGGCTGGGACGCCATGACTAAATTTGGAACGAAGCACATGTTGACGCTAAATATAGTAACAACTGTCACACACGTAAGCCTGGGAGTCAATCTTAGATATCTCCAACGCAGATCTAAATTCTTAAAAGGTGCGCGGGCATGCTGCCAGTCAGTTTAATCTTGTAATTGACAAGATAAACAGTAAAAGAAGCCGATCGGCTATCGAGACAATATGTGACTAAATATCCAGCCGATCGGATATTGGTGTAGCAGCGTTTAGCCGTTAGGATGAACGATCAGTTGTAAAAAGTTTGGATCGGCTAGAGACTTGATAAAATTAGACTTGAGTTAAATATTAAACCAACGTAATCCGTCAGGTTATTAATTTTAGTCGATCGGACGAGCCCCTGTAACTAGATCAAACCAAACATACATAGGTCAGACTTAACCAAGATAGTATGCAGTCGAGCACGATATAATTATAGGAAACAGGGAGATCGATAAGGCTAATAAATAAACTGACGAATTACTTAGAATAAACAATGAATCGTTTGCTGCGATCGACTAAACCCAACTTGCGTGTAATTTTCATAAGCCGATGCAACATAAATAACTGTCGATCTAACCAACATAAATAACTGTCGATCTAACTAGATCAAGCCGATTGGTGTAAAAGTAACACAGTAAGACGATCAGCTACTCTATTGATGTAAATATGAGAAGCATGTAGATAGGCAAAAATCATCGGCTATAGAGGACGGACGAACAACCAAGATCTATAAATTATCTAACGCTAAGAATAATCATAAAAGATCGGACCTAACCGAGACAGTTCAAGATTATGCCTAGCAACGTCAGACTAGATACTAAACAGATCTAGATTGCTATCAAGCCAATGAGCCGATGACTGATAACTTATCGGTTGGTACTCCGATAAAACAATGAACAAAATACATCGATTTGATATAAACCATTTAATAAATGTAATCTACTAGATCGGACCGAACCGAGACAATACTAAATTGAATATGTCAAAAAACAGCAAATATCAAATCGACGTAAATCAGCCAAAGTGGTCGACCAGATCAACACAAGATACAAAAGTAACTCAAGCTGAAAATGATACAATAACTAGCAATCGCACAACCAAATTAGAAGATCGAACCGAACCGAGACAGTCCTAATCTAGCCGATGCGATTACCATGGGCCGGTGGAACGTAGGACTTACCCCTCCGCCGGAGATCAAGACGATGCAGCCCCGCGTCAGGTGCCAAGTTCCGCCGGAGTTGAAACCTCGGTTAGGAGGGTGGTGATGCGCTGAAAGTAGTTGATCTAATTGACGTGTCGATGATTTACAACCCGGGCACACATATTTATACCCTCGGGTGAATACTAGTCAATGTCGCACACAACTCCTTATAGATAAAAAGAAATAACAAATTCTATCTCTAACACGACACACGGTTTCTAATAGATGAAAGAAAACAAACAAGTCTCGATCGGACTCTAGCTCTCTTAGAGATAAATTCTAACTAACTCTAATTAATAGATAAATTTACGCCGCCAAGGCTTAATCTTCACGATTCACTATTGAATTCGAACTCTTCCGGATAAAATATCTATCAGCGGTTGCACCTTTCCTTATCCGAATCCAATACAAAAATTTACCAAATTTTGATGTTAACAGCACGATGGGTTGGGTCGTGCCGAGCACGGCACGACCAAGTCCCACTGTGTTGTACACTGCATCGTGAGTAGTATTATGCTATTAAGAAGTCTCCCTTGCTAAGTATATTGGAGCAAGTTCAACAACATAAGCTTTCTAAGGTAATAAAAACTTATTTTTATCTCCCTTTGGGTTTTGGGGTTTTCGAAAGTGAAAACCATTTGTAAGCTCATTTAATTCGTTATGAAGTAATCATCTTTTATATATATATATATATATATATATATATATATATATATATATATATATGTGTGTGTGTGTGTGTGTGTATGATGTGTACGTAGGGCATGTTTGTTTTCTCTTAACTTTTTCTAGTCTTTGTCATATTGAATATTTGGATACTAATTAAAAGTATTAAATATAGACTATTATTAAAACTCACCTCATATTCTGACTATTTCACGAGACGAATCTATTGAGCCTAATTAGTCCATAATTAGCAAATGTGATGCTATCGTAAACATTTGCTAATCGTGTCTTAATCAGGTTTAAAAAAATTGTTTAATGAAATAGTCTTTAATTATGCAATTAGTATTGTTATCGGTTCATATTTAATACTCATAATTAATATCTAAATATCTGATGTGATAAGAGACTTGAAAAAAAGTCCCTGGATCCAATACATATATATAATATATATAGACACACCCATGCTTCTAACAAAATGTAGGACGAAGAAGACAGCAATTAATGCATATGCAGTAGTACAAGATTTAGTACCATTTATCACGATATATTTAGTAATTCTTTGGACAAACTGCTATCTATCCTCTATCAACCACAAAACACTATTCATCATTTATTTCTCGTCCAGCTATATAAAACTTCGAGTGAAATGCACCAACGGTCTCTCAACGGTCTCTAAATTTATGTGCATGTGTTATCTTGGTTCTTGAACTTTCAAAATGAATTTTTGAGTCCCCGAACTTGTCTAGGTGTGTCAAATAGCTCCAAACGAACTCCGACCCGCTCCATCCGCTGACGTGACATGACACGGTGGCGCCTACATGTTGGTAGTGCCATGTGAGTCCCACATGTCATTCTCTTTTCTTCTCATTCTTTTCTCTCCCTTCTCATAGGCGCCACCGTGGCATGCCACGTCTGTGGATGGAGCGGGTTGAAGCCCGTTTAGACCTATATGATACCTCCGGACAGGTTCGAGGATCCAAAAATACATTTTGAGATTTCAGGGACCTAGATGACACATACACACAAGTTTAGAGACCGCCGCTGCACCCACTCTAAGACTTCTCTTGTGGATCGGTTTCATCTACAGTATTGCGGAGGGGCACATATTTCTACCGAGACTTTGATATATATCTTTTAATGTAGCAGAATATCTGAGCCATCCGTCATATATCCAACGGTCTGCGGTACCTATAGCGCGGGATTTTTTTTATTTGACACGGTTACTTTTGGATTTATATTCGGTCATTCATCTTATTTAATTTTTTATTCAAATATACAAATTATAAATCATTCTTAAGTTACTTTAGTAATAAATTAAATCATAATAAAATAACTATAATTATATATTTGTAATAAAATAAAGGGTCAAAACTAAACTAAAAATAATCGACGTCAAAGAAACCGCGAAAACCGTGACGGTTACCGCAATCGCGCTCTCCGCCAGGACACGACTTCAATATACCGCGATAACCATCCACAAATTTGATCCAAATTAAAAAAATTTACAGAAATTTGTAAAAAAATATATGATGTAGAGATTGATTTGCAATGATGTTTCGTGAAAAAAATTGTGAAAAATCTAAATTTACGAATGAATAAAAATCCAATACCAAAAAATACTTAGGTAAAATAAAAAAAAGGTATTGTTCACACTTCATAGCACCTAGTTAAGTATTTGATACATGAGGCACATATTTAAATGTTTGTAGCACTTAGTTAACTATGTAGTTGATACTTGATACTTGATACATCAGGCATATTTTTTATTGCGTTAACTATTTATGACGTAGATAGCTAGTAATATTTTGTTGTAGGTTTTTTGTTAATTTCCAGTACCCAAACTAAGACAAATTATATATGTACTGATGTAGTCACATGTTTGTAAACATGTATTAGTTTTATACGTAATATTTGATTGCAAGTATACTTGTGATGCCAAAATTTGTCAAAAATTTATAAAAATCATGTTAAAATTTTCTTTTTCCCATATAACATGTCCTAAATGTCACAAATATAACTACATACTAGTTTTCTATTTTTCTTGTATTTTTATAGTTTTTTTTCAAAATTAATTTGTACCTAATTATCAAATTACACCAGCTGCGGTTTTCGGCCAAAACTACTGTCAAAACCGCGTGATAACCATAGATTTTAAATTCAAAATTTTTAGATTTAAATTTGTTGAGGTTTTCGTGATTTTTACGGTTTCCGTGCGGGATCCGCGGATACGTGGTACCACGGTTTTCGCGAGTTCCACGGTAAGTGAAACCCTGTCCCTTTCTCCTCTTACCACTACCGTACATAGATTTTTTTCCTTCTCTTTTTGCTAGCTGTTGTACATAGAACTGAGCTCACATGGATCCCACTGTAGCATGATAAGTCATCCTTGTAGTACTTGAACTGTGATCTTTTCATCATATTATTTCTCTATTTTCACGCGTATATTTTTTATACGGTTAAACGATACAATTTTTTTTAAAAAAATATATATAAGTTAATCATCTCACGTTACTAAATTAGAATTTTCAACTTTATATTACTTGCTTTCACCATTTATACCATAAATAGTTATTACAAATCAGATAATCTTTTATCATCATCTAACAAAAGAACTCATATAACTCGGGATGGTAATGGGTCTAAACATTTTGTCTATAAAATTTAAGGGTTTAGTTTAAAACAGATTGAAAATAAAATTATATAGAATTTTGAGCTAAAAATTTTAAGAATTAAATAGAGTGTGAAATAAACCCAACGGCGTTGGCCCATTACCACTCCTACGTATAACCTATTTAGTCTAACCGCTTTTCCATACAAATGAAAATTCACACTATCAAGTATACTCCGTCCATTCGAAGTTAGTAAGGGTGTGTTTGTTTCTAGGGCTAAACTTTAGCCATAACCTATTTAGTCTAACCGCTTTTCCATACAAATGAAAATTCACACTATCAAGTATACTCCGTCCATTCGAAGTTAGTAAGGGTGTGTTTGTTTCTAGGGCTAAACTTTAGCCCCTAGTCACATCGGATATTTAGACACTTATTAAAAATAGTAAACGTAGTCTATAGATAAAATTCATCTATAATCTTGGACTAATTCACGAGACGAATCTAATGAGCCTAATTAACCCATAATTAGCGTATGTGATGAACTTTGCTAATTATGGATTAATTAGACTCAAAAAATTCGTCTCACGGATTAGCTCTCATTTATGAAATTAGTTTTTTTATTAGTCCATATTTAATACTTTAAATTAGTATCCAAACATCCGATGTGACGTGGGGCTAAAAAGTTTAGCGCCATCTAAACAACCCTAAGAGGTTCAAGTTGCTCAGCAGATTCATATAAATACACTGACTGCTAGCCAGAAACTAGCACCTCAAGCATGGCGACTTACGCAAAAATGGCAGACGCGTCGTCTCGCAGTTACCTGTACCTTTGCTTGGCCGTCGTGTCGTTGCTCGCCGTGCTCCTCGCCCGTCGACGGAGGCGGTCGGACACTGCCCGTGACGGCCACGGCGGCGGGCTACGGCTGCCGCCCGGGCCGTGGCAGCTGCCGGTCATAGGCAGCCTGCACCACATGGTGGGGAAGCCCCCGCACCGCGCGATGCACGACCTGGCGCGCCGCCACGGCGCGCCGGTCATGGCGCTGCAGCTCGGCGAGGTGCCCACGGTGGTGATCTCGTCCCCGGAGGCGGCGCAGGAGGTGCTGCGGACGAACGACGCGGTGTTCGCGACGCGCCGGCTGAGCTGCTCCATGGGCGCGGCCACGAAGGGGAGGAGCATGTCCTTCGCGCCGTACGGCGACTACTGGCGCATGCTCCGGAAGGTCGCCGTCACGGAGCTCCTCTGCGCCAGCCGCGTCGCCTCCTTCCGTTCCATCCGCGAGGAGGAGGTCGCCGCCTGGCTGCGCGCGCTGGCCGCCGGCGAGCGAGGCGTGGAGTTGGAGATGCAGGCGGAGCTGACAAGGCTCGTGGCGAACTCCACCGTGCGCACGGTGGTCGGGGACGGCGACCGGTGCGCGCACCGCGACGAGTTCCTCCGCCAGCTCGAGCGCGCCAACAAGCTCGCCACCGTGTTCAACCCGGTGGACCTGTGGCCGTCGTCGCGCCTGGCCGCGCGCCTCAGCGGCGGGGTGCGCAAGTTCGTGGGGTGCGTCGACGAGATACGCCGCATCGTCGACGGCATCATCCAGGAGCACCTGGAGAAGCCTCGCGGCGGCAGGGAGGACTTCCTCGACGTGCTCCTGAGGATACACAAGGAGGGCGAGCTCCAGGTTCCGCTCGACATGGAATCCATCCATTACCTCGTCGCGGTAAGCCCCGTCTATTCGACCCTGCTTATACTTTTTTTTTTTTTTCGGGGAGACCTGCTTATACTTATAAGTTAAAATTTAAATATTGAATTATAAGTTAAAATTTAAATATTGAATTTTATATTTAGAGAACGTTAGTTTTGAATTTTTTGTTCATCATAGTTTATTTTTGCATTTTTGCTATTGATCGAACGTTTGATTTTTTTGTTGTCTGTCAAACACGCGCGCAATACATAGGAGGCTTGGGTGATTAAGGCGTGTATGAGATTTTTGACTTACGTGTATACCTTCAAATTATCATTATCCTATGACAGTGATTGGATTTGATTGATAAAATTAAAATTTACAAACGTTTGATCAATAAGTGATCGACCCTTCCTTTCCTTTTAGATAGCTAGGAACACCTATATACACGTTTTTACTTATAAATTATTTCCTAATTTTTATTAAAGAGATTTCACTAATGCTCGTTAAAAGCCAAACGATAAAGCTGTAAGTGACCAACTTCCACAAGCATGGATCGATTTCTTATGAACAGTAAATGGTTTTATTGACATTGAGCTTGACACTGTGACATATTATCGACAATGAACGCATATGGTCATGGATGTACTTAATTCCTATCTGTTTTTTTTTTAATTTCCCCGGGAAGATCAGCTCACGCAACTGCTTAAAATTTTGGGTCACAAAATGTCACATGCGTGCAGGACCTCTTCGCCGGCGGCAGCGACACGTCGGCGACGTTGCTGGAGTGGACGCTCGCGGAGCTGATTCGGAACCCCAAGGTGATGGCGAAGGCGACAGCGGAGGTGAGGGACGCCTTCGCCGCCGCAGGCGCCGTGTCGGAGGGCCGCGCGCTCGGCGAGCTCCGGTACCTGCAGCTCGTCATCAAGGAGTCGCTCCGGCTGCATCCGCCGGTGCCGCTGCTCCTCCCGCGCGAGTGCCAGGAGCCGAGCCGGGTGCTGGGCTACGATGTGCCGCGCGGCACGCAGGTGCTGGTCAACGTCTTCGCGCTCAGCCGCGACGAGCGGTGCTGGCCCGCCGCCGAGGAGTTCCTGCCGGAGCGGTTCGGCGACGGCGAGGCGGCCGCCGGGCTGGACTTCAGGGGCGCCGACATGGAGTTCGTGCCGTTCGGCGCCGGGCGGCGGATGTGCCCCGGGATGGCGCTGGTGCTCGCCAACACGGAGCTGACGATCGCCAGCCTGCTCTTCCACTTCGACTGGGAGGCGCCGGGCATCGCCGACCCGACCAAGCTGGACATGACGGAGGAGTTCGGCGTCACCATGCGCCGGAAGAACAAGCTCCTGCTCCGCCCCGTGCTCCGCATTCCCGTCCCCGGCGCCTAGTCGATCCACCGCCGGCGCGCCTTGTGTTGCTGTGTCATGTATCACGCTAATTATATAAGTATATCACCAATAATCACCGTCATATATGCTAGCGATTCGCTTCGGTCCACTAAAAAGTATCTCGAGGTACTGGTATCTCAATTACCAAATCGTTTCTGATCATTGGATCTAACGGTGCCTATCCTACTCAGCTAGATCCAATGATAAGAAATAATTTAATACTGTGAGGTACCGGTATCTCGATGTAATATATGTATATATATGTTTGCTTCTCTCTTCGTCACCACTGCAATACAATAGTGTTTTACTCGTTAAGACAAGAAGAAAAGATGCAGAATTCTATAGCACAAACAATTTTTATATATGTGCAAATCGAGCGCAAATCGTCACCGAGCAGTAAGTAATGTGTAAGCTACCCATACAAGGATGCAACCAAAATAATTACAGAAAAATATATGTGCAAGCAATGGTCAAGGAGGCTTAGCTGGTTAAGTGTACGTACTGCCTTCGTCCTCACGGACACACATCGGGTGCTCGGGATATTCGCTACCTAAAAACCAAAATGAGACTAATAAGAGATATAGCGGAAAAGTAGGAGGGACCTAAATGGAAAAGGGATGTTCCGAGGGGTGGATTACTTTTTCAGAGATTTTTAAAGATCAAAAAGGGCGGATTGGAAATAGGGTGGAGCTTCGGAAATTGCTTTGAAGGAGAGAAATACTTCTTTGGAATGATATAACATCAAGGGAAAATTTCTCGTCAAAGACTTGTTGAATAGAAAGAATATAAGAAGTTCTTATGAATTTAGGAAAATGAGTGGGAATTAAAATAATGGAGCAGGCCCAACATATCGTTTTCTGATTTTCCCTTTTTTTCTCATTTTTTTCTCCCTCTTTTCTTTTTCTTTTTTTCTCCTCTCACTTTTCTTTATTTTCTCTTTTCTTACATTCTCTCCTTCTTCTTTCTTTGTCCTCTTCCTCTTACCTGTCTCCTCACCTCCTTATCCCGTCTCCTTCTAGGAAAACTAGTGTGGGGGGAGGGGGCATTTGGCGGCTAGACTACGATGACGGGAGGGAACAAGAAAGTAGATGTCAGGATGGAGTGGCAGAGCCGTTGGATTCAGGAATGGAGGTGGGCAGGGCAGATGGGAGTGGAGGTGGAGGCAAGGCATGGCAGAAGGAAGGTAGGGGAGAAGAGGAGCTTGGCTGGATTTATAGACGACAACTGAGCTTGCGTGGCACAAGCTGAAGGACGGAGAGAAGGAAGCCTCGACGATGGTGACCCGGCCGTTCTGACTACCGCACCGGTGTGAATGCAAGGGAGGAGTACTGGCACAGGGGTGGGGAGAAAATGCGGGCACTGCGGCATCAGTCGGTGGAGCACCTAGGGGCTGATAGGCTGATAGGGTTCAGGGCAACATGGAGTCTGGGCGAGTCGTCGGTATATGACATAGAGGCAATCGGGTTGTCGTGATGAGGGGAGGAGACTGACGCGGTGTGCAGCTATGTGGCAGGGAAGGAAGAACTAACTGCCAGTGTGGTGTGGGCGGTGCCCTAATGAGCTTGGTGGGGGCTTCGGGGTGTAGCCGAGCGATGTGGCGGCTTTCAAAGATGGGATGGGATGGAGGGTCTGGACACCGGGGTAGGGGCTGCTGTGCAGGCGTGATGCGCGTGGTTGCCATGCATCTAAAATTGGCAGGAGGTAGGGGACGGACGGTGTTGGCACAGGTGCGTGCTAAGGTTTCATGAAAAAAAATTCGAATGATCAAATACTAGATAAGCCATCTTTTAAGAACTAAAGTTAAGCAAAGTTTGGTCTAGCTATATGTTTGGTTTGAACCATACGATAAGATTGCTCTTCGATTTATAGGACCCACACATTAATAATACAATAAAGTGTAGCAAACTTGTCTCACGTTTAGTTTTGTTATTAAACCTTAGATAAGTTAGCTAAAATATTATAGTAAACTCAGTCCAATTGAGTGTGTTAACCAAACAAACCCAATAAACAGTAATTTGGGAACATAGCCAAATTGAAAAGAAAAATCTGAAGTTTGTTTACCTAATTGTCAGTTTGTCATATAGTAATAGATCTCTTGTAGAGTGGTAGTATTATAATCTTATCTGCATCATTATGCATTCTCAAATGATTATTGTAGTCTGTAGCTCTGCACTGCTCGGCTCTGCTGGCCTTCTTTCCGTTGCTTGTTGCAGTCATAGCTTGTACGGATCATTATCCTACTACACTGCTTGAAGTCAACTCACTTCTCTTACTACACCGAACTGAATTGTCCATTTGTCCTTCAAGGTAAATGCAACTATGAACGCTCTATCCAGGTACTACCTCCGTCCTTAATTTAAGATATTTTAATTTGTTTTGAAGAAATTAAGAATAAACCAAAAGAGCTATAACCCTAGGTGATATTGATAGTAGAGGATGATTGCGGATAAAATTGATAGAAACTTGAATGGGAAATAATTGATGTCACAGTGAGTAGTACATGAGAGCAGGTACGATAGCAGACTAGAAGCCAACTATAAGCATATTTTAAGAAGATAAGAGAGCAGAGAGGAGAGCAACAGGCTACAGATTTATAGCCAGCTGTAGTACAGACTCTCAGAGGCAATGTGTATATAACAGATGAGACCAAGTATTAATAGTGTAGTAGCTAACTATTGTATAAATTAACTATTAGATTGACTATAGATGATTTAGAGCTAGCAGTTGGCTATACTGTTGAACTTGCTCTGATACTGTATTTGAAGGTCAAAAGTCAAAATTTAGATCCCTTCTATTGGAGGACAGATGGGGTAAAATGTTACGATACAAAGTCTCTAGGCATGTTAAGTATAGCATTGACAAAGTATACGCACTCCAATGTGTTTGTTTAGCACAAATGAACTTAACATGGGAAGAATGTCCCAGCCACTCTCATGCAAGCAGATATATCTCATATCTGAAAATCTAGTGTACAATTTGACAATATTGCAAGGGACACATGCTAATTTTGTCGTTCTGAATGTGATCTGAACTCAGTCAACGAAGGTGGTAAGATACTACTCCATAACAGTGGTTTAGTATTGCTCTTCTCAGTGCACAAAAGATTGGTCAGACAATAACCAACTTCAGACATCATAGCATTTACGATGTTCTAATTTTACCCCTACAAAATTTCTAATATTATTATTGATACAAAACATCGACACATAAATTTTAGTTCTAATTTTATCCCTATAAAATTTCTAATACATAAAATCAGATCGTTTAGATTCAGAGCAATAAATGATGGTTCATAATCATTGAAGCGTATCTTACAAAAATCCTGATGTTCTCAGGTCTGCAGTTAGAGAACTTTTGAGGTCTCCATGTTGTGAGAAAGCATGGTCTGTTTTGGTTTGGTGATTTTCCCTATGCGTTATGTTGGTTGATTTATTCGGTTAGACATTGGATAAAATAAATTAGAGATAGAGACCGGTTTAAGAAATTTGGAATCCACCATAACCGATTTTTCTACCGTGTCCTACTCCTACTCAAACAAGAAATCCGTGTCCTACTCTGACAAGAAAATAAGAGATACATTATGAGTTTGTTTCGGTGATCGGTAGAATCATACTCCGTATCAAATTCGAGATTACCCCGAGCCCCACCAGTGCCATATAAATAGAGGGACAGAGGAGGAGGGGACGCCCAAGTTCTTTGTTCTAAAAACCAAAAACCCAAATCATCCGATCGATTAGGCACTGGAAGGGAGTCGTGACGTGATCTCAAAAGAAGGTTGCAGGTTTAGAAGTAATCACCGACGATCTAATCTCGCCGGACCCGAAGGTTGTCAACACCCAGATCAAGAAAAGAAGGCCTACTGCCAAGCCGCTGTCGCTGCACGTCGCCGGATCAGAGAAGAAGAGAGAAAAGATCATAGCAAGGAGGAAAATTCGAATTCAATGGCTTCTTAATCAAGTCAGTAGATCAAATTAATTTCGCATTAGCAGAGGTGATCAATATCAGGCTAAGATCAGAAATTAACGTTGGATGAAATAACCCAACACGTTACTTACCGGTTTTAGCTAACATTTTAATTATCTGCATATCTGCAACTTAGTAAATAATTTTGTGCAACTAATGGTTTGTCTTTCATATTTTTTTTACTGTATGTAAAGGTTTAGCAAAATAGACAGTAGGATTAGGCGCTCTCCTTTATGGTTCTAATTGGCAGAGGAGGTACTCATGCAAAAATTATTAGTTTGTGTTATTTTTTTTTACCTGATGAAGCTTATAGAACTAACTGTTCTTAATTTACTTCAACATATAGAACCCGGCCGTTGATGAAGCTTACAGATTCAATAGTTCTTGATTTACACTGAAGATACAGAAC
The DNA here is from genome assembly GCF_000231095.2 of Oryza brachyantha. Classification (NCBI taxonomy): domain Eukaryota; kingdom Viridiplantae; phylum Streptophyta; class Magnoliopsida; order Poales; family Poaceae; genus Oryza; species Oryza brachyantha. Next base: position 16,464,455 of record NC_023163.2, on the reverse strand, counting down.
TAACCTATGATATGATATGATACTTTCTAGTCTGTCAATTGATTTTGTCCCTTTTGTTATGACAGAAACTGGACACACCTAAATTGATTCATATATGATGGCTTTCTGTGGGGTTCACTGAAGATTCACCGCCACATGTCTGTTGATCATTCAGAGTGAAAATAGAAACACCTGTATTCAGAATTTTATTCCTAGGTTGTGATTTCTTGCGTACGTACCATCATATATGAATCAACACCAAATTGCTAATGTTTGTACCAAGAAATAAATAATTTTGCAAATGTTCTTTGTGTGATGGTTTGAATTTATTTTCAAGCTAATTTATCTTTGTGATTTCAATGTCAGCACCTAATAATTGTCCTTCACGAGTAAACTAAGATTTTGATGCACCAAAGTGTGGCGAGAGGTCGTTATCTTTTAGGTATACCAGATATTCTATGAATTTTGTATTACCATGGTATATGCAAGGCAAGGCAAAACAAGATAGGGCTAGTAGCCCAAAACTACAACCCAACAAAAACCCAAACAAAAAACCCTGCCTAGATGTTCCAACTAAAGATCAAAGCTCATTCCAAAAGTCCAGTTCAAAAATAGAGTGGAATAGAAGACAAAAAAAAGAGGACTAAAAGTGTTAGCACAACAACAGTTCTGATGCGCATGTTATGTTTATCAATTCTGTGTCGGACGTTTAGCAAATCGACTGGCAACAGAAAAAAAAAAGGTCAGTGGATTGTGGTCTAGACAATCCCCATTTTGTATTTGTATTACCTTTGTTCCAATTTATAAGATGTTTTACATACTAATCAATTGTCAACTCAAAACATAAATAATTTAATTGAAGTAATAATATGAAATCATGTTCGGTAATGTGCACGACCAAATAAATAAATATATATATAAGAGAATAATGATAGTATAGCATTCGAGTCACCACATACTAATCACACAAGTTTGTCATGCACTTGCCTCAACTATGGTGATAACTTGGCTTAACATCTCACATGTTTGAACTCTCCACACCCGTGGAGCAAAAATCCCATAAAGTCCCTATACGTGACTAATTAACAATACTTAGAGTACTTAATGCATTTATGATGATAAAGCTAAAATGTTCTATTTATTCCATCAACCTGTATTTAATTACACATAGTGATAGCTTCATTGTTTTATATATGACATACCGTGTAATTAAAGAAGGCAAACGAGAGCATTTTGGATATCTAAAGAAAATTTTCTACAACTTTTATTTTAGGAAGAAAACCATATGAGGCTTCTATCAGTCTCAAACTCTCGATGTAAAAGAAACAAAATGCTGCACGGTTTTTATAACATCCCAGCCCAAGGCTTAATAGTATTTGATAGAATACGTATACCAACAAATTACAACTTCTTTTCCGAAAGCTTATTTCAAGTGTGCACATGAGTAAGAACAAAGTGCGCAGAAAAGACGTGTATTGGTTACGTGAGAGAAGTTTTGATCTCCTAGAGCACGGGACAGACCCAAGGGGGCTCCTAGGGTCGGGGCGTGACAGTTTCTAACCCAAGCAGCAACATTGTTTTTAGCGCTTCCCCTAAACCATATATGGGAACAAATGAAACCAGTGGTGTTAGAAAGATAATAATGGTTGATACAAACTTTGTGTAGGTCACCTAACTCGAATATCGATCAACGAGTCTCAGATTTTTTTTTAAAAAAAAATTAGTTCGGCCCACAATCGAACTTTTAAACTCGAGCAACTGGAAAAAACTGGTTCAACGCACCATCAAACTTTTAAACTCGCACAACCGATGAACTAATTGGTTTTTAGTTGAAAAATTAAACTTATATGAACTAAAAGAAATTTACACTTATGAAGTCGACACTCAAAAGTTACAATCATTTGAGAAATTCATTAAAAAAATCCCCAATTCCTTCTATTCTCTCTTTTCCTTCTTCGCTTGCTACTCCCTCTCTCACAGCGGCAGGAGCGGCGACCGCGGCGGCCACAAGGCGCACAACGGGGGCGACGGGCAAGGCAGCACAAGACAACACCTAGGGCTAGGCATTATGGCACGAAGGGCTGGATCGATCTATTGGATAGATATGTTTATTATATATTTCTATTTTTTTCTTGTTGATCAAATAGAGGACATCAATGACAGTCCAAATTAATTCGACGACCATGAAATTATGTGGACTCCGATTATCACAAACTTATACCCCTGTTTCGCACTGCTTGAGGAACCCTGCGCGTACATGGTCTCTCCTCGTCTTTTGAGGAATGGTTTAAAAGTTGAATTTTCATACCTCCTATTAAGTATTACCGACAAAATACCTATTTGAACCATGGGGAATTAGAAAGGCTGTCCCATCAACCACTCGGGGCATCCAAGGGGAGGTTATGGCTTAAGATGATTTGATAACTGCATGCAGCTAGGAGGTGGCGAAGCTTGGAGCTGCCGGGACACCGTCTCAATTGGGAGGTTAGTAGCTTGGCAATGTTTCGTGGCATGGAGAAGGGCAACTAGGACAATAAGAATCCTTGTACCGTAGACATGTCAACGGCACCTGGGATATACTAGAGCAAGTGTCATGGACAGAAGAACCGATCGACCACAGGGCCTCGGGCCGGGTCTCCCAATAGTGGCAAGACGAAAAGGGTTGGTGAACCATGTAATGGCACAGTTGCACTAGTTTAGTAGTGACAAGACTCTATATTGCTTCTCCCTAGATGATGAAGATGACTTGGAAAGACCCTTTTAAATTATAAAAAGAGGTGTCAAACTATAGATAAAGGACAAGTTAGAAAAATTATAAGCCATACACCTCACCTCCGTCTAATCATAAAAACACAGCACTAGGGTATTAAGTGATCGTGTGACCCAAACATGTATAAGTCCTTATGTTTATTTCATATAGAAACCTTTTTTTATATACAAGTTTAACGGTTTGCAAAATCTGCGCACAAAATCAAGAACTAATGTGGCTCAAAGAGTACAGCCATTGTAAAAAATAAAATGTTAGCTATATACACAACAATGTGCAAGAGAGACATGCGGTGATTGTTTAGCTTTTTTTTTTCGAAGGAAGCCAAGCGACATATTTACAAATAAAAAATAATTTCTAAATAAAATTTCTAAAAGTTAAGGATACAAATAAACTTGGATGAAAAACCCTAAGTCAACTCTAACCTAAGGTTAAAAATTTAAATTTTGGCTTATAAACATAAGCAGATGCGAAAACACAAGGACATGTCATTACTGTTGCTATCTATCGGAGGAACCTCATCGATGAGGTAGGGTCGTCTTCTCCCTTTGCGTTGTCACGAGGAGGAGCTAACCCACGTCCATCCCCATGGCGCTCTGCCGTCGACATCGCCACCGCATCATCCGCTGGGCGGGAGGATGGCTCAACTAGATAATCTTCATCGTCTCTCCGTACATGGTACGACGGTGCCATGTAGATGTCGTGGTGACAGTTCGGCGGTAGTGTCGCCGTCGAAGACTGCGCCTGCGGCAACCGCCTGTGGAAGTCCTGGCCACCAGGGACGACGGCGCCGGCGGGCGCCGGCGGCGGCTTCGGACCGCGGCGGAGCTCCAGCTGCCTGTTGAGCTCGGCGAGCTCGGCCTCCAGGCCGCGGAGCTCCCGGAAGAGGTTCGCGACGATGCCCGCGGCGCCGCGCACGCCGTCGACGGCCCACGCGTCGGACTCGTAGACGACGGACTTGATGGCGTCGTTGCGCCTCTCCTCCCCGGCGGTCTCCATGAGGCGGAGGATGTTCTTGATGCCGAAGACGCGGTGCGCGTTCTTGAACCGGTCGGGCTGGTGGGCCGGGAAGTAGGGCGCCAGCTTGCAGCCTGGCGTGCACCTCCGCCGCTGGTGCTTGCACGCGGCGCACGCCGGCGGCGGCGGCGGCGGAGGCGGAGGCGGCGTGCCCCCGTCTGTCTCATCGCCCATGCCAATTAAATCAATCGCCTCGCGTGTCGCACCACGTGGATGCCTAAACGGACACGGCTGCGGAGGCGTGGATTTGGTTGGTTACCCGGAAAACCCGATTTTCGCGGGCCCATGGTACGTTTTCAGTTAACGTAACGACACGAATGAGATACTCGTCCGCGGTCGCATGCGGTAGTTTAATTTTCTATCGGGTCACGTACAAAGACTAGGGCAGGGGCGGAGGAGACTTTATACCCGCGAAAACCCATAGGGACCCGAGAGGAGATGTCATAGACTTTAAAATACAAATGGAAGGCCCATAAAACTAAAAAGCTCCCGTAAAACCCTACCTCTCTCTCTGTCAGACCCTCACTCTCTCCCTCGATCTCCTGGCTGTCCTCTCTCTCTCTTAGACTCTGGTGGCGGCCCGACGACGGGGCGGCGGATCTGCGCGGCGAGGGGTCGGCGCGCAAGATCGGCACGGCTTCTTGGCGGTGAGGTAGCGGGTCTGCGTGTCGGGGTGACGATTTTGTGCGCAGGAAGGGGTCAACGCAAAAGGCCGACACGACTGCTCGACGGTGAGGCGGTGGGTCTGTGCACCGGGGCGACAGATCTGCACGGCAGCGGGATAGTGTCCCGGTGGCGGATCGGCATGACGGATCCCGACGGCGGGGAGGCAGATTAGCGCGGCGGCGACATGTCTGCGGCATGGCGAGGCGGTTGCCTAGCGGCGGTCAGCGTCTTCATCCTCTCTCCGGCGGTGGTGACCCCCTCACCTTCTCTGTGGACTGTGTCGGGGGCACCGGGGGTCGTTCGGGTTCGGGGATCCATTGAGGCTGGGGCCGGGGGAGGGTTTCACCCTGTGTTAGCTTTCGGGGCCATTCTCGCCCAACCCAGCCCCGACCCACCCTGTTGCTAACCCTAACAAAGATTATTATTAGCTAACTATCTTCTTTGGCATGTGAGTAAGTGTGTTAGCATAGAGTAGACATAAAAATAATTGTTATGCATAGCAACGGCAAGACGTCGACTTTTAGCATCTACTTAAAGAATATTTATTGCATGAGCAGATAAAAAGGACGAAGAGTAACAAAAAATATTTTATTGTATTAATAAAGAAACACTCTGTCTTTGTACATACACTTAGGGCATCCACAACGTAGACAAAAGGTAGGTAGCAAGGGGTCTTATTAACCACTTTAACATTATGGAGGGAGATAATAGAGGAGTTAGTAAGATGATTCCATAGTAGTACTACTACCTGGTAACCAGCACTAAAGAAATATTAAAAGTTCATCATTTCTCATCTACTCTCTCTTCTTCAGTGGCCTATATGGGGTCCATCTTAATACCTACACATTGTGAAAAACAAAACAACTACTATTTGGTACTATGGGCCCTGCCCTTACTACCTACTTAGGTAATATACATTGAGGATGCCCTTATAAAATTGCTTACGTGGATGAGGGATGTACATGCCCTCCATAGTATGAGCTAATTACTTCCTGCACTTATACGCGTGTATGCATCGAGATACATCGTTACCACTAGCTTACACAAAAGTTATTGGTGACGGCTGAAAACAGTCATATGTATAGGCTAATTCAACCGAAACTATACAATGATCGCATATGTGGTAGGATATCTATCACAACTCGCCAGTTGTTAAAGTTAATAGTAGTCATTGATTTCTGTGAAAAAGAAGAGCAAAATTTATCCCCACCCCATGGCTGTTATCCTCCCTGAGTAGCACCACCACCATCTACCAACTATCAAGCCCTCATCATGTTGGAGTCTTGATCCACCATATGTCGTTACGAAGGTCGCGTCGTCACTAGCGGTGGTGGTGGTGGTAGCGGTAGGCCAATGTCATCAAGGCTGTATTTCTAAAGAAGGAGGAGGAGGAGGATGGCGTCATCACTGTGTCTAGATCCGCTGCACTCTATCGTTGTGGAGGTCGAGTCATCGATAGTGGTAGGGTGGAGGAAGGGGTATGGCAGAGGCTATGAGCTAATGGTTCAATGTGGCCGCTGTGCTGGGGATTGGGGAGAGGAATATGCGGGCAACTGCCACGCAAGGGAGAGTGACAAGTAGCCATCGTCGAGCTAGTGACAGCAGCGTGCTAGGGAGAGGTGGACAGCCGCTACTCGTTGGCCGGGCTCAGGTGGGGAGACGGGAGAGAGAACTAAGGATTTAAGGCGCAGAGGGGACGATGGGGCAACGAGAGAGACATGGAGTGTATATGGATATGCGGTGAACAATTAGATGATATGAGTGGACAAGAGTAAGCCTATTTAAATCAAACCTGCCCTAGGCCGACCGGCCGACCATGCACTTGGCCGAGCCTTGGCCAACATATTGAAGCTGAAAAGCCTACAAAAGGTCGAAATTTGTGGAAAGCTTGAAAAAACCCAAAAAAGTCCAACCCGACTCGAAAAGCCTAAGGGTTGGGCCATGCATGGCCTTTGTTTTTTAAATTGTCAAGCTCGGCTGCTTAGGTTTGAGTTTTTTGGTAGGATTTTTTAGGGTCGGTGATGTGTTTGAATAGGCTTATATAAGAGTAGTGAACGAGACTTAAAAATTTTTTTTTTTGGCTGAGAGGGGTTATCTAATGGCTCTTAAATTGAGAGCCTTTATAGATGAGGCGGCTATCATATGTAAGATTGTAACCGCTTCTAGTGAAAGCCGTTAGAGATGATAGCTTATCCCTAGTAGCTCAAGATGTCTTTAGCTATCTCCGAAGGCCATGAATATCACCCGTTACATATGTTTTCATCTTTAACGCACTTGGACCCATCATAGATAGCCTGGTACTGATGTGTGGATCTTCGTTAGTGTAGAGATCTTGTCATCGAGGACACATGTATATGTTTTGGAATTATTAACATGTGTAGGCTCTTCAAACATATGTTGGAGATGAAATACACTCATGCTTCACGTAAGCCGTCCTAAATAGGTATGCGAAAAATTATGACTCGATTTTCAGAAATTAGAGAAAGGTTGTGGATAGAGCAAGGCGTGACAGAGAGTCGCCTCGAATGAGGGGCAAAGAACAATATTTTCTGAAAAGGAATACATATATTTTCTTTCATTTTATACGAACATATACGTGAGAAGAGAATTACAAAAATATACGTGGGCTGCAATATGAGGACGCGGCACTGAGACGGTGGCGCGTGGTGGGGAAGTGTACCACGCGTGAGGATGTGGTAAGGACCGATGATATCGGCTACCATGCACACATAACGCATGTTGGTCCACGACGGTATGGTGGACTCACCAGGCAGCATTGCATTGGTGCTGCAGACCCACCGCGAGGCACCACGTGAGACTGAGGCGATGTCGCATCACACGCCGTGACACACGTATATTTTTAGAATTTTTTTCCCTTAGCGTATATTCATGGAAAACGGAAAACAAATGCTAATTTTGTTCCTAATTCAGTTATTAAACTTGGAAGTACCTATTTTTATCATAGATTATCAAAATTTTCATATTATTTGGGAGTATTCTAGACTCTAGAGGTCTGCAGGGTATGGTTCGCGGATGAGACTATACACAACGGTTCGCTTGGTCGGTGCATATGTGAATGCATCAAACAGTAAATATGTTACAAACATATTTACTTGTACTGTTTAGTGTATTTGAGTCTTTTGTTCCTATTGCACTTACAGGTCTCTAGCCGTACTTATTTGAGTGGGCTGTACTATCACCAAATATACACACTATAAATTTTTATTCATAAACTTTACACACAAACTTTATACACATAAATGTTATATATATGGAAACTTTCTACTTAAAAACTTATATGTTTAGACTTTCTACGTATATAGTTTATACTATCTTCATTTCATAAGGTAAGATTCATAAGGTAAGATGTTTGAAATTTTTGGTTGTAACGTTTGACCATTCGTCTTATTCAAAAATTTAGTACAAATATAAAAATAAAAAGTTGTGCTTAAAGTTCTAAAGTAAGTCACAAGGAAAATAAATGATATTTTCATAATTTTTTAAATAAGATAAATGGTCAAACATTGTAATCAAAAGAGTCAAACATCTTACATTACGAAATAATATATTTCTCTTAATGAAATAGGATCAGAATATAGTTTTGGTTTTGAATAGCAATGTCAAATGAACAAACATAAAACAGTAGTACGTAAGAGTTGAAAGGAGAGTCAACCGAGCCATTGTCTCGTTCTCTCCGATGGTTTCGCTGCTTGGCAACTCGCGGCGGTTTGGTGACGTGTAGAGCAGCCATTGGCCGACTCAGCAGCTTCCACGTCACCGCCCTTCCCCTCGCCAACCCAAAAACCACCGCAACCCTCGCCGCAACCCCACCTCCGATCTCGCCGGCGATGCCGCCGCCGCCCTCGCCGACGGCCGCCACGGCGGGGCGGAGGTCCCCATTCCCCGTCCTCCTCATCTACGTCGCGTTCGCGCTCTTCATCCTGCTCCTCCTCACCTCCTACTCCCCACGCTCCCAGCCCCGCGGCGGCGGCCGCAGCCTCCACCGCCGCCTCAAGCTCCACCCCAGGAACCCCTCCCCCGGAGGCAGCGGGGATCAGAGGCAGCAGAACCAGCAGAACCAGCAGCACCACGCGGCGTCGTTCGACCCGGAGATCGCGGAGCTGGAGCGGCGGCTGGAGGACAAGGAGTGGGAGCGGGAGCACTACCGCATCCTGCACGGCGAGGGCGGGGGAGGGGCGGACGAGCACATGAAGGAGTGGGAGGAGTTCCTCAGGGAGGACGATGACTTCATCAACGACGACGACCGCTTCAACCTCGCCGACCGCATCCGCGCGCTCTTCCCCAAGATCGACCTCGCCCCGCAGGACGGGTTCGTCTCCCTCGACGAGCTCGCCAGGTGGAACCTCGAGCAGTCCAGGGCCGACCAGCTCCACCGCTCCGCTAGGGAGATGGAGCTCTACAACAAGAATGGTGACGGGATGGTCTCCTACGGGGACTTCCGGGCTCAGCACGATGAATCCCATGGTAATGTGGCAACGAGAAATTTGTTTTTTTTAAGAATCTGCACAGGAGCTCAAGAAAACTGGAAACGAATCCGCAAGACAATTTGGAGTAAGCATTTTAAATAATTAATGATTTGCAGGGGAGGTTAATTCGCTGGGGTTCCCATGGTGGAAAGAGGAGCATTTCAATGCTTCGGATGCAGACGGCGATGGTTTGCTAAATAAAGCTGAATTTAATGAGTATGCCTTCATTTGAATTCTATTTAAAGATCGTGTTTTAATTCTGATAATTTATTGTTCAATTGATGTTAATGTTTGAATTATTTTGCTCCCACTTCAGCTTCCTTAATCCCAGCGATTCAGAGAACCCCAAAATTATCAGCTTGCTCTGCAAACAAGAAATAAGGTGCATACTTCTTCAACCGAATGACCATTCTCTTTCGTACTACTGTTTGTACTGTTTGCTTTCATGACATTCCAGTAACGTACATAACCTCAATTTGAAGCAATTTTTTTTTTCATTTGAGTTCTCAGTAATTGCTTTTTAAGTCGGTTCTGGTTACCACATATTAGGATTTAGGAACAGTCCCAAATCTGTGGACTGGAATAGAAATAGAGGATTTGGACTTAGATTTATTCCATCTTTGCTTGCATAAGAAAGGTCTGTTTGTGTAGAGCTCGTCTTAACAAATTAACAATCAAAGTTAGATATTCTTAATCAGATTAAATCATATCCCTCCAGGTTGCTAAATAAGGTATTCAAATAAGAGGTTAGATGTCAGCCAAACTAAGCTGCTACTATAGTTTAATGGTCCAGATTACGCATACGACAGCCACTAGATACAAGTTAGAATTTGCCACTTGCTAGTAATCCTGAACTCCTGATAGATGGTACCTAACATAATCAGTGGCGAATCTAGAACAAGAATTATCAGGTGTCAGGTGTCCCATATACATGTCACTGACATATATTTTGAAAATTGGACCTGTGCCCTGTACAGCATGTAGTTGGAGCATAGCTACGCCCCTGAACATCACACAAATTAAGGAAACTAAAATTTTAATATGATCATGTTTTTGTAGATCATATAACACTTCAAAATGAAGTGGTTAGTGTTGTTTGTTGAACATGTGAATGCTGGCCTCAAGGCCTTCTTTAAAACACTCTATCCTTGGTCGGGGCTCTTGTAAATCCTTATGGTGTTTATTCTGTTCTTCAGTTGCCCCATATAGTCAGTTTTTAAATGAATCAATTGTTAGTAACAAAATAAGCTGCTCTGAAAGGATGCTCATCTCTTGCTCCACATCATAATAATACAATAGCCCTCTGATTAATAAGTGAACAAAACAGGTAAAATTAGTGCTAGGACGGGCCTATGAAAGGATTAAGTTGGGCCTGGAGCTCAGGACTGCACTTAAAGTTGTGCCTAGAACATATTTAAGTTGGTTCAGATTGGACTTGCTTTGGTTCTGGCCTGACTGTATGATTAAAGGTTTATCTCTAGATCGTTACCCAGTGGTACTAAATACACATTTGTATTTTAACCCTCTCTAGAAACACGGGCGGAGCTAGAATGAAATACTAGGGGTGCTACTCACTTGTTTTTTTGGTGCTTTGAACCGAGTTTAGGCTGCTGCGGGTGCTGGATTGAGAGGGGTGTATATATGGTGAAAATAGATGACTTCTAGCTAAAAAAAGATCTTTTGAACCGGGTTTCTGGGAACCCCCCTCGCCTAACACAGCTCGGCCCCTGACTAGAAGCAGTTGATCTTATATTACTTCTGTAATATCATATTTTTTTTGTTAAGCAACCATGTTCACTATTGCCACATATTATTCTTGGCCTCTTTTAGCAAATAAATTTACTTTCCCCTTTTAACAACTGTAGCTTCAAAATCTGCTTCCTCCTTCGTACCTCATTTATATAAAAAACAGTCGTGGCACGTTAACCATATATTCACCATCTTAAATCCATTGCATTGAACATGGCAGGCTCTAGTAACTATTAGAGAATCTATTCTCTTCAAGACAGGAGTACTCCAAGTAAGAGTCCTGGGAAAAGCATGTTCTATGGACTTCCAAATGCATATAAATATATTTTGCTTTTTCTGTAAAGTTGGCAATATTATACCATTATATGATTCTTGGAAGGCATAGATTCCTATTATTATTTCCTTAGTTTTGTGGATTGTGGGATGGTACTGCAGTTCCTTGAGCTGACATTTTAAGTTCTTGACATAACAACATATTGTGCCATACCCAGGCAGAGAGACAAGGATGGTGATGGAAAGCTAAACTTTGAAGAATATTTTCATGGGCTACATGACCATATACATGGTTATGATGACGAGAACGCATATATTTCCCTCATTGGGAACACAACAGTAGCTAAGGAGCGGTTTGCCAAACTTGACAAAGACAACGATGGGTATGGAAGTGGAGCTTTAATTAATGGCTTCCTCTGAATTAATATACCTTCTGAATATATTTATTTATCTTCTTTCTTAAAAGATAAACTCTCTGCTTATGTAGGTTTGTTTCAGATCATGAACTAGAACCTGTTCTTGATAAGCTCCATCTTTCAGAACGTTATTATGCTAGACAACAAGCCATCCATGCTATTTCAGAGGTTTGATTCTCCTTATTCCCCTGTAATTTCTGTGTCCTTTTCTACCGGTCTTTAAGATTTTGGAATCTATTCTGAGTATTCTCCCTTTGGCATGCACGCGTGTAAAATTTTGATTTACTATTTATTAGTCCAAGCCTCCAAGGTTTATCTTGCCAAAACCTAATATATAACTATTTAATCTCAGTACAGTGGGGCACGAGAAGACCTTATTAAATAGTTGTATAGATTACCCATCCATTGCAAATCATGTTTTTTTATTTTATACTTTTATCTAGAATTCAATAATTCTAGATTTTCTTGCATTCGAAAAGTTCACAGATAGCTGAGATTTTATTATTTTAGAACCTTTTTATTTAAATTTTCAAAAATAGCATGTTTTGAAAAATAAACCTTTCAGCAACATGGGTGCAATTGTTGCTATTCCATGATTGTGGAGGTATATAAAGTACTGTATCTACTCTTTTCATGCCATATCAACTGTGATTTTCAACATCACCATGGGTGGCACAGCCAAATCCTTGACAAAACATGGTTTTAAACCCATAAGTCAGCATTGCCCTGCCATACTAATGAGAATGGATAAGCCAAAGCTTTAGATATGTAAATAACTAAATATGTTTTAGTAGACTTCATTTAAAAAATTATATTGAAAGGTTGGAGAAAGTTGATAATCTGTCGTTCCTGTTTGCACAAGTTGGCCCAAATTTTGCATTTGAAAAACCTCAAATCCGTGGATTCATTGTAGTTACATGCACAGGAGACATGATAGTTTTGAAAAAAAAAGTCAAAAGGGCTAATGTAATACCCCTCTGATCCAAAAATATTACTAGTCCTTCAAAGTGGTGTCGACGATGGAATGCAGATGTCCAGCGGAGAGGGTACATCCAAACAATTAATCAGAATATAGATGATTAATCATAATTTGACGTTTGTACAAATACACATATTTGATCATAGTTTGTCTTTTTTGGAGAGGTAAATGCATACAGCTACATATATTGAATGTATTCCTACTATTTTTAAATAGAAAAAACAACATTAGTCAACATATATTAAAGGACATGTCTCAGTAGTCATAGTTATGCATCAAATACTAGAGAGCAAAACTAATGGGCTGGTAATGTTGTGGGCAGGGCCAATTATATGGAAAATGGCCAATTAATCGATAGTAATGGAACTTGTGCGTTCGTGAACGACTAATGTAGGCCGTATCAGCAATATGTGATGGAGTGCTCACCGTATGCATATTAGTGGCCGTATAAACAGCCATACCATCCTTTTTCCATGACATTCGTCTTTTTAACATCTTGTTCTTTTTTAAATTTGTGTTATCCTAGAACTTCAAGTCACTTCTCTCTCTCTCTTCTTCATTGTTTGTGTTTGTTACAAATTACAAAGTGTTGCTACTACAACTTATTTTGGATTGGAAGAAGTATATGGTGAAGAATCTGCTTCTTCTCTCCTATTTGTGCTCATGACAAGCTTTACAATGTGACCATAATCCTCATCAGCTAGTAATATCAGTTATTTGATATTTTTTATTGCAATTAATACGTGATCAAGCAAAAGGGCAATAGTATTTCTGGCACATCTTCCTTTTATTCCTCCTGTTCCCTGAGGATGTCATATATTTAATTGTCTTGTCCAAAAACTGCAGGCTGACAAAGATCATGATGGAAGGCTAACCTTGGAAGAGATGATTGAGAACCCGTATGCATTTTATGGGAGTGTCTTCCTTAGTGACGACGAAGACGATTTCCATGATGAATTCCGCTGACACATCTGCAGGTGACATGCATGCATCTGATTTTACTATACTGAACATTGTTTTGTACTAGCTAGTATTTACTCAATTATTCTGCTCACAGATTGTTGGTGTTGCAAGAGCACATCCCATGGTGCTCGCATCGATCCAAGATGTCTTGCTGAGTTAGCGAACCGCTTCCACCGTCAGACTGGATAATCTTGGAGCTGCTAGCCACACAAGGGGAATTCCAGCTGGTTGGTACCCAATGTTCTTTCTGTCAGGTGGAACGACAAGCTGTCTATTGTTAGCAACCTTAGGTTACATGCCAACTTGCCTGCCTTTATTTAGGGTGAGCTGCTAACCTGACCTGACATATGTTTGTACCATCTCTCCTCATCAGTTCTGTAAAATGCAATGTGGAGTCTAATAGAGCAATGATAGTAGAATGGACATGACCAATGACCAGTGAGCTAATTCCATTCCTATCTTCTTTTCCTAATTGTTTAGCTACTCCTATATAATTATGCGCCTTTTAGTGTTGAAACATGCTGGGATCGCTGATGGCTCGAGCGGTGGAGCCGACAGAATTCTCCTCGGCGCATGAGTGCGTCGTGGACGTGGAGATGATGGAATTATTGCTGCAACGTCGATCACATGCATGCATATTATTCCAGTGTGTACCCAACGTGTTGTGTCATGTCGTGTAATCGTGCCATGTCGGTCCTGAATCCTGATGGCATCTGACGACTTGGGTTTCAGTCCATGGCTTCTATCGTTTCGCTTTATAGCTTTTTAGAGAAATAAGTGAAAACATGTTTTTACAAACGAAAAATAATATGTAGGTAAAACTTTTATATACGTGTCCATAGCGACTTAAAAGCAAAATGGGTAAAACAAACCATAATGAAAAAACCACAAAATTAAGTTCTAAAATTTAAATATTGGGTTATAAGCAGTTGCAACTGTGAAACGATGGGCCTCATGTTGCTAACCTATATCCTCTGTGTACGATTTCTAAACTATTAAACATTATATTTTTCAAAAAAATTATATATGAAAGTTGCTTTAAAAATGTAAACTAATCTATTTTTCTGTTTTATAGTTAATAATTAATTAATCATATACTAATTTATTATTGTGTTTTCTACGCTTACGCTTGTTAATCAAGCAACTGCCGAACGGGCCCTAGCTGGTTTCTTTAGTAGTATAAAATTCAAATTAGAGCACTCTATCTGGAGACATGAAACTAAAACAGCCATTGTAGTTGTGTTATTATCACCATTAGATTGTCTGTACGTACATGTGTACCTTCCATATACTTGGGGAAAAAAAGCAACTTTAGGGAACTTATTAATTTGCTATGATATTCTTGTGTTACATAAACAAATTACTCCAGTAAAAGAAAATATCACTTGACGTTTTGCATGTTCTTCTATATGCAATTTTGACCATGATTTTAAATGAGAGTAAAACTGATAAAATCTAACATGTTTAATGGATTATTAAAATTTTCGAAAACAACTCGACACCCGCCGCTCTTATGTTTCCAACATCCAAATGTTAAAGTTTTAATTCTAACGCTCAATCTTATCTAAAACATCGAATATTTAGGGCCGGACGGACAGACGGACGAACGGCGGAAGAGATCGAGGGTGACTCTGTTTGGAGAGCTCCAACGTTCGTAGGGACACGACCGGTTCCGGCGACGGCGACGCTGCGTGCACATGGAGGGGGAGGCGTACGTGCGAGACCGGAGCATACACGCATGCTCACATGTGATGCTCGCCCAGACCCAGCTGCTTGCTGTGTGCCTGCAGCCTGCTCCCTCCCTCTATCGAACAAACAGGGTCAAGTACGCCCCGTCCCGGCCGTGTGCAGCAGTGCTGCCAAACGCTGACATGGCCGTACGTATTTTAGTGCATTTCTGAAGGCATTTTTTAGTGTGCTAGTATCCAGCTTTTTGGTCACCTGATACTATATATTGTTCATGTATAGTGTCTGCAACAGGCTCACCTAATTAATATCCCTCTTCTCTATTTGCAAAAAAAAAAAAACAATCCCTCTTCTCTCTCTTTTTGACATAATTAATATCTCCTCTCTCTCCCTCTTCGATTGTGAAATTTAGTTTACTAGTTAAATACACATGCTTTGCTACAGATTTTATAATCTGTTATCAAATTTTCTTATATGAAATAGTCACATTAATTTAAATTTATATGTAGATATCAATTTATATTTAGCTGGTTTTTAATGTCAAGAAATTTAAGGGCTAAATTATAAAACTACAGTGAGGATAGGTGGTGGTGGCAACAGATACCACTAGAGGCTTTTATAGTAGTAAAGTTATGGAATAATAACCTTAAAAGACCAACAAAATATTAGAGAAAAATACTTATATATGTTCTTGAGTTTTCACCCTTTCCATATCCTTGATTTTTTCTCAATGATTTGCATGTTCCTGAGTTTCTTATTATTCACCTATATAAATATTCCATTAGTTGACCTTTGTTATCTTTTCTCAAAATGGCCTTACTTTGGTAACCCAAAATGATATATCTCACCACAAAAGAATTATTTAAATTTATGATGAAAATATTAGTGTGCGAATGCACAAATTTCTAGAAATATTTTTTTCATCAATTTAAAAATAAAATTAAAAGATCCACATACTTTTGCAGATAGGAGAAATATAAGGTTTTTAAATTTTATCCAAAAGTTGCCTTTTAAATTGTATAGAAGTTTTTGAAAATTTGAAGTTTTGGTCATTTCACAATTCATCTCTTATTGTTTAAGAAAAACATTTGTCGAAGTCCTACGGGTTATATTTGAAGGGATGAATACCCAACACGGTTCCTGAAGCTTTGCTACAGTATCAATTTAGTTCTTGACGTTTTAATTAAGTTGGTCAAACAAGTCATTAAGATTTACCATATGGTTTAGTATAGTTATTGGACCCATCAAAAAGGTCATCTGGGTATGCCACGTCATCCTTGTATGCGAGGGTAGTAATTAAATGACTATTATACCCTTATAACCGTAGTAAAAAAAATAAAGAAATCATAATTGATCAGCTAAAAAAGATCATGCATGTACAGCTAGAAACATTCATTTATATTATCATGTATCCAATGATATATGCAAATAAAAACACAACACTACAATAGTTTTAGCTATGAACCCTACAAACCACACAAAATTATCATGTTTAAGAACAAATCATGTAAGTAGGAAAAATTAGCGACCATTTTGCCTAATCAACTTACGGTAATCGTCTCATCCTATCTATGCGGTGATTTCCTTTGTTTCTTTTTTTCTTCTTTTCTTTTTTTGTTGCTATGGTATATAAAAGTATAGTAGTTGTTTAATTACTGCCATTGCATGCGACAATGACCTGGCAGACCCATGTGGTACTTTTGGTGGGTCCAAAAACACAAATGGTATATTTTAAGGACATGTTTGGCAAATTTAAAACATCATGGGCCAAATTGACCTCGTAGCGAAACTTTAGATACTGTATTAGCTACTATTCACCCTATTTGAATGGTAATGTCAATATATATTTTTACAAGAGCTATTAGCATGATTGACTCTTCGTCAAGTGTATATGAGCGTACGTACTTCATCTGATCTTGCTGCACGAAACTAGCCAGAGCTATACTGTGTGTGATACTATGCAGCTAGCTAATCTTTGTCTAAATTCATTGATTGATGAATGTATATAATTTATATATATGTCTAGATTCATTAACATCTATACAAATCTAGATAATATTAGAAAGACTTACATCGTGAAACGGAGAGAGTAGCTAGCGTGCATGCGTGCAGGATGGACGGACTGCATGTATGCATCTGACACGCGGTCCACGGGTACATTTGCTCTTTTGGGCTTTGGCAAAATTTTATCACACGAAATTGTAGTTTAGATTTTTTTTTTTCGTTTTAGACACTTTACATACTACCGTATATGTCCTCATATGTAACGAGATATTTTTGATAGATAATATGATCCATCTTGGATAACTTTAACTCTGATGGATGGAGGTAGAGAAAGATCGTTTCAAAAGAGGTTGCGAGGCATAACACCCGTCACATGTGTGGGGTTATGTGTGATGGGTCATAGTTATGACTTGCCACTAATATGAGTGATGGGTAATTGGTTATAGTAGTACGACCTGTCACAGATGAATGGGTGTAGTGGCATGATCATTTGTCATATATTAGATCTCTCATATTCGATGGGCTGTAAATACATCCCTTTGAAGCTGAAAATTTATTTCTAGGATGTAGTATTCTTTATTCGTTGAAGAAAATGCACCGATTAAATCTAAGCCATTTTTTTAATATCCCACTCTCATCCTCATCCTCTTGCAATCTCTCTCTCCCAAAATACTGTCTCCCCCCACCGCTTCATAGAGGCGTCGTTGAGGACGGAATTAAGCATAAGCAAGTCTTATTCTTGCTTCGCATACTTGACACTTCGAAGAGTTGGTTTCTTGTGGTGTGGTGGTGGAAGGGGTGTTGTTCCGAGGTAGTGGGGAGGAATGCGTCACATGGTCTTTTTTTTTCTTTTTTTGCTTCTAGTGTTCATATGTTGGTTGAGTTTTGGTTCAGGTGGCACCCATGCAGAGAAGGGATGCTACTATCAGCAGTTCGACTACTCAAGCACGGTGGTTAGCTTGTTTTGGGGAGGGGTAGAGGAGAGTGAGGATTCTATAGGACCTCTTGCTAATTCAATTATGGTTCATGAGTTCTTCCGTTCTGACAACAAGAAAAATCCCTAGTTTTTTACTACGCAATCCACCAGTTAATAGTAGGAGATATGACAACAATGGCGCGAGCCCAACCGACATGGTCTTATCTAGCCGCCTTGGCCCTAGGGGCAGTGAATCTAGCAAAAACAAAAAAAAAATAATTGAGGTCCCAACATCATCTCTTCCTCCGCCTCCCATTCCGTTTTCACCAGATCTGGCTACCCCACCTTATTTTCGTTGGATTGAGCCACCCGGCGAGAAGAGAATAACTCCTCTACCTTAGTGACCTTTGACTTTGAGTGACTGACATGTGGATCCCATATCTTTATACACCCATACGTCAGTGACCCACGTCAGAAAACATGGCGAGTGTGATGATTATATTCCTATTCAATAGTCTTCCACTCCCCCTTGGTGGGCAGGCAGCAGGGGATCCATGGTGTTTACCCATCAGAGGTGATTCTTCTGTCATCGACCACTGATACGTTATGAGATTGTCTAGTCACGCATAACTAGGGATAATACTTCTATTGTAGTGAGACTCCTAACGTCAGTGAAGGCTCCTAGGCTATCGATCTGTGTATAGCAATATAATCGAGGGTGCACATAGCATATTGAGTATATATATATGTACACGGCACATGATCCAAGGACAACTGAGCAGGACCAGGTAGGTAGCACGGCAGGATAGATAGTCGATATAATCAGCTAGCTAGCACAGGTAAATTAACCTGCAATCGTATGTATTACTGATAATTGATATAGTCTACTTACCTGCACAATTGCTGTCATTTAATTTGTACTACGTACCTTAATTTGTTTCCGTAGGTAGTAACCGTCTGTTTCATGATCCAAGAAAAGAATCTTAATTTGTTTCCTTAGTTCATCTGTAGACGTGCAACTCCTTGATATCCTCCCATTCAGGGTATGATCATATCAGACTGTAATGAACCAAAAAAAAAAACATTGTTAAGGTTCAAATCGCTCCACGATCGACTGTTTTCTTCCACTTCTTAATTTCTAAGCTTTTGAGTTGATACCAAAAAGAAAAAAGTAAATGAAAGGTAATTCCAATCACTGGAGCTGAAACTATTGCGCTCTTGAGTTGCTAAAAGGTTTTCTAAGCTTGTGTCCATTTCATTCGAACACCTGAACTAGAAGCAAGAAGCTAGCAAATCCATCATTTTAAAATTCTCACTATCTTTCCATTTCCATCAACAGTTTCTCAGAATCTTTAACATCTCTAAAATATGGCAAAACCTCATTTCTTAAGTAATTCAGTGAGAGGTACACAAATATCACCATATCCTTGCACAAACCATCTGTATTAGAGATTTGCTTTGGTCCAACAAAAAGTAACTCGTGGTACCAAATCATTTTTGATCGTTGGATCTAACAGTGCATCATCCTATTAAGCTAGATCCAATGATGAAAAACGATTTGGTACCTCGAGGTACCGGTACCTCGAGGTACTTTTTATTGGATCGGAGCAAATCTCTTTATATTAACAAGTCAAACAAAAAAGTATTCCTGTTAGCTTCTTAGCATTTTTTAGGAAAAAGAATCAGTGCATTTTTTAAAAAGTGATTTTTCCTGCCTCTTTTTCGGAGGTCAAGTGGTTATCTCCCTCCAACCAAGCCTATTCTTTTCATTTCATACCTAATCGCCATTTGTTCCTTCCAATATGACAATAATATATCAGTTTGTTCATCGTCTTGTCGCTGCTTTATCTCCTTGAACTTGATTAGGAGCCAGGGAATGGCTCTTGAATTGGGAAAGATTAGATAACCTAATCTATCTTAATTTTATCCTCTCCCCCTTCGCATTGGCATGCATCATGCATTGTGGCCTCTCTCTCTCACAACCTCGTCTACCTTTGTTTGTTGAAGCATCTAACCATAGTTGAGCCACTAGCCATTCACGTGTATAGGGTGGGTGCCACTACCAAAGTGGCTGACAAGGAAATGCCTAAGTTATTTAGGCTTGTTTAGTTTCTAAATTTTTTTTTCAAAAACATCACATCGAATCTTTGGACACCTAAATAAAGTATTAAACATAGATGAACCAAAAAACTAATTGCGCAGTTACGGAAGAAATCTTGAGACGAATCTTTTGAACTTAATTAGTCCATGATTAGCCATAAGTGCTACAGCAATCAACATGTGCTAATGATGGATTAATTAGGCTCAAAAGATTTGTCTCACGGTTTCTAGGCTAGCTGTGAAATTCGTTTTTAATTCGTGTCCAAAAACCCCTTCCAACATCCGGTCAAATATTTGACGTGACATTTCTCCCAAAAATTTTCTCAATCTAAACACCACCTTACTCTTTAATCATTCTGACCGTATATCTGTAAAGTAAGTTATTTACAAATAAATCCTCAACGTTAATTTTTTTTTGTGTGCCTTTCATATCATAGGGACATAAATCTTGGCGCCGACGGCCCTAGTTTCGAAAAAAAAAACACTCTATTTGCTAGAAGAGTTTTTCCAACCGTCACTATGTAAAATGAATATTTAAAAAGAATGCTACAATGTTGTAAAAAAAAAGATCGTGTAGATTTTACAGCCGCATGCACAAGCATGAGTGCAGAGTGCTATAGCTAGCTCATACAGTTGTATCCTGTGGCTGGCATGCATGCAAGTGAATATCCTGTACATGTTCCTGCAGTCACCGTGTGCACGTAAGTACGCACGCACGCATGTACGTGTGTGTCAACTTGGTACCCCCCGTCAGCCTGCCTCTCTGCCCGGTAGCTAAGCCAATAACTTAGACTTATCTTTTCTTTTATATTATGCTCGTACTTATATAATCTAATTTAAATTTTAAATTTATTTTGAGATTTTTTATTATAGTTTAATTTCCGTCGCTGTCTGTATATCGCTAAGAATATATATATAATTTCTATTTATAATTTTTTTTATCTATCAATAGGTTGTGTAGTTTGCTTTTAATAATATAGGGAAAATTAAAAGGATGTTATTATAATTTTGTAAAATTAAAGATATGTCATCTTAACCCACATGTCATTGACTCATGTGGATCTTACATGTCATTGAGATATTAATGGTATATCTCCAACTTTATAAAATTATAATAACACGTTTAGAAATTTCCTTTTAATATAAGTCAAAAAGATAAACCCGTAAACGCAAGCAAATCCAACAGGTGCCCATGGGGAATTTTTAAACCTTTTTAATAAATAATTTTATTATTAAACCTTAGAGAAAAATATTTTTACCGTATAAACCTTTTGGCCAAGTCAATATTGGTGGCGTAGCAAGATAACACTGCCACGTAAAGTATTTGGCGGGGCCGTCTTGCCACGCCACCGACACCGGCATGATAGCATTGTCTTGCCACGCCAGCGATACCGGTGTGGCAAGTCCGCCACGCCAAATACTCTGCGTGGTAGCATTATCTTGCCACGCCAATGTTGGTGTCATGGCCAAAAGGTTCATATGGTGAAAATATTTTTCTCCGAGGTTTAGTACTAAGTTATTTATTAAAAATGATTAAAAATATAAAAAAAATTCCACGATGCATGTGTATACCTCTTGCTATATACTTCATGTGCACAGCTAGATGAAACGAGACCCTATGACATAGAAGTTAAAGGGACTCAGTGGCTGATACGTAGACCCATAAAAAATGAGACTTATATGTCAATGACAATGCCCCTCTAACTTTGCGTCAGAAGAACTGCGGCCCAGTCAGACAGCCTACCCAATTTGCAACTAATTTGGTATGAGCATATATGTTGATGGACGCTTGCTAATCACATCCCTACAAATAGGGCCAGGATGCTTAATTATGCACTGGAGTAGTTAACAGTAACCGTGTTGGGTAGGTAACTTTGGTACGTACTAGCTACTAGCATATAGCACGTCGTAGGACAGACACGATCGACTAGCTAGAACATTTCTCATCAATCATGCATCAACGGAAAACAGATTATAATGGGGATATATAGTTTTTGGAGAACCTTCTGCTTAATTATTGGGTGTACGCCCATTATCTGTGTCTCTTCTTTTGTTTAACTCATTATACTATTTCATCCCTAAATGTTTGACGCTGTTGATTTTTTTTATACGCGTTTGACCATTCGTCTTATTTAAAAATTTTTGTCAAATATGTAAAGTTATATATATATGCATAAAAATATATTTAACAATACATAAAATAATATAAAAATAATTAATAATTAAGTAAATTTTTTGAATAAGACGAACGGTCAAACATATATAAAAAAGTCAATGGCGTCAAATATTTAGGGATGGAGGGAGGTATGTTTTTTTTCTTTGCACATATATACACCTAAATATTTTCTCTCTATTCCTTATGTCTCTTGTTTTTCTCGTGTTTGATAAAAAGCATATCAGATCAGATGCATATATATGCCATGGGTGTGCCTTTTCCCGTTTCTCGTGATCCCACCCCGATAATTAAAAAATTGTGTGTTAGTTGTGATGTTTTTAATCAAACTGTCTGTCCATGATAATTAAGACACATATCTAAGCAAAGGTGTCCCTTTTGAATCATGTATCTGGTAAGTAAAATATTATAGGTGGACTTTTAGTTTCTCTAATAAAGAACATTGATCGTGTTCCTAATTCCAATGTGAATTCAATCTAATTCCTTGCTCGGCTCCTTCCTCATGCACCAACGAATTAAATATCAATGGACAAATTTAATTATTTTGATTGGACATAAAGGAGAGTCTCGTAGTAGATAAATATATTTTTTAGATAATGTCCTACGCATTGCTTGATTCTTTCCTCAAACTCTCCTTCTCAACGTGTTCCTCGGATCGGGGCAAAGTTGTCCTTGCAATACTTCTACACCCTCACCGCTCCCTTACCAACCTGCCTTCCCCCCCCCCCCCCCTCTCCTGTGTTATGTCTTCTCTTACCCATTCTCCATCTCACCTTCTTAGGCCGTATTCGGTTTCCCTTTAGGATAACTTATCTCTCTCGTGTTCTACGCGTACGTTTTTCGAACTGTTAAATGGTGTACTTTTTCAAAAATTTTCTATAGGAAAACTGTTTTAAAAAAATCATATTAACCTATTATATATTTTTTAATAATTAATAATTAATTAATCATGTACTAATCTATTACTACGTTTTCCGCGTCGGGGTAAGTTAACTTACGGGGCCTTCGAACGAACGCGATCTTATTAACATAGTCGTCTCCACCAGCCAAGTGCTCTCCATAACCTTGCTAGCACCTAAAAGCACTAACGACATCGATAGGGCCTTGTCCTCTTCCTTCCCTCCCCATCGCTCACTGATATTCCTAATGCTGAGTGACAATACTACTATTTTTCTGTCTCCGATGACTCCCACATTTTCAAAGACACCACCGATGCCTTCGTCACCAAACCACTTTGGATCCCATGCTCCCTCCCCCCTTAACCAGTCTTTCCTATCTCCCAATCTTTCATCACTCTAAAGTTGCTTAGCTATTGTCTTTCCACCACCGATAGCATTAAAACTTAATTCAGCAAAGCCCGCCAAAAGACAGATATCGCTAATACCAAAGTTCAGATGATTGTCGCCAACTCCAAGGTGATTCGTTACATCCATCACTAATACCAAGGCTCGTTGTTCACCCCGCTTCTCGCCCCTGCTATCTTCCTCTCCTTCGACCCCAATTACTCGCGCTCTCATGTACGTACTTTCGGTCAACTGAACCCTAACACTTCCGTATTGTCTCCCGTACGTGCATGTCATGACATCTACATATGATTTAAGTTGTAGGGGCATGAACGGTAAAAAACATATTATTGTCAATATTTATACACAATCCCGTATGCCGGCCGGGGGAATGAGACCCCTGTCGACGCATCGATCCAACAATGAATTAATGAGTGGTACACTGGTATGTAGTACACGTAATTAACATACGTTCAGCTTGCTCCTGTCAGAAAGGCACGTACTTTCACGCTACAGAGCTAAGGTACGTACATGTCATAAATCCATTTTGTGACCATTGCGTACGGAATGTTCTCGGTCAAAACATGATCGATCGATGTGCCAATCATCTGTGCCGCTATCTCCAAATCAACATGATAGTTCATCTCTATGTCTCTTCTTTATCTAATACCCATGTTATTCCAAGATATTCTGGTTTAAGGGTTAGCCATTTTGGTTGTTAATTTTTAATTGATTAGATTTTCTTTTCAAGCACTTGATTAACTCTTGAATTATTGGCAGGATTGGAATAAGCAGAATCAGTACATGGAACCTCATATTGTGGTAAAAAGTTTAAATTCTAAAATATTTATATTTAGAAAGGAACAAGTTTATTTTCTATACTACTTTCTTATTAACGAAGGGTCAATGATTGTTTTAGTGATCCCAACTAATTTGCCAACTTTATCCCAAAGTTGAAGCCTTTGTGGATAAATGGTACGGTGTGCATAAAAGGTCAAACATAATACACACCATAAATGCACCATAACACATATTTAAAGAGACGAATACTAGTGACAAAACCTCAGACCCACAAATTGTATCGAGTACATGATCAATCACCTGTGCCAATATTTGTGAGCACCAGGATTTGAATCCTGCTACATTGGTGTTACCTGATTTGTTAATAAATATAATAATAATAATAATAATAATAATAATAATAATAATAATAATATAGCCACAAGGAATATTTAAACATATTAAATAATGTTTAGTTTAGGTATCCTATCTTTATTTCTAATGAATCATCTATGTTTCTCTTGGAGTCTATCATCTTTGCCATCCCCTCTTGGTTGCCCCATACACGGTCCACTTATATACAATCCTCTATGTTCCGGGAAAGTACTGTTTTAAGCTCTTAGGGGAACATCCCCTCATCTATTGCATGTCATCCAAATAGTTATCAAATAATTTAAAAAAATTGAAGATACACTAATACTAAATATACAACTCTACAAACATGCAAGTTTAAATATAACTTTTACAATACATAACAAAAATAACAAATATATGATTCTGAGTATACATGTACTATTCAGAGTTTAATTTATTATTTTTTGTTAATATTACAGAAGTTATATTTTAATTTGCATGTTTGTGTAGTGATATATCTTATATTAGTCTATTTTCACAAAAAAATTTATAACTATTTAGATAACATATAATAGATGAGGGGATTTACTCTCGAGAGTTTAAAATTCACTCTCTGGATGTTCCCTCTTGGGAACCCATCATTGTCCACTTATAATTCCTCTAGAGCCGCTAGATTCCACATTCTCCTCAAACGCGACACCTCTAAATCTAAGCACAATAAGATGATCAGGATCACATAATCTAAATTTGTCATAGAAAGAAAAAAAGCAATGTGCAAGTCTCAATTGTCATAGGAAAAATATATTAGTTTGCTGTAGAGCGTGCACTACACTATATGTATGCTCGTTGTCGTGTCTTAACATGCGTGAACTGTGCTTTATTAATTTAGCGCCACACATTTAATTTGCACGCATGTTTGAAGGTCTTTGTTTCCACACAAAACAACAGTGTACATACTGTGGATAAAGGAATAATGAATTAAATATAGCTCTTGCTTCGATCGTCCCCGCCCCATTAAATATACATCAGCTCCTTTTTTTGTTTTGACGTTCTGTCGTTTTGACCACTAATATAATCAAAACTATTTATGTTAATATTCCCTCCGATTTATAATAGTTTATTGCTTTAGATAAATGTTGACTATGAATAACTTAAATTATTTTAAAACATGGAAAACTATATAGATTAATCTTGAAATTACTTCAATAAAATCGATAAAAGTTGTTTTTATAGATGGTGTTTATTTAAAACGAGAAGTATTGTGGGACAGGCTGGAAGGAGCATTTCCATAGTCATAGTTATATTGTGTATGTGTATGTGTGAATATGTATTTGTAAGTGTATATATATGCGTGTGTCAAAATAGAGAACCATGCTTACTAATTAAGTGATGGTCAAGATAGCGTGCATCACTCGACTACACGTACCTTAAAGGTCAAAATGTCAAGTTAGGCAAAAACATATATAGTATAACATATTTTCTCCAGTCCAATAATTTTATCGTTTTAAATAAGATTATGGTCAAACTCGTGAAACTTGGATTGGTAATAACTTTTAAATAATATTTAGTTTAAAAATACTAGAATAAATTGTATAGATGAGTCATAAAGAGTACTTTCATAAAAGAAAATATTTATTTATTATATATTTTTAATGGAAAATCATAGCCAAAGATAGATTTGAAACACCATGCCATTATATACCTCAAACAACAAAAACTGTCTGTTAATTATGTGATCCAAATTTGATTGGAATTATATTCAGATTAGTTTCCTAGTAGGTTTGTCCCCGTCATTTTCTACTAGGAGTAGTATTAGTTTTCTAATAGGATTAGTTTCCTAATAGGATTCTCCCAGTTTTTCCTATCATGACTCTTTGATTTTCCCATATATACTATCGTAAGTCATACGGGAAGAGAATATGTTCTCATTGTTATGTTCTAGTGTTTTGTACTAATTCCTCAATAGTGATTATTGCCGGCTGACGTATGTAGTTTGTTCTCATAAGGGTTTTTCATGTTAATTTTGTGTCTTCGCTGTCCCTCTATTTTCATAACACCGTCAAATTGGAGCTGAGTAGTACTATAACTTCCATATAACTAAACTATAACTTATATATACCTTGCATGTAACTATAAAATAAAAATGGTAGCACACTTAGTGTAGTTTATCTGATGGTCTAATTTTTTTAAAAAAATGTTTCTACTGATTTATGTTGAAAGATGTATAGCGAATCGAAAAAAAACATATATGTCATTTGCAAAGAAAAAATAATTTATGGATAAAACTTTTATACGTATTCTTAGCGATCTAAAAACCAAAGCTGGAAAATAAACTTCGGTGAAAATCCCCTAAAATTAACTCCAAATTTAAGGTTAAAAATTTAAATTTTGGCTTGTGATCATAAGCAGGAGTATAATGACCAAAACGAGAACTATTTGGCAAAATTCCCAGATTCGTTCTCTCTTTATTCACTTTATATAGAAAGCCATATGACATAGCATAGGTGGATCTCTCCATTATTGTCGCTAAAGACTAAGATGCATGTTACATATGTAAGACCATATCCTACACGCCAAAACTAGTTTCGTTACAGGTAGTTCTTGTCGCATTCCAAGCCCTTAAAAAGTTGTAAAAAAGTAGTCATGTACTTACGTAGCAACGGCTGAATAAATTGAGGAAGATGCATGCGTTTGTACGTGAAGCGGTCAGTGATCGACAAAGCATGCATCAGTCGCTAGGCAGCTCTGCCACAGGATCAATCTCAGGCTGCGTGAGATTCGATCACCTGCCTTGTCGATCTTCAATTCTGCAGCATATTTCAGGGGCCCCCTGGCCTGATCATCGAGGTTATTCAGGCCCTGTTTAGGGCATGTTTGCATCCTCCCGGATTTTTTTAAATTCATGTCACATCGAATGTTTAGACACTAATTAAAAATATTAAATATAGACTATTAATAAAACTTACCCCATACTATGGACTATTTCGCGAGACGAATCTATTGAGCCTAATTAGTCTATGATTAGTGAATACGATGATACAGTAAATATTTGCTAATAGTGGATTAATTAGGCTTTAAAAATTTATCTAATGAAATAGCATTTATTTATACAATTAGTTTTGTTATCAGTCTATATTTAATATTTATAATTAACGTCCAAACATCCGATGTGACAAAGGACTAAAAAAAGTCCCTGGATCCAAACAGCCACTTAATTCCCAAAAACTTTTTCGAAAAACGTCACATTGAATTTTTGGACACCTAAATAAAACATTAAATATACATGAACATTAAAACTAATTACACAGTTATGGGGGAAATCGTTTGACGAATCTTTTGAGCCTAATTAGGACGTAATTAGCTATAAGTGCTACAGTAACCAACATATGCTAATGATGGATTAATTAGACTCAAAAGATTCGTCTCGCGGTTTTCAGGAGGAATCTGAAATTTGTTTTGTAATTAGATTACTTTAAATACTTTAAATATGTTTTTAAAAACTTAATGTGATGTTTTTGCAAAAAAATTTTGTAAACTAAACCAGGCCTCAGAGGAAAAGGACTGGTTTTAAGTTAGGATGTGTTGCCCAATGTGATAAACATATGGGTTATTGGTGAATGAAGATTAAAGGTGATGCTCAGATTTCATTTACCAGGTAATATACATATATAGGAGTAATGTTTCCCTCCTTGTGATAAAGAAAAAACAGTTGTGTATAATTGCTAGGATTTATTACATGCTTACATCAATTATATGCACTTCGATAATCTTCCATTATGACAGTGTTATATATGACACAATTGCTAACATGTGTGTTCCACTCTTCTACATATGTTAGTGGTTATAATAGCATTATCATTATGGTACAGGATGTTAATACTAATTAGCCAAATTTTGAATTTTAACCATAATTTAGAATTGATTTTGTGGTTTTTTTATCAACATAGTTTATTTTCTAGTCTTGCCTTTTATATCGTCAAGAACATGTATATAAAAGTTGTATTCACTGATTATTCTTTTGCAAATATGTCATTTGACTTTTTTTGAAAAAGTCAAACAATCACCCCTTAGTTACTAGGGTTAAATATTTGTACATTGCTTATAAAAAAATCAGTGTACTACTATTCCATCTTGTCAGGAGTAATTAACGTTTAAGATAACAAAACAATTAACGAGATACTCTCTACGTCCCAAGACACTGCTACTCAATTTTATGACTCAAATTTATCTCATAATATCAATACTTCTCCACATACCATCATATATTAATCAATCACAACATTCCCTGTTTAGCTTTCTTCACCTACGTTTTCATCAAAACCAATTACAAACCATTACTCGCTTCAATGTTAGTTTCGATAAATAATGACATAAGTTGAACTGTTTTAAGACGGATACAGTATATACTAGTCGTGGATCAGCGTGCCACGGTGAACCATACCCCTGTCGATTATTACTTACTAGTATAAAATCTAACAAAATATAACAAAGTTATAGTATTTAGAACTATTTTAAAAGACAAATCTAGCCATACCATTTTAGGGGTCATATTTGTAATAATCAACGAGATATTGATGGTCAAAATTTAAACATGATGTTTACAACTCATTTCGAAACGTCACTTTTTTTTTACTAGAGAGACTAGTTTATTTAATTGTGCATTACTTTTCCTTCCGACAACATGTTGATATTTTTACTTGTCCATCGTTGTATTCTTTGATCTAGCCCTCCTGTTTACCTAAAATCAATTTATGTTGTTTTTTTATATTTTTACTATACAGAAATATGGATCTTCAACATAAGAACAATGAAAATTACATTAGTTCGTGATTTTCAGCTTTTTTTTAGAGATACCTCACTTTACCTTAGTTTATGACATCTATAGACCAATAAATTATTTTTAACTTGTCTCTGGCATAGATATGCATACAGGTGGTGCTTGTGGTGGCAATAATGCGTTATATATAAGATGTTGTGTTCATCGATCCTCTTCACTCTAAAAAAATTACTACTCGATAGTTCTCTTTAATGCTGATTGGTGAACTTTCCAATGAATTTATTCTTTCCATTCATTAATACTGTAATTAATATCTAAAGGAACACCTGACCAGAAATATTATGCACACTAAATGGCATATATGGCCCGATTTTGAAGTGGAGCACACTATGAGAATGACTAGCTAGTTTGTGAGAATTTGAAAATGCTGGGTATTTCAGTTTCTAGCTAAGCAGTTTATTTTCTAGATTTTGTAGTTACCAACTATTAGAATTTGATGGCGATTTGTGTTGTTTGAAAAGTAAGAGATTTAATTTGCCAGAAATTAAACTGCATCTGATACAAACGCCCAATTCCCAAATATGGCCTTATATAGGCATATATACATGGAGTAATTAAATGGAAATCAACGGGTAATAATATCTAATAAAATGCGCAAGTATTGGCCTATTGATCTGTTTTAGTGTTTTATTATCTCTCTCCTTGTGGTTTCTCCGATAAAATTACTGAAACATGCATGAGAAGTAGGATTTTAAAGAAAGGACGTTTTGTGATGATAATGCAGCACAAATTAGCTCTGGATTTTTAAATAAAGAGTAGATCACATCATTTTTGAAGTGCATTATGCTATTCTCCCGTAGAAATTAAAACATTAGAAAATTAAATGAAATATTTCTTTTACCCAAGAAAGTAAGTTAACTGAAATATCAGCTTTCTTTTTTAACTACTGAAACATCAGCTAGAAACCAACATGAAAAACCATGACAAGGAGCTGCTAACACATGCATAAAACCATTTAACTGAAAAAAAAAAACAAGAGAACATATTGAGAATGGGTAAATATACAGAATGAAAAACATGTAGTACTATATACGGCCGGGTGGAACAAATTAATTTATATACACATATGCCTATATCAACGTGCAAAGTTAATTTATACACATTTGCAATTTTTTAAGTCTCGGAAAATTTAGACGCTGCAAAGCTAATTTTGGCAGATTAGGTACAGTGGCACCACACTAGTCAGACTAGGTAAATCAAAACCACATTGTCTTATCTTGAAACTAAAATAAAGTTTCCAAGAAGGCATCTACAAATATATATATAACCATAGTTTTCTCTTTTTTTTTTCCTTTCCAGCATGGAATAATGCCGGCCCATGACCAATACCAAACAAAACCTTGTCACGGGCGAACAGTACCCAGCACTCCCGAGTACATCGACTGATTGCTTCGAACAGTACAGGGACACTCATATGTATCAATCAATAAACTACTCATATATATTTCATCCTAGGCCACACATCATATCTTCTAAGTTCTATCTTTCTTACCTTAGCAATCACCAAATAAACCACCTATATGTCTCTCTAAATGGTCACAAAAAATACATGATATCTACTCCCTCCCTTTAAAAAGAAAACGTTAATTCTTAGCTACAGATCTAAACATAACTTGTGTTATATTTGTAGTCAGGAGTAAGTTTTGATCTGAGTGCAAGTGAAAAATGACAACAAATTAAAATAGTTCATTTATATATAACCCCAAAAAAGAAATGCTATATATCTCACATCATATATATTATTGGAATGCAGATGAGAATCATAATTGTAAGTTTTGATCTGAGTGCAAGTGAAAAATGACAGCAGATTAAACAGATTATACAAAAAAAAAATAGGTGATGGGTGCATGTATTATTATCGATTGTCACATAGCTTTAGTTTTCCTTCACTTGATCCGTGCTTAGCTTACAGTTCTCTCCTCCTACCAAAAGAACAAAAAATTACAAACTCCCCTGACTGAGTGCTTTGCAGTATCCATCCATCCATCCAAGCCTAGCTTCACCATGGCTGCTTAATTGTGCTTAGCTTAGCTTCCAAGATCATGAGATATTATATGATAAACAAAATTAAGTTTGAAGAACAAGAGAGAGGAGAAATATGAGAGAGAGAGAGAGAGAGAGAGAGAGAGAGAGAGAGTGATTACCCTTCTCAAAAAGGCATCTTGCACTAGAGTGGTAGCAAGCAGTGAGTGGCCTGACCCTAGCTAAGCTATGGCGCTCTCTCTGCACAGTGATGGAGATGCAAGGCAATGGCAGTGGCAGGTGCGAATGTGTGATGGCCTGGCTGGCTGGCTGACGAGAGGAAGAAGAAAGGTTTGGCTATGGGCTATGGCTAAAGTAGCTAGCTATGGCTACCCATGCCATGCCATGGCTCGTTGCTGCTGCTTTGGTGTTGCTGCTGGTGCTGGTTCTGGGGCTGTCCATGCTGCGGTGGCTCGTAGCAGGCCATGCCGGCGTTGGTGGCGGCGTTCACGTGGCCCATGCACGACGAGTCGAAGCCGGCGAGGAGGATGTCGCGGTGGGAGAAGGCACGGAGCCCCAGGAAGTCCCTCGTCATGCCGTCGCTGCCACCGCCGGCGCCGGTGCCGGTGCCTCCGCCTCCTCCTCCCCCGCCGACGTCCTCGCCGCTCCGGCCGTGGGAGGCGGTTCTTGCCAGCTGGCCCATCACTCCGGCCGGTACGAGGCCGTTGCCGCCGCCGCCGTCCTGTTGGGTGTTGAGGCACGACAGGCCGAGCCCGAAGGTGGCGCTGCCGGCCGCGCTCGTCGGCGCGCCGGCGCCCCCGGACGCCATCTGGGCGTAGTGCGCCCCCGCGGAGCCTGTGCCCGCGCCGCCGATGGTCGCGCCCATCTGCGCCGCCTTCTGCAGCAGCGCCGTGGCGGACAGGTGCGCCGCGGCGGCCGGCAGCTGCGGCGGCGTTGGCGCGGACGTGGCCGAGCTCTGCGCGGCCGCGTTGCAGAGCGGCTGCAGCAGCGGGTGGTGGTGTTCGTAGGGCATCGTCGGCCACGGCGCCATCTCCGGCTTCACGGCGTACCCGCAGTTCTGCACCAGCTGCTGGTGCTGGTGCGGCGACTGCATGATATCCTGGTGATGATGCTGCTGCTGCTGCTGCTGCTCCTGCAGCGCGGCGAGCTCCTGGTGCGCCATCACCGGCGGCGAGAACAGCAGCTGGTGGTGGTGGTGCCCCGACGCGGCGGCCATGGCGGCTGGCATGCCGCCGCCGATGGCCTTGGCGCTCTCCTCCGTCAGCGCGTCGCAGAACGCCCGGTGCGTGATGAAGCTGTCACGCCTGCATGCGATGCGATGCAATGCAATGCAAGAACCACACGGATCACCACGAGCTCAGAAATCCAAAAGCAAAAGCGAAAATTTTTCAAAAGTTCAAAAGCTAAAGATATCATCTTTCCCCCGTATTCTTTGCTCACTTGTCATCGTCGCTTCTTCCATCTCCTCCTCCTCCTAGCTGCCATATGCTAGAGAGAGATACACCAAGCTAGCTACTAGCTACTCCTTGAATGGAATCAGGATGGAGAAGGACTCATGGAGGTGACAACACGGAGAGTGCACTCCTAGGCAATTAGGCAGGAGTGGCAGCAGCTAGCTGAGCCTGGAAGAAAGATAGAGAGAGAGATGGAAAGGCATCCATCCATGCAAGATGATGCAGAGATGCAGACTGCAAAGAGAGATTCACATGTCTGAATCTTTACTGATCATCACCATCAAGCTCAGATCTCCCCTCCTTTCATCCATTGTCCTGTGGCCATATCCATCCATCCATCCGTGTTTGTTTGCTTCCCTCTCATCACACTCACTCGCTCACACGGGATGCAGCACAAACGGACACGCGCATACGCTCAAGCTAGCGTAGTGCCACCACCAACCTACTAGTGCTATCAAGCACGCCCTAGCTCGTCGTCGTCTCCATTGGGTTCTGCACCGTGCACACGCGCTCACCAGCGCACCTCGGATCAATCCAAGCTCATCCACCCCATCCATGGCAGAAGCTAACCAGGAAACAAAAAGAAGAGGCGAAACGACTCCAAAAAGCGGGGCCCGTCTCTTTCCATACACATTGCGATCTCTCTTTCCTCCCTCCCTCGATCGATCGATCGATCGGGTTGTTGCGTCCCAGCACCGATCTTTCTACGAGCGATCGAGCAGCTGGAGTAGTTAGCACTTAGCTACGTACGTGTAGTACTACTGCCACTGTTGAGAAATCCTTGAGCGAGCGAGCGAGCTAGCTAGATGCTCGACGACGCAGAGTGGCAGTGGCACATGGTTTCATGGTTGTTGGTTAATCAACCCCAGGTGCCCTAATAATTGGGGTTTATAGGTGCAAACGCACGAACGAACACTCCTCTGATAGGGTGGTTCAGTTCCTAATTAATCCTCCTCGCAATGCAACTCTCCAGTACTGTGCCAGCTGAATGCGCAGAAAGAAACACACTCCACTAGTCACCCCGGTCGATCACTACCGGCGACGAGAAAGAAGCGAGGCGAGGCAACACAACACAAGCGATTGGATCATCGTTGACCGGCATGCATGGCAGGCAGGAGGAGGAGGGAAGAGTGCAACTGGAAGAAGAAGAAGAAGAAGAAGAAGAAGAAGAAGAAGAAGAAGAAGAAGAAGAAGAAGAAGAAGCTAAGCAGACGCCATGGATATGGGGGATGGAAGGAAGATGGACCTGGAGAAGATGGTGCCGCAGTCGCACTTGTACTCGCGGGTGCCGCAGATCTTGGAGTGGGCCTTCCAGTCGGAGTGGACGGCGTACTTCTTGGAGCACTTGTCGCACTTCCACTTCTTCTCGCCGTGCTTGCGGAAGAAGTGCTTCTTGATGCCGGTGAGGTCGCCGAGGGCGCGGGAGGGGTCGTGGTGGACGCACGACGCCTCGGGGCAGATGTACACCTTCTTCCTCACGGCCTCCTTGCTCCCGCGCTGCTTCAGCTTCCACGGCAGGTTGTGCCCTCGCCGGTGCAGCTGCAGGTTCTGGTCGCGCTGGAACCCCTTGCCGCAGATCTCGCACACGAACCGGTTCGTCGCCATCAGCGTCGCCGGCGACAGCGCCACCACCTCCGCCTCGGGGTCTGCCATGGCATGCACCGCCCCCACCGATCAAACCAATCGCTCTCGGCCTCGGCCGCCTTTGCAAGAGATCAAGAAGACGACGACACACGCAACGCACCTGGGTTCCCGGGGAGGCTCCGCTTCCTCTTGTTGTTGTTGCCGCCGCCGCCGGAGGACGGAGGCGGCGCGGCGGCGGAGGCGGAGGAGGTGAGGTTGGACATGCTGCTCTCCTGCTGATCTGCCGACGCCGCGTCCGCGTCCGCCTCGTCCAACAAGAACTGCTGCTGCTGCTGTAGATGGTGATGAAACATAGGTGGATGGAGGAGCACGCCACCAATCGACGCAAAGCTTCGATCTTTACTTGCCTCCTCGATGCAGCTCTCAGCACACCACCATGAAACTACAGATCAGGGAGAGCAATAAATTGGGGAAGAGAGAGAGAGAGGATGCATTAAGTGAAGAATGGAGGAGACAAGAGGGCATGTATGAGGAGGAAGAGAGAATATGATGAGGAACAAACAACAAGACAGGGTATTAAGGAGGGGACAAACAAGGAGGAAACTGAAACTGGGTGTGGTCAATGACTGCAAAGAAAGCAATTTTAGATTCTTTCTTTCTTTCTTCTTTCTCTTCCTCCTCTCTCTCTCTACACTCAGCAGCTGCACAAGTGTAGAACACAACAAGGAGAGGAGAGTTGGCTTTGCAGCAGTGCACACACAGGCTAGCTCAAGCAAAAGAGAACCAAGCAGGCAGCTAGCAGCTACTCATACATGCAGCAGAAGCATCAGCTGCCATGAGAGAGAGAGAAATTAAAAGGAGAACTGAACACTGTGTTTGCTTGGCAGCTGCTAGCTTGCCACAGGAGGAGGAGAGGAAGGGGAAGGAAGAAGGTCCAGCTCCAACCAGTGGCGTTTCTGAACAAAATGGAAGAAGGAAGGGGCACCAAAAACCAAATCCCTCTTCTTTATCTTCTCCTCCTCCTGCCTGCATACCCTGCAGCTGGCTGCTGCTGCAGCTTACTTACTTTTACTTTCAAGATGAGCCAGCTAAAAAGATTAAAAGGATCCCCAAGAGCAGTTCAGGCTTTTGCTTGCCGTTTCAGAAGAAACAAAAATTGAACCCCTTTTTCCCCTTTCATTTCAGCAATTACAGTGGTAGCCTAGCTACATGTGTGTTTCACTGGTTAATTTTGGTCAACAAGGGAGGGGTTGATTGTTCATGTCAATCTTGAATTGATCTTTCAAAAAATAAAAAAAAGATCCAATCTTGGGAATGCATGACTAGTGTGGGTAGGTATGCATATTACAGTGTGTGACTGTTGATGCATTCTCAAGGAAGCTGCATCTGCGTGAGGCAAGAACAGTGGTAAGTAGATGAATTCAATCAGTAGCTCTAGTACTGGGGTAGTAGAATTGTGAGGAGCATAGACTATACAGAAGTACAGTGAGGAGTAGAGATGAGGAGCAACTGTGTGTGTACCTCAATCACAACACACACACACCCCTAGCAATGCTACACTGATGTTGAGCTTTCTGTCTTTTCCCTTGTCTCCTTACAAGTGCAGATACCCTCCCTGAATTTCTTGCCTTTTCTTTAATTTTTTGATCTAACCTGTACACCTACTTGGTTGGTACACCAGAGATATATGTATCAATGGATGAACAATTAGACAGGTAGATTCCAATTTTATCACATTTGTTTTATAAATTCCAGGGCCTGCACTGCATGTAGTATATGATAGCAACAATACATATGATATGGTATATCATACATGTACACATCAACCATAATGCACATTCATGCATATGCCAATACTCCTTTTTTTTTTCTCCACTCCCATTGCTATGTGATTTTATTTTATTTTTTCTGCATACTTCTCTTTCTCTTGATGAGTCACCTTGGGCCCCATGCATATCATGGATGGTCGTAATTCAAAAATAGTAGAAATCTATCTTGTCATAGACCAGTTTGTGTCCATGGAATTATTTTCAGAGCTGCTTGGTTTTGGAAGACCCACAGCTGATCTCTTGCTGCAGTACAAGCTTAACTAATTTTTTATATTTCTCTGTCATTTGTTCATGAAAGATGGAGCATTAAATAAACCCAAATTCTTTCTCTTGAGGTGGAAGTACATCACAGAATGATGAGTTTCCGAATGACCTGATGAGAGGGAGAACCTAGGGAAGTCCAAGGATTTTCTGTGCATGGAAATTAATGCAGCTCAATTAAGCAAGCAAATGTACACATCAGATCCATCTTTCCAGTTATGCCCCTATTTGAGGAGCTCCTGCTACGATTTCTTTCCTTCGAAGCCTAAGGCCCTGTTGAGTTAGGAAAAAAATTGAATGTGTCACATAGGAGATACGGATAAAAATTTAAAGTATTAAATATAGTCTAATGATATAGGAAATTACAAATTCCAAAAAAAACTGTGAGATGAATTTATTAAGCCAAACTAATCTATCATTAGCAAATATTTACTGTAGCACCACATTGTCAAATCATGACGTAATTAGGGTTAAAAAGGTCCATCTCAAAATTTAAACACAATTTATGTAATAGCTTTTTCTACCTACATTTAATACTTCATGCATGTATCCAAACATTCTATGTGACATCGTGAAAATTTTTGTTTTAGGAACTAAACAGGACATAATTATCATCTACTATACTCGGTACAAAACACTTAGGGCTTATTTGGTTTGGAGAAATTTCAATCCAAAGGAATAGAAAAAGTGGAGGAATAGGGATACATGGCAACACCAATCCATAATAATTTTTTCCAAGAGATTTGAGTGGATGGAAATTTCCTTTGATTTTCTCTTAGAAAGGGAAAATTTTCTTTGATTTTTCTATGGTGCTTTCCTACAAACCGAATGGTTTTTAAAGGAATTTAATTCTTAGAAATTGGATCTCATTTGTTTTTCATTAAAAACGAATAGACCCTTATCTTTTTAGGGAGTGTTTATTTTCAGGGACTTATTTTTAGTCTCTAGTCACATTGAATGTTTAGCCCCATCTAAACAACCCCTTAGAATGATACATGTCTCATCAATCTTATGTCATTCAAATTTCTCTCTATAATACTGCAAACACTCGTCCGCTTCTAATAATATAATATTTTCTTTTCAAACATTAAT
This sequence comes from Oryza brachyantha, assembly GCF_000231095.2. Taxonomy (NCBI): domain Eukaryota; kingdom Viridiplantae; phylum Streptophyta; class Magnoliopsida; order Poales; family Poaceae; genus Oryza; species Oryza brachyantha. Next base: position 16,426,823 of record NC_023163.2, on the reverse strand, counting down.
ATATGTTAAACTACCGAGAGAGTGGATCTTAAAAATTAGTAGCTACATAATCCAAAAATGAACTCTAAGAGTAGTCGAAAGCTGTAGATAATCGGTTTTTCCAAATTCTCATTGGCTAAATACCTACCCCTGCTTCTTATAATGGGTTTTTTATCTTTTCACTTTTCACTTTTGTTTATACTTATAAATCAACATTTGAATTTTCGATCTTAAATTTAGAATTGATTTTAGGAATTTTTTCATCATAATTTATTTTTTTTAGTTTTTGCTTTTAAATTAATAAGAATACATATATAAAAGGTTTATTCATAAATATTTTTCGTTTATAAATATGACGTTTTTTTAAAAAAAATGACGAGTATCTCAGACTCCTCAAACAGGGCCATAAATCTACTTAGACAGACATTAATTAAAGCAATAATTATTCAGGCTTAACTAAGTCATGGGTGTTGCTTGTTCATAAGGCAAGTAACAGTGGCAGTGCACAGCAACAGTTGTGGTAGTAGGATGCAGCTAGCAGCAAGTATACACTGCACTAGCCACTAGGCTGTTTCACAAGCATGCAATGGCATCAGAATTTGGGTACTGCTCCTCTCAAAAAGATGGAGACGTATTTTCCAAAGTTAGCCGGTGACTGCAGCCTAGGAGTTCATGTGACGCTCAAAAAGCATACTGTGTATGTAGGTTGCCCGGCTCAGGTGTACTTTTTACTGCAGGTAAAAACACTTGTACGAGTAGCTAGCATAGAGAGAGAGTCCAACATGTTTAGAAATGACTAGGTGGTCTTTGGGACGAGGGATTTATTTTTAGTCACTTGTCTCATCGAATGTTTGAACGTTTATTATAAATAGTAAACGTAAATTATTAATAAAATCCATCTATAATCTTGGACTAATTCGCGAGACGAATCTATTAAGCCTAATTAATCCATGATTAGCCTATATGGTGCTACAGTAAACATTCTCTAATTATGGATTAATTAGGCTTAAAAAATTCGTCTCGCAGATTACCACTCATTTATGAAATTAATTTTTTATTAGTCTATGTTTAATACTTAAAATTAGTGTCTAAACATCCGATGTGACATAGGGTTAAAAAGTTTAACCCCATCTAAACAACCTCTAAGATTCACAAAACTCTCGGTGAGAACTCATCCTCTCAGAAAAACTAGCGCGCTTGTCTTTTCGCTTCTGTTTATATTTATAAGTTAAAATTTAAAAATTTAAACCTTAAATTTAAAGTTGATTTTATGGGTCTCACCGAAGTTTATTTTCTAGTTTTGGCTTCTGGATCGCTATGAATGCGTATATAAAAATTTTGTTTATAAATTATTTTCGTTTACAAATGCGTCGGTTGGCTTTTTCTATGAAAAAAACAAACAGTCTCCCCCCCTAAGTTTTATGAGCTATAGTTTATTTTCTAAATTTTACACGAACAACTTTTAAGAATTTAAGTTAGAATTTGGATTGTTTAGAGTATTGAAGATTGTACAAGAAGCTGCATGGCAGAAACTCCCCAAATGTGCCCTTATTAAGCTTTAAGAGCAAGTATAATAGTAGGCTATAAGCCAACTAAATGCTGATGTGGAAGAGAGAAGGGAGAAGAGAGAGGAGAAGCTAGCTATAAGCTTATAGCTAGCTTAGGCACAAGAACCAAGACACCATGTGAGAGAGACATGTGGGTTCTACATTAAAGATGATGAGCTAACCATTATATGAGTGAGCTATAAGAAGACTATAAGATGTTTTATAGCCAGCTTATTGACTATATTATTAGTCATTCTCAATAAAATAGCTTTAGGAGCAAGGGTACTACTAATACTAATCATGTGGATTTGTGGACAGCGCTAGCACTAGCTTGTACTACAGTGGAGTAGTACAATCTGAAAGTTTGTAGTGATCCCATGCATAAATGACTTCTCCTTAAAAATTTTCAGCATGCCTTGTGATCAGATGATTTGATCCCCTAGAGACCACCAAAAGATTCATGCACAGGCATCTGATTATATAATCTTTTAATTTGGGGCATCTTAAGGCTAAATATAATCTTTTAATTTTAGGTATCTGTGGTGGGGTCACCATATATGGAGATCACCCACGGTGCAGAATGTGAGGAGAGGGTGGGCCCCACAATGTCAGCTTACTAGTTTTTTCACCTGAAGGAAAGTTTTGTTTATTTATTTATTTATTTTTGCCTTTTTACCAAGCTAAGCTCTCTTTTTTATGCATGTTGTTGCATGCTACTGTTTTGGGGGTGCCCAGTCCAGTTATGTGATGCAACCTGCGCCATAGAACAGTGTATATATATACTGCTGCGTATTTTTTTCCATTCTTTTCTTTTTTTTATTTTTTTGAGATATGGTGGTGAGCATTTAATTATGTGTAGATGGGGGAATCTTGACAGGAGCAAACAGGCTACATGGGTCTACAGTACGTATACGTATGTGCACCGAGTGGAGAATTGCAGCATTTTTTTGCTAAAAGGAAATGTGTACTACTCGTTTGTATTCCAAGAAGGTCTTTTTTTTCTTCCATAATTCCCTGGCCATTCTTTTCTGAGTTCGGATGATCAGCTTCGCATAGCTGACTCCCAGCTAGTGAACCTAAGGGGAGAAAACGGTGTGGATATTCTCGATCGACCGAGCTAGGCTCATTTCTAATGTTGTATTAATTGACCAAACCATTTGAACGATAAAAAATTATAATAAAAATAAAACCAGAAACTATTTTGTCGACGGTTTTCTTGTTTTGTCATATTTCCGTGAAAATTACCCTTTCTTTATAAATAATATGATACCGGGAGTATTTCTAAATACCCTAAAATCTATCGTCCATATTTCTTTTTGACCTGTAGTTTAGGGATTTTTAACCCTGATTTGGATAGATGACTAAATAATAGATAATTGTAAGCTTAAATTTATTTGGTGGTATTATATAGTTATCTTAAGTTAAAACGTGATTTTACATATCAATGTTTCTTGCTTTCGTTATTGGTTTCTAGCTAGTTGATACTGCCATGTTTCCGTCTGTCGGTCAGTATAGTTGCTCCACTTTTTTTTTTCTGATATTTCATATATAGTTTCTATTTTTGGCTCTACGTTTATCCTTTTGTTTTTGAGAAAATAACATGATTAAGAAAATGATTTCTCACCTATTTCATTCCTATGTGCATCGACAATTTTGTAGAAAACAATTGAATCAAAATTTCCCTAGCTATATTAATAAACGAGGCCTGAAATTTGAAGGGACAAGAAGCTTCAGTCAGATTTTGTCGTGTTCTAAAAAAACGTTTCTTTTTATATACATTAATAACCCATTAGATAGATATTTAAAACAATATGAATTATGACATTTAGATATTTTTAATGTTAAAAACAAGCTTTAACCTCTCCGTATCAACAATCATCCATTACGAGAAAGCAAAGAGGGACGAACTAATTAAGAATGACTTATAGGAGAACTGATGGCCGGGGCACAGAGCAGTATTATGGTCACTCTTTGCATTAACAGAAAAATAAACTTAGCTTCATGGATCAGATTTATTCAAATTAATTAATATAATTGTTGTTGTAAAAAAAAATTAGATGCCAGCTTTCATTGTCCGAGAGCTGTGAAAAACAATAATACATGCCTTGATCTTCACCCCAAAGTCCGTGTCTGTATTCAAACCAAAATATTAAAGAATGTATTGTGCACAACTTGTGCTAAATAAAAGGGGAAGTTGCAAAGCAACAAACCTGATATATATTTAAATAAAAACTGTAAAATTTTCCGCTTGTTTGTTTCTTTGAAATGTCACATAGGATTCCATCCACTTGACAGCAGTGTGCATTTCTATTACACTAATTTTATCTCAGAGTAAAATAAAATAGAATAAAATAAAACACAAAATATAAAAATACCGTCCACACCTACAACGAACATACGTGTAGGTACGCCAATTAAGCTTATTAGCTTTGCGTGGCTTCCAAACCCCCCTGTAGTCAGTTAATTAAGGGGGAAAAGCAAAAGATTCGTCGGAAGTTTAATGCTAAAAACTACCCTCAGACAAACACCGTTGTTCGTATTTACGGTTAATTTATATCAGACAAAACGTATCTTGAGATATTCAAGGTGACTTTTGTCAAACTCAATATATGTCAGCCAAATTTTAGAGGTGTAGGATATGGGTGTATGTGTGTTTATTGGGGTGGATGTAGGTATGTTATGAGTGTCTTTTGTGTTTTGAAAAAAATTAGATCATGTTTGTTTTAGTTAGAGATTATCGTAATTGAGATTATTAAGTCATATTACTGTAAGCTGGATTATTATGAGCTAAAACAGAAAAAAAAAGTGGGTTTTATCTAAGGGGTAGTGGATCTAAAGTGACCAAATAATATAGAATAAACACTTTTGGATGGGCTTACCAAGCTATAGTAATGCGAGCTCTAGAGTATAATAATATGTTATAATAATTTATCAGTTTATTTCAGCTTACTCCTAATAAAACAGATTATAATAATTCTAAGATGAATCAAAATAGGGCCTTAATCCAGATTATCATATCATAATGCTGCTTGATCAATCAGGCAAAGTAGGGCAGGATTAGATTAGGAATTAAACTTTTTGGAGCTATCATGTCGCCGGCCGGTAGCGTCCGTCCGTCCATGCACCCGTCACACAGGATGCCACGTGGGGCCCACGCGTCATCGCGATAACATAAACAGGATCCAGCCACACACACACCGAAAGAAAGAAGAAAAAACTATAATCTGTAAATTAAGCTCAACCAATGGTGATAGATTAGGGCGATCTGCTTAACGAGCGGGGCCACTCGAGAGCGAGCAGGGTTTAAACTAAACGAGTGGTAATTAATCGCTAATAATTGATAATAATAATACTAATAGTTAGCAGATTGAGGTGGTGTGGTCGCTGTCTGCGTCCCTGCAGTATTTTTATTCCCCTGATGGGCATCCGGACAAGCGTCAAGAGGGGACACGGACATGCCATGTGCCACCTCATCCTCGTGATCCATCGCCCTAAATGCTACGCGCACGCCGGCGGCCCCCCGATCGGGTGTGGCTGACAGGTGGGGCCGTCTGTTAACTGTGGGGATATACTCGTCGGTCTTTCGAAACCATTAATTTCTAGTTTGTTTTTAAGTTTTCATTGGCATGCAAAGAAAAAAAGGTACAACGTAGGAAAATTTTGCTACATGACAAAAAAAAATATGTGTAATTAGGACACCGTAAAAAGATAAACTGACTAGAGGATATATTTTAAAACACAAATTACATGTGTTGTAACTACTCTAAAGTTAACTCATATCTTTGTGGTGTCTCACAGTTTGTGGTGTCTCACAGCTAGTTACTTATTCCGTCCAATAAAAAATCTAGCACTAGACGTGATATATTGATATATTCTAGTATTCATATTGATGAGATATGTCACCTCCAATATATATATATATATATATATATATATATATATATATTTGCCTGTTGTGCGACATATTTTGTGATGTGATTGGACATATGACGTGATAAACACCTCCATGACAAAACCCTAGTTGTCTAAGAGCATTCCCAACAGTTCATCTGTCTCATTCTCTATCCTAAAAATAGAGTATGAAAAATAAAGATCGAGCTCCATTAGAATATATATCTCATCTTCTATTTTTAAGATGTCATCCATATTTGGAGATAGAAACTCTATATTTAGACGTTATCTCTATCCTTAAAATAAATATGGAAAATATCATATATGAATGATTTGCTGGGGTACAAAGAGATATAGAGGATAAAACTGTTTTAAATGATCATCCAAATAAAGATATAGATGACTAAATTTAGATGATCTATCGGGAATGCTCTGAGTTTATGCCCGACCGAGCTATAAACCCTCGTTTATCAAGATCCAGACATGTGATCTTCCCTCCAAACATTAAGTAGTTTCAATGCTGGGATGTCATTTGACTTGTGAACAGTGTCTGATATGTCATTTTCCCCTTGTAAATTCAGCTTTCTTACGTAATCAAGTAGTCAAGTTATCCAAAAATATATTACCATCTTTGTTCTTAAAATATATGTCGTACTAGACTATGTGCATTCAAACCTTAAATAGGTTACGCCTAAAAAACCTTAAATAATTATTTATGCACGTCTTATATTATGAGACAGAGAAAAAAAAGTTATGCATTATATTATGGGATTGAGGGAGTATTTTGTTCTTGAAATATATGTGCTACTAGAATAAGTGCATTCAAACCTTAAATAATTATTTAATTAAAATTACTATGATTGACATGATAAAATGGTATTGGTATAGTTAGAAAAATACTTTCATATGGTTATATTTTTAATAGTTTTATAAACATACAGTAAGGGAAAACCATGTTGACATCAAAAATAAGTACTCCCTGTGGATTCGAACAATTGACACCAGTTACTATTTACTCTTTATTTGGGACTTTAACCATTCGTCTTTTTAGGAAAAATATTGTGTATATCAAAAAATATGTTATATGTGTGATGTATGATGTATAACTAGAATAGGTGCATTCAAACCTTAAATAATTATTTAATTAAAATTACTATGATTGACATGATAAAATGATATTGGTATATTGTTAAAAAATACTTTCATATGGTTATATTTTTAATAGTTTTATAAACATATAGTAAGAGAAAACCATGTTGATGTCAAAAATAAGTACTCCCTCTGGTTTCAAACAATTGACACCAGTTACTATTTATTTGGGACTTTAACCATTCGTCTTTTTAGGAAAAATATTGTGTATATCGAAAAATATGTTATATATGTGATGTATGATGTATAAATATACAGCAGTACCATTTTTAATATCGATTGATTGTTTAATTGTTATTAATGGTAAAGGTTGAAATCGTAATGATTAACTGTGACAAGTAACCGAAGACCGAGAGAGCAGTATGAAAAGAATGGATTTTTCTATCCCGCTGTAAACGGTGTGACAAAGAACTCTGTTGCATCGTACTGAGCCAGTACTCCTAGGTTTTAATCTTGAAGTTTGTGCCATAAAACTGATACCAGTCTAGCTTTGATCACTCGTCCTTCACATGATGTCTTGTCAGAGTTTTGTTTAACACAAGGCTAAATCTCATTCCTTTTTGTGAAATATTTTCTTTTTTTAAAAAAAAAGTGTTACTTCCTAAAGCAATGGAACACTCCCAAATCCCAATTTCACCTTTTGATCAGCAGCACATGCACATGCACATTTGCATACACACACTGCCTGTCTTTTGCTTTGGTCCTTTTGGGCTAGCTAGAAAAGCACTCATCCAACACATGACTTGTTGATCCATCCAACCCTTTAATTTTTTTTATCTGCAGCAGATCATCATTCAGATGGTTTGCAAAGCTGCCATTCTTTTAAGCATCCAAAGAAGATCAGATGCAAACTTTTCTCAGGCTACTGCTACAAGATGGCCAAAAAGAGAGGCACACATGAACACCAATCATTAGCAGATAATTGGCGCACTTGGCCTGGGTGCTTTGCTCTGAATCAAGTCAAACAACACCAGCCAAAGTGTTAGCGAGCCAGAGCCATCCATCACACACGAGTGCAAGAAATTGTGTATTTACTAGAATAATTTTATCATCCTTACAAAGATAACAGGAGTACCTTCTACGTAAAATTTGATACCTCTTGGCACCTTAGATACTAGAAGATATCAAATTTTATATAGACAGCAGTGCTATCTCATAGTATCTTCTTAAGGATAGAAAAAATGCTATATTTACTAAGCAATCATTCATTCATTCAGACTGCCAAAATTTTCTCCAGAGAATGGCATCTCCTTTTCCTTCCTTTTCCAACACATATCGATATCAAAATTATCAATCCGCTAGAAATTCCAGTTCACGTATGATTTTAAAAACCGGGTCAAGGAGCGAATTATGAGCCAGAATATAAGCAAGTCTGCATCAGGACAAGGACATGTTTCCCCCCCTCTTGCAGTCGCAGTTTTTGAATCTGGGAGTAGGAACACAATAATATGGAGAAGAAAACTCGAGTTTAAGCAACAGGGGCCATGGAAAGCAGGATCTTCTGATCCACAAATTGCAATTTGCATGCTCTCCTGACCAATGGAATCATGACCGTGTACTCATCGTCGTCGTCGTCGTCGTCGAAACAAGAACACAAGAAATTTATGAATATGGTTAGTTTGTTAGTACAAGAGATGATGGATAGAGGAAGATGATAGGACCAGGAAAAGGATATTTAGGATATGCATGACACACCTTGATGAGAAAAACAAGCACAGCTGCTTTCTTTGCTTGTTTGGATTTTGTGGCAAACAATGGGGACAAGCCACTGATCAAGGCTTCACAGATAATCGAATTCGTCGTTGTCGCCAAGTTGTAGGTGCTCTTGGATGCTTTGGCACTTCCGTTTCTAACTGAGAATGTAGGGTGGTGACAGCAACCTTAGCTGCACATTTGTCCAAACAAAATTGTGGTTTGGTAGGATATACTGATGATGCCATTGCTCTGTCACCAGTACAGCTCCAAGAAAGAGATGTGCAGTACAATATGATCTAGATGGCACTGACAATTAATTGGCCAATCTCCAGAGGTTTTGAAAACCCATAATTTCCTAAACCCTCCTGCCCCAAATGACTAGCCAGGGACAAGTCTGAATAATATAAGCTGCTAGCTGTTGCTCATAGATTTCCTTCATGATAATCTGGGAGAAAATAAAGACATGAATGGTCAAAGCCTCTGATTTGGACATGTAAATAAATACGCATACTACAAATCTAGAATAGTTAATCCCAGATTTGATCTGGACATGTAAATACCTGAAATTTGGCATTAAAAGTTTCTTATTACTGAGTGACAAGGCTTGAAAAAGGCATGTAACTATAAAGATTTTTTCTTTGCAATCGTCCCCCGGTTCTACCTCACTGTTCTTCCTATGGGCATTAGTTCAATCATATAGAACAGAATGACCTAATGAATTAACCACAGTCAAACAACAGTGGGGTAAACTGTACACCGTACATACAGGAAGTATCCTATTAGAAATTTAACAGGAGCAGACTTGCCCCAGGAAGACTGTAGCAGCTGAATGCAGAGGCCTTGGACTTCAGACATGAACTGAACGGATTCAGGAGTTCCTGTTTGCTGAGGAACGCTGCCAGTTTGATGAAGCAAATGTCGCAGTAGATCTGTGTTTGTCAGCCAGCCTGAGTTGCCCCTGTGGAGGATTAATACAAGTGCAGTGCTAGTGAGAAAGACAAGAAATAAAACGGTGTCAGATAGTGATCGCCCGATCAACGAATGTAGGCGCAGTCAAATTCACTTTCTTTTGAAAAAAACATAGCATGAAAACATTCTGAATACTCAGTTTGGTCCCATGCGACAAAAACAGGTCAGCGAAAAGGGTCAACAAGAGAGAAAATTTTGCACATATCATCGTTGTCGAAGCTGAACTGATCAAGACATAAATGGACTCTGGAATTTTCTGATAAGTAGTTAGGTCCAAAACTTGTACTAGATAATGTCCCAAAGTTCAGGTCAGCACTCAGCAGACAACTCATGTCATATGAAACAATTTATAGGCAGGAAGAAGGACGCAAGTTCATTGTTCCTAGCCTTTTTCATTTCTTTGGACTCATATCATATTTTTTTTCCTATCATGTTCTCTTGTGTAGAGAAATGACAATTCATAACAGAGCTAGAAAGCTGAAAGTGTCTAGTGTCATGATGCTGAAGAGGGACAAAACCAGAAGGAAGTTGAGCTAGAGATTCATCATGAATAGAAACGGTGAGCAAAGGCAGGAGTGACTTCATGAGTCCTTTTCCAAAAGAACTAGGACAGGCAGAGCTTTTGCCATGATCTTCCTACCTGTATTGTTGGTCTGATTAAATGAGTCAACCGTTGACTGAACAAAAACAGCAGAAATCTTCTCTGGCACTGCTGCCTAAGATGACAAAAGGGTAACCTGCCACGCACTAGCTGCAATCTTGGAAGGAGCCAAAGGATTTATTGTGTGAAGCAGATTTCTTGATGTCAAAAACTGTTTTTGTAGCAAACTTGCATGTGAGCTACAGAGTGGAGATATTATTTTCCTTTGTCCAGTGATATGAATTCAGTTGTCAGTGTTGCATATTTTGTCGAGAGCAAAGCAGAATTGCAATTACTGACCAGCAGCATGACAATGGAGAAAAAAAACAGAAAGAGAAAAAAAATGCATTGCTGACTTGCTGTTCGCCATTGTGACCTGCTGATGCCGGAGGAGTGGATTATATATAATAGGTTCCTCTTTATTCATTTTAACTCATCTTGTTTTTCTTTGGGTTAATGTCGGATTCTTTCTTTTTTTACTTATTCATGTTCTGCCATTTACATTTGCTGTCCACTACATACCATGAAGAAAATTATCTAGTGTATGACGCATAAAAAACGTGTAACATCTGTTCTTTTTCCTCGATAGATACCCACAAATATTAAGCACATGATACACATTTTGTCAGAATTTAGTGAGGTTAAAAATTTAGCATTGGCTTCTATTTCTGTGAGCATATGTAGAGAGACTCACAGATATGCGTGTGCTTGTCTTCCATCTAATCGGGAAAAAAGATATTTCTTTGCCTAATAAATAAATCACTTAGATAGGTATAGTATCTTCACATTCTTTTTTTTTTGAGTAAATTTCATAAAACTAGATTGAGTAGGAAAAAAAGGAAGAGTAAATTTTACAGAACTATAGATAATTTGAACAAATTGTCATTAAACTATATATTTTTAAAGATGCTAATATCACAATATTACAATTTCGACAGTAGATTTATCATAAAACTACAAAGTTTAAATGATATAGTATCACAAACTTATGAATAAATTTATTACAAAGTTGCATCTTCTGTAACTCCAACGATACATTAGTACTAGCAATTTGAACTCTATAGCGTTATGATAACTTTAATTACTAAACATATAGTTAAACATCGTCCTTAAAACGTCCTAAATAGAGAAATTAAATGGTTGAGAAGAGATGGTAGGTACATTAGTTATATTCATAAACAAATTTTGAATGCTAAATAACCTATATATTGGAACATAGTAAGTAGCTTTATAATAATAACTTTCATATTAGATCTATATAGTTTTATGATTTGTGATACGGTCTTAATTCTGAAATACATAGTTTTACAAAAGTTCAATCGTAGAACACCAGGACAGAGCTGCGTTAGGTGGGGGTTCCTAGGGGCCCGGTCCAAAAAAAAAAAAATTTAGCTAAAGTTTATCTATTTTTATCATATATACACCACACTCAATCCAAACTCAGTTACCCACAACCTGGACTCAACTGAAAGAAAAAATACAAATAAGTAGCACTTCTCATCATTTTGTTGGAGCTCCGCCTCTCGTAGCAAGCATGGTTTTGTAAAATTTAATCATCATTTTTCTATTCAACCTAGCTCTATAGTTTGGGCCAAGTAAATAAATACTTAAGCTTAACATCCCCTCAAGTTCAGAAAAAAGGGAAAAAAAACAGAAAAGGAATTCCTTTATCTCCAACGCAGACACAATCATAATACCAAGGAAAGCGACCAAGTAGCTACCGTCCACTCCTTTGGGGCTTCCGTTTTCACCTGAGTTGACATGCCATGGAACTTATCCATCTCCAACGCATACAGGTCGTTCAGGTCTTTTCTAGTCAGTTGCTTTCACCAGTGACACAAATATTCCAGTAACTGACCACCGAGATAACAAACCAACAACGCAGGCACGGCTCACATACGTGGTAAAAGTAACCTGCAAAAAAAAAATGACAGTTCCATCTTAACTAATGCACTTCTAATAAATGGGCCGTTGATACAACGAGAATATTTGCTAAGAACGATTCATTTCCAGGAGGTAGGGCCATTACATGAGTAAAAGATGGACTGTTTAGTGAGATAGACAGTCACTGTCACTTGGGCATGTGATGGCAGCAGTGGAGAGGGACATGTAGTTCAGGTGATTCCTTTGTATGGAAGGCACCAAGTGATGAAACGCCATGTGAGCCCTCCCAGGGGATCATGTGAAGCGTAATTCTGAACCGATGCAACAACACCAGCCGGAGATTTTGACAGCAGCTAGGTAGGCAGGGACAGATCCAAGCAAAGCTTGCGATGTAGTAGCAAACAACAATCACACGTTCCAGCTCATACCTGGGGCCTTATCTTCTGCACATGTGACCCACGGCACCAAAGATAGTCTTCAGTTTTTCACGAGCAATTCTGAACCAAGAGATAGGACGGAAATCCAGATTCCAGAGCGCTACGTGCATGTAAGCTTGAACAACCAGGCTGACGCTGGTGTCCTGTGAAGGACCCATGGTTCTGGCACACTTGTAACCCAAAATCATGTTGTTCGACGACTAAAACGGCAATCTTCTAGCTGCCATCGTCACATGGCAATGAAGTAAAGCTTTTGGCTCAAAAAACTTGATGCCCTGAATGCCCGATAAAAAGAGAGATTGATAGGTTAATCTTCCTCTTTTTTTTTCCTACTAATGATAAGCACAGCAGATGCTTGATAGAAAAGCAGCTGGAGAAATTGCTTTGTACAATGTGCATGTTCGTGTGGATGCATCTAGCAATAGACAGCCCAACAGAAAGAAATGTGTGCCGTAATGAATACACCTGACAACAGAGGTACCTCAAAAAAGTAGCCCTTGTACAGATATGAATGACACATCAAATCTCCATTCTCATTTGCTTTACTTAGTCATAAATGGTGTTTAGGAATTCCATGGCCCTAAAATAGAGAGATAAACATCAAATTTTCAATTCCAAATCTGCAGATAAGTTCAACACTCAATTATCACAGGGAATAATTACAACAAAGATCTAGTTCAATATTTCCACAGGAAGTAAACTGTGCAACTCATAAGCATGTAGTTTACGTGTACAGGGTATTTGAATGCATATTTAATGAAAGAGCACGCTTCAAAGTTTTTAACTTTCTGATTATGCATTTAGTCCAAAATTTATGATGAAACAATTGTAAATTTGATCTCTTATTTTATGGTAACTAGGTTGTATTCAATATTCACCTTTATTGAAGAAACATACTTAAACTCTGTAAAAGAAGATTAAGTAGTTGACTATTTCGTAGACGAACAAGCAACAAACTAGTCCACCAAAATCTCATAAACCTCCAAAACTGCACTCCACAAAGACAGACAAATGCACATGCACACAAAATAAACAGTTGTTACTACCATCATAATTCATAGACACTCATAAGTAAATATTAACAAAGAAAACACCAGTATGTGCACAAGTAAAAACAGAGAAGCGGAAACGAGATGGGAAAGAATTATAATCAATGTTCTAAAAGGTTCAAGTTCTATCACGATGAAGCTACTTGTGCCGTCATGAGAAGAGGTAATGTCATTACTCTTCTTACAGAAATTGTGATGACGGTATATTCCTACACCCACCCACTCTTGAATAATCTTCTGTGGATATATACATGCAGACATGTGCACCATGTGCCATTTGCGTATCTTCTTTTTTTAAAAAAAAAAAAAGAAAAAAAACTCTTTACTTTTGCATGTGATCATGTACCATATATTTTTATGAGGGTTATTCTCTATATTGTGAACTTATAAAGTTAAATAAAATATAAATTTGCCATCCATTGCAATGCACAGGTAGGCCGTGTTCTTCTGTGGGGTAAGTAACCAGCACGCAAAACGTAGCAGTGGACTAGCATATGATTAATTCATTATTAGCTATAAAAAAACTTGAAAAGTAGATTGATATGATTTTTTAAATCAACTTTCTTATATAAAATTTTCGCAAAATACATACCGTTTAGCAGTTTGGGAAGCATACGTGCCAAAAATAAGAGAATCTGGGTTAGTTAACCTAGGTAAAAAACAGGACCTACAATGCTAATTAACCATATAAGACTGAAAGAAAAAAAAAATTCTGAGAATGCAATAGTTTGCAGTTTTTTCAGGGTATTGTGGTTTACAAAATGTACTATAGTATCAAATACTCTAAGGAGTTTGAGAACAACAAATAGTTTTCTCAATGCCATTAGTGTTTTCCACTCCTGAACTCCTTTAAAAAAAGGAAAGTGAAGCAACTCCACAGCAATTTTGAATATCAGAAAGTCTTGGGGTATTATACTCTTGTCTGTAAGGTGGTTTTAAGTATATCTCTTATATGTGAGTAAATCTAAGTTTACAGATTGAATTACAAATGATTTTTAGCATGTATAAAATCTAGGCATGTGTCAGTACACATCGATGCTTCCTGTACCGACGTGCTAGTTCCATGCACCCAACATGTCTGAATTTCCTTTACAATGACAAACTAGACAGACAACCTTTTTCTTTAAATACAAAACTGAGGTAAATACTGCAGTTGCCAAAAAAACTATGGTTTTTGCTATACTGTATGCATGCAACTTGAAGTATTGTAGTTCTTTAAGTCTGTAGCATCCTAGATTTGTATATCTGTATGAATGTTACAGGTGGAAAAATATGAATGTTATAGTGTCCTAGAATTCCTAACAGCTAAGAATGAGAAGTTAAAACCATCAGTGTTATCAATCATCTTTTAGGAAAAAAAAAAGCAATAATTGAGTAACAGAGTAGTACTGACATAATATATATCTGTATATCAGCAATGAGAGGGAGCAATTAATGATAAACATTTCTTTAATTAACCCAGAACAACTTACAAAGTGTCTCATGGGCTCTCAGCCCAGGAACAATGACCCAATTATCCAGGACGCGCTTTACCATGGAGCTAATAGCTTGTGGGCCTCCCAAAGGGAGGCCTGCTACGCCAAAAGCAAGAAGAAAAGAATCATATCAACTTTTTCATGAAATTACAGATTACTGACTCAAGGGGCATATTTACTGCAACATTAAGCCTACAACTCAGAACCATCCACTCAATGGAACTAACCTGTGGATTGAACTGAGGTACATTCATTTGACAGCAGCTAATCTTCAAAATCTGACAGTAAATCTTTGTCCCAAATTCTGCAAAATAAGTCCAGAATGAACTTTCTTGGTAACTAAAGCACGATAAAACATCACAGCAATGCTGTTCTTTTTCCTACCTATCAAAACAGCAGTTGCAAGATGCAGTTACAACAATAAAACTGGTGCGCAGAATATCAAAAAATGCTGCATAATCTCATGGGCCTAGGTTCATCACTGAACATCATCCAAGTATGCTGCAAAATCAAAGGAACATTTATTGAACTACCAATGCACATGTGTAGTCTACAGGGTATCAAAGGTATAGTAGTAGTTTCATACTTCACTCTATTTGCCAGGACTGAACAAGAATTCCTGCAAAATCCTAGACGCCTCTGAAACTTCATTCTCAGTGCTTGCTAAGCTGGGCACTGAAGCAGTGGTAGGCAAACTATTTTTCTTTGGCTCTGAACACGCATGTAGATTAGCTTGTTTTGATGAGCTGTTCTCATCCAACAGGGGAGCTGATCTAAGTCCATTGTGCTTGGCAATTTTTTCTCCTTCTGCAGGTAGAGGTTTTCCAAAGTTCTGATGTTGACCACCAATTGGATTCTTATGCTTCTCAGTGGACAGAACATCCTGATACAGAATGTGAGAATCTGAACTGGCTTTATTGAAATGAAGAAACTGTATACCCTTTGGGATACGACCAGGTGCCTTTTGAGCATTTCCTGAGATGCCAGCAAGATTTTTAAGGATGGAACGATGTTCGGTAGGAGCAGAAGGTTCACCACTGTACACTGTCGAAGTTTTCTGACTACTTGTTTGGTCTCGGTAGTTTACTTTTTCAGGCACTGATGACGCATTAGATTTCTTTGCATCTGGTGTTAAGGGACCTTCTGCAGTAGTTATCTGACAACAATTGCACAGTATGCTTAATTCACAGAATTTGTTAATATTTAAATTCTATCAGGCTATAACACCTGTAATTAAATAAGAGAATAATTTGTCAAATTACGTACCACATGAGAAAATTTGCATTTATCACCTCTGATGCACATTCCATTTTCTATAAAATTGTGGCAAGGGTACTTTGACAACTCATGATCATAAGGACAATCATCTCCTTTCAAACAAGATCCGCGTGCAAAATGCGTACAGGGCTGCCAAGAGAAAAAAAAGAACTATTAGAATAAGTTTTGCAAACCCTCAAAAACTAAGGTAGGTACAACAAGAAGTTCCCTACCAATACTTGGATCAAGATTTGGGTACACTTTAGTTTATGATTTAGTACTATACTAGCTAAATACCCATGGGCTGCAAGGAGGTTTATGATTCAGTACAGTACTAGCTAAATACCCATGTGCTGTAAGGAGGTACTGAATATTGTTTTCTCCACTCCAAGGTGTTGAATATTGACCAACTTCGTGGCCCCACATGTCATTTGGTGGGTGGTGGCAGATTTACCACTCACACCACCACTTGAGTCATTTTTTAGAGTATAGATAGATAAGTATTCATAATATGTGCAGGGTGGACCTGTTCTTTGCATGGTTCAAATTAATGTTGATGGCACATTTTCATCTAACAAAATAGGTGGTAAGCATTGGTGTGTACGAAATGTGCTCATGCCTGTGTGTGGGAGGACCATATAGAATACACACATATGTTCAACAGAATACACAGATCTTATTGTAATACACTATGAGTACTGCAAGCATACGATGAATTTCTATGAAATGGATACCTTGGATTTTGTCAAAGGTGTCGTATCGTGGGAGAACTTGCACATATTTCCCTGCAATAAATGAAGAAAATTAGTTATTTAGTAAAGTGAATCCTGTGAAAAATTGTTTACCGATACTTTGCAACATATTTATAATTTTATATATAGCACATCTAAAAAATAATAAAACGGACAGATTACATTGTGGAAACAATATGATTATATAAACTGCCTTCATGTGCTAGGCTCTCAGGCAGCACACCAATGCAGCAAATATACAGACCTAGGCAGGGCTAGTCATCACCAGGTACTACCTAGTGCACATTGAATATAAAATATGCATCTTATGCAATAGATATCGCTCATTACTAAATTATATAAATACAACTAGTGTGTCCAGAAAACTGCTACAACATGTTTCAAGGCAAGGGCATGTTCTGTGAAGTTCACAACAACAAAGAGTATTAATTCTTGTTGATACAAAAGAGAAGCAGAAGATGACTAAATCTGTCCAAACTGAGAAACAGGTTAAATGGCCAATAAACTCACCTGCTGGCACTTCCCAAGCAAGTAGAAGCGGCAATCCTGCACCACCTTAGGCTTTATAACTGGTTGAAGTTTCAGTCTTTTCACACCTTCAGCTTCCCGTTGCAGTGCTCTTTTAATTCGTTTATTTTTCTGCATACCAATAGCATTGAAAGCAATCTTAATACTTCCAAAGGTAAAAACAATTCGAATACCCAGTTCAACAAATAGATTGAACTCAAATGGTACTGAGATCAGAACATACCGTCTTTTTAGCTTTTCTCTCCTCTGTCAACAGGCGCTTTCTCTTGTTCCCATGTTTGGGAGCCTGAAATATTGATATAGAACAGACTGAAAATCCATATTTATGTAGCTAAGCAGAAAATCTTAACACACAAGAATCAATTTATTGTATATCATGTTCTTAAAAAAAATCTTGCAATGTAAATTGACTGTGATGAGGTTACAAAAACAGGCATGCTGCTGCATGAAGTGTAAATTTTCATAATCAAACTGCATGCATTGTATTCTTCTAAGTTTAAGAACTTCAAGCAAGGCATGTATGGCATGATTGAAAAATAAGCTACTGAATACAGTCAAATATTAGACATCAAACAAGAAGTTACAGCTGCCTAGCAAAAAAAGAAAAAAAAAACTAATCAAACTTGTGCATAAAGAACATGAAGCAACAAAAAAAAATAAAGAACATGGCATGCTTGTACTTAATTCTGGTTGATAAATAAGCTATATACATTCAGCAATACCTTATCATCAGGCAAAGGTGTCTCATTCCAATCCACAACTTCATCATAACTGACTGCTTGTGCCCTGGCACCATGCATTTGGGAATCATCCTTGCTATTACATTGCGTGTTCATCACAAAGTTGACATCTCCTTTTTGAGGTATCAAATGCAAATTGTGACTCCTTACATCATAGCTGCATGATCCATTCTCCCCCATCTTTCTACTAACAAAATCCTCTTTCAATTCCTCACCTTTTGCATCTTTATCTTCAAGTTCTGAATTGCCAGAATCATCTACATCTAAATTTTGCATATCATCCTCAATCTCTCCTTCCTCAAAATCACCACCATCTAGATCACCGCCATCTATTGACACATGGTCTGAACTGATCAGAGACGTGTCGTTGCCAATCCCATCTCCCGATTCTTTCACCTGGTATCTGTCATTGCCAATCCCAGCTCCCAATTCTTTCACCTCCTCAGCTACTCTGCTATCACTCTGAAGCTTGCCTCCAGTTACTCCACAGCTCGGTGCTGAGCTTATGCCGGCATTGGCATCACTGGCATCATCAATCAACCCTGAAAAATTGGTCATCATCGCATCGAGTTGCAACAGATCATCATCATTACCCATCATTTCATTCACCAATTCATTATCCTCGCCGTCTAAGCAAGCCTGCATCGACCGCAAGGCATCGTCTTCCCCCATCAGTGTAGCTCCAGCCCCCAACTCCTCGCCACCGTCACCAGCCTTCGCGGAGGTACTTCCTGTTAGAACTAACTCTTCCACACTCTCCACCCGCTCAACCCCTTGGACTCCACTCTCCGGCGTGCCGTGCGGCACCACCCCCGGATCGGTGGTAGAATTCGCGGCGCCATCCGGGAACCCGGACATCAAAGGCGTCTCATGGGGCGTAGGTTTCCCAAGAGCCGCCTCCACCTCTATATTAGTACCCGGGTCGAACCCCGCGTCTTTAGGCGGCGGCGGCGGCGAACCCCCATGCGGGAGCCCGCCGGAGTCGCCGAGGGGGACGGCGGCGGCGGCAGGCTCGCCTTCCGTGCGCAGCGAAGGGTGCAGGTGGAGGCAGTGCGAGAAGAGCCGGGAGAGCGCGCGGTAGGAGGCGCTGTCGAGATGGGCTCTCCGGCGAGAGAGGACACCGGGGGCAGGGGGGGCGGCGGCGAGGGAGCCAGGAGGCGCCGCGGGCGGCGCGAGCGCAGGCTCCTCCATCGCGGAAGGGACCGAAGACTGGGGAACCACTGGACAGGCCGGGGTTAGGGTTTAGGGGTTCCGAGCGCTGCGCCGCCTCGCCTCGCCGCGGGAGCTCGTCGGCGGCGGCGTGACGGCGCGACAGGAAGAGGAGAACCCATCGCAGGCAGAGGCGGCAAAGGGTGTGATGGGCCACGGGCTCAGAAAGAGTACATAGCCTTCTTATATGGGGGAAGAAGTCCACTGCAGGTCCCTTGTCTTGTCATCATTGAGTTTGGAGAACTTCCTTAAACCGCAAAACCCTGCTCCTTTTGTCCAATATACAAGGGATGTTTCTCTATTTAGAAAGATTAAGTATTTAGAAAGATTAAGGATGGAAAAAAATGATTGATTAAGGATAGAAAGAAATGACTAGTATGTCATTTATTAAATGAGTGGTTATTGGGATGGGAAGGTAGCTGAGGGGTGTGATAGAAAAGAAATTTAAATGTGAACCAATAGGTGTGACAACTATTATCCTAAAATATCTTACTTTTAAGAATAAGGTGAAACATAATAGTCTCTTAATATGTTTGGACGGAGAGTATGTTGCAAAACAGGGTTAGTTTAAGTCTTTTTGATATTATGGCCGGTTGTTTTCATAGATATTGCAAGTTGACTCGGGTGCACTTACGCTGAATAAGTGCTTAGATAGCAAAAATAAAATGGACCAATATTTCATCCTCTCTCTCCCATATTATTCTTCCCTTCTCTCTCCCTTTTTCTCTCGGGTGTTCTCGATGGCAAGGGACAAGGACATTAATGGTATGGCAGTGTGCCGATATGTGAGATTATGTGATGACTAGCTCTACCATCGTGAAGTTGGCAACCACAGTGGCATGACTAGCGAGATGGGGTTGGTGGGAGTAAGCTTAAAATGGGCTAAGTTGTGCTCCTGTTGTTCACGCAAGCACTCGCAATTGTAGCGCTAGTGACGACCTTCTCATTCCTTACCATTGTGCCCTCTCTCGATAACTACAAAAGATGATAGCAGTGGTACTCCTAGGAAGCCTAAGGTTAATGGAGGTTGTGGATAGGGTGCTGCTGGTGCTTGTGTCGCGAAGGATATAGGTGTTCATAAAGGCACCACCTCACCATTGTGTTAAGCAAACCTAACGCATCGCCTTGACCTTCTCCTCATCAGCTGACCTGTGGAGCTCAAGCTCGTTGGCACCCTCGCCTCCCTAGTCCTTTGCCACCACAAACCACCATGGTCACCTTCTTAGAGACACGACATGCCTCTAAGGCCCTTCCTCGTGTGGCTACCCTACGGAGCTTGAGCTCATCGGCTCTAGGGCTGGATAACGAGCCAGCTCGGCTCGGCTCGGCTCGGTCCAGCTCGCTAAGATAATGAGCTGGCTCGGCTCGACTCGTTATCGTAATGAGCTAAAAACCTAGCTCGGCTCGGCTCGTTATAAAGCTCGAGTTGGCTCATTAGGCTCGTGAGTCATGCATAAAAAGTTAACCTAAATAATTTTTTAATAGGTTATATAAGCAAATTTTTATTTCAAACATGCAAATTATATGAAATTGTATTTAAATATTAAAGTTTGAACCAACAAATCACATGGTGAACCTATGAAGTACTAAACACATGCATTCCAGGGTGAAATCAATGAACACTGGTGAATCTTGTGTTTTTGGTCTAGCTCGTTAGGCTCGCGAGCAGCTCACGAGCCAACTCGAGCTGGCTCGTTATCTCTAACGAGCTAAAATGCTAGCTCGGCTCGTTAGAAAAATAAAACGAGTCGAGTCGAGCCGAGCCGAGTTTGTCACGAGTCGAGCGAGCTAACGAACCACGAGCTTTCTGTCCACCCCTAATCGGCTCCCTCGCCTTTGTCCTCTCCTTGAGGGAGAGAAAGGGGGAGGATGAGGTGAAAGAAGAAGAGGAGGAAGTAGAGAAGGTAAGGAAGGAAAGAAGGTTTAATATTTTGTTGACATACAAGACCTACATGAAAGGACATGTAATCTGGTAGCTACAGTGAACTGAGTAGCACCTAAGAGTTTTGAGTTCAAATTTTCATAGGAGCCAATTTCAAATTTGGTTGTTTGAGGGGCTAAATTCGTAATTTTAAAAATGTTGCATATATTCAGTTGAATGTAGATGTCAGCTAAAAAGTACCCTTTTGTTGAAAAATATGAGACCAACAATATTTTTTAATAAGTTTTTCTAATTGAAGTGTCACATAAGATCCACGTAGTAGTCATTCAAATTTAATGTTTCACTCAAATGTGGGCACCACTTTTATTTTCACTCAAAAGAGTGGACTTTGGTCAACTTGCCGTGCTAAAACCACGAGCAATACTGCCCAAGGATCTCAATTAACCTGGTTTTGTAAGAAGAAGGATGTGTTTTATTTTGTGGTTCAAACATGTTTTTTTAAACTAGACAACAATATGAGGTACAGGTGGACGTTCGGTTGTTTCGTTTGCTCGGTTCGGTTTCTCCAATTCGGTTTATATCGAGCAGGAGAATCCTCATACATTCGTGGCACAATGAGCAAAGCGTTAATAGGCCTCGTATCTACTGACCATGTCACACGTGCATGACGTACGGTCCACGACGGTTAATGGGTCCCACGACTACTTGGAAAAAGAAAATTATGCGCATGCATACGATAATCACTTGGGACAAGACAGCTAATCAACTCCTACATGAGGACTTCTGTTTGTTCAGTGTCTTCGGTTTACAACAAATATAAACCGATCTCTAAGCCGAAGACCGACCCGGATCAAAACAAAAATCAAACTTCCAATCGATAACTGAAAAAACTGCTACTTAGGTTCGGTGCGACTCAATGTTCGGTTTTTTTCTCACCATCCACCGCTAATAGAGGGTCCTCTGAACTTTTTTTCTTTTAGGCTATGTTCGGTTATTCCCTAAGAGAGAGGGATTGAAGAGGATTTAGAGAGAATAATTCTACACCACAATAGGTGTGGAATAAATCCCTCCCTAATCTCTTTGAATCCTCGTGTGATTGAGATTAAGCGAACATGGCCTTAGGGAGCCCAGAAAGTAAACTCGACTAAGTTAGTGGGCCTAATGGGCTTTGCTGCAACTGGTTGAGTAAGGTGGCCTTTTTATCCTATCATATCAAGCAATGCCATGCTCTGAAAAAAAAATATATAAAGCAATGACAGCAAACTTCGCAGCCAATTTGATTAGTTGAGCACACGTATAAATGTAAAGAGCAATTTTCTCTATATTTCGCATATTAAAAAAACACTATAATTCACGCATCCATATTGGCATAACTGGAGTCCATATATTTTCTCAGCTACATTGCACAGACGGTATACAAAGTTATAAACATCACGATATATTTGCTGCATCTAGCAGAATTTACAAATAACAAAACTTTAATACGCCTATAACTTTTTACAAACACCTGGCTTGCATTACCAGAGTGTTTGTTTCTATATCTGAGCTCAGTGTTCTAGGAGCTCATGCTATTGACAGTACGGAGAGGGCCAGCCTTAAGTTGGTTGACTGAAGTGGGTAATTGATATACAGATATTCATACTCTATAAACAAGCTCCACTATTCTAACGGTAGATTGCATTTTCTCATGCCTCTAATGTTCCACAAACTGCATTGGCTCTACCAGGTATGGGCAATCATCAACCCAACCACAAGGCCTTCCGACGAACTCCTCGACATCGAAGCAAATCCCGGCCTTGTCTTCCTGCTCCATCCCAGTTTCAGGTAAGGCATCCAGCTCTTCCCAGACATCATCACACATATTGTCAATGTTCTGGACACTGAATTTAGGAGTGACCTCGTCGTTCCCAACTGTGCCGCAGCCAGTGCTCCCTGCAGAAACATCAGCTGACATCGCAGATGCAGCTTCCGTACCTTTGTTCAATGGCAAATCAGCATGATGTTCTTCATTTTCCATCAGCCGTTGTCTTTTTGCACTGCCTCTTAGGCCATTCTTCTTCACATAGTTGAGTAAAACCTGCTGCACGAAGACCGGGTTGGTAAGTACCCTGGCAAAGAAGTTGATGGTCTGCTGTTGCCTTCTTTCAATGTTTTGGACCATCTCCTCCATGGCAATGAGCTGAGATTTACAGTTGTTGTACTGCTGCTTAAGCATGATGACCTCAGCTCTGAGAGCTGCACGGTCTCTCTTCAAGCTGCCAACCTCACCAAGAGCCTCAGGCTGTCCAAAAACAACACTGGTTTTATTTCTTAGATGTGAATCCACGAGAGGCTTGGAAACACGCCTCCTCTTGATGTTTCTCAGCAGATGCTTCTGACCAGCTAAGAAGGCTTCATTTGCAAACTCCCACCGATCTGGATTGACCTTTCGGAATCCCTATATAGCAACAGCAGGCAGACATGGTAAATTTTTCCGGAAGTGACTGCAAGGACTTAATCTCAGTCTAGTAAGCCTGCAGCATTTAGGGATTGAAAATCAATGGTAGGTATGTGCCTATTCACAAAGGAATTAGTCTATAATTGTAGTCTGTCAGAATTAAACAAGTAATTGCACTCCTGTCTTTTACCTTTGAACCACAGGACCAGCGTTACCCAGAAGCTAGCTAGAAGGTTCAGCTAATAATGATTTATATTCAGTAGTTGCCTAATATACCAAATGTCTATCTACATCTAGACAAGTATAGCTGCATAAAGAAATTGTGGACAGCAAAAATGGTAAACACAACCAGCCAAAGAACTGAGAACACGGTGAAAGATGCAGTTAGTACTAACAAGTACAAGGTAACCGTCCTGTAGCTCATGAAATCAGAAATGTCCTGGTACATGCCTAAAAAGCATGGAGCTCCACATCATCAATAAAGATTTTAAAAAGGGAGCATAGTTCAGCAAGATCATGCTACCATCTCATCTTTAGTTTTTTTAACTGTTCAAGGCTGGACAGGTCACGAGGTATTTGGTCTTTCAGAGTGGTGGAAAAGAATTTGAGTACGACATATGAGCTACCTGGACACTTGTAATGCCCAGAAGAAGGAATATTATGTGCTTTATTTTATGGATCAGTATCTTGGTTGCAACGTGAATAGACATAACATATGCCAAATCCGTCATAGTGGAGCAGATGAAATCCAATCAAAGGCATCATCACAGAGGGGCTAAAATTGAAACCAAGAGAAAACAATTTGTCCCGTAGTACAGATGGGTCATGGATGCAAGTGATTAGCATGACTTTGCATCACACAAGTTCCATTGAATATTCAGCATCCCACTGAAAACATGGCTGAGAATTTCCATTTTCACGATTGAATATTCAGCATCCTACTGAAAACATGGCTGAGAATTTCCATTTTCACAGTAATACAAAATCTCTACTAGTAGTATGCAATAAACTAAACTAGAGGTAGAACAAAATAGTATATATAGAGGCGTAGCTTGGCTCTATACCATTCGAAGTCTAATCTTGACCAACCTAAGCATGATTTAAATTCTGGTGAAACTCTTGCTATTATCACCGATTTGACAAAAACAGGATGAGTGGACTAACTAATTGTATACGCGTGCTAATTTGCGGACACGAGCAACCTACGACGTAGGGCAGTTACAGCTCCATACTTCATACATGATATGGTTCTTGTTCAGTATGGAAACATAGTACGAATTTCGATTTCGAACGAACTGGAACCGTTTCATCTTTTTTTTCCTCTTCCAGATAAAATTTATTCGATCACTAACAAACAGGTTAGCAGCAGAGGGGAGTATGCACAACCAACACCAACATTTTATGCCGGAATCGAACATCCAAGAGCTGTTTGAAAAGAAATTCAAAATGAAATCACCGCAACCGCAAGGACGCCACGCGGGGGCAACCAGCCAGCCAGCATAGCAATTCATATACAGCAATCTGAATCCGGAGATGACCTCGAGCGCAGGAGAGGAGGGCGATAATAACTTACGTAGGTGTTGAGCTGGCGGACGAAGGAGGAGAAGTTGGCGTGCTTGAAGAAGCGCGGGAGCACGCCGGCGGCGAGCGCGTGCGGGTCCCACACCACGAAGGAGCTCCCCTTCCCGTCGGGCCCCCACGACCACGACACCACCGCGTCGGTGCCCGCGTCCGCCACCATCTCGTACGTCTTCGCCACGAACGGCGCCGGCCCGGCCTCCCCGAGCCCCTCCATCGGGCGCGGCGCCACGCCACCCACCTCCACATCCACCTCCACCCCCGCCTCCGCCTTCACCTCCCGCTTCACCGCCTCCGCAGGAGCCGCCAGTCCCTCCGGGCGGCTCGGCCTGGGGACGAGCAGTCGGCAGAGGGAGGGGGAGGGGGAGGGGGAGGTGGAGGACGCCATCGCCATGTGGCTGCGCGGCGCGGCGCGGCGAGGTGCTGGGGTTTAAGCGTTTGATGAGATTTTGTGAGGAGGACACGGTTTGTGTTTGCGTCTGTGTCTATCTAATAATAATAAAAGCGTTAAGCCCCACGGGGGGAGGAGGGGTCAGGCGGGAAGCGGTGTGGCGTTGTGCGCACGCGCATGGCTAACACGAGGCAGAGATCGCCGTGACTCACCGCTCTCTGCTGCTGCCGCTTGTGTCTCAAAAATGTCTGCCTTCAGCAACAAGGTTTCAAAAGCACATGTCACTGCTTAAAGAAAAAGGACAACGGTAGAGTTGTTTTAAAACGTTATTATAAAATTAGTACTAAAAAATCTATCTATTATATATAAAAAGTAATAAAAAAGGAGTCTTCACGTTTATTCTCATGGCTAAAAAATCCCACATTAATCGAGAGAAAATAAGAAAATTGAAAAATTGAAATCAGATAAGGAAAGAAAACTTTCTATAAGAGAAAACAAGAGATCAAAAAAACAAGAAAAAAAAAAGAGAAAACAAACTTTTTTAATCGTACAAGATAAGAGGGAATATTATATATATAAAATAATAGAAAAAATAGCCTTCACGTTTACTATCACGGGCTAGACAATCCTACATTAATAAAAAAACAAAAAAAATCTGATTATACATACAGTTTCAGAATTAAAAATAAAAAATATTATAAAATAGTCCATGTGTAAATATAGTTTAGAAAATCCAATTTCAGATTAAAAAATTAAAATAATTTATATTGAGGGAAGAGTCCATCTATAAACAATTAAAAATTAAGTATTATCAAGATAAGAGACCCCATATAATAATGCTAGCCACGCAATTTGTGTGGGCCGTCATGCTAGTTATAAAAATATCACTAGAACTATTAAATCAATAACATCCTTATACAATTAAAGAAAAAATTATTAGTAAATTTGCAAAAGTCCATTAACAAAAATAATCCTACTACGCTATCTCGTGAAAATATATGAGGCAATCGTTTGGTTTTTTTCTAAATGATATTTTTACAAATAAAAAATAATTTGTAAATAAACTTGTATATACATGTTCTTAGCCATCTAAAAAGTCAAGACTAAATAATAAATCATGATGAAAAACTCTTCCAAATCAGCTCTAAATTTAAGTTTAAAATTTTAAATTTTGACTTTCTAGAAAAAAATAAGGGCGTAATACTCATGTATAATTTTAGAAACTGGGAAGACGTTCGTGCTATATCTCTCGTTTTCCTTTTGGCATGTATCTATCGTAATATTCCGTCGCATGACATCACTGGTAATAACGTGCCACCGTTCGGTGTATTTTGTTTCTTTATTCGCTCTCGTTTTCTTACTTTGGTATCTCTCGTAACGTTCAGTGCCTCTTTTTCGGTGTGGTAGTGTGAGGGGGGTTGATTATTTGCTCTTTATTGCTTTATTTGTTTCTCTGTCTTGTCTTTCCGTCTATCATGATATTCGACTGCTATCTTTCCTATACTGTCATGGCCTGGGAGAGCAGGATGAACGCAAGGGTTTCTTATAATGATGGGGTTGTGTATAATTTATCTAGAACATCCATGATTGTGAGAATGTTGCAAAGTTTATGATAGAGCCTAATGACTGATAAAAGAAAGTCCAGGTACACCTTACCACAGCAAGTCTTTTGCAGTGAAAATGTTCGCCATCATTTTCTCGCTTTTGTTTACGCTTATAACCCAAAACTTAAATTGTCAATCTTAAATTTGAAGTTGATTTTAAGGGTTTTTTTACTAAAATTTATTTTTCAAAATTGACTTTTAGATCATTAAGAATACATATATAAATTTTTTATTCATAAATTATTTTTTATTTATAAATATGAGTTTGGTTTTTTATCACCCCTGTTGTTTCCAATCATATAATAGTGCCATAGATCCACATAGTGTTTTCCAGCAATGACGAATTAACAAACATCGAAGCTTAAAGTGTAGTGCCAAGACTACTATGTGGTACCTCAATTGGCTATTTGCAGTGTAGCCAGGGGTGTGGTTTCTTCTTAATATCAATAATCTATAAGCGGCTAACTGGTTGTAAATGAAAATTTAAAGTAGCACTCCTATATAGGAAAATGTGTAAAAGATTAAAAAAAATGATCTTATGTATTCTCTTAAAATATACTGGAGAGGTATAACTATGTCATACCATGTGAATTTTCAATATGAATTATAGAACATAACCAATCCATTCTAAAATATAAACATTTTAGGATTTAAATTTTATACCAAAATATAATCATTTCTACCCTGATTCATATTATTTTAATCGTTCTAACAATTCCAAAATCAATCAGATGCGAGAATCTAGTCAATTCAAAAATTAACCATTAAACTAACTGCAAAGAAAATTTTAATCTCTTTAATTTATACAAAATAATATTTATAAATATTTATATTCTGGATCAAAGTTAATACTCTCTTTATTTACTCTAAACATACTTCCTCCATCAAAAAAACATTTTTTAATTTCTATGTCTGTCTTATTTGAAAATTTTATATAAATGTTCAAAAAAATTAGTTAGACATAGAGTATTATTCATGTTTTATCATCTAACAGCAATACAAGTATTAATCAAAAAAAATTTAAATAAAACAACTTAAATGAGCTTATTTTCGACAGAGAGTAATAATACCCTAGTGTTCCACCGTGGAACAAAACAACAATAATCTAACTGACACGTGCGAGTTCACGCCTAGCAGAGATGAACCAAAAGCATGCGGACCAACCACCTGCTTGACTGCTGTCTCATCAGCTCAGGCAGCACAGTAGCCTCACTCTCAGCATCCGCGGCACACACCGGTAATCAGCTCCAGGGCATCCACGTACACACGGCGCTACAGCCACGTCGCAGCAGGTACAGAAAACCAGCCAAGCAAGAGAAACCAAACACGTCCTGCCATGCGCCGCGCAGGCAGAGAAACACCGGGTTTAGCTATCAAACATTCTCAATAATAACAATAATAATAATACTAGTTTTGAAGCGGCAGGTACGTCCAGAATTCTCCTGTCGACAAATGGCGACAGGAGTCATCAGGAGACACGAATGCAGCTTTGCAAATTTTCTTCTCCCCGTCTTCACCGGCCTGGAGGAAAAGATTAATCCCGGTTGGTTACACAGGGAACAAGAACGCCTGCCAAGCAAGCTCAGCATGGCGTCAGACTGCGATTAGCTCACGAATAAACAACAGAAATAGGAGGGTTGCAAATGATCTCACGCACAAAGACAGCAGCTTGGCTTTGGCCCCTGCCAGCTGCGGTTGTGCAGATGGAACTAGACATGGGTGCATACAACCTTTGGCCAAGAGCAGTGCCAATCAGTCCATTGGCTAGTTTATTTTTCATAAAGGAATTCGGTACATGGCACACTGCTTCTGCTGCAAGTGTGTCCCTCCACGGTGTGGGTGGTAAAGCATGCAGAAACTGAGTGTTCTTGGATGTTCATGGAATGGATGATGTGAAGTTGCCGAAGAACCTCCAGAGATGGTTATGAGTTTTCACTACACTGAAATTCTGTGCCTGCCCTTGGCAATCCTCCGAGCAATAACCTTACGCCCACCTTTGGTTGATTTTCTGTTTAAGAGAAAGAAGAGGAGAGGATATCAGTGCACTGAAACGCAAGCACCTGAACCACAGCTACACTCGCTGTAATTGGATTTTGGTAGCCCAAAATAACATGTCCCATAAGTATGTACAAAAGAGAGTGATTGTAACTTTAAATGTTAGCATCTTTTGCACGGGCCTTTACCCCTCACACAAGCAAAAACAACATAAAGTTCAATTAGATCAGCCGTTGTAGATACCGTGTAAGAAACCCATGGGTTCTTTTCCGCTTGATGGTACTGGGCTGGTATGTTCTTTTTGGAAGTAGCTCCAGGGGTTCATTAGCACCAGGATCCTTTCCTAAGAAGAGCAAAAGAGATAGGCAACAAATTAGAAACCATGGAAGCCAGTCTGACTGACAAAAATAACAATTTTATCCTCACTCACCATATCACAATCATATTCCTAGTATATGGAGTAACTCATTAACCATTTCAGTAGCGTACACATAACAATGGCTAGTAAGACACAATTTGAGCAGCAGAAGCACAACAAACAACACCATATGCCACCATGCAGATAAAGCCAGATTGCAAAATAAAATTAGAATGTTTTTCAAAATTCAAAACATTTACAGCCAGAATTTTAATTTGAAGTAACTGAACCACCACTACTTCATAAGTTCAGTAATAGTTAGGCTCCATAACCTCTATTCTATTATCGATATGAATGCTAATTTTCAGTTGGTTGATGAGTAACTGTTTACTATTCCATGTTTTCTGCATCTCTGGTTGGCATGCAAGCTTCAAAAATGGCACCAAGCCATCAATGAAATTGAACATAGTACATAATGGATTCCAATTATTGTACCTTTCTCTGCGTAACACGGTAATCGTTCATTAACTAAGTCTGAAGGTAATTCACCGTTCATTAACTAAGTGTGAAGGTAATTCACCAAACTATGTATGAACGGCATGGTTTCTTTTTCTCTTTTTCATAAAGTAGGTCACTAAGAACTGGTCCATTTTATAGATGAACAATATAATAGAACTGCAAACAGTACTACAATCTATGATTCACATCTACAGGGCCGGCTGAGGGCCTAAGCGGGAGGGGCAACCCGCCTAGGGCCCCAGCTGGGAGGGGGCCCAGTCAAATTTGTATTTATATGCTCATGTGGTTTTTTATCTGTTCTTTCTAAAAAAGTAGATGATTAATCAACTTGCGAAACTAATAGATGATGATAGTCTATTGGTTAAGGTTGGTAGCTCTATCATTTACTTTTTTGCTTATTTGCCATAGCCAAAATTTGAATTTTGAAACTTAATATTAGACTTACAGTTGATCTTAAGGTATTCTTATTGTAGTTTAATTTTTCCAGCATTGCCTTTTAAATCGCTAACACAAATAAAAAAATTAATCATAAATTATTTTTGTTGATTTGGTTCATTTTTTACTCATATTCATTTTCTTTATTTTAGTTTTCAATTTAGTGTCAACATTATTTATCAAAATTTAGAACTGAGACTATATTGCAAGTTAAATCTTAAAGAGTTAATACTTGGTTTATCATGTTAATGATGTTTATTTGTGTCCCTTTAGAGGATAAATGATTATACAATATATACTACAAGTAAAAAATATTAAGCCTAAAGAGCTTATGGCACCGAGTTCGCCCAGGGCCCTCGAAATTATAGAACTGGCCCTGCAGATATACGAAGTATACACTCTAGCAGACCAGATCAAACAATCACACAACTTATCATAATGATGTCAACCTTTTCAAAATTTCACATCCAATAAACAGGAAACAGAAGACATCTTCTCAGGTCATATTAATTTCAATTAATAAACAGATGTATATACTTCATGCTCATGCCACCGTTAAGCAGTAAAAAGATTGCAGAGTAATTGGCTGACGACCAACCAAATCAATCAACAGACCTTAATCAAATTAAAATTTCCTAAACCATTCTGACAGAATCGAACGAATGAAGAAAATGGCCTAACCCACTCTCACTGCCACAGGGTCAAGAGTGAACGAAGCACGGCAATAAAACATATATCCCAATTCATCCTGCACACAACCACAAGACGGCAACCATATCGGCATATACACGCTATGCGACTGCTA
Source organism: Oryza brachyantha (assembly GCF_000231095.2). NCBI lineage: Eukaryota > Viridiplantae > Streptophyta > Magnoliopsida > Poales > Poaceae > Oryza > Oryza brachyantha. The sequence goes on along the minus strand of NC_023163.2, from coordinate 16,395,618 downwards.
CCACAGAGCACAAGCATTCATGTGGAAACCGTACCTTCGTCGATGAGGAACCGGAGCGAGGGGAGGCCGCAGGGGAATGAGATCTCTCCGGGCAGGGAGCTCAGCCTCGCCACCGCCTGCGCCTCGTAGGCCTCCACCGTCGTCTCCGGCGGCGGCGGCGGGATGACGTGCGGCTGCAGCCTAGCGAGCAGAGGCGGCGGCGGAGGGAGGCCGGCGCGAAGCGGGGACGGGGAGGCGAGGAGGCGGGCGAGGAGGGAGGAGCCCGCCCGCGCTAGGGTCTTCGCCTTCGCCGACGCCATCTCCTCAGAAACCCTAGCTAGTAGGAGCTTCCGCCCTTTCCGGTCAGCTCGAGCTATTGGTGAACTGGTTTTCGGGCTGAATGGGCCTGACGGTGTGAGCGTATACGGAGTCGAGCCCAGTTAAGGTGATAATGGGCCAGTACCCTATGATCGTGTCAGTGTGTCACCGCCCTACTTAATCTATACTTAATCGTGTCAGCGACGACTCATGGTGTTCTGCTCCATAGCCGGTTTTTTAACCACGATTTCGATAGCAAACAAGACACTCGGCGCTGCTGTACGTGACACGCTCCTCTGCACGATGCAGCTGTGCTCCTCGCCATCGCGATGCTGATTTCTTGTTGCCACGCTCCTCACCGTCGTGACGCTACCGATGTAGCCCTCCTCGCTGCCGATGCATGCTGCTCGCGCGTCTCCACGCACTCAACGATGCTCAACGACGCCGACGAGGAGCGCGTCCGCTGCATGCAGTTGCACGAACAAGCTTTCGGCGATTCCTGCCTTTGCACGCTCAATCTCGCTCAACGGTACAGATGAACAGAGAAAGAGTTATAATACATGTGAATGTGTTTGGTTTGTACTCACCATATATTTAATATATATTTAATGAAGTGTCCAGGTAACGTGGTATCCCTAGATAACATGTTTGGTAACATGTGTGCTACCTGAAAGGTACGAGGCTTGGTAACATGGTCCTCCCAGGTAACAAGCTTAGTAACATGAGTACTACCTACCAGGTAACATGGTACTCCTTAGGTACCATGTTACCTCATATATATCGTGTATGATATCTCAAGGTATTAGGTATGGTGCCTCGTATGTATAGATGTAGCATGTCTGATATCTTGAGGTATCATGCATGATACATGTAAGGTACCATATTACTTAACATAGTACCAAGTTGGTACCTTTTAGATATCACTTATGTTACACACTGTGTTACCTACGTAATTTCTATGAGTATCAACTGGTTTTAAAACAAAGTAGCAAAAAGCAAAGTACGATACCATGTGTCTTATATCTGTTATGTTATGTTTAGTCACACAAGGAAAGTACATGATACTTATTATGTATTATCAAGATGGTACTTTGTGGATATATACATATGTCTCAACATTACAAGACATAATACTACTAGTTTCAGACATGATATTGTTTAGGTATCGTACATGTTACATGTGAGGTAACATGTTGACTTATCATGGTACCATGCCTGATGCTTTAAGATATCATACATATATTCTTATTCTCTTCTTTAAACATCTTATATATGACGTTGCGTACTGAAATATCTCTACCATTTTCTGTGAACTTGATTTTTTAAGCTAAGATCCATCTCTCTTGAGAACTTCATAAGACATACATCGTACGCTGTCACAACCACTATCATGTGTTACTTGTCTACAACAACCATAAATCAGCTTGCATTTTCATACAGTTCAAACCTAAATAAACAAAACAAAAACATTCAAGAACGACAACTTATTTCACTGGAACATAGTTAAATTTTGACTGTGCAACAAACAAGACCATACATAAACATTAAAAAAAAAGAATGCTTAATTCAAACAATCAGTTAAACTTTGACCGAAACATCAACTAGTGTCCAGCACAGCTACTGTTGTGCCGATGCAACCAAATATCTCATATTCATACACGCAGTAAATATTTAACTTCATAAACCCTGTACGCTATATGTTCTAATGCAAGATATGAGTTAAAAGTTAACTGACAAGTGTTATCAAGAACACAATTGATGAAACAACGAATGAAAAATTTGTGAAAAATGTTGAATGTTGCTTACATCGTCGGAAGCGGCGGCATCTTCCCCCAACGATGCACGCCGTCTCCGTTTTTGCCGAGCTTGTGCTGCTCCATCCCCTCCAAATGATGATGTGGTTTGTTCAGCACTAGCTTGGGTCTGATCGATCACTACCTCGTATTCGTTCCGCGAGTCGGAAAACTTGATCTTCTTCACTTTTTTAGGCATTTTACCCAAAACCTTCATGATCAGGGATGTGAACTGTGTGGGAATGCAGTAAGCGATAAAACCCTAGGTGTTAACATGACAGGCGAATAAGTGAGATGGTAATTCAAAATATCGACGATGCTTGTACTGACCTGTTGTTGAACTGAGATCGATGGGAGAACGATCGCCGGAAAATCGCCGCGCCGTCGTCGGAGATCGCTTGAGTTGAGAACTGATGAAGCGAAGAAAACGAGGAGGGGTTCGTCGCAAACGAGCAGTGCGGGGTGAAACTAGAAATGAATCGTCCGAAAAAGACGTGCACGGCCATAACCGTGCCGGTTTTGATGTGCAATCTACCATAAGATTCACCTGCCGCTGTTAACTGTAGCTGACGTGACAGAACAACTATATTTTGGAAACCGCACGACACCGCCTCCCATTATCCACCAGCGCTACTAAGTTAAATTTTAACTTAAAGATCAATGGATCACTCGCCTTTCTCTGATTAAATTATAGTTGATACAATAAATCATTCAATATACGTTTTTGGCTTTCATCTACTGGTGATTTCCTGGATTCTGATGATCTGATCGGCGGCATAGAAGTGACGTGATCTGACGATCTGATCGGCGGTATAGGAGTGACACGATCAAGTTAGCGGCGACACTGGAGCGACACGATCAACGTAGCAAGTTTCCATCATTTCTTTGACAGAGGTAATCTTTTATTCCGTGAAAGATTTTTGAGTTTTGGTTTTTTCTACCATTCACCCCCTCTGTTAGGTTTGTTTGATCTTGTTTGATTTTGCAAGTGGTATCAGAGCCTCGTTTTTCTATTCAATCATTGCTGATCTTTAGATCTATTTGTCATGGCTAAAAAGTTTTCAAACAAACCTCACATCTTTAATGGACCTGATTTTGATTATTAGAAGAAAAGGATGGAATCTATATTACATCTCAGGGTTATGATATTTGGCATAAAGTTGATCAATCTTATGAGATCCCCGACCGCATTAACGCTCCTGCTTTAAAATTAGATTTTGAAAATAATTGCAAAGCACGCAATATTATTCTCAATGAAATTTCTCTCTCCGATTTTGATTGTGTTTCGCATCTTGCAACTGCTAATGATATTTGGAAAGGTTTAAATGATTTTCATACTGGAACTTCAAATATAAAAGAGTTGCGAAAAGATGTTTTCGAAAAGGAGTATATAAAATTTGAGATGGAACTTAAAAAATCTTTGGATGACTATTTATAAAATTTTGAGTGATTTTAGATCTGTTGATGGTTCTTACGATGTTAACTATCCTGCTTCTTATTATTCTCAATCTTTTTGAAAACATCGTAAGAAGCAGGATAGTTAACATCATAAGAAGCATCAACAGATCTAAAATTACTCAAAATTTTATTAAAACGAGCCAAATAGTCATCCAAAAATTCTCCAAGTTTCATCTCAAATTTTATGTACTCCTTTTTGAAAACATCTTTTCGCAACTCTTTTATATTTGAAGTTCCAGTATGAAAATCATTTAAAGCTTTCCAAATCTCATTAGCAGTTGCAAGATGTGAAACACGATCAGAATCAGAGTGAGAAATTCTATTGAGAATAATATTACGTGCTTTGCAATTATTTTCAAAATCTAATTTTAAAGCAGAAGTGTTAATACGGTTGGGGATCTCATAAGGTTGATCAAATTTATGCCAAATATCATAACCCTGAGATGTAATATAGATCCCATCTTTTTCTTCCAATAATCAAAATTAGATCCATTAAAGATGTGAGATTTGTTTGAAAACTTTTCAGCCATGGCAAATAGATCTAAAGATCGACAAAGATCGAATAGAAAAACGAGGCTCTGATATCACTTGTAGGATCAAACAAGATCAAACAAACCTACCAGAGGGGGGTAAATGGTAGAGAAAACCAAAACCTAAAAATCTTTCGCGGAATAAAAGATTACCTCTGTCGAAGAAATTGACGGAAACTTGCTACATTGATCGCGTCGCTCCTGTGTCGTCGTTACCTTGATCGCGCCGCTCCTGTACCACCGATCAGATCATCGGATCACGTCACTTCTATGCCGCCGATCTGATCGTTGGAATCCAGAAAATCACTAGTAGATGAAAGCCAAAAACGTAGATTGAATGATCTTGACTTTATTGCATAACTAAAATTTACAAAGCGCACCAACAACACTTCTTTCAAAATTATCGATCTACAATCAACAACTATTCTAAACTCTAATTTTCTAATTCTAAATCTCACAAAAAAGCACACCGGGGAGATACTCCTCGGTGTCTATTTATATCATAAAAATCTATCTCCAATAAGGAGTAGGACTCCTTATCCTAATAAAACTCATATCTTAGTTTTCAAAACTAATTCAATTTACCGAAATTGAATATCTTTCTTTCGATCTCCAAAGATCCGCATGCACATCCATCGTCAACCAAAGCAATACAATGCACTGCCTCCTCCTGACATGCATGCATGCTACCGTGCCAGGCGGTGTACTATCGGGAGAAAAACAAGTCCATGAAAAAAGAAGAAACTTCTATTTAGGAGAAGAAACTTCTATTTAGGAGGGAAACGAGAAAATGCATAGATCAATATCTGCATGAATAGCCGCTGCATAAACAACTCTAGCTCTAACTCAAGAAAAGAACTACAAAGAACAAAAGAAAGAGTTTCTCCTCTGCAAAGTAACAGCAAGTGAAATTAGCTCCCTGTCGGGATAGAGATTCTCTTGAACTCACTCACCAATACTTTAAGATCGTCAATAGTCACATCACCAAAAAAATGCACCGGAAGACATCATCCAACAGTTGCTCACTTCTCATACCATCGAACCTAGCTCTAGTCCTTACTCATCTCCTGCCATTTTGGTCAGAAAGAAGGATGGGACCTGGCGCATGTGCATCGATTATCGTCAATTGAACTCACAGACCATCAAAAACAAGTACCCCCATCCCAGTAATTGAAGATCTCTTGGATGAATTATATGGAGCTAAGTATTTTTCTAAAATTGACCTAAGATCTGCCTAAGTTTTCCAAGCGTTCGCATATATAATATATGAAACTCGTTACACATCCATCCTCATAACGGTGTTCCTCCACCATGTGTCATTTTGTATTCAATATCATCACTCGGCATTCTCGACCGTTCGGACCTTAGCTCCTCCATGAGCTTAGTCACGATCCCACCGCCACTGACCGATATTGACCTTAAGTCACCTGCACACATAGAGACAAACCAACTGTTTTCGGGCACAGATATCTTAACTGGACCCACATTAATCACGCACACTCACGCCAACATCATAATTATTTTCAAACCAAATTTCATTTATAAACCAATTCGCAAGTCAATTGTTCATCGGAAAATATAATTATGCATATGATCTTACAGTGGTGGGACCCATGTTTGGCAAGGCTAGATGACTTGCTTAATCTAGCAAGTGAGGAATGAGTTTGGCAAGTTGGATGACAAGGCAACCTGTTTGGCAAATTTGTTGGAGGCCAATTTTTTGTCAAGTTTGCCAAATTTAGTTTGAAGAGGTCTATGCCAAGTTTTTTGGAGTTGCTCTAAGCAATCAAAAGCATGGAGTGCACGACATAGTGTTTTCCAACCACAAAGACTATAGCACATTAGCCACCATAGATCACTTAGATAGAATCATAGAAATGCTAGTGCATGTATGTTAGAGTAGAGTATGCATGTAGAATGTGGCACCATAAATGCATATATCCGGTGTGGGCATTGCATCTGTGTCTTCATTTTTAGTGATATGTCCTAGAGGCAATCATAGAGATGATTATATTACTTACTATATTTATGGCTATTATGAATAGTGTTATACCGTTTCTTGAAAACTTAATGTTGATCGATGAGTATGCGACTAATTCATAAAACTCTTTATGTGTTATGTTACTATTTCTAAATGGTCCTTAATCAAATCATATATGGAATGAATATGATTCTAAGGTTAACACATGTATTGATTGATGACCATGTTTCATGGATCATGGTATGGAGATACTAAATCAACAATATGGACACATGTTAGAGATCATGTTGTTGAACAAACCCATATGAAACACCCCAAGGATTACTATGTGTCATTAGTTGGTATCAAGTATTGATGATATTGATTCCTTAGACTTGAGATTGTCATGGTTCTCAACATGTGTGGTGGTCTATTTAGGGACTACCAAATGTTGCAGTGTGAATGTGTAATTATAAAGGTACTCTTCGGGTTTTAATTGAAACTAATAGTGAGATGTGGATGATCAAGATGGGATTTACCCCTGCTAGCTTATGAATCTCATGGGCAAGCATGTTCAGGTCTAGCCCGCCCCGGCCCAACCCAAAGAAACCCAAGCCTGACTCGACCAGACCATGCACTGAGCCGGGCCTAGTCATAGATATTGAAGCCCAAACTCTAAAAATTATGAAAAGCCCGATAAAACCCAAGAAAACCTAGGGGTCGGAATGGGCTTGGGCTTTGTTTTTGCTAGAAATGTCGAGCTCGGGCCTAGTTTTTTTGGTCGGGCTTTTTCCAGGGCTAGCCTACTATAGGTTTTGAACAAGCCTACTCATAGTCTCCTTGACAAAATAGATTACGAAAGTGCATGGCGTGATTGAGGAGTCAATCATGAGAAAATTAATCTACTACATGCTTGAGTGCTTGATTAAGCTATTGAAAGGATGACACATGCCTCTCCTTGTGCTTAATCGATATTGGGTGATAAAGGGAATTGAACATTAACATGCTACAGGTTCAATCGATGTGATCTTTATGATGTCTACTCGACACATCAATATATCTTACTAGAGGCCAGTTGCGGGTGAGTGGCTATGGTGGCGCCAACGTCTTAGCCATAGGAGAGAAGGGTAGCCATAGTAGAGAAGTGTAGTATGACCAATGTTGGAGTGTTTAGATGTCAATCGGTCCGGTGGCAAGAGTCACCGGAGACGAAGAAACGTGGTTGCATGTGGACATCAGAGCTAGAGGTGGACGAGAACCGTGGCACGGTGTGGCAGACCTCGTTAGCGCTAGAGGTAGAGGCGATGCTAACGAGGCAGAGGGCAAGGGGAGTAGGGGGTGGTTGAAAATCGAGTGAAATAGACACTTTTAAGCCTGTTTTAATAGCTCAATCCTAAAAACAAACCGTTGCCTGTAAAACCAGATATTTATGCCACTTAACTATCAAAACCGGTTAAAATTCCTCTCTAAGGATATTCGACTTACGGTAAAAAAAATGCCAAGAAACATTCATCAAAACCAGCCTCATAATAAGCTTTGACTCCGTACTAGCTAGCACTCTACAGACGAGTTGTGCATGGCATAATGGCTTAAAGAAATACTCCAAAATGGCATATAAGCATATTCCAGTTGCTACGCCGGAATATGAAACGGTTGATCCCATATCGATTGCCCGGATTAATCGGGCCTGATGCATCGTTGACGTACACAAAGAGAGAAGGAATCACGGAGCTAGATTATCCACTCGTGCACGTACGCCCTCCTACTACTCAAATCTCCTCCAATTACGTGCAGCTAGCTAACATCCATGACGATTACTTGTCTGCTTCAAGTAATCAACTCGCATGTACACAGTATACAGCAGCATTTATTTTTGAGATATAGACTGAAACACATGTCGCGTTTCAGTGACAAAATCGATGAAAAATATTGCCGCGTTTGAGATATTAGTATTTTATTTTTCGTTGAATTATAAAATGGTTAAAATCATCAGGAAATTGCCCTGCTGCAGATCGATCATTGTAGACGAGGAATTAGCAAGAGTGTCAGCATCAATCCAATTCTCGATGACACGCATGCCATCAATGGCTTCGCCGATTAAATCGCTGATCTTGATAGGCTGCAGCAAGAACCCGACGTGAACGTGTTCAGCCTCCTCCTCCTTCTCCTTCTTCTTCCTCCTCGTGTTCCTTAAAACCAAGTTGATGTCGCAGGTCTTAATCTCTCGCTGCTGGCTAATTAAGGGCCATCGTGAGCTGTCTGCCGGCTCGTTCTTCTCTCCTTTCATCTGCTCCTGCTTATCCCGATTCAATTCAAGGCGCCGGCCGTGACTCCCTGTCAGCTTCTTAATTTTTCAGATGTTTCTGTCCATCATGAATGGTCTTCTCTTTCTGATAAAAAGGAGAGGCCTTTGGAGCATGGTTTTTTTGGTTATGAAATCTGCAGCAAAATGAAAAAAAAAATTCTGTGAAATTTGTCGGTCAAATTCAGACAGTGCGGTCTGTTTGCAAGAGAGTGTGTTTCTGAAAAAAAAAAATAACGGGGCAAGAATTTATCTTGAGTTTATCGTATCATCTGGCCTCTGAATGGTGCAAGGTTTGTATCTGAACATGAGTTTTTTTTTCATGTGGTAGCAGGATTAGGATAATTTAGGCAAATCAAAACTCTCAAGATACACGTGAGGTGTATATCTCTGAAAGACTGGTTCAATCATCTGGGCTGCTGCAGCAAGCAAAAGAAAGTGTACAAGATAGGTCAAGGGGGCTCCTTGTGTAACACTTCATATTCAACTTACAGTTTATTTTACTTAACATCTAATCTGCATGGGCATGTGTTCACCTTTCTTTGGTGCAACAACCTCTCTCTGATAAAAACATGATTGTGTGCTGGTTGAGTCAAACACACAGGAGGACATATCCACAACAGTATCAGAAGAGAGCACAAAACCAATAGTTTTGGTATCATGTTGTCGAGTCAATAATAAACAAATGAAATGCTCATCTCTGCAAGTTATAAACATGAAAAAAAAGATTTAAGAAATTAGAGGCTAATGGTTGCTGGTTGAGGGGTACCTGCTGACAAGCTTAAATTGTGGCAACGACTAACAGCTCCATAAAAGGAGGATCACTTTTTTCCTTTGCATCTCCTTTGCTCTCCTCTCTTTCTGCTCTCATCTCCTTTGCAACCTCTCTCTCTCTCCATTTTCTGTTCATATCAACTTATCAAGGAGGTAGGTAAGATATGCATATGCCCCACTTCTATGTTTCTTGTCTTCTTTCTTCTGTCCCTTTTTTGTTGTTGTGTTTCCCTACAAGTTTAGTGGAATCATGAGTTTTTAGCTGGGTCGGTTTAATGATGAGTTAGTTAGGTGTTGTTGCTTGCCATGAGTTAAAAGAGCATATGTGTTGTTCTTGTTCACCTGATCATATCAGATCATCTTTTTCTTCATTTGTGACAAAGTTTCAGAACATTTATGTTCAGATTCCTCTCTCAAATTTCAGTAAGCAGGAGCAAATTTGTATGATATGAACCAGTAGAAACCATCGTGCAGAACCACCAAGGGTGTTCCACTTTTTTTTTAATCTGCTATATCGTTAGACATCATGAACCATATGAATTAAACAATTTTTCTGTGTATGGTGTAGTTTTTGGGATAAAGAAAAAGCTTGGCAGAGCTGAAGTTAGCATGAACTGCATTACATGAATCTGCAGAATATGCTCCAGTCAGTTCTGAAAGAGAGTATAATATGAGGAAATAAAATTGATGAATGGGTTTGATAGATGCTTTGATAGGTCTTGATTTTTTCATAGCCAATTGGCTCAACAATATAACTAGAGTTAATACAACCATCTCTTAGTATTTCTTGAATCTGCTGCTGGTGGACTGCAGATTGCTTATGTTTTCTCCTTTCTACATAAACTGTTGCAGTGTAAGAGGAAGAACAAAACAAAATGTTTTTTCAGAGAAAGAATTCAAAGAAAGTGAAGGACTCCAACGGATCGTCATCGAAGAAGGACAAAGATAGCCGCAGGAAGAACATTTTCGATAGTGCCAACGGAGGACTTGGTTCCATTGTAGGAACTCTCCAGACAACAAAGAACGGTTAGTCACTCCATTTCTTTTTAGCCAAGAAACTAGTTTACAGGAAGAGTTTTACTCCCATCCTTCCTTTTGTACGTTGAGGTATCGGTATCAAATTGTTTCTCACCATTGAATCTAGCTAAATAGGATGTGCACTGTTGGATTTAACGATCAGAAACAATTTGGTACCACTAGGTACCGGTACCTCGAGGTAAAAAAGAAGGATGCGAGTAAAACTCTTAAAAGAATGCTATTCAGGTTGAAACAAACCTGTTCAGACTTTCAGTTCTTCAACCTCCAAAGTATTATCATACCTGACATTAACAGCATGTAAGAGTTCAGAAAATAAGGAAATCTGAATGATTCGTATTTGAACTATTGACTGTCAAATTATGGTTTGTTCATCGTGGTGAATTCACATATGCTTGGCCAGTTAGATTGCTTGATTATCATCTCAATAAACTGACATTTTTATGGCACACGTCCAGAGACAGAGGCATGCAAATGCCCTTAGAAGTGTCAAAATAGGACAGTCAATGTATTTTAATTTCAGATAAAAGCAACTGTTTTGGCAAACTTATCAGTTTGCAGCAACTTTAGCTAGTTATTTTAGAGAACTACAACAATAGTGTATGTTTTTATTAGAAAACTACAACTTTATTAGTTTAAAAAGTTTTTAGCCCACATATTATCCAAACATGCTGGTGTAAGTTGGTCCCATGTGTCATATACAAGAAGGGAGTAAAATTACAGTTTCATGTTAAAATCGTTGTTTATTATTGAAGTTTTGTGAAATATCAATCTAAAGTTGTAGCAGAGTGATAATTTTGACAAAATAATTACAGTTTTTTGAAATTTACTCATATATTTTTTATGATGGGTCATATGCTGCAAACCAACACAAGAAAAACTCTGATGATCACACGAACTTCAACAACTAATAAAAATAGAAACAGCAATAGTACTTAATCAGACCTGAAGGTTTCAGAGTTGAACTGAAAAGAGTTCGTCGTGCCTTGCATATTCCCCACACTAGCTGTTCGAAGTCTTAATGGACAGCAAGCAGATCATGTTGTAAATTCAATATTGTCATGCGCCCCTGACCTTTGGAATCGATTGATAGATGCCGAAGAGAGCGCGGGAAATCTTCAAGATGATGTGAAGACGACCCTCGGATCAATCATCCATATTGAAGGACATTCAGAGGCCAGACAGTCCAAGGATCTAGGTAAATTAGAGTACTGCACCCAATTCAGATTCAGAGTGATTTTGAAATCCTGCATATTATAAGATGTTTGAAATTATCCTATGTTTTTTTGTTAGTTTCACGGAGATGTAGAAAAAAAAAATGATCTATTGGCTCAGTTTTAACTTTCAACTTCTAGTTAGACCACAATTCATAAAAAATAAGTACAAACTTAACCCAAATTAGGTTCTACAAATAAATATGCGCCGGGTAGGCGGGTAGTAGTATTTGAAGATTAGGTCCCATGAGTTCTACAGTGAGATGTACTGTGTATCAGCAACTTAGAATGTGACAGCCCCCTAAAAGAATTAGTGTGATAAACCACTTGATCATGGATGGAGCTAGCTAGTCTTTGCATCAACATACAATCTCCCTTGTTAGGTGAGATATCTTTTTCAGAAATGGCCCCTTTGTATGAAATCCACAAACCATCTAATTTACAGAAGAAAAAAAGATGTAACATATTATGCCTTCAGAAGGTAACTCCAGTCATCATTTCATTCAGATCATGAGAATCCATATGTAACACTTTTTAATAGAAAATGACTGAAATTTTTGGTTGAAATAAATATACCACGGACAACATCAAATATGCACAGGTTGTTCTCCAATGATACAAGGATGACATGTGAGCAAACAGAGAAACTTAAATCTGACAAATGCAAAGTGAGCATGGAAACTGGCAAACAACTAGAGTTATGAAAACAAATTTATGATAAAACTTGGTTAAGTTCAATAAAACTAACAACCACATGAAGGATTACTATTTGAATGGTCCAGCCACCAAATTGTGGCTTGTATTTGAGTATTCCATAGCTTGCAAGAACTGCATTTTTGCATTGGTCTAGCTTCAGCAGAATAGGTTCACCCAGCCTATAGGATTGCTTAGCTTTACTTCAAAGTAAAAGCTACTTTTCTGCACAATGATTATCTGGGATGTTGGGCATGTGTGGTTGAGTACCTGATACCATTTTCCAGCTTGCTTTTGCCCATGAACAGAGCTATTCATACAAAAGATCACACAACTAATTCACTACATTTCATATTCAGAGGATCATTGCTAGCTGAATACAGGAAATATCTGTTTTCTTTTCATTCCTTAGAGACAATTACAGCTCAAGCAACATGTTCTTGTGTCCTTAGTTGGCTTCCATGTGACAGATGGTTAGGTTGACCTTAGTACACACGCACATAATGTACAACAAAACCGTCAACTCCAACTCAGCTATTTCAACTAAGAATTCAGAAAACAAAATCCTAAATAACACAGGATCCAACTATTATGCCATATATTCTTCTCTTAAGTTCTTTGGATCAAGCAAAACAAACAAAAATTCAGAGAAAAGAAGAAGAAGAACAACAACAATAATAATAAAGCATCATCCTTTATACTATTTGATTGACCCAGTTGGGGCAATGAGCCAATGACACTCTGTCAAACTGCATCGTGCAAGCCAACACTGCAAAATCATCTTCGACCAACCACAATCAATGCCTGCAATTTGCTGGTGTCTATTTAGCTGTCACTCTCCAGCAACTGCCCTACCATGTATGATGCTCCAGTATTATGTCTGTATATATATATCATGCAGCACCATTATCCTTTTTTAATCCAGATCAAGGGGCTTCATTAGAGCCCCTATACAGACACAGAGACCCAAACCCAACAGCCAGCCCAGAATTCCCAGTCTTCTCATTCACACTGAAAGCTTGAACCTTTCAGTCTTCTCTCTTCTTTTTAGCTTTCCCCAGTTATCACAAGCTTCATTTCCATCTATAAGCCAGCAGTTTTGAACTGGTAAAATTCTCTCTCTCTCTCTCTCTCTCTCTCTCTCTCTCTCTCTCTCTCTCTCTACTTTGATTGATCCAAGACGCAAGATGGGGGTGTTGATGTTCTTGCAAGTTTGTTATCCTTTTCTTTTACTTTCTTTGACTGCATGATTGTGAATTTGTGATACATGTTCTGCAAGGGGATTCAAGGGGACTTTGATACTCCTGCTTATATTTTGGAACCGTAGGATGTTCTTCGTTTCGATTTGATCAGTAACTGGAGAATCCTCTCCCCTGGCATGTGTTTGATCAGATTCTATTAGAATATTTTGGAGGAAAAATACGGTGATTGTGATTCTTGATCACTCCACTTTGTTGTTAATTATTGTTTAGTCTTAATTTCTTGTCATGTATGCTCCGCAGGAATTCGTTCTATCCAGTCACTTAGAAATTCAGTTGTCGTTTACCTCTTTCTTGTCAAGTTGTCATACATATTTCTGAACTACTGTAATATCCATATGCAAACACTGTGATTTGCAGTTTCTTGATAGCCTAGCATCAGGCCAACCGATACGTCATGTTTTCTATGCTCCTGCGAATTGTAATCAGAAAAGTAACATGTTAGAAGATGCAATTGATAATGTTAAAGAATCTTTTGTGATGTTCCTGACATTAAAATTGCTACGGATAGGCTTCCATTTCTTACTGTAACTCGTCTGACTGCATAATATTCTCTGAGAGGAACTCTTGTTGATTTTCATAGAGCAAGGAAGTGAAGAACAAGGGAAGAAAGATATGGAAGCCTTCAACAAAGTCATTGACAAGGTCAAGGATGTGAAGAGTAACCCAGAAGTGGTGGAGAAACTGGACAAGGTCAAGGAAGAAATCACCAGCCTTGCTCATGCTTTGCATCTGGGGAAACATGGTAAATTTTCTTTTGAGATGTCTAATTTCTAGGTTAGAATAAACATAAGTTGACATGTCTACAACAATCTCTAATACTAGTAGAATCCATTCATCTTTTCTAATCTGATGGTACCACCTAAAAACTGGTAGATTTTTTTCTAGCGGTAGTAGAACTAACGAATTAACAGTTGAGATCACTTCTACTATTGACATCTAACAGTATTTAAGACCTAGGCTGCGTTCAGGAGATGGGTTGTTAACCGGCGCGAAAAACACGGTAATAGATTTGTACATGATTAATTTAATTATTAGTTATAAAAAAATTAGAAAATTAGATTAATCTTAACTTTTAAAGCAACTTTCATATAGAAAACTTTCGCAAAAAATACACCGTTTAATGGTTCGGGATGTGTGCGTACGAAAAACGAGAGAATCTAGGGTTGTTAAGGGGGGAATCGAACGAGGCCCTAGCCAGATTAGTTATCATTCAAGGGAAGCACTTGCATTGTGTACACTCTGAATATCCAAAACCTGAATATAAACTTCTCTGCATCTTTTCCCCTACTTTGTGCATGATCCAACCAACAAAGATAAGGAGCCTGAGCCTGAGGAGAAGGCGAAGGAAGGCGAGGCTGCGAAGAACGCCGACGAGGGCGCCTCCGCCAGCAAGGCCGAGGACTCCAACGTGGCGGTACAAGCCGTGGAGGAAATTCAGGCCGTCGTCGCTGCCGTGCAGCAGCAGCTGCACCCAGGAGCAGAAGGAGCTGCGACTGAAACTGCAAACGAGGCTGAGGCTGCTGCTGAAACTTCAGCAGCAGCAGCAGCAGGAGAGGAGCCTGAAGAATCAAAGAGGGATGTGGAGAAGGATGATCCGTCGAAGCGGCTCGGCTTCATTGGCTACTTTGCAATGCTGTTCGAGAGGTTCTGCAACCCTGGGAACAAGAAAAAGGATTGAGCTTGGCAGAATCTGATCATGTGGATTTTATTCTTTTTTGTGTGTGTGCGTGTGTGTGTGTGTGTTCTTGGAAACTGAAGAATGATGTCCATGGGGGCTGTGGATGGATGGATGGATGGTGTACAGTTTGCAGTTGTGTGCTTTCTTTCTTCAATTGTTTTCTGCTTTTGGTGTTCTATTCTCTATGTTGATGGATGTATGCCAAAGTGTACCTTGTGCAATTCTTGTTAGCCTCTATGAGCTTGATCTTATTTATGTGAATGAAAGAATTGATTTATTTATTTTAGAAGACTTCCTGAGATTAGAGAAAAAAAGCAATTACTTTGGTTAGAGTGATGTATGTATTTCAAGATAGGGATTGACATGCGAGGATTGTGTGAAAATTTCGTTGCAACTAAGGTTTGGATGACATCGGAAGTGCCAAAGAGAAAATCAATCAAGTGAGGCTCCAGAGAGCCGTTTAAATTTGGGAGGAGCATCATGGAGTTCTCCTTTTCATCTTTCATGAGCTCTGCTTCCAAAATATCATTCAAGCAATGATTTATGTATAAGTAGAAGAAATACATAAAAGAAATATCTAATTACGGTTAATACTGTACTAGTATATGTACAACTCAGGTAGGGCAGTCTTAGGTTCAATATCTGATCAAATTGAAGCATACAGGCAGCACATCCAATATACACAACCTTATCCAAGTCTAGAGTAACTCAGCTGACCATCATTCTTACAAATGCAACAGTTAATTACTGAATTATATCCATCCAATGCAACATAGCGATAGAATTTACGGTTAAAAATACAATGCCACCGAGTGGAGTTTATTAAGTTCATCCGTCACGACACAAATAGTCCAGTGAGACGTTTCATGCGTTACCGGATGATTGGTAAAGTCTCTCTCGGGGTGGCACTCTCAGCAAATTCTTCATCATGTCATATGTTGTGAAACCAATAGCAACCGAAGGGACGACCTGAAAAATGATATGTTCACTTTTTTTAGACATCACTGCATATCTAAGAAACAGTTTGAAATGACCATCTCTGATGTCCCTATTCAATAGATGCATATAAATGAACAGAATAAAAGCAACCTACTACAAGTGCTGCTTACATATATAAGAATCAGTTACTTTTTACATTTTGTAAATGCTATTTCATTTTTTTATTTTTCCTTTTCCCTCTAGGAAACTCACTCGGGCTTATTACCTTCACATAGTTAAGACTTAAGCCAGCGAAGAGTTGCCTCCACCCCTGGCACCTAATAATGAGTGCTAGGCCCTGAAATGTCCCTCTTATACGGAAGGCACCATTTGCATTATGAGGTTGCTTACTCTGAACCTGAACACGGAACAACAGGTCAAGAACTAATCAGGCATCAAAATTCAAATCATAACGCACAGATTATCTTTGACTGAGAGTTTAGTTTGTACCTGCATCTGTCTTCGGACAACATCCAGTGGATAAGTGAGGGTTTGCCCAAAAAGACCAGCTAAAGCACCACAAGAAAGCTTCAATACAACAGATCTCTTGTAATCTTCTGGAACTCGAGATTTCAGGTCTTCATATATATAGAATTTTAGGCCAGCATATGGTAGGATACCGATCAGAGTTGGACCTGAAATTGATTGGAGTTATTTTTTGAACTCATATCTCAATACACATATCGGAGGATGACTAAATAAAGAGTAAATTTCACTTTGGTCCAGATATTTTGACCAAAGTTTTACAATGGACTAGGGCCGTGTTCGGCAGTGAGGAAAATGGGTGTTAGTTATCCGGCGCAGAAAACGTAGTAATAGATTAGTACATGATTAATTAATTATTAATTATTAAAAAATATAAATTAAATTAATATGATTATTAAAACAACTTTCCTAAAGAAAATTTTCGTACAAACTACACCTTTTAACAGTTTGAAAAGCGTGCGCGCGAAAAAAAAGAGATTTAGATAACTTATTGGTTGTATCAAACGCGGCCTAGGTCTAAACCAATCTTTTCACTTAACACCATATATCTTTGCATTAAATTTGCAATTTGTACTAGGGAGTCAAAACACAGAAAATATATGAAAAAAATTCATACAAGGAGGATGAATTTTAGAACAGTAAAATGTTGTATGATTTCTTTATTCTTTTCTAGTGTGAAAGTTATCTAACCAACTACTTTTATTTCTATTGCCCTTCTACTCATTTTCCCCTTTGATGCAGATCAACTTATGCCTTTCTTATGAACATATTCACATCATCTCTGATTTCTGTGATTTTGCTAGAAGAAGGATTCTGAGGTTATAGCTTAAAACATATTTCACGTGATTCTCAAAACATATTTATATTAATACAAATGAAGATGATGGTTAGAACTAGCTTTTCTCTCACATGTGCTATTTTTTACTAAACCTAGTCCAAATTGATTGGAGCTAGAAGGTAACTAAATGGTGGTGCCTTGTTTTAGACGATACTGAAAAATACAATTCAACATGCTTATGGGTCATTAAGTTGAGCTTGCTGAACCACCAACTTGCTACAGTAGATTTTAGGTCCTATGTGCATATGACCCTATTCTGGTCTGTATACCTGGCCACTTAGAAAACCCTTAGAATGTAGAACACATGTAGGAACAAGTGAGTGAAAAAAAACATTATGCAAAATGTGATTGTCTTTTTGTATAGTACACATTGTTGCAAATATTAGTTGCTCTTAGTTTTTTGAAGTGCATAATTACCCAAATGACAAAAAGAATCATAGGTTCATGTGCAATTAATTGCCAATTTTGATTCATGCCTTGCTACAATGTAAAGAAAGCTGCACAAGTGCACAGCATTTGATGATGCAAAGCATAGAACAAATGCAGCAAATCAGAAGAGAGATGATATTATGTTACGTTCACACTAACAAACCTAATGGTGCTAACTTCAACCATAGCAAGGGGCGTGGGGTCACATAAGACTTACCTACTCCACGGTATAGAGCTCGTGCGCCTCCTTCCTTGTAAACAGTTTTGAAAACATCCTTGATACCACCATATGTTGGTTGTCGACCAGAATTTCCCAACACATTGCCAGGTTGACCCACATTTGAAACCTGCAGTGATTTTGAAGAAAATTAATAAACACAACCGAGAGCTAATGGTTCCTTATAATGAATGGCTAGAGATGGCATCACGTAAACTACTGATATTTGCAGGAAAAAAAATACTCTCTTTGTTCCAAAAATAAGCATTTCTAGGTTTTTTTTAGCAGAGATTAAGGTTAAGGAGAAAAGACTTTGGTGCCCCTCAATAAATGTGGAATGAATGGACATTGGTAGGGGTAAGAGAAGAAATTTGAATGAAGTGATTAATGAAACAAGTAGTACTACGAATAATGCTAGAAATGCTTACACCATGGAACAAGATTGGAATGCTAAAAATGCTTTGTATTTTGGAACAAAGGAAGTAGCCAACGACTAACAGAGATCATCAAATAATTCAAGTAACAATTCTACTGATATAGACTCCTGACACTACTAATAACAAAAAAGACGACAACTAACAAAGCATCAGCATGGGCATGAAATACCTGATATGCCAGCTTTGTCCTAGCAAGGTCTAATGGGTAAGTACATAGAACTGCAGTCCCACCTGCAGCCGAGCCAGCCAATAGATCAACCACAGGCCCTGTACCCACTGATGGAGCATAATTATTCAATATCCAACACCGATACTGTTCGTATGTCATGTAATGCAATGCCGCATATGGAACAATCCGAAGCACACTCGCGCCATTCCCTCTTCAGGAACAGTAACACGGCATTAAAATTAAGAAATCAAATTCAGCAATCAGAGCTTAATGTATTTCTGCATGGAACTCACTTGTAGAATCCTCGAACTCCCTCATACTGCCACAGCTTCCTCAAGGATTGCAGGATACCAAGGGATTGAAACCCTTGAGTCCTCGTCTAAAAAGCAACAGCATACATACACTTAGAAGTTAGTAATTCAGTTTAGTTGTCATTCAGTCACCACATATAATGAAATGGAAATTTGAGCAGTTCAAACCTGCAGTAAGATCTTGACCCTCTCCAGTGGCGCTACCGCAGTCTTTGCAAATGCACCAGCCGCACCCCCGGCAATAAGCTCCTTGGCATAGACTGGGAGCAGGTCCAAAGCGCAGGCATTCACTTGCGCGGCCGTCGAGGCAGAGGAGAAAGTGGATTCCTGCGATGAACCCATCTCTGCCTCCCCAACTTGACAGGCAGATCAGAATGCGTATTATCTGCCCTCCCCACCACCACTAACATTAACATTAAATCAACTCAGGGGCAAAGGATATCTTTACAAGCCGGAATCTCCCAATAGGATATGCCCCCGTAATCGGCAATCCAAATCGAAAACCAAATCGCAGACCTTTACGTTGCTTGCTAACCACTTGCGCTAACGGCGCACGAATAGGTTAAATCTTGGATAAGCTAGAATCCTGCACGGTGTTAGGGTGCTAATCACCGAAGAGGAAACGCAAAACAGAATCCAATCTCTTCACTCCCCCTCCCCCAAAGGTACACTAAATCGGAGATAGTTCTAGCATAAGCTGTAGCAGGATTCACCTCCTCCCAAATTAACACTTCGGATCATCAGCAGAAAAAAAAAAAAGGAAGAAAGAACTGTACAGCGCTTCACTTGCATCAACAGAAAACCCGATCCAGATAGTAACCAGCCAAAGGCGCGATCTTCGCGGCGGCGCTTCTTCAAGAAGCAGCGGGAAGGGGCCGGAAGATGCCTACAGCAGCGACAGGGCACGGGCAGCGGATCCCGCAGCCGCCGCCGGCGATCGCAGGGAGAGGGCGGGCCCACTAGCCCATCGGCGCCCTATCCCCGGCGGCGGGAGGCGAAAGGCGGCGCCTTTCCGCGGCGGGGACCGGAGAGAAGGCTCGGCCTCTGCGGCGAGCTCCCTCGCATCCAAATCGCGGCGGCGAGGAACGGGGGGAGGAATACTCATCAAATGCAAAGGATTTTTTTTGGGGGGGGAGGGGAGGAGGACAGCGGGGAATCGGGCGGGCGGGGCTCGATCGAGACCGAATCAGTGGGGGTGGGGTGGGGGGACGCGAATCGGAAGGAAGGAGAGAGGAGAGGAGAGGAGGGGGGCCGACGGTGAGCTCAGCCGGCGGTGCTGATGGAAGATGGAGGGAAGGGAAAGGTGACCCGACCCCACCCAACACAACACACGCACACACGTGCAAAACGCAGCTCAAGGAAGGCCTACGTGTAGCCTCGTTCCTCGCATCGCAGGAATCACAGGCAGCGAGAACGATGTATCGCGTGTCACTGACGTGAGATTATACGTACCGGCTAACATGGATTAACATGTGATTAACTAATTATTAGTGGTAAAGAAATGAAAAATAGAATAATACAATATCTAGAATTCTGGTAAAAAAACATCATTTAGTAGTTTAGGTAGCATGCGTAGAGAATATGGGTTGAGAAGAAAGGGTATCGAACACAAACACACAGTAGTTTCATCGATGAGTCAGTTCTCTCGTGACACGTAAGATTGTATGTAGCCAACATAATGGCATCTATAAAATATAGACCTTAAGTAATAAATTATATGCTACAAACTTGGTTGTATACATTAAGGTTCATATACATTACGGAGAGGTAGTCTTATGTCCAAAAGATTATGTAAATTTTTGGATGACCTGCACGTGAGAATTACGCTAGTAAATAATACTATCTCCGTTTCATAATGTAACGTTTCATAATGTAAGATCTTTTAACCATGTTTAAATTCATCAATTAATGAATGTATATAATTTATATATATATATATATAGATTCATTAGCATCTATATAAATCTAGGCAAGACTAAAAAATCTTATATGGTAAAACGGAGGGAGTACATGTATTTTTCTCCTTCCGTTTGCACGCACAAACATTGCAAAAAAAAAACATCTTATCCCTAAATTGATTGGACACAAAATGTTAATAGTACCAAGATTAAGTCAGAGAGGAAAGAATAACTAGGTAAATCATTGACAGATTAAACCTATGATTGCGCGCTAGGTACTTTATCCGTTTCATACTATAAGAATCTTTTAATCTTACCTAAATTTATATAAATATTAATGCATCTACACATATTACATTCACATATACATTCACAGATCAGACTGAAAAACTTACAGTATAAACTAGAGGCAGTAAACAGTAGGAACGGGCTTGCATCTGAAACTTTCTACTGCCTCTTGAATGGGCTCCCGGCCCATTAGTTTATATTTTTATCATCACTGAAATTCTAGTATTTTTTTTCGAAATCAATTGTTCCCAGATAATCATCATGCTTAATTTTCTAGCTTAATTCTTCGCACGTGCACGTCATCCGAAAATTTGCTAATAGCTTTCTGTGCCATCTCTTAGTTTGACTAAAACACACGTGTACGTGGCATGCAGGACTTGGTCGTGATGGCACGTCATAAATAAGTATATATTTTAGACACATATGAATGAATATACAAATATTGGCATGCATGAATGTAGAATGCGTAACACGTTAAAGATAGACACCTGGCTTATATCTAGAGGGATTAATTATCACACGTTAAGTATAGCACTAAAGGTAAAGATAAAATAGGTAATTAAGCTAACGCTGAGCAGCGTTAGAATGAAGCTAGCTTGCTAGCAAGTCAAAGTCTAGTGTTGCGTGTGTATGTACGTGTACCCTTTCTTTTTTGAAGAAAAAAAATTGTTGAACCAACCAGATGTACACATGTATTACGTACGTATGCCGTATGAACATTTACGGCTACTACGTACGGTAATTTTCGAAATGGCGATTAACTTTCAAGGTTCAAATTCGAAGTACGAGTTTCGATAGGGTGCCAAACCGAAGTTATACGTGACAAAAGTTTTTAGTGTCGCTAGTAGTACATAACTGGATAACACCCAGTAGAATTAATATTTGTTGCTGAAAGTTTTCATCTATAAGTATTGAAAACTAGAGAAATAATTATGCAATACAATCATTGCCAAATTAGCAATGAATTTTCTTTTATATGATAATATTCGGATAGTATCATAGTATCGGTACAGCCTCCACTCATTCCTCAGTCCAGACTGAGGCCTCCAATTAGGACGACACTATCCTCATTTTTGGTTTATACAAGTCATTAAAAATACTCCATCCGTTCCTAAATATTCGACGTCATTGATCTTTAAACACGTTTGACTAGTTGTTTTATTCAAAAAAATTTACATAATTATTAATTATTTTTATATTATTTTGTTTATTGTTAAATATATTTTTATGCATATATATATATATATAGCTTTACATATTTTAAAAAAATAAATAAGATGAAGTTAAACGCTAATAAAAAATCAATGGCGTCAAACGTGTAGGAGCGGAGGGAGTAGTTTACTAAAGGTGAACCCACGACAAACCTAATATTTTGGGTTTATACAAGTCATGATAGTTTACTAAAGGTGAGCCCGCGAGCCGCTACAAACCCAAGAATTAATGGTTTGTCCAAAACCTAAAATAAATTTGGAAAGTCCCATTCCTATTGGGATTATAAGGTTTGGCTAAACTAGGTACGTTCCATGCAAATTTCTCAACTGATTAGGCGGCTTTAATTTAAGTTTTAGACTTATATGAATGCTCACATTTATGACTGCAAGTCTGCAACAAGGATTCTCCTACGATGACTTCGTAGATGTTAAGATATACCAATTCAATATTGGAAGATACTCATAAATTTAAGGTATGTGTAGAATCATAGTTACAAACGTGCACATGTGTATATAAGCGCGTGCATTTATAGTTTGTTCTGTTTTGGGAAAAAAAGAGACATTAGGGCTGTTTAGTTTTCAAAATGAAATCATTTTGTGTCATGTCATAATTTAATCGGATATCGAAATGGCCTAGAAACTGCGAGATGAATCTTTTGATCCTAATTAATCCGTCACTAGCACATGTGAGTACTGTAGCATTTATGACTAATTATGCTAAAAAGATTAGCCACTAGGGACCACCGCATCTGAACTGGTACATCACTTAGGCCATTTTCGTTGCCCCCTCTAACTTAACTTATCCACTCGTTTTCACGCGTACTTTCTGAACCGCTAACAGAGTATTTTTTGTAAAAATTTTCTATAGAAAAGTTATTTTAAAAAAATCATATTAATCTATTTTATATTTTTTTAATAATTAATAATTAATTAATCATTCTACTTTTTCCAGATAACCCCTCTCAAACGAACCCATCCTTATTCACTTGCCAGAGGCCCAATCAAACCGCTCATTGACCACATGTACATGCTACATGCCTTCAAGCCAAACGAATATATATATATGTGTGTGTGGGCACAGATTTATTTGGATTAATTAAGCTGATCCAGATGCATGCCCAAATCGGCTGTTCAGATCTCATAATCGCAAGTACAAATTCGTCCATCCATATGGATCAAAAGCAGGTGCTAATTAACTGCCAAATTATAATCAAATTAACAAGTGCAAGCTGGCAGCTAAAATAAATAGAGCAGGAATCTTCTTACTAGTTCATGCACATACAGTACACCTCTCGATCTCATCCTCCCAATTGTATGCTATACCACAATTTAATTATAACTATAGCTATTAACTAATTAAGTAGAATAATTTAACATGACACGCGGCGCAGATGGCGAATCAGTTTGTTCAACGGAAGCAGGTCGGCACGCGCGCATTTTCCTTCCGTGTCCAACGGCGCATGTGGATGCACGCCTGAAGACAGTATTACGCGTCCTACGTGTCAGTGAGGCCTAGCTTGTTGAGTCCAACCCTTAATTTCCTCTTTGACACGAGAGATGTCGCACACGACACGGCTAGCTGGTTGTGTTCTAGTCAAGTGCGTGCGCCCCCTTTCGGCTAGCAGACAAATTAAACAGCAGCTGAAAATTATTGTCGCGTCGCCTAGTAATGTAAGTAATACTACCTCCGTTCCATAATAATCTTATTTTTCGTCGTTTGACCATTCGTTTTATTTAAAAAATATAAAAACTTAAAAATATTAGTCCTGTATAAAATACTATTTATATTTTATCATCTAGTAATAATAAACATTTTAATCGAAAAAAATTTCAAATAAGATGAATGGGGTGGTTGGGGAAAAAGGCGACGCACCCATCATAGCGATATCCCCAATGCAAGCTTGAACCCACCCATGTAGTCTTTGTTGTAAGTTCATCATTGCCAGCGCCACATCCACCGCAAGCTAGTTCTGATTGATGCATGAGACAATTTTTGAGACAATGGTTTCATAATCAATTGAAAAGGAAAACAACGTGAATCGAGAAAACCTGTATGTTTTGGAGGGTAAGAAGAAGCCATGTATACACATGATGTCTAGGTGGTGGGTAGTTTTCTACTTTTTTTTCCTGATGAAATATTTTTCTCAAAAATTTCAATAGCATCCTACTTAGGCTGCACTCTTTTAACAGCTTATCACCGTATCATTTTTTTTTAAGGTGCACGCTACCCGAACTGCTAAAATAATATGTTTTTAAAATGCTTATATATAGATATCCATCATCTCACCTTACTAAAGTAGATTTTTAACTTACTAGTGAATTCTATCATTTATATTATTAAATATATATTAAAAAATCAAATAATAATTTATCTTTCATCTAAAAACACAGCTCACGTGGACCAAACCGTACAACCACCTTTAGGGCTGGTTTAATTTGCAAAAATTATTTTAAAAAAACATCACATCAAACTTTTAAACACATATTTGAAGTATTAAACGTAGTCTAATTATAGAATAAATTTCAGATTCCGCCTAGAAATCGCGAGACGAATCTTTTGAGTCTAATTAATCCGTCATTAGCACATACTGGTTACTGTAGCACTTATGGCTAATCATGTTTTAATTAGGCTTAAAAGATTCGTCTCACGATTTTTCCTATAACTGTATAATTAGTTTTAATGTTCATATATATTTAATGCTTTATTTAAGTATCTAAAGATTCGATGTGATATTTTTAGAAACTAAACGAGGCCTCATGATCCGCATGGTAATTAAAGAAGACGTGTGTCTGCTTCTTGCAGGTCCTTGTGATTTATGATGCTACCTATTGTTAGCGTTGGTTTGCTAGGGACAATAAATCCTCTCAAACAGGGCCGGGGTGAAAAAAATAGACTCGGGTAGAATTTCAAGGGACCTTTAGTTAGTGCCTTGAGAAATCAGGCACATTAATATAAGTTGATACAGAGCCGTCCAACTTTTATGCACATTTCCTAAAATTCATTCCTGGAGCAAATCCCAGAAGAACGGCATTAATTGGTTCCTAAATCATCCAAGAAGCCCAAATTTTGACAGGAAGTAGAAAATAAGAGCCATTGGGTCGATCGAACTCGCTCAAGACGGCGGGCAAGATCGTCCAGAAGCCACCAGGCATGCATTTGCTTAAATTCCAAAAAGACCGCCCTAACAGACGAACCCATCCTGCATCTTCCTCTTCGGAGCATAAAGGTACTACTTTCGCTTGCTTAAATTCTGGTCCTGCTTCTTTGACAAACAGTATACTCTCAACTTTTCATTTCTGTTTATGCTTATGAGCTAAAATTTAAATTTTTAACAGAGTTGATTTTAGGAGTTTTTCACCGAAGTTTATTCTCTAGCCTTGGTTTTTAGATCACTAAGAATATGTATATAAAGTTTTATTCACAAATTATTTTTTTGCAAATTGATATTTGGTTTTTTTCTATATATAAAAAATCCAAAAAAATCACCCTCCACGGAAAAAACACTCCACTCTCTCCATTATTTCTTTAAGTACTCGATAATACTAACCGATAATGTTACAGTTTTAGAATTTTGATTAACGAAAATTATATGGTTGCATGTAATGTATTCCAACAAATACAGTAGTATATTTATAAGGGTTTATATAAGTGTATGCCGTGCTAATATATAAACGGCAATTAATATCAGTTTCAAAATACTTATTGTTTTATATAAAGATACAGTTTATAAAGTTTATAAAGTAAAATTTTAATTTATTTATAATTAAATTTGTAAAAGTTTAACACCAGCATTACATAAAACAACATATATTATGAATAGGATAAAGTATCAGATAACAAGTACTACTGCTACATCCTTCTCCTAATATAAAACTTTATAATTTTTCTATATTTATATTTATATGGATGTTAATAAATCTAGATGAATTTAGCCGTATTAAAAAAGCCTGATAACATAAAACAGGGAGTGGTATTTAGAAACAAAGCGAATGCTTTTTATTGGTGAGAGCACAAAATGCATCCTTCAAGGAAACCTGCCTCAGTGGCACTAGCTTTTGCATGCCTTGTCATGCAGATCACGTAAAAGATAGTGGAATAAACAGTAGCATGACAGTAAACTACCAGAACTCCTTTTCATCTCAGGCACTGCATTGCATTAGCATGGAGAACGGGTGGCTGCCAGCTGCAATTCGTGCGTGATTTTGACTTGACGAACGATCGATCGAATTGAATGCCATGCCATCCAAGCCCAGGCACCCCAGATTTCCAACGAATTTCCATTTTTCCACGTTGACTGGAAACCTGATTGACGATTAATTGATTCGACCTGTGCACAAACAACAAACTCAGTTTTGGATTTGGGTCAGGAAATCGACCAGGAAGGTTTCAAAAAGTTAATTTTCATTTTCCTCTCAGGAAAATCTTTTGAAAAAGTTAGTTTAGTTTGGCTCAGGAGTGCTTCTCTTTCTTTCCAAAAAGTTTAACACCTGCTATACGCGTACGATATGTATGTGTTTAGTGGGAGAAAAAAGGGCAAGACGATGAAGATCGAGAAAGGTGGGCAGAAAATGGAGCAAATTAGATCAAATCTGACGGTCAAGTCCGTTATTCTGTTCAGTTTTTGCTCCAGTTTGCACGGCTTTTGCTAATGCTTTTTGCCGCTGGAAATTGATCGAAAATTAACTAGTGGTGACTGTAATTTTGGTCAGGCTCAACTGACAAGCACGGGCCGACATATATATATGTCGTAGGGTCACTGCCAGAGCAATTAATTAATTAATTAATTAATTAACAAGTAGGATCAGTAGGCTAACAATCAGTTTCATGGTAATGGCAAGTTGCTCGCAAGTAGTCGTCGTCGATCATGCATGGCAAGTTGCCATGCGTTTTTCTATATATATTTATATAGCTGATAGCAAATGATCATAAAACAAGAACATTTTCAGGTACATTGACGGTCCATTCGCTCTGTAATTATTAGCACTTGCAGCATAAGTTTAGTCTTATAATAAAGCAATGATTAGATATATAGATGATGCACGCTAGAAAAAAACTCTAATCAGGATATGACTTTTCTTGCGATATTCTAAGGCCACGTTCGAATCTAATTATGAATTTTTAATTTTTATAGGTACGCTTTCCAAGTTAAACATTGTATTTTATATTAAAATTATTTATATATGAATTTTTCATCTAACATTTCTAAAACATTTTTATTTTGAAGTAGTTGAGTCAGTTGTTTATACTCTCAATTAGCCATAAAAAAACATATAATCGGAGCTGTCTCAAACACCACCTAATTCTTCAAGAAACAATCAATTAATGAACTTTTTGTCATGTAAACATGCATGCTAGAAACCTATGTTTCATGCAGCTAAATTAACTACCAAAGCCTTATCAAGATTTAGCTTGATATATCAAAGTATTATTAGAAAGCTATGTTTGGCCAAAGTCAATGCTAAAAAGATTGAGAGAGAGAGAGAGGAGAGAGAGAGAGAGAGAGAGAGAGCAAGTTGCCATGCGTTTTTCTATATATATTTATATAGCTGATAGCAAATGATCATAAAACAAGAACATTTTCAGGTATGTTGACGGTCCGTCGTTATGTAAGTATTAGCACTTGCAGCATAAACATAGTCTTATAATAAAGCAATGATTATTGATACATAGAGATGCACACTTAAAAAAAACTCTAATCTGGATATATATGACTTTTCTTGTGATGATTCTAGGCCACGTTCGAATCCAATTATGAATTTTTAATTTTTATGAGTATGCTTTTCAAGCTACTAAACATGGTATTTCATAATAAAATTTTATATGAATTTTTCATCTGGCATTTCAAAAATATTTTTTATTTTACAGTAGTTGAGTCAGTGATTTGTACCCTCAGATAGCCATCGCAAAAACCATATAATCGTTCGATCTCAAGCTATCTCGAACACCATCTAATTTTTCAAGAAACAATCAATTAATGAACTTTTTGTCATGCAAAAAATGCATACTAGAAAAACCTATGTTTCATGCAGCTAAATTAACCACCAAAGCCTTAACAAGCTTTAATTAGCTTGATATACCAACTATTATTAGAAAGCTATGTTTGGCCAAAGTCAATGCTGAAAAAAATTTTAAAAAAAAGAAAGAGAGGGAGAGTCAGACATTCAGAGACAAAGCATGCAGGGTCAAACCAAATAGCTAGCCTAGTCGTCACATCTTGCATAATTAAACACGTACTCCGTATTGGATCGTACACTGTATTTTGTGCAATCCCGTTTGCTGTTCCTTGTAGCTTTCGATCATTTGGACCGTACAAATCATATCTCTCTCACCATTGGATGTTGTATGCGTGTATGTATGTATAATAAGAAAGTCAAATTCAAGTACACGTTAATTAAGAGGCGGCTGCCAAATTTCTATCGCCACCATGAATGCTTACATCGTAATCGAATGTGGCTGCTGCAACTGCAAATGGTTGAGTTGACGATGTCATTGATCTTCTCTCGCTTATCTGTTTGCAGCCAGGTTGATTGCAAATATTGCAGCTACTCGCTCATTTTTCTCCCATTTGCATTTAGAACATCGATACACAGCGGGGGTCATATTTTAGCTATTTAAAGAAAAAAAAAAGACAAATAACATATTTACAAATAAAAAATAATATATAAATAAAACTTTTATATACGTGTTCATAATGATATAAAAACCAATGTTGAAAAATAAATAACGATGAAAAAACCTTAAAATCAACTTCTAATTTAAGGTTAAAAATTTAAACTAATATATTGTAAGATGACATTGGGGTGGTTATTTGGAAAAAACCAAATGATATATTTGCCAAAGAAAAATGCTTTATGAATAAAACATTTTATATGCGCGTTCTCAGTGATGTCAAAGATGAAAAAAAAAGTTTGATAAAAAAAATCCTAAAAACAACTCTCTAAATTTAAAGTTAAAAGTTAAAAGTTTAGTTTATAAAGATAAGTATAAGCGAAAAGACGGACATGCTTATTTGGAAAACACAAAATTGACCAAAATATAACAGAACCCAGACCAATTCTCCAGAAAATCCCACATCCAAATTTTTGCAGTGTTGAAAAGGCGACGTAGAGGTAGAGGCGACGGCGGTTTTAGCCGATAGGGAGCTCTGACCACGGGAAGGTCGACGCACGGCATCCGGACGCACTCTCCCATCTCTCTATCCGGGCGTCCCCATCGATCGTTGAGTTTTTTACTGCGATTTTTTACTACCACTTGAAATGGTATCCGTCTCCGCTGTTTTGAGCGGTGAAAAACCAGCCCGGCACGAGCAGCCTACGACAACCACTTGCGTGTGTCTGTGTACGGTGTACCACGAAGAGCCCCCTTTCACTCTCGACTGTTCACAAGTGTTCACGTCAGTGTCAAATCGGGAGGATTTTACTCACGCGACACGCCACAAAAAACAGCGGTACACAGTAATGCATGGTGCTCTCTCCTGTTTGAAAAAATACTGTTGGTTTTGTATTTTTCAAGCTTTTAAACAAACGCTTGAAGTTTTAGTCTTAAATTTATATTAATTTTAGGAGTTTTTTTATCGTATTTTATTTTCTAGTATTCGCTTTTAAATCGCTAAAGACAAATACATATATAAGTTTTATTCATAAATTATTTTTCTTTTCTAGATAAGCCATGTAGTGACCCTAAATTATTTCTGTTATTTAAATATCACAATACAAGTATTCATCAACTAATTTTCACGATTCTCATCACATCATTGATTCGTTGACCAATTAGAAAAAAAATCTAAACAATTCAAAATTTAAAAAATTATCACTTAAGTGACTAAAATGATATTTCTTAACCTGACCCTATTATCTACTAAACAATATAAAAATATTTATATTTTTAAGCGAATAGAATACCATCTTTTTACATACGAAATATTTTTAAATACGAAAGGTAGTATAAATATATACGCTCATAACATGTATACACTCATCGAGTCATCCTTATATACTTTAATTATTATATTCACAATATATTTGCATCAGTCATAGTTTATAATCAAAATTTAAAAACTAATCACCAAAGTGACAAAAATAATATCTTTATCTAACCTTAATATTTACTAACTAATATAGAAATATTTATATTTTCGAGCTAATAGAATACCAAACATTGTATAAACATATACGCTCATAGCTCGTACACACTCATCAAATCGTCCTTATATACTTAAATTACTGTTATATTCACAACATATTTGCACCAGTCGTAGTTTCCATATATTTTCAGAGGGATATAAATTTTGGTAAAGCAGATTTAAATCCAGATAGGAAAAACCATGACTTACCATTGAACTTGTAAAGGCACATGCAAACAGTATTTGAGTTCTTCCTCCTAGCATCAACTCGTTTACCAGAAGCCAGCTGCGACCGGTGGAAGAACGGAGTCAGCGGCAACACAGCTGAGCAAAAAATTGCACATTAGCGGTAGAAAACAACGGTAACTAGTGGAGTTAGTAGAAAATTCCACCGCGTTATTAAAGGCAAAGCAAGCAGGGTTTTTGGTCTGACTTGTTATCTACCGTTGATTTCTTCATTCCCCGTCGACTGTACCTGCCTCCCTGTCCTTTAGTACGGATATATTTTTAAAGAAAGGGGCAAAATTTTCACTTAGGACCCTACTTAAATACGTTTGTTACATAACTGACCCTCTCCTTAAAAATATCTTACTCCCACCGTCTAAAATATACTACATCTGTCCCATAGCGACTTTGTATTTCAATTTCTATACTTTAAAGTTTGATCATTTATCTTATTTAAAAAATATAAAAAACTTAAAATTAGTCATGTATATAGTACTATTCATGTTATACCATGTAGTAACAATAAAATATTGATAAAAAAATTCAAATAAGACGAAGAGTCAAAATATTATATCGAAAAACTGAAAAAGGAACTTAATATGTGACGGAGGTAGTAGCTACTTCTGAGGTTCAATTTTTTTTATGAGAACACAGTACAACGCTCACAACACACGCACACTCTTCCCGAAGAACACACGCGCGCAAACCCCTATGAGCACATCCGAGGTTCAATTTTAACGTAAATTATAACAACTTCTCCACCTATATTCATCCCTTGAGAAATCGTAATGTTTTTCTATTTATTTTTTCTATCTACTTCTCGAATCCAGCCAATTACATTATTTCTTGCATCAACTTGATCCCTAAATTAAAGCACAAGTTTCTAATGTATATTAAGACTGGGGAAGTACTATATCGCACATCTGTGGTGTTATAAAAACGTTGCACTATGGACCCACGGTACCGTGTGGGTTTCAATTGTGCTCACCTTCGCTTGCTGGGAGGTACCTCCCTCGTTCACAAAGACTCTATAGTACTGCTTAAATTATACGAATGCAAAATATCTAAACACATATTTCAATATAGAATAGAGGGTATTATAAAATAATCAATCTGCGGTAATGTGGTGCCCAGGATAGACAATAAAGACATAATATCGCAGACAGTATGTTGGTGAGGATTTGTTGCCCTTTAACGTTTGTGCTTTTTTTTTTAAAGAACCAAACAACATATTTACAAATGAACAATAATTTGTAAATAAAAAATTATATACGTGTTTTTATGGTACAAAACAAAAACTAAAAATAAACTTAAATGAAGAAACCCCAAAATTAACTCCAAATTTAACTTTAAAAATTTAAATTTTGGTTTATATACGTAAAAAAATGAAAAGACGACGATGATAATATCACACGATTACATTACATGGTAATATGAGAAACTCAACTTAACGTTAACCAGATGACGGTAACTGTGATACTATTAATTAATTGTAACATCCGAAGAAATGGGCAGAAGAAATCCATGATATCACTAAGATCCGTGAACATATTTAATACTTACAAACCATGTAAAAGCTTATGCTCAATCAAAGATAAATATGTAACGCAACGACTACAGGACTAAATCCCGTTTGAACGGGATACATTATAAACCAGAGATAATTGGTTTTATGTGGCGAGGGCAGCACGGAGGGCGGGCAAAGATCGGTGCCGACACACGGGACAACATGGAGGAGGGGGCGCTAATGCGCAAGGCAGCGCATTGGAACGGCCCCGACGATTAACGTAGAGGAGACGACGCCGACGAGCAGGCGCGTGGAGAGGGCGCACATTTAGTTGATGCCGTCCTAAACGGGAGTCCGTCGTGTAGACTATCTGATCGTGTAATAATGGTTAAACCAGGAGGACTAAACTGAAATTCAATTATTTTTCCAACAACAAAACATTGCTGCAGTTTTTGGGTCCTCCAAATACCGCCTCCGCATTAATAGTCACTAAAGGGTGTTTAGATTGTAAAAGTTTGTGAAACAAATATCACATCAAATGTTTGAGTGGTTTTCGGACAAATGAAAAACAAATTACACGTTCAGCCAAGAAACTACGAGACACATCTTTTAAGCCTAATTAATTTGTCATTAGCACATGTTTATAGCACTTATGACTAATCATGGTCTAATTAGACTCAAAAGATTCGTCTCACGATTTTTCCTATAGCTATGTAATTAATTTTTGTTTCATCGATATTTAATGTTTTATTTATATGTTAAAAATTCGATCCGTTGTTTTGGGAAAAACTTTTTAACTAAACACACTACCCAACCGGTGAATTCAACCTCATCTATCGACCACTGTCACTGTACAAACAGCGCTAGCGACAACCCC
Source organism: Oryza brachyantha (assembly GCF_000231095.2). NCBI lineage: Eukaryota > Viridiplantae > Streptophyta > Magnoliopsida > Poales > Poaceae > Oryza > Oryza brachyantha. Next base: position 16,362,628 of record NC_023163.2, on the reverse strand, counting down.
CCACCGCTTCAGTCAGCAGCAGCGGTAGCCGTCATGGGAGGGACTCCAGACAGACGGAACCAAAACCGAGGCCGCGGCGACGACGTACGCGGGAGGAAGCATCCCTCCTTCGTCAAGCTCCGGCGCGCGCGAGCGACGACCGGTCAGAAGAAGTCGGTCTCCACCTCCCCACTTGCTTGCCCCCTCCTCCGCAACTTGGACTTGTGCTCCCCTCCCCCTGCTCCCACGCTCAGGCGGCAGTCAGTCAGCCAGCCGTGTAGTAGTAACATGCAACCAACCACTGATCCATCGTCTCCTGCTCCTATATATGACCGAGCCCTACCCCCCTCTGCCTCCCAGTCACCAGCTGCACGGCCTCATCCTCGACCAACCATAGCATAGCTTCACTGCTGCGTCTCCTCCTCCTTCGTCGCCGCCGTGTGCTCTGCCGGTATGGACTGGACCAGCTCGTCCTCCTGCTATGAATATTTTCTTGGCTCAAAATCGTGGTGTTCTCTCTCGACTATCTCTTCTGTTTTTGTTGTGGAAACCTGATGAGAGGACGGATGGTGGAAAAGCTCATGGGTTTGTTGTAAGGCCAACCATTTTTTTTCTTCCTCTCGGTTGACGGCTTGACTCTACGGCCCATGAATAAAGATCGGTTTTTTAGGGGTTTTCGTGCGCGTGATTTTGATGTTTAACTCTGTTCTTTTCCAAGCTCGACTGGTTGCTATCGCGGAGTAAATGGATTAGTTTCTTGGAGAGATTTGATTTATCTTGGTCCATGGATTTTGCAGAGCAGTTTGGTGGTGGTGCTGTGCCGGGAACTAGTCGTCGTGATCGTCGTCGTCGTCTTCTTCACGGACAAGCCGGGAGACCGATGACTCTGCGGCCACTCAACACAGAGAGAAACTTCCTCCTCTCCTCACCGAAGCCACAGAGCCCCAGGGATGCCTGCTCGCCGCCGGTGAGGTCGCCCACCACCAGGGTCGTCGCCTGCAGGAGGCTGCCGTCCTCCAAGAAGGCCATGGCGGGCGCCGGCGTCCTCGAGAGGTCGCTCAGCTTCAAGAACTGGGAGGCCGCGGCGGAGGAGGCTGCCGCCGCCGCCCGCGGGCCGGAGCAGGTCGCCGTGCCGCCGACGGAGACGGCGAGCGGGTGCATCAACGGCGCGCGGCCGGGCGTCCTCCTGCTGCAGAGCCCCAAGGCCAGGCAGGGCGACGCCGCCGCCGCCGCCTTGTCCCCGGCGCAGGCCGCCCTCATCGAGTTCTTCTCCCCGAAGCCCCGGGCGGAGCTCGACCAGGCCGCCACCAAGGTGCAGAAGCTCTTCAAGGGCCACCGCACCCGGAGGAACCTCGCCGACTGCGCCATTGTCATCGAGGAGCTCTGGTGGAAGGCCTACGACTCCGCCTACCTCAACATCAAATCCATCTCCTTCTTCGACGAGGCCAAGCAGGAGACGGCGGCGTCCCGGTGGTCCAGGGCCGGGAAGAGGATCGCCAAGGTCGGCAAGGGCCTCTCCAAGAACGAGAAAGCCCAGAAGCTCGCGCTGCAGCACTGGCTCGAAGCTGTAAGCTTCTTGAAAAAATCCATCTTTTGTTTAATTCGTTTCGTTTGCTGCTCTTGAAATCATCAGCTCATCACTCATGTGCTCAAATTTTTTTTCTGCTTCTTCAGATTGACCCGCGCCACCGCTACGGCCACAATTTGCATCTCTACTACGACATCTGGTCTGCGAGTTCGAGCACCGAGCCATTCTTCTACTGGTATGTAGTAGTATCTGAATCTGAAGCAACTGTTCAGTTACAGTTAATCTGACAAAAGCTCCACATTGGTTGGAACCAGAGGCTGGTCTTGATGATCCTGACAGTTTTGGTATTGTTTTGTGCTGTTTTCAGGTTGGATGTAGGAGCAGGGAGAGACATGCATCACCCAAAGTGCCCAAGAAGCAAGCTTTATTCGCAGTTGATCATGTACCTCGGACCAGTACGTGCCCTCAGCATCCTTTTCCTTCCCCATAACATCTAAAAACTTGCAGTGGCTTACTAATATAGGTGTTACTTCTATTGCAGAACGAGAGGGAAGCTTTTGAAGTTGTTGTGGAGGATGGGAAGCTTCTGTACAGGAAGAGTGGAGTTCTTGTGAACACCACTGAAGATTCCAAGTGGATATTTGTATTGAGCACTACAAGATCGTTATATGTTGGACAGGTAGATAGAATTTAGTACTGTTTTGGTTTTTATTTTACTGGTTCCGCGCACCGCATTCGGTGTTATGATGAATTGTTGTCTAACTCTATTTATTATGCCTTTGTGCAGAAGAAGAAGGGTAAATTTCAGCACTCAAGTTTCCTAGCTGGGGCGGCTACAACAGCTGCTGGAAGGTTGGTAGCCAAAGATGGTGTTCTTAAGGCAATATGGCCATATAGCGGCCACTACCTCCCGACAGAGGAGAACTTCAGAGAGTTCATCAGTTTCTTGGAGGAGAACAGTGTTGATCTTGCCGATGTCAAGGTAAATTTAACACCAAACAGTTCTTGTTTTTATCAAACCAACATGTTTCCAGGGATGATATCTGATGAACATTTCTAATGCAATTTTCAGAGATGTTCAGTCGATGACGATGAATTCCCGTCATTCAAGAAGACAGATGAGCAACCAGAGGAAGCTGATAAGCCTACTGAACCAACACATGATGAGATCCTGGAAAGCTCACAAGTTGAGCTGCCTGAGGTAGACATTGTCAAGGAAGTGGTTGTCGAAAACAGCGAGGACACCGAGGCAGCGCCGAAGATGGTGAACCGCCCATCCTTCAAATGGGCAACCGCCAATGGCGCTCGCATTGGCTGTGTCCGGGACTACCCGGCTGATCTCCAGAGCATGGCCCTTGAGCATGTCAATCTTTCACCAAGAGTGGTGCCCTCTCCAACCACAAACAGGCTACCGATACCGTCTCCTCGCCCGAGCCCCAAGATCAGGCTGTCACCTAGGCTTCACTACATGGGTCTCCCGACGCCTACCGGTTGCAAGCTCCCTATCCCGAGCCCGGAGATCAGGAGGTCACCAAGGGATCAATTCATGGGGTTTCAGACGCCGGCAGTGTCTCTCACACTCCCAAAACTGGGGAAGTGAAGTGATGCCATGACATTTGTTCATGCGGCGGTCTCATAATTATCATACCTGCTGTTACTGAAGCTATAACAGCAAATTTTTTGGTTAGTTGTAGCTTAGATCAGAGATAACATTTTTGTCGTATGTCTTGTTTGTTCATAGTGTGATACCATTCTTTAGTATGTTCGTTCATCTTCTTTGACCTGAGGACTGAGGTGTGCATCCAGGGCACGGTGTAAACATCGAGCTGTGTAACCTGGATTCACAAACTTTCAAGTACAGAATGTAACACTGGAATTTTTTGGAATAAAGGACTGTTTTGTTCAGATTTGTCTGTCAAGTAAACATTTAAGTTCAAGAAATGCTTGCCATGGTGTTGTACGACTAGTTAATCACCAGGTTGCCAATGCTAACACAAATACACAATGAGTCTGAAGTTAGTATGAGATTCAGAACTCATACTATGAGAGGATGCATAATTGCATAACAAAAGGGAAAAAAACAATCCAGTAACCTATTAAAGAGAAGACAAATTATGCAGGTCAATGTCAATTCTGCCAGCTGAAAATCTTAGACGCGCAGGAGAAACAGACGCTTATTTTGCAAGTTTCTGAACTTTTCCTCTCTTTCTTTTTCAGTAGTTGACCCGTTACTACTTGAATAGAAACAATGCGATGAGAAGACGTTGAGCTGTATTTGACTTCTCCAAAAGGGAGAGGAAGATATATAGGGCACGTTTAGTCCTAAAAACATCTTAGACCTAAATACCACATTAAACATTGATGAAAATAAAACTAATTGCACAATTAGCAAGAAAATTGTGAGATGAATCTTTTAAGCCTAATTAGTCCATGATTAGCCATAAGTGCTATAGTAACCCATATGTGCTAATAATGGATTAATTAGTCTTAAAAGATTCGTCACACGGTTTTCAGGCGAGCTATGAAATTTATTGTTTCATTTGTGTCTGAAAACTCGTTTCGACGTCCGGTCGTCTAACATAACACCTCTTCGAAAAAAAAATTGAAAATTAAACAGGCCCATACTTGAATATGATGAGGATAATCAAGTGTAACTTGTTTTAGTTCCATTTGATGATCAGATCTGATTGCGTGATCTTTCTGAAATTCTAATCCTGTGCCCCAATTTCAGGGATCTGTGTGCGATGCTACTCAGTCGAACTTATTATTTTCAAAACGTCTGAAGCCCACTATTGAGGACTGTGACTAAATAGGCTCCCAAATATAACTTTGTTGACTTTCTTTGTAAAGAAAAAAAAATTGAACAGAGGATTGGCAAATCATGTTTTGAGATTTAATTTCCTAAGTGTTTTCTTTCTTGTAAACCCGTTTGATTGTTAAGAAAAGATAGGAAATATTTCATGTGATTGATTCCTATCATTCGATTAGCTGGAAAAAATAAGCAAGAGATTAAACCTCTGGAGGTGAGCTGCTTTTCTAAACTCATGTTTTTTTTTCTCGCCGTAGGATTGAGAAAAGCATGAGATTGTGTTCCAGTAGGATTGAGAAAGCACTTTTAGAGATTTAATATCCTAAGGATTTTTTCTTCTCATAAACTTCTTTGTTTCTTAAGAAAATATAGGAAATATTCCACGTGATTGTATTCCTATGGTCCAATTCAATAGAAAAATAATCAAAAAAATTAAACCTCTTGGGAACTTTTGTCTGTTCAGATTCTTTTGTGATGCAACGAAAGGGCTGCTCTTTTAGTTTCATGTGTTTCTTATCGTCATAGGATTGGTAAAACATCCCTACTTCATTCCGTGCATCCCTCGTGTTCCTATATTTTTCCTATCCTGCGTTTCAAAGGGGCTGAACTATATTCTTTTAAAGCTTTTAATATCCATTATTTGGTTTCGAAATATAGGGTGGAACATAAAAAGGGTGCATATGTTGTTTCTTAAATTCAGTTTGTGCAGATTCATAGTATTCTCTGCACACGCAAGATTCAGAGACTTCACACTTGTGTTTGTTTGCTCCCTTTTGGAGGACCCAGATGAATGTTTGGTCGTTGAAAATCGATTCAAATTGTTGATGTGAATGCGTATCTATGGTTGGTAGGCGCAGCTCTTGTTCCAATCCAATCGGTCGACCTGAACAAAACATCTCATAAGTCATGATTGGACAATTATAACCTGGAATTATTGCAAAAGATTACCGAACGAACACGTCTTTGCACAATCATTCAATAGGAACCAATATACAGTCCAAAAGTGTAATTAACCAAAGGAATTGACTGATTTGCTGTATGAAGAAATTTTAGCAGCAATAGACAAATGTTCTCCTCATAGATAAGGATTTGATCGGTGCAAAAAGATTAAAGATAAGACTTCCGCTAACAAAGAATTAGAAACTAATCACTCTATTCCAAAAGGTAAGCATTTCTAGAATTTGAATCTTATACCAAAACATAAGCATTTTTAGTGCTATTCACAATATTTATCACATCCATCCCTTTTCATTCAAAATTCTTCCCATTTTACACCTTATCTATTTCTCATTTATTAAAAGACAATACAATATTTCCTTTTCAAACTTAATCCATGCTAAACAATCTAAAATGCTTATATTTTGGGATGGAGGTAATACAGAACAAATTACATGAGAGGGTTGTGGCCAAAACCATGGTAAGCAATCTCACTTGCATTGTTAACTTTAGGGGCAGCAGAGGAGTAAATCATTATCACAGAATCTGGAGTCGCATACAATATATAAGTCGGCACAAATTTGTGCCACAGGAATACAAGTACAAGCTCCAGAGAAGAAATGGTTTCATGACATGCAACCGGGGCCTTATTCTGTGGATGTTTGGCCCCTAATGTTACACAGTAAATAGTACTACGCAAGACAGTTTGAGACTATTACTCGCAGTCAACAACATGTTTATACTTGCGCATGCAGTAGGTGTGATGATGCTAACAAGTAAACAAAACCCTACAGAACAGGAGTCTATAGTTGATACTACAAGAGCTTTAGAAAAATGACAATAGAAGGGCATGATCAGTGGCCCTAAGAGGCAGTTTGTGCTGCTTGCAAGTTCTGGGATGAATCTGTAGTCTGGAAGTAGTCTTGCAATGCCAGAGTCTCAATTGATTTGTTCTTCAAGCTTTTGATGGCATCGATGGTGGCACGAGCCCCATCCACGGTAGTTATTATCGGGACCTTGTAGGCCAGGGCCAATCTGCGGAGCTGGAGGCCATCCTTGGAGTCAAGGGCGTCGCCTGAGCTAGTTATCACCATGACCTGTATCTGACCATTCTTAAGCATATCTCTGGCATTTGGTCGCCCCTCATGTATTTTCAGAACTGGCTCCACTGGGATGCCCTCCAGCTGAAGTACTTTGGCTGTTCCAGATGTGGCAATGATGTCAAAGCCAAGTTCCCTAAAGCCTCGTCCGATTTCAGCAAGGTGACGTTTCGTCAGATCATTTAGACTAAGGAAGACAGTTCCATTTAACGGGAGCTTCTGTCCAGCGGCAATCTGCGCCTTTGCGAATGCACTGGAAAACTCATAGTCAATGCCCATGACCTCTCCAGTGCTGCGCATCTCTGGTCCTAGAAGAATGTCGCAACCTTGGAATTTCTCGAATGGAAGAACAGCCTCCTTGACAGAAACATGCTTAGGAACAACTTCTTCAGTATATCCAAGCTCTGGCAAGGTCACACCAGACATGACCAGGGATGCATATTTTGCCAACGGATGTCCAATTGCTTTTGAGACAAAAGGGACAGTGCGTGAAGCCCGGGGATTTGCCTCAAGAAGGAACACCTCACCAGAAGTAGTAATAGCATACTGGCAGTTCATGAGTCCACAGACATTGAGACGCTTTGCCAGCTGCGTGGTCCATGAACGAATGATATCTAAGCACTTTGTGGAGACTGTTCTAGTGGGAAGGGAACAGGCAGAATCACCAGAATGGATACCAGCCTGTTCAATATGCTCCATAATTCCACCAATCACAACATTACCAGCTGAGTCAGCTAATGCATCAACATCAATTTCAATTGCATCAATTAGATATTTATCGACCAAGACAGGCCGCTCTGGATCTACTTGCACTGCAGTTGCAAGGTATTTAATAAGTTTCTCATCGTTGTACACAATTTCCATAGCTCGCCCACCAAGAACATACGAAGGCCGGACAACAACAGGGTAACCTACTTCTGAGGCAATAGACAAGGCATCAGATTCACTTCTTGCAATCCCACCTTTAGGTTGCTCAATTCTAAGCTCTTCAAGAATAGCATTAAATCTTTTTCTGTCCTCAGCAGCATCAATAGAATCTGGTGATGTTCCCCATATCTTCACAAGCCTGGTGCCTGAAGCAGACACCAGCTTCTTATCCTCCAAATAACGTTGAATAGGAAGGGCAAGCTTTAGAGGAGTTTGCCCTCCAAATTGCACAATAATTCCATCAGGGCGCTCCAACTCAATAACATTGATTACATCCTCAACTGTCAATGGCTCAAAGTACAAGCGGTCACTGGTATCATAGTCAGTTGAAACGGTCTCTGGATTGGAATTCATCATTATAGTTTCATATCCAGCCTGATAAATCATTAAGAGAAACAGATTGTTCCATGAGCATTGGTTAAATGAAGGTAGGAGCATTTACAGTAGTTGGCCATATAGCTTCTAGATAAGGCAGACTTTTTTATTTAAAACATACCAGCAATACTAATTCTAATAATTTAAAAGGTGGAAATAAATGAAGTAGAAACAAACCTCTCGAAGGGCAAATGAAGCATGACAACAACAATAATCAAACTCAATACCCTGGCCTATCCGATTGGGCCCACCACCCAAAATCAACACCTTTTTCTTATTAGTTGGAGCAGACTCACATTCATACTCATACGAGGAATACATGTAAGGTGTATTGGCTTCGAACTCAGCAGCACAAGTATCAACCCGTTTGTATGTTGGAGCAACTTGTAGTGCCAAGCGCGTTGATCTCACATCACTTTCCGATGAAGATGTCGCAAAGGCAATCTGCTTGTCACTAAAACCCCTCCGCTTGACTTGATAAAAATCATCTTTTGACAACTGACCTAGGCCCCTTGAAATAAGGAACTGCTCAACATCTACTAGCTCCTTGAGCTCGGTAAGAAACCATTTATCAATAAAGCTAATTTCATGGATATCCTGAATCCTCATGCCTTTCTTGAAAGCTGCATAAATAGCATGAATCCGGTCTGGGTTAGGTACCCGTAAACTATACTTTAACTTTTCCCAGTCCCAGTCAAGTTCCTTGATAGGCGCACAACCCCATCCTGCAAAGCCAGTCTCCAATGAACGGACAGCCTTCTGGAACGATTCCTGGAAGGTCCGCCCTAGAGCCATGGCCTCACCAACAGACTTCATCTGTGTGGTTAATACTGGCTCAGAGCCAGGGAACTTTTCAAATGCAAATCGTGGTATCTGCATCATAAATATAGGACAAGTCAGGAAAGAAGATTGCAATTCTGCACTAATTTACAAGTAGAAATTCTGTACGATGAACATTGTGAGGAACATGTCCGAGTCATCAACTTGAGTATGTACTATAACCAAGAAACAAGTAGGTTTAACATCATCAAGGATAGACGCGGGTAACTTTGTGGGTGCTAATTGACCCACCGCAGTTCAACAAAATGAACTAAAATGCAGTTTTCTGGTTCATATTGTCTTATTCTGTTCATAGTTGAACTAAAGTGGGTCAACCAAGCAACCCATGTCCATCGCCAAGCATCAATGAGTAATTGCATCGCTGTTGCTGGTAGAGCATGTTCCAATATGTGGAAGCTTAACTGCATTAAATTAGTTTATTACTATGCTGTGATGTGTGGACAGAAGGATAGTATATCTGAGGAGTTAGCTATCACATCTTACCTGTACACAATATGCATTTGATATAAAATTCTCAATTTTCATATTGCAGATTGGATATCCAAGGGAGGTTGGAAGTAGTACTGGAACAATCAGAATTGTAAATATGCGGCACTCCAAGATATGTGGATAGATTAGCACAACTGATTGTGATATTTTGGATCTTTATTTGACTACCATGTTAACAAAGTTTTACAGTTGCACGAGTGAGATGATAATGAAGCAATGGGGAGCAAACCATGTGAAATTGGACAAAAGTATATACCAAAAAGCTAGTAAGTGCACAGTTGAGTAAACACTACTGGTAGATGCTAGCGCACAACTTCTTTGAAATACCAATTTATTCAATACAAAAATGGAATGGAGCCATTCCAAGAAACTGAAGTTATCATGTTAAGTAATACTTATGAAAAATGAACAAGTGTTCTTGCAAAATCTATAACTACATGTTGCTAAGTTATGAAGAGTGAACAAAGGAGAGACAGTGTTAGTCTGTTATTGTGGTCATATCTGGCATTACAGTTGCAAGCTACACTAATCAAGCATTATTAGCGCAAATAAAAACAAGGTAGTGTGCTTCTAAATACTCCCTCCATCCCAAAATGATCGTCGTATAAGTGTAGCACACAGAGACCAAGGGATAGCAAAACTTCGGTCATCAGATATAAAAGCCTCATCGATATGGGTGCTCTATCGCTTCGTGTTCTGCAGGGTTGTTGTGCTTTTGCATGCATGTTGCATGCGTATTGCAACAAAACTGCATGTTCTTGGTGGTTTACATGCATGAGATCGGCCAACAGCAACACATTAATTTTCAGCGGAAACCAAGGAAACGTCTGCATGGCTCCCCAGTGAAGACACTCATTCAACTCAAATGCGACGATCAATTCAGGATTTTCGTTTTTCCGTAAGACGACCATCATTTTGGGATGGAGGGAGTAAGGATTAAAATGCAACAATTACATAATGCACCAAATAGCATTGCCCAAGGAATCTCAGAAAAGAGGTAAAAAAGTACCTTTGTGACCACATAATCAATGGAAGGCTCAAAGCTAGCAGGAGTCTTCTTTGTGATATCATTTGGAATCTGGTCCAAAGTATAACCTACAGAGAGCCTTGCAGCCATCTTGGCAATTGGAAACCCTGTTGCCTTTGATGCAAGAGCTGATGACCTCGACACCCTGGGGTTCATCTCGATCACCATCACCTCCCCATCAGCAGGGTTCACTGCAAACTGCACGTTGGAACCCCCGCATTCCACACCAATCTCCCGGATGATTGCCACAGAGTAATCTCTGAGCCTCTGGTACTCCTTGTCGGTGAGCGTCTGCGCAGGCGCTACCGTGATCGAATCCCCCGTATGCACACCCATGGGATCGATATTCTCAATGGAACAAATGATGACCACATTGTCGGCCATGTCACGCATCACCTCCAGCTCGTACTCCTTCCACCCCAGCAGCGACTTCTCCACGAGCACCTGCTGTGTGTGCGACGCTGCCAGCCCAGCCCGGCAGATGTCCTCAAATTCCGCCCGGTTGTACGCGATGCCTCCCCCGGTGCCACCGAGCGTGAAGGCCGGGCGAACGATCAGCGGGAACTCCCCGATGTCCTCGGCGATGGACAGGCACTCCTCGAGCGTGGTGCCGATGCCGGACGGCGGCGTCTTGAGGCCGATGCGGTCCATGGCCTGCTTGAAGAGCTGCCGGTCCTCGGCGGCGCGGATGGCCGGGAGGGAGGCGCCGATGAGCCGCACCCCGAGGCGGTCGAGCGCGCCCGATTCGGCGAGCGAGACGGCGAGGTTGAGCGCCGTCTGGCCGCCCATGGTGGGGAGCAGCGCGTCGGGGCGCTCGGCGGCGATGATGCGCTCGACGAGCGGCGGCGTCATGGGGCCGATGTAGGTGCGGTGGGCGAGGTCAGGGTCGGTCATGATGGTCGCCGGGTTGGAGTTGACGAGCACCACCTCGTACCCTTCCTCGGCGAGCGCCTTGCACGCCTGCGTGCCGGAGTAGTCGAACTCGCACGCCTGGCCGATCACGATGGGCCCCGCCCCGAGGATCATGATCTTCTTCACCCCGGCCAGCTTCCCGCCCCTGGACGGCGCCGCCGGGAAACGGCGGACGGTGACGCCGGCGGCGGCATCCTCCTTGGGGGCGGAGGCGCGGACGGAGAGGCCGCGGCGGTGGCGCTGGCCGTGGCGGCGCGGGAAGGGGAGGAGCGAGAGGCGGCGGTGGGGAGCGGACGGGGAGGGGCGGAGCTGGGACGGGGTGGTGGAGGAGAGGGAGGTGGCCATGGTGGCGGCTGCGAGGGAGGAGGAGGAGGAGTGGGCGGCGGCGAGGTGGGGGGAGAGGAGTGGAAAGGAGGTAGGGTTTTTTTTTTTTGTACTAGAAGATGATGAGAGAGTCAAGGGTTTAACCCTTCTCCTAATTTTCTACTCTAATACTACTGCCACAGCTGGCTTACTATGTTTTTCTCCACTGATACGACATCCGTTTTATATTATACGATGTTTTGATTTACTTTATCTTTATAAATATACTAAAAAATTTAGATACATATAAAAATATGTAGACCCATGAATAAATTTAGATAGGATAAAAGATATCTTATAATATGATGAAATGGAGGGGGAGTAATGGCTTAAGCTATATAGTTTTAAGGGCAATGAGAAATATTTATAATTGGTTGATATAGAAAGAAATAAGCAAAGGAACCAAGAGAGAGATTATTGAGACTGACTAAGATGAGAAGGTAGATCAAGTACTTGTATTTTAAGATAAATTTGAACGATATGTAGCTATATTTTGAGATGTATTGAATAAACATCTGAATATTGAATCACATTACAACATAAAACATTTTTTCACTGCGTCCCTTTCTTTTCCAAAATTTGACTATGGGTATCTTGTCATTTTTTTTCCTTGGAACAATGCGATGGCTGTACATAGCAACATAATTTAGAGAAACACGGTCAATTGGTCAAATGGTTCTACTACGAGAATACCTGTCTTTTCTTTTCGGTATGCCGTCGCTTAATGTCAACATATCTTACCCTACTTGTCACTGTTGCTGGTAATTTTGAGTTTTATTTTTTTTTCAATTTTCTGTTGGTGCATGGAAACAATTTTTTTTGGCGTTACTTAAAGAAGTTCGATGGTTGGAGAGTAGACAATTTCTTTTCATAGCAGGAGAGAAATTTGACTTCCTTCCTATACATGTCTTTTTTTTTCCTCCAAAATTTGACCCTCGGTACTTTGGGTGTATTTCAGATAGTTGTACTAGAAAAGACGAAAAATAATTTTAGCTATTTAATAATACAAATAATAGAATTAGTGACTAAAAAGTTTAAAAATTACTTTATAAAGGTTATTTCCCCTCCCTCAACTATTGGTTGAATTTAGTTTATGTCTCTCAACTATACAACCGGGTATATAAGCTCTCTCAATCATCACTACCGATTTAATAAATATCTCTTGGTTGTTTTGGCTGACGTGACGCTTACGTAGCGTTGACGTGTCGCTTACGTGTCAGCCAAAACCTCTCTTAAAATAGTTCAGGGATTTATTAAACTGGTATTGATAAATGAGAGAGCTTTTGTATCCGGTTTTATGGTTGAGGACGTAAATTAAATTCAGCTAATAGTTAAGGAGGGAAAATGACCCTTTCTCTTCAATATAATATGTCATTTTGAAAAATGTGTACAGAGTTAAGGAAAAAAATGATAAAAAGAGAAAGAACGCTGCCTTGGTCCCACTGCAGAGACTGGGATGCGTTTCGTTCATGGGTTGGGTTGACTTTATCCTTGGATTATAGGATAAGTTGGTTTTATTTTTTTTGGTTGGATGGATGGGTCAGACCCTGTTTTTTGTTTGGTGGAAGGGATGAGATGGGATATGTTGGACATGTTTTTTATTTGGTTGAAGGGATGAGATGAGATAAATATTACCTCTTATATCCAAAATAAAATATTAAATACTAGAATTAATATATGAATAATCTAAAGTAATTAAAAGTATATTTATACAAGCAATGTATTTTAAATAAATTTAATAAATAAAATGGACATCCTATGACGTATCCGTCCCACCGTTTTGGTGGGATGAGTTGGACCTGGATCTGTGAGTAATATTCCTCTTCTGGATCCAACCCAGCCCATCCATTCACCAACCAAACAGAGTCAGGATGGGTTGACTCTGTCCTAACTCATCCCATTCCTAAAACCAAACACATCTATTAATGAACAGTGCATTTCGACCCAAAATTGTGGGGAGATTGCCTGTCGATAATTTTTTTTAAAAAAAATTGAAACATGATCGGTAATTTCGATTAGGGGAGCACTAGGTGCAGCAGGGCTTACTTGGAGCATTATAAAGGTAAGTCCACGATTAACACTTTTCTCATACACATAAATAACAATAATTTATTTTATAAACGTATGTATAATGATAAAGTAAGATATGATTTCTTTATTAATACAACAAAACATATTTTTATTATTCTTTTCTGTTTTATCTACCCCATGTAACAAAATATACTTAAATAAATGCTAAGAGTCATCTATAAGCCGTTGTCATACATAACAACCACTTTCTTTTTCTCTCTTATGTTTCTCCATATTATTATATTTGCTCCTGTGATAACGAAGAGAGAGACAGGTAATAATTGTCTTTGTATATGCCCTTACGTGTAAGCTGCAGAAGGGCTCATGTGTGTTGAACTGTTAGCTTATCAAGTGAGAGCGGTTTAACTTACAACATCAACAATAGCAGCAGGAAAAAAAAAGAGAAAAAAGATGCGGATGAGTTGTTAGTACGACAAAAAAACGAACATAAAAGACAAAACTTTTGATTTTTGAATTTTGCTGCAATAGCATAGAGCTAGATAGATGCTGACGAGACTGGGAATATCTTTTTTGCGATGCTAATCCAGTAGTAATGCTCCTCGCCTCTATATATGGGCCAATAATTTAAATTCATGTCATGCTGCTCTGCTGCCCGATGATCCTGCAGGAGGGTGTAATCGACGTAGTAATCATATCGCCTGATTACTGCGTCAGTGCTTAGTTAATATTATACCTAATTCCCCATTGATAACTTTCCTGTTTATATAGTTTTAGTTCTCTATAGCTCTGTCAGTCTGTGTGTCATGTTTGTTTAATCTTTTCTTCAGATATCTCAACAAAACCTGCGTCGTTAAAGATTGTAGCAATTTTAAGGGATATTTGGAGGAAATAAACATTTTTTTTAAAAAAAAGTCCAGCAGAATTCGTGTATCTCGAGGAAGCCCTTAAGGAAAAAAAAAGGTAAATACATTTAGGGACAGTCGTTTGAAGGATAAATATAAATTTTAATTAGGAATTCTCGTAAGGCAGTATGCTTTCTCAGTTCCAAAATTCCATCGTAAGAAACTTTGGTGCTATAATTCCAAAATTATCTATATGTAAATATAGCAGCCATAAAACATCTTATAATATTAAATGGATGTCGTCTTGATTAAGATGTCAATCCTATGAAGGATTTTTTTTGGAGCAAATACTTGATATGAGGTCGACATTTGGGACGATGAGTCACGATTTCGTGGACGGGTTTGGTTTAACGAAAGAATAATCGTAACGAGTGAACCACGCGATTGGCGCCATTCAACGGCGGTGGACCCAGCGAGAGCGCACGCCATAAAGCCGATGAAAGGCGAGATAGATAAGATGACCCCCCTGGTCCCTCTAATGGATAAGAAGCCAACACATTATTGCAGGAAGCCTACTTGCTTGGCCCTAATTCCATATTTTTTTTCTCCAAGAAAAACAAATGCTGCTTGGAGGTTCTAATGTGACACACCGATTACCCAGCTGACAGGAAAGAGTTGACACCAAAGCAGAGCCCAGTTGCAGCTAGCCATGAGGTTGAAATGGATTACGGCAAAATAATGATGATGATTGTGAAAACGACTGCAGCGAGAGTAGAGATGGCAACGGGAACCCGATCACCGACTCCCTACGGTGAATTCATCCATTAGGAGACGAGGATAGTTAAGAACTCATCCCGTCGGGGATGGCGGGGACGGTACGGGGCACTACTTCCCGTCTGCTTCTCTGGAATCAAACAGAAAAATATCGTTGCTGACTGCTTCTCCGGATTGAAACAGAAAAGATGTTACTGCTAGTTTCTGATGCATCATTCTCCCGATTGAAACAGAAAATAACGTTGCTGCTTTTCCGGCTAAAAACAGAAGTTACTATAGCATGATTGATCCAACACTGAAATTTCGAAATTTATATTCCTCCGGCTAGAAAACAGAAATATTGTTGCTGCTCTTCTGGATTAAAAACAGAAATTAGTATTACCTTTCGAAATTTGTATGCATCCAGCTAGAAAATAGAAAATATTGTTGCTTCTCTTCCGGAATAAAAACATAAATTAGTATTACCGTATTCATGATCGTTTCTGCTTCTCCGGCTAGAAAACAGAAAAGATCGTAGTTGTATTCCTCTGGCTAGAAAACAGAAAATATTGTTGAAACAGAAAATAACGTTAAAAAACAGAAATTAGTATAACGTGATTGTTAAAAAACAGAAAATAACGCTAAAAAAACAGAGAATATTGTTGAAACAGAAAATAACGTTAAAAACAGAAAATATTGTTAAAAAACAGAAATTAGTATAACGCGATTGATCCAACACTGAAATCTTGAAATTTATATTCCAGATTAAAAACAAAAATAGTATTACCGTACAAATCGTTTCTGCTTCTCTGGCTAGGAAATAGAAAAGATGGTAGTTGTATTTCTCCGGCTAGAAAAAAGAAAAGTTCGTTGAAACAGAAGATTACATTGTTGCTCTTTCAGCCAGGAAACAGAAAGGATCCTTCAAACAGAAATTAGTATTACCGTATTTTAGATGTTGGATGCTTCTTCAACCGGGAAACAGAAAGGATCGTTCGTACTTTGTTGCGGCTCCTCCGACCAGAAAGATTGGTCTGTTATTTTTCCACCCATCAGATGCTCAGTATAAGAGTAGTATATATATATATATATTACTGAATTCTTTCTACATCATAGTACCACCGTAACTAAATGGTTAATGGTAAATATGATTGATTATTTATGTAGTCATATTACCGTTCCTTAGTAGTTTTTAGTCGAAGCTAAATGAGTCGTATCATTGCGTCGTTTACCAATGCACCGCGCCATGCAATCTTTGAGCCCAGGGTCGTCTCCAGAAATTTGGGCTCGAGAACAAAATACAAGTTGGGGCTCCAAATTAAAAAAATAATATGTCAATCTAAACAAGAACCTTATGCCTTATCATTGATCTAATGAATTGATTGAGGGAAAAACAAATAAGATACGAAGCCAACTAGCCAAAAAGGAGACAGCGAGGGCACGAGGCAACAGTACAAAACGCTAGCACCCAGTAGATCATGCTAATATGCTTGAATTGTTCTTGCATCCGGATATGAATGGCAAGGTTGGCACTAGCATTGCCTAATGAAGAGCTAATGTGTTGTGTAGCGTGTTTGACCAGCACAGCCTGACGACCAAGCGCTCGTGCCCAAGCCGGCACTTGTCTGGTCAATCCTCATGGCCTCATCGACATCGCTGGCACTGTGTTCGTGTGGTTGCCTCACCGTTACGTACTTGCATGCCTATTTTTCACAAGTCGCTGTTGTGATTGGGAAGATCGATCCAAGACGAAAGGACGCACAAAAATAAAACGACGCAATTTGTTTGGTAGCATGTACTCGCCACTTTGGTCTAGTTCGTCGAGACGCATAGGTCCATGAGAAAAGGGGTGAGGTAGGGGGCCTCTAAAATTAGGGGGCATGTGCAAACGGCCAGCTGGCACATGGCCATGGATGGGCCTGCTCGAGCCTCACTTGCATCACATCGTGTTCACTACGCTATCCAATATTGCAAGATCACGTCACATGTCATCCGTGTTGTCTCTAATTCGTGGGATCCATCATGTGCCATCCCTGTTGTTGCAAACACCATGCACGATCATATCACACCATCATTTATGTCGTCTCGCTTCTGAGTTCTGACCAATCTCAACATATTGGTCCTGAAGCTATAGTCAAAACTGCATGAGATCGTTGGCCGATACAACCAACTCTTTCAAAAGTTGAGTGAGGCACGCTCCTCCTGAGACATATTATACCCCATATCGTTGTTCCTTCTAGTAATCTCATCCCTGCATATGTTGTCATCCCTTTCTATCATCTCTTTAGCGCATGGAGATACTAGATTTTGATCTCAACACCGAGACATGATTGGGACCTAAGCGATTCCATCAGCTAGGAGGAATTGCGCATCAACTTGACTTCCACTTGGTTTGTGATGATGAAGGTGATGCTCGATTGCAAAGAATCTAGTTTGTTTTGGTCCATTGGAATGATATTGACTTGTTTTCTTGTTATGTGTCCTAGATGGAGATGAACAAGGAGAAAATTGTGCTAATCATGAGTCTCCTGATGCGCATGTAGAAGGATGAGCCGTTAATCCTGTTGGAGAGGTGAAAGGGTATGTAGTCTGACGACTATGATGCTCAAGTATAGCAGCCATAATTTTTGCCTTGGTTTAAAAAGGTCACTCACTGACTCATCAAAAACATGTTCTAAGAATCAACCCTTGGTGGATGGACTCTAGTGTATAAGGCTGGGGACTTAAAACATAGGTTAATGGGTGATCCATAGAGGATGAGGATGCATGTAGGGTGCCTAGGTTTATGGTCTTTCTTGACTGGTTTGGTTTTGTGTACTTCTTTTAAATGACATGTCGTGGAGACGTTCATTCCCCATCGGCCGAGTTTTCTTTTTTTAATTCTAGTGGAGAATAGGGTATGTGAACATCGAATTCTGCATGCCATATTCAGAAATTTAGACTAGACATTTACTTATTCACGTAGCAAAGTGTAAAATAAAGTACTTCCAAAATGTAATCTTATTTTGGATTTAAATCTTGTAGCAAAATATAAACAATTTAACACTATTAGAGTATTACTTGTCTCATCGATTACTTTCAATTCTAAATTCTTCCACTTTTAATCCTAACCTATCTTCCTACATTCATCTATTAATTTCAACCTTAATTGTAGAGGTTTTTTTTCACATCCTTAAAAAAGTACCTCAAGGTACCACGTTTTTCAGTGTAAAAAATTAGTATCTTGAGGTACCATAAATTTGCAATAAAAGTTTTGGTACTTTAAGATACTTTTCAAGAATGGTAAAAAAACCCTTAATCATATGATGTGGTTATGCAACTTTAGTCCTTTTGCACTGAATGGACAAATATTGATGACCTAGTTCCAAAATGAAAAATCTTAGTTACTTGTTAAAAACTTTATTGAATTCAGTGCTGAATTCTACTCCTAAAATTCGTAGTCACTTGTTGAGAATTATTGAATTCGGTATTGAATGAAAGTACTAAATATATAGTACGTTTGCTACAGTGATTGCAGATTGTACCAGTAATAATTTTAAGGAACTATGTACTACTCGTTTTTGTTAGTAGAAAAAATTCGTACATTTCAATTACATTTTGAAAGGATATGATAGCTCCAAGCTTCTTTTCGTCCTTTATAATCCAAATATAACCTCCTTCTCATCGTTGGCTCTCTGTTTGATTCTCAACCACTGTTGTGTCTAACAAGCACACCACTATTAGGTATCATCCTCTTCCAATCTGATGTCTAGCCACCCTCATGTTAACACCAAAATTTGATAATTTTCCATATTGAATTCGGATAAGAAAATATGCAATCGCCAATAGATGTTTTATCCGGAAGAGTTCGAATTCAACATGGAATCATGAAGACCAAAGCTTGGCGGCGTAATTTTATCTAGTAGTTAGAGTTATTTAGGATTTTATCCCTAAGAGATTAGAATCCGATCGAGACTTATTTGTTTTCTTTTATCTATTAGAAACCGTGTCGTGTTAGAGATATAGTTTGTTATTTCTTTTTATCTATTAGGAGTCGTGTCCGATATGGACTAGCATCCACCCGAGGGTATAAATATGTATGCCCGGGGTCATTGTAAACTATCTACACATCAATTAGATCAAATACTTTCGGCGCATCGCCACCTTCTTGTCCGAGGTTTTCAACTCTGGCGGAACTTGGCACCTGCCGCGGGGCTGCATCGTTTCGATCTCCGGCAGATGGGTAAGTCCTACGTTTCGCCGGGCCACAGTAATCGCATCGGCTAGATTAGGACTGTCTCAGTTAGGTCCGATTTTCTAATCTAGTCGCGCGATTGCCAGTTATTGTATCAGTTTCAGGTTAGATCACTTTCGTGCTTTGAGTTGATCTGGTCGATCACTTTGGGCGATTTATGTTGCCTTGATATTTGCTATTTGACATATTTAATCTAGTACTGTCTCGGTTCGGTCCGATCTCGTAGATTGCATTTATCAGATAGTTTATATCAGATCAATGTATTTTGCTCACTGTTTTATTGGAGTTTCAGCTGATAAGTTATCAGTCATCGGCTCATTAGCTTGATAGCAATCTAGATCTGTTTAGTATCTAGCCTGACATTGCTAGGCATAATCTTGAACTGTCTCGGTTGGGTCTGATCTTCTTAGGAATCTGGGCTAGACATTTTATAGATCTTGATTGTTTGTCTGTCATATATAGCCGATGATTTTTAGCCAATCTACATGCTTATCATATTTAAATCAATAGAGTAGTTGATTGCCTTAATGTGTTATTTTTATACCAATCGACTTGATTTACTTTAGATCGACAGTTATTTATGTTTCATCGGCTTGTGAGAATTATACGCAAATTGGGTTTAGCCGATCATAACATGTGATTCATTGTTTATTCCAAGTAATTTGTCGGTTTATTTATTAGTCTTATTGATCTTCATCTTTCCTGCAATCATATCGTGCCCGACTGCATACTGTCTTGGTTAAGTTCAATCTCTATACGTCTAGTTCGATATGGTTATAGGGGCTCGTCCGATCGACTAAGATTAATAAGTAACTTGGCGGATTACATTGATCTAATATTTAATTCAAGACTATTTTCGTCAAGTTTCTAGCCGATCCAAGCTTTTACAGCTGTTCATCCTATCGGCTAAATGCTGCTACACCAACATCCGATCGGATGGATATTTAGTCACCTATCAGCTCGATAGCCAATCGGCGTGTTTTACTGTTCATCTTGTCAGTTGCAGGATCAAACTGACTGGCACGTCCGCACATTCTAAGATTTAGGTCATATACTGGAGCTGTCTAAGATTGACTCACATGCCTTCGTATGTGATGCGTCAACGTTCACATTTTGATGTCAACACCTCCATGTCACCAATGCTAGCTAGAATTTCCCTCCTCGCCATCATCTTCTTCCTCATCCTCTCCTAGATGTACCACCATTGTTGTCTCAACTATCATACATCCTAGATCCAACAACATTCCCCTGCTCCCTCCCCACCTTCTCCATCTCTAGTGGATTACCACTGCCACTTAACTAGTCTAGCATCTATGACCCTATCCTGCCTCTCCTCAATCGTCTCCTATGGTCGTCACTAATCTTGTTATCTTTCTCTATCCACTACTCTTGTTCACCACCCTCCTCGAACCCCATGTCTCTAGTGACAACACTATAGCCTCAAAGCATCCCCATGTTTGTCCCCCACTGTGCATGCCTTTAGACCATGAGAAACCCCCTCTCCCTACCCTCTCTCCTAACCTAATCCCTACATGGCTACCTCTAAACCTAATCCAACGTGCCACTACCATCCATGGCTTTTGTCAATGTTGATACAGAAGAGGATGAGCTCTTTGTCACTGGAAAAAGTTGGTTGTCATCACCCTCGGCAGTCAATTACCCCTCCTTCATCACCTCACCCTCTTATCCAGAGCTTGAAGACGATGCCTAGCCATTGGATCGAACAGGCGAAGCAAGCCTAGCAATTCCCACTTTTATGAAATATTTTGCATAAAAGAACTCATCAAAATCATAATTGGACATTACTAAAGCACAGAAAACCTGTTACGTGAAGTTTATGTGTATACTAGAAAACATTTTAGATGGTTTAGATATTTACTATTGGCATGCAGATAACTCACAAAACATAATTTCAGTGTTGGTACTTGTCAATCAATTCAAAATGGAAAAAAAAACTTAGTCGATTAGTGTCGGTTGATACATATTGATCATACTCAATCATATTCTATTTCACGTTTATTATTTTGCCATACTCAACCATACGAATTACCAAATAATTGGCATAAAAATTGCCACCCATTTGGTTTGTAGCCATAAATTTGACAATGCTCAAGTTTTTTTGGTACGTGTGTAATCAATCTTGGTAAAAACTTTTGGTAGAAATCCAAACAAGCAACTACATAATGTCATAGGCAAGGCTAACGATGAAAGAATCAAACAAGCAATAATATCCAATAGTTAACATGTGTGAGGGAGGGAGCAAAGTCATCTTGTAAGCGTTTTCATATTATCACTGCACACTTCAATAGACTCTTCATATCCTACACCGAAAAAAATCAGCATACAACATAGAAACATATCAACAACAATTCAGTTAAATTAAAGGGATTGAAAGAATTAATCAATAGAGAAACATGTCACATGCTGCCATTTCAATCATATTCATTCGTAGCAGTAAAGGAAAGCAAGGAA
Source organism: Oryza brachyantha (assembly GCF_000231095.2). Classification (NCBI taxonomy): domain Eukaryota; kingdom Viridiplantae; phylum Streptophyta; class Magnoliopsida; order Poales; family Poaceae; genus Oryza; species Oryza brachyantha. Next base: position 16,341,011 of record NC_023163.2, on the reverse strand, counting down.
ATACAAATCTCACCATCTTCCTCTAGATGGGATGACAAGGATGAAGCAAGTGGTCGAGATGATGATGGCCATGCAGGAGGTGGCATTTCCACGGTTCTAGCATAGCAATGACGTCGTTCTATGGAGGACACCGTGGTGATGGCCTGGTGTGGATGGTGGAGAGGCACGCTTGGCAAGTTAGAGGGACGGGAAAAGAGAGGAAAACACAATTTGGGGTAATGAATGGAGAGTTCGATCGGCTCAATTTGGTCATCGAAATCACTTGTTTAGCTAGTAAAGTGGGATTGCAAAGGAGATGTACAGTTTGTTTGATCATCTTCGACCGTGCAAAATATGTACTCCCAAAACTTATTGTTGGGAAATTAGTCTAAAAATCAAATCTCCAACAGTTTTTAATACATGCTTTCAATTTTATCTTGCTCCTAATAACCAAAAAAATAAGCCAAATTTGGAGGTCTCTTTAGTGCCCCAATTGCTTCAACCAATAAAAATTGGAGCATCGTTGGAGTTGGGGAAGAACATAGAGTGAGTATTATTTTGCGATAACTCCTAATAAAACAATTTCAGGACTTGATTTTTGGCTCAGTCTTGGAGATGCTGCTAGAGCCACTATTTTGGGTAATATTTGCTTTCGTTTTGGATGAAGAGGTAAATAGCCACTCCATTGGAGATGCCAATGAGCCAACAATCCTAATTTTGTCTCATTAGTAAAAACATATCACTAGGTTTATTTTCTTTAGAGAAATCCAAAACACTATTTATAAGAGTGGTGAACACATGTCCCAGCCACATCCAAGTTATCCTGGGGCCTACGTACAAAAGCCCACATAGAATTATGCATTCTCACGACATTTCACCATGCTAATTTTTATTAGTTGAGTAAAACACTTAAAATCATGTCCAACGCACTGAGGTGGCTAATGGCCATAATTTATTGGAGCTGACTTTTTAATGGGGACCGTGGTCTCGTAAGGCTCTATGGAGCTCTGCGAAGCTCCGATATCTCGAGCGTGCCTCATGTAGATACATGAGCCGTGGAGGGCCATATTTTGTATGATATGTATTGAATATGATCTTATTTGTTAGACCTAACAGAGGTCACATGATGTTGGAAGTTGTGTGGGCTACTGGTTATATCATAGGCTAAGACAACTAGCTGAGACTTCCTGCTGGGTTGAGAGTGCTCTAAGAGCAGGTACAATAGAGGTGCTAAGCTGACTTCAAAAAAAATATTGCTGAATTGGTAAAAACAAAGAAGGAGAGAGAAGATGGATGGATGCTTAATTTAGAGCCAGGCTGCACACACAAACCAAAAAAAATACCACTTACAAGATAAAGAAAGAGATATGATAGGGTACATAAAGAATATAATATTATTGTCAGGATAGAATAAGCTGAAAATTAGTGCCACTTATTGTATGTATGAGCTATAAAATTATTTGTGTATGACGAACATATGCTACTATTGATCTTGTTCTAATGGGCTGTCTTAAGGCCTATTAGCATGCTGCTGCATGAATTGGCCAAACCAATTAACCAACCATGCACACGCGCGCAGCCACGTACTGCATCACTCCGGCCATCCATCGCCACCTTTCCCGGATCCCACGAACGCACGCACGATCGACGCCACCACCACTGCCACCTTGCCTTCGATCTCTCCCCCTATATCCGAAGCCCCGATCTATCGATCGAGCTCATGAACGCACGCGCGCGCGCGCGGTGCTCTCTCGATCGATCCGATTAATGGCGAGGACGACGCTCCAGCGCGGCCACCACCGCCGGCTCGTCCTCTCGTCGTCGGCCGCCGTCGTCTCTTCTCCCGCGATCCTCCACGCCGCGTGGATCGCGGCACTCGTCGGCGTCTGCCTCGCGCTCTGCACCATCCACTCCCGCAGGCGGCGGCTCAGGCCGCCGTCGTCCTCCTCCTTCTCCTCCTCGAAGTCTTCCAGTTCCAGGCGCCGCGGCCACGGCGCCGCCAGTACGACACGGCGCCGTCCCGGGCAAGGGGACGAGGGAGGTTCTGTTGGCGGCGGAGGGTCCACGGCGGCTGCGGCCTCCACGCCGCCGGCCAAGGTGTCCCCGACGCCGAGCGACAGCGCCGCCAAGCAGGGCAACGGCCGCGTCGACGGCGGCGAGACGCAGGCGGCGGAGACGAGGCGCCGCGGGGCCGGGGACGACGACCGCGCCTCGCAGGACGGCGCCGCGTCCCTCCCCGTCACGGTCATCGACGTCGGGACGCACGGCCCGATCGCGCCGGCGTTCCTCCCGGCGCCGGACCCGCTCCCGCCGCGCCGGAGCCTGTCCGTGAAGCACATGCGGCTCGCAGAGCGGCTGGGCTCGCGGATACGGTCGACGCGGTGGGGACGGGACGACGACCACGGCGACGGCGGCGATGACGAGGACGCCGGCGGCAGTGAGCCGGCCCCCGAGGGCAGCACCCTGTGGACGAAGACGATCATCCTCGGCGAGCGTTGCCGCGTCGGGGACGACGAGGACGGCGACCACGCGGTGGTCCGGTGGAAGAGCTACCGGCCGAGGCAGCCGCGGTCGATGCCGATGACGCGGAGCAACTCCTTCGCCGGCGTCGGCACCCTAGGCTAGGTAGCCTTCTTTACTTCTTAGTGTTTCTTACTATTACCAAGGATGGAATGTGACGTGGCGAAGCGAGGAGCAAATTGATCAATTAGTTTAGTGTGCATGTAGTTTGGTTTCTTCTTATGCAACTCGAATGTTTTAGTCAAAATTAATGTATGCTTGGGGGCTCCTTTCAACCACATGATTGAAATAATAGAATAGAAGAATAGAAAAGAAACGCTGTATGCTGACAAGAACCCAAGTGTAAAATGGATTATAAGGCATGTTTATAGTCCTACAAAATAGCATTTGTGGTGAGCGGTGAATCTGGAATCACCTCCGGCCCAACAATTCCTTGTTTTTCAAAGAAAAAATTACTTTACTTCGCGAGCTACTTAACCCCTTAAACTATCTTTGGCTCATTTTACCCACTAAAATATTAAAAATGGTTCATTTCACTATTTATAACATTTCTCTTTTTTGTTATTGTTAGTACTACCCCCATTTCATAATGTTAGATGTTTGACTTTTTTGATAGCAACGTTTGACCATTCGTCTTATTCAAATATTTAATATAAATATAAAAAATAACAAGTCGTGCTTAAAATTCTTTTGATAATAAAGTAAGTCCTAAGAAAAATAAATGATATTTTCATAATTTTTTGAATAAGACAAACAGTCAAACATTGCAAGTAAAAAAATCAAACATCTTACATTATGAAACAAGCTGGTATTTAAGGTCATTTTTTAGCCATAGATGACACCATTATTGAAGTTTATAAATATTTTCAATTTTCGTGACTATTTGCTTGAACTCTGGAATATTGATGTTTAAATCAATTTATTTTGCTTCCAACCTATATAAACAATTTGAAAAATTCTAAAAGATTGACGAGCTGTAAGTTGTAATGATCTATCATCCTAACATCGGTGGAAACTATTACTTATATATATATTATATATATAGAGAGAAACTAAAAACAGAAGTAGCAGTAGAGAGTAGACTGAACCTTTTTCAATAGTTCAGTGTGTGAAATAAGTAAAAAAATAGTTTAGGGGCTCTCATCTTTTTGCTTATGCTTATAAGCAAAAATTTAAATTTTAACCTTAAATTTAGAGTTGATTTTGGGTTTTTTCGCCGAAGTTTATTTTACAACCCTGGCTTTTAGGTCGCTAATAATACGTACATACAAATTTTATTCACAAATTATTTTTTATTTACAAATATGCCGCCTGACCTTTTTCCATTAAACACCCAAACTATAAACCTAAGTGCTCCGATGGAAATGTTTGAGGGAGTAAAATAGACTTGTGTCAACCTTCATTACTAGCTGTTTATCTGTGTAGAAAAGTAATTTTGGAATTCAATACTCCCATATGTCACTAACAAATACATCAAACGATTAAGAGGTGATATATGCAAAAAAATGTTAATAACATGCTAATAATACTTTTTAATATAGCCCTGTTGGAACACACATGTAATATGCATGCCACCAAAAAAGGTAAGGATAGTTTAATTAGACCTAAGAAAAACATTTTCCTGAGGTTAAATTTTCTCCAAAACAGGCGTAAATGAAATGAGGCATTGCATATGATTCAGTAATGTCCATAGGAAAAAATCATATAGAAATAAAATTCTCCAAAATTTCTATGATTGTCCTTCAAAATGGAGCCTTAATCTCAAGCATTCAAACAATTTGGAGAATGTACGTGCATGCAAACACATTTCATGTACTGCTTATGCTAACCGCACGCACATACGCTAATCAAGCATTCATCAGGGAGTATTCAGGTCAAGTTAATAACTTGTTGTGCAGTTGTTTTCACACCGAGCTCACCGACTTACCAAAACCGGATCCACTGAGATCCATAGAGCACAAACAGTTCCATTTTACTCAGCAAGGGAAGCAATACACTGTACAAAGTCCAACATTATTTCATAACAGATTATATATAATACACATAGTAACTTAGTTTTCGTCGGAGATAACAGTCCAGAATGGCTGATAAATCTTCTCTCTAGACAGTGCAGTGCTTTGCGGCCAAAAGAACATGTCCAAACTAACAGAACGCACCCGAAACACGTCAACAAATAATCACTTTTAAGTTACTTACAACTCCACACTTGCTCGGAGTGCAATTGCATATATATATTCAGAAATGCAAACGGCACGTGATCCTGAGGATAGATATCTTGATAATGTTGATATATACAAGAAGAGCATGTACAGGGGGTCATAGCACTGGAGTACCAGGGCAACGTTTTATTTTAGCCAGTAGGGCCTCCAGTCCTTCATGTCAGCAGGCGTGCCATCCCACTCCATCATATGGCTCATCCATCTCAGATTAGGGGAAGCATGAAAGCTAAGTAAATAATTTAGTATATATAAAAATGCATCCATATCATGCTAACGTAGATTCAGGAAAAAACAAGTGAGCGTTTAATTGTTTATTACAAATTTGTTTTCTTTCACGGCATGGATGATCCCAAAAGCCCACTGGACAGCCAATTCTACCGAGAAAAATAAAAAGCTCCAGAATTTATAGGTCACCGGCAAAAATAGTCTTTTGTTTCAAGTATGTCATGGTATTTTTGTCGTGCACCATTGCACTTAGAGTGGCCTTATTCACTTAATGGTCATAAAGACATGCCTGATTTTTTTTATTTAATTTACTACTAATATGCATGAAACAGAGCATGAACCATAGGCATAAATGGAAAAATTGATAAGATTATTGTTTATTTGGCTTTTAATTATGTTGAGTTCGAAAGAAATGCAAGTCCAGGTTAAGTAGTCTGATGATTTGAATATCATTCAAGTTCTTTTAACTGATGCATTTAAATTTATTTTAAGAAATCTTTAAAGCTTCGCATATGCAGAATAGGCCCTGATTTTCCTTTTCTATATAACATGAATCTAAATAGTCATATGTGTGCCAAAAAAATCAATAGTATCATTTTTAAAATACGGAGGGAGTAAAAAATAGTAGTGTAGTTACCATCAATCATTAATGTGTGCTAAAAGTTTGATTTTGCTTTCTGTAGCAAGCGGCAAAACAACATGCCAGCAATTCAGAAATGCAGGTATTGTAATATTGCCAGGTAACATGCATGGTCATCAAGGCCAAGCAGCCCTGTCATCGCCTGTGCTAAAGCATGGCTAAGATGCTGGTGGTGGAGATGATGGTTTGGAGCAAACATAGCGCGCTGACGTTGACACAAGTCATGTATTTATTCATTAGTATCCAAATATGGCGACATACAGTATCTTTTAGGAATCAAACAGCATTCAAACTAAAGAATTTTGGCCCATCTTTTAAATAAGCATTACCATGTTAAAATATACAATTACAAAATTTGTGTTACAAGAGAGCAGGAAATTCGATGGATCGATTTATTCTACTTTTGGTCACCATATACAAATTTTCCCTCCCATATGAAAATGAACATTTCATTCTAGTTGTAACTTGAACAAACAGACTAAAACCACACGAGTAGGAAAATGAAACCAAGCAGAGAGGGGGGCATCGATCACCTCACCTCATGGCCATCGTGGCAGGTGAGGCAGGAGAAGACGGCCTGGCGCTTGAGGTACCCGCCGCTGTAGGTGCACTCCTTGCCGTCGTCCCTGCCCAGCACCAAATCTGCCTCCTAGGGTTAGGGCCAAGCAACCAGGCAGCGGCGTGAGCAAACCGCGTGAGTCGAATCGAATCGAATGGAGGGAGGGTGACAGAGGGAGGGCGATCGAGGAGGGAGTGGCGGCGGCGGCGGGGCGATAGGAGGGTGGCGATGGCGGGAGGGCAACCGATGAGGGAGGGCAACCGTGAAAGGAGTGGAGTGGTGGCGGCTAGGGAGTGGGAGGCAGTAGAGGGAGTGGGCACGTGGGAAGGGAGGGAGGGAGGCGTAGCTGATCTGGGCCGTCCAATATGGTATAGATTGATTCAGGTCGTTGGATGTGTCATATTAGTATGATGATGAGTAATTTTTTTCTGCACTATAGCGTGGATTGTTTGTGCACTATAGGGTATAGACATGGGCCTCATATGTTATGTTCTTAATTATGTAGGTCTATTTTAATGCTAGGTCTATTATAATAGACGAGCATAATTATTAGGACTCATATTTGCCTCTAGTTTATTTCTCTTCTTTTTAGAAAAAAACGAAGGATTCAACCATACGTCGATCTTACTAAAGAGTGTTTATTCGAGATTTAGTTTAGTGTCTCGTGCATCTCGTGGGTCACCACACATGTAATGAATTTAGATGTGGAATTTGGTTAGAGCATTGAGATAAAATGCCTAAAAATGTTAACACACCAGTTGCACAAATAGTGTGAAGCGCTTGATTGGAGTGGATGTGCAGCCAATCATTGACATCCATGTGTTACATGCAATCTGCAGTATGCATGTTCTAAGAGCAAATCAAATCTAAGGGCACGTTCAACCCACAGGAGGTGAGTTGTTTGTAAGTTAATGAAATATGAGTAAAAAAAAATAGACAGCTCGTACAATGAATCTTTATGTTCGGTTGTCCGTAAGTTACTTGCATGACTAGATACCACATAATTAAGACATTCCCAAGATGCTACCACATCAACAAAATGTGTACAACGAGTGTGTCGATGTCTATTTGGCATGGTAGCATGAGACTGTGTCGTCACCTCACGAGACAATGAACTCATTGTCACAAGACACATACGGATTAAAGCAACACATTGTATATGCCCTAATGAGTGATTATGAAAGCCTAAAAAGCTTAGAGATTGATGGTTTGCTTGCATTGAAAGGGGCCAAACATATCTCTTTATGACGTGATAATTACCTTGTCTTTAAGAGAAAAAAAATGTTGCGGGAGGCTAGGCCCTGGCTATCCTTCCTTGGCTCTGCCATTACAAATAGTACAAATTAAGTATAGTACAAAATTGCGACTAGCTCAAAATAAGTTATATATAACATGAACATTGCAATGTAATGGTATTTGTCTAATGGGTACAAGTATATCAAAATATCAGAAAGAGTCGCAGAGCATACCAAAAGGTGATGTATCTTGTTCTAAACCTCTTTAATTTGGCGCCAATTCAAAGGAGAGATCGGGTGACTCCAATTATCATTGTTTTGACTTCAAAGTCTTCTTGTCTTTTGATCGATCGTGGTGTAATTTATTAAGGAGATATCACCATGATAATTGGAGTCATACTCCATGCGGACAGCATTATTAATTGTCATTTTATAGGGATTCCATGAGCAAGTTGAACACTGAAAGCAGTAGACCCTATGTGGCACACTTTAACTCCTAGTTGTCTTTAGCTATATTTTCTAGCTTTAAAAGTTCTTGGAATTGGATCTCCTAGTAGATTAAGTTTATTAGAGTGAGATATTGTTTTTCATATTTTTGACCAGAATAAGAGCATTAAGCCACTTTAATCTAATCTAGAAACTCTATCTGGTACATGAATTCAGGAGATGGAGCCATGGCAAAAAAGAGTCGCCTAATTTTGCCCATGTCATTTTCTCATCAGTTGAGAGATGACATATATAACACATTATCTGTGCATTGGCCTTTTAATATACACATATCAATTTTTAGACTAGCACTCGAGCCTTATTATATTGCTCTTGGGAGGGGTAAACTTTTACATGGGAAATTACCGTGGAGCTGTCAAAATTCAAATAATTTAAAGTGATGGTAAGTATTTGGTGAGACATTATATATATGTGCCATACTAGGTGACACAAATATTATTAGGATAAATATAAATGAGCATGAAGACTAAAGCAGACAAATATAAGTTTTTGAATATATATATACTTATCAAAGTAACAAAAATATTGTCAAGCGCTGTCATCGTGCATCCTCAACCATAAGGTGTGGGATATAACAATGTCATTTCGATATTCATTTTGAAGAAAAAAATTCCTATTCCTTTTTTTCCACCGTGCTAGTTAGATTGAAATGTACTGGTACTCGATCCGTTTCAGATTATAAGTAGTTTTAACTTTGACAAAGTCAAACTGCTTTAAATGTAGCAAAATTTACACAAAAATAAAAGCATTTTCAACCCAAGACAAATATACTATAAAAATATGTTTATTTGTAAATTTAATATAACTAATATGGCACTATAAATATTTTTACCTTTAATCCAATAAACATATGGTGGTGGCTGGTGCGCCAGTGAAGCTGCCACCGAACCTATCAACCCCTGATTTTTTTTAAAAAAATGACTATAGATCTACATGTCAACACCATCTTCCACTAACTCTATTTTTCGTGAGAAGAAAAAAAAACTATGCAATGAATAGAGACATATGTAAGAAATAAATATATGCAGTAATTAAGAGATGATAAATATAAAAATAATATTAATAACATTTTAATGATACTTTTTTAATAAAATACCGTTGCAACGCATGGAAAATATACTAGTATTTGTAAATTTGGTTAAGCTTGAAGTTGTTTGACTCTCATAAAAAGCAAAATAACTTATAGTTTGAGATGGAGGAGGATATATGTTTAGAATTGCATTGCTACTAGAACCATAAAAGGGAAAAATAATTAATACTTCTGTTCTGTTCTTTTCTAGCTGAAGATGAAGGATAAAAGATTATTTGATTTTTTTATACCTATTAAATGGTGTAAACGGTGGAATTAGTTACCACAAAGTTAAAATTGTATTTTAGAAATGTAAGATGATAAACTTCTGCATAGAAGATTTTTGTAAAAAAAACATCGTTTAGTATTTCGCAAAGCATGAGTGCAGAAACCGAGTGCAGAAACCGAGAAAAAAATCTGTGAATAATTTAAGTAACGAAGGCGGTCTATGATGTATTGGTTTTTCTACATCTCTCCGGGATGTTGTTTAAATTTTACAATATGCGCCTGATCTAGTTAGCATGCATTCTTTTTATTTAGATTATTTCACGGCTTTTGGACGCACGTTTTTCGTTAAAGATAATTTTTTTACAAAATTATATATATATATATATATTTTGATCATCTCATATTTCTAAAGTATATTTTTAAATTTGTAGTAGTTAATTCCATGGTTTACACCATAGTTATCACAAAATCAGGTATTTTTCATCTTGATTAAAAAAACGCAGCTTTAAATGTATGCTTTTGTCTGCATATATATTTTTTTAGGGTAAACTGCAATGCGGAATTGAAATCGCAGTGAAAAGACTCTCGGTATCTTCTGGGCAAGGTCCTGATCAATTCAGGAACGAGATTAAACTTATGGCAACTCTCCTACACAGAAACCTTGTCAGGCTTCTTGGTTTCTGCATCCAAAACGAAGAAAACATACTTATATATGAGTGCACGGAGAACGGAAGCTTGGATGATGTGCTCTCTGGTCCGTATATTACAAAATATATCTACTACTTTCGCTTTTAATTATACAATAATGCTGATTTTGTTTGGTCGAACTTTTCCAAACATTAACTGTGAATAGTATTTACTTTGTAAACATAAAAAACATATATATAATTAGATTCTTTTCTATAAATATTTTTATAATATCTGCTCCGTATTTTGATTACATGGTATAAGCTATATATCTAAAGAATTTTATATGTACAGATACTGGAAGAAAAGCTCGTCTGCTAAATTGGTCTACGCGCTGCAGTATAATTGACAGTATAGCGCATGGACTTCTCTATCTTCACAATTTCGCGAGACAAGAGTACATGCATCGTTCACAGATACATAAAAGCTAGCAACATCCTGTTGGACGCAGCAATGAACGCAAAAATCTCAGACTTCGGAATTGCCAAGATATTCTCCTCAAATCCGATGGAGGCAGCGCCAACAAGAGGATGGGGAACAATGTAAGAAACTGATTGCGCAAATATAACTGATTTAGCACCAAAGTTTTGCAGTTTCAATTAATCATGTTACTGATCATTCTGTTAGAAAACTAAATAGGTGCTGTTTCAGATTCAGAAAATGTTAGACTAATCTCAAAAAATAAAACGTAGTAATGAACTCAATAATATAGGCACAGGCATTAGGATTTGATAGAAAATGACATTTGTAGATTCGTTAATGAGATTAATCTTAATGTGATTATTTCAATGATCTCGCATATTTGAGAACCCTTAGTGGAATACTAAAACAATCAGAAAAAAGTAAAAGAGTCTAATTAGAACAATAACATGTACTAAACCTGCACATACTATATCACGTCCCCTTAACCCCACCCAGCTCACCCCTAATGTCATAAGACATCTGAGGATCCCCTATAAAACAGTCTGTTGCAAATTTCACCCTTCTAATTCATCTTGGATTTGATTTATTGTGATGGGAAAGGCAATAATTATCTGTCTCACTCTCTCATGAGATGGACTCAGCTAATATGGTAGATTTATTGAACACTTTGAGCAAAAGAAATCTCAGGTCATATATTACGAAAAATGGTCAAATATGACCAAAGTGAATTAGGAGATCAAATTTCCAACAAATAATCTTAAAAGGAATCTTAAACTCGGGGTAACATTTAGATGGTGATTTGCAGTTTTCTCCCTTGATAGGGAGTAAAAGAAAGACACAGAAAGTAACCCTTAGGCAGCTATTTCTATTTTTGTTTAATTTGTTAACATCATCCTTTATATGCTAATGATAAAGTTACACTGTAATTATCAGTGGCTACACTGCACCTGAGGTTTTCTTCAACGGTACCATCTCCAATAAGTCTGACGTGTACAGCTTTGGTGTGCTCGTCTTGGAAATCATAAGTGGGACAAAGGTGAACTCTGCTTGCTTCCACCAGTATGGAAGATCAGACAACCTACTGACTTGTGTATATGCTCTCTCCTCTGAGCTCATCACCTGCATGTTATGTTTGTAGCTACAGGTCTATGCAGCGTGAGTGCGTTACATATTTTTAAAAATTAATTATTAATGTATTATGTAGGTCTCAGTGTACATGACCGAATATATTGTCATCGTATCTTTTTCTTATGCTTATGTTCATAAGGCAAAATTTAAATTTACAATCTTATAATTTAGAGTTAATTTTGAGTATTTTTCACTAAAGTTTATTTTTCTGTCTTGCGTTTTAGATCGTTAAAAGAATACATATATAAACTTTTTGTCCACAAATCATTTTTCGTTTATAAATATTTTATTTTATTTTTTTTCATAAAACATCCAAACAATCACGATGGTAACTACGGGCACGGCAACTGTGGGAAGCACACAGATGAACCGACCTCGTCGATCATTCTCTAAAAGCGTCAGGAGAAAACGTCTCCGGGCTGGAGGACGCGTTAGTGAGGTACGTGCAGGTGGAGCTCCTGTGCGTCCAGGGCGACCCCGACGAGCGGCCCATCGTCGAGAAGGTGGTCGCCCTGCTCAGCAGCACGGAGGCCCTGGCCGTCCCCGCCGACCGCCCCTATTACTACAACATTAATAATATGCAACCGCACCACGCCGCCGGAGGAAGATGCAACAACACCGCTAGCTGCTGCTAATGCGTGTTCCACACTACTGCTGCTGGCTAAGCTCATGAGGGTTTTACAAAAGCCGTCCGTTTGACTGCCACGAAATTACGCTTATGACGATAACTGCGATTATATAGTGAGAAAAACAGTCAAAAACCGCGATAACATAAACTTAACCCTGGCTAAGCTAGCTACTACCGTTCGACTTAGCTCCTTGCACGCTCTTGATATATATGTCAAGCAGATTACCATGGCTTGTATTTTAATTTGCTCTCTTTTTTTCCCTTGTACATATATAATTTCTCCCTATATAACCTTTTCTACTGACTAGCATATTACCCATGCGTTTACAACAGGATCTTATTAAAAATATCATTAGCATTCTATTAGAACAAAGTTAATAAAAATAGTTTGATTTATAGGTCTCAATTATTTTTTTTTAAAAAAATATGAGGGGTTGGTGCTGGTAGATGACAGATTCACCAACACCACCACCATTATATAGTACTAGATACTAGATTAAGGTTATAGCTAGTTGTTTGCTTAGTTTTCTTCGATACTACTGGTTTGGTGTGGGGTAAAGGCACACAAGGATTTTGCATGCTTTTGGTTCAATAAATCTGTGTTTATGTGTGCTGTTTGGTATGACTGGTAGAGAACATCGGCAGAAACAAGTCACGCGGGCATAGGGATGGCAACATCACCGGCGGGGCCAGGGGCGGGGGACGGTTTTAACCCGTGAGGATCCGGGGGGGGGGGGGGGGGGGGGCGAGGACGAAATTTAGACTAATAAAATACAAAGCAATGCAAGCCCACGGCTTATATCTAAAATAAGAGGATAACCCTAGCTCTATCTCCCAGCCTCCTAGGCAGCTAGGCTCTCCCTCGCGTGCGTGCGTACAGGGGTGGCGGCGGCGGCTCCAGCCGGCGGCGCGGCGACTGGTGGTGGCGCCCTGGCGCCTTCTCTGCCCACGCTGCCCTCTCCGTCGCCTGGCACCTCCGACGGCCCATGTCGCCGCCCACGCGCCCTCTCCATCGCCGGCACCGCTGTCCGCACCGGCCTCTCCGTTGCCTGTGCCCCTCTGCCACCCGCGCGCCTTCACCACCGTCTTCGCCGGCCCCGACAGGCTCCGGTAGACATCCTCTCCATGCATTTCCTGCGAGGCGGCAACCAAGTGCTCGTCTTCAAACTTTCTTTCTGGGCGAGCAGGTCCCCGTTCGGGGCCGGGGATCCACCGGAAACGGGGGCGGGGAGCTTTTTCCCCCCGAAATCTTGTTCGGGGCCAGGGATGGGGCCGTTCTTGCCATCCCCGGCCCTGCCCCGCCCCGTTGCCAACCCTACCTGGGCGGGTGATGACCACAGCCTCCCGCCGCCGCTCCTCCATCCTCTTGCCCTTGCCCGAGTGGCCGCCGACAAACCTATCGGCTGTAATGACGGTGGCAACAAGGCTCTAGCCATCGCCTGCAAGCGCTCGGGATGGGGGGACGGGGGCGGCCCAGGTGGAGGCTGTTAGATAAATTAGTTTCATAGAGATAGATAAGGACTCTATTATCACATGTATTGTTTTGTGTCTATCTCTATGTGCCGGATTGTCTTAGGTTGTTGAGATATCTGGAGAAGTTGTATGCAGGTTTCCCTTACCGTTCTTGCCGCGAAAACCGCGGTTCCGCGCTCCCGTGGATCCCGCAAGGTAACCGTAAAAACCGCAACGAATTTGAAAACAAAAAAAATGAATTCAAAACCGCGCGGTTTTGCACGGTTACCGCAGTAAGTTCTTGCTGAAACAGCGCATGAGAACCGAGGAAACCGTGGTTCCCCGCGTGGTTTTTGCAGCCGAAACCGCGGTTACCGCGAGGAAACCGCGGGTGTGATGTCAAATGCAAAAAAAATTAAAAAATCTTAATAAATACATGAAAAATAGGAAAATATTTTTTGACTATATTTGTGAGTTGTGGCATAGGAAAAATAGGAAAATAGAATATGTTTTAGGGAAAACAAGAAAATTTTCACTTGACCTTTTTCTAAATTCTTGATATTGCAATATATAAACATACACCGTCATATCACCATTCACTAAATAATTCACACCAATAACAAGTAACAACAAATTCATTTTGATTACTGCGTCACAACTATACCTACTACTAATTATTACTAACATGCACGTACAATTTTTCTCCATACATATTTTCCATATATCCATCGTTGTATATTTGTATTTCAACATTATGTACCCTAGTGTCTAGTGTAAATTAATAATGACTTAACAACAAAATATTCTTAACCATCTTACTATGAAATATTATTTGCAATAGGCTATTTTTTAATTTTGTTTCCCGAAATTCTCGTTTATGATTTTTAATTACACCGGAAATACATTTTTTTCATGAATTTCTTTGACAAAACTACACTATATATCAACATATACAATATATATTTTTTAATTAAATTTTCTCAATTTTTTTAAATTCTCCTTAAATTTAAACTCGGTTACCGCGGCTTACCAAAGTCGTGCCTCTGCGGAGGGCGCAGTTACCGCGACGGTAACCGCGGTTTCGATAACCCTAGTTGTATGCACCACGGTAGGGGCGATTCCTACTCTATATAAACACAGCTGCGGCCCCTACGGGGTTTAATGCTTTTCCATTGATATCTTCACATGATATCAGAGCAATCCGATCTCATCTCCCCTACTGAAACAATCCAATCTCATCTGCTAGCAACACCATGGCCAGCACGTCGAAGATCAATGCCGACAATCCCTTGGTAGGCCAACCAGTATCGGAGAAGCTAGGGAAGACAAATCATGCTGTGTGGAAAGCGCAAGTTCTAGCCACAGTTCGTGGCGCCCGTCTGGAAGGGCATCTCACAGGAGATGATGAACCACCGGTCGTTGTTCTTCAAACGAAGGACGGTGAAAAGGAGACGGTGGTTAGCAATCCAGAATATGACGAGTGGATCGCAACAGATCAACAGGTACTCGCATATTTATTTTCCTCCATGACTAAAGACTTGCTTGTTCAAGTGGCTACATGTAGAACAGCAGCTTCGGCATAGAGTATGTTTGGGTCAATGACCCGAGCGCGAACAATCAACACGCGCCTCTCCCTCACCACTCTGTAGAAAGGAGACATGAATATCACAACATATGTTGGGAACACGCGCCTCTCCCTCACCTCTATGCGGAAAGGAGGCCGGAGGCGGTGCAGGCAGGACCGAGGGAGGTGGCAGCGTCGGGCGTGTTATCGCGTGGAGTGTCGGGCGTGGGCGTGGTCACATGAAGCGGTGGTGGCGTGGGCGTGGGCGTTATTGCTACTTTGCTAATTGGGCTAGCCCAAGTTTTTCCTTTTATACAAAATTAGAGACCCCATATGGATCCCCACGTGGATTTTTGAATCCCCGGACCCGATTCCCTGTGGGGTTAAATTGCTCCCCGGCCCCGGACCCGATGGGAGCGGGTCTGACGAGGAATTTGCCAACCCTAGCTCTACGGATGCTGCCTTTATGAGAAAGTACATAAGAGAGAGGAGATAAAATGGGTGATTGGCGGAGGAGATAAAATGGGTGATTGGCGGGGTAGGATATCAGTGGGTGGGAGTAAAGTACGGTAGAGAGAGGGCTCGTTCCTACCCCAGGGTGCCTATAAATCTAATCACCGCACTCAAAATGTAGAATGTAATCAATATATGATTAATTGAGTATTAACTTTTGCAAAGTTGACAAATTTATTAATTTAATTTTTTTAAAACAATTTTTATATAATTTCTTTAAATACATCTTTTAGTAGTTCGGAAAACATGCGTTATGCGTTGGTTATTTGTCAGTACCGGTTTAGCTTATGATGTGTTTGGAAGTCCTTGGCCAAACGAGTATTTCACAGAAAGCCGACAAGGAATTCCGTTAATAACCGACCGTTTTGATTCATTAGAACAACTCAATGGTTTTAGTAGATCCTTTTAGGAGGCTGTCAATGACCATAGATCGAGCCCATCCTATTTTTATAGTGCAATGGCTAGCTGTTCACGGACTAGCTGTACCTACCGTTTTTCTCTTGGGATCAATATCAGCAATATAGTTCATCCAACGATAAACCAAATTACAACTATAGAACTATTACACAATCAAACCCGAATGAATAAAATGTTGAATTGAATCGTACCAGTAAAAAGGTAAAAGAGGGTAAACGTTGGCTGAAACGCTTCTTGCGAACGTGCTGGGTCTTTCCTATAACGGACACAAATAAATAATCTACGGAGTACCTCTCTGTTCTTCGTGTTCCCTATAGCCGGCACTGTCAAGTGTTTGTGTTGGCAGAGCTTATTTCATCTCGCGCGTACTTACGCTATCCCGGTCTGTATTCTCTACTATTGAGACGCGCGTCAGCGGGGACGGGAGCGGCGGCGTCGGACGGTATCGGCGGGGACGGGGACGACGCGGATGGGATGATCGCGACGTCGGTGGAGACGGGGACGATGGCGACGTCGATGGAGACGGGGACGGTGGCGTCGAGTGGCGGGCCGGTGGCTTTGACCGACGTCAGCAGGGATGGGGGCGCCGACGGCGAGAGGGCTGAGGGGATCGACGCCGGCGACGAGCGGGTCGGTGTGAGGGCGAGGAGATCGGCACTGGAGAGCTGGTGGGGCGCATGAGGGGATCGCCGTGTGGGGGTCGAGAGGGAGGCGGCCAAATCTGGATTTGGCAGGATGGAAACCCTAAAAATTTCTTTATATATATATATATATATATATATATATATATATATATGGATACTTGGGCCCACCTATCAGTCTGGGTATAAATGGGTAAACGGGTGAAACGGGTAGGCTACCCATACTCGTACCCGTTGGATACTACTTTTGACCTAATAAAATTCCCACGGTATTAAATAGGAAACATATCTGACTCTATTAGGATTTTTACCCACGGTTAAACGGATAAACAGGTATGATTGCCATCCCTAGCGACGACGGTATGCAACGGAGGACACGACAGCGGGGAGAGAGGACGCGATGGCGGGAAAAGAGGGGGATGCGACGGAGGGGGGAGAGGGGGACACGACGAAGAGGAGAAATAAATGAGGATGACATGTGGGCCCGCTTGATATGAAGGTACGCATAAATCTTTTTTTTTTGTCTCAGGTGTTTAAATGTAAAATATTCAATTGATTTGGCTAATAGAAAAAAAAAAGGAATAACTGACTTATAAAGATGCAAGGGTTGAATATAAAATGTAGTAGAGTGGCTTTCATTGTAAAACTAATAACCTCAGCTTACGTGGCATGCTGAGACCTCCATTGTGTATGCCCACAGGGCATGGACAATGCATAGGTGGTGAGTCCATGCATACGTGGTGAGTGGCCTTGTCAATCTTTACGTAGGCATCGTGCTTACTTGGAGAGAAGAGAAGGTGCGGAGGATGGTGGCTCTGTAGAGCTGTTTCTGCAAGGGATGGTGTCTTTGTCAGATTCGTCAGAGAAAGGTGGGTGCAGCGCCTCCTCACGTGGAGCGTGACCAAGCTCCGCTCGTCGGAGCCGCACTTTGTCGCCGGAGCTCCGTCGCCCAAGCCCCGCTCCCCGGAGCTGCGTCAGACCCGACAATCGCGCTGGCGGAGCCGCGCCTCGCTGCCCGAGCTCCGCCCGCTGGAGCCGTGCCCTACCGCCCAAGGTCTGCTCGCCGGAGCTTCGCCTGACTTCTGCGCCGGCGGAGCCGTGCCCGCCGTCGGAGCTTCGCCCCTCGACATCCACGCCCCGCCACCGGATCTCCCTCCCTCCGTGCCCCGTCGCCGGAGCTCCGCCCGCTGGAGCCACGCCACGCCGCCCGTCCTCGACATTCGCGACCCGTCGCCGGAGCACCCCTTGCCACCCGAGCTCTGCCCCCCCTCCCGACCTCCACGTCCCGCCGCCGAATCTCCCGCCCTGTTGCCGAAGCTCCAGCCCTGGCCTCCAGATCCACGTCGGTGACCGTGAGGGAGGGGAAAGTGGTTTGGGGGTATTCTATATTAGTTTGATGCTTGTGAGGTGCTGTGGATAAAAGTTTGGACCTAAATGCAAATCTATAAAATATTAGGGGCTGATTTGATAAGTTAAGACCATTTCTTGAGGTCCTTGTACTGTGTAAAGCCCAAATTTTAATTGAGGGATTAAGTCTACATGGCTTAAGGATTCATGCATTGTTCATGCCCATATGTGTTGGATGCTTCCAGTCCGCCCTCAGTTCATGAGAAGAAGGACAATACAGAATGCGTAGAGGCAGAAATCGCCTGGAAGCAGCGTGGAGCCGTGGACTGTATAGCTTGAAGCAGTACAAAGTTTCAGACTACTGTGCTAGTACTGTTTACTGCTAGCTAGCCTGCTTCCCGCCCTGCTCCGATAAAGGTTGTCCCCAGACATTTTTAATTACTTAGTTTTTTGAACTCCCTCTACGGCCAAGGCCCTTCTAGTTGCTAAAAATTTTATCCAAAAACATCATATCAATCTTTTGATATCTAAATAGAGCATTAAACATAAATAAAATTAAAAACTAATTACCTAGTTAGGTGGGAAATCGTAAGACGAATCTGTTAAGCTTAATTAGTCGATGATTATTCATAAGTGCTACAGGAACCCACAATGCGCTAATGACAGATTAATTAGATTTAAAAGATTCGTCTCGCGGTTACTAAGCGAGCCGTGAAATTCGTTTTTTTTATTCGTGTCCAAAAATTTATTCCGACCTCCAGTCAAACGTCTGATATGACACCCAAAAATTTTCATTTCCCCAACTAAACACCCCCTAAATCACTACAAATAGTTTGTTTAGTTCGTGAAATTTTTGGTTGAGTGTCATATCAGATGTTATATCTGATGTTTTATTGGATATCGGAAGCCTATTTTAGCAAACTAACTACCAGAGTGAAAATCATGAGATAATTTTTTAAGACTAATTAATTCGTTATTAGTACATGTAGATTACTATGCAGTTATGACTAATCATGGACTAATTAGACTCAAAACATTTGTCTTGAAAATTTCTTCCAAGCTATACAATTAGTTATTTTTTAACTATATTTAGTATTCTGTGTATTTAAATAGGCCCTAAAAGTCTGCATACAGTGCAATAATTTTAGCTAGCTTATCTGCATCATTTTCTTTTCTCATGGAGCGCTACTGGTTTCAT
The DNA here is from genome assembly GCF_000231095.2 of Oryza brachyantha. Lineage (NCBI taxonomy): Eukaryota > Viridiplantae > Streptophyta > Magnoliopsida > Poales > Poaceae > Oryza > Oryza brachyantha. Next base: position 16,321,832 of record NC_023163.2, on the reverse strand, counting down.
CCAAATAGCCAATAGGTCATGCATGCACCAGCTGTCTGGCTGAGAAGGCACCCAACTGCCATTCCCTATAGGCTAGTAGTACTAGCCTTGCATGCATCATGCTCAACAATGATATTATTATTTTCTTCAGTCAAGATCGATTTTTAACACCACCTTCAATTCTTAATCAAAACGGACTGTAAATTAAGTAGCGTTGTAATATTTTGCTGGAATAGAAACACATTTTTCTATACTTTATATATGCAAGCAATAGGGTGAAATAAATCTGAACAACCAATCCCCTAAAGTTAATGCTGTAGGGAGGGCATGAGCTGTTTGGTTTGGTTTGTTTCCAGTCAATGACGAGAAAGCTTCTCTTGTCTTGTTCCCTCCTCTCCTCTACTAGTAAAAAGTAAAAGTAGTGGTAGCTAGTACTAGCAGTAGCCTACAGCAAGCTGCAACTGCAAAGCCTGCAAGTGCAGTGCAAAGCCTGCCTGTATACAGCAGGCTAGTATACAGAAGGATGAGACTTTCTGGGAGGAGACAGGGTAAAGAACGAGAAGATTCTTTTCGGTCGTTGGTCACAAGCATATCTTCCTGTTCGCTTGATACATACTACTACTCTACATACGACTAATTGATCACTAGACTATTTTATTTACACATAAACCAAATGAAAATTCAATCAATATATCTGGATTTGCTTGTGAATTCATTTTCTTCAAATGAAAATGCAATGGTATCACATGGATTGATGAATAGTGGATCCCAATATGTCTCAAAAGAGAAGGATATATAACAAGTATCAGTCGTACTCTTTAGCAGATGTGTAAGGTTAGCATCCTAATTAGGGTGTGTTTAGCAAGGCTTCAAACATGACATGCTTGTCTAGAAGAAGTGGAATTAGACCAAACGCCAAGTGATCTAGAGAAGGAAAAAAACAAAGAAAGCAAGAAACAGGGTTGTTTTACCAATTGCACATCTACTTCACAATTATACTCCAACTTTACCATATATTCCATCCATCCATCATAAATGATGAATTGAGAGAATAGTTGGGACTAATATCAGAAAAAAAGAACGAGTCATGGTTGATGGATAAATACCATGCACTGTGACAGTGGTTGTAGAAATTATTTTATTTTGGAACAATATTTAAATGTGAGAAGTTCTTGTATTTCATGAAAAAGGGATCAAGTTTTTTATGGTACACGCTGAATCTATGCTAGCAAATTAATTATGGAGGTAGAAATTGAGGGTTTTCTAGTAAAAACATGGCCTTTCTGGTTTGAGCAAGTACTGATAACCACCGTCAAATTTGAATTTTGGAACTTGATTTTGCAGCTATTTAGAACTTTTTTCCACCGTTTTTATTTTTTCATCCTTAGGTGCATAGACAACTCAGAAAAAAATAAAAATCTCATAAAATATATTTTTTCTTTAGTCATATATGTTTTGCATTATCAAATGGTAGCCTAAAATTGGTCGAAGCCCCCCCCCCCCCAAAAGTAACAATTCATGTAACCAGAGAATCTAAATTATTTTCATATGTTGGCTCTAGATCGAAGAAATAAAATTTTTCCTAGGACTAGCATATTGTCCATGTGTTACAATGAGATTGTATTAAAAATTATCATTAGCATCTTATTAAACCAGAGTCAATAAAAGTGGTTCGGTATATGTCTCAGTTATTTTTTTAAAAAAAGGAAGAAATTGATGGTGCGTACATGATAGATTCACCCCACCACTATCTTTTTTATTATAAGAGTATAGAGTAGAGATACGGTAACTCCTATGGTTAATTTACAGGCTATGGTATTACTATGTACTGGCACACATTGGCATGTATATATACTTCTATAATACTTTGTGAGCCGTGTATTCTAATTGGACTTAAAATACTGGTAGCATTACCTCATAGAGGAGTAGTAAAAACTTCCATCTATATCTGTAGTATTTTCAAATCAAAGACAAATCTGTATCTGTGTGTTTGTGTGGAGGTACTCCTACCACTTCACTCCAAACCCCTCCACCCCTCCCTCCAGTGTACTCCCTACCATTTCACCCCAAACCCCTCCACGCCCTCCCTCCACTGTAGTAAAAGACTAGTAAAAGGTAGTGTGATTGGACAAGACTCTCACGATCACATCGCATTGAGTTCTTCCTCACATTTCTTTGATTTGAGGTGAGCAGAGAGAAAGGAAAGATGTCAGGAAGGATGTCCGACGACAGCGACGAGATTTGTGAGATTGAACTGGCGAGGCAAGAGGTTAGGTATGACATGCCGCCGGAGGAAGAGCAGGCCGCCGGTTACTCTACCGACGGCAGCACTCGTCCGATCCTGCCTCGTCCCCCTGCTGCGGCCGGAGAGGACAATACCACGCCCCCTGGTATAATTTCTTACTACGTAGTAGTATAGTCGGTTTTTTTTTTTTTTTTGCATTCTTGCATCCTCTAGATTTTTTATGTACATAGATATATATGTACTGGTTCTGTCGCTAGTCATTAATAATGAGTTTTCAAGTGCATATATATATATGGTGCTGAGTTTTTTTCAAGTGTATATATAAATATATATGGTGCCGAGTTTTTTCAATATTCATTTCTCATACTGTTTAGGTGATGAGATTGAGGAGCCCAGACTGACATTCAAGGATGTCAAGAATGCCCTATCCAACTCACAGTTCCTTACGAGGACTGTCTTCTTTGCTGCTACCGCCTATTTCATGGTGATACTTCAGCAGAGGTTTGTCTCTTTTCTTCTGTTGTTTGCTTCTTTACTTTCCTCCTCTCTGTTTTTTCTTCTTGGGGCCGAACCATGGAAAAAAACTAAATTTATCAGTCAATTTGCTTGCACACCAATTGATCAGCATCTAACGGGAGGTCACACCAAAACGTGCACCCAAAACAAAAAAAAAAACAACTGCAGCCAGCGTGCCATTCTCACGTGGCCTCAAATGGGATGCGTGGTAATTTTGTTGGGCTTTTATTTGATTTGTTGCCTGATCTCACGGTAGCTCAAATGGACAATGTAGTAATTTCTTTGGCTTCTATTTGATTTGTGGGCCTGATTGCACAGCAGAACATAAATTTGATGGCCCCTTTTGCGTGCTTTTACCCTTTGTGTCACTTTTCTACCCACATAAAGCTTAGAATGTAGGCTTGAATCTAGGGCTTGTGTTTGTTTGCTGCTATTTCTGTGCACGTCAAAACCATTGAGCAAAAACACTAGATTGATCCATTGAGTAAAAGACAAGGGAACACATGATATATGATAAAAAACAGAGCATATAGGGGAGAGTGGATTAAAAGATACAAGAGAAAACATCATAAAAACCAGAATCTGGAATATCGAGGATGTGTTGCTTGAACAAAGTCAGGAAAATTTGCCAAGCATCCAGAAATAGAACGGTGGCAAGTACTGCTTCAAAAAACACCACAAAGCAGTTGGCAAGTACCGCATTTTACATCCAAAAATTGTAGCAAACACACAAATCAAAAAAATTGTTAGCAAAAGTTTCATGACCCCAAGCTTGTTTATAGAACTTTATGAATACACTTGCAAATGGTTCAAAATGGCAACTACAAAAATCTATTCCCAATCATCCAAAAGGAAAAATATCTACTTCCATTCATCCAAAAATCTACTCCCATTCATCCAAAAGAAAACAAATCTACTCCCATTCATCCAAAAGAAATTTTCAGATTTCAAAGGCCTTTTTTGTTTGTCAAGTACATGTCCATGCTGAACAAAATTGTTTACACAGAAAAATTTAGAAACCTATACTGTCGACTTACAAGGATACACTTTTCTTAGGCTCTTAGCTATAAGGTTAATATTACCAGAGCAGGACTACAAGTAGTGAAGCGAGCAAAATACAAAACAGTTCAGAAATTTAAGTTGGCCAACTGCCATCTAAGCTTATAGTATCACCGTATCAGCAAGAGCATTCAAATTTTTAGTTCATAAAAACTTGCAGATAAATCCAAAGAAGTTAACCAAGACATTGCTAAAACCTGCAAAACTAGAATATTAGAAATGTTAGTGTATATGTTATTCATCTGCCATCTGATTTCTAGTTAGACTAAACAATGAACAATAAAATTGCCTCCCCCCTCCAATTCCAGACAGAAACAAGTTTGCTACAGAAACATTGGAATCATCTCATCCTACAGATAAAAAAATTCAAGCATTTGATGAATAGTAAAAATGTTTTTTCTTTCTTTTGTTTTTCTTTCTCGTTTGTTTCTTCCATCTTACCCGTTCTATCTTGTAGGCCTAATGCTCCAGCTCTAATGAAGCATACTCCTAGCATCACCAATCGCATGCAATTTGAGTTTAGTGTGGAGATGGTGTTGGCCTTCAGCATGGTCACTGGGCTCCATATTGTTCTTCAACTACTGGAGTTTGTCTACACGTCGGCACCTAGGATCACAAGAGGATTTGCTCTGATTGGTCCCTGGGTGTTAGGATGGTTTGTCTCATCCTGGATGGTCATGTATACAATACATGTTCCATTTTTTAACAAGAGAGGCTGGCAGTGGCCTATGACCTGGTGCTTTGTCATCGTTAATTTGCTTTATGCTTTGATGATTGGCACTAGGGTAAACTATATTAATTGTTCTTTTACTTGTTTTATTTTCTTTTCATGCTACTAATAATTTTGTTATGAAATTATGTAGAGCCTGAAGATTAAGGAGAACTCCATCATAGAGGTCTAGCTGATGGGCCACACAAGCCACGAGCAACTCAAGTTTATTCTCATTGCAAGAAGATACTTATCAGTCAGCTGATTCAAATAGTACTAGTGAGATATGTTGGGCTATATGTGCCTTCTTTTGTAGACTTATGCTTAGGCTTAATAGTATTTCTTTTTAGGGACAATCATTGCTGCTGTGGCTTGTGTGTTTGATTTGGGTGGGCTGGCCTGTGGGCGCCAACTTTTGTAGAATTAGGACACTCGTAGTACATAAGACATTTATGCCAGACCTTCCATGTAATGGTGGCATGCACTTAATGATGATTTGGTTATTTCACTTTGCGGTATTCATACCACGATCCTGGATGGTGGTTTCCTTAGAACTTTGTTATACAGGTGGCAAAACACCTGACCTTTCTACCTAGTAGTAGTTTTTCTTTAGTTCATTCTACAACAAAATTAGAAATGTGATCATGCAACTACATTAATTATTTCAACTACTTCTGTCTGGCGTTATTTTTTTTTCTAGTTTGCTCAATGCAGTTGGATCAATGTCACCTTTTTTTTTGGGGGGGGGGGGGGGTGTGGGGGGAGGGGGGGAATCAATTACGAGGATGTCTTCTTAAGTTAGATTTCATTTTTTTAATAGCATTCTTAGGATTAGGGATAGAATCCTGCTAATGGGTCACAGTCCAACCCAATCCAAGTGCCACGGTAGCCAAAGTGTAAGTTCAATCCAATCCAACCATCAACCCATGGATTGTTAGGGGATAGGGCAGACAGTAGTGACCATTGGCCAACCTATTATGTGCTGAGGACTGACGTAACGTGCATGCATTTGAAAGATCAACTAAATTACATAGGGTGTATTTGGTTGCCTGTATAATTCTAGCATGGTCCATATCCTCTAGCCTGGCTGCTCTTAGTCTGGATAGAGTCATGCAATTGACTGTGTTTGGTTGTCTGTATAAGTTTGCTCTGGATGACCTGAGATTCTGTTTGATTGGTTATATCTCTGTATGTTGTATGTAAAAGATGATGTTTGGTTGGATGATTTTGACCTGAGTTCAGTTAGGGGATAGTTGAATGGGAAGGTTGCATTTTCCATTACTAGACATCTCCGGTCCTAACACCGTGGGGTTTCTCGGAGACGTCTTCCACCGTGCGAAGAAGACCGTCGGCCGGCGGTGGGATGTGGGCCATGTGGCGTTCGGGCAGCCGCCTGAAGGTCAAGAATCTGAATTGGTTGCAGCAGATGAATCCACGGCGTCGCTGCCGTTCAGGATCTGGAAAAGTAATGTTAGTTGCTTACGTGATATACGTGCAAATCCGCATTACACGTGTGTTTACTAGTAGCTTTTGTAATTTGTTTCACAGATGTTCATGCGATACCTACCAGAGTTTAGGGATGGAAATGAGCCAAACCCCGTGGGTTCTTTCACAATCCTAGTTAATTTTTAAAATAATTTTGGCTCAAAACTCTATACAATTTTATTTTCGACCCGTTTTGAGCCCGGCCCTTAAATTTTGTTGGCAAAATAATTAGGTCCATTACCACCCCTAACCCCACTAGAACAATGTCGATGGGTACGTAATTTGTACCAATATGTTTTATTGATGAGGGAGTGTATAGCAGTACGACACACTGGAACTTCCCCCAAACAAGAGAGCTTCATTTGCATCACTAGACCTCACTCTTCAAAGCTAATATTCTCCCATGAAAAATTCAGTTGTCATAACAAATGAGAGACAGACAAAACAGAGGAGATACTGAGAATAAACTAACGTAAAAGGATTCTCACATTATTTCGTTCAAAAGATACATGAAAAACAATATTTACCAGCCTGGCAAGAAGGATGATTTTAGCTTAGAAATAAGAAGGTCACCACTAGATCCACAAGCTAGAGTGGTTTGTCGGCCATCGCCGATGCAACCATGGAGTGGATGCGGAAGGATTTGTGATTGTGTGAAATCGAAGTAGGAGGGGAAAGTGGTATGCATTTTCCTCGTGTATTATAGGGTTCATTATACTAGCTCAAAATTCCCAGGCGGCCAATTTCCATTGCATGAGCCAGGCAAGTGAACTCAAACACACCCCGAGAAAATCACAGGCTGGTGCTGAGGTCGGGTTTCTTACCTCAAGGCAGCAATCAAATGTCCTATTAACCCCCTATAGTATCACAAAGATGGTGACATAGTTGAATAATATCTAGGGAGGTAAACCTAGAATTAATTTACTCTTAAACTAGTAAAGTCTTGGTCCGTAACATCCCGAATTTAGCCAAGAATTCAAATTTAAATTTAGATTGTGTTTAAATTTAATTCAATTATTTGCGGGTGTTTTTCCTTTTTCCTTTCCTATTCTCTTCTCTTTTCTCTTTTTGTTTTCTTTCTCTCTCTCCTTCCTGGCGCGGGCGCTAGCTCACCGCCCATGTCGCCGGTCATCGGCGTCGCGTCTCATCCCTGCCGCCGGCCAACTTGACACGTCACCATCACCAGCTCGCATCGGCCCAAGCCGTCGCTTCACCGTCACCTCCAACAACTATGCTGATGTGGACTAGGGTTCCCGATCTTCCGAAATGTTCTGATAAATAGTCGATTTGGGCGAAGTTACGACACACGTCGATCTGGCTTCTTGAGCCCCGTAATCGCAGCACCACGTCTCCTCTGGTTATCACCGTGCCAGAACACAGATGGCCTCGCCGAGAAGGCTAATCCCTGTTTGTGAATCGAAGAACACAAACAAGAACAAGAAGGAAAGCAACCAAAGCAGATGAATGATTAAACTCACGAGTTGGGGTCTTACAAACCGATCTAGCGACGAAATTGTACGTGACAGAAATAATCTTAGCAAAACCCGCCTCTAAACGATGACGGCTACTGAATAAATAGAATTAAGGCCGTCCTAGGGTTCTCCTAGGGCGCACACCCCCTGGGCTAAGCCCATGACAATTACAAGGCCCAATTATATATGTATATATTGCTTCTAAATAAATTGATATATTTCTTTATTCTGAACAAATATATTGTGGGATACCTATACCGAGGGTATCCGGACACTACACGAATACGTATGGTCAATGGGGTACCGGATAGGAAGGAAAATATATCTGTATGGTGTCGGCTAGGAGTCTGGTACGTACCGGATTGCATGCCGTGTACTTTGGACCCGAGCAGTAACTGAATTGGGATAGATCCTAGTCTTTTTAGATTAGGACTTTATCATATCCGTAGCCCCTCCCCCACTATATAAAGGGGACGGGGCGTCCCCTTGAGAGCAACAGAGATTTATCTATGCAATACAATCGCCAAGCAGAAGTAAGGTATTATCTCGCCACGCCGAGAGCCTGAACCTGGGTAAATCGTCTCCCTCTTCATCTTAACCATCGAATTCCAAGCTCGATAGCCACCCTGTAAGTTTATTGCCGATATCAATCGTCGACAGTTGGCGCGCCTAGTAGGGGGTGCGCTATCTTTTCTTTTTCGATCTAAAGCTCTTTTCAGCAAGTTCGATGGACTTCAACTCGGACATCATGAAGAGGAAGTTCCCGTTGGGCTCGACCTTCAGGTTCAGCGGCATCAGGCTTCAGACCGACCAGTTTGGTGCGTTGTCGTACACCGACTCGAGCTCCTCCGATCCGACGAAGAGGTTTGCCGGTTTGAGCCCGACGAGAAGACATCGGGTCAGACCCAGATCCAATCTGGGTCACACGACACCGAGATGCTCTCTCCTAGGTCGGACCGACAGGCAAGTCAAGGCGTGACTCTGATGGAGGTGGAGACCAATCTCGAGGCGGCGCCGACTCCCTTGGTCGACGCTTCCGAGACTCGTAGCAGCACCGGAAGCTTCGTGCCGCCCCGAGAGGTCTTCGCCGCCAGCAAGCCAGCATCACCTTCCTCCATAGCCAAGCGGCAAGAGGAGGAGGCGGCCCGACTAGCAGAAGAGCGCCGACTTGAGGAGGAAAAAGAACGCCAAGAGCGAGAGGAAAGGGAACGACAAGCAACATAGTCTCACGCCACGCTACGACTCCAATCTCGAAAGATGTAGCGCGATCTGCTCCAAACACAAGTCGATGGGCATGACGTCTTCAAGACGCCCTAGCAGAACGTTCGCACGGCCGCCGATCTACTCGGCGACATCCTCCAGCAGCTCCCTAGCCAGATCTACCTGTGGTAGAAACCATAAACAAGGTCAAGGCCATGGTGACCACTGCTGCAATCCAACACTCCCTTCAGGGCATGAAAGGTACCCCAGCCGCTCGTTCGGAGGCTCAGTTGTCCAGGTCTTCTAGATCTCGGGCGAACGTCTCCCGGCAGCCGACTGGGTCCCGGCCGCATAGCGAAAGCAGATCACGCCGACATTCTCCTGACTCGGCGCAGAAGAGAGACTCCGTCGAAAGGCAACGCCACATCGATGACGAGATTCACCGATTGGATCCACAACGCCAAGAGCTCAGGGCTGAGATGCGGCACCTCAATCAAGAGGACTCTACCGACCTCCGTCGCAAGCTCGAACACCAACGCCACATCCGCCGGGAGGACCGTTGCCACGACCAGGACCACCAAAGTCATAGCCAGGCGTCTAGGAATCGGTCACCCGAGAGCTCTGACACTAACATGACAGATGACGTCCCAGCCTTCACCAAGAACTTAAGTCAGTTGACTTAGCCGACTGGTTTCAAGCCCATAGGCATTAAGAAGTACGACGGCTCCACTAACCCGAAAGCATGGCTCACGGTATACTCCATGGCCATCCGGGCCGCAGGAGACGATACCAAAGCCGTGGCCAACTATCTACTGGTTACCTTGGACGATTCGGCCAGACATTGGTTGTCGGGGCTACCCAAACGGTCTATTGACTCATGGGCAGAGCTTCGCAACCGGTTCATTGCCAATTTCCAGGGCACATATGAAAGGCCAAGGACGAAGTACGATCTTTACCAAGTCCAACAAAGGAAAAACGAATCCCTGCGGGCCTACATTAAACGGTTCTCAGAGGTCCGCAACGCCATCCCGGACATAAAAGATGACGTGGTCGTCGTCGCATTCCGGAAAGGAGTACGCGATGAGCCATTCATCACCAAATTTACCAAGAAAGAGCCGAGTACTGTCAAAGATCTCTTCGACATGGCTAACTCCTATGCAGTGGCCGCCGTTGCGGTGTCCGCCTCACGGGGAGACAAGCACGATGAGAAAGGAAAATAAGCACAAGAAGGACTCAGACTCACAGAAATGCAAGCCCGAGGAGCTGGTCGCTGTTGTAGATCGACAGTCGATTCAACGCCCCAAGATGTCTGATTATGACAAAGTCATGAACAGCAAGTGCCCCTACCTCCTGAACTCCTCCCACTTGGCCAAAGATTGCTTTGTCATGCGTCAGTACGTAGAGCAATTAGCCAAAGGCCAGTCGGGGGCCGCTGGGCCAAGCAAGACGAAGCTCGCCGACAAGAAAGACGACAACTTACAGGATCCGCAAGCCGAGCTAAACCGCATCTTTGGTGGCCCGCTCGCATATGAGTCCAAGCGGAAGCAAAAGCTCGCATCAAGGGAGATAAACACCACAGCGGTGGACGTCCCCCAGTACCTACGGTGGTCGAAAGTTTCGATCACGTTTGACCGCTCGAATCACCCTGACCGAGTGGCCCACCTAGGGCGGTACCCACTGGTGCTAGCCTCAGTCGTCAAAAGCGTCAAGTTGAAGCGCGTGCTTATTGACGGCAGAAGTGCTCTTAACGTCCTCTTCACCAAGACGCTCGACGACATGAAAATCCTAAGGTCGGAGCTACGCCCGAGCAATGCGCCCTTCCACAGGGTCATTCCTGGGCTGTCGGCAACACCACTCGGGCAGATCACTTTTCCGGTGACCTTCAAAACAAAGGATAACTATCGGACGGATAATATCTGCTTTGAAGTCGCTGACTTCGAGACAGCATACCATGCCATCATTGGCAGGCCCGCGCTGGCAAAGTTCATGGCGGTCCCGCACTACACCTACCTCATGGTCAAGATGCCCAGACCATATGGCGTCATCACCCTGCGCAGCAACATCAGGCAGGCCTTCAGCTGCGAGGCGGAGAGCTGCGAAATCACGCAACAGGCTGAAGAGTAGGCCAGCCGGGAGCAGATACGTGAAGCCTCAACTCACAAGACGGAGGACGACGTCTACCGTCCAAAAAGACGGCAAAAATCACCTCCAACAAGAAGAAGCAGATCACCCTCGACCCCGCCGACTCGTCTAAATTTACATTTATAGGAACTCAGTTAGATTCTAAATAGAAACTCGCGCTCGTCACTTTCCTCTGAAATAATAAAGATATTTTTGCTTGGAAACCGTCTGATATGCCGGGAGTCCCTAGGGAAGTGATTGAGCACTCCTTGAATGTAAAAGACGATGCTAAGCCAGTTAAGCAGCGCCTTCGTCGCTTCACACAAGACAGGAAAGACGCGATTAAGGAGGAGTTGACTAAACTGCTCGTGGCTGGCTTCATCAAAGAAGTCAAATACCCGACTGGTTGGCCAACCCCGTCATGGTCAAAAAGAAGAACAACAAATGGCGAATGTGTGTGCATTACACGAACCTTAACAAGGCATGCCCTAAGGATCCGTTTGGTCTACCGCGCATCGACCAAGTAATAGACTCGACGGCTGGCTGTGCATTACTCAGCTTCCTCGACTACTACTCGTGCTACCATCAGATCAGCCTAAGACAGGCCGATCAGAAGAAGACCGCCTTCATCACACCATTCGGTGCATACTGCTACATCACGATGCCGTTTGGTTTAAAAAACGCAGGGGCAACCTATCAGCGAACGATCTAGGGTTGCCTCCATGACCAGATCGGGCGCAACGTAGAAGCATACGTCGACGACGTGGTCATCAAGTCGAGAAAGAAGGATGACCTACTAGATGACCTAGAGGAAACCTTCAACAACCTCCGACGATACAGGATGAAACTGAATCCTGAGAAGTGTGTGTTTGGCGTCCCCTCCGGGATGCTCCTTGGTTTAGTCATATCTCGACGAAGCATCGAGCCAAACCCGGAGAAAGTCCAAGCCATACTCAACATGAAGCCTCCCAGCGAGCTCTGACACGTCTGGAAGCTGGCCGGATGCATGGCTGCACTTAGCCGATTCGTATCACGACTTGGCCTTCGAGGGATGCCCTTCTTCAAACTGTTGAAAAAGACCGATCACTTCACCTGGACACCGGAAGCACAAGAAGCTTTCGAGGACTTCAAGAAATACTTGACCTGTCCCCGCGTGCTAGCTTCGCCCAACCCAAGCGAGCCGCTCCTACTCTACGTCTCGGCCACAGAACAAGTTGTCAGCACAGTCCTCGTGGTCGAGCGGTAAGAAGACGACACGCCCAATTGGTGCAGCGACCAGTCTACTTCGTCATTGAAGTACTCGGAGAGTCCAAACTAAAATACCCACAAGTCCAAAAACTGCTCTACAGCGTCCTGATCATGGTAAGGAAGCTCGTCCATTACTTCGAAGCCCATCAGGTTTCAGTTGTCACGTCCTATCCTCTCGGCGACATCATACACAACAAGGAAGTGCAGGGCCGCATCGCAAAGTGGGCACTAGAGATGATGCCATATGACATCACCTTCAAGCCTGGCACCGTGATCAAATCACAGGCACTCGCCGAATTCGTAGCCGAGTGGACCGACGTACAGCTGGAAACACTGCTAGAAGAACTGCCCCACTGGACGATGTACTTCGACGGCTCCGTACACACGTCGGGGGCTGGGGCTGGAGTGGTGCTTATATCGCCCAACGGTGGGAAGTTTAAGTATGTACTCCAAATCCACTTTCTGGCCTCGCATAACATAGCCGAGTACGAAGCGCTCCTCCACGGGCAGCGGTTGGCTATATCCCTCGGGATTAGGTGGTTGCTTGTTCGTGGGGATTCCCAGCTAGTAGTCAACCAGGTCATGAACGAGTGGTCCTGTGGCGATGAAAACATGCAAGCCTACCGACAGGGGGTGCGCAAGCTCGAGAACAAGTTCGAAGGACTTGAGCTGGTCCACGTTCTGCGGCACAAGAACGAAGCCACCGACGAATTAGCCAACCTTGGCTCAAAGTGACTACAGGTGCCAACCGACATATTCGTCGATCACCTCACAAAGCCAACAGTTGAAAAGAAGGGCGAACCCAAGCCAACCCCGAGCGGAGCAACATATGAATGGAACAATGGCGAACCGCCGAACCCTGACGACCATACGATCGCCATCATCAATGATGACTAGAGGACCCCGTTCATCAAGTTCCTCACGGAAGAAGTCCTCCCGACCGATAAAGCAGAAGCCGAGCACGTCAGTCGACGAAGCTACTGCTACATCATGTCAGACGGAGAGCTCCTTCGACGAAGCGTGTCGGGCATCCTTATGCGCTCTGTGCTCCCTGACGAGGGAAGCCTACTAACGCCTGCCAGAGTGTGACTATAGGCCCATAACATAGACATACCGTCGATTCCCGATTTGAAGGAAATTACGAATTTCATATCACCGTCTGGCGCATCCATAAAACTCACAACATTCCTTCAAGACGGCATGGTACCCGTTATGCCAGCACCAAAAATTTCAGTCCACCCTGCCCGCATGGGAACATAACGATACTTAGCCTGGTAACGGAATTTTTCTAGCCGTTAGGCCTATTAGCCGCCCATTTAAGCCTCCAGTTACCCTGCCTATTCATCTTCTTCTTCGCCGCGCTGGTCACTGTTGCCCCAATTTGCTCCGGCGATCCTGCGCTCACCAAACCCTAGCCTCCGCGCCCAGAGCTCTAGCCTCCGCTCCGCTCACCGCACCCATGCTTCCCCTCCAGCCTACCGAAGAAAGCCCCCAATGGCTTTCCCGGTGGATTCTGGGAAGACGCTACCGCGGCACGCCAGACAGTCTTCATCATTTCCGACCAAAACCTCTCCATCTTCTCCGGAGTCGGCCTGATCCAGAGCAAGGAAGTAGCCTGGTACCGCGGCGCTCACGGTGAGGAGTTTCCTACCCCCGACTCACGGGAAGTAGCAGTATTTGAGCCTTTCTTTGAGCGAGGTTTCGGGCTGCCGGTGTCCTCTTTTTTCTAGGGTTTGTTGGATTTTTATGGAATCGAACTCCATCATTTGAACCCCAATTCCATTCTTTAGATCGCGGTGTTTGTATACACTTGCGAAACCTTCCTTGGGATCCCCCCTCACTGCAACCTCTTCCGCCATTTATTCGCCGTTAAGCCCCAACCGAACCGAAATCATCCTTCGGTGGTGGGCGGCGCCGGCATTTAGCTCCATGAGGGGAGCAAAAAAACTTGGCTATCTCTGCCCATGAAAACTTCCCTTAAGGGCTGGCATGTGGCGTGGTTTTATTGCTCCAACCTCGCCGACTCCCTTCCTTCCTTTGTCGGCCACGCCCCAGTAGCCCGGGAGGCCTGGTCATCACCCCCAACAGCAGAGGAGATGCCGCAGGTGAACTCATTGCTCAACCTGATCGAGAATTTGAAGTCTGCCGGCCTAATCGGCGTTTGGGTGACGTGACACTTCATCCAGCGCTGGATCCAACCTCTCAAGGACCGAGTCCGGTTCGCATTCGATTACACTGGGAGTGATGACCCAACTCGAGAGACTACGGAGATACTTCGGCCAGCGGATATCCGGTCGCGAGCCCACAGGCTATTTGCTTCGAACACCCTTATCCCGGCCGATGTCTCCGGCTTTCCATCTCCATTCAACGCTGGGAACGCCCCACCTCCGGTGAGCCCTTCATCTCTTCTGAAGACTCGTTTTCTACTTCTTGGGTATTTGCCCCGATGCGTCGTAGTTTAACTTCTGACATTTATGCAGGATCGGCACCAATTCCTATCCTACCCCCCAAGTCAGGCATCGCCCGTGCTCAAGAGAGGGTCGGAAGCTTCGGCTGATGAGCCAGCCGCCAAGAGGATGGTGTTTGATTTGGACGACGAGCTCGCCGGGGTGCCCAAGGATGACGACGCTCTGACCCCGGCTCGTTCTCCAAGCCCTCCTCCTTTGAGGCACTTGAGGAAGCCCACCTTCAAGACGGGACCAATGTAACACGACTCAACGTTTACGCCATGATTCGAGTAGTACTCTTGTACTTGTTGGAATCATACTACCTGGTTTTTTTCAGGAAATCAAGCAACATTGACCCAGCCGCACCGGCCGGCTTTGGGACGCCCAGCCCCTAGGTCCGGTGGCAGCCGTGGCTCCCACTGCCCCGAGCGCGACCCCTGTTGCAGTGGCTAACCCCGCGATGGGGCCAACCACTAAAACAACTCTGGTGATCGTCCCGGCTGCCGCCGCGGCGCCGACTATGGAGTCGGACGTGCCCGCGGTGCTCCCTTACACAAGTGCTACAGAGCCGAGCACCGGGGTGTCCGTTCCGCCGGTTGAAGCGACGGTCTTGGCGGCGCCTCCATCGAGGGCCCGAGAGAGCTGCCCCGACCAAGTCAAGATAGACCGTTTGGACGACTCCAAGGACATCGCCAAGATTGAGCGATACATCGAGAAGTCGGTCAGGCTTATGAAGGTACGCTCCTTGACTACCGCCTTATGCACACAACCCCGTTAACTCACGTCGTATTGTTCAGAGAATCGAGGCGCGCTCTAAGGCGAAGTTGGAACCTCTTCGATTGCTGAATCCGTAGCTGGGGGACATGGATGCCCTACGACGGGATCGTGACGAAATCTTGGAGCATGCGAAGGCCATGGAGAGTCGCCTGCAAGGTGAAATAGCCGACCTCCACGTGGAGCTGATGTCGAGTCACGCCCGAATCAAAGGTGCGACGTTCTTCCTTTGGTCATTGTTTTTTTCTTCATAGCTGAAGGTTATCTTCTTTTGCCAGATCAAGACGCAGCCTTAGGGGAGGTGAAGAAGGCGAACACCGTGCTGCAAGCTGAGTGCGCCAAACTGCTGGCGGCGAAAGCCGAGCTTGAGGCCGAGCGCTCCCAGTTGTCAACCTCGAAGGCCGTGTTGGAAGCCGAATGCACTCGCCTCAAGAAGGCAAAGGACACTGTCATCGCCAAGCTCGTGGGTAAGTTTTTCTTTACCCCGTCCTTCGTTCCTCCCTTCTGGGTGATTCCTGACTTGTATGCTAATAGCAGAGGCACAGTCCCGGGCGAAGTCTATGGTGGAGGTTGCTGAGGCCAGAACCTAGGAAGGTGAATTGGCTTGGGCGACGTCGCTGTTGGCGCAGGGCTCTTCGTCGATCAGCATAGACGGGGTAGTCCAGCAGCTGGAGAAGATGCCTGCGGCCCACGATGCCGAGTTGCGGGAGACGGCATTGTGAAGTCGTTGTACCCCCGAGCTGAGGTCGACGCCATCTTCGACAGGTTTGCTGCTGACTGCGATGAGGAGACGGCAATAAAGTACGTCAACGAGGCGCAGAAGGCCGCTGAGTCAGTCGCAGACAACCTTGGCCTGTAAAGAAGTAGGAGAACTTGCAGCAGTTTGCCATATTTAGGTCGAACGATTGTAATGTGACTTTGTTTAATCTATTTGCTTTTGAGTCTTTGGTTGTGGTGTGTTTTATTAAAAAGAACCCAGAGGCGGAGTACATTGTAGCCCCCGATTAGTCTTCCGAGTGGGAACCACTTGGCGAGGGCAGTCAAGGGTAAAAAGAAAGAAGAAAAAATTATAAGAAATCGACTATGTGTGGAAGGGACGTAGCTGTTCGATGTTCCATGAATTCTCTAGCAGCCTTCCGCCTTCCATCCTTAGTCGGTATGAGCCAGGCCGAGTGACCTCAGCTATGACGTAGGGCCCTTCCCAGATTGGAGAGAGAGCTTATGTCGATCCTTTGTGGTTTGTACTTTGCCTAAGACCAGGTCTCCGACTAGAAATGCCCGCCCGCGAACATTCCTATTGTGGTATCGGCGGAGTCCCTGCAGGTAGCGTGTTGACTGGATGGTCGCGATATCCCTGGCTTCTTCTAGCCAGTTGAAGTCGTCTTTCCTGGCCATGTCTGCCGTGGACTCGTTGTAGTTGTGTATGCAAAAGGATTCGTGGTCGATTTCGGTGGGTAGGACTGCCTCTGCTCCATACACGAGGAAGAAGGTTGATTGTCCCGTAGCCCGACTGACGGAGGTGCGGAGTGCCCAGAGTACTAGTGGCAGCTCTTGCACCCATCGTCCGGCTTAGGGATGTAGTCGGTCGAAGACTCTGGTTTTGATTCCTTGAAGGACCATGCCGTTAGCTCTCTCGACCTGCCCATTGCTCTTCGGATGTGCTACGGTCGCGTAGCAAATCTTGATTCCACGTTCCTCGCAAAAATCCTAAAAGTCTCCAGAGATGAATTGGCTACCATTGTTCATAATGATACGGTTTGGAATGGCGAAGCGGTAGATAATGTTCTGTATGAAGTCCCTCGCATGCGCCGAGTTGATTACGGCCACTGATTTTGCTTCTATCCACTTGGTGAATTTGTTGATGGCGACGAACAGGTGAGTGAATCCTCCTGGTGCCCTCTTGAAGGGCCTGACAATGTCGAGTCCCCAGACAGCGAATGGCTAGGAGATCGGGATAGTTTGCAGTTCTTGTGCCGGCACATGTGTCTGCCTTGCGAAGAATTGACACCCTTCGCATTTTCTAACCAAATCTTGCGTGTCTGTGACGGCGGTTGGCCAGAAGAACCCTTGCCTGTACGCCTTTCCGACTAGCGTCTTGGCTGAGGCGTGGTTGCCGTAGAGGCCCGAGTGGATTGACTGGAGGATTTTTTTTGCCCTTGTCGGGGAGCACGTAATGCATAACAATGCCCGACGTGCTTCGTCACTACAAGAAATGTATGTTTTTTGACGTATTTAGTATGACAATAGGATATAATATCACTATATCATTCGTTTTATGACATTATGTAATATGCATTTCAATTTAATGACAATAAAAAATCATATGTCACAACAAATGTCATATAGGTATTGCAATGTCACCCAGTGATGATATTTGCTTATGTCATAAGGCCTATTTTGTAATGTCATAAATATATTTGCTTATGTCACAAACTACTTAATGAATTATTATAATTTTTTGTCCATGTTGGCATCACTATTGCCACGTTAGAAGTTGTTTTTTCTTTGTTTCCTTTATTTATTTTAGCCCAACTTCGATAACACCTACAATGTTCAACCACATGAGAAGTCAATGGGACGACATCCGCTACAACGCGGATCAAAAAATTAAATAATAATTTAAATCTACAATTTATACTAAAGGTTAAAAGAATTAACAAGTGAAGTAAATACGAAATTTATATTTTTCGAAAGTCAATTATGGATTTTTTTGTAAATAACCAGAAATTTATAAAATGATAATATAATATAATATTTATAAAATTAATATGTCACGACCCAAAAAATATTAATTACCAATTTATTTGTTTAATATTTTCTTTAAAATAAGTTTAAAATGCAAAAGGAAGGATTGGTTAAAATTTATGGAAAATTTTCCACATGAAAATAGTCAATATAAAATTTTGTTAAATACTTTGTGTGCTCATTTATTTTCTAGATTTTTCTAGGAATTATTTGAGCATGTGCAGTATTCTTAGTAAATAAAACATCATACCGGTCTTTAAATGAAATCTAAAATTTTAAAAACTCTCCCATTTCTTTGGGCCATTTTTGGCCCAGCGACTCTCTCCCTCTCCCCTCTTTCGGCCTGGTCACTCGAGCCCAACTCCCCTCCCTTTTCTTCGGTTTCAGCCCAAAGAAAGTCCATTTCTCCTCTCTCTCTTGTTTTTTTAAGTTATTGCACTATTATATGAATAAAACATAAAAATTATTATCTTACTTATATCATTTTATTTTCCATATGTAATAGTGTACGTATAAGTTGTCTATTATAAGTTTCAATAATTTTGGAGTTAATTTACTATTTTCTATATGTTAATTGAATTTCTACAAGATTATGAAAATTAATTCAAAATTGAACTACAAGTGCATGTAATAAAATACTAAAAATTACAGAAAAATAATATTTAGTCTCATATGTTATATTATAGCCCATGTCCTTGAGATAGATGAAAAATTAATTTGTCTTGGAAGTACAATTTAATTTTTTATCCCTTAATAAACACATAATAATTACAACAATATGTATATTTGTCAGAAAATTATGCAAAATGACATGACAACATATTTTTAGTTCATAAGCTTAGCATAAAAAATTAAACGATTTTAATAAAGTGGGACCATATATTGTTCACAAATAGATATATTTGTTTTCACTTATAAGAAACAACATGCGAGATCCGTCGATTTGTGAATAATGTATGATCCGATTTTATTAAAACCATTCAAGTTTTTTATGGAAAGCTCGTGGACCAAAAATATGGTGTCATGTCAGTTTGCATAATTTTCTGATCATATATAGATATTACTGTAATTACTATGTTGTAATTTAGGGACAAAAATTTGAATTGTCAATATAAGATAATTTAATTTTTCATCTATATCTTGGATGTAGGCTAGAATGGAACACATAAGCCCAAATATATTTTTTGCAATTTTTTTATCTTATAAGATGCACACGTAGTTCAATTTTAAATTAATTTGGATAATCGTTTAGAAATTCATTTAATGTATAGAAATTCATATGATGTATAGAAAATTCATAAAAAAATATTTATGATCATATGTTCCATTATAGCCCATGTCCTAGAGAAAGATGGAAAATAAAATTATATTCTATGGACAATTCAATTTTCTATCCCTAAATTACCACATAATAATTACAATAATACATAAATTTGGTCTGAAAATTCACCGAAGTGACATGACAACAAATATTTAGTCAATAAGCTTTTCATAAAATACTTAGTTGGTTTTAATAAAGTGGGACAATACATTATTCACAAATTGATACATCTTTACCGTAGTTTCTTGTAACTTAAAACAAATGTACATTTTTTGAACAATGTTAAAAACCGCTTTGTCTGATGAAGAAATGACCCAAATAAAATTTATAGATCTTGATGAGCTACTGACGAGCTGACACCTTGCCGAGATGTAGCTTCTTAGGAGCTATGAGCGTCCCTTCCACCTTATCTCTTCCCTTCCCACTTGTTGTCCTTTTTTTGCGGGTATCAACCAGCGGTGGAGAAGATTTCGCCCTCCTGAGCCTCTTGGCATGCGGTGGGAGTTGTGCAAGACTGTCACGCCCAGAAATTTAAACCAAATTTCTGAACAATAGCATGTATTAAATCTCGGTCCAGGAATCAGCCCGAGTACACACTATGACAAATCAATACACAGTTCCACGACTTAAAAACAAATAAAAACAATTATCTACCGAAATGCAGCGGAAAAGGAAAACAAGACTAGACCATCTAATCTTCAGCTTCAGCTGGCGATGACGGCTCCACACGACAGGCATTCTTGACGGCGGACTGAACCTTACTTCAACCTTCGGAACAACCTTCTTCTAACGCAGGCTCTGGCACTTGCTCTGGTGGGGGAAAATTAAGCAAGGCTGAGTACAAACCACCGTACTCAACAAGTAACACCCAAGAGAGGGAGAATAATGAATGCAATAGGGTAACAAGGATAGGCTAAGGTTAAATTGCACAAAGCTGCAGTAATTTAGCAAAACAATAGATAAAATAAACTGAAATAAAAGTAAAGTAACATTTAAAATAAACATCCACTGTCCAACGTTACACCACGTTGCAACAGGCCCAAACCACTATCGAACGTTACACCACGTAGCGACAGGGTCAACCCTCTGCCCAACGTTAAACCACGTTGCGACAGACCCAAACCACTGCCAACGTTACACCACATTGCGCAGGGTCAAACCAGTTCCAAGATTAATAAAATTATTAAAGGGGTTCAACTAATCCCAGTGAGTCTGTCAGTTCGCCCAATAACCACGGGCACAGCTATTCGAATAGTTTTACTCTACAGAGGTGTACAACTTTACCCACAAGACATGGCTGCCAAGCATGTCACCATGCCCCAACGTATCACCACGATACCTCAGTACGGAAACCATGATAAGACCTTTCACCTAACCCTCCCTATGCAATCGCACCACACTTCAGGTTTCACCCCCTCCTTTACACCAAGTCGGGCAGTCCTCTCTTGTGCCTTGGTAGATCCGGAAGCAGCAAAGGCTTCCGTTACACCACGATTGCCCGTCCATACTCCATCACGCCTACCCTTGCCTCGGTACGTCGAATAGGGACAAACTAGATTACGAGTCTCACCGTTGCCCATTCTGGCTTGTGGTTAGTACGTGTAAGACCTTCTAGGTTCCCTGAGAACCGGTCCTTAATTGCCATGGGCACGACTCTCAAAACCATGCACCCACAGCCCACCATAAGCAATATTTTAGTTGTATTAATCCACATCGAGAGATTAATAATGATTACAACCAATAAAGGTCTATCAAAGTTTAATCAGATAATTAAATAAGAATTGGTGAGCTAGTTAAACTAAGCATGGCTAAGCATTGACTAACCCTAATTCTAGTCAAATTAGCCCTGGGGATGACAATAATAATGAATGGAATCAACGGGTATAAAGGTAAATGCCCAACAGATAAAGAAAGTAAATACATTTGAATACAATGCATGTTTGAATGTAAAAGCGGGGGATTTTATAAACATAGGTTCAATATGATCAAATAAGGGTGCCACTTGCCTTGCTTAGACCCACGAGTAACTTCGGCGACGACTTCGGGAACGGACGGTGCTGCGACGGGGTCAAAACCTACGACAAACAAGGCAAAACAAGAAAAATAGGCTATAAAACTACTGAAACAGAGAAAGAAAATATTTTTAATGGATTCTTGGCATTTTTCTGGATTTAATGAAACTTGACTGGACCTAAACGGAGACTAGATGAATTACTTATGAATTTTAGAAGTTTTCTGGGTTTTTTAACTAAACAGAAAAGTCCTAAATCAATTATTGCGCAATTAATTGGAGGGATGACGTCAGCACTGAGGAGAGAGGGAAGCTGACAGCCGGGACCCACTGGCAGTGAGACAAGAGGAGAAGAGGGCCTGACAAGGGGGCCCACGAGAAGAGAGAGAGATCGACTGGCCGGGCCCGCTGGACAGAGGAAGAGAGCAGAGGAGGGAGGGGAGAGCGCAGGCACGGCAGGCCGCAGGCGGCGGGGCAGCGGCGCGAGCGGTGACCGGCGACGTCGGCGCAACGGCAGCGGGCGGCGGCGACGACCGACGGCGCGGCGAGCGGCGGCGCTAAGGATCGGCGAGGTGAGGCGGCGGCCGAGGTAGAGAGGAGGCGCATGGCCGACGGCGGCAACGGCGCCCGACGGCGACGACGGCGCGATGGGAGGGCGACGGCGCTCCGGCGTCGGCGAGGTTGCGTCGGCGACGGCGAGGCGAGGGTAACGATGGGCGGAGGGGCGACGGTGACGTCTGGGGCACGCACACGCGTGGCGGCGGCGGCGACCTCAGCGACATCGTGCGGAGGGAAAAAGAGAGGGAAGGGGGACGACGACGGCTTACCGGCGGCGACGTCGGTGAGTTGGTGTCGTGGCGGGACGGGTGGTGATGACCGGCGGCGTGGATGGCGGCGCACAGGTGGCGAGATCGGGCGCGGCGGCGAGGTGGCTAGGCACAACGGCGGCTCGGGCGGAGAGGGGAAAGAAATGGCGGCGGCGGGCAGGGAGGCGAATTTTATAGGGGCGGCCGGCTAGGGCGGAGGCGGCGGTTAGAGACCACGTTGCACACGCGGGCGCGGCGGACGGCGGCCGTTGCGGGCGCGGGAGATGGAGTCAGCAGCAGATTCAGCGCGGGAAATCCGGAGAGCGCGGCGGCGCGAGGCGGCGGCTGGCGGCCGGGAGAAGCGGGGCGGTGGTTACTCCGGGCAATGGATTTGGCGGCGACCGGGGAAAGCAGAGTGGCGGTTGCGCCGGTGTGAGGGAGCGGGGCGGCGGTGCACGGCGAGGCGTGACAGCGGCGCAGCACGATGGTGCCGGCGCGGTGGCAAGCAGAGGAGGTTGGACGGACACAGCACAGCGGCGCGAGCGCGAGGACGACGCGGCAACGGGCGACGCATCGTGGGTACTCGGCTTGTGCCGTGGCGATGAGGGGTGCAGGCAGAGGAGGGCGGCGGCATCCGGCGCGGGGGGCGGCGAAGGACGGCGGTTCCGCGGCGGCGATGGCGAGGCGATGGAGACGGCCCCGAGAGGGTGCGTCGGCGGCGGCAAACGGCGCGCGCGCGCGACGGCGACACACCCGTCGACGACGGCGGCCGAAGGGGAAGAAAAGGAGGGAAAGGGGAAGGGGATGCTCACCGGCGGCGCGAAGGGCGGCAGCAAGTCGGCGTCGAACGGGGATGGGTGATGACGCGGCTCCGCGACAGCGTCCGGAGGTGAGGCGCGAGCTCGACTGGCGGCGGTGAGGCAAAGGGCGCAGCGACGGCTCGGGGACGTGCGAATAAAGGCGGCGGCGGCTACGCGGTCGGCACAGCGGGGTGACGCCGGCCCGAGAGCGGGGCGGCAGCGGCAAGGAGAGGAATGAGGGGGATCGGGAAGAGGCGACGCACTCCGACAGCGGTGACGACCTGCGCGTGCAGAGACGAAGAGGGACCGGCGGCGGCCGGGGAGACGCGGCAACGGCCAAGCGGCGACGGCGCGGCAGCGGCCAAGGTGACCGAGCGAATGGTGACGGCGACGCGGAGCAGCGGTGACCCGAGGGCGGCGCGGTGATGACGGCGAGCGGCGGCCAAGCACGAGCGCGAGGCGCACGCACCGCGTGGCACGGTGGGGACGCGTCGTGGCGTTGGCTCGGTGGCAGAGGCTAAAGGCGGCCGGTGACGCGGCGCGACTGCGCGGATGCGGCGCACGGTGGTGAGCGCGGTGACGAGGCAGAGCGGAAGCGTGCGCAGGTGGAGCGGCGCAACGCGGACGGCGTGGCGGCTAGGCGCGACGACACGACGTCGGGCGGCGCGGAGCGACGCGACGGCAGGTGCCGAGGGAGAGATTGAGGAGGAAGGGGAGAGCTCACTGGGTGGACAACGACGACGGTGGGGCGGCGGACGACCGACGATGGCCGTTGACCGGCGGGCGAAGGCGCAAAGGTGGAGACCGGTGGCGATGGCCGACTGCGGGGAGCAGCGCCCGACGGTGAATGCGGCGTCGACACGACGGGAACACCGGGCGGCTCGGGGAGGCGACGACGACGCGACGGGCGCGGCGGCGCGACGACGCTCCGACGACGGTGGGGTTGCGTCGGTGTTGGCCGGAGGAGCTAGACGGGCCCGACAGATGGGGCCCACCTGTCGGTGTCCTGGGAGAGGGAGAGGGAGGCGAAGAGGACTTGGGGCTCGGTGGTTTGGGCCGTGGCCTGGCTCAGTCCGGTGCGGGAGGGAGAGAGGTAGGGGCGAGCTAGGCCGGGAGAAGGACTGGGCCGGCCCAGCGGGAGAGGAGGAAGAGGCTGAAGGGAGAGTGAGGGAGGGAGGTGATGCGGACTTTGAGCGCCGGTTGGGACACGACTCGGGAAATTGCAGACAGTACACGCATTCGCATGACAGAACCAAATCATGCACGAATTAGAGATTCGTACGACAAATTAGATCCGTTACGTGAAACCGTGAACTGTTAGCGGAACAACGGCAGGAGTTAATGACCCGTTAAATTGAGATTTAACGACTCGCTAAACTAGAATTAGGCGACTTTAACGTTAAACCAATCTACGCTTACGAAATTGAATTCCGCACCGTAGATCAATCTCACGCTAGTTAATAGATTGGAAAACCTAAGCAATTACACGGTAGATTAACGATAGACTGATTTGCATGAATAAAACGTATGCAAACCTGAGGTTTGGTGGAGAGATCAGCGATGGATTGCGGTTGTTCCTCGCTGTTTGGCTAGAAAACCTGAACAATTAAACGGTAGATTAATTTAGATTGATTCGCAAGAATAAAATATATGCGAACCTGAAATTTGGTGGAGAGAGACCAGCCGGCGACGTGCTGCGAACAAGGATGCAACAGGGCTGCTAGTGGCTTGCTGCGCAGCTGCTGGATAGGGGCGGCACAGCTGTAGGGGAGGCGGAAGAGGCGACTGGAGATGCACTGGAGAGGGAGACGGGGAAAAGAGGCAAGGGTGTAGGGGGTATTTATAGGGGGAAGCTAGAGATAAATCTTGTTATCCATCCCCTATTAACAAGGAATAGATAAGGTTTCAAAGAGATAAGATTTAGAATTCTAATTAATTGGAATTGATTTTTTTGGTGGAGGTAGAGATGGGGCTGCATGGCTTGGAGACGAGGGGGAGAGGATCGTACAGTCCAGGGAGGAGGAGGAGTTCGGCCAAGGGAGAGGAAAAAGGAAAAGAGAAAAAGAAAAGGGAAAAAAGGAGAAAAAAAGGAGAAGGGAAAAAGAAAGGAAAAAGGAAGGAGGGAAAAAAAAGAAATTGCCTCCAATTTTGCCGATTTTTATTAAGTTTATTAGACCAAATTTTATTGACTGCAATTCAAATATAAATCCTGTTAATAATTTAAAATGCTTTTGGGACATTTTAGAACATCCAAAAAGCTTCCAATTAAATTAAATTAATTTATTACACTAGGTTTACTCTTGAACTTTAATTAACAAATTATTTTTAATGCATTATTTACTTATTTCTTGGCTAGGGTAAAACTCAGGGCGTGACAAAGACTGTCTACCTGCGGACCCTCTCCACCGAAATCAGTATCGTACTGCAACTGCGGATCTTCAATGGAAGTAGGGGCAGATAAAAGAATTGGGCGGGGAGGTGGCGGCGGCGGACGAGTACTTGGAGCTGGTATAGGAGTTACATTGATCTGAATGTTGTCCTTTGGCCATTGAATGAACGTCCGACGTGCAGATCCAAGTGTTAGAATCGGGCTTCACTAAGTCCACCTGAACTTTAGCATGCCCAGCTAGCAGATGGGCCCCATGCACTCGGGTCTCTAGCGTAGGTTTGAACGCACGACCCTCCGCGGCAGTAATTGTCACTCCTTGTGCCACCTTAACGACTAGGGTGCACAGGGTGGGTTCGTACAATACATTTCATACGCGCTATTAGAATATGACATAGTGCATTGTACTGCTAAGACACCGAAAGAAATGTATGTTGGTTGTACCGTTATGTTGTCCACCGCCGTAGGGGGCGGTGGTGGTTTTGCCGCCGCCTCAGTTGAAGCGCAGCTGCTTCGCCTCTACGTGGGGTTCGTCCCTAGTAAGGGGGAACAGGCTCGCTTTACCTTAAGCGTGCCTCGACCCGAGCCTCCACTTGTAGGAGCTTCGAGGCTAACTCTTCTCTAAGCTCATTTCTAATCTCCTCCTGAGGCTGTTCCTTCAGACGTGCTGCTTTCTCTGCCTTGGAGGTCTTGAGCTTTCTGTATTGCCACCTGTATTCGGGAAACCCGAACTTCCACGGTGTTCTTCCGTTCCCAATGCTTTACTGAGGATGTCATCCTCGCGTCGTTGTGAGCACGTCGATTAGGAGGATTGCTGTTTAGCAGACAAGTCCACCTGTAGTAATGTTAGTTCTAATTAAATCAAGAGGACAATACAATGAAATTTAACTGTAGTTTTGTCTTAAACTTACGATCTGTTGGTAGACTGCCTGATCTTCGGCATTTGGGAACGTACGTGTTTCATCCCTATTCTTCTTCACCCTAGCCCTTGCCTAGTTCCTAGCTCGGGTACTCGAGATATCACTGAAAACAGGAGGGATGTTAGCTTCCGCAGCAGTTTCATCCTCCTTGATCCATTCCGCCGTTTTCCCGGTGTACCCTATAGTCTCGAGCTGATGCGGGTGAATGTTTCTTGCTTGTAGATTTCTATAGGCCGTGCTTTTCGCTAGAGGCTTAGGCGTTGACTTCGCGGCATGGAACTGTTCACACACTTCCTTGGTGATGAACGGGTACTTCGTGTACGGTTCGACCTTGGCGGGGTTTAGGACGTACTCGGTCACCAGCGTGGTCTGGAAGTTTTTCCACAAGTTGCCTATCTTGGGGATAGCCTACTTCTTGTGTCTAGCCTTGGCCTCACCAGTGTACTCAAAGCTTTCCTTGAATTGCCTCCAGGCCTCCTCTTTTTCCAACTATGGGACCTGGTGAATGTGGTCCTTCGTAATTGTGAAGTTGCGC
This sequence comes from Oryza brachyantha, assembly GCF_000231095.2. Classification (NCBI taxonomy): domain Eukaryota; kingdom Viridiplantae; phylum Streptophyta; class Magnoliopsida; order Poales; family Poaceae; genus Oryza; species Oryza brachyantha. Next base: position 16,295,053 of record NC_023163.2, on the reverse strand, counting down.
CTACCTAGGACTCCGCATATAGTTGAGAATCTCTTGACCGCTTTCGGAGGAGCTGTAGGAAATCCAAGATTGTCCACATCCGTTATGGTGTAGACTTCCTTAGGAATCCTATTCTAGCTCCTACGAGCCCGACTCGATGTTGTACTAGATGATTCTTGCTGCGTCATTTTCTATTTAACTGTTGTACAATAGGAATGTTAAAAACTATTGGACCGTTATGCGATAAGACCTAGATCTACCTTACTAGGCAATGTAAAAATGTCGTAAGTACTATCTCGCGACATACAAACACCTAAAATCTAAAATGATTCATATACATTGTGAACGGTAGTTATTACAGGGTAACTAATGATGTCTCCGTGATGGAAATTCTTACCATGCACTACTAGGACGTAAACATCACGTCCACCTCACGTGACGGGTGTGCACATGTCTTGAGACTTGTTTTATTTGTATGTCCCTCAAGACCTGTGCATCCCTACCGCGATGAGGTGGACGTGATATTTACGTACTACCAGTGAAAGGTCATATTTTCCACCACATTATCAATTGGACAACCACTATTTGTATTTTCATATATTTCAATCAGAGAACAAGCATTAATATGCATTCATTTTTTTTATATCCACAATCTATTTGAAAACATGCATTTATCTATTGGATAGCAAGCATGGGGAGGTCGGGTTTCACCTGCGACAGACGCGGAGGGGCAGCGAAGCGGCGCCGGGAGGGCGCGGGGTCGGCGGCGCCGGCATCGGGACGGCATCAACGGCCTCGGGAAGGCAGTTGCCGGCGTCGGGGACGGCGGCGGCGTGGGGAGGGCTCGGGGATGGCAGCGCCGACGTCGGGGAGGGCGTCGACGGCCTCGGGAAGGTGGTCGCCGGTGTCGAGGACGACGGTGGCGTGGGGAGGGCTCGGGGACGATGGTGCCGGCGTCGGGGAGGGTGTCGGCGGCCTCGGGAAGGCGGTCGCTGGCGTCGGGGACGGCGACGGCGTGGGGAGGGCGTTGGCGGCCTTGGGAAGGCGGTCGCCAGCGTCGGGGACAGCGGCGGCGTGGGGAGGGCTCGAGGATGGCGGTGGCGGCGTCGGGGAGGGCGTCGGCGGCCTCGGGAAGGCGGTCGCCGGCACCGGGGATGGCGGCGGTGGCGTGAGGGGGCTGGATCTGGATTAGTGAGAGTGAGCGTGCGAGGAGGGTGGGCTAGCACCTAAACCCTAAATCAGCCTATCTCTGACGGGCATCGAGCCTAAGCCCATTAGAGTCTAGCCTATCTCTTACGGGCGTCGAGCCCAAGCCCGTTGGAGCCTATGTCATTTCTGACGGGCTTAGTTATACGGCCCATCAGAGATGACCAGACCTCAAACGGGCTTCATGTGAATGCCCGTCAGAGATAGAGTAACTATTACAATTCATTTCATAGAAATTATTAAAATTGCTATTACATGAAAACCATTTCTAGTAAATATGCTATTAAATTTGTATTAAATTTTACTAACAAAAACAATTTGAATTAATTTTAAAAAATCATGCCTAGACTAAATTAATTTGCTATTAAATTTTTATAAATCACATAACGATATATAGTTTGAAGTTGCTATTAACAAAGATATGTCTTCTGAATGGTCCGAACGAACGTACACCACATCGTCTTTGTGATCATCTTCGAGGTTGATTTGAGGTCTGACATGAAGGTTCTTGTTGTATTCTTCCTCATCCACGGCATTGTCAACCCTAACAATTCTTCGCTTGCTATCCCTAACAACGTGAAGCTTCTTCTTTGCAGGGTCTTGTATGTACAAAATCTGTTGTACTTGCTTGGCTGACACGAATGGTTCGTCAGCGTATCCAACTTTGGCCAGATCGACCAACATGAATCCTTCCTTGTCAACTTTCACACCTGTGCGGATATTGACGCAGGTACAACGAAACAAAGGCACTTTGAAGTTTACGTAGTTCAGTTTCCAAATTTGCTGAATGTGGCCATAGTATGTGTTTGATCCAGCTTGATCCTGATATGCATCTATACGGACGCCGCTGTTTTGCACAATGCTTTTCTCATTTTGTCTAGTGGTGTAGAATGTGTAACCATTGATATCGTAGCCTTGCCATGTATCAACATCGCAACATGGGCCCCTTGTCAACCTTTGCAGTAGCTCACTTGGGCCAACGGTCGACTGTGCGATACGATTCTTGAACCATTCGTTGAAGCGAGTACTATGCTCTCTATTGATCCACGTGTCTGACCGATCTTCTCTCATCGGACCTTCTCTAGATGCTCCTCAAAGTATGGGGTCACTTCAGCCATGTGTTGAAGCACGTCGAAATGAGCCTGCGCATAGAAATCTTGATCGGGAACAATCCTTTTTCTACCTATTGTGCCAACACCTAAAAACCATCCCTCATGAAGAGACGCTGGAACTCCGATAGGATCAGCCTCAGACATGTAATCGACACAAAACTCGATAGCCTCCTCGGTCGTGTAACCTTCAATGATGCTTCCCTCTGGTTTTGCTCTATTTCTAACACATGACTTCAGAACTCACATGTACCTCTCAAATGACCACATTTCTCTTAGAAATACAGGGCCACATAGTTTTGTTTGCTTCACCAGATGAACAAGCAGATGGATCATGATATCAAAGAAAGAGAGTGGATGGTACATCTCCATATGACAGAGGGTATTGACAATTTCAGACTACAACCCATCTAGGTCTTCGGGATCTATAATCTTCTGACCGATTGCATTGAAGAAGGCACACAGCCGTTGGATCGTGTGGCAGAGTTTTGGTGGCAGAATCCCTCTAATAGCAACTAACAGGAGCTGTGTGATTAGCACATGACAATCATGAGACTTCATCCCTACCAGTTTTAGATCGTCCAATTTTACGTACTTGCTGATCCGCGCTAAATACCTGGATGGAACTTTAATATTTGCCAAACATGATAGCATGACGATCTTCTCATCCTTCGATAGAGTGTGGCAAGCAGGTGGGAGGTACTCGCTTTATTTGTAACAGGCTGAAGTTCACTGTGAATGTTCATCTCCTGAAGGTCTAGTCGTGCGTTTAGCCCTTCCTTCGTCTTCCCAGGCATACTGAGCAGCAGTCTAACCAAACTCTCGCACACATTCTTTTCTGCATGCATAAGATCAATGAAATGACAGACCTCAATGTCTTTCCAGTGCGGTAGCCATCAAAATATTGATTTTTTCTTCCACATGCCCTTGTCCTTTGTCTGACCAGGCTTTCTTTTCTTTCCAAACTCATTAGTTATGTCCTTCACCATGTTGTGGACCTCTTCTCCGGACAAATCCCTTGGAGCAGATTGAAGTTCCCTCTTCCCGTTGAAAATTTCTTCTTTCTTCTAAATGCGTGACTTAGAGGGAGCCACCTCTGATGACCCATGTAAACCGTCTTTTGTGATTTCTTCAGCCACCGGCTCCGTGTATGTTCCATGCAATCCAAGCAAGTCTTCTTTCCTTTCACAGCTTGTCCGGAAAGATTACCGAGTACGGAGTAGTCATTAATGGTGCCGAACAGTAGAATTCTTAGATTGAAGTTCTTCTGACTATATGCATCCCATGTTGGCACGCCTTCTTTCCAAAGAATCTCAAGATCATCGACAACAGGTTCCAACAACACGTCGATATCATTGCCGGGTTGCTTCGGTCCTTGGATTAACAAGCACAACGTAATATATTTTCTTTTGAAGCATAACCATGGAGGGAGCTTATAGTTCGCAATCAGAACTGGCCAAGTGCTGTGCGAGAGTGTACGTCCACTCTGCTTTTAAACTTAGACTCATTCTTGCAATCGCTACATGGACACCACATGTATTTGCTGTTTCTTCTTTTCCTATCCTCCTCCACGGCGTTCAAAAAACTTAATATGTCATCTTTGTACTCCTTGCTGTGCCGCTTCAAATTAGTCGCAGACATCCAACTTCGAACCATCGCTAAAAAAACAAAATATTAGTTAATATTTTTTTGCATGCTTGAATTTATAGAGTGCTTATAATTAAACAAGGTATTAGTTAACCTTATACTTACTTTTTCAGATTCTCTTTAGAAAAAAATTACAAAAATTCGCCCTCTTACACCTCCCACCAAAATTGTGAACAATGGAATAGCTTCAGATAGCAGCCGGGTCGAGTATTTATAGAGTGCAAATAATTATCTCAATCGGGCAAAATTCCAAGATCTCTTAGGGGTAACCTATTATCTCAATCGGGCGCAGCAAAGGAGACCGTCACCGATAGAAACCATCAGTGACGGGCTCAAAGTCATCTCAATCAGGCATTCTCTCGGTCCCGTCAGAGATGTTGGTCATCTGTGACGGGCCTAGTAACTCGGCCCATTTGACATGACTTGCACAATCTCAATCGGGCGTACATTTGTGCTCGTCAGAGATAAGTATCATCTCTGACGGACTCTAACCGTACGCACCTGGTTTACGGCTGTGCGATTACATCTGCAACGGGCTTATTTTAGGTCCGATTGAGATGCCTATGTTCTGACAGCCCAAGTTATGCAGGTATGTTTTGTGCAGTCATAGATGAGAGGATTTGTATAAGTGACCCCACATTTAATTACAAGAGGGTTTGATTAGAATGTAAAACTTATAGTTTATCCAACCCACGTTCTTGGAAGGAGATCTTATTGCAGAGCACACACTCTGTGGTTAGCACATAACACAGTGGAATCACTAAATAGCAGGAATTCGCGAACAACAATGGGAGTGATAAAGCATAATGTTATGTGCCGTTATGTGATGTAACATTCCTATTCAAATAACAATGGAAGGAAAAAAAAGGGAAACTCAATCGTTGTTTTGCTTTCTAAGGTTTACATCAAACATATGATAGAAAATTAAAAAAAAAACCTGAAACTGAGGTAGAAATAAATAGGCTAGTGTTAGTTGTATAGGCAGATCATATTTGCCGATGATGATATAAGCAAATCTTAAAGAAGAGCAAAAGGACGATATACTAAAGAGTTTGCAGCGGAAAACCTGAAAGCAATACGGGCTCTCTTCAAAGATGTTGGAAGTTATATCTTCTATATTATTAGCTTCTTCAAAGGATGCTGTTGGACTCATATACATATGGTTGTTGGGCTTGAAGGATTTGTACTTTCAGGAAATGTTGGATTTGAATCTGGAAGTGAATTTGTTTTATGGTCCGCTGCAGTTCAATAATAATCTATTTACTTCTTCGGAATAGATTTCATACACCCACAGTGTACAATTTCTAGCATTTAACTGTTGATTGTTCTCGCTAATATTCAATAAATTGTATTGTCGGTTGAATTTTACAAAAAAAATGTGATGTTTAGTTTCTTCTAGGACGATAGGAATATGAGTGCTAATTTCTTCTAGGATGATAGTAAATAGGACATATTAGTCGGTAAATAGAAAAATTCGGCGTGACCTTTGCTAATTAATAATTAAGTAATAATTAATATATAATCAATAAATATAAGATACAAATAAAATTTAAAATTTATGCATGTACCATAATATGATATAATTAATAAAAGGTTTATAGTGTCTATTATGTAAATATTATATTGTCCATGTTAGAATTACAAATGATACGACCAAATACTGTCATGAGAGAGATGGGGTCATAAATGTCTGTCGACGCGAGAGATAAGGTCACAAATGTCCGTGAGAATGTGCCACGGATACCGGTGGTCCCATAAAATGTTTAAAAATTATATACAAATAGGATGTAAGTATTATGGAAAAAATACGATATAGTCTCCTCAAACATTTATTCATCTCACCCTATATAGTTGGTTTTGCTTTAAAATTTGATCATAGAATTGTTATTTTTATAAAATTTTAGAAATACATATCTATTCCTAGGAATTTTTATGATTTTTCTATAAATATTTTCAATTTTTTAAAATTTGATCAAAACTTATAGCGATGCTACCGGCGGTAACCGATGCCATGCTATGTGAGACATCAGTTACAATGGTAACCGCGGCCGTTAGCGTGGTATATATCGTGGACCCTGAGAGGGCCATCTTGCGGCCGATGAAGCAGCATATGCTGGGAGGGGCGGCACTGTTTCCAGTGGTTCGATTGGGTATGTGGGGACTATGGAGCAGGAGTACTTTAGACTTGAGGAAGAGAGTTACGAGAACTCACAAAACATATACCAGTTAATTGGATCCATACCATAATAATTTTTACTGTTCCAAAATATATTATTCTACTTATAGATATGTCATTATAGTTTAACAGATATTCTAGATGTGCAACTACTGAAATACTTTAACATGTATTCTAGATGTGCTACTATTGAAATACATCCTAAGTTGTACATACATATATACAAATAGATAAATAATAATAGCATATTTCAATACCGTGAATAATGGTTATTTAGCCTTGGGCGGGCTCAAAATTTCCAGCGCGCACCTTATTCAATACCGTGAATAATGGTTATTTCAATACCGTATCGTCGTGGCCAGAAAACCTAACGATGATTCTCCTGTTTGTTCTACTTTACCTTCCAGTATCCGTTGTTACTTTCGTGGATGGTGTGATATTTTACACGAGGGAATGAAGAGAGAAATAACATGCTAGGCATGGTGTCAGCACATTGTCCCGTTTATTGTCTCGATGCTGCTCTCCGATTCATACTTCTTAGCTAGCTTGAGGCATATATTGTACTATCTAACTAGTTTTTAATGGTCCCATATTGTATCAGATGTAATTAGTGTTGTTGTGAGGATGATATGAATTGTCCAGTGAAAATTCTATGTATTTGTTGTATACTAGCCCCGTTCGGCGGGTGGTACGGATAGGGTTAGTTAGCCGGCGTAGAAAACACAGTAATCGATTAGTAAATGATTAATTAATTATTCCTTATTAAAAAAATAAAATAAATTAATATGATTTTTTGAAGCAAAATTCCTATAGAAAATTTTTGCAAAATAACATTTAACAGTTCGGGAAGCGTGCACTCGAAAAATGAGAAAATATGGGTTGGGAAGTAGTAATGTCGAACGGGGCCACTCTACTGACTCTTAAGAGATGTATATAACATACCTGAAGTACCAGGCAAATATTCTTTCGTATCTCTCTATAGTTTGATCTTTATCTCTAGAGTTTCTATTTGACTCTATTATCTGTAACAATATATATGTACATTACGGCATTGAACTTTAGCAGAAAAACCTAAGACTTAGCCTTTGGTGTAGCGTCAGGGTGGGAGGGTACTATGAAAGAGTCCCTGGGTTTAGAGGATGAATTTGGGTAATTAGTGGACCAATGATGTTCCATAACGAGGCCACAACTGTGGGGATGTGTAACACGCTCTAATTTCCTAACTTAGAAAATTGAAACTATAAAAATATTTTCAAAATTGCAGCATGTTAGATTTTCTAGATTTTACTTTTATTTATATCAGTCCTAAACGTAGAATCGTTTACAATTAAACCAATAAAATTCAAATATGAAAGGTACATCTCAATTTTAATTTTATGAGAAGTTAGATTAAAATCAAATGGTAACAAAGAGAACCAAACAAATTAGCACGTGCACAACTAGCACAAATCTTCAACCAAACCTAATGAATAAAAATATCAATTGATAGATTAAAAATTTTCAAGCGACCGATAAATACCAAACCTGAGTTTGATTTTGACTAGAAATTTATGTCTTGAAACCGTAGCTAATTAATAATCCGATTAATTTGGAACCGAAGCACTACTACTCCGAGAAGGACTCGGACCGGTTCGATTAATAGGACTCGAAAAATTTACTACACTCCGATTAGGAGTAAGACCAGCGCATACGTGGTGCATTAATACTGAGATTAGGCCTGACTCCGCGGCTCTCAACTCATCAGCGTTTCTTCCATCGGAAAACCCATATGGATCAACCGGAGACGACCAGCTGTTGCACTGCCGCTGCAGACCACCCGGACATCGCCGACAAACGGCCGGAGGTAGACGCCAACGCCGCCGCCAACGGCCACAGCCGTACCGTCGACGACAAGCCTCAACTCGACTCGAACTGTGCTAGCCCCGCCGGCGCCGACGACGACCACCGCACCAACATGGACGATAAGCATCAACTCAAGGCGAACAACCACGGCGCCGCCGGGCATGTCGTCATCGACATACCTCACTCAGACAGCCGTAACACGGACAACGCCGAGCGCAACCACGTCGTCGTAGACGTCGACGGCGCCGGAGACACCATCAACAGCAGCGGCGGCTCCGAAGGCTCGTGCTGTGTGGTGTGCATGGAGCCCCTGGAGTGGGCGGCGGTCGGTCGGTGCGGCCACCGCGTGGTCTGCTCCATGTGCGCGGCGCGCATCCGCTCCGGCCCGCGCCCGGACAAACGGTGTTGCATCTGCAGGACGCTCTGCTCCACCGTCGTCATCAGCAAAAAGGCGGTGGCCTCCCAAGACGGCCGCGTCGGTGGCGAGTACTGGTACTACGCGGCCATGTCGGCCTACTTCAACGACATGGAACACTACAAGTCGACGAAGCAGGCAGTTGACGGTTTTCTGAAGACAAAGCAGCTGCCGCCTCCGCCGTCGTCGTGCCAGAACGGTGTCACTCGAAATCTGGACGCATCACCGGCCCGCCCAGCCATATCGTCGTGGGCAGAAAACCTGACGATCATTCTCCTGGTTATTCTACTTTACCTTTCAGTACCCCTTGCCACTATCGTGGCTTATCTGCTATTTTGTAAGTGGGGATGAACAGAGAAAGGACACATTCAAGACATGGTGTCAGCACACTTAAGGCATATATTGTACTACCCGACCAGTTTTTGATGGTCCCATATTGTATGAGATGCATTACTGTTGTTGTGAGGATGATATGAATCGTCCTTAAAAAATATTGAATAGGAAAAATTTATATTCTTATTATATACTTGCCACGTTCGGCGGGTGTTACGGATTGGGTAAGTTAGCCGGCGCGGAAAACGTTAGATTAGTATATGATTAATTAATTATTAATTACTAAAAAGATAAATTAATATAATTTTTTTAACCAAATTTCTATAGAAAAGTTTACAAAAAATATACCGTTTAATAGTTCGGAAATCGGGCAGGCGGAAAGCGAGAAAATCTGGGGTGGGAAGTAGAAATGCTGAACGCGGCCACTCTACTGACTCTTAAGAAATGTATATAACATACAAAGCACATACTAACATGAAGTGTCAGGAAAATATTCTTTCGTATCTGTATATAATTTGATCTTTATCTCTAGAGTTTTTATCTGACTCTATTATCTCTAACAATATATATCTACATCACACTAACATTTCCCCTCTGTTATAACTTAATGGAAGCAAATCAAATGTTTGTGACTGCATTTGGAATATTCAGTTTTCACCATCTTCTCTTCTTTGTTTCACCATCATCAATTACAGCTCTGATGGACGATCATCCACCTTGGTGAGCCTGTGTCGCCTTATGAGTTTACTTTGCCTAAAAATAATTAAATAATGCATTAAAATAAATTATTTAATTAAAGTTCAAGAGTAAACAATGTATAAATTAATTTAATTAAATGGAAGCTTTTCGGATATTCTAAAATGTCTCAAAAGTATTTAAAATAATTATCAGGATTTAAATTTTAATTTTTGTCAACAAAATTTGCTTAAATAAAATTAATAAAAATCAGCACGTTTGGAGGCAATTTTTTTCTTTTTCTCTCCTTCTTTTCTCCTTTCTTTTCCTTCCCTCTTTTTCGTTTCACTTTTTTCTTTCTTCTTTTCCTACTTTTTCCTTTTTCTTCCCCCTTCCTTCCGGCCCACTCATCCTCCCTCTAGCCGACCTCTCCTCCCCTTCCCCTCCTCTTTTTCCTAGGCGGCCCAACTCTTTCCCTAGGCCGCTCACTCCCACCTCCCTGCGCTCTCTTTCCTCCCGCTCCGGGCCGAGCCATGCTGCGGCCCAAAACCTCGCACCCAAGGTTCGGCTCACCGACCTCCCTCTCTCTTGGTCGCCGACACGTGGACACCACCTGCCGAGATAGCCTCCCTACTCCAGCTGTCGCGCCGAGCCGTCGCGCTCGCTGCACGCTCGCGCCGTTGCCGCCGCCTCCCGTGCCACCGCTCTCTCACCCACGCTCGCCTTGCCGTCGCACACCGGTGCCACCGCTCCACCTCGTTGCCGCATCATTGCCTCGCTCCTTGCGACGCGCCGCCTCCCCATGGCTACACCACGCCTCCTCCGCGCTAGCGCCACGTCCCGTAATAGCCATCGCTAATCCCGCGCGCGGAATCCCGCTGCCAACCCTCTACTCCTCCTCCGTGACCGCACACGACAACCGTCACGCCGGCCGTCGCCTCGCCCTATAAATTCCCCCTCAGCCGCAACCGTAGCCCCCTTTGCGTCACCCTCACCCTCGCTCTCCTCGATCCCGCATCGTCACCGCCGTTGTGCCGCCGCCGTCGCTCCTGCCGACACCACCGCCTCCGACCACCGCGGCTGATGTCACGCCCAGAAATTCCTCACACGAATTTCTAAACTTAATTGTGTATTAAATCCCTGTCCAGGACCAGCCAGGGTACACAAAAAGACAATGTTGATTACATAACCATCGTTCTTAGAAACAACTGAAAATTACACTTATTCTAGCGAAAATGCAGCGGAAAGAAAAACAAAGGGGTAGACTAGCTCCAGCGGGTACGGCTCCAGTCCACAGGCAACGCTTCGACGGCAGAACAGCTCACTCCTGAGAGGCACCTCCATCGGACTCGACTTCTAGCTCTGGGGTGGGAAAGTTAAGCAAGGCTGAGTACAAACCACCGTACTCAACAAGTAACACGGACAAGGGGAAGAAGTAAATGATGCATAGGGATTAACAAGGACAGGCTAGGGTTAGTTGCGATACAGCAGCGGTTTAAACAAATAACAGAGCTTAAAAGAACAAAGGTAATTAAGTACAGTAAAGCATAAATAAATAAGCAGTTGTAAAATACCACAACACTGTCCAACGTTACACCACGTTGCAACTGGCCCAACCACTACTCAACGTTACACCACGTTGCAGTAGTCCCGAGTGATAACCAGTTTACTCAAATTATTAAGGTTCACTAATCACAGTAAAGCTGGGAGCTCGCCCGTAACCGTGGGCACGGCTATTCGAATAGTTTATACTCTGATCAGAGGTGTACTACTGTACCCACAAGATAAAGCACGTAGTAAGTCACGAAAATATTCTTTCCCATCTCTATATAATTTGATCTTTATCTCTAGAGTTTCTACCGAACTCTATTATCTATAACAATATATATCTACATCACTAACATTTCCCCTCGGTTATAACTTAACGGAAGCAAATCAAATGTTTGTGACTGCATTTGAAATATTCTATTTTCACCATCTTCTCTTTGTTGTTTCACCATCATCAATTACAGCTTTGATGGACGATCATCCACCTTGGTGAGCGTGTGTCGCGCGATGAGTTTACTGTGCCTAAAAATAATTAAATAATATATTAAAATAAGTTATTTAATTAAAGTTCAAAAGAAAACAATGTATAAATTAATTTAATTAAATAGAATCTTTTCGCATATTCCAAAATGTCTTGAAAGTATTTAAAATAATTATCAGGATTTTAATTTTAATTTTTGTCAATAAAATTTGCTCAAATAAAATTAATAAAAATCAGCACATTTGGAGGCAAATTTTTTCTTTTTCCCTCCTTCCTTTTTCCTTTCTTTCCATTACCTCGTTTTCATTTCCTTTTTTCTTTCTTATTGTCCTCTTTTTTTCCTTTTTTTCCCATCCCTTCCGGCCCACTCATCCTCTCTCTCTAGCCGACCTCTCCTCCCCTTTCCCTCCTCTTTTTCCTGGGCCGGCCCAACTCTTTCCCTCGGCCGCTCACTCCCGCCTCGCTCCTCTCTCTTTCCTCCCGCTGCAGGCCGAGCCATGCTGCGGCCCAAACCCCCGTACCCAAGGTTCAGCTCACCTACCTCTCTCTCCTGGTCGCCGACATGTGGACACACCTGTCGGGATAGCCTCCCTACTCCGGCGCGTTGGGGGTGGAGTTGAGCCATTCACCCCAATAGCACACGGGCTGGATTCGATCGGATCAATCAACTCTGCTCTGCGTGGATCAACACGAGCTAACGCAGATCGATCAAATTCATTCGGCATTTATTGGCAGCCGAGAAGACGAGTAGCAGTCGGAATCGGCCCTCCCCTGTGTCCGAATCGGACTCCACGTACACCTGACAGACAATAAAAATACTGCGTACGAAGGTGTCGCCTTCACGCGCCGGCACTTCAACTGGCCAGAGTTCTGTTCTTCCAGCAGCAGAGTTCTGTTCTTCCACAGACACATCATCGACGACGAGCCTCAACTCGACACGAACTGTGCTAGCCCCGCCGGCGCCGACGACGACCACCGCACCACCATGGACGACAAGCATCAACTCAAGGCGAACAACCATGGCCCCGCCGGACATGTCGTCATCGACATACCTCACTCAGACAACCCAAACACGGACAACGCCGAGGGCAACCACGTCGTCGTAGACATCGACGGCGCCGGAGACACCACCAACAGCAGCACCGTCTCCGAAGGCTCGTGCTGCGTGGTGTGCATGGAGCCCCTGGAGTGGGCGGCGGTCGGTCGGTGCGGCCACCGCGTGGTCTGCTCCATGTGCGCGGCGCGCATCCGCTCCGGCCCGCGCCCGGACAAACGGTGTTGCATCTGCAGGACGCTCTGCTCCACCGTCGTCATCAGCAAAAAGGGGGTGACCTCCCAAGACGGACGGGTCGGTGGCGAGTACTGGTACTACGCGGCCATGTCGGCCTACTTCAACGACATGGAACACTACAAGTCGACGAAGCAGGCAGTTGACGGTTTTCTGAAGACAAAGCAGCTGCCGCCTCCGCCGTCGTCGTGCCGGAACGGTGTCACTCGAAATCTGGACGCATCACCGGCCCGCCCAGCCGTATCGTCGTCGCCAGAAAACCCGACGATTATTCTCCTGTTTGTTCTACTTTATCTTTCAGTACCTGTTGTTACTTTGGTGGCTGCTGTGATATTTTACACAACGGGTTGAGGAGAGGAACGACACGCCAGGCATGGTGTCAGCACATTGTCTCGTTTATTGTCTCCATGCTACTCTCCGATTCGTACTTCTTAACTAGCTTGAGGCACATATTGTACTATCTAACCGGTTTTTAATGGTCCCATAATGCATGAGATGTAGTTAGTGTTGCTTTTTTTTCTTTCTTTTTTAGAGGTGTTTAGCTGGGGAAATGAAAATTTGTGGGTGTCATATCAGACGTTTGACCGAATATTGAAAGGAGTTTTTAGACACGAATGAAAAAACGAATTTTACAGCTCGCCTGGAAACCGCGCGACAAATCTTTTGAGACTAATTAATCTTTCATTAGTGCAAGTGGGTTACTGTAGCACTTATGGCAAATCATGTACTAATTAGGTTTAAAAGATTCGTCTCACGATTTCTCACATAACCGTGCAGTTAGTTTTTCGTTTCATCTATGTTTAATTCTCTATTTAGATGTCTAAAGATAATTCGACGTGATATTTTTGGGGGAAAATTTTTGGAAGTAAACAGGGCCAGTTCGCGGTCGTTACCTCCTACCAATTGTAGGGTTGTGCCAAACAATTAATTATTAATTTTTGAAAAATATTGAATAGGGAAAAATCTATATTCTTGTTATATACTAGGCGCGATCAACGGGTGTTACGGATTGGGTTAGTTTGCTGGCGAGGAAAATGTAGTAATAGATTAGTACATGATTAATTAATTATTAATTATTAAAAAATATAAAATAAATTAATATGATTTTTTAAAGCAACTTTCCTATAGAAAAGTTTTTCAAAAATATATCGTTTAACAGTTCGGGAACCGTGCGCGTGAAAGACGAGGAAATCTAGGGTGCGAAGTAGTAATTCCGAACGTGGCCACTATACTGACTCTTAAGAGATGTATATAACATATATAGGGCATAGTTACCTGAAGTACCAAGCAAATATTCTTTCGTATATCTCTATAATTTGATGTTTGTCCCTAGAGTTTCTATCTAACTCTATTATATCTCGCAATATAGATCTATATCACTGACATTCTCCCTCGGTTAGAACATAACAGAAGCAAATCAAATGTTTGTGACTGCATTTGAAATATTTTGTCTCCACCATCTTCTCCTCTCTGTTTCAGCATCATCAATTACATCTCTGATGGATGACCATCCACCTTGGTGACCGTGTCCTCCACCTTGTCCTCCATCTTGTATCGTCTCTTGTCTCCCTCTTCTATTACCTCCCATAGTCATACCGAGGACATGGATGTTACGGCCCGCTCAGCCCAGCCGTATCGTCGTGGCCAGAAAGCCTGACAATGATTCTCCTGTTTGTTCTACTTTACCTTCCAGTACCCGTTGTTACTTTCATGTCTGGTGTGATATTTTACACGAGGGGATGAAGAGAGGAACGACATGCTAGGCATGGTGTCAGCACATTGTCCCGTTTAATGTCTCCATGCTGCTCTCCGATTCGTACTTCTTAGCCATGTATTGTGGTATCGGACTAGTTTTTAATGGTCCTATATTGCATCAGATATAATTAGTGTTGTTGTGAGGATGATATGAATTGTCCTTAAAAAATATTTAATAGGGAAAATCTGTATCTCGTTGTATACTACTTGAGAATCAGATTGTATTATAACATTGGTAGCTCTCATCTCCTTTGCTACTGCAATCGTCCTTTGACAAGACAGGACTTCCACCATTGTGGCATCATTAACACGTGGAATAAAGTGAGCTTCTCCCGCCATGAACTCCCATCTATCATTTCTCATCACCGCTCCTATAGCTCCATTCATTTCCAGTGACATGAAGGCGCCATCTGTGTTGATTATCACCCAACCCACTAGAGGTTTCGTCCACCACTTTGTCGGACAATGAATAGAAATGGTTTTCTGCTCCTATTTATAAGACCTTTCACGCCGTTTATAAGACCTTTATTGGTGTTTTAAAAGACCATGTTAATGTTCCCATCCTATAGTGTTGAAGGAGACAACTCGTTCCACATGTTGGAGAAGGAAACAATGGTGGATGCGGGACCTGCATTCTGGTCGTTGGAGAAGAGGCGCGAGTTTAAGCGGGGTGGCGTTGTCCGTGAAACAAGGATTAAGATGCGATGAAATCCTATACTCCTTTAGCTGCTTGTTTTTGACTGTTCGTATAGAAACGACCAAACAGAGAGACCAAAACTTACCGGCGGTGGGAACGGCGGCGGCGGCGAGTCAGCGAGGTGGTGGGACGTGGGATGATGGCAGGTGACGAGCGAAGATGGCGACGGAGGGCAAGATCGATCCGCGGCGGGATTGGGTGCGGCGGCGGCGGTGGCAGTGGAGGCTTTATAAGGGGAGGTGGCTGGCTAGGGCGGCGGCGGTAAGTGGCCGGGTCGGCCACGATGGTGGAAAAGGTGGCAACGGTTGTGGGCGCGGGCAGAGTCCGCATCGGCCATGGCGGTTGCGCAAGCCGGACGACGGGGAGGAGGGAGGCCGGACTTGGATACAAGACCGGATACACATTCATATTTTATCAGAGATCTATATTTGATATTACTGTTAGTGATTTGACTATTTGAACTTCTTATAATAGTGATATAGAGCTTAGCACAAATATGGTATGACATTGATCACGAACTCCATTGTATTGGTATCATTGTCGGTGTTCTGACAGTGTGACTTAAAAAATGATTAAACTTTTATTCTTAAAATATACATTGCATATTTGCAAATATTTATGATTAAAAAATTTATACATTTATCTTTATATAAAGTCTAATATATAGAAAATATTTCTAATTGGAAAAATATTTTCTAACATATAGAAACTCTATAATTTGTAAAATAATTTTTAATCTGGGAAGTCAATGATGTATGAAAAGATTATGTAAAGGGAGATGGCGTCCATCCTAACCGTCCATCTTACGAGGATGTTTTTAGCTGAAAGATTTAAATAATGATAAATAAAGTAAGTAGAACGTGTAGAATTATTTTGTGCACTTAGATAGGGCTAGACAGTAGTAAAATGATTAAAATTCCGTATCTGTCCATCCCAGTAAAGAAACTATCCCACCCGTGGTCGAGCCAGACCGAATAAAAGCTACTGTAGTCTGTAGGTTTGATTTTGACTTGAATTTCGAGTCTTGAAACACTAGCTAGCCACTCCGTAATTAATACTCCGATTAATCATCCCTGTATCTATCTACCGTTCGTACAGTACACCAACATGATTTACTCATTAGACAAATCCAACGGCTCACATCATCAGTTTCAGATCAGACGATCCATGTTTCATCTACCCTCTTTCCGTTTATCGGCTCCCCAAATTATGCCCATATTCCATCTATTTTCCCCCACATTAAATCTCATGCATTAAGTCTGAATTTCTAAACTATCAATTTTTTAAAAAACTAAAAAGAACTCATGCAATAAATATTTTCTTCTTCTCTGTCTACCCTATAGAGCACCAACATGATTTACTCATGGGACAAATCCAACGACTAATTTCATTTGTTCCAGATCAGACAGTCCATATTTTATCTACCCTCTTTCCGTTTATCGACTCCCCAGATTATGCCCATATTCCATCTATCTTCCCCACATTAAATCTCATACATTAAGTCTGAAGTTTTAAACTATCAATTTATTTTTTTAAACTACAAAGAATCATGCAAATAAATATTTTCTTCTTATCCTATACTGTAAAACTTTTACTCATTGGACATATCTAACGACTCAAATCATCTACATCAAATCAAACGGTCCACGTTTCATCTAACCTCTTTTCGTTTATCGACTCCCCAAATTATGCCCACTTTCCATCTATCTTCCCTACATTAGCAAATTTTCATTTGTTATAGGAAGACAAGAAGTTATGTGATGCAACTCATGTTTGTATGAAATAGTTTACATTAAATTTAGTTTTATAGAGTTCAAATTTTATGTTAATATCATATAATATGAATAAATTATTTAATTAAAATTATCTTTGCAATATATGAACTTTTATTGTAGTGTTTCTAAAATTAGTGTATCAATTATCCTTGCAATACATTAAAACTATTCATGCAGTTTGTTGATACGGTAGTGATTCTTAAATTACTAATTATAGGTTCTGTAATTATTGTTCAAACTTAAAAACTCTTAATTTATTACAATATGATCTAACCTATAATTAATTATACAAAGCTCTAATAGTTATCGTTAATTGCTACTACTTTGTCAGAGTTTGTTTAAATAATAAAATTAACAAAAGATAGACAAACAAATTTGAATATTTGGTTTATACATGATTGTATCAAAACCTGACGATGATTCTCCTGGTTGTTTCACTTTACCTTCCAGTACCCGCTGTTACTTTCGTGGCTGGTGTGATATTTTACACGAGGGGATGAAGAGAGGAATGGCATGCCAGGCATGGTGTCAGCATATTGTCCCGTTTATTGTCTCCATGCTTGAGGCATATATCGTACTATCCGACCAGTTTTTGATGGTCCCATATTTTATCAGATGCAATTAGTGTTGTTGTGAGGATGGTATGAATCGTCCTCGAAAAATATTGAATAGGAAAAATCTATATTCTTATTATATACTAGCCGCCTGGTGTTACGGATTGGGTAAGTTAGCCGGCGCGGAAAACATGGTAATAGATTAGTACATAATTAATTAATTATTAATTACTAAAAAAATAATTAATATGATTTTTAAACCAAATTTCTATGGAAATTTTTTTAAAAAAATATACCGTTTAACAGTTCGAAAAGCGGGCACGCGGAAAACGAGAAAATCTAGGGTGGGAAGTAGTAATGCCGAACGCGGCCACTCTACTGGCTCTTATATAACATACAAAGCACGTAGTAAGTCACGAAAATATTCTTTCCCATCTCTATATAATTTGATCTTTATCTCTAGAGTTTCTACCGAACTCTATTATCTATAACAATATATATCTACATCACTAACATTTCCCCTCGGTTATAACTTAACGGAAGCAAATCAAATGTTTGTGACTGCATTTGAAATATTCTATTTTCACCATCTTCTCTTTGTTGTTTCACCATCATCAATTACAGCTTTGATGGACGATCATCCACCTTGGTGAGCGTGTGTCGCGCGATGAGTTTACTGTGCCTAAAAATAATTAAATAATATATTAAAATAAGTTATTTAATTAAATTTCAAAAGAAAACAATGTATAAATTAATTTAATTAAATAGAATCTTTTCGCATATTCCAAAATGTCTTGAAAGTATTTAAAATAATTATCAGGATTTTAATTTTAATTTTTGTCAATAAAATTTGCTCAAATAAAATTAATAAAAATCAGCACATTTGGAGGCAAATTTTTTCTTTTTCCCTCCTTCCTTTTTCCTTTCTTTCCATTACCTCGTTTTCATTTCCTTTTTTCTTTCTTATTGTCCTCTTTTTTTCCTTTTTTTCCCATCCCTTCCGGCCCACTCATCCTCTCTCTCTAGCCGACCTCTCCTCCCCTTTCCCTCCTCTTTTTCCTGGGCCGGCCCAACTCTTTCCCTCGGCCGCTCACTCCCGCCTCGCTCCTCTCTCTTTCCTCCCGCTGCAGGCCGAGCCATGCTGCGGCCCAAACCCCCGTACCCAAGGTTCAGCTCACCTACCTCTCTCTCCTGGTCGCCGACATGTGGACACACCTGTCGGGATAGCCTCCCTACTCCGGCGCGTTGGGGGTGGAGTTGAGCCATTCACCCCAATAGCACACGGGCTGGATTCGATCGGATCAATCAACTCTGCTCTGCGTGGATCAACACGAGCTAACGCAGATCGATCAAATTCATTCGGCATTTATTGGCAGCCGAGAAGACGAGTAGCAGTCGGAATCGGCCCTCCCCTGTGTCCGAATCGGACTCCACGTACACCTGACAGACAATAAAAATACTGCGTACGAAGGTGTCGCCTTCACGCGCCGGCACTTCAACTGGCCAGAGTTCTGTTCTTCCAGCAGCAGAGTTCTGTTCTTCCACAGACACATCATCGACGACGAGCCTCAACTCGACACGAACTGTGCTAGCCCCGCCGGCGCCGACGACGACCACCGCACCACCATGGACGACAAGCATCAACTCAAGGCGAACAACCATGGCCCCGCCGGACATGTCGTCATCGACATACCTCACTCAGACAACCCAAACACGGACAACGCCGAGGGCAACCACGTCGTCGTAGACATCGACGGCGCCGGAGACACCACCAACAGCAGCACCGTCTCCGAAGGCTCGTGCTGCGTGGTGTGCATGGAGCCCCTGGAGTGGGCGGCGGTCGGTCGGTGCGGCCACCGCGTGGTCTGCTCCATGTGCGCGGCGCGCATCCGCTCCGGCCCGCGCCCGGACAAACGGTGTTGCATCTGCAGGACGCTCTGCTCCACCGTCGTCATCAGCAAAAAGGGGGTGACCTCCCAAGACGGACGGGTCGGTGGCGAGTACTGGTACTACGCGGCCATGTCGGCCTACTTCAACGACATGGAACACTACAAGTCGACGAAGCAGGCAGTTGACGGTTTTCTGAAGACAAAGCAGCTGCCGCCTCCGCCGTCGTCGTGCCGGAACGGTGTCACTCGAAATCTGGACGCATCACCGGCCCGCCCAGCCGTATCGTCGTCGCCAGAAAACCCGACGATTATTCTCCTGTTTGTTCTACTTTATCTTTCAGTACCTGTTGTTACTTTGGTGGCTGCTGTGATATTTTACACAACGGGTTGAGGAGAGGAACGACACGCCAGGCATGGTGTCAGCACATTGTCTCGTTTATTGTCTCCATGCTACTCTCCGATTCGTACTTCTTAACTAGCTTGAGGCACATATTGTACTATCTAACCGGTTTTTAATGGTCCCATAATGCATGAGATGTAGTTAGTGTTGCTTTTTTTTCTTTCTTTTTTAGAGGTGTTTAGCTGGGGAAATGAAAATTTGTGGGTGTCATATCAGACGTTTGACCGAATATTGAAAGGAGTTTTTAGACACGAATGAAAAAACGAATTTTACAGCTCGCCTGGAAACCGCGCGACAAATCTTTTGAGACTAATTAATCTTTCATTAGTGCAAGTGGGTTACTGTAGCACTTATGGCAAATCATGTACTAATTAGGTTTAAAAGATTCGTCTCACGATTTCTCACATAACCGTGCAGTTAGTTTTTCGTTTCATCTATGTTTAATTCTCTATTTAGATGTCTAAAGATAATTCGACGTGATATTTTTGGGGGAAAATTTTTGGAAGTAAACAGGGCCAGTTCGCGGTCGTTACCTCCTACCAATTGTAGGGTTGTGCCAAACAATTAATTATTAATTTTTGAAAAATATTGAATAGGGAAAAATCTATATTCTTGTTATATACTAGGCGCGATCAACGGGTGTTACGGATTGGGTTAGTTTGCTGGCGAGGAAAATGTAGTAATAGATTAGTACATGATTAATTAATTATTAATTATTAAAAAATATAAAATAAATTAATATGATTTTTTAAAGCAACTTTCCTATAGAAAAGTTTTTCAAAAATATATCGTTTAACAGTTCGGGAACCGTGCGCGTGAAAGACGAGGAAATCTAGGGTGCGAAGTAGTAATTCCGAACGTGGCCACTATACTGACTCTTAAGAGATGTATATAACATATATAGGGCATAGTTACCTGAAGTACCAAGCAAATATTCTTTCGTATATCTCTATAATTTGATGTTTGTCCCTAGAGTTTCTATCTAACTCTATTATATCTCGCAATATAGATCTATATCACTGACATTCTCCCTCGGTTAGAACATAACAGAAGCAAATCAAATGTTTGTGACTGCATTTGAAATATTTTGTCTCCACCATCTTCTCCTCTCTGTTTCAGCATCATCAATTACATCTCTGATGGATGACCATCCACCTTGGTGACCGTGTCCTCCACCTTGTCCTCCATCTTGTATCGTCTCTTGTCTCCCTCTTCTATTACCTCCCATAGTCATACCGAGGACATGGATGTTACGGCCCGCTCAGCCCAGCCGTATCGTCGTGGCCAGAAAGCCTGACAATGATTCTCCTGTTTGTTCTACTTTACCTTCCAGTACCCGTTGTTACTTTCATGTCTGGTGTGATATTTTACACGAGGGGATGAAGAGAGGAACGACATGCTAGGCATGGTGTCAGCACATTGTCCCGTTTAATGTCTCCATGCTGCTCTCCGATTCGTACTTCTTAGCCATGTATTGTGGTATCGGACTAGTTTTTAATGGTCCTATATTGCATCAGATATAATTAGTGTTGTTGTGAGGATGATATGAATTGTCCTTAAAAAATATTTAATAGGGAAAATCTGTATCTCGTTGTATACTACTTGAGAATCAGATTGTATTATAACATTGGTAGCTCTCATCTCCTTTGCTACTGCAATCGTCCTTTGACAAGACAGGACTTCCACCATTGTGGCATCATTAACACGTGGAATAAAGTGAGCTTCTCCCGCCATGAACTCCCATCTATCATTTCTCATCACCGCTCCTATAGCTCCATTCATTTCCAGTGACATGAAGGCGCCATCTGTGTTGATTATCACCCAACCCACTAGAGGTTTCGTCCACCACTTTGTCGGACAATGAATAGAAATGGTTTTCTGCTCCTATTTATAAGACCTTTCACGCCGTTTATAAGACCTTTATTGGTGTTTTAAAAGACCATGTTAATGTTCCCATCCTATAGTGTTGAAGGAGACAACTCGTTCCACATGTTGGAGAAGGAAACAATGGTGGATGCGGGACCTGCATTCTGGTCGTTGGAGAAGAGGCGCGAGTTTAAGCGGGGTGGCGTTGTCCGTGAAACAAGGATTAAGATGCGATGAAATCCTATACTCCTTTAGCTGCTTGTTTTTGACTGTTCGTATAGAAACGACCAAACAGAGAGACCAAAACTTACCGGCGGTGGGAACGGCGGCGGCGGCGAGTCAGCGAGGTGGTGGGACGTGGGATGATGGCAGGTGACGAGCGAAGATGGCGACGGAGGGCAAGATCGATCCGCGGCGGGATTGGGTGCGGCGGCGGCGGTGGCAGTGGAGGCTTTATAAGGGGAGGTGGCTGGCTAGGGCGGCGGCGGTAAGTGGCCGGGTCGGCCACGATGGTGGAAAAGGTGGCAACGGTTGTGGGCGCGGGCAGAGTCCGCATCGGCCATGGCGGTTGCGCAAGCCGGACGACGGGGAGGAGGGAGGCCGGACTTGGATACAAGACCGGATACACATTCATATTTTATCAGAGATCTATATTTGATATTACTGTTAGTGATTTGACTATTTGAACTTCTTATAATAGTGATATAGAGCTTAGCACAAATATGGTATGACATTGATCACGAACTCCATTGTATTGGTATCATTGTCGGTGTTCTGACAGTGTGACTTAAAAAATGATTAAACTTTTATTCTTAAAATATACATTGCATATTTGCAAATATTTATGATTAAAAAATTTATACATTTATCTTTATATAAAGTCTAATATATAGAAAATATTTCTAATTGGAAAAATATTTTCTAACATATAGAAACTCTATAATTTGTAAAATAATTTTTAATCTGGGAAGTCAATGATGTATGAAAAGATTATGTAAAGGGAGATGGCGTCCATCCTAACCGTCCATCTTACGAGGATGTTTTTAGCTGAAAGATTTAAATAATGATAAATAAAGTAAGTAGAACGTGTAGAATTATTTTGTGCACTTAGATAGGGCTAGACAGTAGTAAAATGATTAAAATTCCGTATCTGTCCATCCCAGTAAAGAAACTATCCCACCCGTGGTCGAGCCAGACCGAATAAAAGCTACTGTAGTCTGTAGGTTTGATTTTGACTTGAATTTCGAGTCTTGAAACACTAGCTAGCCACTCCGTAATTAATACTCCGATTAATCATCCCTGTATCTATCTACCGTTCGTACAGTACACCAACATGATTTACTCATTAGACAAATCCAACGGCTCACATCATCAGTTTCAGATCAGACGATCCATGTTTCATCTACCCTCTTTCCGTTTATCGGCTCCCCAAATTATGCCCATATTCCATCTATTTTCCCCCACATTAAATCTCATGCATTAAGTCTGAATTTCTAAACTATCAATTTTTTAAAAAACTAAAAAGAACTCATGCAATAAATATTTTCTTCTTCTCTGTCTACCCTATAGAGCACCAACATGATTTACTCATGGGACAAATCCAACGACTAATTTCATTTGTTCCAGATCAGACAGTCCATATTTTATCTACCCTCTTTCCGTTTATCGACTCCCCAGATTATAATTTGATCTTTATCTCTATATAATTTGATCTTTATCTCTAGAGTTTCTACCGAACTCTATTATCTATAACAATATATATCTACATCACTAACATTTCCCCTCGGTTATAACTTAACGGAAGCAAATCAAATGTTTGTGACTGCATTTGAAATATTCTATTTTCACCATCTTCTCTTTGTTGTTTCACCATCATCAATTACAGCTTTGATGGACGATCATCCACCTTGGTGAGCGTGTGTCGCGCGATGAGTTTACTGTGCCTAAAAATAATTAAATAATATATTAAAATAAGTTATTTAATTAAATTTCAAAAGAAAACAATGTATAAATTAATTTAATTAAATAGAATCTTTTCGCATATTCCAAAATGTCTTGAAAGTATTTAAAATAATTATCAGGATTTTAATTTTAATTTTTGTCAATAAAATTTGCTCAAATAAAATTAATAAAAATCAGCACATTTGGAGGCAAATTTTTTCTTTTTCCCTCCTTCCTTTTTCCTTTCTTTCCATTACCTCGTTTTCATTTCCTTTTTTCTTTCTTATTGTCCTCTTTTTTTCCTTTTTTTCCCATCCCTTCCGGCCCACTCATCCTCTCTCTCTAGCCGACCTCTCCTCCCCTTTCCCTCCTCTTTTTCCTGGGCCGGCCCAACTCTTTCCCTCGGCCGCTCACTCCCGCCTCGCTCCTCTCTCTTTCCTCCCGCTGCAGGCCGAGCCATGCTGCGGCCCAAACCCCCGTACCCAAGGTTCAGCTCACCTACCTCTCTCTCCTGGTCGCCGACATGTGGACACACCTGTCGGGATAGCCTCCCTACTCCGGCGCGTTGGGGGTGGAGTTGAGCCATTCACCCCAATAGCACACGGGCTGGATTCGATCGGATCAATCAACTCTGCTCTGCGTGGATCAACACGAGCTAACGCAGATCGATCAAATTCATTCGGCATTTATTGGCAGCCGAGAAGACGAGTAGCAGTCGGAATCGGCCCTCCCCTGTGTCCGAATCGGACTCCACGTACACCTGACAGACAATAAAAATACTGCGTACGAAGGTGTCGCCTTCACGCGCCGGCACTTCAACTGGCCAGAGTTCTGTTCTTCCAGCAGCAGAGTTCTGTTCTTCCACAGACACATCATCGACGACGAGCCTCAACTCGACACGAACTGTGCTAGCCCCGCCGGCGCCGACGACGACCACCGCACCACCATGGACGACAAGCATCAACTCAAGGCGAACAACCATGGCCCCGCCGGACATGTCGTCATCGACATACCTCACTCAGACAACCCAAACACGGACAACGCCGAGGGCAACCACGTCGTCGTAGACATCGACGGCGCCGGAGACACCACCAACAGCAGCACCGTCTCCGAAGGCTCGTGCTGCGTGGTGTGCATGGAGCCCCTGGAGTGGGCGGCGGTCGGTCGGTGCGGCCACCGCGTGGTCTGCTCCATGTGCGCGGCGCGCATCCGCTCCGGCCCGCGCCCGGACAAACGGTGTTGCATCTGCAGGACGCTCTGCTCCACCGTCGTCATCAGCAAAAAGGGGGTGACCTCCCAAGACGGACGGGTCGGTGGCGAGTACTGGTACTACGCGGCCATGTCGGCCTACTTCAACGACATGGAACACTACAAGTCGACGAAGCAGGCAGTTGACGGTTTTCTGAAGACAAAGCAGCTGCCGCCTCCGCCGTCGTCGTGCCGGAACGGTGTCACTCGAAATCTGGACGCATCACCGGCCCGCCCAGCCGTATCGTCGTCGCCAGAAAACCCGACGATTATTCTCCTGTTTGTTCTACTTTATCTTTCAGTACCTGTTGTTACTTTGGTGGCTGCTGTGATATTTTACACAACGGGTTGAGGAGAGGAACGACACGCCAGGCATGGTGTCAGCACATTGTCTCGTTTATTGTCTCCATGCTACTCTCCGATTCGTACTTCTTAACTAGCTTGAGGCACATATTGTACTATCTAACCGGTTTTTAATGGTCCCATAATGCATGAGATGTAGTTAGTGTTGCTTTTTTTTCTTTCTTTTTTAGAGGTGTTTAGCTGGGGAAATGAAAATTTGTGGGTGTCATATCAGACGTTTGACCGAATATTGAAAGGAGTTTTTAGACACGAATGAAAAAACGAATTTTACAGCTCGCCTGGAAACCGCGCGACAAATCTTTTGAGACTAATTAATCTTTCATTAGTGCAAGTGGGTTACTGTAGCACTTATGGCAAATCATGTACTAATTAGGTTTAAAAGATTCGTCTCACGATTTCTCACATAACCGTGCAGTTAGTTTTTCGTTTCATCTATGTTTAATTCTCTATTTAGATGTCTAAAGATAATTCGACGTGATATTTTTGGGGGAAAATTTTTGGAAGTAAACAGGGCCAGTTCGCGGTCGTTACCTCCTACCAATTGTAGGGTTGTGCCAAACAATTAATTATTAATTTTTGAAAAATATTGAATAGGGAAAAATCTATATTCTTGTTATATACTAGGCGCGATCAACGGGTGTTACGGATTGGGTTAGTTTGCTGGCGAGGAAAATGTAGTAATAGATTAGTACATGATTAATTAATTATTAATTATTAAAAAATATAAAATAAATTAATATGATTTTTTAAAGCAACTTTCCTATAGAAAAGTTTTTCAAAAATATATCGTTTAACAGTTCGGGAACCGTGCGCGTGAAAGACGAGGAAATCTAGGGTGCGAAGTAGTAATTCCGAACGTGGCCACTATACTGACTCTTAAGAGATGTATATAACATATATAGGGCATAGTTACCTGAAGTACCAAGCAAATATTCTTTCGTATATCTCTATAATTTGATGTTTGTCCCTAGAGTTTCTATCTAACTCTATTATATCTCGCAATATAGATCTATATCACTGACATTCTCCCTCGGTTAGAACATAACAGAAGCAAATCAAATGTTTGTGACTGCATTTGAAATATTTTGTCTCCACCATCTTCTCCTCTCTGTTTCAGCATCATCAATTACATCTCTGATGGATGACCATCCACCTTGGTGACCGTGTCCTCCACCTTGTCCTCCATCTTGTATCGTCTCTTGTCTCCCTCTTCTATTACCTCCCATAGTCATACCGAGGACATGGATGTTACGGCCCGCTCAGCCCAGCCGTATCGTCGTGGCCAGAAAGCCTGACAATGATTCTCCTGTTTGTTCTACTTTACCTTCCAGTACCCGTTGTTACTTTCATGTCTGGTGTGATATTTTACACGAGGGGATGAAGAGAGGAACGACATGCTAGGCATGGTGTCAGCACATTGTCCCGTTTAATGTCTCCATGCTGCTCTCCGATTCGTACTTCTTAGCCATGTATTGTGGTATCGGACTAGTTTTTAATGGTCCTATATTGCATCAGATATAATTAGTGTTGTTGTGAGGATGATATGAATTGTCCTTAAAAAATATTTAATAGGGAAAATCTGTATCTCGTTGTATACTACTTGAGAATCAGATTGTATTATAACATTGGTAGCTCTCATCTCCTTTGCTACTGCAATCGTCCTTTGACAAGACAGGACTTCCACCATTGTGGCATCATTAACACGTGGAATAAAGTGAGCTTCTCCCGCCATGAACTCCCATCTATCATTTCTCATCACCGCTCCTATAGCTCCATTCATTTCCAGTGACATGAAGGCGCCATCTGTGTTGATTATCACCCAACCCACTAGAGGTTTCGTCCACCACTTTGTCGGACAATGAATAGAAATGGTTTTCTGCTCCTATTTATAAGACCTTTCACGCCGTTTATAAGACCTTTATTGGTGTTTTAAAAGACCATGTTAATGTTCCCATCCTATAGTGTTGAAGGAGACAACTCGTTCCACATGTTGGAGAAGG
Organism: Oryza brachyantha; assembly: GCF_000231095.2. Lineage (NCBI taxonomy): Eukaryota > Viridiplantae > Streptophyta > Magnoliopsida > Poales > Poaceae > Oryza > Oryza brachyantha. The sequence continues at coordinate 16,267,866 of NC_023163.2, read as the reverse complement.
AAACAATGGTGGATGCGGGACCTGCATTCTGGTCGTTGGAGAAGAGGCGCGAGTTTAAGCGGGGTGGCGTTGTCCGTGAAACAAGGATTAAGATGCGATGAAATCCTATACTCCTTTAGCTGCTTGTTTTTGACTGTTCGTATAGAAACGACCAAACAGAGAGACCAAAACTTACCGGCGGTGGGAACGGCGGCGGCGGCGAGTCAGCGAGGTGGTGGGACGTGGGATGATGGCAGGTGACGAGCGAAGATGGCGACGGAGGGCAAGATCGATCCGCGGCGGGATTGGGTGCGGCGGCGGCGGTGGCAGTGGAGGCTTTATAAGGGGAGGTGGCTGGCTAGGGCGGCGGCGGTAAGTGGCCGGGTCGGCCACGATGGTGGAAAAGGTGGCAACGGTTGTGGGCGCGGGCAGAGTCCGCATCGGCCATGGCGGTTGCGCAAGCCGGACGACGGGGAGGAGGGAGGCCGGACTTGGATACAAGACCGGATACACATTCATATTTTATCAGAGATCTATATTTGATATTACTGTTAGTGATTTGACTATTTGAACTTCTTATAATAGTGATATAGAGCTTAGCACAAATATGGTATGACATTGATCACGAACTCCATTGTATTGGTATCATTGTCGGTGTTCTGACAGTGTGACTTAAAAAATGATTAAACTTTTATTCTTAAAATATACATTGCATATTTGCAAATATTTATGATTAAAAAATTTATACATTTATCTTTATATAAAGTCTAATATATAGAAAATATTTCTAATTGGAAAAATATTTTCTAACATATAGAAACTCTATAATTTGTAAAATAATTTTTAATCTGGGAAGTCAATGATGTATGAAAAGATTATGTAAAGGGAGATGGCGTCCATCCTAACCGTCCATCTTACGAGGATGTTTTTAGCTGAAAGATTTAAATAATGATAAATAAAGTAAGTAGAACGTGTAGAATTATTTTGTGCACTTAGATAGGGCTAGACAGTAGTAAAATGATTAAAATTCCGTATCTGTCCATCCCAGTAAAGAAACTATCCCACCCGTGGTCGAGCCAGACCGAATAAAAGCTACTGTAGTCTGTAGGTTTGATTTTGACTTGAATTTCGAGTCTTGAAACACTAGCTAGCCACTCCGTAATTAATACTCCGATTAATCATCCCTGTATCTATCTACCGTTCGTACAGTACACCAACATGATTTACTCATTAGACAAATCCAACGGCTCACATCATCAGTTTCAGATCAGACGATCCATGTTTCATCTACCCTCTTTCCGTTTATCGGCTCCCCAAATTATGCCCATATTCCATCTATTTTCCCCCACATTAAATCTCATGCATTAAGTCTGAATTTCTAAACTATCAATTTTTTAAAAAACTAAAAAGAACTCATGCAATAAATATTTTCTTCTTCTCTGTCTACCCTATAGAGCACCAACATGATTTACTCATGGGACAAATCCAACGACTAATTTCATTTGTTCCAGATCAGACAGTCCATATTTTATCTACCCTCTTTCCGTTTATCGACTCCCCAGATTATAATTTGATCTTTATCTCTATATAATTTGATCTTTATCTCTAGAGTTTCTACCGAACTCTATTATCTATAACAATATATATCTACATCACTAACATTTCCCCTCGGTTATAACTTAACGGAAGCAAATCAAATGTTTGTGACTGCATTTGAAATATTCTATTTTCACCATCTTCTCTTTGTTGTTTCACCATCATCAATTACAGCTTTGATGGACGATCATCCACCTTGGTGAGCGTGTGTCGCGCGATGAGTTTACTGTGCCTAAAAATAATTAAATAATATATTAAAATAAGTTATTTAATTAAATTTCAAAAGAAAACAATGTATAAATTAATTTAATTAAATAGAATCTTTTCGCATATTCCAAAATGTCTTGAAAGTATTTAAAATAATTATCAGGATTTTAATTTTAATTTTTGTCAATAAAATTTGCTCAAATAAAATTAATAAAAATCAGCACATTTGGAGGCAAATTTTTTCTTTTTCCCTCCTTCCTTTTTCCTTTCTTTCCATTACCTCGTTTTCATTTCCTTTTTTCTTTCTTATTGTCCTCTTTTTTTCCTTTTTTTCCCATCCCTTCCGGCCCACTCATCCTCTCTCTCTAGCCGACCTCTCCTCCCCTTTCCCTCCTCTTTTTCCTGGGCCGGCCCAACTCTTTCCCTCGGCCGCTCACTCCCGCCTCGCTCCTCTCTCTTTCCTCCCGCTGCAGGCCGAGCCATGCTGCGGCCCAAACCCCCGTACCCAAGGTTCAGCTCACCTACCTCTCTCTCCTGGTCGCCGACATGTGGACACACCTGTCGGGATAGCCTCCCTACTCCGGCGCGTTGGGGGTGGAGTTGAGCCATTCACCCCAATAGCACACGGGCTGGATTCGATCGGATCAATCAACTCTGCTCTGCGTGGATCAACACGAGCTAACGCAGATCGATCAAATTCATTCGGCATTTATTGGCAGCCGAGAAGACGAGTAGCAGTCGGAATCGGCCCTCCCCTGTGTCCGAATCGGACTCCACGTACACCTGACAGACAATAAAAATACTGCGTACGAAGGTGTCGCCTTCACGCGCCGGCACTTCAACTGGCCAGAGTTCTGTTCTTCCAGCAGCAGAGTTCTGTTCTTCCACAGACACATCATCGACGACGAGCCTCAACTCGACACGAACTGTGCTAGCCCCGCCGGCGCCGACGACGACCACCGCACCACCATGGACGACAAGCATCAACTCAAGGCGAACAACCATGGCCCCGCCGGACATGTCGTCATCGACATACCTCACTCAGACAACCCAAACACGGACAACGCCGAGGGCAACCACGTCGTCGTAGACATCGACGGCGCCGGAGACACCACCAACAGCAGCACCGTCTCCGAAGGCTCGTGCTGCGTGGTGTGCATGGAGCCCCTGGAGTGGGCGGCGGTCGGTCGGTGCGGCCACCGCGTGGTCTGCTCCATGTGCGCGGCGCGCATCCGCTCCGGCCCGCGCCCGGACAAACGGTGTTGCATCTGCAGGACGCTCTGCTCCACCGTCGTCATCAGCAAAAAGGGGGTGACCTCCCAAGACGGACGGGTCGGTGGCGAGTACTGGTACTACGCGGCCATGTCGGCCTACTTCAACGACATGGAACACTACAAGTCGACGAAGCAGGCAGTTGACGGTTTTCTGAAGACAAAGCAGCTGCCGCCTCCGCCGTCGTCGTGCCGGAACGGTGTCACTCGAAATCTGGACGCATCACCGGCCCGCCCAGCCGTATCGTCGTCGCCAGAAAACCCGACGATTATTCTCCTGTTTGTTCTACTTTATCTTTCAGTACCTGTTGTTACTTTGGTGGCTGCTGTGATATTTTACACAACGGGTTGAGGAGAGGAACGACACGCCAGGCATGGTGTCAGCACATTGTCTCGTTTATTGTCTCCATGCTACTCTCCGATTCGTACTTCTTAACTAGCTTGAGGCACATATTGTACTATCTAACCGGTTTTTAATGGTCCCATAATGCATGAGATGTAGTTAGTGTTGCTTTTTTTTCTTTCTTTTTTAGAGGTGTTTAGCTGGGGAAATGAAAATTTTTGGGGTTAGTTAGCAGGCGTGCAAAACGTAGTAATAGATTAATACATGATTAACTAATTATTTATTATTAAAAAATAAAGTAAATTAATATGATTTTTGAAAGCAAAATTCCCATAGAAAATTTTTGCAAAAAATATACCGTTTAATAGTTTGAAAAACGTGCGCGCGAAAAACGAGGAAATATGAGGTGGGAAGTAGTAATGCCGAACGCGGCCACTCTACTGACTCTTAAGAGATGTATATAACATACCTGAAGTACCACACAAATATTCTTTCATATCTCTCTATAATTTGATCTTTATATCTAGAGTTTCTATCTGACTCTATTATCTCTAACAATATATATCTACATTACTATCATTTCCCTCGGTTATAACTTAACGGAAGCAAATCAAACGTTTGTGACTGCATTTGAAATATTCTGTTTCCACCATCTTTTCTTCTTTGTTTCATCATCATTAATTATAGCTCTGATGGACGATAATCCACCTTGGTGACCGTGCCCTCCACCTTGGTGTATGCGCACCCTTCTTGTGTTATCCCTTTCTCCCACTTCTATTCCCTTTCGTAATTATAGTGGTAGTCATGTAAGATAGCGAGGACATGAATGTTACGGCATAGAATTTTAGCAAAAAACCTAGGATTTAGGCTTTGGTGTATGTCACGCCCAGAAAATTCCTCACACGAATTTCTGAACTTAATTGTATATTAAATCCCTGTCCAGGACCAGCCAGGGTACCCAAAAAGACAATGTTGATTACATAACCATCGTTCTTAGAAACAACTGAAAATAACACTTATTCTAACGAAAATGCAGCGGAAAGAAAGGTAGACTAGCTCCAGCGGGTACGGCTCCAGTCCACAGGCAACGCTTCGACGGTAGACCAGCTCACTCCTGAGAGTTTTCTCTACCAGACTCAACTTCTAACTCTGAAGGGGGAATTTAGGCAAGGCTGAGTACAAACCACCGTACTCAGCAAGTAACACGGAAAAAAGGGTAACAAATGATGCATAGGGATTATCAAGGGCAGGCTAGGGTTAGTTGCAATAAAACAGCAGTTAAACGAATAACAGAGATTAAAATGAATAAAGATAATTGAATACAGTAAAGGATAAGTAAATAACAGTTGTAAAATGCCACAACACTGTCCAACGTTACACCATGTTGCAACAGGCCCAACCACTACTCAACGTTATACCAAGTTGCAGTAGTCCCGAGTGAAAACCAGTTTACTCAAGTTATTAAAGGTTCACTAATCACAGTGAAGCTGGGAGTTCGCCCGTGACCGTGGCACGGCTATTCGAATAGGTTATATTCTGATCAGAGGTATACTACTATACCCACAAGACACGACTCCACTACACTTGAACGTGCGCCGACATACCACCATGGTATACCGGAAAGGAGACCGTGATAGGACCCGTCACATAACCCTCCCTATTTAATCGCACCGCACTTCAGGTTTCACCCCCTCCTTTACACCAAGTCGGGCAGTCCCCACTTGTGCCTTGGTAGATCCGGAAGCAGCAGAGGCTTTCGTTACACCACGATTGCCCGTCCATACTCCATCACGCCTACCCTTGCCTCGGTACGTCAAATAGTTCGAAGCCATGCTTCAAATCCCACCCCATTTCGGCATGTGGTTAGCACTTAATTACTTCCAGGGTTTCCCGTGAACCGGTCCTTAATTGCCATGGGTGCGACTCAAAACCATGCACCCACAGCCCACCATTATCAATATTTTAGTTGACATTAACCTGAACCGGGTAATGAATCAATATTACAGCTATTCAGAACTAAGCATGATTAAATGTGATCCCATGAGCTACTTGTTCTAAGCACGGCTAAGCATTAACCTAAGCCTAACTCTAATCAAGTTACCCTTGGTCTAGCAATGAATAAAGTTGGATAATCAACGGCATAATAATAAGGTTTACCCGAAAAATAAATACAGTAAATACTTGAATCAAAACGATGCATATTTGAATAAACAAAGCAGAGAATTTGCAATAACGGGTTCAACATGATCAAAGATGAGTGCCACTTGCCTTGCTCTGGCCCCTGGGGAACTTCGGCGACGATCTCGAAGTAAACCGGCTCTTCGGCGAGGTCCGAATCTAAGCGACAAAGCACAAAAATAAATAAAACAGGCACAAACTCTACTGAAACAGCAAAAGAAAGTATTTTTAATGGATTCTTGGCAATTTTATGAATTTAATGAAATTTGAATGGACCTAAACGGAGACTAGATGAATTACTTATGAATTTTAGAAGTTTTCTGGGTTTTTAACTAAAAAGAAAAGTCCTAAATCAATTATTGCGCAATTAATGTGGCTGCTGACGTCAGCGAGGAGAGAGGAGGTGCAGACGGGTGAGGGCCACCTGTCGGTGGGAGAGAGGGGGAGAGGAGACGCTGACAGCTGGGCCCCACGGGAGGAGAGAGGGAGGAGGGGCGCGGCGGGGGCTGACGGGTGGGACCCGTCGGTCAGAGGGAGAGAGAGCAGGGGAGCGGGGAGAGCAGCTCGGCCGACGGCAGCAGCCGGTGGCGGCGACAGCGGCGGCGCGCGGCGACGGCGCGCGGCACGGTGGCGACGGCGCGACGGCGACGACCGGCGTCCGGCGACGGCGTGCGGCGCACGACCGAGGCGGCGCACGCGGCGCAGCCGGGCATAGCGGCGGCGACGGACTAGCGCGGCGACGACGACCGGGCGACGGGCGTGGGTGGCGGCGGCTTGACGATGGCGTCGCGAAGGCGACGACGACAACGGCGGGCGACGGCGACGACGCGCACCGCACACGTCCCGTGACAGCGTGCAGCTCGGTGGCGGTTGGCCGGGAAGGAAAAGAGAGAGGGGAGGAGGAAGGAGACGCTCACCGCCGGCGGCGACCGTGCGGGTGAGTCGGCGAGGTCGAGGCGGAGGTGGTGACGCGGGTAGGCGCGGTCGATCGGCGATGGCGGCGGAGATCGATCGGCGATGGTGAGGAGGTCGGGCGCGGCGGCGACCGGGTGGCGAGAGGATGCGAGGCGCTGGGGATGCTCATCGGCGATGACAGGGGCGGCAACCAGTCGGCGACGGTGGGGCAGAGGTGGTGACAGCGCTCCGCGGTGGCGACCGGCGGCGAGACGCGCGATCGATCGACGGTGAAGGAGGACAGCGCGGCGGCGGTGAGAGCTTCGGGCGGAGAGGGAAAAGGTGAGCAGCGGCGCTGCGGCGGTAAGGATTTATAGCGCGGGGAGGGCGGCTAGGGCGGGGCGGTGGTTGGAGACCGAGTCGAGCGCGGCGAGGACTCGGCGGCGGCCGTTGCGACGCGGCGGCGGCGCGGCGCGGGCTCGGATTCGGCTGGCGCGGGCGCGCGAGCTGGCGAGGGCGCGGTCATTGATAGGCGGGCCCCGCCTGTCAGTGGCGCGAGGGAGGAGGGAGGCGGCGGCGGACTTCGCGGGCGAGCGCGGGCGCGCGAGCTAGGCCGAGGCTGCCCGGGGGGAAAGGTGCGTGTGCGGGAGAGGGGGCGGCTCGGCTGAGCCGGCCTGGAGGGAGAGGTGGGCCGGCTCGGCCGGGCCGGCCCGGGATGGGAAAAAGAAAAAGGAAAAAAAAGAAAAAGGGAGAGGAGGAAAATTGGACTTCGGCCCAATTTGAGAAGGAAGGGAAAAATAAAGAAAAAAAGAGCGAAAAAGGAAAGACCCAGTTTTGCCGAGTTTTAAATTAATTTGTTTGGCCAAATTTTATACTTCTGCAATTTAAGTTTAAATCCAATTAATTGATTTGCGAACCTTGATTTAATTAAATTAAGTTCTTTTAGAGGGATTTTTCCTGAGTTAATTAAGCTAATTATTATTTACGAATTTCTTTTACGAATTTAGTCTTGGGACAAAACTCCGGGTGCGAAGCGTCAAGGTGGGAGACTACGAAAGAGGAAATAAGGGCTTTCCTGGGTTTAGAGGATGAATTTGGGTAATTGGTGGACCAATGATGTTCCGTAACGAGGCCACAACAGTGGGAGATGTGTAACACGCTCTAATTTCGTAACTTAGAAAATTGAAACTATAAACATATTTTCAAAATTGCATCATGTTAGATTTTCTAGATTTTACTTTTATTTATATCAGTCCTAAAGGTAGAATCTTTTACAATTAAACCAATAAAATTCAAATATGAAAGATACATCTCAAAACAACCAAATCGATTAAATTTAAAGTACCCATTAAGCTCACGTTCAATGCTGACGCCCTTGCGATATCTATGAGCACACTCGACGTATGGACCTGGTATTCAGATACGATGCCAATACAAAGATCATCTCCGTCGCCCTGATAGCACTAGAGTAGGAGTTGCCTAGCTTTTGTGCCAAGTTCATAAAAAAAATAAAACATGATCGTTTATACCTTGTTTCCTACTCTTTATTCTTTTTTAGAAATGCAATAAATAAATCGTTCTACATCAGTTTCTATAGGTTCAACCGGGTTACTGTTAGAAACCAACTAGATCTTGGATGATTAATTATGCCTAGTTAAGAAACTATCCGCCCGGCGGTAGAGCCCGCTGGCTGAATATAAGCTAATGTAGGTCACCTATTAGTCAATCGCTTGAAAAAATTAAATCCACCAATCAAAGTTTATGAGAAATTGGATTAAAATCAAATAGTAACAAAGAGAACCAAACAAATTAGCACGTAGACAACTAGGATAAATCTTCAAGCAAATCTAATGGACAAAAATATCAATTGATAGATTAAAAATTTTCAAGCTACTGATAAATACCAAACCTGAGTTTGATTTTGAATTGAATTTTATGTCTTGAAACCGTAGCTAATTAATAATCCGATTAATTTGGAACAGAAGCACTACTACTTCGAGAAGGATGCAGACCGGTTCGATTAGAACTCGAAACATTTACTACACTCCGATTAGGAGTAACACCAGCGGGTACGTGGTGCATTAATCCAGAGATTAGGCCTGCCTCCATGGCTCTCAACTCATCAGCGTTTCTTCCATTGGAAAACCCATGTATCAACCGGAGAAGACCAGCTATTGCGCCGCCGCTGCAGACCAACCCGACCTCGTCGACAAACGGCCGCAGGTAGACGTGAACGCCGCCGCCAACGGCCACAGCCGTACCGTCGACAACACGAGTCAACTCGACACGAACAACGATGGCGGCCTCGGTCATCCAGCCGTCGTCGACGTGTCATCTGACTCATCTCACGCCAGCAGCCCTGACGTGGAGGCCGCCGCCGAGCGCTGCCACATCGCCGTAGACATCGACGGATTGGACGAAGGGGGCGCCGGCTGCGTGGTGTGCATGGAGCCCCTCGAGTGGGTGGCGGTCGGCCCCTGCGGCCACCGCGTCGCATGCTCCCGGTGCGCGGCCCGCATCCGCACTGGCCCAGGCGCCGACAAGCGGTGCTGCATCTGCAGGAGGCTCTGTCCCACCGTCGTCGTCGCCAGGGCGGCGGCGGGCAATGGCGTATTCGACTTCTCAAAAATGCCGGCGGCCACCCAAGACGGACAGGTCGGCGAGTACTGGTACTACGCTTCCATGTCGGCATACTTCGACGACAAGAAGCACTACGAGGTGACCAAGCAGGTGGCTCAGAACCGTTTCCTGGAAAAGCGGCGGCCGCCGCCGCGGCCCCTTCCGCCGCGGCCAGATGATGTCACCGGCAGAGACTTGGACGCGACGCCGCACCGTCACCGCCTATGTGTTGTGGTTGGACACGTGGTGAAGCTTCTGATTGTTGTAGCTGTGTGTGCACTCGTCTTCGGATCGCTGGGATACCTGATCACACGAGGTGAACAGAGTGAGAGGATAGCCAACGCTTCAGGGATGGCCGCTTGCACAGGGTTAACCGCATTGTTCATTTATTGCCTGCAATTCTTGCCTGCGGGCTAATATTGCAGACACGGACCGGCCGGTAATTTCTGTAGGGGCTAATTACAGAGGAATGTATCAAAATGTATTGTGTATTGGTGCGAGATGTCCATCTGCAATGAAAATGACCAACAAATCATTAATTAAGCTAGTTTTTAAAATAGTTAATTGAATTCATACCATTATAAATTATTTGGTTATAAAATATGTCATCGTATATATGTGAAGATTAGTGGCCCTATAGATCCCCATGCTTGGCAGTAGATAGGTGGAGAAAGTTTTACTTGGCAGCAAGTCTACTCAAATTCTCACCTCTACAATTCTGACATCCCCGCACCAACGATCAATATTCATCTTATTAAATATGGCAATAGAGACCTGTCATCCGAAATCCGATGGGTATTTATCCCATTAAGGTAAATAAATAAATATAAATTCTAGTCTTGGCCCATTAAAGTAGGCCCAACTAAAAAAATGCTCATCTAAACTATTGATGAGCTACTTTTGTTGGACTCATTGGTTGTAGCTAACATAGAGTACAATTGGTGTTGTGTGTAATACCATGATGATTTCACTGTTAGAGATGTAGAAATAACTGTTAGAGATGTAGAAATACTAAATCAACATTTGGTTGTGGTATTTTATGCACTATTTGGTTGTGGTGAAATTTATGATTGTGCTTTATTGTTAAAGCAAGTCATATTTTCTTTATTGATCATATACCATTATTTTTATTAAATTTGGGGTGATAATTACGTGTAGATTACCTGTGGGTATATTTTTCTTACGTCGGTATGGGTATAGGAAAAAATTATACCCACTAATATAAATTGGATGGGTTTTGATTCATGGAGGTTGGTTTGGGTAGTCATATCTACTGGGTATGGAGCATGGACCCTTTGCCATCTTTAATCCATCTACTGTAGACTGGACGAGCGAGATCATCTTGCGCGCGCTCCTAATTTCTCTCCCAATTGACTCGCAATTTCTCTCCCAAAATCCCCGCACGTGATGTCCTCTCACCCTGCGATCAACGGAACAGCACGCGTCGCCACCTAATCAGTGGTGTCAAAACGGAGGGAGTATTGCTTCTGCGAAGAGAGCTTTTTTTTTTTCTTGAGTAGATACTATTATTTTTTATCTAGGTACTAAATTCTACATAGAAAACAGTGATATCTCTTGATATTTTCTTAAGGATGGTAAAAGTGCTCTTGCGAAGAACGTATTTGTTTTTATGATTCTACCATACAAACATGGTGTGGTTAGGCAAAAAAAAACAATGGTATGAATAAAACTTTTGAATATTTTTCTGGAAAATTTTGAACTATTATTTCAAATTGAAATATTTTGATTAAAAATTGAGTTGAATGTTTTGAACTTAAGTTAAAAGTTTCAAATAGGACCCAAAGTTTCTAATTTCCAGTTATAAGTTTAAAATTTTAAACTGGTAGTTTTGAATTCATAGATGATAGTTTTGAATTCATAGATGAATGTTTTAAAAATTTGAGTTCAAGGTTTGTTCCTTAAAAATCTTCCATTTCCGTGCCACCGTTGCGATGTTTCCTAAAATTCATTAGTAATTTCACTTTGTGAAACAAATGTTATATATATTTTTTAAACTATAAAGAACTCGTGTGATCAATATTTTCTAGGTATAACATGATCACTTAATATTTGATCTAAATATCTTTTATCTAATACTAGAAGACACGGTAAAATTATTTTTAAACTCATAATAAATTAGACTTTGAATTACGTGTTATTTGAGAGATACACCATTATTTTGTTCCTTTGATATATGCAAACAACAACAAAATTATATGTGATGCAACTTACGTTTGTATAAGGTGGTTTTCATGAAATTTAGATTTATAGAGTTTAAATTTATGTCCATATTAGAACATATGAATAAATTATTCAATAAAAATTATCCTTGCAATGTGTGAAATTGATATTGTAGTGATTCTAAAATTAGTGCGTAAATTTATTGTTGCAATGTTAATAGATTAGCATATAACATAGCATTGCAAGTTATACAATTACCCTACAAACTTGGAAATTGTAATTTATTATCCTTACCATACAAATAATATCCTAGGGAATGAAGATTTTGCGTGGATATGATCCACACACGAGAGGTGAAGTCGGCCATGCCGCGAGCCACGAGTCACGACAGCTAGCAGGTCGTGGTGCCGTAATGGTGGCGTCGCTGTGTCGTCTCGTAGGAGGACGCGCGGAACGGCGGGTAGCCAGCGATGATGATTCACGCGTCGATTGATTTAAGATTAAAAAAAAATCTGAATGCCGCAATTACTTAATTAGGGAAAAGATGCCTAAATTACTCGTTCAAATCAACGGTTAGATGCTGAAATTTTTTAGCGATTAAAAAAACTAAGTCTAAAAATAAACAACAATGAAAAGCTCCAAACTCAACTTCAAATTTAAGGTTAAAAAACTTAAGTTTTGACTTATATAATTGATAAGCAGAAGTGAAAAATATAGGTTGCACATCGGTAATTAAGGAAGTAGTTATGTAACACATGGGTACAAGAGTTTCGTGCTTGGCAGCAATAAAAAATCAAACCAATTAAATCTAAGACGCAGCTCCATAGCGTAACCGGTTCTGGTTCTTGGCCCAGATCCAGAATATCTCTACCATTACGTTGAAAATGGAGCATACAGGCACGATAGCCAAATAACCCCAACGAGGGACACCCATGATCACGCCGACGAGAAGTCCCATGAACGCGCCAGACAGCGCGGCGATGAGCATGCGCCGCAAGAACAGCACCATATACTCCGCACGGCGGCGAGAGGCCACCGCCTTGGCCGCCGCGTACTGCTGCTGGCCGTCGAAGTAGGAGGACACGGCAGCGCAGTACCAGTACTCCCCGACCCGCCCGTCTCTCGAGGGCGCCGCCGGCAGCACGGAGAAGGTGATCGCGGCGTCGGTGGTGGCGGCCGCCAGCTTGGTGACAACCACGGTGGGGCAGATCGTCCTGCAGAGGCAGCACCGGCAGTCGGGGTTGCGTCCGGAGCGGACGAGGGCCGAGCAGTCGGAGCAGACGACGCGGTGGCCCCACGGGCCGACCGCCACCCACTCGAGAGGCTCGGTGCACACCACGCAGCAGCTGGGAGCGTCGCGCCGGTGCTGCCGATGCCTCCGGCAGCGGCGTTACGGCCGTTCGTGTCGAGCTGGCTCATATCGATGACGACATGGCTGAGGTGGTCGTCGGTGGCGGCGGCGCTGCGGCCGCTGGTGTCCAATTGAGGCATGTTGTCAATGACGCCCGTCGAGTTGGGCCATGGCAGAGCACGTAGGTGTCTATCGAACTATCAATCTGATCCTCCGGCGACGCCCCAGCAAAATTAAGTCAGCCGGAGCATATAATTAATTTCCGAGTCCTAATCGGAGTGCACCAATGTAGAACAAGAACAAATCTGGCCGGGCAAGCATGCAACACGTTTTCAGATTATTACCGAATGTTATATTTACAAAGATATTTATTAAATTAAAAAAACAGCCTAACTGAATTTTTTATAAGGCAATAAGCCAAACGCATTACGCACATTGGTGCCATATATATATATATATATATATATATATATATATATATAAATCTAAGCCAGGTTTACTGGTGTTATATTAAGAAGGTAGAAGATAATTACAGCTGGTCCAAAAAGCCAGAAAAGCAAAAAAAAAAAAAAAAACAGGGAAGGGCCAGAACAGCGCAACACTGCACTGCCTTCCCCGAAACCAAGTTAGATTAATGGACTATACTCGTTAAACTAGTCGCTCCACAAAAGACCCACGTCTTAAACTCGTCCCTGATCTTGTTGACCAGTCTTTCGGTGTCCATGATTTCCTTGGTGAAGACTCATCTGTTTCGTTCGCACCAGATTTCCCACGCAATCAAGATGTGTAACAACTTTAAGGCCTTTGTCTTTTCCTTCTTCGGAGCACAAGTGCGTTCTTGCGGTCTTGCCACCGTTGGAGTAGCAGTATGTCTAGCCGATATGGAAGGTTTGCACAATTGCGTATTACCGGGTCGGAGATTTGCTGCCAAAGAGCGCACACAAAGGGGAAATCTTTGAAAAGATGCGGCGCAGTCTCCAAATTAGTGTAGCCAAACTGACAAAAGTATTCATTAGGCCATCCTCTTCGCTACAGCATATCAGATGTCTAGAGCTTGTTTTGCATTAGTAACCACACGAAGTGTTTACACATCCCTGGCGCCCAAGCTCTCCAGAAGATAACAAAATCCAAAGATCCGGTTCTGCCATTAAATTGAGCTTGATATGATCCGGTTCGCCCAAGCTTGCTGTATAGTTCCCATTGCTTGCCCATCTCCAAACTATTTCGTTCGATACTCCCCCACTACGAAATCGTGCCAAAATTGCTACAACCTCAAAGGTTTTGGGCTGGTTTATGACGAAATCGATATCCGTGACGATCTGTGAAAACATCACGAAAATTTCATCAAATTTCGTCACAGATTAATAGATTCCTTTAGTGCCTGCTTGTGCGTGATTGTCTCACTAGAAAGAATCTGGTTGATCCGAAAGAATTCATGCACCGCTACCATTGTGGTGATGACAGATCTAATGTCATGAACCCATCGGTCGTCTATGAGTGTATCACGCACCGTCACCCCCTTCTTCCTGGAATGGCAAAAAAGGGTAGGCGCAATCTGCCTTAATGGCTGGCTCCCTATCCAATTCTAATCCCAGAATTTCGCAGTCATGCCGTCTCCGATTGTTACCCTCGTTGCTACGGCAAACAACTTCCTGTCCATTTCATCACATGGAGGTATAGTCCCTATCCAACGATTGTTGCGGCATCTCCACTCGAACCACAGTCACCGCAACCGTAAGGCGCTCGCAAACTTTTGCAGGTCTATCATTCCGAGCCCACCAAACTTGGGAGAGCATACCTTGGACTAGCTTACTTTGCCTTTGCCGCCACTTATTTCTTGATCTCAAGCCAAAGGAACCGCCTCCGCTCTTTGTCAATATCCTGAATCATTTGCTTGGGTGATTTTAGAATTGTCAGATAATACATTGGTATAGAGCTTAAAACCACACTTGTCAGAATCCTCCGACCAGCCTGACTGATCATCTTCTCTCTTCCATCCCGCCATGCGTTTCTTGATCTTGTAAAGAATCGATTGTAGGTGATTCCTGTTGATTCTTCCAGGAGTGAGAGGGAGACCCAAGTAATTGATCGGGAATTGCTCCAGCTTTCCATCGAAACTGTCCAGAACCCTAGTGAGGTCAATGTTTGCGCACCGTATCGGCACCACTGAGCTCTTGGCCAGGTTTACCCACAGCCCTGTCACGTCCCCAAAGTTTTGTAGTAGCTGGAAAAGGTTACCTGTATCTTCCTTGGTTGGGTTTAGGAATATTGCCGCATCATCGGCATACAGTGAGACCCGGCACGTAGCAGCTCCACATGCCAACGGTGACAATAGACCAAGTTCTGTTGCCCTGTCCAGGATACGGTGTAGGGGGTCAATGGCAAGAATAAATAGATATGGTGACACAGGATCACCCTGCCTTAATCCTCTCGTGTGTTTTATCGGTTCGCCATCTATTATGTTCAGGTTTATTGTGGAAGTCGCCATAGATAGCAGAAGGCATATCCAGTCTCTCCGGCGAGCACTAAACCCCCTTCTCCGCAACCCTTCCAGCAAGTAGTCCCAGGTTATAGTGTCAAATGCGTTAGCTATGTCAAGCTCGAAGAACAGCGTTGGTTTACTCCTACTTTGTAACAGTCTGGCAACGTTTCTCACATATACAAAACTATCCTGTATACACTGCCGCTTTATGAATGCACTCTGCGCGTTCGAAATTAGTCCATCCATCTTTGCGGCTAACCGAACAGACAACACCTTGGAGATTAATTTAGCTACTAAGTGCGTTAAGCTTATCGGCCTGTAGTCCGTTAATTTAGCTTAGGCGCCTCCTCCTTGGGGACTAAAACGATTGTAGCTCAGTTAAGTGACCCAAAGTTTCCCGGCCCGAGACGATGGAACCAGTCGAAAATCTTGAGCATGTCTTCTCTTGTAACCACCCAGCATGCACATCGTTTGCCGATATGCCACTTCAATGAACGCAACAGTAAATGCAAACTCTGACTCGCTCCAGCACCAGGTGATGAAACAGTGCCGTAAGGTATGGCATATTGCCATGTTGCGAGATCTGAATTTCGACGCTAATGAATTTTGACATGACATAAATTAAAAGGGCTTTTTTACTATTCTTGAAAAAGTCTCTCACAGTACCATATTTTTTATATAAAAAATATGGTACCTTAAAATACACTGTATCTTGAGTTACCAAAAATTATACTAAAATTCTAGCTATCTTGAGGTATTTTTTAAGGATCATAAAAAATCCCAAACCAAAATGTTTCACCCATCGCTACCATATCTAACATTACCAAATCCCACAATCTTTCATTCTTTATACAATAGATAAACTACTCCTGCATAAGATTATAGACGAAAATTGTACCAAAACATTGCAAAACGAAAGCATGCCAAAATTTAAACCGTCTGCATAGCAGCTAATTACAATGATTGCATACAAAATTGAAGGCCAACGTGTATCATGGTTCTTGCTATTGCTCGCCTTAGCCGCAGTTGCTGTAGTACGCCAACAACCAAAAGACACTTCCTATTGCTACCGATACAGCAGCGGATCCTGACACGATGGCCACCCTTTGTCCCCAGCCTGTGGCATCCATGGCGAACATAAGGCCGATGGCCACGCCCAACAGCGCCGTGTATAAACAATAGATCAGGAACGGCGGCATCCGGGAATGTTGGCCATGTTCGCCGTCAGCGACGGAGGATGCCGACGGATGCTCTTTCAGCGATGCCGCCTTGGCCGCCGCCTCGTACTGCTGCTCGTTGTCGAAGTAGGCTGACATGGCGGCGCGGTACCAGTAGTCGCCGACCCGTCCGTCTTGGGAGGCCACCGGTAGTTCGGAGAAGTTGGGTTCACCGTCGGCGGCGGTCGCCGCCACATTGGTGACGACGACATTGGGGCAGAGCGTCCTGCAGATGCAGCACCGGTGGTCGGACTTGGGTGGGTAGCGGATGCGGGCGGTGCATGCGGAGCAGACGACGCGGTGGCCGCACGGACCAACCGCCACCCACTCGAGGGGCTCCATGCACACGACGCAGGAAGGAGTGTCGTCGTCGGAGCTGGTGCTACGTCTGCCTCCGCCATCGATGTCTATCACCACGTGGTTCTTATCGTCTGCGGCGCTGCAGGAGCTACGGCGCCCATTGTTGTCGATCGGGGCCATCTCCATGGCATGGTTGTGGTCGGTGGCGGCGCTACGGCTGGTCGCGTCCAGTTGAGGCATTTCGATGACGTGGCTGTGACCGGCAGCGCCGGCGACGCTATCGCCGGCTTGGAGTTGGAGGTGCAGCTGAGCCATGCACTCTAGGAGAGAGCACAGGTTGGATTCGATCCGATGGATCACCTCTGCTCTGCGACGATCAACACGACCTAATGCAGATCGATCAAATTCATTCGGCATTTATTGGCAGCCGAGATGACGAGTGGCAATCGGAATCGGCCCTGACTCCGAATCCGACTCCACGCACACCTCACAGAAAAAGAAACTGCGTACGAACGTCTCGCCTTCACGCGCCGGCGTCCTGTTCTTCCCGCAGCCGACTAGCCCCTGTGCGTGCCGCCGGCCGCCGTGGGTGCATGCTGCTGATCGGTGGCCGTGGGCGGTGCCGGTGCCGTGTAAGATCAAGGATGGCTGCGCCCCGGCCGCACCTGCGCCAGGAGTTCGATCGGCCAGGATGCAAGCTGGGTGCTGGCGTCGCTTCTCACAGCACACAGCAACCAAATCACGGATCAGGTGGCTGATTCTCTAATTTTGTTTCATGCATCGTTCTTAATTAATGGAGACAAACCATTTTTTACAAGCAATTTTATCATCCTTAAGTAGGTACCAAGAGATACTATTGTTTTCTATGTACAATAACATCCTTAATTTGTACGTAACTGAATACATAGATAAAAAAAGTATGACGGGGATGTTGTAGGTGTTTACATGAACACTCAAATCTAGAAAGTGACCGTCTGTTGCAGCAAGAAAAAATCTAAAATAATTCATAATTGCAACATCGGTCTAAAGAATAACTATGAATATTAATTTATTTAAGAAATGGTCTAAAGAATGCATTAATTAAGATAACATGGTCAAGGAAATATATTAAATATTAAAATAAAATAGCCGTGAATATTTTTCTTGTATTCCTTGTGCCAAACTATGCTGCCATCATTTAATTTGAACCAATTAAAACCATCTCAGCTATTAAATAAATAGGGATATTTTTTCTCTTTCTTTCCTCTCAGCTTGGCTTTTCTGGACCCAATCCTTTACCTAGCTAGCACCCTCGTGCCGTCTTTCTCTCCCTCCTATCTTCCTTCCTCAGGTGGGCCAACCTACTAGCGCGTCCCTACCTCCTTTCCGCTCTGACTTGTCCTATTGCTGTCCACGGCGCTGGCGTGCCGCTTGTCAGGGTCGGCTTCAACCTCTAGCCGAATTAGACGAGGGAGTCGTTGTGTGCCACCACCGTCGATCCCCTCCATGCCCGAGTGCCCACAGCCGTACACGCACGTGCACGCCCCCACAATCCTTGATAACTACAATTTTTTTACTGTAACAAGATAACTACATCTTGCTTTTTTTTATCTGCGAATGTGACATGAGCTCAAGCCTAATGTAAAATTATGTTATTGGACACTAGTCTAGTTAATTGTAAATATATTAAGGTTCTTTTTCAGAATGACGTCTGTTCAGAGGTGTTTCTAATAGATGTGTGCGAAATGACATGCCTTTGTACGTATATTTGGAGTTGGTACTGTCTAAATACAGAAGGCTGAAAATTTTTGTGTTTTCAGTCAAAGTTGAAGCCATCTGATTGGACACTTGTCAGCGTAGTCATTTTGGCCTGGCTGCTTGGCCATTCTGCTTTGATGCCTTTTGCTATCCAAAGCTGGTAAGCTGTACCCTAGCAAAACCCATATATTTGTTTTCAGGAAAAGCAGCGCTTTTAAGCCTTTTGTGTAAAAGAAACACTCGTCAGCATATCAGTCACCTCTCCTCCCATGAGAGCTGCTCGTGGCTCGCGCGAGGGCGCTTCTGCTCACCCTGCTGAATCGGTTGTGGGCTTCAGGTATGTTTGTATTGTCCCAACAAATTTGCGGTATAGAGCCTTGGAAATAAATTTGTGGTACATCTTCATGATTGAGTTAGGTATACATTAGTTCTGTAGGATCGAACAAGATCAAACAAACCTATCAGAGGGGGATGAATAGTAGGGAAAAACAAAACCCAAAAATCTTTCGCGGAATAAAAGATTACCTCTGTCGAAGAAATTGACGCAGGCTTGCTACCTTGATCGCGTCGCTCCTGTGTCGCCACTATCTTGATCGCGCCGCTCATGTGCCGCCGAGCAGATCATCGAATCGCGCCACTCCTATGACGTCGATCGGATCGTCAGAATCCAAAAAATCACCAATAGATGAAAGCCGAAAACGTAGATTGAATGATCTTGACTTTATTGCATCAACTGGTATTTACAAAGTGCACCAACAGCACTCCTATCAAAATCGTCGATCTAGAATCAACAACTAAGTCTTACAAAAGCACACCGGGGCCATACCCCTCGGTCTCTATTTATATCGAAAAGTCTATCACCAAATAGGAGTAGGACTCCTTATACTAATATGGCTCATCTCTTAGTTTTCCTAATTAAATCCAACATGCCAAAATCAGGCGTGCTACAGTAGTCCGACTGCTACAGTACCCGCCGCGCTACAATAATCCGGGTCCGCTACAGTAATCCGATCCGGTTGCTACAATGCCGCGCGCTACAGTAATGACGCTGCTACAGTGACCGAACCCGTAGCAAATTCCTTTCCTTTTCTCATCCAGTTTTGATCCGATTTACTTCCCGATTTTTCCGGCGCTTACACACACAACATGTGAAGCCCGTTACGATTCCATCCCACACGGTGTTGCTCCACCATGTGCCAACTCGTATTCAATATCGTCACCTGGCATCCTCGATCGTCCGGACCTCAGCTCCTCCCTGAGCCTAGTCACGATCCCACCGCCATTGATCGATATTGACCTCAAGTCACCTGCACAACTAGAGACAAACCAACCGTTTCCGAGCACAGATATCGCAACCTGACTCACATTAGTTACACACACTCACACCAACACCTTAATTGTTTCCAAACCAAATTCAATTTATAAACCAAATCACAAGCCAATTGTTCATCAGAAAATATTAATCATGCTTATGATCTTACAATCTCCCCCTTGATGAACACATTGGCAAATACTTCAAAATTTGTTTTGTTGTTTTTGTGAAGTAACTCCAAAAAGCATGCAATGCTAAAATCTCTCACTTTTGAAAAGAAAGAAAATCCTTTAAGTATGACAATTATGCACAAAATTTTTTTTTGTTACCTTGTTCTTTTTGTTACCTTGTTCTCCCCCTTTTGACAATGAATTCATCAATGAAGGTTTTTTTATTTTCATTTTCTCTCGGAGAGCTTTGCAATGTACCAATAGTAACTCAAGAACTTGTATTGCAATAACAACGTAGAAAAAGTGACTAGCTAACTAACAAGCATGCACTAAAGTAAAACCATGAACTTGAGATATGGCAACTAAGATCAAGTCAACATTAAGAATTCATGATTTCAAAGAGTTATAATGCAACATCGGTACCAGCACATAGATTGAAAAATAAATACTGTACATATATACCCATTGTATTTATCACTCTTTCTCAAATTAGCTCTAACACAAAATTACCAAGAGAATTTTTAACCTTTTTACTTGAGCCTTTTTGCTCAATTTTTTTCTCTCAATTATTCCGGGTACGTCCTTGTCGTCAAGACTGTTTCCAAGGATTCGGCACCCATTATTTTTGCTCACATCGAATACGTCCTTGTCGTCAAGACTGTCCAAGGATTCGGTATTCATTTTTTTCTCTCATAGATATTTTTTATTCTCTTGAGCAATTTAAAAAGCTATTGAGGAATAACAAATTAATAAAGCATATATATAAGCATTTAAAAACAACCCATATGCTAGCATCAATATTGCATATTTACTTAATTCAAGTATAGAATTTAAGTGTCATGCATCATCTCCCTTAAAAGCAATATCAAAAGCTCATGTATAAACCAAAAATGCAGACAAGCTAGATTACTAATCATATTCTCTAACAAGTATTGCAAGCAAGTACTACAATATACTAAAGGCACGAAACAAAGCTCTTCCTTTTTTTTTATTTTTTTCTTAAAACACACCATGCATTAATTAAAACATGTATGCAAAAGCAAAATCAAAAGAGGAAAATGCAACACGGAGCCAAAAACTCCCCCTTAATTGATGCCAAAAGGATGAATAACTCCCAATTCTCCCCGAAGAAAAGCAAATCGAGAAGAATCCAAAGGTTTCGTGAAAATATCAGCCAATTACAATGTAGTATCAACAAATTTTAATTCCACGTCTCCCTTTTCAACATGATCCCTCAAAAAGTGAAAACGAATATCAATGTGCTTAGTGCGTGAGTTTTGAACAGGATTCTTAGCAATATTAATAGCACTTGTATTATCACAAAAGAGAGGAACTTTCTCAAAAGTAAGACCATAATCTCTCAAGGTTGAGATAAGCCACAAAATTTGGGAGCAACAACTAGCAGCAGCAACATATTCAGATTCAGCAGTTGATTGAGCAACATTAGATTGTTTTCGAGAAGACCATGCAATCAATGAAGTACCAAGAAAATGGCATGTACCACTGGTACTCTTCCTATCAATTCTACAGCCTCCAAAATCCGCATCCGAATAACCACTCAAGCATATAGAAGATGAAGTAGAGTACCAAATTCCAAATTCAAGAGTGTGTTGTAAGTACCTCATGATGCCTTTAACCGCTTGGTGATGTGAAGCTCTCGGAGAAGCTTGAAATCGAGTGCACAAACACACAGCAAATTGTATATCCGGTCTTGAAGCAGTGAGATAAAGCAATGATCCTATCATACTTCTGTATTCCTTTTGATTAACCGCTTCACCATCTTCATCAGGATCCAACACAGTAGCAGATCCTATAGGTGTAGTCATCGGCTTGCAATTGTCCATCTTGAAACGTCGTAAAAGATCCTTGGTGTATTTTGTTTGATGCACAAACGTACCTTGAGGTGTTTGTTTAATTTGCAATCCCAAAAAATAAGTCAACTCGCCCATCATACTCATTTCAAATTCCCTGTGCATCGTTTCAGCAAACTCCACAACCAAAGGGTGAGATGAACAACCAAAGATGATATCATCCACATAAATCTGAACGAACAGTTGATCATCACCATGCTTAAGAACAAAGAGAGTTTTATCAATTTTTCCCATTATAAAACCTTTAGCAAGTAAAAAGTTTTTAAGCCTATCATACCATGCTCTAGGTGTTTGTTTCAAGCCATACAAGGCTTTAGACAAATGAAAAACATGGTTGGGAAAATCAGGATTTTCAAAACCAGGTGGTTGTTTCACATAAACTTTCTCCTGTATATAGCCATTTAGAAAAGCACTTTTAACATCCATTTGAAATAATTTAAAACCTTTTGAAGCAGCAAAAGCCAACAAAAGTCTAATTGCTTCAATTCTAGCAACAGGAGCAAAAGTTTCATCATAATCCAACCCTTCCATTTGAGTAAAACCCTGAGCCACAAGTCTAGCCTTGTTTCTAACAATTAAACCATCCTGATTTTGTTTATTTTTGAAAACCCATTTAGTTCCAATAATATTATGACCAACAGGAGGTTCAACTAAGTACCAAACTTTATTTCTTTCAAAATTCTCAAGTTCTTTATGCATGGCATTAATCCACGATTCATCAGTTAAGGCATGAGTAACATCTTTGGGCTCAAAATTAGCAACAAAAGCAGAGTTCACATGAAAATCACGAGTTATTACCTTCGACCTTGTAGTACGTTCATCCAAGTTACCTATTATTTGTTCCGGAGGATGTCGTCGTTGAATATGAAGTGGAGCAGTGGCTTCAGATGAATTTTCATGTTCTGTACCCTGTTCTGATGAACTAGAGGTTTCTGGAGGTCCACCACCATCTGCACCTGAAGCACATGAGGAAGATCCTCCGGGCCTGTTTGACCGCTCTTCTGCCTGCGGTCTGACTGACATTGTGCCACCGGTCTGACCAGCCGACAATTCGTCGTCGTCCTCGTCATCACTTTCCTCCACAAATATATCCTCCCCCTGAACCTGTGATATTGTACCTGAAATTTCGGGTCTAGTACCTGGACTAGCCTCATCAAAAGTGACTTCACAAGTCTCAACAATTTTGTTAGTTTCTAAAACAAGTACACGGTAACCTCGAGAATGGGCAGCATATCCTAACATAAGTCCATCACGAGAGCGTGATTCAAATTTATCTAAAATCCCAGACTTTAACACAAAGCACTTACACCCAAAAACACGTAAATGAGAAATGTTAGGTGTATGTCCAAAACGAAGCTCATAAGAAGTCTTTCTAAGTTTTGATCTCAAGAAAACACGATTGGAAATATAGCATGCAGTATTAACCGCTTCAGCCCAAAATTTCCTAGGTGTACTGTACTCATCAAGCATAGTCCTAGCCATCTCAACCAAAGAACGATTTTTTCTTTCAACCACACCATTTTGTTGAGGAACCCGGGGAGACGAAAATTGATGTTCAAGACCTTTTTCATTGCAAAACCTCTCAAAAGAAGCGTTTTTAAACTCTCCACCATTATCGCTTCGGATGGTTCTTAAAGATCCAGGAAGTTGAATGGCCAACCGAAGATACAAACTTTTAAAGTGTTCAAAAGCCTCATCTTTGGTAACCATAAAGAAAAACCCAAGAATAACGAGAGAAATCGTCAACTATAACCAACACATACCACTTTCCTCCAACAGATTGCACTCTAGCCGGACCAACAGTGTCCATGTGTAAGAGCTGTCCTGGTGCATCCGTCATCACAGAAAATGTAGGAGTATGCGAGCATACAACCATTTTAGCATGACGACATGGCGAGCAAACCAAATCAACATCTTTTTTAAGTTTAGGCAAACCACGAATAAGATCTGAACCACTAATCCTAGTTAGATGATCAAAGCCAATATGTCCAAGTCTGCGATGCCAGAACATCACATCTTTAGAAAACTTTGCAACAAGACATATAACTTCAGAAGAAATACTACTTTCAAAGTCAGCTTTAAAAACTCTTCCATATCGAGAAATATTAAGCACAACATCTCCAGAAAAATCAAAAATTTTACTTCCACTTTTCTTAAACAGAACATCAAAATTCTCATCCACAATTTGAGAAACAGAGAGCAAATTGTACTTTAGATTTTCAACCAAATTGACATCATTCAATGTAAATTTGTCACTTACCTTGACAGATCCAGTTGCAGTGATCGTACTAGTAGAAGCATCACCGAAGATGATTGAATCCTTCCTTGATGCCCTCACGAGAGAGGAGAACCAACTTTTATCACCGGTCATATGTCGCGAACAACCGGAGTCCACAATCCACACGTTCTCCTTCCTCGCCAAAAATGCCTATGCATAAGCAGATGCCGAAGTCTCAGTACTGGGGTTAGATAATAAACATTTAGGAATCCAGTACTGAGACACACGACCAGATTTAACAGGAACATAACCAGTAGAAAATTCAATATGTTTCCTTTTAGAAAAATGCTCCCAAGGCTGGTTTAACTGCTTAGGAACCTGCGGTCTGACCAAAGCTTTACCACTGTTCTGACGGGGGTTATAACACCGGTTTGACTGCTGGTACTGCTGCAGTCTAACCGCCTGCCTCGAGGTAAAAGCCAATTTTTACCATCTTTGTTTTGCAAAAGCAATTTCCCGTTCCTTTTTCTGCTTTCTAGCAAGTCTAAAACAGAAACCAACAATATGGCCATCTTTGCCACAAAAGGAACATGTATACTTATCACGATGAGTTGAAGCACAAGTTGATATAGCAGGTTTAGCATTAACAACCGATGTAGTACTAAAGACAGGTTTGACATTTACAACAAATTTAGTGTTAAAAGCAGGTTTAGCATTCACAACATGTTTAGCACTCACAACTTTTGATGAAGAAGCACTCAAGGAAGACATGATGCCAGCAGATTTAAATACAGTGGTCTTAGGTTCAGGTTCAGTCAAAATTTTACCATTCTGAACAATACTTAAAACAGTAGGAGGATGTCTAGAAAAGTGAACATGAGGATCAAAACCTAAACCACGATTGTGTGTGCTAACTTTAGATTGATCAAGAATCATGTTGAGGTTCCTTTTTCCATCAGAAAATCTTTGCAAAGAACTTTTTAAATAAGAAACCTCTTGAGTTAAACTAGCACAATTTTTGCAAGAAATCACTTCATCTCTTTTAACAACTTCCTCCATTTGTTTAACACATTCCAAAGCATGTTTAAGTTTCATCTCATTAGCAGGGCATGTCAAGCAAGGTTTAGCACTAGATTGCTTGATTCTTTTAGAGCTAATCAAGTTAAACATAGAACTAGCAAACACATCAACTCGACATTTGTTTAAAGCTCTCTTAGCCAAGAACAATTCATCAACCAATCTAGTATTCATTGTAAAGCTAAGAGCAAGACAGGATTCAAGTTTTCTAGATTTCTTGATTACAACATCAAGTTTTTTGCAATTATTCTGATTAACTTCTCTTACAGCATTCACTTCAGCAAATAAAACATCACACGATTTGCATTCATCATCATTAGAAGCAAGAGATTTTAATTTACTATTTTCAATATTAAGAGAATCAATAGTAACTTCTTGTTGACTAATTTTTTTCTCAAATTTAGAAATCTTGTAACCAAGTCTAGCAATCACTTCTTGAAAATATTCAACACTAGAAGGACCAGTTACCTCGTTGTCATCGTCAGAATCTTCAAAACTTTTAGCCATGAGACAAACACCAGCAATGTTCATACTCTTGTCTTCTTCATCATCTTCAAACTCAACGTCACTGTTTTCTTGAACAGCTGCAAAAGCTTCATCCAACGCCTTTTGATAATACTTCTTCATCTTCATATTCTTGATTTGTTTCTTATTCTGCTTGGCATCTTTGGATGCATCTTGAGGTTTAGCTTCTTCCTGTTTACCTCTTCCAAGCTTGGGGCACTGAGAACGGATGTGATTCGGTTGACCACATCCAAAGCATCGAATTGGTCCTCCTCTTCTCCTGGTCCTGATATTACTCACAACTCGAGAAATTCTGTTAGCGGCCAAAACCAAGTCCTCCTCACTGATCTCTTCCAGTTGATCATCGGACAAGGCAGTAAAAGCAGCAAAGGCTGCCAAAGAAATAGACTCAGAAGAAGATCCAGATGAGGATATTAAAGCAGTAGATTTCAAATCAGTCCTTTTTGAAAGAATATTCATCTCATATGTTTTCAATTTAGTATAAAGAATATCCAAAGTTAAAGCATTCATATCAACAGACTCTTGAATTGAAGTAACTTTAACATCCCAAACTTTCATATCAAGGCCATTCATAAAGTGACGAACAATCTCAGATTGAGAGTAGTTAACATCATAAGAAGCATCAACAGATCTAAGATCACTCAGGATTTTATTGAAACGAGCCAAATAGTCATCCAAGGATTCTCCAAGTTTCATCTCAAATTTTATGTACTCCTTTTTGAAAACATCCTTTCGCAACTCTTTGATATTTGAAGTTCCAGTATGAAAATCATTTAAAACTTTCCAAATCTTATTAGCAGTTGCAAGATGCGAAACACGATCAAAATCGGAGCGAGAAATCCCATTCAGAATAATATTGCGCGCTTTGCAATTATTTTCAAATTCTAATTTTAGAGCCGGAGTATCAATGCGTTCAGGAATCTCATAAGGTTGATTAACTTTAAGCCAAATATCATAACCCTGAGATGTAATATAAGATTCCATCTTTTTCTTCCAATAGTCAAAATCAGATCCATTAAATATGTGAGGTTTGTTTGAAAACTTTTCAGCCATGGCAAACAAATCTAAAAATCGGTGAAGATCAAATAGAAAACGAGGCTCTGATACCACTTGTAGGATCGAACAAGATCAAACAAACCTACCAGAGGGGGGGTGAATGGTAGGGAAAAACAAAACCCAAAAATCTTTCGCGGAATAAAAGATTACCTCTGTCGAAGAAATTGACGCAGGCTTGCTACCTTGATCGCGTCGCTCCTGTGTCGCCACTATCTTGATCGCGCCGCTCATGTGCCGCCGAGCAGATCATCGAATCGCGCCACTCCTATGACGTCGATCGGATCGTCAGAATCCAAAAAATCACCAATAGATGAAAGCCGAAAACGTAGATTGAATGATCTTGACTTTATTGCATCAACTGGTATTTACAAAGTGCACCAACAGCACTCCTATCAAAATCGTCGATCTAGAATCAACAACTAAGTCTTACAAAAGCACACCGGGGGCATACCCCTCGGTCTCTATTTATATCGAAAAGTCTATCACCAAATAGGAGTAGGACTCCTTATACTAATATGGCTCATCTCTTAGTTTTCCTAATTAAATCCAACATGCCAAAATCAGGCGTGCTACAGTAGTCCGACTGCTACAGTACCCGCCGCGCTACAATAATCCGGGTCCGCTACAGTAATCCGATCCGGTTGCTACAATGCCGCGCGCTACAGTAACGACGCTGCTACAGTGACCGAACCCGTAGCAAATTCCTTTCCTTTTCTCATCCAGTTTTGATCCGATTTACTTCCCGATTTTTCCGGCGCTTACACACACAACATGTGAAGCCCGTTACGATTCCATCCCACACGGTGTTGCTCCACCATGTGCCAACTCGTATTCAATATCGTCACCTGGCATCCTCGATCGTCCGGACCTCAGCTCCTCCCTGAGCGCCACCGCCATTGATCGATATTGACCTCAAGTCACCTGCACAACTAGAGACAAACCAACCGTTTCCGAGCACAGATATCGTAACCTGACTCACATTAGTTACACACACTAGTGCGCTACCTGACTCACATTATCTGTTTTTGAAACAAATTGTACTAAATCACTAGTGCGCTACCTGTCCATGTCTAAACAAATGGCAACCGATTATAAGACATGCTTATCCTTAAAACAAAAAACAAAAGAAAGAATAGAAGACTTACCTTCTTCAAACTTGAAAACTGCGTACATGCATTAGCTGTGCATTGCTAAAACATACCCTGCACCTTTCGTCACCATCAATTAGTGGGTATATGAGGTCAGTTTTTGGCTTATTGATAAAAAAATTCAAACAACATATTTATAACTAGAAAATAATTTATGAATAAAACTTTTATATATGAGTTTATACCGATGTAAAAGCCAAAAGTAAAAAAAAAACTGTGATAAAAAAACTTAAAATCAAATTTAAATTCAAGGCTGAAAATTCAAATTTTGGCTTATAATTATAAGCATGAGCAAAAACCAAAATATGTGGGTGAAGTTTCTTCGGACCTACAATAGTGGTGAATTGTTGATTCTATAGTAATTAGAGCTGATAAATCCAAGTATCAGCTAACAAGTCAGGAGTCATGCATGTTTAGTAACCGATGAAACTACAAAATTCACAAAACTAGGTATTTCTAGTAGCTTACAAAACATATATTTAAACATATATATATAAATTATATAACACTTTCTAGCCTTACCTAGATTTATATGGATGCTAATAAATCTAAACATATATATAAATTATTTACATTCATCAATTGATGAATTTAGACAAGGTTAGAAAGTCTTACAGTATAAAACGGAGGTAGTAGCCGACAAAACTATGTATTTCTAGTATCTAACAGAACTAGGCCGTGTTCGGCAGTATGTAAATTTTTTAAATAAAATAAATAGTTAAATGTGTATAAAAAAATCAAGTACGTCAAACATTTAGAGAGGAAGGCAACCAGAACGGATAGCGTCGTCTGGTAGGTTTAGGAGCATTGACCATATCTAGATACTTACTATTGAACATCCATCCCAATATTGTAAACCTAACATACAATTTACTAGATATTAATTATTCGGTACAATTACAAAAGAAAAATCTACCAAAACTGAAGACCATATATCGTGTATCATGGGTCGTGCTGTTGCTCGCTCCAGCAGCAGTAGCCGTACTTTGCCAGCAACCACAAGACACTTCCTATTGCTACCGAGACAGCGGCGGACCCTGACACGATGCCCACCCTTTGTCCCCAGCCTGTGGCATCCACAGCGAACAAAAATCCGATGGCCGCGCCGAACACCGCCATGCACAAGCAGAAGGAGAAGAAATCCGGCGTCCGGTTGCGCTGGCCATGTTCGTCGTCAGCAACGGAGGATGGCGGCGGATGCTGTTTCAGCGATGCCGCCTTGGCCGCTGCCTCGTACTGCTGCTCGTCGTCGAAGTAGGCCGACATGGCGGCGCGGTACCAGTAGTCGCCGACCCGTCCGTCTTGGGAGGCCACCGGTAGTTCCGAGAAGTTGGGTTCACCCTCGGCGGCGGTGGCCGACACGTTGGTGACGAGGACATTGGGGCAGACTGTCCTGCAGATGCAGCATTGGACGTCGGACTTGGGTGGGGAGCGGATGCGGGCGGCGCACGCGGAGCAGACGACGCGGTGGCCGCACGGGCCAACCGCCACCCACTCGAGGGGCTCCATGCACACCACGCAGGACGGAGTGTCGTCGTCGGAGCCGGTGCTGCGTCTGCCTCCGCCGTCGATGTCGATAACCACGTGGTTCTTATCGTCTGCGCCGCTGCAGGAGCTACGGCGCCCGTTGTTGTCGATCGGGGCCATCTCCATGGCATGGTTGTGCTGGGCGACGGCGGTGCGCCTGCTCGCGTCCAGCTGAGGCATTTCGATGACGTGGCTGTGGCCGGCAGCGCCGGCGACGCTATCGCCGGCTTGGAGATGGAGTTGAGCCATGCACCCCAAGAGAGAAAACACAAGTTCGATTCGATCCGATCGATCACCTCTGCTCTGCGACGACTGCGTGGCCGCAAACCGTATCAACACTAGCTAACGGAAATCGATAAAATTCATTCGGCATTTATTGGCAACCGAGAAAACGAGTGGCAATCGGAATCGGCCCTGACTCCGAATCCGACTCCACGTACAGCTGACAGAAAAAAAAAACTGCGTACGAATGTCTCGCCTTCACGCACCGGCGTCCTGTTCTTCGAGCAGCCGAGTAGCAACTATGCGTGCTGCGTGTGCCGCCGGCCGCCGTGGGTGCATTCTCGCTTCCCACAGCACGCAGCAGCCAAATCACGGATCAGGTGGCTGCTTCTGTAATTTTGTTTCCATGCACCGTTTTTAATTAATGTAAACAAACCATCTTTTTACACCTAGGTACAACGACATCCTTGGTTTGTACGTGACCTGGATAGTTATAGAAGATATTGAAGAAAAAAGTAGTATGATGGGTATGTTTTAGGTGTTTAATTACTCGATCTAAAACAAGATAAAAAACACTTCATCAAATTCACAATTTGATTTCTAGCATTAACTATATTCATATATATATATATATATATAAATATATATATATATATATAATCATACGGTGGCGTTACATAGCGCGCCATAGAAACACTGCGTCCTACGAAGCAGCGTAGCGCATCACACAGCGATCAACCAACCAAGCTCCATGTCAGCTCACCTCCCTTCCACCAGCACCACCCCCCAACAAAAGCTAGTGGAGTTAAAAAATAACTGCCAGATGCGAGTGTTGAGTTAAAAAAAACCTATATATGCGTGGGGTGTTTACTACGATACACTGTGGAGTTAAAATTTAACTGGTGACAACATAAAAGGAATGTGTGCATTTACTGGTTGAGGAGTTAAAAACTTAACTTTCTGATGTGCACGGGGGTGGCCCGATCTTTCGGTGAGTTATGATAGCTACGATTTGGGAGAAACGTCGACGATCCGACTACAACCATACAAAACGTTGTGTTGCGACTTAGCGATCGATACACCTCCTTGGGTTGTTGATCTTGCTGGTGCAAATCAACCTCATTCCTGCAAGTAAATCGAAGAAACAAGCAAGAACAAGATAAAAACAATCTGATATTGCAAATAGGAATTGAATACAAAAGATAAGTTGGGGTTCCGAAGAACAAGTATCCGAGTGGTTACGCCAACACACACGTGTACAAACAAGTAGCAAAGGCTAAACTTTAATCTATCAAAACCCGAGAAACCCTGAAGGGGTACCTAGCTATTTATAGGGGTGGGAGGACGACCAAGAACGCCGTAGGGTCATGCTCCACCAGACTGGGGATCACTCCACTTGGACCCCTCTTGGGCCGGGGTCCCAACAAAGTTACAAGCCCATTGGCCCAATATAGGTGATGCAGCACATTGTTTCTGTGATTGCTGCCAAACGAGATGGAATTTGATGATGCGGCTGGATGCGTTGGAAAGAGGACTCAAAGATCTTTCCATCAAGTACTCGTTGATCCAAAACGGAGCTTGTATGAAAATTTGGTGCCCTTTATATTCTGCGCTGCATCTAGTGGCCGAATCGGATTCCAGCAATCGAAAGACTTATCTTGATATAAGCTTGTTCATCCATGATGGGAGCAATGGTTGTATCCATAGTAGGAATTGTCATATCATCTTCCCCCTCTTCACGGAAAACCGTCCACGGTTTTTCCATATGGTGCTGCTCGCATAGTCCATTTAAATCAAGCTGTTTCTTCAAATCAAAACATTTATATCTAGCTTGCATATTTTATCAACATCGATAGGAGGTTCTAAATTTGAACAGATGTAAACTATATGCACCAAATATATTCCCTTATCATTATATTTGCCAAATATATGAAAAATAGTACTGGTTGGACGGGGCAAATCAAACTTAGCAAATAATTTCTCCTTCAAACTATCGAGCTCACAATAGTCATCAAACTGAACATAGCCCAAAGTATTTAAATAAGATTACAATTCATGTTCCTTAACTTTATCAGCAATGTGAACAACATGCTTAAAATTAGCGCAGGAAGAATTAACAACAGGAATAGCATGTTCATTCATTAGTTGCGGCATGGATATAAGTGAAGCATTATCACACAACTCCTCTTTATCACAAGGAACAGCCAGTAAATCAACTTGTGACAAAGGCATCTCAACAATTGGTTCCACTAATGTTTGTTCTACGATAGCATGAAAAGTGGACATGTGTAGCTCACGTTGAGAATACTCACCTTCATTTATCTTGGCACCATTTAATTTACCTTGCAAATTTTCTTCAAACATCGCAGGTGCTTCATGCTTCTCCGCTTTCTTCTCAAGAACATTCTTTTCCTCCTTTTGTTGATGGTTCTGAATTCTCTACAAAATGTTAGTAACAGGAGACACAAAAGATTGCTACTCGCATGTTTGCACACCATCATTGCACAAGGATATAGGGGATTCAAAAACATGAGATAATTCACATTCTTCATGCTTATTCTCATTCGATATGATCTGACTCTCACTACTACAAGTAAGCATGAATAGGTGTCCAATATGATTATACGTCACATTAGCAAGCATAACCTGAATTTAGAATTAAGACCATTGAAAAATCTAGTCATTGTATTCTCATTGCTTTCTTTTAAACCACTATAAGTGATGCAAATTTTAAACTCATGAAAATACTCCCGCACAGTTTTGTCACCTTGTTTTAGATGTTCAAATTTCTCACGGAGAGCATGTTTATACTTTGAAAACACAAATCCTTTCCTCATCAAGGTTTTGCATTCATCCCAAGTTTCAAGCTTGTTACCCACAGTATACCACCAAAAAGATGTCGAGCTGGTACATTTGTTACTAGCAGCCTTAATCATTTGAGCATTAGAGAAATCATACTCGTCAAAGTGTTTGTCTACTGCTAACTCCCAATCAATATAAGCGAAAGAATCATACTTTCCATCAAAAGTTGGCAAAAGAGACTCTACTATTGCAAGATTATAGTCTTGTACCTTATATAAATCATGTTGATCACTCCTTATGTGTCGACGAAGTTGTTGATGTCGAGCAAGGTCATCTTGCGTATCCCTGTTATTGTTAGTAAAAAACAAGAAACATACACAAAAATATGCACGCTCCTATTAACTACTAGTTAGTGGAGCCTTAAATATCACACACTCAAGCTTTTAGCCAAGCTCTTACAAGATCTTACTAATGCAAGCAGAATGGTGACATACACCGACTCAACCAAGCACCCCAATGGAGGTTGGATGTATCGGTGCCTTGGCAAACACTTGCTGTACGACTGTAATAAAATCTGTGGAGCTCTGGATAGGCTTAAATATGTAGCAAAGGAGTAGTAAATGCTCAAATTAGATAAAGCAAAGTTGAATGATGGTTTAAAGTCAAGTACCGTGTTGGTCGTAGGCTAGGACAACTAGAGGCGTGAGCCTAGACACAGACGATATCACAAGCTAACACAACACAACTCAAGCATCACTGGGATAATGAAAGCAACTCAAAGATACAATATGTTTTTTTCTTCTTTTTCTCTATTTCTTCTTTTTTTTCTCAATTTCTTCTTTTTTTTCTCTTCTCTTTTCTCTTTTGTTTGGTGCGGCTTTTCTTTTGCCTTTTTTTATTGCAACTTTCTGCCTTTTCTATTTTTTTAAAATATTTTTTCGACTTTTTTTACCAAAACTGACCAAGGACCAAACTTTAGAGTTACAGGGACTGAAATGAAAATATCAGAAATTACAAGGACCTAAATGTAAAATTGTCATCGAACGACAATTCCGTTTTTGCAAACAGATCTCGATTCCGAAAATAAAATAAAAATTTCCAAATTGTTTGACACTACTCAAAACTACGTGAAAAGGAGGATGGAGTCGACTCAAATCAGGAAGGTGGAAATTCAGCACGAAGACGTGGAGGGGGGAGGACGGCCGAACCAAAGGAAGAAAAAAAATCTAAACTTTCCTTTTCTTGTGTGTACGAGGTAAGGAAACAAATCAAAGGAAACAAACTAATTTATGATTTCTCTCCTTCCTCACGTGAGATGGTGAAGCACGGTGTGAGATGGTGAAGCACGGTAATGATAGGAAAAATAAACCTAGATGCAAACGACACAACTCACAAACTGACCAACGAAAAATTCCCGAAACCACAAAAATGAAACCCTGGCAGCGAGCCGATTCCGTTTTCGTTGGTCTCGATGACGACAAACACATGGCAGCAGACAACAATGGTGGTACTTAGACGTGAACAGAACTCAAAACTCTAGACGCACTAACCCTAAGACCAGCAACATGACTCAACAATGCAAGGCAAAACTCAACAATGCAAAAACTGAAAAGAACAATGCAAGGCACAAAGATGGCTAGGTAAAGGATGAACTAATCTAATCTAATCTACTATTTTTTTGGCTACTTTTTTGTTTATGAGAAGATAAAAACTCACCGAGCAACGAAAGCTCTGATACCACTTGATGTGCACGGGGATGGCCCGATCTTTCGGTGAGTTATGATAACTACGATTTGGGAGAAACATTGACGATCAGACTACAACCGTACAAGACGTTGTGTTGCGACTTAGCGATCCATACACCTCTTGTTGGGTTGTTGATCTTGCCGGTGCAAATCAACCTTATTCCTGCAAGTAAATCGAAGAAACAAGCAAGAACAAGATAAAAGCAATCTGATATTGCAAATAGGAATTAAATACAAAAGATAAGTTGGGGTTCCGAAGAACAAGTATCCGAGTGGTTGCGCCAACACACACGTGTACAAGCAAATAGCAAAGGCTAAACTTTAATCTATCAAAACCCGAGAAACCCTGAAGGGGTACCTAGCTATTTATAGGGGGTGGGAGGACAACCAAGGACGCCCTAAAGTCATGCTCCACCAGATAGGGGCGTACTCCACTTGGACCTCTCTTGGGTCGGGGTCCCAAATGAAGTTACAAGCCCATTGGCCCAATATAGGTGATGTAGCGCATTGTTTCTGTGATTGCTGCCAAACGAGATGGAATTTGATAATGCGGCTGGATGCGTTGGAGAGAGGGCTCCAAGATCTTTCCATCAAGTACTTGTTGATCCAAAACGGAGCTTGTATGATGATTTGGCGTCCCTTTAAATTCAGCGCTGCATCTGGTAGCCGAATCGAATTCCAGCAATCGAAGGACTTGATCTTGATATAATCTTGTTCATCCATGATGGGAGCAATGGTTGTATCCATAGTAGGCATGGTCACATCACTTTCATCACACATTCAACTCCACTACCAGTGTGTTAGTTAAAAATAAACTCATATGCCCAGCATGTGTTGTGTTGTTCGATAAGTTAAATTTTAACTGCATAGTATAACAACGTGATGTGCGTGCTTACTGGTGGCCGTGTCAGTTAAAAAATAACTCAATATGTGTGCAACGTGTTCTTGAGTTAAAAATTAACTCACGTTCACTGGCTTGTATTTGTGCTTCAGTAAGTTAAAATTTGACCGAAAGAATTCAAACCTTAACTCATTTTATTCGGGGGCACCCCGCAAGTAATTCAAAAGGTTAAAATTTAACTGCAACATGCAAAGGTAGGGTGGTTGCTCTCATGCTCTGTTCATAGATGGTGTGGAGTCTGGTTTGGTTGTGGTGTGTCACGCATTGTTTATTACTTAGCGTTCAAAGCGCTGTATAGTAGTTCTATATAAGCATATATATACATATACATATATATATACACACACTAATGCCATATACAATGCACCACAGTGATAAGGACGTCCACTATCTACATAGGAGAATCTTCACCATGGCATATTGCCGCAAGTGTTAGAGCGTCTTGGTGAAGACTCTTAAGTGGCTTACGAGAGAGTATATTCCAATGAGAGAAGAAAGCGGTTCACTATGGAAAGCAGAGCGAGAGCCGACGTCAGGGTCACTAGCTAGACCCAACAAGCTCAGCTAGCTAACCACATCTAGGGCGAAGCCGACGTCGGGGTTTCCGCCGCCTAGCCACCAAGCTCCGCCGGTGGTAGCTGCGTCGATCCACATCACCCGCTGCCAAATCTGTACCGCTCCACGTCGCTTCCCCAAGGTGTCACTAGGTCAGCCTCAATCTACTCCAGCCAATGCCACTCAGGAGCTTAGCGGTTTCTGGAGAAGGAAGGGAGGGTGGCGGTGACCGCCCAGATCTGCTCACCCGTAGCCAGATATGCACACCCTATCTCCGGAGCTGCCTCGATCTGCTGGGGAAGGAGAAGAGGGTTGGCGGCGGCTCCCTCGGTCAGGCGGAGGTGCATCGCCGTTGAGGCAGAGGGGACGAGAAGGGTGCAAATGGTTGAGAGAAAAGGGAGACAAGGTGTGAGATTTCACGATATTTTATATATTTGGGGTTCTTAATGTCAAATTTTTGGCTTATACGTTAATAGTGTAGATATAAATGCCTAATTTGTAATATGGAAAACACCATGTACTTAAGGTTGCTTTGCATAGGAACACATTTTTCTTCTTGTGCTTTGAGCTCACATGGCAGCTGTCTCCATTGTTCATGGACCACTGAATCTATACGTATATGGTCTAAAGAATGTATTAATTAAGATAACATGGTCAATGAAATATATTAAATATTAAAATAACATAACCGGGAATATTTTTCCTGTAGACGTTGTGCCAAAATATGCTGCCATGATTTAATTTTAACCAATTAAACCATCTCAGCTATTAAATAAATAGGGATTTTTTTTCTCCTTCTCTATCCTCTCAGCTTGGCCTTAGGTCGATTTCCGGACTCAATCCTTTACCTGGCTAGCACCCTCATGCCGCCTTTCTCTACCTCCTATGGTCGATCTTCCTTCCTCAAGTGGGCCAGCCCGCTAGCGCGCCCCCACCTCCTTTCGCTCTGACTTGTCCTGTTACGGTCCACGGCGCTGGCCTGTTCTGCCTGCCTGTCAGGGTCGGCTTCAATCTCTGGCGGAATTAGACGAAGGGAGCCGTTTTGTGCCACCACCGTCCATCCCCTCCATGTGCCCGAGTGCGCCCAGCCATACAATTCCACATGCCACGATCTCGATAGCGACATTTTTTACTGTAACAAGATAACTACATCTTGCTTCTTTTTTTATCTGCGAATGTGATATGAGCTCAATCCTATTGTAAAATTATGTTATTGTACGGTACTCTAGTTAATTGTAAATTTTGTTATAGTTCTATTAACTTCACGGTTAATTAAGGTTTTTTTTCGAAATGAAATGTCTCTACGGAGGTGTTAATTTTCAATAGACGTGTACGAAATGACATTCCTTTCTACACATATTTGAAAGTTTTTTATGGAATATTGTGTATTACTTTTTCCTTTGTGAGTATCCACAACGACGTTCCCATCCTGTAGTGGTGCAGGAGGCAACTCCTTACACATGTTGGAGAAGGAAACAATGGATGCGAGACCCGCCTTCCAGCCATTGGAGAAGAGACGCGAGTTTAGCCGAGTGGCGGTATTGTTGAAATAAGGATTAAGGCGCGATAAATCTTGTACTCCTATTTCTCATATTTTTCAGCTGTTTATTTTGACTATTCGTATGGAGCGACCAGAACGGAAGCAAGACGTACGTCGTTGAATATAGCGTCCTCTCGACGTTTTAGGAGCATTGACCATATCGAGACACTGTACTATTGAACATCCATCCAAATATTGTAAATCTAACATAAAATTTATTAGATATTAATTAT
Source organism: Oryza brachyantha (assembly GCF_000231095.2). NCBI lineage: Eukaryota > Viridiplantae > Streptophyta > Magnoliopsida > Poales > Poaceae > Oryza > Oryza brachyantha. The sequence continues at coordinate 16,230,609 of NC_023163.2, read as the reverse complement.
TAAGCTAGTAATAGTTATGTAAAACAATTCGGTACAATTATAGAAGAAAAATCTACCAAAACTTGCAAAAAATTCAGACCGCTCAAATCAGTTAATTACAACGTGCACCTACAAAACTGAAGGCCATCGTGTATCATGGATCGTGCTGTTGCTCGCTCCAGCAGCAGTAGCCGTACTTTGCCAACAACCACAAGACACTTCCTATTGCTACCGAGACAGCGGCGGATCCTGACACGATGCCCACCCTTTGTCCCCAGCCTGTGGCATCCACAGCGAACAAAAATCCGATGGCCGCGCCGAACACCGCCATGCACAAGCAGAAGGAGAAGAAATCTGGCGTCCCGTTACGGTGGCCATGTTCGTCTTCAGCAACGGAGGATGGCGGCGGATGCTGTTTCAGCAGCGATGCCGCCTTGGCCGCCGCCTCGTACTGCTGCTCGTCGTCGAAGTAGGCCGACATGGCGGCTCGGTACCAGTAGTCGCCGACCCGTCCGTCTTGGGAGGCCACCGGTAGTTCCGAGAAGTTGGGTTCACCGTCGGCGGCGGTGGCTGACACGTTGGTGACGACGACATTGGGGCAGAGCGTCCTGCAGATGCAGCACTGGAGGTCGGACTTGGGTGGGGAGCGGATGCGGGCGGCGCACGCCGAGCAGACGACGCGGTGGCCGCACGGGCCAACCGCCACCCACTCGAGGGGCTCCATGCACACCACGCAGGACGGAGTGTCGTCGTCGGAGCCGGTGCTGCGTCTGCCTCCGCCGTCGATGTCGATCACCACGTGGTTCTTATCGTCTGCGCCGCTGCAGGAGCTACGGCGCCCGTTGTTGTCGATATCGCCGGCTTGGAGATGGAGTTGAGCCATGCACCCCAAGAGAGAACACAGGTTCGATTCGATCCGATCGATCACCTCTGCTCTGCAACGACTGCGTGGCGGCAAACCGTATCAACACTAGCTAACGGAGATCGATCAAATTCATTCGGCATTTATTGGCAGCCGAGAAGACGAGTGGCAATCGGAATCGGCCCTGACTCCGAATCCGACTCCGCGTACACCTGACAAAAACTGCGTACGAATGTCTCGCCTTCACGAACCGGCGTCCTGTTCTTCGAGCAGCCGAATAGCCACTATGCGTGCTGCGTGTGCCGCCGGCTGCCATGGGTGCATTCTCGCTTCCCACAGCACGCAGCAGCCAAATCACGGATCAGGTGGCTGTTTCTGTAATCTTGTTTCCATGCATCGTTTTTAATTAAGGGATTTGCTACACAACAGCCTGCTGATTTTTTTTTTAACAGCCGAATTCTTGGCCATCGGATGATTCCAAGATTTGTGCTAGGCGTTGTTCAGCGGGCTGAACCCACACACTGGGTGTCGATGTCCCAGCCAGACACGTGTCAATGGGACCGTTCACCATATTCAGTTTTTTTTTTAAACAACCATATTCAGTTTTGACCTCCACAACCACAGGGTCTGAGCCAGCGAGGGGAAGGGAGGGTGCTGGGTTTGTGAAAGAATGTGATTTGAATTTGCATGTGTTTGTTGAGATTGTAATTTCTGAAGTTGTTTAATGTTGTGCTAATCTTTCAGTTTTATAGTGTCGGAACTTAAGTTTTTTGCTAAAATCATACCCAGTTTTGTTTTGTTTTTGTTTTTTGTTTTTTTGGGAATTTTTGTCATCAACTTTTGGCAATAGGTATTAGTTTTGTCAGTTTCCTTTTAAAATGGTAGCACCTTATTAGTTGATCTTTGTCCTCTTTTTTAATTTTCTTTTTTGTGCCCCAAGCTGCACACATGCGTTGTGCGTCGTAATTAGTTTTGTTATTAGATTTCTAGTTGGGTTTTGTTATCACCATGGTTTTGTACTCTAGCATACAATTTACTATAGCAAACTTCTTTTTTCTGATTCAACCAGCTGAGAACTGCTAAGTTTATTCTTGGTGGCTAACTATAAATAATAATTAGACCATGTATTCAAATATTACTTAGGCTACATTCGGCCGCCCAACTTCTCACCCCGATTCTCTCATTTTCTGCGCGCACGTTCCCGAACTACTAAACGGTATGTTTTGCGAAAAAATTCTATAGAAAAGTTATATTAGAAAATTTTATTAATCTATTTTATATTTTTTAATAAATAATAATTATTTAATCATGTATTAATCTATTACTACGTTTTCACACCAACTAACTAACTCCATCCGAACGCGGTCTTAGTACCAGCAGCAACAAGGGGTCCAAGGAGGGAGGGGTATGAAGCATCTAACCCAGTGAAAATAATTTATGTCAAAACAAACCTTTTGGCTGAGGTTGTATTCGGTACAAGGGTAAAGATGGGTTAGTTATTTGGCGCGGAAAACATAGTAGTACATTAGTACATGATTAATTAATTATTAATTATTTAAAAAAAATATAAAATAGATTAATATGATTTTTTTAAAACAACTTTTCTATAGAAAATTTTTGTAAAAAATATACCGTTTAGTAGATCAGGAAGCATGCGCGTAAAAAACAAGGGGTATAAGATAACTTATCCCTGCTTGGTGAACTCGGCCTTACTATGTTTTGCAACCAGCTGAGTATGCCAGGTGCTTATCAAGCAGTGGGCAGTCCGATCTATTAATTTTTTCACACAATAACTATTTTATTTTTCTCAGCTTTATATGACGTACACATGTACTTTTTATACGACGCTATAGAGAAATTCATGCAATTCTTACGTGTACTCCTATAACAGCTGCCTATTGCAAATGTGGTTAAAATCTATCATCTGTGGAGATATAATTATGTAAGTAAAAATAAGTAGGAGATGCATATATTTTTTACCATTGTTTACTGGTGAGGGGCTGGGGGGGGGGGGGGCAGGGGGACATGGTAAACATGTGGCGCTGTATGTTCCAAACAAAGCGCGCAAAGCCCAGAAAAGAGAGTGTGACCCACGCAGTGGCAGCAGAATGCATACGTAGCAGTCTAGTTAACAGATGGAGACACGTGTATCATCGGTCAAAACATCCTGCTGAAAGTACAAAATTTTTCAGCCGGCAGTTGTATAGACGGTCCCTTAACTTTTTTTTATCTGTGAATGTGACCTGAGCTCGAGACATAAAAGCTTGAGTGATTGCTAATTGTAAAATTATATTATTGTACGTTACTCTAGTGAATTGCAAATGTCATTGTAGTTCTAATTTTAATGTTGATTAAGTTTTTTTTTACATGTCTATTCGGAGGTGTATTCAATATATGCACGTGGGAAATGACATGCCTTTGTACACTATTTGGAGGCATTTTTAAATCAATTCTAAATTTTAGATTAAAATTTAAATTTTTAGCTTATAACTTATAAGTATAAGCATAAGCGAATAGATGTCGGGGTGAAGAAATGGGATAAGATGAAATCTTCTTCTACTATTTCCCATATTTTCAGTTGTTCATTTTTAACTTTTCATATAGAGTCGACCGAAAAGAACGACCAGAACGGAACCTTGACCCACATGAATATAGTATTGTCTGGACATATTTACGAGCATCGACCATATATCTAGACACATTGTGCTATTCGACATCATCCAAATATTCTATATCTAACATAAAATTTACTAGATGTTAATTATTAAGCTAGTATTATTGTATAAAAAATTCGGTACTATTACACAAGAAAATTCTACCAAAATATGCCAAAATTGAAACCGCTCAGCCGTACTTCACCAAGAACCACCAGAAACTTCCTACTGCTACCCAGACAGCGGCAGATACTGACACGATGCCCACCCTTTGTCCCCAGCCTGTGGCATCCACGGCGAACAAAAATCCGATGGCCGCGCCGAACACCGCCGCGCACAAGCAATACAAGAAGAAATCGGGCGTCCCGTTACGCTGGCCATGTTCGTCGTTAGCAACGGAGGGTGGCGGCGGATGATGTTTCAGCGACGCCGCCTTGGCCGCCGCCTCGTACTGCTGCTCGTCGTCGAAGTAGGCCGCCATGGCGGCGCAGTACCAGTGGTCGCCGACCCGTCCGTCTTGGGAGGCCACCGGTAGTTCAGAGAAATTGGGTTCACCGTCGGCGGCGGTCGCCGCCACATTGGTGACGACGACATTGGGGCAGAGCGTCCTGCAGATGCAGCAACGGTGGTCGGACTTGGGTGGAGAGCGGATGCGGGTGGCGCACGCGGAGCAGACGACGCGGTGGCCGCACAGGCCAACCGCCACCCACTCGAGGGGCTCCATGCACACCACGCAGGAGGGAGTGTCGTCGTCGGAGCCGGCGCTACGTCTGCCTCCGCCGTCGATGTCTATCACCACGTGGCTTTTATCGTCTGCGGCGCTGCAGGAGCTACGGCGCCCGTTGTTGTCGATCGGGGCCATCTCCATGGCATGGTTACGCTCGGCGGCGGCGCTACGGCTGCTCGCGTCCAGCAGAGGTATTTCGAGGACGTGGCTGTGGCGGCAGCGCCGGCGACGCTATCGCCGCCTTGGAGGTGGAGTTGAGCCATGCACCTCAAGAGAGGGCAGCACCTCTGCTCCGCGCCGGCTGCGTTTCGCGCCGGTCGATCAAATTCATTCGGCATTTATTGGCAGCCGAGATGACGAGTGGCATTCGGAATCGGTCCTGAGTCCGAATCCGACTTTCCGTACATCACGCGCCGGCAGCTCTTCCATGCTTCCAGTCCCATTCTAATCTCGTCCAGTTCAACAGCAGCGGACTACCCCCCGAGTGCGTGCCGCCGGCCGCCGTCGGCCGCTGTGCGTGCGTACGTCCTGCTGCTCGGCGGGCGGTGCCGGTGCCGCGTGTGAGATCAAGCATGGCTGCGCCCCGGCCGCACCCGCGCCAGGAGTCCAGGAATCCAGGATGCAAGCTGGTGCTGGCCTCGCTTCAGACAGCGACAGCACGCAGCAGCCAAATCACGGATCCGGTGGCTGCTTCTTTAATTTTGTTTCCACGGATCGTTCTTTATTGTTGGAGTCTGACGTTTTTTTTACGCCTAGGTACGATGACACCCCTGGTTTCAACGTGACCAGAATAATTATATATAGTAAATATTGAGAAAAATGGTAGTATTGATAGGGAGGTTTTAGTTCATAAATAAACGTATCAGTCTAGATTCAATCTCCATATATATTAAAAAAATTACTACATCGGTGTCACTTACTAATACTGCCCACTAATACTGCCTAGATTTATAAAGATGCTATGAATCTAGATATATACGCAATGCACATAAAATTTGTTATTTTATTGGATTGAAGTTAGATTTCTATTTTTTGTGTATAGACTCATTGCATTGTAGCCTATTTTATCAAGATTTTGAATTTTTTTCTAACTTTTTCAACCACGTGCATGCACCTAGATGTAAATAAAAACTTTCTACACCAAGGAGGTCTGAAGGTATGAAAAGAGAGATAGATGATATCAAATGGGGCCGGTTGAATTTATTATTAGAAAAAGGTCTACATAACACCCGGGTTAATCCACTTAACCCTTTAAAGATGAAACTAGATATTCTATCACCCGAAGCAATCAAATTGATTCACTAAACCTCATAGAGCGATTTATAAATTGATTACAAATGGATGAGAGTTGGTTATCTTTTCTGTTAATGGAAATGGAAGGGGTTGTTACCTTTCTTTCTCAAAAAAAAAGTAGACTTTTTTCCTTATTATTGTTTTTTAATTATGTATATGTATATGTATGTGCACACACATATTCTGTACACTAGCATCATCTTAATTTGTATCCTAGGTTCACCACTGAACCATAATACAATTATAGTATAATTATATAATGGCTACTGTAGTTAAAACACAAATTGTATTCGTAATATATGGCTTGGGCACTAACGGAGAGGTACGAATGAGTTTTCGTAAGCAGCTGGTCAACGGCTTTTTCTGTCACGAAAAATCTGGCAAATCCGATATATACATTCCATGGAAGCAGAGGTTTATGCCTTCAGTCCAACGGACAGCGGTAAAAAAGATCCTGGTCTGTTCTTCCACCTTGGCATTTCATCGGGTTGCAGGTGTTCGACCGTGAGTTTAGGGTGAGATAGCCACCCCCACCCGGAGCAAGCCACGGCGTGGACCCGACCGCCACCCCCAGTCCATCTGCCACGCCGCGTACAGGGAGCAGAGCCTTCGGAGGAGCCGACGCTATTGCTGTCTCCATGGTCGGCGCCGGTTATGCATACAAATTTCTGCACCTACCGAAACTGATGGATTTCAGAAATTTCGGATAAATTTGGCCGAATTTCATACAAAGTTCAAATAAATATCAGCAAAAATAGGTAAAATGATCATTAGACAACAACAGGCATCCGCCGCTAGGGGAGTGGACAATGAAGAGAAAGAAAATATTTTTAGGGTGTGCTTTGTCCTTACATACCTCTAAAGGATGTACTGGTGGGCTTGTATAGACCTTAGGCCAGTCTTATTATATAAAAATAGCCAAAATTATTTGACCGGTTTCTAATTGTCTCAGGCTCTACTAAAATGGGCGAATTTTGGCCATTCGGTTCAAAACCCAGACCCATTAGTGATGTCTACGCCGACATGGCTGTTGTGATGGCGGTGGTATGGCTGTCAACGACAAGATTTCATCAATAAAACGTCGATTCCTCGTGGTGTCATCACCCGTTCTTGCCCATACACCACACCAAACATATTCCTAGTGGAGTTTCATGGTAGCGGCCGATCCTAACCAAGGTTCGCATTACCGCATTAACCGCGGTAACCGCGCCCTCTGCGGAAGCACGGCTTCGATAAGCCGCGGTAACCAAGTTTAAATTTGAGGAGAATTTAAAAAATTTAAGGAAATTTAATGAAAAAAATATATGTTGTATATGTTGATATATAGTGTAGTTTTGTCAAAGAAAATTAATGAAAAATATATTCCCAACATAATTAAAAATCATAAACGAGTATTTCGGGAAACAAAATTAAAAAATAGCCTATTGCAAGTAATATTTCATAGAAAGATGGTCAAGAATATTTTTTGTTAAGTCATTATTAATTTACACTAGACACTAGGGTACATAATGTTGAAATAGAAATATACAACGATGGATATATGAAAAACATATATAGAGAAAAATTATATGTGCATCTTAGTACATAATAGTTTTATTCGTAATAATGGGTATTAGGTATAGTTGTAACGCATCAATCAAAATGAAGTTGTCGTTACATGTTATCGGAGTGAATTATTTGGTGAAGGATGATATGCCGGTGTATGTTTGTATGTTGCAATATCAAGAATTTAGAAAATGTTATGTGAAATTTTCTTGTTTTCACTATAACATGTCCTATTGTCATAAATATAGTCACAAAATATTTTTCTATTTTTCATGTATTTTTTAAAGTTTTTTTTGTATTTGACATCACACCCGCAGTCTCCTCGCGGTACCCGTGGTTTCGGCTACAAAACCGTGCGGTAAGCCACGGTAACCGCCGTTCTCATATGTTGTTCCAAAAGTAGTTACCGCGGTTTTCATGGCTTACCGCGCGGTAAGCACGAAAACCGCGCGAGTTTAAATTTAATTTTTTTGGATTCAAATTTATCACGGTTTTTGCGGTTACCCTACGGGATCCGTGGGAGCATGGTACCGTGGTTTTGGCGGCTTGCGCGATAAGAGTAACCCTGATCCTAACTCTATGGCCACCATTTGAGGCCAGCCTGTGAAGCAATATCCGGCGCCCGCGCCGAGCAGCGCGAAGTAAGCAGCAAAAATGGAGAAGTCAGCCGGGCCAAGTCGACGGATGGCGGATGGCGGCTGTCGCTCTTTCAGGTGTGAGGCCGTCGCCTTTGTCGTCGGCGGCGTTGCAGGAGCTACGCCGTCAGCTCTTGCCGATCCGGGCCATCTCCATGGCATGGTTGTGCTCGGCGCCAGCGACGGCGCTATGGCTGCTCGCGTCCAGTGGACTAGTGGAGGCATGCTGATTACTTGACCGTGGCCGCGGGAGGAAGCAACCATCATTACTGACCGATAAGTTTTTTATTTATGATCCTATTGCTAGGATGAGAGGTACATCATCGTATAGTTTTCGAACCTTGCTATACGAGTCGTGTACGACTATGCTACAATAATCAGTTCTTAAGTTAACACTTCTGTCACGTGGACCGACTGTGTGTACATATGTATAAGTCGTATGTTTCGGTCGGACGCACAGTATTTTCGTTCATGTTTTTACTAGGTGGTCAGAGTTGAGTCGAGAACGGATAGAGGTCACACACTCCAAGCAGACGAGCCATGGGCTAACCAACCTTCACCAAATTATAACCAAAATAAAGAAAAATATTTATAGGTTATATCTACTACTTAAAATCAGAATCACTTTTCTGCTCCTCTTCATGTTTTGCAAAAAAGTACAACGACCATCTCAAGAAACCGTTCCACTTTCCAATATAGAATTGTACATAATGTAAAATCCATCCTCTCTCCCAAAGAATTGTACAATCCATCCTCAGTTGTAAGCATCCACTTACATTATTGAATTCCTAATAATATATTGATAAAGTAATTGTTTCTACATACAGTATAAAAGCAGTCACCCAAAATAGCAGAAAATGGATGTGATCATCCAGATCGAAGCGCATGCCACGACGCACGCCACCATGCCGCTCTGTGCGGCTCCAGCCGTTAGCGACAGAACGAACCCATACGCCGCGCCGCACACCGTGTACTTGGCCACATGTGTCAGGAACCCGACGACGTCGCCACAGCTGCGCAGCGTGCCGCGGCCGCCGCCGCCGCCGCCCCCCCTAACCTGGCGGTGCTGCGCGATCGCTTTCGCCGCCTTGTACTGCTGCGTGTCGTCGAAGTAGGCCGACATGGCAGCGCAGTACTGCCAGTACCCGCGCGCCCGCCAGTACTCCTGGTGGGCGTCCCCCGTCGCCGGCACGTCGGCGAAGCTCACGGCGGCGACGGCGGCGGCGGTGCCGAGCTTGGTGACGACGACGAAGGGGCAGGGCGCCCTGCAGATGCAGCACCCGAGGTCGGGCCGCGGGTTCTTGGTCGACCGCATGCGGGCCGCGCACCCGGGGCAGACCACGGCGTGGCGGCAGGCGCCGACCGCCACCCACTCCAGCGGCTCCATGCACACCGCGCAGGAGGGGCCTTCGGAGGAGCCGGTGCTGTCGCTGCCTCCCCCGTCGTCGACGTCGATGACGACATGGTCGCCGGCAGCGGTGGCCGCGCTCTTGTCCAGCAGGCATGTCGATGCCGATGGTTCATCCATGGCCGCCGCAGCCGGCGGTGGCGGCGATGGTCTCCAGTGGAAAAACGATAGCACGTTCATGGCGCACGACTGTGCGATCGAGAGCGACGCGGGTCTTTCGTGGTGGAGCGCGCGAGAGCGAGAGCGATTTGGTCCCTCCACTCGAGTATTCTGATTCTCCGAGCTACGCCGCGGGCGATTATATTAGACGATAATCGATCTGCATCAGTGTCGGATTCGTACAGAAAGCATATATATTGAGTTTGGATAAGTCTTGACTGATTCGAAATCGGAACGGAGTCGGGATTTGTTAAGGTTTCGTTAATTTCGTAGCCGTGTACTTTTCGGATAAAGATTGCTATCGTAGCATGATTCCTGGTTTCCCAATTGTCCGTTAAAACAATTATCTTTTCCATGGGGTTTTCTCATCTGCATCTGTAATCAGCAGCGATTCTTCTCTAGGGCCTATTCATTTGGAAGAAAAAAAAGCATCCAATTACTGAGGATTGGATTTTTTTTAAAAAAAACTATTAATTTTGTAGGGATGAAACAGGGGGAAAATCAAAGTAAATTTCTTTACCTACAAGTTGTAGAGAGAAAACTTAGAAAAAATTTTATCCACTCAAATCTGTTAGAAAAATTCATATGTATTAATGTTGCCATACATCATAATTTCTTCATTTTTTCTATTCCTATGGGCTGAAATTTCTACAAACCAAATAAGCCTTAACTGGTCTCCTCTTTTGTTTCAGACTGCAGTAATTCGATCCCTATACTTAAATAGGTTTCCAAAATCAACGGTTGATTTCAAGTCAACCGAACTCCGTTCCCATCATCGATAATGTCTAAACTAAAGCAAAAGGTAACAACGAAGAATAGCTAAGTTGTATGCCAGTCATCTATCCAGATCTAGTCACAATTTCTCTAACATGGTATATTTAAAATGGTCGTAACATTTGAAATGTCACTGTTACTATGTTTTCACCTAGAGAGAGCGGATTTTACAACAACATCTTCAACAAGATATATAGTGCCCACAAGTGTCATCAATGTCACTCCTAAAATAACGACGATGTCTCCATGAGCATCCTTGTTGGCATAAGCTGTTGGCATAAGCAGCGTATAAGAATAGAAATCATCCTACAGCCACTGCATCTGCCCACCGACGCAGGTGCTCCCTCATCCCCATCACAGCCGGCCACTGCCAATGCGGTCACCGCTTCTCCCTAAACAGGAAACGCAGGACGAGTGGGTGGACGTAGTGCAGAAGATGAGTAGGTGAACATGGCGTCATCGCCGCGGCAATGGTGAGACGTCGCCACCACACTGGTGCTCCTACTTCCACACCACTTTGCAGTGATCGGAACTAGCTAGTGGCAGTCCTGTCGTCGCAGCGGGAGAGAGTGCCTTCCACCGAGATGATCGAAGGCCACGATAGCGCTAAATCATAGCCTAAGGCAAAAAAAAATTATGTTAGTATTTAGATCATATGAATAAATTAGTTAATTAAAATTATGCTTGCAATGTGGTACGATGAAAACTTTTTATTTATTGCAATATGGTATGACCTATAACTAATTATACAAAGTTACAATAGTCATTGTTAACTAGTGTTTTGCTATAATTTGTTTAAATAATCAGATATGCATGTATATCTAGCAAGCTCGACTCGACTCGGTCTAGCTCCGTAGGATAACGAGTTAGCTCGAGCTAGCTTGTTATAGTAACAAGCTAATAATCTAACTTGGCTCGGCTCGATAAACCAGAGCTAGCTCGTTTGGATCACAAGCGAAAGACAAAATAGTAAGCCAAACTTAGAGGACGTACCGATGCATTCTTTATGTCCTGCATGGCCACTGCAGATCAGTTGAGAGGGCCTAGAGCCTAGTATTTGAGCAAGCCCACCAATAGCGAAAGAGGAGTGGATTTTAAACTCTCGAGTGAATGTCCCTCATCTATTGCATGATATCCTAATAGTCATCAAAAATTTGAAAAATTTTGTACAGATAGATTAATATGAGATATATCATCACACAACCATACAAGTTAAAATATAACTTCTATAAAAATAACAAATATAACTATGAGTATACATATACTACTTAGAGTTTAATTTATTATTTTTTATGATGGTAGAAGTCATATTTTAACTTGCATATTTGTATAATGATATCTCATATTAATCTATCTTCATAAACTTTTTTAAATTTTTTAATAACTATTTAAATAATATGTAAAGTTTAGAATATTTTTTCTAGAGAAAGGGGAGATCGAGATTCAAGAGGGAAAAGGAGACAAAGGATTGGCAGAGTAAGGAATAAGGATCTCACAAGGCAGACCAGATCGATCAAGACCTTGCTCGCAGCTCGTGCCTCGCGGAGGGAGAGCCGCTTGTTGGCGGAACGCTGCCATTGGTCACTGGCCTTGCAGCGGCGGCGGCGGCGGCGTCGTCTATGCTAGCTCGGTCACCTGTCGTTGATTGTGGCATGCGTCTGCAATCTGCATGTTACTGGCGGCGGCGGCCAGCCGGTCAGGGGCCTATTCGCGTGTGCGACTGTCGAGTGTTGACTGCATGCCTGCCGTTTGTGTGCCTGTGCGTGGGCGGGTGCAAGTTCGGCTAAACTGCGGAAAGAGACGACGACTCATGATTTTATTGGGTATCATACACATTAAACATGGTATCAATAAAAAAGTTTTATAAGATGAGAGAGAAGTTTTATCACCATAAAACTCATCTGACTTGGTTAACTAGTTTATAATCTTGATAACTATGTCATGAAACTATACACTTAGAACTGGTCTAATAGCTAGGGATAGCTAACGAGGATTAGGATTTGCTCCTTTGGTGGGCTGTGGCGACGTGTGGGCCGGGGTTTACATCAGGTGGGTTGTCCTGCCTACGGGCTGAATATTAGGCTCATTGAGCTCATGAGCAGATTGCGAGCTAGCTCATGGTAGCTAAGGAGTTAAAACTTGTCTTGTCTTGGCTTTGTTATATTAACAGGCTGAGTCGAGCTGAATCGAGTGAGCCAACAAGAGTCGAGTTTTTTGTCCAAGCCTAAATCAGATTAACAAAAGTTGGATATAAAATAAATTTGAATATTTCGTTTGTATATGATTGTATTTTAAAAAATTATAATATCTTATTTTTATTATTAAATTAGAGCACAGTGTTAGCATGATTACGGACTAGTGTATTTTAATTTGTAAAATTAATTTATTTAGATAATGGAATAACATTTCAGCCTTTGCTCAATGAACTATGGCCAATTATTACAAACTCTGTGTATGAATAAATTTCACACACACTGACATAATGTAGAAAAACTATAAACTAAAAGACACCAACACAAGAACCCTTAATTATTTAATTCTATTCGAGAATCTCCATCCGAAGTTAGCAAAGAGGTGCATAATCGTCGACTCTAGCTTACGACATGCCTTATTTATTAGCTTGTAAAATTAATGGATATAAAACCGCCGCGTATCAATGACAGGATGGATAATTCAAGTTTAAACATCGCGATGTACGTAGAGATATTTGGATAGGTCACGATTAAATTAGCAGAAAATCTGCGAGACAAGAAAGCGATAATAAAATAATATACTACACTCACGAGTCACGAGAGTCATAGTAACATACGAGAGGGATAAACCCGAAGTCCACAACCCAAACGACAAGAAGATATTAAACGCAACCTTTTCTATCCCTAATAATGATATCTCAACCGCCAGTTCATAACTCTATATAAGCTGAAGCGAAGCCAACACCGGATCCACAACTTCTTTCCCATCTCATCTCCTCCCTTCCATCTCGATCGTTTCCGTGCTCGCCCTGCGACAATGGAGATCACCGGCGGCGCCGATGGCGCGCCGAAGCACTACCCGGGAAAGATGACCACCTACGTCTTCCTCGCCTGCCTCGTCGCCTCCTCCGGCGGCCTCATCTTCGGCTACGACATCGGCATCTCCGGTAAGCCGGCCGCCGTTGCATCTGTAGGAAGGATAGGTGTTATGTGCATGGATGGATGGATGAGATTTTGGTTTGTCTTGTCGTAGGTGGCGTGACGTCGATGGACCCGTTCCTGATCAAGTTCTTCCCGTCGGTGTACGCCAAGGAGAAGGAGGTGGTGGACACGAACCAGTACTGCAAGTTCGACAGCGAGCTGCTCACGCTCTTCACCTCGTCGCTCTACCTCGCCGCGCTCGTCGCCTCGCTCTTCGCCTCCGACATCACCAGGAAGTTCGGCCGCAAGATGACCATGCTCGCCGGCGGCTTCATCTTCCTCGTCGGCGCCATCCTCAACGGAGCCGCCATGAACGTCGCCATGCTCATCGTCGGCCGCATCTTGCTCGGCATCGGCGTCGGCTGCAGCATCCAGGTGATCATCACGTTGTCCCTAACCCATCCATGCACCAGATCAATCTCAGTTCGAAGGTTACTTGGATTGTTTAATTTAGATGCATATTGTTAATCTGTTACATGCTTTGGACCTGTTTCGTGTCAATTTGACGCGTGCAGGCTGTGCCGCTGTACCTGTCGGAGATGGCGCCGGCGAAGCTGCGGGGGATGCTGAACATCTGCTTCCAGCTCATGATCACCGTCGGCATCCTCTTCGCCAACCTCATCAACTACTTCACCGACAAGATCGCCGGCGGCTGGGGCTGGCGCGTCAGCCTCGGCCTCGCCGCCGTCCCGGCCGTCATCATGGCCGTCGGCTCCATCTTCCTCCCCGACACACCCAACTCGCTCCTCGCCCGCGGCAAGGTAATCGAGGCCCGCGACATGCTCCGCCGAATCCGAGGGACCGAGGACATCGGCCCGGAGTACGACGACCTCATGAACGCCAGCTACGCCACCAAGGCCATCGTGAACCCGTGGA